>NC_088218.1:20330801-21715801 GCF_036934945.1 Oncorhynchus masou masou
TCCTCCCCCTCTTCCTCCGCGAACCTCCAGCACCAACCAACCATCAGCCTCTAAGGGATCAATTGAACTACAAATTCAATGAATTATTTGGCAGCTCCTGTATTTCCTTGGAGAAACCATTCCTCTGGCTATCAGTCGAGGGGGGGGGGGAGGAGAAAAAGTGCCAGTTTGCTAGGGGGATGCTTAGCGCGTGGCTCTGACTGGTCTTGGCAGAGGAGTTGCTGCGTTCACTCCCAGCAAGGCTAAATGAAAAGCTGTACGAGGAAACGAAAGAGGGCCAAAGGATAAGATCAGGAAATACAATAAGGAGCTGTCTTGTAAACAACACCTTGATGGCAAAAACAGATAATAAAAGGAAGTGTATTGAACAGCCATTTCATTTTTTCTGACAGAGGGAGTGTGTTTGCTGTTTTTTCATTTAGCCTTGGTGTCTGACGCTTTATGCTGACGCTAACATTATCTTGACTTTAGAAGTGCTAAACACCACTCACAGTCCCTCCTCCTCCAATTCAATACCATTGCTTTGTAGGTAAAAGTCATGGCAACGTGCTTACAATACTAGCCAATGTGTGCATTTTCCCAACATTCAATTGCTTGTTTAAATAACCCTATTTATCGTACCAGTCCTGATAAATCATGCACTTTCACGACATTCAGCATGCTCATAAATAGCATACTTAAGCAAAGATGTGGCATATTATCATTGATTTTATTCGTACATTAATAGGCCACCCTTGAAGATAATGAACTTAGCTGGTGTATGCATTATTCACTCAATAGAACAAAAGAATAATATTAGATATTAATATTTGTTTTCGGAGCATGGGTGATTAGTTGTGGGTGTGTGAGAACCTGGTTAGAAAATAATGATGAGTGTGAAGACCCGGAAGGGAGGATCAACTTTATAGGGCAGAACAAGTGAACCGTTCCACCAGCACATAAGACATACCGAAAGGATGCTGTGACACATTCACTTCCTCAGGCCAAGTGGTTGTAGCACACTAACGGAAGAATATTCATAAAAGTTCTCTTCCAGCATAATATCTAATATAATACATGCCGTTTAGCAGTCGCTTTTATCCAAAGCGACTTACGGTCATGCGTGCACACATGAAAGATACCTACTTCATTTAATGGATGTAAAGTGCCTGTAGGACGAAACATGGAATCATATCTCTTACTCATTCTTTCTATTGCAAATGAGAGTGAAGCCCAACAGTAACAACAACAGCAGCAGCAGTGGCGGCGGGCGGCTGTACGTCTGTCTAGGAGGAAGTCTGTGTTCCTCTACAATAGCTGACAGAGCGGCGTTTGTCCGCGTCAGCAGTTTGTGGGAGGAAGTCATAAAGCACTGATCTCCAGGATTGGAGGGAGTCGTTTGATCACCACAGCTGCTTCTTCCAGTACTTTCAGGACTCTCTGTCCCTCTCCTCTTGAAGGTTCGAGGAGCGTCTACCTACATGGCATTGTGGCCTGGAGGAGTGGTGCTGATGGTGAGAAGACTATTGTGTTCTAATAGCCTGACCACCCACACGCACACCTTTGTTGAGTGACACTTTATCAGTGTAAATGTTTCTGCGATGTCCTCATAATTATAAGTTAACTGCCCCCCCACACAATTTGTGCGGGAACTTTGAAGACCCACACTGAAGACTGAGAAAGTTTCTGCATGAGGGGAATACAAAAAGTTCTGTTCTTAATGTTGACTAGTGATCATTCAACTGGCATTGTTATTTGATGTGATGTGTTGGAAAATGTACATTCCATGCAAAAAGTTGAGTTTTTCTACATTTTAGTCCACGTCATAGCAGAAAAAAATGTATAACATACCACATTTAGTGGGGCACGTCACTTGATTTCATCATAACAGTTTACAACACAGTTATAAGAGCCATCCTAGAATATTAGGACAAACTCCAGGCCAAGTGGAGGCTGCTGAGAGGAGGACGGCTCACAATAATGCCTGGAATGGAGTAAATGGAATGGTATCAATCACGTGTTGGATACCATTCCATTGACTCCATTCCAGACAGTATTATGAGCCGTCCTCCCCTCACCAGCCTCCACTGCCCAGGCCAGGTCCTCATTTTATCTGATGAGCAAGGATGGCCACGCCATCGCCATTCCTCACAGCTGGTTAAGATCAAGAGCGACAACACACACACACACAAGCCTCTCCCAACCTCCCAACACCCGTGGATGTGTATCGCATGAGTCTCTATGAGTGAGAGGTGAAGTCCCGATTAAACACTACTCGCCGCCACCTTCATCCTTCCTCCCTCCGTGACATAAGCCCAGGCATTTAGATCACTTAGCACTTTCTGAATCACTGCCTCTCTCCGGAGCTCACAGTAGCCTCCTCCCCGGCAGCCAAAGACATGGGGAGGAGGATAAGGGTTCATCAGACATGAAATAACCCATCAGGGTGAAAAAATATTCCTCCTTCCTCATCTACGCCCTTGACTTTCTATCTTCATTCCTGCTCTCTTCATGTGTCTTTGAATGTTCTTCACTTATTTGCAATTTTCCAGTTCAGGGGAACCTCTCTCTTTAATGTCGAATGACAACACACTCTTCTGAACATGTACAAATGACCTTGACTAACCTATACCCCCGCATATTGACTCGGTACTGGTACCCCTTGTATGAAGCCTAGTTATCGTTATTTCGTTGTGTTACTTTTTATTTGATTTTTTTACTTCAGTTTATTTAGCAAATATTTTCTTAAAACTCTATTTCTTGAACTGCTTTGTTAGTTAAGGGCTTGTAAGTAAGCATTTCACGGTAAGGTCTACACCTGTTGTATTCGGCGCATGTTACAAATACAATTTTGATTTGAACCTTCTGGAATAGAAAAGACTGGACTTCCATGCATTTTTTTTATTCCCCCATGACTGGTAGACTATAACTCTGGCACACTGCGTCTGAAGAAAAAACAACAACCTTAAGTTCCCAAGGTGATTATAAATATTGTTAGTCCTGGTAGTAGGTCAATATAAAATGTCTCGTGAGACCCCTGGCAGATTTCTCCTCCTCCACACTTTGCGTGAGCTTGTCAACGCCCCAAAGTCACTTTCGCTGTCTTTCTTTACAACGGCGTGTCTTCCACCTCGTTGCCTAAGGAACCCTCTGAAACCGACTCCTGTGTTGGGCCAACCTGTGCTGACAACCCCCCGCTGGAGTAGAAAGTCGGCACATGGGCGCCCGCTCCCCGCTCTATACACCACACCGCTGTCTCCATGCCCCAGGATCCTCTCTGTTCCAATCCGGATTGACTTCCCTCTGGCTCAAAGCCTGCCAGCTCTGTAGGTCATCCAGCTAGTAGAAAAGAGAGAGAAAAAAAATGAAAGAGAAAGAGGGGAGTGAGCGAGAAAATTTAACAAAGAACCCACACCGGCTTTCACAGTGTGATGCTGGTGTATCTCAGTCTCTGTAGAATGTGGAGCCTGGCAAAGTATATCCATCTGTCCATTTGTCTGTGGCATGGTGAAATTCACTTATTTTATGTCTGGGTATGACCTTAAAGGGAGAAGCATTCGCTTGGGGAGAAAGTTAAAAGCATCAATGAGAGTCTAAGATGAGAGTGAAAGTATAGTTTGTGGTTGTGCATTTTCAAGCTGCGTATTAAAATGACCTGAAATGAGGAAGTGCAACCGGCACCCAGGACTATAATGCTATATTGTTTTTGTCATGACTGTTTCTATGCACTTTCAATGCAAAGTATCCATTTTCTATGTAATTATAGGCACAAATGGTTTTTAAATGGGCAACACTGAGAAAAATAACTACGGCACTCAGTCTCTGTAGCAAAGTGTCTTAAATTGGAGTTGAACATGTGGGCACTCAACGTCACATGTCCTCCTCCTCACCAGCTAATTGGTATTCATTAGCAGGCAAACGTCACCAGAACTTGGCACTAACGAAACATCCTGTTCTTTTCTACAGCATTAGCTGTAGTAGTATTTGAAAATAAGCTGTTTGGAAATGATGTGTGTTAATTGGGCTGAGGACGTGCTCACCTCTTCTGTCTTCTGGGGACTGCCTATGTGGTACCAAAACCCCAGGTCTAGCCAATCAGCATGATACAGTTGCTCTCCATTGTCCTATCAGAACAGCTTGCTCTAACACAACACACCTCTCAAGAGTTCAGAGCTTTCATTTTCTTCGTAGGTATTTTATTTAGGACTCTTCCCTCTTGAGACATGTTTTAATTTGGCACGCACTTCAGAGTCAAATAGGCCTACTCATTCAAAGAAAAATGTAAATAGCAAAGTGGGATTTGGGTCCTTTCAAAAATGTAATGTTAATTGTCATTACAAAATGAACATCGTTGGAGAATAATCCTTGGCAGTTAAAGCAGGGAATGGGCTAATATTTCCACCAGACTAAATACGTCAGGCATGACTGGAGGGAACCGGGAAGTAGGCCGCCCGCGTAGGGAAGGACAGTTGACGTGAGAAGATCACTGTGTGGGTGAGAAGGGAGACTGGGGCATCTGACGCAGGCAATGGAGGATGGGCTGCGTGTGTATGTAAGTATGTGTGTATGTAAGTATGTGTGTATGTCAGTATGTGTGTGTGTGTGTGTGTGTGTGTGTGTGTGTGTGTGTGTGTGTGTGTGTGTGTGGCAAAGGAACACCGGTGCAATTTGTAAAATGCAAATATGACCCAGTCAAACACGCAGGAGAGGGAGAAGAGTGAGACAGAGTGTAAGACAGGAATAGAAATGTGATTCTACGATAGAAATAGAGAAAGAAAGTGGGATTGAGGGATAGGGAGAGAAAAGGGTGGAAGAAGTAAGGGAGGAAGGGCCCAAAATGAAGGTGTCGAGCAACATTCAGATGAATTATGAATTATAAACAACCTAGGGAGAGAAACCCTCTAAGGATTCGAGACGCTGTACTGATGTGTAACTTTGGGAAAAGCAAGAGACTCTTCATACGGTGACTCTTCAGGACTTTGCAGAGAACAAGATAACTGTTGCTGCAATATGTATCCATGTCTTGAACACCAGTTGATGAACGACTGTTGAAATTGTTGATGGTAAATGGCTCTCTATTTCAAATACATTTGATATAAGAGATTCTTGATGGCTAATATGCCTTGAGTATATGGAAAGTATTGGAGAACTCATGAGACATGACTTTACTCTGTTGAAGCAGGTGATGACACATAATCAGGAAACATAATGACTGTATTCTAGGATCAGTTTGGCCTTTTAGATAATAATGCATGATGTTATATAAACAGAGAGGACCTGATCCTAGATCAGCACTCCTACTCTGAGATTCTTTGTGAAAAGGGGCCTTGAACATTGATTTTGTGGTGCTGTCCGTGGTTCTGAACCTCCTCCGTCACTCCTCCATTTTGCTCAATTGTTTGTTATCGTTAGATATACTGTGAGATGATTTGCACTTCCTCAGTAATTGGAATGCCCAGATTGTGGCCAGTGCATGAGCAAAGACAGAATAAAGAACACATCCACCTTTGAAAAGCAGTCGAACAGAAGGGGTACCACAAGACACACACACACACACACACACACACACACACACACACACACACACACACACACACACACACACACACACACACACACACACACACACACACACACACATTTGAACATGGAAAGATTCTGCACAGTTTATTTGGAAAATTCTCTCATTTATTTGTGACTTGCTTTCTCTTCCTCAACCAGGAAAACATTTCCTTGCGACGAGCCCTCATTACAGTATCCCTTCTCAAACACACCAAATACAGGTCTGGAACTGGACATCAAAGTCAACAGAGCTCCTTTAATATGTGGGTCGGAGCAGCAGGAAGAGAGAGGACCCTGCGGCACAACCAGGGTTGATTTCAGTGACTTGGGCCACTCTGTGAGATCTGTGAACTGTGTGTGTGATGTATGCGCAGTGGAACCTCTGAGGAAAGAGTTCGCTATTTGAATTGGAGCAAAGATGAATCAGCTCCACTCCCCAGGACTGGCGCCCTTCAGATCTCAGATCAGTATTTGACAGTAGTGGGAAAAGTACCAAATAGTCATACTTGAGTAAAAGTAAAGATACCTTAATAGAAAATTACTGAAGTAAAAGTGAAAGTTACACAGTAAAATTCTACTCAAGTAAAAGTCTAAAAGCATTTTGTTTTAAATATACTTAGGTATCAAAAGTAAATATAAATCGCTAGAATATACTTAAGTATCAAAAGTAAAAGTATAAAATCATTAAACATTCCTTATATTAAGCAAACCAGATAGCACAATTGTTTTGTTTTTGTAATATAAGAATAGCCAGGGGCACACTCCAAAACTAATTTACAAACTAAGTATTTGTGTTTAGTGACTCTGCCAGATCCGAGGCAGTAGGAATGACCAGGGATGTTCTCTTTATGTGTGACTAGGACCTTTTTCCTGTCCTGCTAAGCATTCAAAATGTAACGCGTAGTTTTGGGTGTCAGGGAAACTGTATGGAGTAAAAAGTACATCATTTTCTTTATGAATGTAGTGAAGTAAAAGTAAAAGTTGTCAAATATATATATATAGTTTAGTACAGATACCCCAAAAAACTACTTAAGTAGTGCTTTAAAGTATTTTTAGTATTTAAGTACTTTACACCGCTGGTATTTGACATGGCTGATCAACCCATTTCCTACAGACAATGTATTTTATTTCAAAGTAAGCCTCACTGTTTTCTGGCGCAGAGTGGGTGGAGATGTTTAGCTGACTGTCACGCCCTGACCTTAGAGATCCTTATTTATTCTCTATGTTTGGTTAGGTCAGGGTGTGACTCGGGTGGGAGAGTCTATGTTTTCTATTTCTTTGTTGTTTTTGCTTAGTGTGGTTCCCAATCAGAGGCAGCTGTCTGTCATTGTCTCTGATTGGGGATCATATGTAAGTTGTCATTTTCCATTTGGGTTTTGCGGGGTGTTGTTTTCCGTTTAGTATCTGTGCCTGACGGAACTATTTGCTTTTATTTTTGTATTCCTAATTATTGTTTGAGTGATTCTTGACTGTAAAGATCATGAACACTTTCCACACTGTGCTTTGGTCCACGAGCATTACAGAACACCCCACCAAAAAAGGACAAAGCAGCGTGGCCATGAGGAGCAGGGATCGTGGGCCCGGGAGAAAAGGGAGTGGAGGACATCCTGGCCCTGGGAGGGGATAATGGCAGGGGACAAGACCCTGCCATGGAAGCAGGCGGAGGCAGCGAAAGAGGAACGGCGACAATATGAGGAGTCAAGGCAACGACGGAAGCACAAGAGGCAGCCACAGACATTTTTTTGGGGACAGGGCACACGGGGAGATTGGCGGAGGTAGGGTTTAGACCTGAGCCAACTCCCCGTGTTTACCGTGGGGAGCGTGTGACTGGTCAGGCACCGTGTTATGCAGTGATGCGCATGGTGTCTCCAGTACGCATTCATAGCCCGGTGCGCTCTGTTCCAGCTCCCCGCAGTTGCCGTGCTAGAGTGGGCATTCAGCCAGGACAGATTGTGCCGGCCTCCGGTGCACCTCTTCGGTCCAGGATATCCTGCGCCAGCTCTACGTACGGTATCCCCAGTTCGCCAGCACAGCCCGGTGAGGCCTGTTCCAGCTGCCCGCACTCACCGAGCTGGAGTGGGTATCCAGCCAGGACATGTTGTGGCAGCCCTCCGCACCAGGCGCCCAGTACGTCTCCTCAGTCCGGTGTGACCTGTTCCGGGTCCACGTACGAAGCCTCCAGTGATAATCTATGGCCCGGAGCCTCTAGTGATAATCCATGGCACAAAGCCTCCAGTGATGATCCATGGCACTGAGCCTTCAGCGAGGGTTCCAAGTCCTGAGCCTTCAGCGAGGGTTCTAAGTCCTGAGCCTTCAGCGAGGATTCCCAGTCCAGAGCCTTCAGCGAGGGTTCCCAGTCCATAGCCTTCAGCAACGATTCCCAGTCCAGAGCCTTCAGCGAGGGTTCCCAGTCCATAGCCTTCAGCGAGGGTTCCCAGTCCATAGCCTTCAGCGAGGGTCCCCAGTCCATAGCCTTCAGCAAGGGTTCCCAGTCCGGAGCCTCCGGCAACGGTCCCCAGTCTGGAGTCTCCGGATTGGGAGACTTCAGTTGTTGGTAAACACAGCTGTGTTTACCAATGAGCCAGATTGACATATGAGACCGCGTGTTTTTGTACACATTTTAACATACAATTTTAATGAGACATTACAGGAACTTTTGAGTTGTGCACAAGTTCCGTCACTCATATTGCATATATACAGTCTTTATCAGATTATTACATACATCCTAATTATCTGCAGGACAGTGTGAATGGTTGTGTTGTTTTCAGCTTTTGACAGGCAGCATAAGAGCTGAGGCTTAAATGACCGCTATAAGTGCATCTGGCTGAAATAAAGTAAATGGGAGTCATTTCTTTCCGAAGCCATTACATCCATTGCTTCAAATGAGAAATTCAACTTGACATTTTGAAAAACTCCAAACCTTTCAGACATAACTTTATTTTATACTGCTCCCTTCACTCTCTTTCTATCAAATATAACCCCTTTCTCAAAATCCCCTGCACTTTCTGCAGATGAGCCCTCCCAAAAGTAGCTGTAATTACATTCGAAGCCCAGGGCAAGGGATAGGAGTGGGGGCAGGCGGAGAGGGGAGAGATAAGGGGGATGGGGGGGGGGTTAGCTGTGTGCGATTGGTCATGCTTACCCTCTCTACTGAACCTCAAAGAGACTGAGAGATGAGAGAAATGGGATTGGCTATTCTCTTCCCCCGGATGAGAGAAATAGACTGGGGGCCTGGGTCTTTGGTCACCGCACCCGTGGCCCAAATGATGACTCATGGCTTTAATCTTGTTTGCTCGGGATTGATGCTGCTGTAGCCTAAGTTCGTACACACGCTGCCATAGCCACTCCATACTGGCACCTGGGCCTACCACATAACAGGAAGAAAGAGGCAGCTAACAGGGGCCAAAAGACAGTCAGAAGAGTCGGTGTCTCTGTAAAAGATGAGGGCGCTGTTTCAAACAGGAAGTGGTGATGAAGCCTTTCCTGTCATGAACTCTTGGCAGGACGTTGCTTTCAGCATTACACCTATAACAGAGGTGCTGCAAATGTGAACCTTTCTCCACAGATCCCCTTTAGAAATCCTTTCACTTAGTATTCCAAGCCTGCTGGACTTGTTACAGGTAGCGAAGTACACTGAGAGTCGGGAAGCAAGTTCAGGGAATGAATACATTTAATTAATAAATGAACAAAACAAGAAACACAAACAGAGCACCGACATGATACAGGAACAATGACGACTGGGGAAGAAACCAAAGGGAGTGACATACATATGGCAGGCAATCAAGGATGTGATGGAGTCCAGGTGAGTGTCATTATGTGCGTAATGCTGGTGACAGGTGCGGGCCCTAACGAGCAGCCTGGTGACCTAGAAGGCCAGCGAGGGAGCACACGTGACAGCTACGACATATCATCCCAAACCAGGAGGATTAGAAATAAGTGCAAATAGCTCACAGTCCCTCTGCCTTTCAGCAAAGACTCAAGTCATCTTCTTTACTTCTAGGAAATCTCACCGATTTATTATGCTCATAGATGAATAGGCTTCGCGGACACAATTTCACAACTGCCCAATTTAGGACGAAAAACTAATGAGTTCTGTTTGCCATACTATTGAGGGACTTTGTGTTAGTATTAGAAATATGTCTCAACATCATCGTTATTGAGCACCACTTGGACTGTCTACTTTAAGAATTTAGGAAAGTTTCCAATGAGTACTCTGGGCCGTTATCGTAAGTGCGTCAGATTGGGTTGTGGTAAATATGGAGGCCTTTTATGGCCACATACATAACTCTTGATTTCTAAGGACAAGGGCTCGGGAAGAGTAGCAACTGCTCTGTTTATAGAATGACATTAAACCCCTGGTATTCTCCTGAAGAAATAATCAACCCACACCAATAAAAAACAAAAATGGCTTAATGAGCAAAAGGCTTTCACTAACCCATTATCAGAGGGCTGGAAATACTAAGGCATCTCACAATTACAAGGCCCTACACTTATCTTGTCGCTGCAGATTCCTGTGGAGGGGAGAAATAAAGTGTCCAGTAAGATTATAATTACTGAGACTTCTGGTGTGCCAAGGGAGAGGCAGGACAAGGATTCGCTGATTCTCAGGACTTACTGTCATGCCAGGCAAGATATATCACGGTTTATATGATTTATAATTCTGTCACGCCGTGTTAACCATTATGTACCACAAAAATGTCATGTCGCAATGATGGATTTGCCTTTTGTCCGTATGGTGCTCATTGCTACAGATTCATCTTTTCACCCTGTGGTTTTAACTATATCTCTGGAATGGGTCCGTCCACCTGCTTGCCACCACTTTGCAGCTAACGGATCAATTAGGGAACAGTTAGCATGAGAGGAGATGAATTGGAGAAGATGTGCAGTGCGCCTCTGGTAAAACACTGAATCAGCTCTTGGTCCAGCTGGTGGGTTACTTAATGTGGCCCATTTAATTCTAATTGATCTCAATGAAGGACTATACCGCAGAAGTTTTTTTTTACCAGTTTCGAACTTACCACGCTGCATTTTGGTCCTCCTCTCCTTCCACCAACGAGAAACGTTACAGCCTGGCAAACGATATCGGCCTTATTGTGTTTTAAAGTGTATTTATTGGCATTATGATATTTTGTTCCATTTGGTAGAACTCTTCCAGTGTCTAATTCAAAACTGGTAAAAAAGCAGTACAACGCTCCTTTCAGTAAGCACGAAGAGTGGTCTCAGGTCTCCAAACTGACTCTGCCACACCCCCCGTGTGCCTCCCCAAAAACATTTTTTTGGGGCTGCCTCTCGTGCCTGTCGCGCTGCCGTGCTACCTCCTCATATCGCCGCCGCTCAGCTCTCGCTGCCTCCAGTTCTTCCTTGGGGCGGCAATATTCCCCAGCCTGTGCCCAGGGTCTGTTGCCATCCAAAATCACCTGCCAAGTCCATGAGTCCAGAGAACGCTGCTGCTGCTCGATACCACGCTGCTTGGTTCTTGGTTGGTGGGTGTTTCTGTAACGTTTTTCGTCTGGTGAAGGAGAGGAGGACCAAAATTCAGCGTGGTAAGTGTTCGTCATGTTTTAATTGAACAAACTGAACACCACACAAAATAATAACAAAGAGAAAACTAAACAGCTCTGCCAGGTGAACAGACAATAAACAGAAATTAAACACCCTCAACCAAAATGGGGAAAGCAGGCTATCCAAGTATGATTCCCAATCAGAGACAATGAACGACACCTGCCTCTGATTGAGAACCATACTAGGCCAAACACATAGAAATATAACAACCTAGATAAAGGAACATAGTCTACCCACCCCAACTCACGCCCTGACCAACCTAACACAAAGACACAAAAAAGGAACTAAGGTCAGAACATGACACAGGCACAATTTTATATGCTTTCAATGAAGGCCTGTACCTCAGGAGTCTATTCACAAGCTTTGGTCTACAGACTGGAAGAGTTCTATTAAACTGCACACAACATCATACTGCTAATGAATACACTTTTTGGACCATTGACTACAAAACGAACAGACCCAAACAAAGGCTTGCAGAAAGACTCCAAAAAAGCTCTGAAAAAGTGTGTTCAGACAAAATAGTATCAAGGCCTTATTGCTGAGAAGGACAGCTTCCGAACATCCAAAAAGACCCAGTGATTTTGTAATTGACCTTGCATCTCGGATTTTAACTGTCACCCCTGTCAATGGATGTTGGACTGAACCGCAAAATCCCAGTGCTTGACCGACCGGTACAAAGTGACGCCAAATTGCCATAATCATAGTTTGTCACCTTGGCAACCACAGTTTATCTAATGAAACAGAGTTGTATCAGTGCATTCTGTAAATGCCTTAGGCATACAGAACAGCACGGTATGTACCGAGTCTTCTTTTCTGTTCAAATTTGGTATTTTGGAGTAACAATTAACGTGATGTATTATTTTCTTATAATGCACTTATATAAAGTTCCATCTTAAAAAAGTGGGTGACTCACTGTGTCAGAGGTACTTCTACTGTACTTCATCCCACTATTAAATAGACCAGTATTTAGTCAGTCCAAACAATCAAAGTTTGATGGTGAGTTTGTTTGGGAAACCCTGAAATGAGAAAAGCTGCATAACGCCCACAGGTTGCAATGACAGGGCAGGGCCAATGTAGACTTGAACACAACCATGGTGTGGGGGGTAGGTTTATGACAGTCATAAATACCTCGTCCCCCCTTTTTCCTCTCTCTACCCTACTGAGGTTATATTTGCATAGAGATTACATAGAGATTCTGGGAACATCAGAAGGTGGGGGGAAATTAATTATATTCTGGTATTCCGACCAATGGAACATATGCGGTGGTACTTACTGAATATGATGTCAGTTCGGTTGTCATTTGAGACATTCTCATCAATGATACGTTGACATAAACTCTACAGTGGAAAGTCTACACATCAGAGTTATCGGATTCACATGGAATTGTTGTTCAATTTAAATGTTTGAATATTAAATTATTTGTGATGGGATGAAATGTGGTTTTAGCTTCTAAAATATTTGGGTTTTCATAAGATAGGACTCTGCTCAATCAGTGGCCGGCCCCTGTGAAGGGACATGGGCTATAAAACTTTTCAAACACGCCCTACTCTCCCTTCCTATATAAGCCCTTGACGACAATGTAACCTCCTGTTCCGAGGACGTGAGGACGACGGTCCTATGTCAGAATGGTTCAGATAATAACTACAAAACGAAGCCAACATCAGCGTGAGATTTGGTTGCGAATTGTATGAACTTTGAACTCTTATTCACTACAGAAGTGATACCTCCTAGCCGATGAGTTAGCAACAGCAGCTGTAAACGAGGGTTAGAAAGGAGCAGACTGAGTATCCCGTCTATCACCCAACGACGTTACTACAGCGTATCCAATTGACAACCAGAGACATTCTTTAAAGGACTCGGTTGGGCAACACGGCCTCCCATCTACCACCAACCTACCGAAGCGCAGCTCAGAGTAAATATTTTAGCATTTTCCTTTTCCAAATGGGCAGTAATTTAGAATGCATAAGATACTGTATTTATGATAGCACAGCTTCTTCCCTTTGTTCCTCAGTCTTCCCGCTCTTTCACTTAAACAAAGCCCTTTTCTTTTGTGTAACAAGCTGTCATATCTGTTCCGCCCGCTAGGGACGTTTTCCTTTATGACGTAATTTGTAATCAAGTTATGATTTAATTATAGGTATGTGTAATTCTGTGTGATTAGTTAGGTATTTAGTAAATAAATGATTGAACTCAATTTTGTATTGCTGATTCAAATTGTTAGCCAGGGTTCGTGCAGATAACCAAGAATGTACAACTTTCAGATGAGACTGAATTAAGAGGACGATTAATATTGACTGCTATTGATGTGAAATATTACTAGGTCTTTAAGAGTTTATTCGTAAGATAACAGCTCTATAAATATTATTTTGTGGTGCCCGACTCTCTAGTTAATTACATTGACATGATTAGCTCAAATCAGGTGATATTAATTTCGGATAAATGATTTGATAGAATAGCATGTCATATCACTTAATCCGGCATAGCCAAAGCCACGACAATGGTAACACATCAACCACAGAATAACAAAATAGGTTGTTTATTCCGTGGTCATTATAATGTTATTACAGTTTCAATAAAACGGGAACATTGCTTGAGGAGTTCACAAAATCTCGTAGAAGTACTGAATTTATGTGGTGTAGGTTAGATACATGCCAAAGCTACATAGGTATAGCACAGCCCATGGTAGATTTCTAGTGAATACACAGCACTCAGGTTAGGTTCAGTGGATACACAGCAGTCTAGCACAGCAAAAGCGAGGAAGCATTACAAAAGTTGCAAAGTTAAATCACAATAATTACAACTACTAAACAGTAAGGCTCTAGACAAATGTAAACTGTATCCTTAAGAGTACACAGCAGGAAATACAATACAAACACAACATTTGCTTCACCTGGTTGGTCTCCAAGTTGCCAAGCAACAACCGTTACTCTTAACCTTAATATCACTAACAACGAAGCTCAATAACAATACAAACAAAAATAATTACACCCTTGCAGTAGCGAGGCATGGCAGCTTGGAGTCCAACCGCCTGCTACCTCTCCCTGACCTGGGCCTCGTTTGCCAAAGCCTACATAGCGTCAAGATCATTGTTAGATCCTTCTTACGATGCATCTTCAGTAGCCGAGCTGTTTCCCAGAGCCTTCAATAGCAACGTGGCTCTTCAAAACCTAGGAGTGTTTCAGACCACTCGTAGAGCAGTGAAAGTGCATCGTTAGTTGCTTTCTCCCCTTTATTAGGCTATCTTTGTGCCTGACTGCTGAGTACAAATACAAAGTTGACAAAGTATTTGCAATTGTTACAAACAAGGATAAAATAATACTTCAAATGAAAACCAAGATGACTGCATTAAAAGACAGAATACATGGGCCTATATATTGTCCAATGAACTGAATTCTATTTCACAACTAGGCTACTG
This sequence comes from Oncorhynchus masou masou, assembly GCF_036934945.1. Classification (NCBI taxonomy): domain Eukaryota; kingdom Metazoa; phylum Chordata; class Actinopteri; order Salmoniformes; family Salmonidae; genus Oncorhynchus; species Oncorhynchus masou. The sequence goes on from NC_088218.1 coordinate 20,345,320, forward strand.
TCAAATGTTTTGCCTCAATGTATTCATAATGTGCTCAATGATGTGCCCAATCTGTGACTTAGTGCATTATCATTGGGTAAGCACAATAAACCACCTCAATGCCCTACTGTATTTGCAGCGATAAGATTGTAATAAACTCAGCAAAAAAAGAAACGTCCTCTCACTGTCAACTGCGTTTATTGCCAGCAAACTTAACATGTGTAAATTAACAACTGAGACATCAGCTGAACAAGTTCCACAGACGTGACTAACAGAAATGGAATAGTGTGTCCCTGAACAAAGTGGGGGTAAAAATTTAAAGTAACAGTCAGTATCTGGTGTGGCCACCAGCTGCATTAAGTACTGCAGTGCATCTCCTCCTCCTGGACTGCACCATATTTGCCAGGTCTTGCTGTCAGATGTTAACCCACTCTTCCACCAGAGCACCTGTAAGTTCCCAGACATTTCCGGGGGGAATGGTCCTAGCCCTCACCATCCGATCCAACAGGTCACTGACTACTAAATGGAATTGAGATCCGAGTTTGAAAAGTCAAACATATATTTTATGGAAAAGAGATGTTTTCTGGACAAATCACCATACTGCCTTGTTGACAACAAGACCAAGGAGACAGATTACTGTTCCATTTGAGAAGAGCGTTCCTCCCTCACTGCTTTTTCTCATTTATGTCACGGGCCATAGACCACTGTCCCATGGCTCAGCATAATTGAATCCGCCCATTGAGTAGGGTTCCGGTGTGCAACGACCAGTGATGGTAAGTATAACCAGAGATACTGGAATATAATGATCTCTCTGGTATAACTTCGCTAACAACAATAGATACAATTATTTCTGGTTACGTCGGTAGTCATCTTTAGATAAAGCAAGGCAGGCTAGCTAACCTTTTAGCTAACGTTAGTGTAGCTAGACAAGTAGCTATCAAGCTACCTCATTAAAACTTAGTTAGGTCGTAGCGCATACAAGTTCATTGTGTATTGTCTAGGTACTGCTGGTTATGTAACTTTATAATACCAGAGAGGCAGGTTAGCTAGCTAGCTACAGGCTAACATTGACTTCAAATCGGATTTGCAAGGTAGTTCGTAGCTTATATAAGTGTAATGTAAGTACCGACACCGGAGTTGAGAAGCAGGTATGGGGAGTCAACATTTAATCAGGAATAGACAGGTAACAGAACAGGAACAGCGTCAGCACACGGGTAAAGAAAGACAAACGACAATACTTCTGAAGCAGGGAACAGAGCGAGGAACCAGACATATATAGGGAAGGTAATGACAGAGGCGATAGAGTCCAGGTGAGTCGCGCTGATGCGCGTGACGGGGGAAAGGCAGATGTGCGCAATGATGGTGCCAGAAGTGCACAATGCTGGCGAGCCTGGCGCCCTTGAGCGCCAGGGGGGGAAGAGCAGTAGCAGGCATGACAGTACACCCCCTCTAGGACCACCACTCGGCGTCCCAAATGGGCAAGCCTGACAGTCTGGCCGAGGCACAGATGCTGGGCAAGCCGACTGGGAGTAAACTCCAGACGAACTGGCAGAGGCATGGGAGCCTGATGATCTGGCTCAGGCACGAACGCCTGCCGATTCCGCTGCAGCGTGGGAGCCAGATGAGCCGTTGGAGACGTTGCAGCCTGCCGAGCCGGCTGGGTGTAAAAACCTGACGATCCGGCTGAGGCCTGACGTGGAATGGGCGCATTCCGAGCCAACCGGGGAAAGAACCTCTCGAGTCAGCTCGGGCATGACAACCGACAAGCTGGCTTAAGCACCCCCGGTTCCATCGGCCTCCGGACCCGACGTCATCACCAACCAGAACGTCAGCACGCTCCGATGCTTCGTATGGTGGCTTCAGCAATCTGTAAGGACCGATGCTGGAGATGAGAATCAGGTACAGGGAGTCAACATTTAATCAGGAACAGACAGGTAACAGAACACGAACAGCGTCAGCCCATGGGTAAACAAAGGCAAACAACAATAATACTGAAGCAGAGAACAGAGTGGGGAACCAGACAGATATAGGGAAGGTAATGACAGAGGCAATAGAGTCCAGGTGAGTCCAATAATCACTGATGCATATGACGGGGGAAGGCACGTGGGCATAATGATGGTGGCAGGAGTGCAAAATGCTGGGGAGCCTGGCGACCTCGAGCGCCAGGGGGGAAGAGTGGGAGCAGGCGTGACATGTAATGTGTATTGTCTAGGGCAAAACAAAATAATGGATACCGGTATGGTGGTAGCTAACTCATGTCTGAGTCTAACTAGTACAGTGAACTAGGAGCAACAAACCGTAATGGTTTCACCAGCCTGAATCTAATCAAATCGGGTGTTCCAGTCAGTCTACATCTTCATAAATCTGTCCATAAATCACGGTACCTCATTCTGCTTGTTTATGTTTTATCTGTCGGCCCCGTTGCCTAGTCAACGCCATTTTACCTGCTGTTGTTGTGCTAGCTGATTAGCTGTTGTTGTCTCACCCACTGTTTAAGCTAGCTTTCCCAATTCAACACCTGTGATTACTGTATGCCTCGCTGTATGTCTCTCTCAAATGTCAATATGCCTTGTATACTGTTGTTCAGGTTAGTTATCATTGTTTTAGTTCACAATGGAGCGCCTAGTTCCACTCTTCATACCCCTGATACCTCCTTTGTCCCACCTAAATCAAATCAAATCAAATCAAATCAAATTTTATTTGTCACATACACATGGTTAGCAGATGTTAATGCGAGTGTAGCGAAATGCTTGTGCTTCTAGTTCCGACAATGCAGTAATAACCAGCAAGTAATCTAACTAACAATTCCTAATCTACTGTCTTATACACAGTGTAAGGGGATAAAGAATATGTACATAAGGATATATGAATGAGTGATGGTACAGAGCAGCATAAGCAAGATACAGTAGATGGTATCGAGTACAGTATATACATGTGAGATGAGTATGTAAACAAAGTGGCATAGTTAAAGTGGCTAGTGATACATGTATTACATAAGGATGCAGTCGATGATATAGAGTACAGTATATACGTATGCATATGAGATTAATAATGTAGGGTAAGTAACATTATATAAGGTAGCATTGTTTAAAGTGGCGAGTGATATATTTACAACATTTCCCATCAATTCCCATTATTAAAGTGGCTGGAGTTGAGTCAGTGTCAGTGTGTAGGCAGCAGCCACTCAATGTTAGTGGTGGCTGTTTAACAGTCTGATGGCCTTGAGATAGAAGCTGTTTTTCAGTCTCTCGGTCCCAGCTTTGATGCACCTGTACTGACCTCGCCTTCTGGATGATAGCGGGGTGAACAGGCAGTGGCTCGGGTGGTAGATGTCCTTGATGATCTTTATGGCCTTCCTGTAACAGCGGGTGGTGTAAGTGTCCTGGAGGGCATGTAGTTTGCCCCCGATGATGCGTTGTGCAGACCTCACTACCCTCTGGAGAGCCTTACGGTTGAGGGCGGAGCAGTTTCCGTACCAGGCGGTGATACAGCCCACCAGGATGCTCTCGATTGTGCCTCTGTAGAAGTTTGTGAGTGCTTTTGGTGACAAGCCGAATTTCTTCAGCCTCCTGAGGTTGAAGAGGCGCTGCTGCGCCTTCTTCATGATGCTGTCTGTGTGAGTGGACCAATTCAGTTTGTCTGTGATGTGTATGCCGAGGAACTTAAAACTTGCTACTCTCTCCACTACTGTTCCATCGATGTGGATAGGGGGGTGTTCCCTCTGCTGTTTCCTGAAGTCCACAATCATCTCCTTAGTTTTGTTGACGTTGAGTGTGAGGTTATTTTCCTGACACCACACTCCAAGGGCCCTCACCTCCTCCCTGTAGGCCGTCTCATCGTTGTTGGTAATCAAGCCCACCACTGTTGTGTCGTCCGCAAACTTGATGATTGAGTTGGAGGCATGCGTGGCCATGCAGTCGTGGGTGAACAGGGAGTACAGGAGAGGGCTCAGAACGCACCCTTGTGGGGCCCCAGTGTTGAGGATCAGCGGGGAGGAGATGTTGTTACCTACCCTCACCACCTGGGGGCGGCCCGTCAGGAAGTCCAGTACCCAGTTGCACAGGGCGGGGTCGAGACCCAGGGTCTCGAGCTTGATGACGAGCTTGGAGGGTATTATGGTGTTGAATGCCGAGCTGTAGTTGATGAACAGCATTCTCACATAGGTATTCCTCTTGTCCAGATGGGTTAGGGCAGTGTGCAGTGTGGTTGAGATTGCATCGTCTGTGGACCTATTTGAGCGGTAAGCAAATTGGAGTGGGTCTAGGGAGTCAGGTAGGGTGGAGGTGATATGGTCCTTGACTAGTCTCTCAAAGCACTTCATGTTGACGGAAGTGAGTGCTACGGGGCGGTAGTTGATTGAATATGTCCGTAAACACACCAGCCAGCTGGTCTGCGCATGCTCTGAGGGCGCGGCTGGGGATGCCGTCTGGGCCTGCAGCCTTGCGAGGGTTAACACGTTTAAATGTTTTACTCACCTCGGCTGCAGTGAAGGAGAGACCGCATTTTTCCGTTGCAGGCAGTGTCAGTGGCACTGTGTTGTCCTCAAAGCGGGCAAAAAAGTTATTTAGTCTGCCTGGGAGCAAGACATCCTGGTCCGTGACTGGGCTGGATTTCTTCCTGTAGTCCGTGATTGACTGTAGACCCTGCCACATGCCTCTTGTGTCTGAGCCGTTGAATTGGGATTCTACTTTGTCTCTGTACTGACGCTTAGCTTGTTTGATAGCCTTACGGAGGGAATAGCTGCATTGTTTGTATTCAGTCATGTTACCAGACATCTTGCCCTGATTGAAAGCAGTGGTTCGCGCTTTCAGTTTCACACGAATGCTGCCATCAATCCAAGGTTTCTGGTTAGGGAATGTTTTAATCGTTGCTATGGGAACGACATCTTCAACGCACGTTCTAATGAACTCGCACACCGAATCAGCGTATTCGTCAATTTTGTTATTTGACGCAATACGAAACATGTCCCAGTCCACGTGATGGAAGCAGTCTTGGAGTGTGGAGTCAGCTTGGTCGGACCAGCGTTGGACAGACCTCAGCGTTGGAGCTTCTTTTTTTAGCTTTTGTCTGTAGGCAGGTATCAGCAAAATGGAGTTGTGATCAGCTTTTCCGAAAGGGGGGCGGGGCAGGGCCTTATATGCGTCGCGGAAGTTAGAGTAACAGTGATCCAAGGTTTTTCCGCCCCTGGTTGCGCAATCGATATGCTGATAAAATTTAGGGAGTCTTGTTTTCAGATTAGCCTTGTTAAAATCCCCAACAACGATGAATGCAGCCTCCGGATAAATGCTTTCCAGTTTGCAAAGAGTTAAATAAAGTTAGTTCAGAGCCATCGATGTGTCTGCTTGGGGGGATATATACGGCTGTGATTATAATCGAAGAGAATTCTCTTGGTAGGTAATGCGGTCTACATTTGATTGTGAGGAATTCTAAATCAGGTGAACAGAAGGATTTGAGTTCCTGTATGTTTCTTTCATCGCACCATGCCTCGTTAGCCATAAGGCATACACCCCCACCCCTCTTCTTACCAGAAAGGTGTTTGTTTCTGTCGGCGCGATGCGTGGAGAAACCCGTTGGCTGCACCGCATCGGATAGCGTCTCTCCAGTGAGCCATGTTTCCGTGAAGCACAGAACGTTACAGTCTCTGATGTTCCTCTGGAATGCTACCCTTGCTCGGATTTCATCAACCTTGTTGTCAAGAGACTGGACATTGGCAAGAAGAATGCTAGGAAGTGGGGCACGACGTGCCCGTCTCCGTAGTCTGACCAGAAGACCGCTACGTTTCCCTCTTTTTCTGAGTCGTTTTTTTGGGGTCGCTGCATGCGATCCATTCCGTTGTCCTGTTTGTAAGGCAGAACACAGGATCCGCGTCGCGAAAAACATATTCTTGGTCGTACTGATGGTGAGTTGACGCTGATCTTATATACAGTAGTTCTTCTCGGCTATATGTAATGAAACCTAAGATGACCTGAGGTACTAATGTAAGAAATAACACGTAAAAAAACAAAAAACTGCATAGTTTCCTAGGAACGCGAAGCGAGGCGGCCATCTCTGTCGGCGCCGGAAGAGATGGCCGATGGGTGAGGTCACATGTGAGGTCACATGCGGTGACCTCACCCATTACAACTAGCATGTCCAGAGATACAACCTCTATCATCATCACCCAGTGCCTGGGCTTACTTCCGCTGTACCCGCACCCCACCATAACCCTGTCTGTGCATTATGCCCTGAATATATTCTACCATGCCCAGAAACCTGCTCCTCTTATTCTCTGTCCCCAATGCTCTAGGCGACCAGTTTTGATAGTCTTTAGCCGCACCCTCATACTACTCCTTCTCTGTTCCGCGGGTGATGTGGAGGTAAACCCAGGCCCTGCATGTCCCCAGGCACCCTCATTTGTTGACTTCTGTGATCGAAAAAGCCTTGGTTTCATGCATGTCAACATCAGAAGCCTCCTCCCTAAGTTTGTTTTACTCACCGCTTTAGCACACTCTGCTAACCCTGATGTCCTTGCCGCGTCTGAGTCCTGGCTCAGGAAGGCCACCAAAAATTCTGAGATTTCCATACCCAACTATAACATCTTCCGTCAAGATAGAACTGCCAAAGGGGGAGGAGTTGCAGTCTACTGCAGAGAGAGCCTGCAAAGTAATGTCATACTTTCCAGGTCCATACCCAAACAGTTCGAACTACTAATTTTGAAAATTACTCTCTCCAGAAATAAGTCTCTCACTGTTGCCGCCTGCTACCGACCCCCCTCAGCTCCCAGCTGTGCCCTGGACACCATTTGTGAATTGATCGCCCCCATCTAGCTTCAGAGTTTGTTCTTTTAGGTGACCTAAACTGGGATATGCTTAACACCCCGGCAGTCCTACAATCTAAGCTAGATGCCCTCAATCTCACACAAATCATCAAGGAACCCACCAGGTACAACCCTAACTCTGTAAACAAGGGCACCCTCATAGATGTCATCCTGACCAACTGGCCCTCCAGATACACCTCCGCTGTCTTCAACCAGGATCTCAGTGATCACTGCCTCATTGCCTGTATCCGCTACGGAGCCACAGTCAAACGACCACCCCTCATCACTGTCAAACGCTCCCTAAAACACTTCTGTGAGCAGGCCTTCCTAATCGACCTGGCCCGGGTATCCTGGAAGGACATTGACCTCATCCCGTCAGTTGAGGATGCCTGGTCATTCTTTAAAAGTAACTTCCTCACCATTTTAGATAAGCATGCTCCGTTCAAAACATGCAGAACCAAGAACAGATACAGCCCTTGGTTCACTCCAGACCTGACTGCCCTCGACCAGCACAAAAACATCCTGTGGCGGACTGCAATAGCATCGAATAGTCCCCATGATATGCAACTGTTCAGGGAAGTCAGGAACCAATACACGCAGTCAGTCAGGAAAGCTAAGGCCAGCTTCTTCAGGCAGAAGTTTGCATCCTGTAGCTCCAACTCCAAAAAGTTCTGGGACACTGTGAAGTCCATGGAGAACAAGAGCACCTCCTCGCAGCTGCCCACTGCACTGAGGCTAGGTAACACGGTCACCACCGATAAATCTATGATTATCGAAAACTTCAACAAGCATTTCTCAACGGCTGGCCATGCCTTCCGCCTGGCTACTCCAACCTCGGCCAACAGCTCCGCCCCCACCGCAGCTTCTCGCCCAAGCCCTTCCAGGTTCTCCTTTACCCAAATCCAGATAGCAGATGTTCTGAAAGAGCTGCAAAACCTGGACCCGTACAAATCAGCTGGGCTTGACAATCTGGACCCTCTATTTCTGAAACTATCCGCTGCCATTGTCGCAACCCCTATTACCAGCCTGTTCAACCTCCCTCTCGTATCGTCTGAGATCCCCAAGGATTGGAAAGCTGCCACAGTCATCCCCCTCTTCAAAGGGGGAGACACCCTGGACCCAAACTGTTACAGACCTATATCCATCCTGCCCTGCCTATCTAAGGTCTTCGAAAGCCAAGTCAACAAACAGGTCACTGACCATCTCAAATCCCACCGTGCCTTCTCCGCTGTGCAATCTGGTTTCCGAGCCGGTCACGGGTGCACCTCAGCCACAATCAAGGTACTCAACGATATCATAACCGCCATCGATTAAAGACAGTACTGTGCAGCCGTCTTCATCGACCTTGCAAAGGCTTTCGACTCTGTCAATCACCATATTCTTATCCGCAGACTCAGTAACCTCGGTTTTTTCGGATGACTGCCTTGCCTGGTTCACCAATTACTTTGCAGACAGAGTTCAGTGTGTCAAATCGGAGGGCATGCTGTCCGGTCCTCTGGCAGTCTCTATGGGGGTGCCACAGGGTTCAATTCTCGGGCCGACTCTTTTCTCTGTATATATCAATGATGTTGCTCTTGCTGCGGGCGATTCCCTGATCCACCTCTACGCAGACGACACCATTCTATATACTTCCGGCCCGTCCTTGGACACTGTGCTATCTAACCTCCAAACGAGCTTCAATGCCATACAACACTCCTTCCGTGGCCTCCAACTGCTCTTAAATGCTAGTAAAACCAAATGCATGCTTTTCAACCGATCGCTGCCTGCACCCGCATGCCCGACGAGCAACACCATCCTGGACGGTTCCGACCTTGAATATGTGGACACCTATAAGTACCTAGGTGTCTGGCTAGACTCTAAACTCTCCTTCCAGACTCATATCAAACATCTCCAATCGAAAATCAAATCAAGAGTCGGCTTTCTATTCCGCAACAAAGCCTCCTTCACTCACGCCGCCAAACTTACCCTAGTAAAACTGACTATCCTACCGATCCTCGACTTCGGCGATGTCATCTACAAAATTGCCTCCAACACTACTCAGCAAACTGGATGCAGTTTATCACAGTGCCATCCGTTTTGTCACTAAAGCACCTTATACCACCCACCACTGTGACTTGTATGCTCTAGTCGGCTGGCCCTCGCTACATATTCGTCGCCAGACCCACTGGCTCCAGGTCATCTACAAGTCCATGCTAGGTAAAGCTCCGCCTTATCTCAGTTCACTGGTCACGATGGCAACACCCATCCGTAGCACGCGCTCCATTAGGTGTATCTCACTGATCATCCCTAAAGCCAACACCTCATTTGGCCGCCTTTCGTTCCAGTACTCTGCTGCCTGTGACTGGAACGAATTGCAAAAATCCCTGAAGTTGGAGACTTTTATCTCCCTCACCAACTTCAAACATGTGCTATCTGAGCAGCTGACCGATCGCTGCAGCTGTACATAGTCTATTGGTAAATAGCCCACCCATTTTCAGCTACCTCATCCCCACACTGTTTTTATTTATTTACTTTTCTGCTCTTTTGCACACCAGTATCTCTACCTGTACATGACCATCTGATCATTTATCACTCCAGTGCTAATCTGCAAAATTGTAATTATTCGCCTACCTCCTCATGCCTTTTGCACACAATGTATAGACTCACCTTTTTTTTGTACTGTGTTATTGACTTGTTAATTGTTTACTCCATGTGTAACTCTGTGTTGTCTGTTCACACTGCTAAGCTTTATCTTGGCCAGGTCGCAGTTGCAAATGAGAACTTGTTCTCAACTAGCCTACCTGGTTAAATAAAGGTGAAATAAAATACAAATAAATCAAAGCATAGAAATAGGGTTTCTACTAGTTACCACAGACACAAAGTCAAAATTGTCTATATTGTAAAAATTCCTGAAAACAAAAATGTGCTTTTTGGTTTTCATTTTAGGGTTATGCATAAGGTTAGCAGTGTGGTTAAAGGTCAAGTTTAGTGTTAAATTATATTCTAAGAAGAGAAATTGTAGAAAAGGGCAGCCTGTATAAATTTGTGGATGTGGTAACTAGTGACAACCTAGAATTAGCTTGACCCAAGTTACGGCCCTTATGACACAGATGGTTTGATCAACAACGGTAATGTATGTTATGTGAAATATTGTATAAAAAAAATACCTGGTTTGATAACTAGTAGGTTAATTACTTTGACCTGGTCAAAGTTGCTGGGTTGTAATTTGAGACACTTGCTACACCAAAAGTGAATGGTTATATGTTGGAGGAATGTGGGATGGTGGGGTCAATTGAAGGTGGACAAGAGCCATGGGACTGGGAAGTTACTAAGTAAGGGAAAAGGCAATGACGCACACCTGTCAACATCATCTCGTGCACCTGCACCTCATGACACTCACCTGGACTCCATCACCTCCTTGATTATCTTCCCTATATCTGTCACTCTCCATCACCTCCTTGATTATCTTCCCTATATCTGTCACTCCAACACAATGTAGGCACAGTTCCTTCACCTGTTACCACTCATTCCAACATCTTGGGGAGACGAGAACTAAGGCTGAACCTTGATTCTTTCCTCAGGTGTTATTGACTCTGTTTTCATGTCAGTGCGTTGTTTGTGGTACGTGGTTATTGTTTCATTTATTTATTAAACCACTCACTCCCTGAACTTGCTTCCTGACTTTCAGCGCACTCGTTACAGGTGTTCCTCTGCCAGATCCATAGAAATACAGTGTTTAGGGTAGGTTCCATAAGGATAGGTCCCGAGTGGAGCTAGTTATCTGCGAGATCCATGAGTGACACTAGGTTCCATGTAGGATAGGTCCCTAGTGGGGTTATTCCCCTGCCAGATCTGTAAGAGAGACGAAAGTCCCAGCCGCAGTATAGTGAGGCAGTAGAGTGTGTGTGGATGGATAAATTGTAATTTTTGTGTACTAGTATGCTAGGTTGTAGAGAATTAGTCCATGGAGAAGGACCAAAAGAAGGGAATGTGGATAGTTATAAAAGGATGACTATAAGTTCAGGAGGAGAGCCACATTCATGGTTAGAAAAGCAAAAAAATATTTGAACGTAATTTGTGTGTATCAGCAGTAGCAGCAGTAGGAGCGGCTGGAAGACAACTGTGAATTATTTTGGTTATGTGTGTTGTCAACAGCAGTGATATTTGAAGTGTGGCACTGGTAGAAGACATTAGGTCTCCCGTATTCTCCAGTAATAAATTGGAAGATGATTAATTTTGGTTCTAATGCAAGGTATCAGGTCCGGTGACCAAATTATTAGGCACCTATAACTACTCTCTGGGAAGTGAGCATCACTACCTGAAAAATAGCAACAATTGGCGTGTATTAGAGCCGTGGGTGAAGAGAAACACCCTGGATACCATTGGGAGAGACGTTGGAATAATAACTATTTTTGGCGACCGACGGCCACGATTCTCCCTTTAAAGAGGGGTTAGAGGAAGTTTAATAAAGCCATAGAGGCTCTGAAAGAGGCACACAAGCAATCTACCAAATCAGCTTGAATATTTACATTGTTTTGCAAACTGGATCAAATTGGTCAGCATTTCCCTGCTGATGAAATATTCCAGACAAATAAGAACTCAGAGATATGTTGTGGTGTGGCACAATGAAATGAATGAGAAATCGCAAGCTCAATATTCAAGCGTGTTGATGTCGACGTTTTATCAGCAGAAGGGCATAACCGATAAAGCTCAAATTAAAGATATGCAGGGTCATCTTGTCCAGGCAACTGACAAGTATGAGGCAAGTAAGAAAAAATGTGAAATAACAGATTGGCGGGCTCATAAATTAGATCAACAGAACTATGACTTTACGAGTGCCCTGGAAAAATAATCCAAATAAAGTCCAACAATTTAGCATCAGAACACCTGTGGAGGGGGTATATAGTCTCGCCACTTTCCCATCGTTCACCCCGGGATATCATGTATCCCAGGCTAAACAGGTCATGTCTCCGCTATATCCTCTCATATAGAGGAAAAAGAGCATTGTGGGTTGAGAGATGCAGTTGAGGGACGTGTCACCTGTCCAGACATAATAGTCCCGGGCTGGATCATAGAGCCAAGGGATCCCATAGAGAGGTGTACTGGGTTTGTACTCATGCAGTTGGGGTGACTTATTATCCTGGCAGAGACTCCCAGAGGGAGGGAACCCCATTCTGCCTGATGGCCAAACTATAACACAACTCCAAATTCCACACCAACACCAGCCGTTCGCTGAGTATTAGTGAAATGCGTAGCATAATGAAAGAAGAGCCTGACCCTGTTGAAGAGGGTTGAGGAGTTGATCCTTTTCCTGAGGAAACAGGCCAGAATTTTTCGATTCCACGCTGACGTTTATGATAATGTTGTCCGTTCCCTATTGCCGACAGCAATGTTGGTACAATTAGTCTGAAACTATCGTACTCCTGCCTGGTCGTTCTCTCGTGCGGCATGTGACCCAGTAACTTCTCAGGAACAAATTGAAATATTTGTGACTGCTATTGGAAATATTTTGTTCCACCCTGATGTTAACAAAATTTGTATATGCACTCAGGTTCAAAATGAGATGGTACGTGAGTAAGTTGATAGGATGGAAGATTCGTTGTGTACTAATTCGGCACTAGCAAATTATTTTAATGAAAATGCAGGAATTTGTACCTCTGCTTTGATGTCAGAGTTGAATCCCACTGTCAAAACTGCTATTGCAAGGGTGGTGCACCAGCACTCCACATGGGTGTTCAACCTCGCTGGAAATGATAGAGACACTGAGTGAGATTTAGGTATAATATGAAGAAGTATATTACTGTTGTTGGTTTTGGGTTGTTCTTGCTATTGTCTTTATTTCAAATTTGACCAGATTTCGTAAGCTGTATGGTCTAATTCCCTGACCGGATCATTCTGCGTTGAGGTTCCCAGTATGATAAGGGAGTATAGGACAATTTGGAAAATGGTTTCAACAGTGCGTTGGTATACTCTTTGACATCTGTATTAAGAAAATTGGGAAGGTAATAATTTGTCGTATGGTAAATAGTTGTTTGGATTTTCTGAATCAGAAATTAATTTGAAACCCTCAACTTAGCACATACCGACATTGTTAGTATGTACATTTACAGACATGGAGAATATAAAGACAGTATGCACTACTTATATTACCAGGATTCATTTCTCTCATCACGGCCCACATATGTCCCTGTTTTACTGTTGCGAGTGGCATGTTAATGACAGATCGGTATCTCAATGTATTTTTTACCTACATACATTTCCCAGTGTGTAGACCTCCACAATCAACCTGATACCCCAAATAAACAGTTTAGGGCAACCCTAAATCAATTTACGGGCACAGTTGACCACCCCCCTCCTTCCCGGCACTCATCTTCTGGCGTATCTTAATTTTCTTCTTCAGATAGTGTTACAGTTCATCTTCCCAACGGCACATATGTAACTCATTCCTGTCACAGTTGATAGCCCTTGATAATGTCCCAATTTAAATATCTGGGGAAATAATCAGATTTTCTCAAGCACACAAATCTCTCACATGAGCTAGTTGCCACACCTATTCTGTACAGACCATTCTGTCCGGTCCATTTTCCCACCAGTGCACCAGCAGTATGAGATGAATTTGAACGTAATGCCTCTCCATGCACGTTCTCAGGACCCATGCAGCACTCCTGTCGCTCATACACAGGTTGCTGGCTCGAATACAGGTTTCCGTAGAAGTGGTGCAGGACAAGGCCATAGTGAACACCATTTATTCAGCCAGTTAAGGGGGTTGAAGCTCACACTGTTCTGGTCGCATTATTCCTTCCATGCATATAGATACCATCGGTAGTCACTATCGCCATAACTTCGAGAGAGGACAAACGAAAACAACAGTTTAAGGATCCGCCCCTTTATTTCAATTTTCGCCTAAAATTACATACCCAAATCTAACTGCCTGTAGCTCAGGAACTGAAGCAAGGATATACATATTCTTGATACCATTTGAAAGGAAATGTGAAATGAATGTAGGACAATAACACATTAGATCTGGTAAAAGATAATATAATGAAAAAAACAAGTTTTTTTGTATTTGTTTTGTACAATTGTCTTTGAAATGGAAGAGAAGGACCATAATGTATTATTCTAGCACAGGCACAATTTAGATTCTGGCAACTAGATGGTAGCAGTGTATGTGCAAAGTTTTAGATTGATCCAATGAACCATTGCATTTCTGTTCAAAATGTTGTATCAAGGCTGCCCAAATGTGCCAAATTGGTTTGTTAATAACTTTTAACTTCTAGCGTCGTTAACTATTCATGAAAATCTCTAATGAAATGAAAGAAATATATTCACTCACAAGCTTAGCCTTTTGTTAACAACACTGTCATCTCAGATTTTCAAAATATGCTTTTCAACCATAGCTACACAAGCATTTGTGTAAGAGTATTGATAGCTAGCATAGCATTAAGCCTAGCATTCAGCAGGCAACATTTTCACAACAACAAGAAAAGGATTCAAATAAAATAATTTACCTTTGAAGAACTTCGGATGTTTTCAATGAGGAGACTCTCAGTTAGATAAAATCGCTCCGTTTTGTTCATCATGTTTGGCGAAGAAAAAAACCCCGAAAATTCAGTCATTACAACGCCAAACCTTTTTCCAAATTAACTCCATAATAGAACAGAAACATGGCAAACGTTGTTTAGAATCAATCCTCAAGGTGTTTTTCACATATCTATTCGATGATAAATCATTTGTGGCAGGTGACTTTCTCCTCTGAATAAAAATGCACGCAGCTGGAGATTACGCAATAATTTCGACGGAGGACACCAAGCGGGCACCTGGTAAATGTAGTCTCTTATGGTCAATCTTCCAATGATATGCCTACAAATACGTCACAATGCTGCAGACACCTTGGGGAAACGACAGAAAGTGTAGGCTCATTCCTGGCGCATTCACAGCCATATAAGGAGGAGACATTGGAACACAGCGCCCTCAAAATCTAGGCCATTTCCTGTTTGAAATTTCATCTTGGTTTCACCTGTAGCATCAGTTCTGTGGCACTCACAGATAATATCTTTGCAGTTTTGGAAACGTCAGAGTGTTTTCTTTCCAAAGCTGTCAATTATATGCATAGTCGAGCATCTTTTCGTGACAAAATATCTTGTTTAAAACGGGAACGTTTTTCATCCAAAAATGAAATAGCGCCCCCAGAGTTTCAAGAGGTTAACAATAATTTAATCTTTCTGCCATATCAGAGGAATTTTCTTGTTACTTACAACCTCATGCTGATTGCATTAGCCTACATTAGCTCAACCGTCCTGCGGGTGGACACACCGATCCTGTAGAGGTTAAAGTGATAGACTCAACGTGAAGCACTGGCATTCTAAATTTGGGTTGGATAATGTATCAAGTCTCTGGGGAATAATACAACTCCTCTGTGTATAGTGATATCAGGGGATTGGTCATAGGAGAGGAAGGACAGATAACAGTGCACAATATAGAGATGTAGAGATATAGAGATTGAATAACCATGAAGTTAAATTGAACATCACACATACCCAGATCATGGTGAGAGTAGCAGAGATAGTGTTGTCATTTCATACACTATTGTCAACTTTCAGTGAGGGGTTTGTCAAAGAAAATACAACTCTTCAAAGAATAGCCACAGATCCCTGTATACAGGAGGCCACGTCACCGGAAGGGAAGTAGTAGCATCACATCTCCTGCAGAGTGTGATTTAAGAAACATGTGACTTTGAGTTCCGTGAGGTTGGATTCTTTTCCGACGCCACTAATCTCTCCCCCATTTCCTAACCGCCAGCAGACACTGGACAGACCTCCCAGAGGATTGGGACCAGTGAGGGTAAACGGAAAGTGTCAGGAGGTGGCTGCTCATCAACCGTTGGGACCCAACGTTTACACTGTAACCAGGGTGTTCACAAAGGGGTGAAACGATGTGCGATGTGTACCTAACCTGAGCACAGTGAAGTATTATTCACAGATACCGCTGCTCATCAACCGTTGGGACCCAACGTTTACACTGTAACCAGGGTGTTCACAAAGGGGTGAAGCGATGTGCGATGTGTACCTGAGCACAGGGAAGTATTATTCACAGATACCGCTGCTCATCAACCGTTGGGACCCAACGTTTACACTGTAACCAGGGTGTTCACAAAGGGGTGAAGCGATGTGCGATGTGTACCTGACCTGAGCACAGGGAAGTATTATTCACAGATACCGCCTTAAGCAGGACATAGGAGGTCATTGGAGGTGTTGGTGGCTATGGAACCAGGTATGAGTTGGGAGACGGGTAGGGAGTATTTGAGAGGTTCAGTCCTAGATCTATCAGTGAACCACAACGGCAATAGGAGAGCAGGAGATTGAATGCATTTTTCTTTCTCCCAGCAGTCGCTTTAGGGACAGTAACTGAAGGAGCAGTAGCAGTAGTGAAGGATGGTATAGTAATAGCATGGAGCTGGACTATGATGCAAATGAGGGGTATTGTGAAGTATGCGTCATGGGCAGTGTTAGTAGTAGCAGGGGTTACCTTGGTAGCATTGTTGGGATGTCATCTTCTGAGGGCATTGATGTTGAAATGTATATACAGTGCTGTCGTGATATCTGAAGTGAAATAGAAAGCTGATGAGGGGCCATGAGCTCATCTACGCTGCCAAGCCCATGAATGGGACGCTGGCAATGACCTTACCTCAATCCCCACCTCTTGCCTGTTCACCAACGGTTGTTGATGAAGGAGACGAGAATTTGTTAGGTTTAGTCTGGCCTGTTCAAACTTCAACATAGTACAGTATATGTTTGTTTGTCAGATAATGCCTATCCTAACTGCCATTGGTAATAGAACAGTGACTATTTGTGTATGTGTTCACAGATTAATCTATGGAGCATTTTACTACACACAACTTTCACTTGGGTTGTCTTTTTTCATTATTCAAGTGAATGGTATCAGTCAATATGGGGAGGCTGAAACCCTGTGTATTCTGCAACAGTATCAGGGAACTCCTGTTGTGTACGGGACACCACACATGACAGTATGACCACTCAGGCATGTTTGCCAAGGTAGTCCCATTACAACCAGACCAAATGAAGATAGGCATCAAATATCTGTATCAAGTGGGAATGACAATGAAAGGTGAAAGGTGGTCATCGATATATTAGCAGAACAATGGTTCTATGATATTATGTAAAGGGTTGTTTATTGTACATGGATGGACCTGTTACTACATTTGAACGTTATCACCACTTGATTTAGAATATATACAGTTCAGAAATTGCATTCTTCTCCGATTACTCTGTAGGCTACTGCTTTCTCTGGCATGTCACTATACATATTTAAAATGGCTTCCTAGAAACTGGGTAATCTTCACCCTGTTACAGATTCTTCTAAAAAAGCATCCTGCCTCTTCTGAAAAGATGCTGCCCATCCAGTAAGTGCCCAATTTCATAAATTGAGAGTGATTTATATTTGGAAGACTGATTTGTGTCGGAGATGTTTTTGCTAGAGATGAGTCATTTGTCTGTTTAGAATTGTACCAAATTACCTTGCAAATGTCTAGACCACTTTCCAACAATGGCAGCCACCTAGATTATCTTTTAAACGTTGTCCCTGTACCGTGTTGTCTCTCTGAGCAGTGTGGCACCCATCCTAACATCGCCCCCAAAACTTAATTTCCTGTAGCTCAATACGGCTTACGCTGGAGATTGACCTAACATCAGGGCTTTAGAGCTATGGCGGCCACAATGCCATGGCCCAAAGTGAAAGCTATTACACAGATGAAGAATACATACATATCAACCCAAGTTAGTATGCCAGAGCTACTTTTTTCCCATTCATTGCTTTCTATCCAGCAGACCAGTTGGAAGATTGGGATTTGATATGCTGCCACTTAAAAACTCAACTTCGCCAGTTTATGGGAAAATGGTGGGGCGTTTTTTAAGCTACGGGAAGGCTCATGTAAATCATCCAGAAATTGACATTATAAGGTTTCAAAGCTTTTTCCTCTGAGGGAAAGCCAAAGAGTAGAAATTAGTAGAGAAGAAAATATGGAACAGAGATGGGGGAATTCATTCATCTATGGTTATTTATTTTCATGTATATTCCAAAGGAGCAGCTCTCGGTCATCGATTCTTTGAAGTCCAAAGCTAAAAGTATGACAGTTAAATGGATCCTATTTGAGCTGTTTCCTCAGATTCTCGTCAGCTTCACAGTTTTCCCTTTCTCTGCATTTCCATGGCAAGTCTTGCCAACAAATCAAATGGAGTTGGCGTACTCCGGCGGGCCTGTTGTCCAACTCGTGTGCAGCGACGCCAAGTTCCACGACTCGACAGAAAGCAGTTGGCAGCGAACGTGACGAGCGCACACCAAACCAATTAGCATGGCCACCAGGAGTCATTTGGAAAATTTCAGTCTATGGACATTCTCAAGTCTAATGAGGGGTATTTATGTCAAGGGTCAGCAACTGACACTTCATTTAAAGTTTCTGAATGCAGAGTAGAATATAAAGTACTAAGGAAGACAACAAAGAAATGTAAGTGGAGTCATGTCCAGGCATGTCCAAACACTTAGAGGAAAAGCTGTCTGCCCTGATTGTCACAGAAGAATAACCTCATCACACACTCCCCATTGTTCAAGCATGGAGGGATGTGTGATGTTTGATACACACGACAGCCCTTTGAAATGCTCCTGGACAGCTAGTTGACATGAACGGTACATTTTACAGATTAACCGATAACACCTGCTGTTAACTTGGCAGTGGGGGATCTCGGGGTCTTCCATTACTAATTTGCATTAGTCCAGTTTTATGGGCATTATTGATAGACCACATGCCTATATTCTGGGAACACATGCGAGGTGAAAATCTATATTTATTGAGTGAACCGTTAATGTCCTTACAGGCCCAGTTGACTTTACAATACACATTACATACTGTATGGGACTCTAAAGCAGTAGTCAAAGGTAAGGAAGTAAAGGAGAATTGAATCTATCAATATATGTTATTTTGATCAAAGAACAAGTGGCAATTAAAGTTACTCGATGAACAGTGCATTTGGAATGTATTCAGACCCCTTCCCTTCTCCACATTTTGTTATGTTTCAGCCATATTCTAAAATGGATTAAATTACTTTTTTTTCTGAATCAATCTACACAATACCCCATAATGACAAAGTGAATACCTTATTTACATGAGTATTCTGACATTTTGTTATGAGACTCAAAATTGAGCTCAGTTGCATCCTGTTTCCATTGATCATCCTTGAGATGTTTCTATAACTCGATTGGAGTCTTCCTGTGGTAAATCCAATTGATTGGACATGATTTGGAAAGGCACACACCTGTCTATATAAGGTCCCACAGTTGACAGTGTGTGTCAGAGCAAAACCCAAGCCATGAGGTCAAAGGAATTGTCCGTAGAGCTGCAAGACAGGATTGTGGTGAGGCACAGATTTGGAGAAGGATACCAACAAATGTCTGCAGCATTGAAGGTCCCCAAGAACACAGTGGCTTCCATAATTCTTACATGGAAGAAGTTTGGAACCACCAAGACTTGAGGGGAGAAGGGCCTTTATCAGGGAGGTGACCAAGAACCCGATGGTCACTCTAACAGACCTCCACAGTTCCTCTGTGGAGATGAGAAAACCTTCTAGAAGGACAACCGTCTCTGCAGCACTATGGATATGGATATGGTGGAGTGGCCAGATGGAAGCCACTCCTCAGTAAAAGGCACATGACAGCCTGCTTGGAGTTTAACCAAAGATTAAACTATTTGTGTCACGTCTGGAGGTAACCAGGAACCATCCCTACGGTGAAGCATGGGGGTGGCAGCTGTGGGGATGTTTTTCAGCGGCAGGGACTGGGAAACTATTTAGGATCAAGGGAATGATGAACGGAGCTAAGTACAGAGACATCCTTGATGAAAACATTCTCTAGAGTGCTCAGGACCTCAGACCGGGCGAAGGATCCTACACAACAACAACCCTAAGCACACAGCCAAGGCACCGCAAGAGTGGCTTCGGGACAAGACTCTGAATGTCCTTGAGTGGGCCAGCTAGAGCCCGGACTTGAACCCAATCAAAATCTCTGGAGAGACCTGAAAATAGCTGTGCAGCGACGCTCCCCATCCAACCTGACATAGATTGAGAGAATCTGCAGAGAATAATGGGAGAAACTCCGCAAATACAGCTGTTCCAAACTTGTAGCGTCATACCCAAGAAGACTTGAGTCCGTAATCGCTGCCAAAGGAACTTCAACAAAGTACAGAGTAAAGGCTCTGAATACTTATCTGAAAGTGATATTTCAGTTTTTTATATGCAATACATTTGCAAAAATGTCTAAAAACCTGTTTTGCTTTGTCATTATGGGGTATTGTGTGTATATTGATGAGGGGATAAAAAACAATTTAATCAATTTTAGAATAAGGCTGTAACGTAACAAAATGTGGAAAAAGTCAAGGGGTCTGAATACTTTCTGAATGCAATTTACAGGCATGCTGGACTTCTAGAGGCAGTGATATACTTTTGATTTATTATAGGCAAGATATTATGAGAAGCTTGAGACCCCCTGTTACCGATGTCAGTCAATACTTGAGGTCTTTCATTTGAAGCTGCCGTCATAACTTAAGTCCCCGAATGTCAAGGAAAATCAGGTGCATGTATATTCACTCTATTTACAGCTCTCTGTTGATTTTGTTGATTCGTTTTTTTGTTGTCATTCCCAAGGTGGGGTTCGAAATTGATCCACCTATTATCCAGACAAGTAGAGTGAGGGATAGAGAGGGAGAGAGTGATGGGGGAGAGAGTGAGAAAGGGAGAAGGAGAGAGAGATTGAGTTTGAGAGAGAAAACGAAAGAGTGAGAGGCCTGCCTGTCATAAACACACCTGTCAGCCAGCTCTCCTCCGTCAGTCAGACATGATGACAACCCCTTCCTGTCCCCGACTCAGTCATGTATTGGGCCAGATACTGTCACCCTACGCTGCACATCAACGGGTACCCTGCATGAAGAAACACACATCAGACCAAAGATGGAGCCATCATTTTGTGAAACGTCGTAAATCTATTTTAGACTGAAACACCCAGGGCTTTGACTTGACGACGGGGCTGAAATAAAGATACATGGATAACCTGGGCTGTAAATTTCTCTCCTTCCAATACAAGTTGAAATACGTTCACTACAGTATTAGCATAATACATAATTATCAAACATGCCCCATTAACCCGAGACAAATCAAGCTGTTAGAGGTCAGTGTGTATAATGTAACATATTGTACATGTCTTTGGTTGAGCATGTAACCTCAACGTCCACCGACCCACACCAACAAACTGCTGCATAAGCATTCCATCTTACTTCCCTCCAACCAAACCAGGCAAATTCTACTGACCCATGCAAATCCTGTGCTTGGATAGAACTGCCTTTTTTGTCTTCTGGTTGGAGGCCGGTGCCTTTTTTGAAAACAATTGATTTATTCATTAACCTCTGCTGTATCCTCTAAAAGGGGAAAAATCAGAAGGGGGGGGGGTCTGAGGATAGGATATGATAGAAATGTTTCTGACCTTTCATTTGACCCAATTTAGGATGATTAATTTGCTGCTGTGTTTTAGCCCGGGGTTAGATGCGAACAGAAGAGAAACTTTTATAATTGCTTTTCCGGGACAGTGGGGAGAAGGGGCATAGAAAACTTGATGTCGTGCGCTCCCATCAAGTTCAAACAAACATAACTTCTTTAAGTCAAAGCGCACCGCCATGTTAGAATACTCCTGCAATTTAGGGAGATACGTTTTGGTGATGGGGACATTTCAAAGGAGCGGGGGGTGGGCTGAGTTGGTGTGGGTGGACAACAATAGTCCCAATTAAAGGGTATGTATCCCATTCCCCATCTCAACATTTTTTTTGCGTTCTCCTTCTCCTCTCCTCGCTTTGCAATCCCCCCCTCTTCATTTGCATTTTAATTCCTGTGCTTGGGCTCGTTGCTGGAGCTAATCCTCTGCTACCCTAAATGAGGCCTGTGTTCTGAGCAGCCAGAGTCTTCCAAAGCTTCTCTCAAAGCCGTGTTCCTGTCAGAGACATTCTCACCAGCGCTGTTTTACTTTGATGTTTACTCATCAGCTGCGCCGCTTCTGAGACTCTCTCCCTCATCATATGCCTCTGTGACAACCCAGACCCATTAATTCAAAAGTCCTCACACCTTGTTGGTGTAGGGAAAATTATTACGCTTTTTTTTTTTTTTGGGGGGGGGGGGGTAGGTTGACAAATATTCACCGGCAGCCACGCAGACGGTGGTCTCACCTAACGGTAAAGAGTTTTGATGCAAAGAGGATTAGGCCTATCTCATCACTATCTGACATGAGAGCTTTATTGAATGTGTAATCGCATATTTGTTTGGAAACCTCTCGACACAAGTGCTGACAAGCTATAGCCAAGCGGAGAACAATTCCATTCTTGGCGAGCACACCCTGATTCCACTGTGATAGTGATGAACTGAGAAAGGTGGGGAAGGGAAAGGAGAGAGAGAGAGAGAGAGAGAGGAGAGAGAGACTAACAAAGACACTGAGGTGTAAACATGTCCACAGAGCCACCTATTTTTCAGAGTGTGTGTGTGTTTTGTCGAGGCGTGAGAGGGTGGGCAGATGGAGGGTCGGGGAGAATCTGAAACAAAAATCTGTTTCATTAAAGCCTCACAATCTGGGAAGTGTCTTCCCCAGGTACCAAACTATGCATTTTTTGGGATACCAACTTTCAAAAAAATAAGAATAAAAAATGAACACATCTGAACAAACATCCATGCTGGGGGGCAACACAACAGCTGAGCAGCTAGCTGCACTGCTTCTCTGTGGTTCCCTTGGCTAGGTACCAGAGGGAGGGGGAATAGAGGTCTCTTGTTGTTGGCTGAAATAAAGTCTGAGTCAGTTTGGAAGCGTCAACAGACACACACACTGGTCCCCTAGCTCATTTTGAGCGAGCGTTTCTCACTCATCATTATTAACACTGCTTTGTGAAGAGGCTGTGGCGATGCCTCATTTGCCCACCCTCTTGTAACCCTATTTAACTCACCACCCACCATCACTTGCAACACATACATCCTTCTCCTCTCCTCTCCACACACACTCCATAGGCATGAACACACACTGTTTATTGAACAGGCAGTAGGTGGAACACGTCAGTGATTGTGGAGCAGCCCATTTAACATTCCACTCACCCTCACTCTCAAGACCAACCGCTTCAGGGACATCACAATGTGAGAGTGTGTTAACATTCTACAGGCAACTCTACAGAGAGAGAGAGAGAGTGAGGGAGAGGGAGAGGGAGAGGGACAGAAGGAGAACGAGAGCGAGAGAGACAGAAGGAGAATGAGAGACAGACAGAAGGAGAACGAGAGAGAGAGAGACAGACAGAAGAAGAACGAGAGAGAGACAGAAGGAGAACGAGAGAGAGAGAGACAGAAGGAGAACAAGAGAGAGACAGAAGGAGAAGGAGAGAGAGACAGAAGGAGAAAGAGAGAGAAACAGAAGGAGAACAAGAGAGAGAGAGAGAGAGAGGAGAAAGAGGGAGACAGAAGGAGAAAGAGAGAGAGACAGAAGGAGAAGGAGAGAGAGACAGAAGGAGAAAGAGAGAGAAAGAGAGACAGAAGGAGAAAGAGAGAGAGAGAGAGGGAGACAGAAGGAGAAAGAGAGGGGGAGAGAGCAGGAGGGGTATTGAGAAGATCTGGTAGAGAAGGTGAGAGAGAGAGTAGAGAAAGAGAGGGAGAGAAAGAAAGAGAGCAAGAGAAAGGTGGAATTTGTGAGTGAAAGAGACAGAGAAAGGGAGACGTGGGGTAGGAAGGAAGAGAGAGAAGAGAGAGAGAGCACGCTGACACAACATGCTTTTCCTAAACACGGCTACGCTTTAGAAAACAAACAACGCTCCTCTTACAGAGGTCATCTTCCTTGTGTTGTTACTGTATGCAAAGCTATACACCTTTGTAGGTCTGAGGTAGCTTTTCCTGTAGCTCTCTCGCTCGCTTTTCCTCTCATTGCCTCTCTCTTTTCTCTTTTACTCACTCTCTGTCTGTATCTGTTTTCTCCCTCTCTCTTTACCCCCGCCCTCTCTCTCTCTGTTTCTCTCTCCCTCTCTCTCTTCACCCCCCTCTCTATTTATCCCCCACCCTCTCTCTGAGTCACTTCACCAGCCTCCCATTGAAACGCAGATTGAGCTCAATACGGTTGGTCGATAATGGGGCGAACACGTAGGTGCCGCGCTTTAAATAACAGTTAATTACTCCGCACTAGAGATGAAAGCCCTCGTTTGTGATGTCTCCTTGTTGGGAATAATGAAACCCGCCTCACCACAAAAGGAGGGAGGGGGAGGGGAGGTGTGGTGTGGATAACTCAAAGACAGCCACTAGCAAGGGTGGAATCAATGCATAGAAACAGAGAAATAGCCCAAAATTAAAGAGAAACGTTGGAAAATAAGTGTGAATTGTAAGGACAGTGTATCTTGTTTATCTGTGAACATGACACAGGGTTTGTTCATAGAAAGGCTCTGGTCTAAAAGTGTTATACATTCATTATGGCTATCGCCTCGTTCTCTCTTCCTCGTTGTATAGCCTAAACAGACACATAACGTCTCCATTCGCTGATATCTGTTTGACTGATGTGTGATCTCACCAGTGGGGAGACGGCTGGAAGAAGGTGGGAGGTGGATGCTGTCGGACTGTCGGGTCGAAAGTCTTCAGCTCAAAACTTGTGGACTCAGTCGATGGACTAAAATGAATGGACTCTCTCTTCCCTGAATCCATTACTATTGGACTCAGGGAAAATATAATGTACGGTCATTATTCGATACCCAAAGGTTGAAATATTGTGGGGGTAAAATAATCTCTGCTTGCCTGCTCTCATTCTGTTTTTCACAAACTCATACCCGAACCTCACTCACTCCAACACACACCCCACACCCATCCACCCACCCACCAACCCACATCCTCACACTGGCTGGCCTGTCCCATTGCTTCCCAAGCAGGCCTATTACTAATAATATACTAAATAATGTTACCAAGCCTATTAGTACCCATCAGTTAACTGTCTGGGGGTTCTCTGGTGTAAAGGGCTGCAGGAGAGGACCTTAACCTCCTTCAGCTGGTCACCAACAGGCAAGCAACACAATAATATCACATACAACGTGCCTGTGTTTGCACGTGATAACAAAGAGACATTTGAAAGGTCGAAGTCCCTAGCAAAGCAGAGAGAGAGAGAGAGAGAGAGAGGAGAGAGAGAGACTCTAACAAAGACACTGAGGTGTAGACATGTCCACAGAGCCACCTATTTTTCACCTACCAACCAACAGACGGCCCTGCAGTCTGAACTAATCCTTCACCCCCGTGTTGTTTGTTTTGCATTTTAGTCATTTAGCAGACGCTCTTTTCCAGAGCAACTACATTTTCATACAGGCATTAATTACAGGGGAGAGAGCACCGCACGCCAATTCTGTCGTCTGTAGAGAACGGGGGAGGCAGGAAAAGGGGGAGAGTTGTGTTTTGTGAGAGAAGAAGTGATTTGGGAGGTCCTGTTGTGCAGGGAAGATGATGGAGGAATAGATGGAGGGGTGCTCCACTAGATGGCACTCTTGGGGTGGCACATTTTCTCCCGTTGTCAATCTATCCTCCTCTATCTCCATTTCTCTCCCTTCCCCTCTGTTTCTCTTTCTCTCTCAGGCACATTTTGTACATGAGTCCCGGTGCCATTCTACAGCAGAGGAATCTAAAATTGCATTTCCTGAATCAATGGCAAGGTGCTTGAAAAATGCAATGTTTTCCTGAGCACACAGTGCCTGTTTGTTTAATTCCTACATCCCTCTCCGGCGCTCTCGTTCGTTCTGTTTTTTCTCCTCTGCTCTCTCCCCCACTCTGATAGAGACGACCTCAAAGGTTTTGATATAGGCACACCGGAATAAATGTCTGTGGTAGTTAGTGAGTTCCGCAGATAAACAGGTAGAAGAGAGACTTACTACAAAAGGTTGTTTGTTGTTGCCCAAAGGTTGTGCCAGTTTGGGTGGTTGTTACTTTATCAACGAAATACGTGACATAATTAGGATCTCCTCCGTTGCCAAGGAAGAGTAATCACTCATCCATCTTTTTAGACAAAGCTTCTCATCCTATATCTGATTTTGTGGATTTGCAAAATCTTTGATAACTAGATTCCACATCTGCAAGCTGGCGACTAGGCAATTCCATGTTACGCCTCGACATCAATTTTTCACTTTAAAATGTATGCCAAACGAAAACCATTGATTTCAAAGTGTAACAAACCAATCAACTCTATGCACAAGGACGACTTTGAACAATAACACCAAACTGTGCAGATGCAGAGTTTGGTAACAGAATCATGTTCAAATTTCTCTCCGTTTTTCACGTGACCACATAAATAAATAAATAAATAAATCAATAACGGCTCCAAATTCAAATTTGGAAAAAAGATGTCTGCAAAAAGAATAGGGTTATCTGCTATGACATGACACCTTGAATTCAAAATGTTTTATTTTGGTTATGTAACTGAATTAGGTGAAATGGATTTAAATCTGGAATTACAGTAACGGAATTACATCATGGGTCTCTGATCTGTACTTTACAAAAATACATAGTGGTTGATATGAATATATATATAGTTTTCTTCATGGCGTTGTATCCTGAATAGGTACTCAAAGTTGGAAATATGCAATATCCTTCTTTTGCATATTTGGGTGTCTGTGGCGGTCGTGCCTTTGAAGATGAGGGAGGGTGATTTTTGTTTTATGAGCATGACCTTATTTCTATTACAGCATATTGGATGACTGTCATTCATATTACTTTCACCCAGCTCAATGTAACATTAATAGGTTTAGGCTACCTAGCCTATGAATGAAAGTTTATAACGTAGCAGGTCGAGATAAGAAATCAAGGTGACAGACAGTGACACATTCAATACCGCCTTGCACACTCTTGCCTGCATCTAACGGATCTAGGGTTTAATCATTAGTCCAACAGTTGCACATGAGAGTTTCTATTGGACAAATTCAAGTATGTTTATCCCTGTTTTTGTTCTGTTTGCTATCAGTTAAGAAACTATTTTAAACAGAATTGGTGGAATGATCACACGCAAACAGTTCACTTTCATAGCAGCTACATAAAAACAGCAGGATCGTTGCGTATATAATTTCTTCTCGCAACTATCTACACGCTCTCCTCCTCTCACCCTTTCCCTTCGCTTGTGGACTTCAGAGCACAACACATCAGCTCTCTGTGACCAGGCGAAAAACCTTTCCAAGCCAAATCTTCATATCAGTACCGCTAACCACTATACGCTGCCTACGTCGTTGTCACATCATAGTCAACTAGAACTACTAGAACTAACATGTTAGTAAACCCACTACAATCATGCAGTACAGTGTACAGACAGAAAACACTTTAGCAGTTACACAGGTGGGCCGGTGGCAAAAAATGAATACAACCAAAATCTTACTTTTGACTTGGAAGAGTTCCAGTGTTGGATAGCTACAGCCAGCTAGTTAACATAGCATCCCTCTCTGTTTGAGCTGGGTGTTTGAGTAGGCTAAACTAGCTAGCTGCCTTTTGCTAGCTAAGTGAAATAAATAAAACATACATCCACATATAGCTGGCTCTCTCTTGCTTCTCCTTAATTTCAGAAGAAATTAATTTGTTCAAAACTGTTAAACTATTCTTTCTCTCTGTTTGAGTCAACTACTCACCACATGTTATGCACTGCACTCCTAGCGAGCTGGAGCTTATGCTTTCAGTACTAGACTCATTCTCTGATCCTTTGATTGGGTGGACAACATGCCAGTTCATGCTGCAAGAGCTCTGATAGTTTGGAGTATGTCTTCATAATTATTGTGTAAGTCTATGGAAGGGGGTGAGAACCATGAGCCTCCTAGGTTTTGTATTGAAGTGTTTGGGAATAATCAGAATTAGTTGGTAACATAGGTAAGATGTTTTATATTCATCAAATGTTTGTAAGTTACTTCTCATCAGAATGTTGTTTTTGTATAATACAGGGGTTGCAGTATCTGTTCTATGTCAAGACTAAGTTGCTTGGGCCGGAGAGAGGGGAGAGGTCAAGCGTGTATCTCTTGGCTCCACAATGTCTGTGTGCCAGTCAGTGTGTCTCTGTGATCTTGTTAAGATCGGATGGATTTGATATATGCCTGTTGATATGGAGGATTTTTTTATGGTTCTGAGTTTGAGAAGAGAGCATAGCTGAACGATAAATTATGCCTATGCTGTCTCATCATGTGTGTCTTTTGCTATTAAAGGATCTCAGTTGCAATGTAGAAGGGACTCTCAGAGAATTCATTGATAGACACTGAATTGATTTGAGAGTCACAGGGTTGTGATAGAGCTCATATAATTAAAGATGGACTTTGATAACTAACTCTGACTTGTGTGTGGTTTGCTCTCATGATTTGGTAAATAGAGGAAATTTCCACGACAGAAGTCAACGGACCCAGAGGAGGACAGAAGATAGCTGTCCTCTGACTACACCATGGTGCTTCCCTACAGTATGCTGCTGAGGTTACTGTAGACCTTAATTGCAAAACAGTGTGTATTAATTATTTAGTGACGTAAATTTACAGTATTTAATATAGCTATTTTGATTTTATTAAATTCACTGAGGAGGATGGTCCTCCCCTTCCTCCTCTGAGGAGCCTCCACTGTTGGTGTCACGCCCTGACCATAGTTTGCTTTGTATGTTTATAGGTTTTGTTTGGTCATGGTGTGATCTGAGTGGGCATTCTATGTTGTATGTCTAGTTTGTCTGTTTCTGTGTTTGGCCTGATATGGTTCTCAATCAGAGGCAGGTGTTAGTCATTGTCTCTGATTGGGAGCCATATTTAGGTAGCCTGTTTTGTCATTGTGGGTTGTGGGTGATTGTCTATGTGTAGTGTTTGTGTCAGCACTATTGTTTATTAGTGTCACGGTTGTCATGTTGTTGTTTTTGTAGTATTCAGGTTTTTCAATGAAAATGACGGACACTTACAACGCTGCTTATTGGTCCTCCAATCCTCCTCACTTCTCCTCGTCAGATGAGGAGGACGAATACAGTTGTGACAGTTGGGTATTATTCTACACACTGGCTTTAATTCTAACAAGCTCTGCCTTCAAACAAGACCACATTTGGTTGGTCCGGACCAGCCCAAATCTAAACCAATCATAGACGTCTATGTTTCACAGGTGTGGACATCACAGCACAGTAGAGTAAAATTCAGTTCACTACAGTAAAGTAGGTATGTTCAGTATAGTAGATTACAAAACAATACCTTCTACTGTACTCTAATCTAGTGTGATCTACTCTACTGTGCGGTCCAAACTTGTGAAACATAGTCATCTATGATTTTTTTCAAATATGATCCGGCCAGGGCGGACTGACCAAATTTGAACTACTTTCCAACATCCATGGATGTCTGGTGTCAGTTGATGGTCAGTGGGTGAGGATGCTTGTTACAGTAAATGGAAAGAGGATAGGTGTCATGGTAGGTGTCAGTAAGAGATGGGAGAGGTGACAGTAACTAGAGAGAGAGGGAGAGCGGTAGAAAGAGCGAGAGGCAGTGAGAGATTGTCCAGACTGTTTTCAGTCTTGCATTGACCACCAGACAACAGAAAGAAAACAGTTATGAGCTGAACACAACAGTATGCCAGTGGAAGGGAGGACTGTAGCAGGTGACCCAACTGTGCTTTGGGACTACTATGAAATACCATTGCAGCCAATTCAATAGCAGAATTAGGTTGCTGATTTTTTTTTCTCCAATGATTACCGATTTGGTAACAGAGTTACGAGTTTGTAGTCACTTCATAAAACACAATCGATATCAGTAAAAACACTAACTAATTGGCAGGTCTACCTTTACTTGTTACTTCTGTGAACTTTCATCCTCTGTCCTCGTGAAGGAGAGAAATAAGAAAATATCTTAAAGATATGTGGGTTTTTGTTAATGGAATTACAAGACACTAGGCTATATTTCTTAAATGTACAGAAGGCAAATATTCTATCCAAAACTACATTTAAGTGTTGATATTAGTTGGCATGGATCTTTACTTCAACATTATTGTGTTTTGATGTATATCTAATACCTTTTTGGGACTTTCTGGTAGATGTTTTCTTTGACCCCTTGACCATAAATCCTAGTTGAAAAAGAGCTCAACCTTGTGGTGGTCTCATATAGAGGTGCCGGTTAATATTTAGGTGCAACTGTCCCAGCGTCCTGGTAAGAGGACAGAAATGACCAGTAGGAGACAGGGATACAATTCACACTTTACAGTTAACGTTCAATGCCTCCTTACATCTTCACTTACACGGAGGAAATGTCACACTTTTTCACACTGATTCCTCACTCAATCTACCTGCTTTGAGTCCACCTAAAGACACCGTAGGAGACAGGGATACTCTTCCAGGGTCAGAGAGAGGGTTAACTCGAGAGGGTCTTAAACACTAGCCTTTGTCTATTCCACATTTTTTTGGTTTAAAAATGTATAGATGTATTAATAAATAAAACATTGACTCTTTGCTTTGAACGTCACATGTTGGTGCTCATGGGTACTTTTATATGGAAATGCCCAACACCAAAACCAGTATCTTTCTCTTTATATGCAGCTGTGAAAGACAAAAAAACCACACCATTTTTAAGAAAATCCATCTCCCATTGTGAAGACTCTCTCACAATACCATTGACCACGAGCAACATATATGTGTTGCGCACTATGACATCGTTCTCATCATTCCCTTCTAATGATTTCTCTTCCAGGACCTCGTTTCTTTTGGTTTGTGATTGTTTTGAACGAGGAAAGCACTGCATGCAATCACCTGCAATCAGTTCACAGGCAAATCATCATGTGCCCATCACCATCAGTCTAAACCAGTCACAGGTGCTGAAGAAGGGGATGACTGACATCTGAGCTTGATCCTACAATAAATGAGATTATATTCATTGGAAATGGTTCCTTAGGTAGAAATTTGTGATTCATCTTATGAGTGTCATATATATTATAACTTGGATGAAAAGGAGACTGTCTCTGTTCTTTCACTTCAGTTGTATTGGTCTGTGGTAAAGAACTCCAATGTAAAATTTGCTTACCCTCTGGTCATTGAATAACTAAATCACCCTTCTGTTGCTTTAACCCATTGTAACCGTACTCAACCAGACTGATTGACCATCCCAGTACCAAGAGAGACCGGGGTTCAATGCAAGACGAGTTGTGGCACAACACACTAGAAAGCCGACAAGTGGCCTTTTAAAGGCATTTTCGATTTTCACGGAGATCAGACTCATTGTAAACGCTGTGCATGTCGGTAAAAGTGTAAATAACCTTTGAAAGTCTGTTATAGTGCGCTGCGTCATTACATGCCTTGCTTTGAATCCCTGCTTTAATCTAGACACAGTCTGGCATCTAACCTTACAGTCGAGGTTCAATGCCACCTTACATCTTCACTTACACGGAAGAAATGTCACCCTTTTTCACACTGATTCCTCACACTCAATCTACCTGCTTTGAGTAAAGACATGTTCCCTATTGGAGTTTATTTGTCGCAAAAAAAGGTCTCCCGAAATGTTGCCTCCCAATTACAGCATTCATAGTGTCAGAAATGGAACAGAAAAACTTGAGGAAAATATCGCTGTCCTTTGAGGTTGTTTGTTTTCTGTAATTTTGAGCTAACCGTGGTCCAAGTTGGAATTACCATCACAGAGGACTCTGACGTTAATTAGAGAATGCAAATTGCGTGTTTCTGGTCCAAGGCTGACAAAGAAGAGGCCCTGTACACAGACTCCTTTGTACTCTGTCCTTTTCCCTCTCCTTTGTAGTGCATGAAGCAGAACAGGACAGCACTGTGTATGCGGTAAACACACACACACACACACACACACACACACACACACACACACACACACACACACACACACACACACACACACACACACACACACACACACACACACACACACACAACTTTAGGAATAAGGTCAACACCAACTAGGGTTGTTTAGTTTCCCTTTCAAACTCTTGACAGTTGGGGAGGAATTGCAAACTTCCAAAAAGTTCATAAACATAGAAAAGAACACAGACAGAGAGAAAGAACCCCCCACCGAGACACACACAGAAACTCGACTCCCAGCCACAGACTCAAGTGGATGGTTGGGGGCAAATTATGCTTACTTATGCATAAATTATTCAGAATACAATACAGTGTACCAGATAGCATCGAGGGAGGGGGGGGGGGATCCTCCCAGCTCCTACTTGCCTCGTCGCACCACATCCTGTGACTGTGCATTTACACCATGTCAGCATCACAGTGGATGCACACTCCAACGCACCCATTACCGGGTGTGCCATGCTACTGGAATGAAACATGGACAGGGGACAGAAAGTAGGTCCGCTTTTCTTTTTTGGCATGGGGTGGCGAGGCAGGTGTCAGGCAGCGGCGGCATTCTACCGTTCAAGGTGTCCCGTGGGAGCTGTCAGAGTCAGAACTCTTTGTGCCCTGATGCACGCACTAACACCCGGCAACACTTCCCTGTGGCACATGGCAAAGAGAAATGTTAGTTTTGCACTACGCATTAGTGTCACCGGTGTAATAACCTTCAGCAGGTGTGCCACTCTCTATATCCTCCCCCATTTAAGATGGCTTTCAAGCTTACACTTTGTCCAGGCAGACACTGCTTGCGATGTCAACCAGAGAGAAAAAAGTGAAGAACGAGAGAAATACTTGGCAAACTAGAGGGAGTCTATTACAATTTCTCTCTTTTTTTGTT
Organism: Oncorhynchus masou masou; assembly: GCF_036934945.1. NCBI lineage: Eukaryota > Metazoa > Chordata > Actinopteri > Salmoniformes > Salmonidae > Oncorhynchus > Oncorhynchus masou. Next base: position 20,377,833 of record NC_088218.1, read on the forward strand.
GTTGCACAGATTTGGAAATTTACTCAGAGCTTCAGGCTTCATATATTTCGTTTGGAACATGGTGAAATATTGCTGTTCTACGGAGTGCATCAGGCCGTCATTTTTTGCTGTGCATACAATTTTGGAGATGTCGGAGCAAACTTGCAGACTCTTTGGAGAAATACTTTCATTATGATTGTATAATGAGTAAAAATACATTTCCCAACCTAGTCTCTCTGTTCAAAGTATGACATCAATCAAACAAACACACACACATTTGGTGCACACATGCGAGAGCATGCACACACACACAAACAGTATTAATTCAGTAATGAAAGAAAACAAATTACCCCATCAATTTTGACAAGTTAATATTTTCTGGTTTTCAGCCTTATGCCCTCTAGCCTACAGTGCCACGTATTAATTTCTCTCTTCCAGAAATGTTTCCCTTTCAAAACTGCTCTGCAAAACCCAGACAACAAATCAAGCACCATAAGCACCATTGTTTCAACCCGTTGAACAAGCCTAACCGCAACGTCTCTCAGCATGTGAAATGACCTGAAGCATACTACGAATGACAGCAGGCATATTTAATAGTCTGTGAAGACAACATCCTGGGACTTTATGACCCATGGCCCCTCAACATCTCTTGATGCCTCTCAGCTGCCCAGCAGTGGTGCATTGTGGGGCTCTTGGGGGGAAGCGGGAAGGGGTTAATGACTCTCGTCTCTCTGGTTTGGCGAAGTCGACGCAGGCCCAGCCCGCTGCTTATTAATCTTCATTCTCACTATGTTTTTAATCCTCCCCTGCTTAATTATAAATCTGCTCGACTGTCATGGGCGACTCGCAAACCCAAGAGCCTCGCTTAATATTTCATGCAGCGTCCTCTCGGCGATGCAGGCAACCAACAATTAGCCCTCCTACAGGGACCTGTCCAGGCTAGATAGCCTCTCTCTCCGTGTGTGTGAAGACTGGAGCCATTTACCCAAAGAGAGATGGTTGTTGTAGTTGTATTCCTCCATCTCTCATAGTATCAAAGCAGAGGAGCTATAGGAGTTAAACATTGCTTAGGTTTGATGTTTTATGCTTCAGTCTCACATCGCAGATTTATGGCCCAGTATTAACCAAATCGTCCTTTGTTCTCGACCACTGCTGCATGAAAGAAATAGAAACTGATCTGAAGCCATGGTTGTTGTTTAGATTAGAAAGTAATTTTCACCTCAAAAAGGGCAATTAAATACTTCTGGCAACCCAGCCGTAATGGATTATTTTTGGTTCCGCTTCCACGGTCATCATGAACTGCCCCTCTGATTCCAGGTTTTAGTGGAAATACCTACATTTTCATCAGCAAGCTCTTGCAGTTTCACGGCAGAATCAGACGCTCAACCAGGTTTCTCAAACATCAAATGTAACCCTCCTGTTGTGTTAGTTTCATGTTTATTAATTCTGTGTTCCCGGGTCCAAAATGACCGTCCCCATTTATAGCTGATTTATAAATCCATAATAATACATATATTATTACCTAATGTTGTGTTAGATGTTTTTATCAACTTATAGTTCTTGTGATCATTACAAGTTTTGAACTTCTATTTGCTATTTATGGCCTGTAGGCCTCATTGACCTGAGCTCATACAACTAGTTTTTGAGTAAAAAAAGCATAATGTATGGATTATTTCGACTATAACAAATACTTAGATGAAACATATTGTGCTATTTATCACAGACTACTTCACTGTCAGTTTCCTGGCCTCTCTCCTCCTCACCAGTGACATTATCAAAGATGATGATCAAGAGCTTCACATACAGTATGTCGGTTGGTCATTGTGCTGGCACAGAATTACAGTAAGTGTGAGTAAAGGCCTCAAAAATCTCTATATACCAGAGCTGCGAGAAAAGTTCTATATATTATTGAAAGAATGTTGCGATTGTCACGCCCTGGTCTTATTTTGTGTTTTATTTCTTTATTTGGTCAGGCCAGGGTGTGAAATGGGTTTTGGTAGGTGGTGTGTTTTTGTCTTGGGGTTTTTCACAGGTTATGGAATTGTAGCTTAGTGGGGTTTTCTAGCTTAGTCTATGGCTGTCTGAAGTGGTTCTCAATCAGAGGCAGGTGTTTATCGTTGTCTCTGATTGGGAACCATATTTAGGCAGCCGTATTCTTTGAGTGTGTCGTGGGTGATTGTCCTTGTTTCTGTCTATGTGTTACTTTGCACCAGTATAGGCTGTTTTGGTTTTTGTGTTACGTTTCTTGTTTTGTAGTGTTTGTGTTTAGTTGTTTTTTTTATTAAACATGAATCTCAATAGCCACGCCGCATTTTGGTCTGACTCTCCTTCGCATGAAGAAAACCGTTACAGCGATTGTTTGTGAGAACGCCAACAGGTGTGGTTCCCGTGTGGGAAAGATTCCTGTTGGGGGTTGCCATGGAAGCCAAGAATGGGAGTGTGAAGTGTGTGCTCAAACACATGTGCATTTAAAAAAATTGATTTAACGAAGCAAGTCGGTAAATAAGAACCATTTCTTATTTACAATGACAGTCTAGGAACAGTGGGTTAACTGCCTTGTTCAGGAAGAGAACGACATTTTTTTTCCTTGTCAGCTCAGGGATTCAATCTAGCAACCTTTCGGATAATGGTCCAGCGCTCTAACCACTAGGCTACCTGCCACCCCATGTAGTGGTCTGGGAGAGGAAGTGTGTCCATCTGATGAATGGGCATGTGCCTGAAATCAATTTTATACACTAATAGTAGTCAAACCCATTCATTTCTAATGACCGGTCATTTTTGTCCAGGACATCACAGGTGTACAAAAGTATTTTTTTTAAACACACAAAATGTATTGAAAATTCTAAAAATGTATTTTGTGTGTTCATGTAACGGCTTTTGTTGTGGGAAGGAGGAGCGGACCAAAATGCAGCGTGGTTGTTATTCATTTTATTTTAATAAAGAAACTATACACGATAAACAAAATAACAAACGTGCGAAAACCGAAAACAGCCCTATCTGGTGCAAAACACAGAGACTGGATCAATCACCCACAAACACACAGTGAAACCCAGGCTACCTAAATATGGTTCCCAATCAGAGACAATGACTAACACCTGCCTCTGATTGAGAACCATTTCAGGCCAGACATAGAAATAGACAATCAAGACATCCACCAGAATGCCCACTCAGATCACACCCTGACCAACCAAAACATAGAAACCATACAAAGTAAACTATGGTCAGGGTGTGACAGTACCACCCCCCCCCCCCCCCAAGGTGCGGACTCCGGCGGCAAAACCTGTACCTATCGGAGAGGGTCTGGGTGGGCATCTGTCCGCGGTGGCGGCTCTGGTGCTGGACGTGGCCCCCACTTCCCCGTAGTCTTCCCCCACCTTGTCCGCTTCCGTGACCTCCTAGCCAAGGCAACCCTACTTAATAACACGGGACAGAGGGGCAGCTCGGGACAGAGGGGCAGCTCGGGACAGAGGGGCAGCTCGGGACAGAGGGGCAGCTCGGGAGACTCCGGCAGCAGCGCCGGACAGGCGGGAGACTCCGGCAGCACAGGAGAGGAGGAAGGCTCTTGCAGATCCTGGCTGACTGGCGGATCTGGAAGAGTCTGGCTGACTGGCGGATCTGGAAGAGTCTGGCTGACTGGCCGATCTGGAACAGTCTGGCTGACTGGCGGATCTGGAACAGTCTGGCTGACTGGCGGATCTGGAAGAGTCTGGCTGACTGGCGGATCTGGAAGAGTCTGGCTGACTGGCGGATCTGGAAGAGTCTGGCTGACTGACAGATCCTTGCAGATCTGGAAGAGTCTGGCTGACTGGCGGATCTGGAAGAGTCTGGCTGACTGTCGGATCTGGAAGAGTCTGGCTGACTGGCGGATCTGGAAGAGTCTGGCTGACTGGCGGATCTGGAAGAGTCTGGCTGACTGGCGGATCTGGAAGAGTCTGGCTGACTGGCGGATCTGGAAGGCTGAGTCTGGAAGAGTCTGACTGACAGATCCTTGCAGATCTGGAAGAGTCTGGCTGACTGGCAGATCTGGAAGAGTCTGGCTGACTGGCAGATCTGGAAGAGTCTGGCTGACTGGCAGATCTGGAAGAGTCTGGCTGACTGGCAGATCTGGAAGAGTCTGGCTGACTGGCAGATCTGGAAGAGTCTGGCTGACTGGCGGATCTGGAAGAGTCTGGCTGACTGACAGATCCTTGCAGATCTGGAAGAGTCTGGCTGACTGGCAGATCTGGAAGAGTCTGGCTGACTGGCAGATCTGGAAGAGTCTGGCTGACTGGCAGATCTGGAAGAGTCTGGCTGACTGGCAGATCTGGAAGAGTCTGGCTGACTGGCAGATCTGGAAGAGTCTGGCTGACTGACTGGCAGACTGACCTTGCAGACTGGCTGCTCCATGCTGACTGGCGGCTCTGGCTGCTCCATGCTGACTGGCGGCTCTGGCTGCTCCATACAGACTGGCAGCTCCTTGCAGACTGGCAGCTCCTTGCAGACTGGCAGCTCCTTGCAGACTGGAAGCTCCTTGCAGACTGGCAGCTCCTTGCAGACTGGCAGCTCTGGCTGCTCCATGCAGACTGGCAGCTCTGGCTGCTCCATGCAGACTGACAGCTCTGGCTGCTCCATGCAGACTGACAGCTCTGGCTGCTCCATGCAGACTGACAGCTCTGGCTGCTCCATGCAGACTGACAGCTCTGGCCGCTCCATGCAGGCTGGCAGCTCTGGCTGCGCTAAACAGGCAGGAGACTCCTGCAGCGCAGGGGAGGAGAAAGGCTCTGGCTGTGCTGAACAGGCAGGAGACTCCGGCAGCGCAGGAGAGGAGAAAGGCTCCGGTAGCGCTTGAGAGGCGAGGCGCACTGTAGGCCTGATGCGTGGTGCTGGCACTGGTGGTACTGGGCCGAGGACACACACAGGAAGCCTGGTGCGGAGAGATGCCACCGGAGGACTGATGTGTGGAGGTGGCACTGGATAGACCGGACTGTGCAGGCGCACTGGAGCCTGCCCAACCTTACCTGGCTCGATGCCCACTCTAGCCCGGCCAATACGAGGAGCTGGTATGTACCGCACCGGGCTATGCACCCGCACTGGAGACACCTTGCGCTCCACAGCATAACACGGTGCCTTCCCTGTCTCTTTAGCCCCCCGGTAAGCACAGGAAGTTTGCGCAGGTCTCCTACCTGGCGTAGCCCTACTCCCTGTGAGCCTCCTCCCAATACATTTTTGGGGCTGACTCTCGGGCTTCCTTCCACGCCGCCGTGCTTGCTTCGCATCTCCATTCTCCTATAACCCTCTACGCACTGCTCCCGTGAATCCCAGGCGGGCTCCGGCATTCTCCCTGGGTCGACCGCCCACCTGTCTATTTCCTCCCAAGTAGTGTAGTCCCGATATTGTTGCTCCTGCTGCCGCTGTTGCTTCTCCTCATGCCAGCGCCTCTCAGCTCTCGCCGCCTCCAGTTCTTCTTTGGGGCGGCGATATTCTCCAGGCTGATCCCAGGGTCCTTCTCCAAACAATTCGTCCTCCCATGTCCATTCCTCCCTTTGTTGCTCCTGCCTGTTACCACGCCGCTTGGTCCTGTTGTGGTGGGTGATTCTGTAACGGCTTTCGTTGTGGGAAGGAGGAGAGGACCAAAATGCAGCGTGGTTGTTATTCATTTTATTTTAATAAAGAAACTATACACGATAAACTAACAAAATAACAAACGTTAGAAAACAGCCCTATCTGGTACAAAACACAGAGACAGGAACAATCACACAGTGAAACCCAGGCTACCTAAATATGGTTCCCAATCAGAGATAATGACTAACACCTGCCTCTGATTGAGAACCATATTAGGCCAGACATAGAAATAGACAAACAAGACATCCAACATAGAATGCCTACTCAGATCACACCCTGACCAACCAAAACATAGAAACATACAAAGTAAACTATGGTCAGGGTGTGACAGTTCAGATGCCCTGTATGGACAAAGTCATGGAACCTTGTGACAATCAGATTAAATTAACTACATTTTTCATCGAGAAAACCTGTAAAACGGTCCAATTCGACTAGAGCACAACAGGAGGGTTAAAGTTGTTCCAAAGGTTAAGTTTAGCATAGTAAGGTTTGGGATAGTAAAACAAAAATCTATGGATTTGAACATGTAATCTCTATCACCAGAGGTGGATGCATACAGTATTGCACCATCCCAATCCACTATCCCTGTCCACAACACCCTATCAAAACCAAAACCTATTCGAAGGTAACAGCTCTCACTGTTGCCCTTAGTGGCCATTTCCACGTCATCTCCTGACGTCCTCAGACATGGATGAACGTTGAATACTGACTTGTATCACGAGTGACCTGGCTGATTTGTATGCATATCTAATTCATCTAATTCAACCCATTCACAGCAGCATTTGGTGGTTTAATCAAACACACAGAGAGGGAGTCAAGGAGTGAGGGAGTGTGAGAGAGGTGGATGGATGGATTGAGAGGAGGGAAGAGTCCTAAACTTCCAAAGGTGTCTTCAAGTGCACCATTCAAATCAGTAACCACTGTTAAAGGAGAGAAATAAAGAGAACAACCATATCATGCATCCTCCATATGTACTTAGTAAGCAGAGGTAATCCTCATATGCTCTATGCAAACATACAATATGGGCTGAAAGAGAAGGAAGGGAAGCGCTACTAAGGTACACAATAGTACATTTTGGTAGACAGAAGGTGCTCTTTGGTAAAATATGGCCAATTCCACGGTCACTGTCATGCCTGCTCCCGACCTTCATTACGCACACCTGTCACCATCATTACGCGCAGCTGCGCAATTTTGGACTCACCTGGACTCCATTACTTTGTTGATTACCCCCTCCATATCAGTCTGCTCCTCACAGCATTGATGTTGTTATTTTTCCCCTGTGCAGACGCTGTTCCTGTTCTGTTTCATGTCTGTTGTTTATTAAATGTTCACTCCCTGTACCTGCTTCTCGTCTCCAGCATCGATCCTCACAGTCACAGAATAACGATGAGACAGAGTTTTTACTTTAAAAGTATGACAAACAAAAAACATTGATTTTCTGTTTGGCATATACATGGCGAGAATCTTGATGACATACTCCTCGCGTCCTCTCTCCTCGCCTCCTTCTCAAAACCTATTGGATGAGAAAGACAATGGTCCCTCCCCTCTGATCTATAGTTTACTCTACTTGTTCTTTAATAATGTACTGCACTGTGTTTTACTGTTCTGTACCATATTGTACTGTTTAGTCCATACTTGTGAAACAGATATCTATGATTGGTTCAGATTTTGGCTTCCCAAATTTCAACTACTTTCCAATGTCCGTGGAAGTCCTGGGTCGGCTGGTGCTCAGTGGGTGAGGATGCTGATTACAGTAAATAGGAAGAGAGCGTGCTCATAGGTAGTTGTCAGTAAGTGCTGGGAGAGGTAACATTAACTGGAGAGAGCAAGATGAGAGACAGGGAGAAAAAGAGGGAGGGGTTGTCCAGACTGTTTTCACACCGTTGCTTTGACCACCGTTATGACCTGAACATAACAGTGTGCCAGTGGAAGGGAAAGACAATAGCAGGTGACCTAACTGTGGATTGTGACTACTAGGAACTCCCATTTTAGCCAGTTTAATTGCAGTCATCCTGTTACTGATTTGGTATCAGAATAATGCTTTTTAATGACTTCATAAATCAGAAACCAAATTGTGATCAGTAGAAACACTAACTTCTGTGAACTTTCAATATCCTTCCTCCCCATGAGGGAAAGAAATGTGAAAATGTCTTATGTGAGTCATTATCCTCCCTCGTCATGAAATGAGAAATAAGAAAATATCTTATGTGGATTTTTGCTAACAGAATGACAAGACGCATGGCAATATTTCTTAAACTTACAGGAGGCAAAATAATTTATGCTAAAACTAACTATTAATGTTGTTATTGGTTGACAGGGGACTTTACTTGCGTTTTAATGTACTATATTTAAAAATAAAAAATAAAAAAAAGTATGTGGACACCCCTTCGAATTTGGCTATTTCAGCCACAGGTGTATAAAATTGAGCACACAGCCATGCGATCTCCATAGACATACATTGGCAGTAGAATTGACCGCACTGAAGAGCTCAGTGACTTTCAACGAGGCACCGTCATAGGATGTCACCATTCCAACAAGTCAGTTCTTCAAATTTCTACCCTGCTCGTGCTGCCCCAGTCAGCTGTTACTGTGGAATGGAAACATCTAAGTGCAACAACAGCGCAGCTGCGAAGTGGTAGGCCACAAAAGCTCACAGATTGGTCCGCCGAGTGCTGTGGTGCGTAGAAATCATCTGTCCTTGGTTGCAACACTAACTACCAAGTTCCAAAGTGCTTCTGGAAGCAACTTCAGCACAGTAACTGTTCGTCGGGAGCTTCATGAAATGGGTTTCCATGGCCGAGCATCCGCACTCAAGCCTAAGATCACCATGTGCAATGCCAAGCGTCGGCTGGAGTGGTGTAAACCTCGCTACCATTGGACTCTGGTGCAATGGAAACACGTTCTCTGGAGTGATGAATCACGCTTCACCATCTGGCAGTCCGACGGATGAATCTGGGTTTGGCGAATGCCAGGAAAACGCTAACTGCCCGAATGCATAGTGCCAACTGTAAAGTTTGGTGGAGGAGGAATAATGGTCTGGGGCTGTTTTTCATAGTTCAGGACATGCCCCTTCGTTCCAGTGAAGGGAAATCTTAACTATACAGCAGACAATGACGTTCTACACAATTCTGTGCTTCCAACTTTGTAGAAACAATTTGGGGCAGTCCTTTCTTGTTTGAGCATGACAATTCCCCCATGCACAAAGCAAGGTTGATACAGAAATGGTAAATTGAGATTGGTGTGGAAGAACTTGATTGGCCAGCACAAAGTCCGCTTCCTGACATCATGCTACACATCGGGCCAACTTCCTGCTTACAGATCTTAACAACAAAACTGCTAAGACCGCCTCTATAGACTCTTGACAAATTGCGACCTTGCTTGAAGCATGTTTTGTTCAGGTACAACATAGCAAAGATGATCCAGGAACATGTTCTACTTGTTGAAATCAGGAAGCTCATATGCCCATTTTGAGGAGAGCCTCACCGAATATGATATCAGATAGCTGATTCTACCTGTGAGGGGTTTATATCAAAACTTCACAGGGAAGCTACTATTGGGCTCATCACATATATGGCTGAAATCTTTCAAACCCCCCATGAGGAATGATACTAGGCCTATAACGACAGGTCTGCAGTACTTTATGCCACGGCTTTGACCTCTCACCTCTGAGAGTGGCTGGTGACTCCTCCATAGACACACTATTGATGACCTCGGTGTAATCTTGCCGACCAGTACAGTAGAGCAATGCCCAGGGGGACATTCAGGGGACAGGCCACCCCGGTCTACACTGGGACTGACCGGGTCAAGTCAGACTTGATAAGCCAGTCTTATGCATGTGGATCTGACCCACTAGGTCAAACCCACAGCCCCTGGTACGGCACTGGGGGATTGGGTTGGGTCAGATGTTGTAGTATGCTGTGTTAATACGGTTCTGTGGTATGCATATCTCTGAAAAGGATGTACATGCTCCACCCAGCCTTGTGCATGCCACAAATAAACTATATTCCCAACAATGAAAACAATGGGTTTCGGTCAGTCCCAAGGCTACTCTGTACAGTTGGCAGGATTGGTTTGCATGTCCAATTGATTTGATATCCACATACCTGTCAGTCAAGTCACACACTGTATATCAATCTTTAATTAGCAATTTTGCATACTACTTGTGCATTATTTGAATACTCAGTGAACCAGTCTTTCAGCTTAGTTTGTCATTGTCCACCTTCTTAGGTACCAAACCAACCAAGACGCTAAAATATTGTCTTGACTGATTAATTGATATGATTGCCGAGAGAGGAAAACACAAGGTTAGTTTGGCACGGTAGGGTTTTGAGAAGGAATTTGTCAATTAAAGGGAGCTTTTTTTCGTTGACTAGTTATATACAATACTTAATATAATAGGCACTTCATTCATATTTCTCATACAAACACTATAGTCATCATTATCATGATTAATTAATTTATCTATACTGTACAGAAGTATAAACACAACATGTAAAGTGTTGGTCCCATGTTTCATGAGCTAAAATAAAATATCCTAGAAATGTTTGTGTACAAATTTGTTTACATTCCTACTGGTGAGATAATCCATCCACCCGAGAGTTGTGGCATATGAAGAAGCTGATTAAACAGCATGATCATTAAAACAGGTGCATCTTGTGCTGGGGACAATAGAAGGCCGCTCTAAAAGGTGCAGTTTTGTCACACAACACAATGCCATAAATGTCGCAGGTATTGAGGGAGCATACAATTGGCATGCTGACTGTAGAAATGTACACCAAAGCTGTTGCCAGAGAATTTAATGTTCATTTCTCTACCATAAGCTGCCTCTAACATAATTTTAGAGAATTTGCCACTACGTCCAGCCAGCCTCACAACTGCAGACCACGCTTAACGACGCTTCCATAGGACCTTCACATCTGGCTTCTTCACCTCCGGGATGTGCTATTCACGGATTAATCCCGGTATCAACTGCACCGGTAAGATGGCAGAAGTGTATGGTGTAGTGTGGGTGATCGGTTGGCTGACATGAACATTGTGAATAGAGTTCCCCTTGGTGGCGGTGGGGATATGGTACAGGCAGGCATAAGCTACAGATAATGAACACATTTGCATTTTATCGATGGCAATTTGAATGCACAGTGATACTGTGACGATTTACTGAGGCCAATTGTCATGCCATTCTTCCGCCGCCAAGACCTCATGTTTCAGCATGATCAAATCAAATTGTATTTGTTCGGTCCTCTTTTTCCTGTCGTCCACAATCATCTCCTTTGTCTTGATCACAAAGACCGACCTGATATACAATCTAGGTGAAAGCTATGATCTCTTATTGATTTCACTTGTTAAATCGGTATAGATGAAGGGTAGGAGAACCGTTGATGAAGGATTCAGAGGGGGACTGGGCAAGACAAAGGGTTTAAGTGCCTTTGAACAGGTTTGATAGTAGGTACCAGGTGCACCGGTTTGAGTGTGTCAAGAACTGCAATGCTGCTGGGTTTTTCATGCACAACAGTTTCCCATATCAAGAATGGTCCACCACCAGAAGGACATCCAGCCGACATGTCACAACTGTGGGAAGCATTTGAGTCAGCATGTGGAATGCTTTCAACACCTTGAATTTGTTCTGATGACAAAAGGGGGTGCAACTCAATATTAGGAAGGTGTTCCTAATGTTTTGTACACTCAGTGTAAATAAAATAATTGTTTTCCATATTCTAAGAAGATGGCACGAAAAACAATGGTTGTTGCGGGACTGAAAAACAATGTGCCTTTAACAAAAGACACTGAAGTTAGGACTTTACCAAATAGTCTCAACACCTGCAGTTTACACTTAGAACCAGCAGCAGAACAAGCAGCCATTTCTCAACACAGTAGTGGCACATTATATTTGTTAAAAAATACTTTTCACATCTGTATTCCAACCAGTGAGTCTGCAAAAAAGCTGTTGTAGTAATGTTAATATTCTGTCCACCTATGACATCTCCAGGAGTGATTTCTTTCAAAATCATTTTTAATCATTTTCGTTTCCCAATGACAGTTGAAATTTACCACAGTGATGAATATTTTAGAGGGAGAATGGTCAAACCCAGACACTGAGATGTTATTTAAATACGTTAAACCCCAAGTCCATCCATTAATACACATTTCCACTCATGGAGATTCAGGAGAAGTTTCTCAGAATAACTAAAACCTGTGTGCCACTCAAGAACAACCGGAATATGAAACACTTTTTTTAATCAACGTCGATATATTTAACCTATAAAAGTGTTTCATCTGGTCATTTAGGCCCTGCTGTTTAGAGCAGCAAATATTAAGCTACTGTCAGATGCTGTTATTCCTAATTATAATACTATATCAAAGTGTTATTTATTTATCATGTAATTATTGGCAACACCTTTGACGGCGCTTATCACAAATGCCTGTAAAAGCGACAGTTAATTTCACTGTCCTGTTCTGCTGATTTATCTTCCATTGTGTGTTCCTCTGTCTGATGTATGAATAAGTAAGCAAACACCGCATTTGAGCTGTCGGAAATCTGGACGTGAACGGTTCACGTCGACCTTGAATGTTCGTATTTCCACCATATTTGAATTACTGCTATTCTATTTAAAAGTGCTCTTCAGATATTAGGCCGAAAGTGAGCGGTGGGTTGTCATGGAAACGTTTCATTACATGTTTAAACAAGTGTTATATTACTTCTACGACAACGGCGTAAAAACATCACGACTGCACTTCCAAGTCAAGCATCACTCTCGATTATCATCAACATTTTTACCTCTTGTATCAGCCGTGCAAGTAGGGATACAGTATCTCTAGAAAGTGCAGGCACATTCTGTTTACTGCTCTCTTCAATTATTGATTGTTGTTGTTTTTTTTATACTGTTGTGATAGGCCACCCTGGGCGAACAGCAGGACATCTCATAAAAACTTAATCAGGACTCTGACCTAGCAAGAATCCCCCACAGTCCCACTGTCCCCCATAAAATCTTCAACCAGATCGACCCATCCCTCAGGGCCGGAGTCGAGTTGCTAATGCCCAAACAAAAGTGTAAGGAAGTCTGTGCGGTTACTCAGCGAGACACTTATAAGGACTAATTAATACTAAACTGGGGAAATCATTTAAGACAGCACCAATTATAATGTGTCGGTATCACACCAGCCCAGCCTCGCAATGATCTCAATTATAGGGGACATGTTGTGGCAATGTCACTGCTGAGGGAGGGAGATAAAAACAATAATGAAAATGTCTTTGCCTGTTTGTTTTTTTGTACGTAGACAAGAAGAAAACAGTCCAAACTTAAATAAATGGGATAAAAAGTACTGCCGGTTGTAGTCAACACATGGCCTAAACAAAATTGAGAAAATGTCGTCTGAGGATTTGGAAGTCAACTGGGAAAAAAAGACTTCACTCAGTGAGTTTTGTTCCCACCTGTTTTGGTGGTTTAAAGGAAGACGCATACAGTATCTACAAGGTAGATTTGCAATCCAAACCTGCAGCCCTGTTCTAGGCTCTCGTACGCTTCTGATTTCCAGCTTGAGAGGAAAGCACAGTCATGCTACAATAACAGAACATCCACAGGCTTCACTTACAGGAACAGAGAGTGATACAGCACTCACATTCAACGATGTCAGAATCCACGGTTCACAAGTGCATGTAAAAAAATAAAATAATAATAATGCAGAGTTTAAATCAAAACATTTAGAAGATTGTTTGATTGAGGCTTAGTCAGATTCGTGACAAGATTCGTTTTCACATTTGGGACGGGAATCTTTTTTTTAGTCTCCCTCCCTCCTGAAGCGAACTCCAAATCAAACATAGCACTTAGGGGCATGCCCGACTTAGACATGAACCATCATTAATGATTAAAGCCTCATCCCCTATTCTGACCAGCGTACCAATCTTTGCACTGTGTAATGGGAGCCCTGAGTGGAATGGGAGAGGAAAGCGTGGCATTTGCATCAGGCAATCTCACACACGCCTCTCTGTTTAAAGGGAGGGATATTATGGTCTGTTTAACCGGGGATATTACCTGTTTACCCAGCTGCTAGGGGAAACTGGCATTTTTGTTTGAGGTAAGACAAATATTCCCAGCGGCTGGGAGGATAAGGGAGTGGGGGAGCATTTTGGTTCTTATAATTCCATGGCATAATCCACTGGGAGAGATGGGGTCACGACCCTGGAAGCAGAGGTGGAAATTGCACTGAGGACCAGAATGCAGGACCTGAAGAATGAGGATGCACTGGAATTGGAACTTAAGGAATACAGCTGCAGCTCTGAGTTAGGGCGGTGTCTATGGGCTGCATGCACGCTGAATTCTGATAATGTTTGTTGTCTTCCTGGCAAGTACAATGCATTGCTGCTTCACTGTCTACAGGAGACATAGTTAAATCATGCTGGTTTTCCATTTGTAACTGTACACAATGAGTATATTAGTGCTTAAGTCTATCTCTTCATTTTAAAGCTCAACAGTTGCGTTGGGAAGGTTTGGTTTCAAGTACAAAGTACAAACAGTTGAAGTACAGTTTAAAGAGTGCGTGCTACGCAGCAAAGGAGACAGACAGAAAAAAAGGTGGAAGAGCTCACTGTCGCATTTGTCCTCAACTTGCTCTCACTCTTTAATGCAAGTAACCGGTGACAACAAAGCTCTTGGTAACTGCACATCAGACCAATCTTAAGGAAGAAGTAGACTGAGGTAAACAATGCACCAACAATTCTTTAGAGCTTGCAAGAAAGGCTATTCACTGTACTTGCGCAGACGACATTAAAGCTTAAAACTTTAAACTAATCGGGAGTAGAAGACGAGAATACAGGAGTCACTGCAACAGAGCCGGGTTTCCACTCCTGTGTCATTCCACTAATATGACAGAAACTAAATCTGATCTCATGTAGCAAAGACATTTCCTCATCTGAAGGGCTTTGCTGTGTGGGCCTTTATCAAGATACATTGCAAATTTGTTCCTCAGATATTGCCTCTTGTCTGCAGAGAGTCCGTTCTAAATTTAGTGCAAGGTGTCCCTACCCATCCAATATTAATGCTTGCAGACAAACACCAAATTAGGAGGGGGAAGGAGAGGGAGAAGGTAGTCACATCCTACATTACAAGGGTATTAACCTCAGGCTGATTCATATACCCTTTGACTAAGGCCAGTGCCTCTGATACTAATGCTTCCGCCAGACAGATTTGTCATAATGTGGATCCCTGGGAGTCAGGGCCACGTACATCAAACGATGTTCAGTGAAAGTTAGAGAAATAATAAAGTACCTGAACCCTGTTTTTTTTCTAATGGATGTCATCTTTTCTGTCGCTCTCCATCTCTCCCTCTTTAGGAACAATATATCAGAGACCTCCAGAGCTGTTCTGCTAGTTGCCACAGCAACCGGCCTCATCATCAACCCCCCCCTCACACACACACACACACACACACACACACACACCCCTTTCCTATCCTTCCTCCAATAACCCCAGTCGCTGGTTCTTTACAAGTGGCTACTTGTCTCTTGCTGTGGAACCGTGGTGAGGTGAGCTTGTGTTAAAAGGGAGGGTCGACCGCATGATAAAAGACACCTAATTCTGCCCTGGGAAAAATATGACGCCATTAACACAAAAGGCTGGTCACGTAAGAATGAGGGATGGGTAGAGTACAGGCACAGTCCGCAGTGAAAGGATAGAAACCTTATGTAGAGAAGGAGTAAGGGATGAAGGGCAGATAGTAGATAGCATACAGAGAGGGGAAAGGATCATATATTATAGATCTAGTGTATGAGTGATGGAGATTAGACTTAGACTAACCGGGTCAAGTCAGACTTGCATAAGCAAGACGTATGCATGTGGAGCTGACTCACTAGGTCACACCCACAGCCCCTGGTACAGCACTGGAAGACTGGGGGATTGGGTTGGGTTAGATGTTATAGTGTGCTGTGTTAATACGGTTCTGTTGTATGGATATCTTTGACAAGGATGTACTGTACATGTTCCACCCATCCTTCATGTGCATGCCACTATCAAACTATATTCCAATAGATCTAGTGTATGAGTGATGGAGATAGAGACTCAGAGGTATAGGGAAACTGTAAATAGTCAGGAAATAAATATCCACTTGATTAGTTGTTTTAGTTTTTTCAGTGGCCAAGAGTTTTCTGAAACCTCAGTTTGAGCTCATGGTGCATTGCTAGATTTTTTTGCTATTCACATTTCATCAGCTGACGCCACCGCACAGGTTCCATTTTCCTCGCACACAACCTTGGCTGGGGGTGGATTCTGGATTATTTCACTCTGAGACAAGGGCAGGGTAGCCTTTCTGACTGCTGTAAAATTGATATACAGTCATTATTTAACTTAATTGTGTTTGGTTGTAGAGGAGAGATGCTGCCTCTACCAAGTAGAGCCTACCAGTGACAATCCATCTTGCCCTCTAACGTAACACCCTTCTCTCACATACTTAATAACATGGACGTCTGCCGGCTAAGGGTGAAATGGATGCGAATTTGGATGCGAATTTGTCTCCCTCACTGGGACACACGTCATTAAGAGTCATTTGCGTGTAAACAAGGATATGAGTTATATGGTCTCTGTGTAAGGGCTAGCCCGGACCTGTAGGAACTGTTGACCCTACCGATATGGCGAGGTATTTCAATGAATACATTATTCTGAGTGAGATGTACAGAACACAGACACGTGGAACCTTGGGCAACAAGTGGACCAACTAAAATGGCCTCCTGAATGAACATTGTTTTCGATTCAGATGATGAGAATGCATTGTAATCCTACGGAGCACAACCCTAATGAGCCCTAATCCATTATTCAGGTCACTAACCCATTTTTGGGGGGGATAGAAGAGCACAAGGGAAAGCTGTCAAGTATCCGCTTGTCAAATCGTAAAAGGAAAACCGCCATAAAGGCAAACCTTTCCGCCACCACTCGACTCCCGTCGCAACCTGGGATGAAACCATTAAGCAGATGTCACCGGGAGTTCTGATATCATCATAAAAAAGTAACTGCCGTATTTCCCCATACAATGAGGGACATTTCCAGGACGTGGGAGTGGAGGGGAATCAGACTGTGTCATTACACCCACTGATGTGTTTTGGCCCACATCATGATAGGAATGTGATATAAGTGCAGGACCTTCCGCACAGGAATTGGGTCTCATTTGATGGATGTCTGGATGAAAGCCCTCTTCACACCGAAGATATATCAGTTCGCCGCAGAAAAGATGGTGGCTGGGCTAGTAGCATGCTCGAGTGGAATGGGGAGTCCTTTATTATACGATACAAATGATAAGACTGCCAAGAGTTTGAATAAAGCAACAGTTGGGGAATATAGAACCGGGAGAAAGCAAACACAAAATAGCAGATAAGGGTGGTCATGGAAGGGAGCTTGAATCCTTGATATTTCAAGCAGTAGTTGTTTGACGCATAAGTGCCGGGAGACTTTATTTCAACACAGGTGAAGTGAACTGTAAAGTAAAAGAAGAAACAAGGATTTCGCCCCATTAAATCTGACCGCTTACAAAGTGCACAAATCACACCGTAGAACTCTGGAGTACTTCTGAGAGGCTCAGTACTGAACAATAGAAAGCATGCTCTTAAAGAGGGGCCTAATTCACTTCTACATCACTCCCTTCCAGTTTCTGCTTCTCTTTTCATGTATTTTCTCAGCTAGAACCTCACTGCAAGTGGGCGGAATTAGTGCATTTAAAAGGGTAGCATAGATAGGTTTTTGCTGTACGTTCTAAACGGTTCTGAGAAAAGGGAGAAGGCGAGGGAAAATACACAAGTTGCCCACACGCCTGCATGAATCGGTGGATAGCGGCCAAAGCCAGGACATTATCTTTCCAAAGCAGTGGGCCTTTTGATGTAGCCCTGACGGTGGACCACGCTGGAGCCTGAGCCCTCTCAGTGGGAACAGTGGATCTGGATGCAGTCCCTTTGTGGATCGGGTTTCCGGACACGGGAAAAGGTGGGTGGGTGGAAGGAATGGATGCCGTTGGTTGTTGGTTGTTTTTCGGAACTTGGTGGTTCATGTTCAATTCTTTTTATACAGTGCCTTCAGAAAGTATTGACTTATTGTTGTTGTGCCACAGCTTCAATTCAAAATGGATGAAATAGATTTTTTTACTCACCCGTTTACATACAAAACTCCATAATGACAAAGTGAAAACATGTTTTTCGACATTTTTGCGGATTTATTAAATGAAATACAGAAATTTAAATAGGTATCCACACCAATTGTAGTATCCACACCCCTTTATGATACTCCAAATTGAGCTCAGGTGCACCCCATTTCCTTTGATCATCCTTAAGATGTTATTACAACTTCATTGGAGTCCACCTGTGGCCAATTAAATTGTTTTGACATGATTTAGAAAGAAACACACCTGTCTATATAAGGTTCCACAGTTAAAAGTGCAAGAATCTATACCATGAAGTCCAATGAACTGTCCGTAGATCTCAGAGATTGAGAATTGTGATGAGGCATATATCAGGGGTAGGGTATAAAACAATTTCTAGAGTGTTGAAAGTTTCCAAGAGCACAGTGGTCTACATAATTGGGAAATGGAAAAAATATGGAACTACCCAGACTGCATAGAGCTGGTCGTCCATCCAAACTGAGCAACTGGGCAAGGACCTTCGTGAGGGAGGTGACCAAGAACCCAGTGACCACTCTGATATAACTACATGTTGTTGTGTTACAGCCTGAATTCAAAATGGATGAAGTACATTTTGGTTCTGACCCATCTACACACAATGCCCCATGATGACAAAGTGAAAACGTGGTTTTAGACATGTTTTATTATTTGTTGAAAATGAAATAGTTATATGTGATTTACATAATTATTCACACCGCTGAGTCAATACTTTGAAGAAGCACCTTTGGTGGCGAACACAGCTTTGAGTCGTCTTGGGTATCAGCTTTAAAAATATATATATATTTTTAAAAATGGCATTTTCTCTAGCTCTGTTAAGTAGGTGGGGACCGGCGGTGAACAGCAACCTTCAAGTCTTTCCACAGACTTTCATCTGGATTCAAGCTTGGGCTTTGCCTGGGACTTTCACATTATTGTTATGAAGCCATTCCAGAGTTGCTTTGGCTGTTTGCTTGGGGTCATTGTCGTTTGCAATCTGAAGCAGGATCTCATCAAGGATTTGCTTGTATTTGGCTCAATTGATTGTTGCCTCTATCCTTACCAGTCTCCCAGTCCCTGTCACTGAAAAGCATTCCCATAGCATGATGCTGCAACCACCATGCTTGATGTTAGACGGGTGATGAGCTGTGCCTGTTTTTTTCCCAGACAATGCGCTTTGCATTCAGGACAAATAGTTACATTATTGTCTCATCAGACCACAGCATCGTTTTCACATGCCTTTTTGTAAACTCCAGCCATGTTGTCATGTGCCTTCTTCTCAGGAGTGGCTTCTGTATGGCCACTCCCACAAATCCCAGATTGGTGAAGTGTTGTAGAGACTATTGTCCTTCTGGCAGGTTTTCCCATCTCAGCCAAGGAACTCTGTGGAATAAAATCAAGGGATATAAATACATTCTGAAGGCACTGTGTATACTGTATACTGAACAAAAATATAAAAGCAACATTTAAAGCGTTGGTCCCATGTTTGAATGCTCATTTATGTTCTATAAGCCACCTCCAGCGTAATTTTAAAGAATGTGGCAGTCAGTCCAATTGGCCACATAACCGCAGACCACTTGTATCCACGCTGGCCCAGGACCTCCACATTGGGCTTCTTTACTGGCGGGATCTTCTGCGACCAGCCAACCGGACAGCTGATGAAATTGTGGGTTTGCACAACTGAATAATTTCTGCACAAACTGTCAGAAACCATCTCAGGAAAGCTCATCCGTGTGCTTGTCCCCCCCCCCCCCGGAGTCTTTACCTAACTGCAGTTTGGCGTCGAAACCGACTTCAGTGGGCAAATGCTCACCTTCAATGACCATTGACACACTGGAGAAGTGTGCTCTTCACGGATGAATTGTACTGGGTAGATGGCAGACAGGCCATAATCAACAGCCTGACCAGCCTGACCAACTCTGTGAAGGAGATTTGTCGGGCTGCATGAGTCAAATTGTTGTCACACCAGATACTGACTGGTTTTCTGATCCATACCCCTACCTTTTTTTGTAAAGTATCTGTGATCTGTATTCCCAGTCATGAAATCCATAGATTGGGGCCAAATGAATTGATTTCAATTGATTGATTTCCTTATATGAACTGTAACTCAGTAAAATTGTTGCATGTTGCATTTATATTTTTGTTCAGTGTATATTCTTTGATTGCAGACAGTGACAGATAATTATAACTCAGCACTGCTGGTTTATGGATCAAAGCCTCGTGTTCACTTCATTACGACAGTTACAAAAGTCACAGAAAGTGCACAATACAGTACACTTAAAAAATTCATATGATTGAACTATGTTCAAACAACTCCTGACTCCTGATCCTACACCACATGTCGGCAGATACTTTCTATTTTACACACTTCTACGTGTTTGCTGAGATTATTTTACTCCCACAACGGATACAGGTATGACCTGGAGAAATGAGAGTTGATCTGCAATCTTAGCAAATATGGGGAGCATCTTCTTGGAGCACTCCTGTGCCCTTACCTGTCCACCCCACTCAGGCTGGTCCATTTATGCAGTCACTTCGCTGTTATTACATTCCCTTTACCCTCTTTGTGACTATGTTAAAGGTCCTCTTTGTGCCTCATTGTAAAGCGCTGACTCAGGTTACCCCTCTCCCAGTGTCCTCTTGTTAACTATTTTACAGCATGAATGGTGATTACCCATAGCACATGATGTGCAAGCAAGTAGCATTGTGGGAGCTCCATCCCCTGCAGGATTCTCCATGGATCAATAAGAATCCTGATTTAAAAACCATTGATAACTCAGTTGTGCTAATTAGCACACATAAACACAAATATGCTGATTTTACTATGGAAACCAAATAAAACTAAAACTTCTGTCATTTAATGTAAATATGAAGTACCTCTAGACTTGGGGTACTTGGGATGAGCAAGTGTGGAACTCAGTGGTTGAAAAATAACTCAATTGGCATACTTGAGTAAAATTTAAATTAAATGCGATACATCAAATTCCTTATATTAAGCAAACAAGATGGCACAATTCATTTAACAGACAGGGGGGCACACTCCAACATTCAGACGTCATTTACAAACAAAATATTAGTGTAGTGAGTACGCCAGATCAGAGGCAGTAGGGATGACAATGTGTTATTATTGGTAGTTGCGTGAATTGGACCAAAATTCTGTCCTGCCTGAGCATTCGAAGTCATTTTTGGTGTCACTGAAAATGTATCGGGGTAAAAAGTACATATTTTCTGTTAGGAATGTAGTGAAGTTAAAATTGTCAAAAAATATAAATCAAAGGTGTCCAAGGTGGCGCAGTGGTCTAGGGCACTGCATCGCAGTGCTAGCTGTGCCACCAGAGACTCTGGGTTCGCGCCCAGGCTCTGTTGCAGCCAGCCACGACTGGGAGGTCTGTGGGGCAAAGCACAATTGGCGTCCGGGTTAGGGAGCGTTTGGCCGGTAGGGATATCCTTGTCTCATTGTGCACCAGTGACTCCTGTGTTGGGCCAGGCGCAGTGTGTGCTATCCAAGGTTGCACAGTGTTTCCTCTGACACATTGGTGCAGCTGGCTTCTGGGTTAGATATGCGCTGGGTTAAGAAGCAGTGCAGCTTGGTTGGGTTGTGTTTCACAGGATGCATAACTTTTGACCTTCGTCTCTCCCGAGCCTGTGCGGGAGTTGTAGCGATGAGACAAAATAGTATCTACTAATACTTTTGGAAACTACAAAATTGGGGAGAAAAAGGGGCTAAAATGTAAAAATATATACATGTGTATAAAACTCAGCAAAAAAAGAAACGTCCCTTTTTTTCAGGAACCTGTCATTCAAAGATAATTTGTTAAAATCCACAGATCTTCATTTTAAAGAGTTTAAACACTGTTTCTGATGCTTGTTCAGTGAACCATAAACAATTAATGAACATGCAACTGTGGACCGGTCGTTAAGACACTTTCTTACAGACAGTAGGCAGTTAAGGCGGCAGGGTAGCCTAGTGGTTAGAGCGTTGGACAGGCAGTTAACCCACTGTTCCTAGGCCGTCATTGAAAATAAGAATTTGTTCTTAACTGACTTGCCTAGTAAAATAAAGGTAAAAAAAGAATAAAAAAAAGGTCAAAGTTATGAAAACCTAGGACACTAAAAAGGCCTTTCTACTGACTCTGTGCTCAGACTGTCCGCAATAGGCTGAGAGAGGCTGGACTGAGGGATTGTAGGCCTGTTGGATGGCAGGTCCTCACCAGACATCACCGGCCACAATGTCGCCTATGGGCACAAACCCACCGTCGTGGATCAGACAGGACTGGCAAAAAGTGCTCTTCACTGACAAGTCACGGTTTTTGTCTCACCAGGGGTGATGGTCGGATTCGCGTTTATTGTTGAAGGAATGAGCGTTACACAAAGGCCTGTACTCTGGAGCAGGATTGATTTGGAGGTGGAGGGTCCATCATGGTCTGGGGCGATGTGTCACAGCATCATCGGACTGAGCTTGTTGTCATTTCTGGCAATCTCAACGCTGTGCGTTACAGGGAAGACATCATCCTACCTCATGTGGTACCCTTACTGTAGGCTCATCCTTACCCTCCAGAATGACAATGCCCCCAGCCATACTGCTCGTGTTCTGTGTTCTGCCATGGCCAGTGAAGAGTCCAGATCTCAATCCCATTGAGCACGTCTGGGACCTGCTGGATCGGAGGGTGAGGGCTAGGACCATCCCCCCCAGAAATGTCTGAGAACTTGCAGGTGCCATACTGGAAGAGTGGGGCAATATCTCACAACAACAACTGGCAAATCGGGTGCAGTCCATGAGGAGGAGATGCAGTGCAGTAATTAACCTCTAGCGTCGAGCAATCCCGTATCCGGGAGCGTAATCATAGCCTCAAGCTCATTAGCATAACGCAACGTTAACTATTCATGAAAATCGCAAATGAAATGAAATAAATATATTGGCTCACAAGCTTAGCCTTTTGTTAACAACACTGTCATCTCAGATTTTCAAAATATGCTTTTCAACCATAGCTACACAAGCATTTGTGCAAGAGTATTGATAGCTAGCATAGCATTAAGCCTAGCATTCAGCAGCAACATTTTCACAAAAACAAGAAAAGCATTCAAATAAAATAATTTACCTTTGAAGAACTTTGGATGTTTTCAAATGAGGAGACTCTGTTAGATAGCAATTGTTCAGTTTATCCAAAAATATTACTTGTGTAGGAGAAATCGCTCCGTTTTGTTCATCACGTTTGGCTAAGAAAACCCCCCGAAAATTCAGTCATTACAACGCCAAACTTTTTTCCAAATTAACTCCATAATATCGACAGAAACATGGCAAACGTTGTTTAGAATCAATCCTCAAGTTGTTGTTCACATATCTATTCGATGATAAATCATTAGTGGCAGTTGCATTTCTCCTCTGAACCAAATGTAAAAGTGCACGCAGCTGGAGATTGCGCAATAATTTTGACGGAGGACACCAAGCGGACACCTGGTAAATGTAGTCTCTTATGGTCAATCTTCCAATGATATGCCTACAAATACACCACAATGCTGCAGACACCTTCAGGAAACGACAGAAAGTGTAGGCTCATTCCTGGCACATTCACAGCCATATAAGGAGACATTGGAACACAGCGCATTCAAAATCTGGGCCATTTCCTGTATGTAATTTCATCTTGGTTTCGCCTGTAGCATTAGTCTGTGGCACTCACAGACAATATCTTTGCAGTTTTGGAAACGTCAGTGTTTTCTTTCCAAAGCTGTCAATTATATGCATAGTCGAGCATCTTTTCGTGACAAAATATCTTGTTTAAAACGGGAATGTTTTTTTATCCAAAAATTAAAAGAGCGCCCCCTATATTGAAGAAGTTAATGTAGCTGGTGGCCACACCAGATACTGAAAATAAACACAGTTGACAGTGAGAGGATGTTTCTTTTTTTTGTTTGAGTTTAAATAGTAAGATACAGATACCCCAGGAAACTACTTAAGTAGTATTTTCATTATTTTTACACCACTGGTGGTAATGTAGTTCCTTAGCAAGCATCAAAGCTGCTAATGAATCCATAATAGATCACATTCCTGCCTTAAGCCCAGGCAGACCCAGACACACTCCAGTCAAGACGGGAGATGAAAATGCCATGAACAGGTGACTGATACATGACCAGATTTTGTTAATGACTACATCTTAGTGACAAATGACAGATGACAACATCTGCAATGTGAATTCATCTCCTACCACAGTCATTCCCGAAAACATGACCACAAATCAAGCCAGATCAAAGGAGCCGGGGTAATAAGAAAAAAATAGATTATGAGCTACTACTTACCCATCAGGGATTCACGCATTCTGAAAAATGGAGAGAAGAGAATAGAACCGATGGCTTGAAGTACACCATTGGGATCTTGTCTCATCAGAAAATACCATTCTTTGATCAGTTGCCACCAAGAATGTCCTAACCGATGTACAGAAGCTAGATGTGAGAGCCTTGGCCCTTAACAGTTCTAAACGTTGGATTTTACACAGTATATAGTATATAGTATACAGTATGGAGTATATATACTATACACTATACAGTATATAGTATTTACAATAATAAGTGTCATACAAGGTTCAACTACTGTTCCAATGTTTCTGTTGAAATCATATACTCAAAATGTTAAAGATTTGAACAATTCGTAGAGACTGAGGTTGTGTGCCGAAGTCAGGAGAAATGATATGAATATACAATAACCTCTATATCAAAGCCCCTAAGCAAGTGTCAAAAAATGAACAATAGTTGCACAAACCTTAAATTTGTACACATTTTAAGATGAACAACCTAATTCTTTTAACGTTTTTAACAGCAATGGAATATTCACTTACACAGGGAAGCATTCTGCTGATGCTGAGAGCCAACACAAATGAATTAGTATGGTACTTGCTGTGTGCATTGTGCCCTGCGGATGACCATTTAATCAGCACTGCATTTTAGGCTCTTAATCGAATAAAATTACATTTGACAATTTACGCCAATGCAGACTTCCATTTAATACTTGATTTAATAGAATTCACGACCCCTTTTGTTCCAGGCTGCATCCCAAATGGCACCCTATTCCCTTTTGTAGTGCGTCACTTTTGACCAGGGCCCATATGCTGTGATCAAAAGTAGTGGACTATTTAGGGAATAGGGAGCCATTTTTAGATTAACTCTAGGAAGTCTATAAGCTGTAAATAAAGACATGGTCAAGGAATGGGATGTGAGATGTGCAATGCATAAGTGTCCATGCCTTCAAGGTGATTCCTCACGTACTGCACAAGGGTGAATGACACAAACTAAATTATTCCCGCAGAGACCCACCAAAATAAGAGAGGAGGCACAGGAAGATGTCCCATTTTGAATCACACGCCTTAGGGAGAGATATTTTAACCATCTACCTATCTCCCCTGATGCAAACTTTTTTCAATTTTCAAAGTATCTCTTTGGTAATTCACTCTACTGCATTATTCTTTATTCAAGGTTGACACGTGATTTCTAAGAAACTAATAGACGGATCCAGAGGCTCATGCCGAATGAGAACATGATTAGCAATTACAGGTTACTACTGGGTACTCATCTGATTTTGTAATGAAATAAAGTTGCTGGAACTGTCAAGACAAGCAGTGGTGGTGTTTAAAAAAACAATGTAAGCAATCAGGAATAAACTGAAACCATCTTTCAGAGGTAATCATATTTTCAATTACTTTTACTTATTCTCTCTAGACATACCATCTACCTACCTCTCGTTACCTATTATGAGTTTTCTACTACTGTTAAATATGCTCGCACGTACATACACAGACCATACAATGCAGGTGTCAGGAGTTTTTAGGCATATAATCATTGATACCTTTCCAGTCGACATTCTAATAAACATACTGCATTCTTCTTTTGGTATGACACCGGAGCAATCGATAAATAATTATATTTGTTTAATGCAATGCATATTTATTCATACATTGACCGATTCTCATCATCAAGCATTACAGCCTTTAATAGGCAGGAATGTGTCAAAGACTACATGTCAAAGACTACATGAAATCAAATATGGTGATGCAGTCATTTCACATATGTCACTAAATATTGATCGTACTTCAAACGGGAAAGAAAAGGGACCTTGGATTATTCCACAACAAAAGGCAGGGAAGAAAATGAGCAAAGTCTGCAATCTTTAAAGGAAACATTTACCCCAAACCACAAATTCCTTTTATTTAAAGTGTTAAATAATACTTATTTGTGAGAACAAAATGTTTTGTGAACAAATTTTTAATTTGGCTTAATAGTAAGGTTGGTAGCAACATGAAAAATCATTGCATAAATCTGTTTTGCCGCTCAAGTAGACTACAAAATCTTGAATGCAATGCTCTCTCTATGGGCTGGCTAGCTAGCTAACTACATAGGTAGGTAAATAAAATGCAAGCAAGCGAAGCTACACACAATAATACCAAAGACAATGTCAGCATGTCACCCTAATACAGGGGCTAAGTCACTGGCTTACTGGTGCTCTTCCATGCCGTCCCTAGGAGGGGTGCATCACTTGAAGATATCCCTCTAGTGGTGTGGGAGCTGTGCTTTGGCAAAGTGGGTGGGGTTATATCCTGCCAGTTTTGCCCTGTTTGGGGGAATCGTCGGATGGGGCCACAGTGTCTCCTGTTCCCTCCTGTCTCAGCCTCCAGTATTTATGCTGCAATAGTTTGTGTCAGGGGCTAGGGTCAATCTATTATATCTGGATTATTTCTCCTGTCTTATCCTGTGTCCTGTGTGAATTTAAGTATGCTCTCTCTGATTCTCTCTTTCTCTCTCTCGGAGGACCCTAGGACCATGCCTCAAGACTACCTGGCATGATGACTCCTTGCTGTCCCCAGTCCACATGGCCGTGCTGCTGCACCAGTTTCAACTATTTGCCTGCGGCTATGGAACCCTGACCTGTTCACCGGACGTGCTACCTGTCCCAGACCTGCTGTTTTCAACTCTCTAGAGACAGCAGGAGAGGTAGAGATACTCTGAATGATCGGCTATGAAAAGCCAACTGACATTTACTCCTGAGGTGCTGACCTGTTGCACACTCGACAACAACTGTGATTATTATTATTTGACCCTGCTTGTCATCTATGAACATTTGAACATCTTGGTCATGTTCTGTTATAATCTCCACCCGGCACAGCCAGAAGAGGACTGGCCACCCCTCATAGCCTTGTTCCTCTCTAGGTTTCTTCCAAGGTTCTGGCCTTTCTAGGGAGTTTTTCCTCGCCACCATGCTTCTACACCTGCATTGCTTGCTGTCCTGGGTTTTAGGCTGGGTTTCTGTACAGCACTTTTAGTTAGATATCAGCTGATGTAAGAAGGGCTTTATAAATACATTTGATTTGATTTGATTTAAAGCATGTCAGTTGGCTGTAAAATTGCCTAAATTAACTTCACTACAATCTCACCAAGTTCAACCTTCAGATCGATGTGCCTCACAGAGTGGAGCCTGACAAATGCAACGGCAGATATACTTTTGAGGAGATGCTAACCCTAATCCATGCTATGTCAATGGACCACACAGTGCATTCTGAGCAAATCTGGGACAAGGAGCGTTCCCCTTCAAGGAGTGAATGGGAGTCTATTGGGCGCAAGCTCAAAAACCTAACATTAACATGAATTTTGTGAACAAGTAGTACGTTACAAATCTTTTCAGAGATGTGAGATAATTACTTTTTGGAAATAATTACTTTCATTGGGCTCCCGAGTGGTGCAGTGGTCTAAGGCACTGCATCTCAGTGCTAGAGGTGTCACTACAGACCCTGGTTCGATCCTGGGCTGTGTCACAACCGGCCATGATTGGGAGTCCCATAGGGCAGTGCACAATTGGCCCAGTGTCATCAAGTTTAGGGTTTGGCCGGGGTAGGCCTTCATTCTAAATGAGAATTTGTTCTGAATGTTTCTTCATCAATCTACACACAATACCCCATAATGGCAAAAAAAATCTAAAAAATTAAGAACTGAAATATAACATTTACATAAATATTCAGACCCTTTACTTAGTACTTTGTTGAAGCACCTTTGGCAGCAATTACAGAGTCGAGTCTTCTTGGGTATGACGCTGCAAGCTTAGCGCACCTGTATTTGCGGAATTTCTCCCATTCTTTTCTCAAGCTCTGTCAGGTTGGATGTGGAGAGTCACTGGACAGCTATTTTCAGGTCTCTTGATCGGGTTCAAGTCCAGGCTTCTGGCTGGGCAATGCAAGGACATTCAAAGACTTGTCCCGAAGCCATTCCTGCGTTGTCTTGGCTGTGTGCTTAGGTTCATTGTTGTTTTGGAATGTGAACCTTCGCCCCAGTCTGAGGTCCTGAGTGCTCTGGAGCAGGTTTTCATCAAGCATCTCTCTGTACTTGGCTTCGTTCATCTTTCCCTCAGTCCTGACTAAGTCTCCCAGTCCCTGCTGCTGAAAAACTTCCCCAAAGCATGATGCTGCCACCACTATGCTTCGGCGTAGAGATAGTGCCAGGTTTCCTCCAGATGTGATGCTTGGCATTCAGGCCAAAGAGTTAATTATTGGTTTCATCAGACAATATAATCGTGTTTCTCTTGATCTGAGAGTCTTTAGGTGCCTTTTGGCAAACTCCAAGTGGGCTTGAGCTCTTGAGCTCTGTCAGAGTGACCATCGGGTTCTTGGTCACCTCCCTGTATCAGGTATCAAGGTAAGATCCAGATGCAAACCGTGTCAAAGTAACTATGTTTATTACAGCAACAGGGGCAAAGGTACTGGATGGCAGGCAGACTCAGGGTCAGGTCAGGCAGAGGTCGGTAATCCAGAGGTGGGGCAAAGATACATGACGGCAGGCTCAGGATCAGAGGCAGGCAGAGTGGTAAGGACTGTGGTTACAGGGTCAGGACAGGCAAGGGTCAAAAACCAGGACGATGAGAAAGGAGAGACTGGGGAAAAGCATGAGCTGACACAAAAACGCTGGTTGGCTTGACAAACAATACGAACTGGCAATAGACAAACAGAGAAAACAGGTATAAAAACACAGGATAATGGGGAAGATGGGCAACACCTGCAGGGGGGTGCAGACAATCACAAAGACAGGTGAAACAGATCAGGGTGTGACACCCTGACCAAAGCCCTTCTCCCCCGATTGCTCAGTTTGGCCGGGCAGCCAGCTCAGGAAGAGTCTTGGTGGTTCCAAACTTCTTCGATTTAAGAATGATGGAAGCCACTGTGTTCTTGGGGACCATTCGATGCTGCAGAAATGTTTTGGTACCCCTTTCCAGATCTGTGCCTCGACATTCGATCTCATGGCTTGGTTTATGCTCTGACATGCACTGTCAATTGTGGGACCTTATAGAGAGGTGTGTGCCTTTCCAAATCATATCCAATCCATTTAATTTACCACAGCTAGATTCCAATCAAGTTGTAGAATCAAGGATGATCAAGGATGATCAATGGAAACAGGGTGCAACTGAGCTCAATTTTGAGTCTCATAGCAAAGGGTCTGAATACTTATGTAAGTAAGGTATTTCTGTTAAATCCATTTAAGAATAATGCTGTAAAGTAACAAAATGTTGAAAAAGTCAAGGTGTCTTAATACTTTCCGAATGCACTGCATAACACTGACTTTGAGAAGGGATGCGTGAGAATTAGTTTAGCATCCACGTGCCGTAGCATGAGAACGTGAAGAAGTGAACGCGATTGTTCGACAGTTTGCTGGGTGGGGCATTATATATTTCCTTCATTCATTGGATTCCTATCTAATTTCTAAATATCTCTGACAACGACACCATGCAATGCACCCTCGATTTAAAGACGCAGGAAAAAAAATGTGCTAGACCCTCCGTTAAATGACATCTTCGAGATGGAATATCACAAAAGACATCCTCTTGAGTTATGACATGGGCCAGTATTGAAATCTGACATGTATGATAGACCTTTTCCCCATCTGTTAACTTTCAGTGTAGTGAGAGCGACTTTATCACAGTGCCACATCATACCGGCAGGATTTCTGCCTGCTTGAACGCCAATAACTCCGATACACATGATACACCTTGTAACGGCCGTTGGTGGAAGAAGGTGAGGACCAAGGTGCAGCGTGGTACCCGTTCATCTTTATTTATGAATTGAACACTGAATGAAAAAAAAAGAGAATGATCGAAACCGAAACAGTTCTGTCTGGTACAGAATACAAAAACGGCAAACAACTACCCACAAACACAGGTGGGAACAGGCTACTAAGTATGGTTCTCAATCAGAGACAACGATTGACAGCTGCCTCTGATTGGGAAACATACCAGGTCAAACACATAGAAATATAACACACAGAACAAAACATAGAAATTAAAAACATAGAATGCCCACCCCAACTCACGCCCTGACCAAACCAAAATAGAGACATAAAAAAGGAACTAAGGTCAGGACGTGACACACCCAGGGAATTGATAGAACATCACTCAGAGATACACATCAAATGGGTGAACTTTTCCTTTAAGACAAGGCATCGTTACAAGCCTACCAACCTGTGGAGTTGAAATTGTAATTCAGTTTTGGGTACACGTGTATTCTATCCAGATGTGAGACTGCGTAGTAGTATATCATGTTTTTGTTCCAGAATTGTGGTATTGGTGCCACTGAGATCAATTACATTTCTGGCACTTACTTCAAAGTGAGCTATGCTTCCTGTGACTAAATTGACAGATTGGAGAATCAGAAGAGCTTAATAAATCCTTTTTTTCATATGTATGATTATAAGACTGGCATGACACATCCACACCTGGGGGAGCAAAACTGAGAAGCAACTGATATTTGACTTGGAGTAACACATTTCGTATGCAAAGAAAAATAAATTACAGAAAATCACAGGAGCAAAATCCCTACCTGTCTAGGCCCGGTGCATTTATTGCAATTTTCTTGGCAGGATAATCAAAAGCCAACAAGTCACCATGAAGAAAGAGGGGGGCAGGAGGCAATATTACAGAGTGAAATCGAATGCCTGCCACCTGGCCCCGTTTGTGACATTTAACAACTCTAACATTTACACATATACCCGCAAACGCACACCTGTCGACTTTCATATATGTTACGTTTCATTGAGTGTCACTGTTATGAACTGGGTTGTCGACAGTTCTCACCAAGCTCCACCCAAAATATTATTTTGAGGTTTGTTAACTTAATCCAATTACTGAACACTTGCCCAATTGAACTTGCCCAGATGACCATTTCTTTTTGCAGAACTTTAAGATGATTCAACGAGAGTGAAATCTTGAACATTAGGCAGCATGCTACTTAAAGATATATTTGGGGATTCTGATGATGAGGCCTTTTATCTACTTCCCCAGAGACAGATGAACTTGTGGATACCATTTTTTATGTCTGTGTCCAGTATGAAGGAAGTTAGAGTGAGTTTTGCGAACCAATGCTAACTATTGGTATAGAAGAGGCTCCATCTTATTCCCTTCTCTTCTCCAGTTCTTCATCACCACCCTATATCTTTAACCAATATCCGTCATGTCCTGCCCATGGCTGTAACCAATACCCTTAAGCACTTTGTCAGTTCATGAAACCACCACCTTAAGGGCATTATGGAGGAGAATCACTGAATAACACCTCCAGCACCTCCTTGCCCATTTTCCTCCTTCCGATAAGTAATG
Organism: Oncorhynchus masou masou; assembly: GCF_036934945.1. Classification (NCBI taxonomy): domain Eukaryota; kingdom Metazoa; phylum Chordata; class Actinopteri; order Salmoniformes; family Salmonidae; genus Oncorhynchus; species Oncorhynchus masou. The sequence continues at coordinate 20,409,151 of NC_088218.1, forward strand.
TGCAATAACTCTGCGACCACTCTCACCTGACAGGCCCTCTGCATAGAAATGAAGGCAGATTTGTGGGCTGTCAAACACGCTGCTCTCCCCCATCACTTCTGTGATGACGAATCACGCGCGAGCCAGAGGTTCATGTGACCTTTTCCGATGCTCACGAGCAGCGGTTGTGACAGCCCACCACCGCAGTGACAAGGCCCATGTCATATCTTATTGAATGGTTTCACGTTGACATTTGGTAGGGTAACATCGTCCCTCCTCTGATGGAATGATTGGTATTCGTGACTGACGCTCCACATTTTGACCATGTGAATACGATTGATGTCATTTCTATCTGTTCTTGGGGCTGGAGATCACAGATAATGAAGGCTTCTGTATAGTTCTTACAGGCCAATGTTCTCTTGGACTTCCAGGAATGGAGCGATTTAAGTTAAAATTGTAATGCAAGTGAAAAGCGTATGCTGCAGAACAGATTGCAATATTTCTCAGAAATATATTAATCTGAAAACGAGTTGGTGTGATATGCATCACATAGTATGAAACGAGAATAATCTTATCTAATAAATTGATTTCCATTGTATTTCCTTTTTCATGTTCCTTTATGTGACGCATCTCTAAAGGGTTCAAGGATGATGTCCTCAAACAGTAATCATCCACAAGGCAGTAAGACACCCTTAAACTATTTCCCTACCACACAACCTATTGAGGTATTCACTGGACCCCAAGCACCAACCCATGTTGGTAGTGGGGGTAAATAAACTACCAAAATTATTTTTAAAAATCTGCACAATTGTCAATCTGGTTTAACGTGAGTTGAATCCCATTTTGCACTCTTTTGCTATGGCTTTCTCTTTTGCTATGGCTCTAGCTCTTTTGCTATGGCTCTAGCTCTTTTGCTATGGCCTTCTAGCTCTTTTGCTATGGCCTTCTAGCTCTTTTGCTATGGCCTTCTAGCTCTTTTGCTCTGGCTCTAGCTCTTTTGCTCTGGCTTTAGTTCTTTTGCTATGGCTTTAGCTCTTTTGCTATGGCTTTAGCTCTTTTGCTATGGCTTTAGCTCTTTTGCTAGGCCCTTTTGCAATGGCTCTAGGCTCTTTTGCTATGGCTCTAGCTCTTTTGCTAGGGATCTAGCTCTTTTGCTATGGCTTTAGCTCTTTTGCTATGGCTTTAGCTCTTTTGCTATGGCTCTAGCTCTTTTGCTATGGCTCTAGCTCTTTTGCTAGGGATCTAGCTCTTTTGCTAGGGCTCTAGCTCTTTTGCTATGGCTCTAGCTCATTTGCAATGGCTCTAGCTCTATTGCTATGGCTCTAGCTCTTTTGCTATGGCTTTAGCTCTTTTGCTATGGCTCTAGCTCTTTTGCTATGGCTCTAGCTCTTTTGCTATGGCTCTAGCTCTTTTGCTATGGCTTTCTCTTTTGCTATGGCTTTAGCTCTTTTGCTATGGCTTTAGCTCTTTTGCTCTGGCTCTAGCTCTTTTGCTATGGCTTTCTCTCTTTTGCTATGGCTTTATCTCTTTTGCTATGGCTTTAGCTCTTTTGCTATGGCTTTCTCTTTTGCAATGGCTCTAGCTCTTTTGCTATGGCTCTAGCTCTTTTGCTATGGCTTTAGCTCTTTTGCTATGGCTTTAGCTCTTTTGCTATGGCTCTCGCAAGAGGGCAATATTTTATTGACGTAGTAGTGTTTCACCCACCTAGAAAGTTATGAGCTTTGGCTCTCACCTGTAATTGTTTATTTATGTCAGAGATTTAAAAAAAATCCCTTTCAACCCACATTATCTAGTACACAACACACATATAAAAAAGACCTATGTAAATATGATAATAACAAGAAAGAATTGTGAATGAATATTACTTTTCATACTGCATATAATATACTGCATATAGAAACGTCTACCCAAAATGTTTCACCTTCTTTAGTACTTTACCAAACATATCATGACATTAGTGATAGTCATTAGTAATACATCTAATGTTTGACTTCCACACAAAATTACTTCTTTGCTTATTTTAGGTTTAAGGAAGTGTGTAGGTCGCATTCTTTATCGTAGGGCTATGAAAGTTATGTAATTAGATCGGCCTGCTCGAGACAAATTCAGCGATTGCTTTGCCATGTCTGTATGAGATGGATAAACGTTTTTCGAAGGACCGCCCCTTTCATGTAATGTTGCAGTGAAGTGATATAATGGATATAATGATGCAGCCGACCACCAGAGGGAGGCAAATACAAGTTTCCATGGTCCAAGGAAGGTCTGGATCAATGTTCCCTCTATACTTCGAGTAGCTCGAGACTGCAGCGCAGAAGTATTAGCCTACAGGGAGCAGCATGTGATGGAACTTCTCAACTTTCTAGAGCAATGGTCACCAAGCGGTCGATTGCGATCGACCGGTGGATCTCCAAGGCATTCCTAGTCGATTGCCAAACATTTTTGTAAAAAAAAAAGAGCGATAAAGCCTTGTGAGCATTTTTTTTTATCTGTCTCGGGCAGTTGGTGGTAGGTGCACCTGATTCAGCTGTCTGTGTGGGCGACATTTGGCCATTTTGAACCATTTAATGTGTCTGAAGGTTCAAACTCCGCCTTCCCGGCGGGCCCAGAGAGCACAACAAGTGCTGGCCAACCGCTGGCCAATCGGATGGCTCAGATGACCGTGTATGCAGAAATTTAGCAGACAAAAGAAAAACTACAGCAAAGTTGATCAAGTGAGATTTCAAGACGTTTAAAACCATGACTAAAGAGAGAGACTGTCAATGAATATAGCAAAGAGATCCTGTTTTTGAGTGAGTTCATGTTTAAGTTCTTACTCCTCACTGTCAACACTTTGTATTCAAGACTTTTATAAGCCACAAAATGTGTGTTCTTCAGATTTCCACTCAGTGCTACAACAAGCACTGCAGCAGTAATAAATCAGTAGGAAAGTATATATATAAGCTTGCGTTGTTGTTATTATTAGAGGCTTGGGTCTTTTATCGAGGAATATTTCACTTTCTCTGTTCATAGGAGTAACAACATGAATTTGTGCACGAGGCAGAAATAATGTGGTGTGACTCGAGTTTCGCCATTTGGTCAATGTCAGTGGAGGAAAGGGAGTGCGGAGGGATGTTAAAAGGTGCTCTCTCCCTCCACTGAGACTTACCATCAGATGCAGGCACCATCAGCCCAATAAAATTATTTAAACGTATGCTCATAGCTGTGCTTCACAAGTAACACAAAACAACAGATATATTACCGGTGTGATCAAAAAATATTTATAATGTATTGGTCCTATAGCTTACTGCACAAACCTCATTACTACAGTACTGTTTTCCATTAGTTAATGTTGCATAGGCTTACGTCTTTTAAGTCATGCTGAAAAAACATCTGAGCGTAGATCTCGGCTTGCATTTTTACTCAAAGTGATCTTGACTCAGAAAAGGTTGGTGACCACTGTTATAGAGGTTTCCCTGTTTCCCTATGCTGTGGCATTTGTGATCGAATCAATGCAATATTATCCACGTTCAATGCAACATACAGAAACAAAACAAACTATGCAACACATTTTGTTGTAGTTATTATATTGCATTGACATGCACTACTCAGCCTGTACTCTACACAGACTGGTGTGGCATAAACAATCAGAGATGCAGTAGGCCTATATGCAAATATACTATTGCCATATACGGATCTCTTCCATTAACTTAAATGCAGCTGTTTTGAGATCAAGGCAAGAGTGTGCACTTTTGCTCATATCATTGTCTAGTTAGTGAGTTATTAGCCCAGTTATAAATCATTTGTAGTCAGTAATAGGGGAATGCTTGCATGCTACAAGAGCGCAAAATGTATACATCTTTGAAAAGCGAGTCAGGCTTGAGACAGGCTTGAATAAGCTACAGTGGGGAGAACAAGTATTTGATACACTGCCGATTTTGCAGGTTTTCCTACTTACAAAGCATGTAGAGGTCTGTAATTTTTATCATAGGTACACTTCAACTGTGAGAGACGGAATCTAAAACAAAAATCCAGAAAATCACATTGTATGATTTTTAAAACCAGTTATGCATTAGGGGGCGCTATTAAAAATGTTGGATGAAAATGTTCCCGTTTTAAACAAGATATTTTGTCACAAAAAGATGCTTGACTATGCATATAATTGACAGCTTTGGAAAGAAAATACTCTGACGTTTCCAAAACTGCAAAGACATTGTCTGTGAGTGCCACAGAACTGATGTTACAGGCAAAACCCAGATAAAAATCCAACCAGGAAGTGCCATATTTTTTGAAACCGCCTCATGCCAATGACTCCTTATATGGCTGTGAATGAGCTACGAATGAGCTTACGTTTTCCACGTATTCCCCAAGGTGTCTACAGCATTGTGACGTCTTTTTAGGCATTTCCATTGAAGAATGAGAATGGATCCTAAACAACGTTTGCCGTGTTTCTGTCGATATTATGGAGCAAGTTTTGAAAAAAGTTTGCCGTTATAGTTGCAGCATTTTCCGGTCGATTTCTCAGCCAAGCATGATGAAGAAACGGGAGCTATTTCGCCTCCAAAAATAATATTTTTGGAAAAAAGGAACATTTGCTATCTAACTTGGAGTCTCCTGAGTGAAAGCATACAAAGTTCTTCAAAGGTAAATGATTTAATTTGGTTGCGTTTCTTATTTTCGTGACAATGTTGCCTGCTGCCAGCAGAGCTAGCATAGCATTATGCCATGATAAACTTACAAAAATGCTTGTCTCGCGTTGGCTGTAACGCATATTTTGAAAATCTGAGATGACAGTGTTGCCTCTTAGAGATCGGGCTACTTTTTTCAACTCCCCATCCCGGATCCGGGATCGTGACTAAAGCCTCAGGCTCATTAGCATAACACAACGTTAACGATTTCTGACAATCGCAAATAAAATGAAAATAATGCGCCTGCTCTCAAGCTTAGCCTTTTCTTAACAACACTGTCATCTCAGATTTTCAAAATATGCTTTTGAACCATAGAAATTGACTAATTTGTGTAAGAGTATGCTAAGCTAGCTTAGCATTTTGAGTAGCATTTAGCACGCAACATTTTCACAAAAACCAGATAACCAAATAAATAAAATCATTTACCTTTGAAGAGCTTCGGATGTTGTCAATGAGGAGACTCTCAGTTACATACCAAATGCGCAGTTTTTCCTGAAAGCGTCTGTGTGTAGGAGAAATCGTTCCGTTTTGTACATTGCATTTGGCTACCGAAACAAACCGAAAATTCAGTCACCTACAACGTCAAACTTTTTCCGAATTAACTCCATAATATCGACCGAAACATGGCAAACGTTGTTTGGAATCAATCCTCAAGGTGTTTTTTCACATATCTCTTCATTGATATATCGTTCATGGAAGCTTGCATTCTTCTCTAAATTCCATGGAAAAATACTTGCAGCTGACTTTTGCGCACCAATTTCGGCGCAGGACACCGGGCGGACACCTGGTAAATGTGGTCTCTTATGGTCAATCTTCCAATGATATGCCTACAAATACGTCACAATGCTGCAGACACCTTGGGGAAACGACAGAAAGGGCAGACTTACTCCTCTCGCATTCACAGCCATATAATGAGACAATGGAAAACAGAGCCTCAAAAATCCTGCTCATTTCCTGGATCCCGTCTCATCTTGGTTTTGCCTGAAGCTCACGTTCTAGGGCACGCACAGAAAATATCTTGGTAGTTCTGGACACGACAGAGTGTTTTCTTTCGAAAGCTATCAATTATTTGCATAGTCGAGCATCTTTTTGTGACAAAATATCTTGTTTAAAACGGGAACGTTTTTCATCCAAAAATGAAATAGCGCCCCCATAGCATCAAGAGGTTAAAAATCGCGCAACATTTCAACGTCCTGCTACTCATGCCAGGAATATAGTATATGCATATGATTAGTATGTGTGCATAGAACTGGTTCAATGGTGTCTGTGACTATAACAGAACGAGTTCCGTGGTCAAAATCGCCAGAAAACCTGTTCACTAAATCGACGAAGAAAGAATGCCAGCCCATGTATTGTCTATTGGAAGGAAAAATAATTAAGAGTGAGATTACAGTTCCTACAGCTTCTACACAATGTCGCCAGTGTTATGATTTCAATTCAACGAAATCCTTTGTCATCTGAGTAATAGCCACATCCGGTTGTCAAGTCCACAGATGTAAACAATGGAACCGGAAAAGTTAGTTACATTACCCAAACTCGTGCTTATTGAATACAGATCGCTCCGTGATCAATTTGATCGTTTATTAACGTTTAGTAATACCTAAAGTTGGATTACAGATGTAGTTTGAAGTGTTTTGTCAAAGTTTATAGGTAACTTTTTTAATTTAAAAAAATAACGTCGCGTTTAAAAAATGTGTTTTTACTGGATCTGACGGTGTTCATAAATTGACATTTTGGGTACACAAGGACCGATTTAATTGAAAAAAAGACCCAATTGTGATGTTTATGGGACATATAGGAGTGCCAACAAAGAATCTCGTCAAAGGTATTGAATGTTTTATATTTTATTTCTGCGTTTTGTGTAGCGCCGGCTATGCTAATTCCTTTGTTTACGTCCCCTTCTGGTATTTCGGCGTGTTGCCTGCTATCAGATAATAGCTACTCATGCTTTCGCCGAAAAGCATTTTACAAATCTGACTCGTTGGCTAGATTCACAACGAGTGTAGCTTGAATTGAGTACCCTGAATCTGAATTTTAATGAACGTTTGAGTTTTAACGAGTGCTATTAGCATTTGGCGTAGCGCATTTGCATTTATTGTTGGCAGGGGGTGCGGTTGCGTCCCAGGTGGGCCAGAGAGGTTAACAAAAGGCTAAGCTTGTGTTTGAATATATTTATTTCATTTAATTTGCGATTCTTATGAATAGGAAAAGTTTCTAGGGGTATTTATGTCCGCTGCGTTATGCTAATGACTTTGAGGCTATGATTACGCTCCCGGATATGGGTTTGCTCGTTGCAAGAGGTTAAGTAAATCATTTGCATATTATTGCATGACATAAGTATTTGATCACCTGCCAACCAGTAAGAATTCCGGCTCTCACAGACCTTTTGGGATTCTTAAAGAAAAACTTCCTGTTCTCCACTCATTACCTGTATTAATTGCACCTGTTTGAACTCGTTACCTGTATAAAAGACACCTGTCCACGCACTCAATCGAACAGACTCCAACCTCTCCACAAGACCAGAGAGCTGTGTAAGGACACCAGGGCTAAATTGTAGACCTGCACAAGGCTGGGATGGGCTACAGGACAATAGGCAAGCAGCTTGGTGAGAATGCAACAACTGTTGGCGCAATTATTAGAAAATGGAAGAAGTTCAAGATGACTGTCAATCACCCTCGGTCTGGGGCTCCATGCAAGATCTCACCTTGTGGGGCATCAATGATCTCAAGGAACAGACACACAATTAATCTTCTCCTTTCCCCCTTCTGATGACCAGGTGGCGAATCGCATCTCTGCATGTCTGGCAGACATATCAGTGTGGATGACGGATCACCACCTCAAGCTGAACCTCGGCAAGACGGAGCTGCTCTTCCTCCCGGGGAAGGACTGCCCGTTCCATGACCTCGCCATCACGGTTGACAACTCCGTTGTGTCGTCCTCCCAGAGCGCTAAGAACCTTGGCGTGATCCTGGACAACACCCTGTCGTTCTCAACCAACATCATGGCGGTGGCCCGTTCCTGTAGGTTCATGCTCTACAACATCCGCAGAGTACGACCCTGCCTCACACAGGAAGCGGCGCAGGTCCTAATCCAGGCACTTGTCATCTCCCGTCTGGATTACTGCAACTCGCTGTTGGCTGGGCTCCTTGCCTGTGCCATTAAACCCCTACAACTCATCCAGAACGCCGCAGCCCGTCTGGTGTTCAACCTTCCCAAGTTCTCTCACGTCACCCCGCTCCTCCGCTCTCTCCACTGGCTTCCAGTTGAAGCTCGCATCCGCTACAAGACCATGGTGCTTGCCTACGGAGCTGTGAGGGGAACGGCACCGCAGTACCTCCAGGCTCTGATCAGGCCCTACACCCAAGCAAGGGCACTGCGTTCATCCACCTCTGGCCTGCTCGCCTCCCTACCATTGAGGAAGTACAGTTCCCGCTCAGCCCAGTCAAAACTGTTCGCTGCTCTGGCCCCCCAATGGTGGAACAAACTCCCTCACGACGCCAGGACAGCGGAGTCAATCACCACCTTCCGGAGACACCTGAAACCCCACCTCTTCAAGGAATACCTAGGATAAGATAAGTAATCCTTCTCACACCCCCCCTTAATGATTTAGATGCACTATTGTAAAGTGGCTGTTCCACTGGATGTCAGAAGGTGAATTCACCAATTTGTAAGTCGCTCTGGATAAGAGCGTCTGCTAAATGACTTAAATGTAAATGTAAATGTAAGGAAGGTGAGGGAGCAGCCCAGAACTACACGGCAGGACCTGGTAAATGACCTGAAGAGAGCTGGGACCACAGTCTCAAAGAGAACCATTAGTAACACACTATGCTGTCATGGATTAAAATCCTGCAGCGCAAGCAAGGTCCCCCTGCTTAAGCCAGCACATGTCCAGGCCCGTCTGAAGTTTGCCAATGACCATCTGGATGATCCAGAGGAGGAATGGGAGAAGGTCATGTGGTCTGATGAGACAAAAACAGAGCTTTTTGGTCTAAACTCCACTCGCTGTGTTTGGAGGAAGAAGGATGAGTACAACCCATTGAAGATGGGTCGTGGCTGGGTCTTCCAGCATGACAACGACCCGAAACACACAGCCAGGGCAACTAAGGAGTGGCTCCGTAAGAAGCATCTCAAGGTCCTGGAGTGGCCTAGCCTGTCTCCAGACATGAACCCAATATAAAATCTTTGGAGGGAGCTGAAAGTCCGTATTGCCCAGCGACAGCCCCGAAACCTGAAGGATCTGGAGAAGGTCTGTTGGAAGAGTGGGCCAAAATCCCTGCTGCAGTGTGTGCAAACCTGGTCAAGAACTACAGGAAACGTATAATCTTTGTAATTTCTGTACCAAATATTAATTTCTGCTTTTCTGATGTTTCAAATACTTATGTAATGCAATAAAATGCAAATTAATTACTTAAAAATCATACAATGTGATTTTCTGGATTTTTGTTTTAGATTCCGTCTTTCACAGTTGAAGTGTACCATGATAGAAATTACAGACCTCTACATGCATTGTAAGTAGGAAAACCTGCAAAATCAGCAGTGTATCAAATACTTGTTCTCCCCACTGTAAGTAGCCAATAAGCAGAGGATAGCATAATTTGTCAGATTATCTGTGATAATGGTATGGGAATAAAAATTACATTTTTTTTGTAAAGTGGTTTCCTGCATCAAACAACAAAACAAAATGTTCAGTCACCTCCTTGTCTGAAGGACAAGTGGATAAACAGGTTAATGTCAAGCCATGCCTGTTTTTTTAAATCAAAGTCTCATGGAATATCGGCCTACATTGAACACCACACATTGGCTGCTACAGTAGGCTGAATGATGGAACAGATATTTCCAGGTAGGCCTGCATTTAGATCAAACAGCCACAGTAGTCTACATGGCCACTGTTAAAGCTGTAACTTAAAGTGAATACAACCTGTGTTCACCGTAAACGCGTACTGGAATTGCACAGAATTTCAGAACGTTGAAGTTTGCGCTCAGCAGACCTGAAATTTGCTCAGTTAGGGAACATTGAACATTGGTCTTGATGGTTGTCTTCTGACTTATAAATTCAATAAAATAGGTAAAGTCAACATATACATTTTTTAAAGTACTTCTAGTGCCAAATGTCAGGAACTGTCAGCTTAAGACCTCTTTGGGATAGGCGGGACGCAAATGTCTCAACTGGCCAATTGCCAGGGAAAATGCAGAGCGCCAGATTCAAATAAAATACTATAAAATTCAAACTTTCATTAAATCACACACGTAAGATACTCAATTAAGCTACACTCGTTGTGAATCCAGCCAACATGTCAGATTTTAAAAATGCTTTTCGGCGAAAGCATAAGAAGCTATTATCTGATGATAGCACCAGCAGTAAACAAAGGGGTTAGCATATTTCAACCCTGAATGCGCTACACAAAACGCTGAAATAAAATATAAAACATGCATTACCTTTGACGAGCTTCTTTTGTTGGCACTCCAATATGTCCCATAAACATCACAGTTGGTCCTTTTGTTCGATTAATTCCGTCCATATATATCCAAAATGTCCATTTATAAAGCGCGTTTGATCCAGAAAAAAACAGCTTACAAAAAACACAACGTCACTACAAAATATTTCAAAAGTTGCCTATAAACCAAAATATTTCAAACCAGTTTTGGAATACAACGTTAGGTATTTTTAAACGTTAATAATCGATCAAATTGTAGACGGGTCTTTCTGTGTTCAATACAGGAATGAAAACAAACCAGCGATACTTTTCACGGCTTGCACAACTCTCAACAGTGTACCCAGTTCCTAGTTGTCCTACTTCTTCATTGTAAAAAGGAATAACCTCAACCAAATTCCAAAGACTGGTGACATCCAGTGGAAGCGGTAGGAACTGAAAACAGGTTCCTAAGAAATATCCCTGAGCAATGACAGCTCAAGGAACAGAGAGAGGCAAAAATAATAATAATTCTGAACAGTTAGTCCTCTGGGTTTTGCCTGCTACATAAGTTCTGTTATACTCACAGACATGATTCAAACAGTCTTAGAAACATCAGTGTTTTCTATCCAAATCTATTAATAATATGCATATCTTATATTCTTGGCATGAGTAGCAGGAAGTTGAAATTGGGCACGCTATTTATCCAAAAGTGAAAATTCTGCCCCCTAGCCCCAAGAAGATTGTTACGGCTTTCTAGGTGTGAAGGTGAGTCGGACCAAAATGCGGCGTGTAGATTGCGATCCATGTTTAATAAACTGAAGCAACACGAATCCAAATACAAACACTACAAAAACAATAAACGTAACGAAAAACGAAACAGCCTAATACTGGTGCAAACTAATACCCACAGACATAAGTACCAAAAAGGACATAAGGACAATCACCCACGAAACACTCAAAGAATATGACTGCCTAAATATGGTTCCCAATCAGAGATAACGATTAACACCTGCCTCTGATTGAGAACCACTTCAGACAGCCAGAGACTTATCTAGAACACCCCACTAAGCTACAAACCCAATACAAAACACACCACATACAAAAACCCATGCCACACCCTGGCCTGACCAAATAAATGAAGAAAAACACAAAATACTTAGACCAGGGCGTGACAAGGATTTATTAAGAGGTTTTAAGTTATTCCCACAGGCTTGGCGATGGCATATCATTTTGTTCCAGACAGACACTATAACACAGATGAGAAAATCTCTCAATACAATAAAACCATGAAAACATACAGAGACGGCCTTCAGAGTAAAAAAGGAATTACAGAAGATAGGTTTTTTATATATTGTTTACACCTGAAGCTCCTTGAAGTTCAGAGTTACAAAACATAATTCTGAATTGAAAGGGGATCATTGAAAGGAAACAAAGTTTACAGACTACTTCACTTCTGGCCTGCAGCCTCTGGCTGGCAGTTATCCACAATAACACAATTGCTTTTCACTAATCTTATTTTATGTTATTTATTTCTCTTTCCTTCATATGTCAGGAGTACACACATTTATTTATTGACATTTGAAAGTCAATATACTGTATTGGGTATTCAACAACGAGACATCAGAGGTCTTACAGTAGATCAACAACATCAAGAGCATGTCAGCTTTGACCACTACAAAAAGCAATTTCATGACGTTTCACCATGTTTATCCGGAGCCATATTTAAATAAATGGATATGTGCTCATCTTAACACAATTGCTAAGTACTTTTTGACAGAATACAACTTGCATCTTAACCTTTACACCACTTCAGATTAGCATTTACCTTAGCTTAAGTTTGTACTCCACCTCAAGTGTATAAATAAGTGTGCCGAATGAACTATGCCTGGCTGTCAATCAACGTCGATAGCTAATCAGCAAACACTGTAGTACACTGGGGTCGACCAAGTGTAGCCGAACCAGAGAACTGGCTGTGACCCTCAGGCCATTTTGCTATAACCCAGTCAGACGCCATTTTTATGAGCTTGTTATGTACATGCTACTCTTGTTTTTCTGCATGCCAAATAAATCATTCATGTGTAAAAAAACTCAAGAGAATCACTAAATAAGACTAGTCAGGATAACTTCAACTCGAAGAGCTTGTGAGTTGCATGTGAATAAGGTATGATACATAATAAGTGCTCTCCCAAATGTTAAACCCTTCCTGCCCACCTGGGTCCATGTCTGAACCCTTGCTGCCCACCTGGGTCCATGTCTAGCCAAAAGGTTGAGTCCCTAGGTGAAAAGCGCTCCATACAAGGGAGGCACTGAATCAAGTTGACAGGGTAATGCTTGAGGTGCCCATGAAATAAATATGAGTCATGATTCCCAATTATGTTTTAATTTAAACAGGAAATGACCGCCTGCTTAGAAGCCTCGGCGACGGCAGCTATGAAGACGACCCATTGGCAGCCTGAGATGACACAACATCTGTCAATAACACCAGGCTAAAAGAGTAGCGCTATGTGTGACATTGAAGCACTCACTCCCTTAGCCCACTCTCCTCTCCAGCCCGCTTCAATAACATTTTAACAAATCACAAGCCATCGCCAGATAAATTCATTACATGTAGACCACTGAGAGCAATACGTTTTTTATGTTGTTAAAAAATTGAAAAATCAATGGGAAAGCGTTTAGATTTTCTTCAATTAGACTGACTGTAAGAGCTAGCAACGTGATTACTAGAGTGGGAGAGATGGAAAAAGGCTAAAGAAAATACTAGGATTTCTTCAGCAATTTGTTTCTTGGCTGTATTTTTCAAATCGCTCAATACAATCTCCTAAAACTTTTCATTTATCAATCGGTTTTAAGTTACAGAACAAAAAAGCCAAGCCAGGGCAAAATCATTAATTCATTAATGAAAGACATCCATTACTGTCGCATAGCAATAGAGTTAATATGAATAAATGAATTATCAAACCCACTTAACCAGGGTTTATTATGAGAGAGCAAGGCATAATTGTGTTTCTGATCAGCTCAGATGAATTCAGATGCAGGAGTCTCCAGTTATTTAGTCCCCACCCCTTCTCATTTAAAAGCTAGTGCTAGGAACAGGGGGATATATCACTGGACTAATTACCATGGTTTGGTATAATGACATTAAATATGAAATGAGATATACTAAACTTTGGTAAATTCTTTAATTGCTGACACTGTGCAGCAAGTCTCATCTTTACCATCTCCCATTAAGATGTTAACAAGAAGACAGAATTATTGGCAAAAATACTGAAAGAGTCTTCCTAAATCGGACATGATTGGGGCTCAGCGGTCTAAGGGACTGCATCTTAGTGCTAGCGGCGTCACTACAGACCCTGGTATGATTCCAGGCTGTATCACAACTGACCGTGATTGGGAGTCCCATAGAGCTGCACACAATTGGCCCAGTGTTGTTAGGGTTTGGCCGGTGTAGGCTGTTATTGTAAATAAGAATTTGTTCTTAACTGACTTGCCTCGTTAAAAAAAAAAGTGTTTGCCGATTGTAAACTTCTGACCCATTTATTGAGAGTTACTGTTTAACCCTCACATTCAAATATTTAAGGTAGTATGTGTTCTCTTCATCACACTGTCAGTACTATGTATTCATGGACAATCTATATAAATCACTTTTACGATATTAAAATATTTGGTCTTCCATTCAAATGAGCAGAGAACATTTGGGGAATTGACTGCACTATTTTGTTTTGGAATACATCAACAGGACACTGGAACGTAGATCCTATTTAGGGAATATCACCATTATGAATCAAGAGAAAACAATAAGCTTTGTGAGGAGGCCCATTTGTGTCAGAATGTCTTTTCAATCATCACTGACGACCCAGAAGTGAAATTCCCAAGGTGAGAACTCTGCATCGTCTGACAGCTCCCAGATATTCTATTTGCTATTCAGCACAAGTCCAGGACATGAGGAGGAGTGGGATGAGGAGGTGATGCCAGACCGGGGCGTTTTTTCTTGCTAATGGAAAGCATCATGGTCGTATGGAGGCATACGTTACGGAGCGCACGCCTGCAACATTCCACATTCCACGAATAGAAGCCTCTTAGGAGTGTTTTACACCTCTATGGCTCCCTCGCTCAATCTGGTAGAAACCATGCTTTTAATGTGGATTAAATATTCATCCCGTTGTTCCACCAGAGCGTGTAACAACGTGGAATTTGCAAGCCGGGACCGTGCGACACCTAACGCAATGTGAGGCTGTGGTGTTTCCCTTTATTTATTGATGTCATCGGGAACGCTTACACACTGAGACAGGCCAGCCTGAGGTACCTTCCTCTGTGTCAAAAAGCCATTGGTAAACACGTTACTGATGGAGGGTGATCGCCCAGGGACTGGGAAAGAGATGAATAAGGAGAAATACATACAAATCAGTGATGTGTTTGTGAATGCGTATAGGGAACCGATGCATCTTTACGGTCTAAATTAGCCTTGCACGTATTGAGCATCAGTTAAGCACCACAAACTACCCTCCTCAGTCCTGCACCTGTTTCTGTTCTACGACCTGCGTATGTACACGCATCAGTTCCGTGTGATGTTAGTGTCAATGGAAATATTGACTTTGTATGACTCACTGTGTATGACAGAGGTCCTGTAGACTGTAGCCTATTTTTACCAGCAAGATTTCAGGAGGGTGAATCAGGCCAGGATATAATCCATCAAATCTGTGCAGAGCAATTACAGAGAATATCTGACACATATGACGCTAGCAATTTAGAGCGTTAGGCCAGTAACCGATAGGTCGCTGGTTCGAATCCCTGAGCCAAGGCACTTGGATAAGAGCATCTGTTAAATGACAAAAAATGTAAAATGTTTATTTGATTTAAAAAACACGCTCAAGGTGATCCTTTTGTGTTCTTTCAGGAGGAGAGACGAGGGCCATTCTTCAGTGTGTCATGTTCTACTCGAAGCTGTTGTCCAATCAAAAGTGTACAAACCCAGGTGTGCCTGTTTTAAAGGAATGCAAATTTTAAAGGAATGAACAAAGTGAACAGGGGAATGATAATAGTACAGCCAGATTACCAGCTGTCCTCTGTCATTGTTATTGTCAAGGAAATATGAAGAGAGGCTTGGCAACAAACACTGCAATCAGTGGCATCACAATATTTGCGACAGGAGCCATTTTATGACTGCGTTTGTGCCAAGACTGTTAACTATGGGCAATGTACTGTAGGCCTATTTTCCCCACTCAGAAGTGTTGGGAGATGAATGCCAACCACATTTACAATTAGATTATCATACATTCTTATTAAGATGACAATCTGACCTTGTAATGCAAATGTTTGCAGGCATTCTAGAGCTAAATAACCATCTAGAAGCATCTTGTCTCGATGAGCCTGCAACCAGAACTCTGCGTGTTTTATAGTATGTTGTGCGCAAGGGGACATTCTATTCATAGTAGGCCCTCATACAGTACTCTGCCCCAGAAAGCTTCTCTCCACCACATGTCCCTAGACACTGGAGCTTCTCTGACTGCAGTAAACAGACACTGTGAGAGAGCATAGGGTTAACGATGCAGTAAACAAGCAGTGCTGGTACATCTGAGCAGGTCACAGGGGGTGGAGAGCTATCTGCCCAGCTAGAGGCTAGCTTAGCCACACACCCGCCTAACACTGCTTTCTGACACTCCCAGAGGGACCAGTGAAGAAACAAGTCTAAGGAGGGGAGAGGTGCAGAGAAGAAGAGAAACAGAGATGCTATGTATCGATAAGAAGCGCTATTTATAATTCACAAGGTCAAATGGTACCCGGTAAAATAAATGGGTTCAAGCTAACACATCTACAGTACAGTTATTGACTACTGATGCACTACTGTGAGTGACTTGCAGGTTGGCATTTATTGTCATGAATCTTGCCCTGGAGGCAGCTCTGCAGGGTGGTCACTTGCTGGCACAGTCACAAAGTAATAAAATCAGATTTTAAACCTAACCTTAACCCTAACCACACTGCTAACCTTAATGCCTAACCCTAACCTTAAATTAAGACCAAAAAGCAAATGTTTGTTTCCATACATTTTTACAATAATAGTCAAATTTGACTTTGCAGCTGAGCCGTCTAGCGGAAATCGCTCAAGGCAAGATTCATGGCAATAAACATCAGCCGGCAGTGGAAAACTCCGAAGCCACATGCCATTGTGCATTCAAAACAATATGTCTGCTATTGCGCAATGGTTGCATCAAAAGAGGGGGGAGATGTTTGCTCAGTCGAAATCCCTACAATACCATTGCCTAACATCTTCCCAGCCTCTGCTGCTTCGGTCCTTCAGCTGTTGATCAAAGTTGAGTGGATTGGTGAGAGCATAGCACAGAAGTTTAATGCTGTAGCTTGTTTCCATGGACCTTCTTTCATCCATACAGGAAAGAAGGAAGGAAGTGAAGGAGTGAAATATGTATTCGTATTTATATGGCGCAAACAGTGTTTTCATTTGTATTAGCTCCAGGGGAAAACAATAGAAACCCCTACACAATAGTGACTTTCTGCAAAGAACTGGCTGAGACCTATTGTGGTCTGCAAGTAGACTCTCAGTCGAATTGCCTCTCAAAGGCGTTTTTTTTTTGTAAGAATTTTAATTACAGAGCAAGTTCAGAAGTATGGAACGAAGCACCATTGAATGTGCTGCTAAGGAGATTGAGAAATTAATTAACCATGTGTGAAATGATATGCAAACGTGTTTTATCAAAAGCGACACAGCCATTATCAGAGTAACTACTGTATGAAAGAGGCAAAGAGTGAAGAATGACTGATTTCTGAAGTAGCTGCTATGTTTCATATAAGCCTGAGCCCAAAACATAGAAAATGCACTATTAATTGAGTTCATTGATTTTCACCTCTCCTCAAACGAGTTGATTAGAGTATCTTCAATGAATTCTGTTGAAATTGCCCATTTTAGAAGTTCATCATCAACACACGCACGTTGCACACAGCTGACATTGCATCCTATAATATATTATTGGGATGTGAGGATTCAAACACCCCAAGAACATTTCAAATGATTTATAATGGGCTTCTCAATTAGCAAACTCAGTTCGGTCCCCAAGCTTCATCCAAGCACATGCCACTCGTCATTATAACATAGCATATATAAATCACCTTCTCTTCTCCAACCAGACGTTCGAGAACAACTGCCTTTGCTCTTTAATTGCACTCAGAGTGTTGCTATTTTGGCTGCATGCAATCCACTGTGGTTCCCAAATACATGCTAATGCTAAAATACAGCAGCCTTTAAGACACCATGCAGATGATGTAACAGGTCATTAATTAAAACATTTGCCCATTATTCGTTTTATAATGACTCTGGTTAGAGCGTATCAGCGGGTTTGAGTAATTTCCGTTCGCTCCCTGGATGTTGACTGGTATATGGAGACCCAGTTCATATCACAGTTATCTGCAGCGATGTTGACTGGTATATGGAGAGCAGATCCCTAGCTTGGACAGTCACAAGTCATACAACCACAGCTGATACTCGCATGTAGAGTCATGCTCAGTTCCAGACCTGGGTTCAAAAAGTATTTGAAAGCTATCTAAAATGACATGAGCTGTGCATAAATTAGCTTAGCTAGTGCAATGGGAGCCAATGGACTGGTCCCAAAAGTGCAAACCCGGCCCATATTGCACTCGAAGCAGGGTCAATAAAATGATATAGAATAATGAATAAATCACATTGATGAGCTCACGGGGTAAAATATACCATCAGCATGGGCAGCAAAGACCCCGCTCAAGCACTCCGCTCAACAGTCGACTATCGATTGCACTTCTCTACACAAAGCCCCGCACCACAATTAATAACGAATTTCAGTGTAAAGCTTCAATAATAAGGAGGCATCTCCTCTATTCTCTTGTAGCAGGTAGAAAGACAAAGCCTGGGAAGCCTACAGGTCTTCTAGGTCCCCGAGGTGAGTTGTTCTAGGTACCTGAGGTGAGTTGCCTTAATTGAACAGTAGAGGAGCTCAGCGGTGCGCCTAGCTATCCCAGCATAGCACCTCCCCCCAGGCCCCCTCACTATTCCTCTCCCAGCAGGAGTGTCTGGACCCAGAATCACCCAGAGAGCCTGCACCGGAGGGGGTGGATGGTGGATTGATTGAAGAGACTCAGGGAGGTGAGGGGCTGATGATTTCTGGAGAGGAATACTAGCAGTAGGCTAGTGGTCATGCTGTGGTTCACCTCAGCCCAGTCACGAGTTAGGAGTCTATTCTGGTGGATTTAGGCTACAACAAACATATGTTGGTGTTCTGCATTATTGTAATGCAGGAAATGGTAGGCTGCCTGAGAGGTGAGTAGCATTGAAATAGTCATGCAGACAAGCATTTGAATCTGATTTTATTGTAAGAAAATATGCTAATAAAACGTGATACTACATCATCATATTTTCCACACGTATGATCCCCCATCGTCAGGCCATGCATATTTAGTATTTATTAGGATCTCCATTAGCTACTACCAAGGCAGTAGCTACTCTTCCTGGGGTCCAAACAGGATTAAAGTCATGGTAAAACAACACATCATGCAAGACATTGGCATTAAACAAATTAACACTGCTCCAATAGTACACTTTTACAATATCACATTTATAACACAATATTAGAGTGTGTGTATAGAGTGTGTGTGTGTTTGTGTGTGTGTCACATCACAGTCGGTGTTATTCCGTGAGGTGTTGTTTTATCTTATTTTAAACCTGATTTTTCTGATATCTTGAGTTACCTGAGTTGGAAGAGTTTCATGCAGTCATGGCTCTATATAGTCCGGTGTGTTTCCTAGCCTCTGTTTGGGACTTAGGAACAAATGGTGATGCAGTCAATTTCTCCTTTACTTTGAGCCAGGAGAGATTGACATGCATGTTCTTGATACTAGCCCTTCGTGTACATTTAAGGTCCAGCAGTGCTGCTCTGTTCTGGGCCAACTGTAATTTCCCTACGTCCTTCTTTGCAGCACTTGACCATATATCTGGGGAGTAGTCCAGGTGTGATGAAACTATGGCCTGTAGAACTTGTGTAGTTGATTGTGATGTCAAGAAGAACGAGCAGCGCTTTATCACGGACAGACCTCTCCCCATCTTAGTAAAAACGCTGCATCAATAAGTTTTGACCATGTAAGTTAGAATGTAGGGTTACAGCAAGCAGTTTAGTCTCCTAAACTTGCTCAATTAGCGAGACACCCCCAATAAAGGAGTGGTTCCAGGATGGCACATCAATGCGAGCTGTGCCAAGAAGGTTTGCTGTGTCTGTCAGCATAGTGTCCAGAGCATGGAGGCGCTACCAGGAGACAGGCCAGTACATCAGGAGACGTGGAGGAGGCCGTAGGAGGGCAACAACCCAGCAGCAGGACCGCTACCTCCACCTTTGTGCAAGGAGGAGCAGGAGGAGCACTGCCAGAGTACTGCAAAATGACCTCCAGCAGGCCACAAATGTGCATGTGTCTGCTCAAACGGTCAGAAACAGACTCCATGAGGGTGGTATGAGGGCCTGACGTCCACAGGTGGGGGTTGTGCTTACAGCCCAATACCGTGCAGGACATTTGGCATTTGCCAGAGAACACCAAGATTGGGAAATTTGCCACTGGCGCCCTGTGCTCTTCACAGATGAAAGCAGGTTCACACTGAGCACATGTGACAGACGTGACAGTCTGGAGACGCCGTGGAGAACGTTCTGCTGCCTGCAACATCCTCCAGCATGACCGGTTTGGCGGTGGGTCAGTCATGGTGTGGGGTGGCATTTCTTTGGGGGTCGCACAGTCCTCCATGTGCTCGCCATAGGTAGCCTGACTGCCATTAGGTACCGAGTTGAGATCCTCAGACCCCTTGTGAGACCATATGCTGGTGAGGTTGGCCCTGGGTTCTTCCTAATGCAAGACAATGCTAGACCTCATGTGGCTGGAGTGTGTCAGCAGTTCCTGCAAGGGGAAGGCATTGATGCTATGGACTGGCCCACCCGTTCCCCAGACCTGAATTCAATTGAGCACATCTGGGACATCATGTCTCGCTCCATCCACCAACGCCACGTTGCACCACAGACTGTCCAGGAGTTGGCGGATGCTTTAGTCCAGGTCTGGGAGGAGATCCCTCAGGAGACCATCCACCACCTCATCAAGAGCATGCCCAGGCATTGTAGGGAGGTCATACAGGCACCTGGAGGCCACACACACTACTGAGCCTCATTTTGACTTGTTTTAAGGACATTACATCAAAGTTTGATCAGCCTGTAGAGTGGGTTTTCACTTTAATTTTGAGTATCACTCCAAATCCAGACCTCCATGGGTTGATACATTTAATTTCCATTGCTAATTTTGTTGTCAGCACATTCAACTATGTAAAGGAAAAAGTATTTAATAAGAATATTTCATTCATTCAGATCTAGGATGTGTTATTTTAGTGTTCCCTTTATTTTTTTGAGCAGTGTATTTCGGACTATTACTAGCAACCCATTTTACAACTGTCTGCAGCTCTTTGTTAAAGGCTCAGTGCAGTCAAAAACATGATTTTTCTGTGTTTTATATATATTTCGACACTACAAGGTTTGAATAATACTCTGAAAAGTGTGACAATCATGATAATGCCCTTTTAATGTAAGAGCTGTTTTTTGTTATCCCCTCCCACTCAGCAATTGCTCTTTGCTAAGAAGCTATTTTTGTTTCTTTTTGACTATTTTAATTTAAAACAATCATAGTAAGGTACTTAATTGTTACCCAGAAATGATTTGAAGAAATGAGTTGAGATAAAAAAATGGCTGCACTGGACCTTTACGGGTTGCAGTGATTTTAATTCGCTGTGGCACCTGACGTGTATAACGCCGAGTCATCAGCGTACACATGAAGGAAGAATGTTTCTTACTTTCATTGCACGTCACACATGACATGAATAGCTCAAATTTGCAACGCACATGATCAGTATTATCACAGCTTATTGACTGAAGCATCACTGCATTACAAAATGAATCATTGTACTTAGCCTTATCAAAGTTCTGATCATCTGCAAATGACCTCTCTTCTCACCATGGAATTCATCTCTATACAAAGAAATGTCATTGAGATGCACTTCACTCCAAGTTGATCCTTCCATCAAAGTGCATTTTCTATTTAATTTCGTTTTTTTTACAACTCTGACCTTTTGAAGGAAACGGTGCTATGCAAACCAACCATCTTCATATATTGTTAGTGGGTGAATTAGCATTTGCTTTGCGATATTATCTCACTTTGGGTTTACATAAACGTGCATTGTAGATGGAGTGCTCATGAATTATGTACAAGGCCTCTCCTTCGGCTGTGGCCCAGAACTCAAGATCAGCATATGCGTGATATTCACCCGTTTCACAACCTATTTAGCTTTAATATGCATCCATCCTTCCTGGGCTAGCGATATAAACACTTTTCAAGTACACATCCCTTGATTCCCTGCTCTCTTCTCCACACGTCTAAAGTGCTGGGAAAAAAAACCAGCAGAAAAACATCTGTGTTTATTTGTCATAACAAAAACAATGTCAGGGTAATGATCGGGGTAGAATTATGAATCATACGGTTCTTATTCATAACATAACTGTCAATAGCCAAAGTACCTTTGAACGCTACTTGTTATCTGGGGATTGTTGTGATGAGATGCTGGCGTGATTTGATTTGACCTTTGTATAAGCCAATGGAATGTCTTTCCTTTAAATTGTTCACCACTATGGACTAGAGCCTTCTAACGATGCTGTAAGACTTGCATAACATCAGTTATCAAGCATCATATGATTGTCTACAATATGTAATGTTGCTGGCAGCAGTATGAGTCATGACAGTTGTTGTGACGAGATGACACAACAGCTTGGCTTTGTAATATAGGTATATAAAGCAATCATACAAATGCCAACAGATGTCAACAGTTATGTAAGATTAATATCAAATGTTATTAAGACACGTGACACTATTATGGATATTGCCATGGACATTATTTGAAGCCTATATCAAATATTACACTCAGTTTTCTCTGAGTTCTTAATATATTAAAGAGCAAGCGCAGTCATCGTTTCATGTCATTATGTAGTCATTTGCTGAGAAAAGTTGCAGAACAGAGTAAAAACTGCTTTCTCATTAAATGGACACTCTAAATACCCTGAGATACCCTGGAGCAGTTTTGCCTTGAAGAATGGGCAGAAATCCCAGTGGCTAGATGTGCCAAGCTTATAGAAACATACAGCTGTAATTGCTGCAAAAGGTGGCTCTACAAGGTACTGACTTCAGGAGGAGGTGAATAGTTATGCACGCTCAATCTTTCTGTTTTTTGTCTTATTTCTTGTTTGTTTCACAAGAAAAAATATATTTAGCATTTTCAAAGTGGTAGGCATGTTGTGTAAATCAAATGATGCACCCCCCCCAAAATCTATTTTAATTCCAGGCTGTAAGGCAACAAAATAGGAAATATTTGATGAATTATATTCGGGAAATTTTAACTCTGTAACGCAAAACAATATCCCGTGGTTCCCCGACTTCCTAGCTAATTAATGTTTACATGATTAGTTTAATCATGTAATAATTAAACCTAGAGAACTGATTTGATATAAATAAGTCTTCACATTTAATGATGGTCTAGACATAACACAACATACCTGGTGGGTTCGTCAGGTCGTCTGTTCACCCTGACATTCCCATTCCTCTTCTGAGAACAGAACTTGACCAACTGCTCAGCAGGCAGAGCAAGGGCCATCCGGTCCGTTATGCTGTTGTGCTATTCCAAGGATGTGTAACCAAAGAGAGATACCACAAGTGGACATAGAATGCCAACTGGGATGGATCCCGAGGCAAATATGACTTACCAGTGAACTTCTGGGTGTTCATCATTAATACTGTGCCTCAGAAGTTTCTGTCCATGACTGATGCAACCGAAAAAGCATTAAAGACAGAGTTAATGAGTACTTGAGGTCACCGAGAAAGTCTGGACATGGCCTGCTCTCCCTTATGAAAGGAATCAGGTACTATACCATATTTTCTACAGTATGGACTGTAGGCTATGTTTACTTGTTAGACTGAACATTAGCCTAATAAACAAATGCAGATGGCTTCTATCTTGAAAATGCTTTAAATGCTTTATTTATTAAAGTGCGTGTGGGCGAACTCATGCAACCGCAAAATTGTCGGATAAAGCATATACTATAGAGTACTGTATTCCTATATCAGCATCTTTATGCTTTAGTTAATAAAATTATGATAAAAACACTCTCTCAAAAAGCAGATGTTTAATTCATTATGGATTCATAATGAATTACAATGGATATAAATATCACTGAAATTGTTGCTTACTAGAAAACTCTCTTTCAAAATTAATGGTAGAGACAGCATTCAGAGGTCAAGACAGCACTGCTCTGAGACAAGCATGGGGACTGGTCTTGATAAATCAAGAATATGTATATTTTTATCTCCATTTGGGTATTGGTAAGACTACAATTAGGGTGTGGAGATGTTATAATGCAACACATACTGTGGTTAACATTCAAATATTCTAATTAATAAAACAACTTTATCAATTGGAACCTGATACCTCTTAACATGTGGAAGGGGGAAATAGTATTATTATTATTGAAAGTTGATAGCCAGGGTTCATGCAGATAACCAAGAATGTACAACTTTCAGATTTTCCTGTGTAGTATAGTAAACATTCTGTTTTGCTGGTTAAAGCCAGGTTTTTCTGGTTGGTTTCCAACATCTCACAACCCCTAGATCCTAAATGTTTAATCTTGTGAACTAAGTTTATTTATGTCATTTTATGTCACCCTGATACATTTTGCAAGGCAATAGATCAGCATTTAACAACTTGGTGGATGGAACCTCCCGGATTTGCCCTAACAGTAAGCTTCATCTTGAAGGCTTCCACTTTGTACCTCTGTTCAAATAGATTGTGCACCTTCCTTTGCATTGACACATTGAGAAAAGTCAGATAAAAAATGTATGCCAGGTTTGCAACCTGGGCAAGCCATTGCTCACAATCGTAATGATCGGCCAGAGGTGACTTGTTTTCAGAAAGAAACGCAGCAATCTCCGCACGAAGCTCATAAAAGTGACCCAACACTTGATCCCTGGAAAGCAGACCTCATGCAGACCTCTGCATGATAAAGCACCTGCTGGTTCTCACTCCCCATATCCCTGTAGAATGCCTGGAAACACCTGCTTATCATGGAACTCTTTTTGATAAAGCTGACACACTTGATCACATCCTGGAAAGTGGTGTAGAGTTCAGGCTGCACGTGTAAAGTCAGCAACAATAAGCGGTGCAACGCGAACACGCCTGTTTGTAGGGGTAACGTTGTGAAAGTCAGCAACAATATGCGGTGAGGCTGTATCCTTTCATAACTAAAAGTTTTGGTGTGGCAGATACCTTTCAATTTTTATATATTTTTTAAAACATTTTTTATATTATTGTACAAGTCCCCAGACCCCTTAAATCCCATGGGGGTTGCGACCCTGGGTTAGACTACAATAAGGGTGTGGAAATGTTATGCTCTTAGCACTGTAGCCTACTCCCGACCGTCACATTGTACAGTGCCATATTTTCCGTTCCATTCCAACGGAAACCCTGAAGGTTTTGTTTCTCATTTTTCTTGGAATAGAAACACCATAATATTAATCAAATGAATTGAAATAAAAAATATAAATATTCTTAGGGCTAGGCGTCCAACCAGCGGGACACCTGTCGACAACTTCCGGTGGTAATGGAGGGCGAGCAATTCAAATAAATAATCATAAAAATTATGTATTTTATACATTTAGGTACAGACAAGTGTCTTATATCGGTTAAAAGCTTACATTCTTGTTCATCTAACTGCATTGTCCGATTTGTCCGTACCCTAAAATGTAATTAAACTATAATATTTCATACGAAAAATAAGTATGTTCAATAGGAAAACGGTATTAATTAACAGGTATGAGTCCTCTTTGTTGCACGCTGATTTCCAACTCTGAGTCCCAGTACTAACACTCAAAATTCTTCCTCGTTTTGTAAGAAACAAGCCTGAAACCTTGAACAAAGACTGTTGCCATCTTGTGGAAGCCATAGGAATTGCAACCTGGGAGCTGGATTTGGATATGCCCCTATGCATTCCATTGTAAGTATGCTCTCAAAAAATCTTTGGATTTTCTCCTACCATATATATTGTGTTATAGTCTCAAACATTATTTTAACATTTGTACAAACTTCAAAGTGTTTCTATCCAATGGTACTAATTACGTGCACATCCTGGCTTCTGGGCCTGAGTAACAGACAGTTTACTTTGTGCATGTCAGTGTCATGACATTGGCCTCTCTCTACCCTACTGAGGTTACATTTGCAAAACCCTTGGTTAACATAGAGATTATGGGAACATCAGTAGGTGGGGAGAAATGAACTATATTCTGGTAATCCGAACAATTGAACATATGCGGTGGTACTTACTGAATATGATGTCAGTTCGGTTGTCATCTGAGACATTCTCATCAATGATAAGATGACATACTCTACAATGGAAATTCTACACATCAGAGTTATCGGATTCACATGGAATTGTTGTTCAATTTACATGTTGGAATATTAAATTATTTGTGATGGGATGAAATGTGATTTTAGCTTCTAAAATGTGAGATGTGGGTTTTCATAAGATAGGGCTGCTCACTCAGTGGCCCGCCCACGTGAAGAGACAGAGGTTGTAAACTATGACACACACCCCTTTTCTCCCTTCCTATATAAAGCCTTGACGACAATAGAACTTTCTGTTCCGAAGATGTGAGGACGACGGTGCTATGTCAGAATGGTTCAGATAATAACTACAGAACGAAGCCAACATCAGCATGAGCTTTGGTTGCGAATGGTATGAACTCTTATTCACCACAGAAGTGATACCTCCTAGCCGTTGAGTTAGCAACAGCAGATGCAAACGAGGGTTAGGAAGGAACAGACAGAGTATCCCGTCTACCATAAAAGGACGTTACGACAACGTATCCAATATACCACCAGAGACATTCTTCAAAGGACTCGGTTGGGCAACACGGCCTTCCATCTACCACCAACCTACCGAAGCGCAGCTCAGAGTCAATATTTATTGCATTTTCCTTTTCCAAATGGGCAGTAATGTAGAATGCATAAGATACTGTTTTGCCCTTTATTCCTCAGTCTTCCCGTTCTTTCACTCAAACCTAGCCCCTTTTCTTTTGTGTAACCAGCTGGCATATCTGTTCCTCCTGCTAGGGATGTTTTCCTTTATGACGTAATTTGTAATCAAGTTATGATTTAATTATGTGTGTGTGTAATTCTGTGTGATTAGTTAGGTATTTAGTAAATAAATGATTGAACCCAATTTTGTATTGCTGATTCAACTTGATAGCCAGGGTTCATGCAGATAACCAAGAATGCACAACTTTCAGATGAGACTGAATTAAGATGGCGATTAATATCGACTGCTATTGATGTAAAATATTACCCGGTGTTTAAGAGTTTATTCGGTAGATAACAGCTCTATAAATATAATTTTGTGGTGCCCGAGTCTCTAGTTAATTACATTTACATGATTAGCTTAATCAAGTAATATTAATCACAGAGAAATTATTTTATAGAATAGCATGTCATATCACTTAATCCGGTATAGCCAAAGACACGGCATCAGTCAGGCGGAAATTCCGAAAAAAGGACCATAGCCTGAAGAAGTTGCGTCATACTGTAGCACACCTTGTGGGCTGCAGCAGAACTCTATGGAAAATGATTTAATTGTCAGCCATTGTTACCATTAATGTTAGTTAGTGCTAGTTTGACCACCAGAGGACATCTTTGAGATACATTTGATAGCCTTCAATATTGGCAGTATTAGAGAATTTAAAACGTTTTTTTTTTTGTAAGAACATAGCATAGGGGATTGATTTTAAATTTTGCTTAAACTTTGGGAGGGACCACTGTACGTCCCTCATAGCCAAGGATACATAGTCATAGTCTATGACCTACACTCTAAGTAACCTACAGGTAACCTGAGGACACTATCACATGTTCTGTCACTCTCCTCATCTCCTTTTGGGTCTGCCCAGACTATAATCCCAGCCAACTACCAGTGAATATCGGCCAAAATTATCATCCTATCCAACTTCCAAAGGAATATGTGGGATGTGACCCGAAGGACTTTTTAAAAACCGAATTCAACGTAAAAAACTCAAACCACAAAACATTTTAAGTTTAGGGGGTGTGTCAGAATATCTATCAATTTAACCACTCATATTTTCACACAACCATCGTTTAATAAATGTGAGACATTGGAGATGTGAAAAAAACATGGTTTTCTCTCACCCATGTACACAAAATACCCCATAATTACAACATGAAAGCATGTTTTAGAATTGATTGAAATTGAAATACAGAAATATCTTATTTACATAAGTATTCACACCCCTTTGCTATGACACTCCAAATTGAGCTCAGGTGAATCCAATTTCCTTTGATCAACCTTGAAACATTATTACTACTTGATTGGATTCCACCTGCTTCCAATTCAAATGTTTGGACACGATTTAGAAAGAAACACATCCATCTATATACAGTGGCCCCCCTTGGCATTTTTCCTATTTTGTTGCCTTACAATCTAGAATTAAATGATTTTTTGGGGGGTTTGTATCATTTGATTTACACAACATGCCTACCAATTTGAAAATGCTAAAAAAAAAAATTATTGTGAAACAAACAAGAAATAAGACAAAAAACAGAAAGCTTGAGCATGTATAACTATTCACCCCCCACCTGAAGTCAATACCTTGTAGAGCCACCCTTTGCAGCAATTACAGCTGCCAGTCTCTTGGAGTATGTCTCTATAAGCTTGGCACATCTAGCCACTGGGATTTTTGCCCATTCTTCAAGGCAAAACTGCTCCAGCTCCTTCAAGTTGAATGGGTTCCGCTGGTGTACAACAATCTTTAAGTCACACCACAAATTCTCAATTGGATTGAGTTCTGGGCTTTGACTAGGCCATTCCAACACATTTAAATGTTTCCCCTTAAACCACTTGAGTGTTGCTTTAGCAGTATGCTTAGGGTCATTGTCCTGATGGACAGGTGAACCTCCGTCCCAGTCTCAAATGTCTGGAAAACTGAAACGGGTTTCCCTCAAGAATATCCCTGTATTTTGCGCCATCCATCATTCCTTCAATTCTGACCAGTTTCCCAGTCCCTGCCGATGAAAAACATGGTGCTCTCGGGGTGATGAGAGGTGTTGGATGTGTGCCAGACATAATGTTTTCCTTGATGGCCAAAAAGCTACATTTTAGTCTCATCCAACTAGAGTACATTCTTCCACATTTTAGCGGAGTCTCCCACGTGTCTTTGGCGAACACCAAACTTGTTTCCTTATTTTTTTCTTTAACCTGTTATGGCTAGACATGGCGCTAGCGACCCACCACGACAACATCCGGTGAAATTGCAGAACGCAAAATTCAAATGACAGAAATAGTAATATTTAACATTCATGAAAATATTCATGAAAAAAGTGTACATCAGAAAAAATCGTAACTTCTTGGTAATCCAGCCGCTGTATCAGATTTCAAAAAGGCTTTATGGCGAAAGCACACCATGCGACTATCTGAGGACAGCGCCCCGTACACAAAAGCATTAAAAACATTTTCAAACCAAGCAGGTGCGCCATGAAAGTCAAAAATAGCAATAAAATAAATTCCTTACCTTTGAAGATCTTCTTCTGTTGGCACTCCAAAAGGTCCCAACTACATCACAAATGGTCCTTTTGTTCGATAAAATCCTTCTTTATATCCCCAAAACCTCAGTTTCGCTGGTGCGCTTCATTCAATAATCCACCGGTTTCCCTCCTTCAAAATGCATACAAAATTAATCGCACATTACAAATAAACTTCTCCGAACAAGTCAAACAACATTTAAAATCTAACCTCAGGTACCCTAATACGTAAATAAATGATAAAATGTAAGACGGAGAATCATTATTGTCTGTATTGGAGATAAACAACAAAGAACGCGCTTTCATCAGTGCCCATGAAAACACTACAGCCAAAATGGGAGCCACTTAGAAAGTCTTAAAATTCTAGCACATTTTTCGAAAAAAAAGCCTGAGACTCTTTTTTATTTTATTTTACCTTTATTTAACCAGACAAGTAAGTTAAGAGCAAATTCTTATTTTCAATGACGGCCTGGGAACAGTGGGTTAACTGCCTGTTCAGGGGCAGAATGACAGATTTGTACCTTGCCAGCTCGGGGGTTTGAACTCGCAACCTTCTGGTTACTAGTCCAACGCTCTAACCACTAGGCTACAATGCCACCCCCTAAAGACTGTTGACATCTAGTGGAAGCCATAGGAACTGCAATCTGGGAGGGTTTCCCTTCATTTTAAACATGACAGCCATTGGAACCAGTGGTGGGCTGGATTTTATTTTTTTCTGGATGGTTTGTCCTCGGGTTTTCACCTGCCATATCAGTTCTGTTATACTCACATACATTATTATAACAGTTAGAAACTTCAGTGTTTGCTATCCAAATCTACCAATTATATGCATATCCTAGCTTTTGGGCCTGAGTAACAGGCAGTTTACTTTGGGCACACTTTTTATCCAGACGTAAAAATACTGCCCCCTAGCCCAAAGAGGGCAATGGCTTTTTTCTGACCACTCTTCCGTATAGCCCAGCTCTGTGGAGTGTACGCTTTAAAGGGGTCCTATGGACAGATACTCCAATCTACGTTGTGGAGCTTTGCAGCTCCTTTAGCGTTTTCTTTGGTCTCTTTGTTGCCTCTCTGATTAATGCCCTCTTTGCCTGGTCCGTGAGTTTTGTTGGACGGCCCTCTCTTGGCAGGTTTGTTGGGGTGCCATATTCTTTCAATTTTTTAATAATGGATTTTATGGTGCTGCTTGGGATGTTCAAAGATTCTGATATGTTTTTATAACCCAACCCTAATCTGTACTTCTCCACAACTTTGTCCCTGACCTGTTTGGAGAGCTCCTTGGTCTTCATGGTGCCGCTTGCTTGGTGGTGCCCCTTGTTTAGTGGTGTTGCAGACTCTGTGGCCTTTCGGAACCCGTGTATATATACTGAGATCATGTGACAGATTGCACACAGGTGGATTTTTTTACTAAATATGTGACTTCTGAAGGTAATTGGTTGCACCAGATCTTATTTAGGGGCTTCATAGCAAAGGGGTGAATACATATGCACGCCCCACTTTTCAGTGTTTTTGTTTTTAATAATTTTTTAAACAATTTATTTGTTTCATTTCACTTCACTAATTTGGACTATTTTTTGTATGTCCATTACATGAAGTCCAAATATACATCCATTTAAATTACAGGTTGTAATGCCACAAAAAAGAATGCCAAGGGGGATGAATACTGTTGCAAGGTACTGTAATATCCTACAGTTGTCATTGCATGCAAGTTGACAGCTTTGAGTAGTCATGTGCATATCTGTATCAGCTTTGCACATCTGAATTTGGGGATTTTCTCCCATTATTCCTTGCTGATTTTCTTAAGCTCTGTTAAAACCTCTTAGAGATCGGGCTACTTTTTTAAACATTCTGTTAAAAATTGCTCAACATTTCAACGTCCTGCTACTCATGCCAGGAATATAGTATATGCATATGATTAGTATGTGTGCATAGAAAAGTCTGAAGTTTCTAGAACTGGTTCAATGGTGTCTGTGACTATAACAGAACGAGTTCCGTGGTCAAAATCGCCAGAAAACCTGGTCACTAAATCGACAAAGATAAAATCAATCCGCCAGTACATGTATTGTCTATTGGAAGGAAAAATAGTTAAGGCTGAGAATACAGTTCCTATAACTTCCACACGATGTCGACAGTGTTGTGATTTCGATTCAACTAAATCGTTGGTCATCTGAGTAATAGCCACATCCGGTTGTCAAGTCCACAGCTGTAAACAATGGAACCGTAAAAGTTAGTTACGTTTCCCAAACTCGTGCTTATTGAATACAGATCGCTCCGTGATCAATTTGATATTTTATTAACGTTTAGTAATACCTAAAATTGGATTACAGAAGTAGTTTGAAGTGTTTTGTCAAAGTTTATAGGCAACTTTTTTAATTTAAAAAAATAACGTCGCGTTTAAAAAGTTTGTTTTTACTGGATCTGACGATGTTCATAAATTGACATTTTGGGTACACAAGGACCGATTTAATCGAAAAAAAGACCCAATTGTGATGTTTATGGGACATATAGGAGTGCCAACAAAGAATCTCGTCAAAGGTAATGAATTTTTTATATTTTATTTCTGCGTTTTGTGTAGCGCTGGCTACGCTAATTCCTTTGTTTACATCCCCTTCTGGTATTTCGGCGTGTTGCCTGCTATCAGATAATAGCTACTCATGCTTTCGCCGAAAAGCATTTTACAAATCTGACTCGTTGGCTTGATTCACAACGAGTGTAGCTTGAATTGACTACCCTGCATGTGAATTTTAATGAACGTTTGAGTTTTACCGAGTGCTATTAGCATTTGGCGTAGCGCATTTGCATTCATTGTTGGCAGGGGGTGCGGTTGCGTCCCGGGTGGGCCAGAGAGGTTAAGTTAGATGGGGAGTGGCAGTGAAAAGCAATCTTCAAGTCTTTCCACAGATTTTCAATGGGATTCAAGTCTTGGCTTTGGCTGGGCCACTCAAGGACTTTCTCATTCTTGTTATGAAACCATTCCAGCATTGCTTTGGCTGTATGCTTGGGGTCGTTGTTCTGTTGGAACATTAATCCTCCCCCCTAGTCTAAGGTCGTTTGCACGCCGAAGCAGGTTCTCATCAAGGATTTGCCTGTATTTGGTTCCATTTGTTGTTCTCTCTACCCTTACCAGTCTTCCAGTTCCTGCCTCTGAAAAGCATCCCCATAATATGATGTGGCCACCACCATACTTCCCGCTAGGGATGGAGTTAGATGAGTGATGAGCTGTACCTGGTTTTCTCCAGACATAGCACTCAGGCCAAAGAGTTCAATTTTTGTCTCATCAGATCACAGAATCGTATGCATTATGCTCTGAGTCTTTCACATGCCTTTTTGCAAACTCCAGACGTGCTGTCATGTGCCTTTTTCTCAGGAGTGGCTATCGTCTGACCACACTCCCATAAATCCCAGATGGGTAAAGTGCTGTAGAGACTGTTGTTCTTCTGTCAGGTTCTCCCATCTCATCCAAGGAACTCTGTAGTTCTGTCAGAGTGGTCATTGGGTTGTCGGTCACCTCCCTGACCAAGGTCCTTCTTGTCCGGTTGCTCAGTTTGGTTGGACAGCCAGCTCTACGCCGAGTCTGGGTAGTTCCATATTTTTTACATTTCCTTACAATGGAGACCACCCTGCTCTTTAAAACTTTCAACACTCGTATTAATAATTTTATACTCTACCCCAGATATATGCCTCATCACAATTTAATGTATCTAGGAACTCTACGGACAGTTCCTTGGACTTTATGGTATAGTTTTTGCCCTGACGTGCATTGTCAAATGTGGGACCGTATATAGACAGGTGTGTTTCTTTCTAAATCATGTCCAAACAATTGATTTGGACACAGTTGGACTCCAATCACGTTGTAGTGACATATCAAGGATGATCAAAGGTTATAGCGGAGCTCAATTTGTAGTGTCATAGCAAAGGGGTTGGAATACTTACTGTATGCAAATGATATATTTCTGCTTTTCTTTTTCAGTAAATTCTACAAACCTGCTTTCCCTTTGTCATTATGTGTGTAGATGAGAGAGAGAAAAACTAACAATTTAATCATTTTTTAATTCAGGCAGTAATACAACAAAATGTGGATTAATTCAAGGGGTATGCATACTTTCTAAAGGCACTGCAAATGAGTCTGGTCTAAAACTGGAGTAGAAAGCCTTTAACAAAGAAATGCTTTCATACCATATAGTGAGTATTGAAGGTTTTAACCTTTTGGCCTTTTCAAAAGTAGAGTCTAGAAAAGTAGGGCATATATTCATATGCAAATCTTTTACCATGTGCTAAAAAAAGTGAATATGTGACCCGTTTCAAGAAACTAGGTCTATGTTGTACGTCACAGGAGAGGCATTTGCAAGTTATTTAAATGTTTTATCAAAATGCCATATTTTTGCAGAAATGCTTTTTTGAACATGTGAACTGTCATGTGTAACAAACTTGTATGCCATCTGTAAATCACTGATATTCAGGTCGGAAAGTCTGAGTTCTAGAAAGAGGCCTGAGATCCCGAGGTGGAATTCCGAGTTGGACGACCGTTCAAATCAATTTTCCCAGTCGGAGCTTGTTTTTTTTACAGAGTTCCCAGATGTTTTGAAGGCTTGGAAGTCAGAGATTTCCGTGTTCCCAGTTGTTTTGAATGTGGCATTACAGTTGGAATTATGGTTAATTGTTTAGCTAGCTACATACCTAAACATAAGACTCCAATATGCAAGTAACCAATTCACGGTACTGTTTACACCTTCTTTATCCTCTGCAAGTAACAAATACACTTTGATTTGATTTGATATAGTGTGTGTTTAACAGAGATGGTAATGTGAAGAACAACATGACCTGCACCAAAGTCAGATAGGATATATGCCAAGGACTAGATCAAGTATTTTTTACCTCTACCTTTTTCTTCTAGTTTCACCACTTTTAGTCTGTAAATCTTTGCTTGTTTCACTACGCTGTGAATCCATAAAGAGATCGGCTTAAGGCTTAAGAGGGTGTGAACAATTCAGAATGGGTGTAGACAAAGAAGAGCTCTCCAGTAGGTGTACCAAATGATTCACTGGCCATTTTCTGGGGTTACACTTTTGAAAGTATCAACTTTCAAAGCAGAATTACCTCAAACGCAGTGTATGAAATACCATTTTCTAGCTCGGAGTCTCTACTTTTTTCCAATGTAAAAAACACAATTTAATATTTTGCTACATAGGACCGAATCCAGGTGGTGGTTCACATATGTGACTTGTTTCAGGAAACTAG
Organism: Oncorhynchus masou masou; assembly: GCF_036934945.1. Classification (NCBI taxonomy): domain Eukaryota; kingdom Metazoa; phylum Chordata; class Actinopteri; order Salmoniformes; family Salmonidae; genus Oncorhynchus; species Oncorhynchus masou. Next base: position 20,443,122 of record NC_088218.1, read on the forward strand.
GTGTACAGTGTCCTCCACTAATATTGGCACACTTGGTAAATATGAGCAAAATGGGCTGTGATTTTTTTTTTACTGTTTAAGATAACAGCTCTGAGTCTTCTTCTATAATGTGTAATGAAGTTGGAGAACACATGGCAAGGGATCTGAGACCATTCCTCCATACAGAATCTCTCGAGATCCTTCAGATTCCGGGTCCAGCTCATCCCACAGGTGTTCTATGGGGTATAGGTCAGGGGACTGGGATGGTCATGGCAAAACCTTGATAATGTGGTCAGTGAACCATTTTTGTTGATTTTGAGGTATGCTTTGGAACATTGTCCTGCTGGAAGATCCAACCACGGCCCAGTTTAAGCTTCCTAGTAGAGGCAGTCAGGTTTTAATTTAATATCTGCTGGTACTTGATGGAGTCCATGATACCATGTATCCTAACATGTTGTCCAGAGCCTTTGGAATAAAAACAGCCCCACAACATCAAAGATCCACCTCCATACTTCATTGTGGGAATGAGGTACTTTTCTGCATGGCTATCTACGCCAAACCCACCTCTAATGTTTGTTTCCAAAAATCTCTATTTTGGTCTCATCTGACCATAGAACCTGGTCCCATTGAAAGTTCCAGTAACGTCTGGCAAACTGTAGCCACTTGAGTTTGTTGTTTGATGACAGCAAAGGATATTTTATGGCAAACCCTCCCAAACAACTTGTGGTTATGTAGGTGGCATCTGAGTATAGTTTTGGAGACTTTCTGACGCCAAGACCCAACTAACGTGGTCCTTGGAGATTTCCACACAACTCGAACCATCCTCTTCACTGTGCGTCTGGTTAATATAGACACACATCCTCTTCTAGGCCGATTGTTAACATCTCCATTTGCTTTGAACTTCTTAATTATTGCCCTGATAGTGGAAATGGGCATTTTCTTATATCCATTTCCTGATTTGTGCAGCTCAACAACCTTTGATCGCACATCATTATTGTTTTCTCGGGTCTTTCCCATAGTGATGGAGGACTATGGGTATTTGGCCTGTGTGTCACCTCATATTTATACCCCAGTGAAACAGGAAGTCATGGCTTACCACTTAAGTGTTCCTAATCAATGGGAATATACTTCAGTTAGATTTTACTCATAATAACTTTGAGCGGTGCCAATAATTGTTCACACATTTTTCGGAGAAAAATATTTATTTCACATTTGATTTTCTTCATAGCCAGTTTTGCTCATATTTACCAAAGTTTATCAGCTTTCAAGCAAAATGACTTTCCCATCGTTCTACAGCTGTAGTGTATGATTTAGTATTTTCCAGCTTTTCGTCACTACTTTTATCCAATGTAAAAAACAGAATTTCAAATTTTGCAACATAAGACCGAATCACTATTTAGCAATTTCTTTCCAGTCAAATCCAATACCAGGTGTATCAAACTCCATTCTTTGAATGATGCTGTGTCTGCATGTATGTATTACAATTATACACTTCAACAGTGTTTACCACTCTTGCTTCTGGGACATCAATGATTACACATTGTAACTATGCAATAGACTAGAAACATTATTTAAGTAAAGGCTGATTTGTAATTCAAATATACAGAAAATACTGTACACTATACTTCCTATACATATCTACATTTACATTTACATTTAAGTCATTTAGCAGACGCTCTTATCCAGAGCGACTTACAAATTGGTGAATTCACCTTCTGACATCCAGTGGAACAGCCACTTTACAATAGTGCATCTAAATCATTTAAGGGGGGTGAGAAGGATTACTTATCCTATCCTAGGTATTCCTTGAAGAGGTGGGGTTTCAGGTGTCTCCGGAAGGTGGTGATTGACTCCGCTGTCCTGGCGTCGTGAGGGAGTTTGTTCCACCATTGGGGGGCCAGAGCAGCGAACAGTTTTGACTGGGCTGAGCGGGAACTGTACTTCCTCAGTGGTAGGGAGGCGAGCAGGCCAGAGGTGGATGAACGCAGTGCCCTTGTATCTAACTCACTTCATAATCTGCGGAGGTTCTCCCAGCCATGTGGACGATTGAAAACAGGGCAGCAAAGTTTGTTTGTCACCAGAGCTATTTAGAGCATATTACTATTAGACTGTGAATAACCAGACCTTCAAACAAACTTGCTATGCTGAATTCTTGACGCACAACCGAAGATTCTGCCATATCCTGCCAGCACGCCCATAAGCGAGCCACTCAAGCGGAAAATGGTGTGTGGAAGAGGGCGTGGAATGAGATGGGAGTAACAATCCAGGCTATTTGCTCTGAGGCTAGCATAATAATGTAATGAAACAAGCAGGGAGCAGGTTTTCGAACCCTCAACTTTCTAGCCCATAGTCCGGCACGCTATCGACTGTGCCCAAATGTATAAATTGGGGTTGGGGCCGATTGTGGCTAAAAATCCTTTATCAATTGGAATCAATAACATGTGGAAAGGGGAAAAAGTATTATTATTATTTTTCACAAGCGTAGCGGGATGGTCTATTAGCTGAACAATAGACTACTCAATTTTAACTAAAGAACTGCCTTATAGCTGAGCTTGGTGTGAACCCCCCCAGCCATGATACCTAAAAAAAGAGGCAAGAGTGAATTATTGTGGAACACATATGTAACAGTCCGTGAGGTGTAGTCTACAATATTTCATGTACCTTTTGCTTTGTAAATAACCAAACTTACCATCAAAAATGAAATATGGACCTGGTCCCTGGCGAGAAATTGCCCCCCCCACACACATGGAGTTTGAGGGGATGCTTGCGACTCGGCTTGCTTGAACATCTAATTTTTTTTTATGTAGCAATTTTGAGCAAATTGCTCAAGGGCCACGGTTGAATCGTCAGTGAAGATGATGTCATTGAATGCCTCGCCAGCTTTGATCCATGCCTGGGCCTGCAGGACGCAAAATTCTTTGTTTGTCAGACGAATCATTGGGAATTGAATCAAACTACAGAAGAGTACACAACAAGCAAACACACATGGTTAATGTTCTGAGTATTAAAATGTATTAGTATATATATATATAAAACATATATACAGTATATAAAACATTTCCTACTGAGCCTTTCCATAAGTCCACGCAAGTTTCTTCAACTGTCTTCTGACTGTGATTAGAGTGAGGCTGATGGTGCCGTGATGCCAGCAGATTACAGATTGCCTTTGCTGATCGCTCATCATCTTCATTCATCAGTGAGTCGATGGCCTAAACTCCACCCTTCACACAGTTACCATTCAAAAACGAGCTATTTCTCTACCAAAAAATGACATTGCGACCAAAGAGAACAGACAATGGACATAATTGTCATCAAGCCAGTTTCTTTCTATGGTGCTACCCATTCCAGGGTTAGGTCTGTAACAACCAGAGGACTTGAAAATGAGCCGGAGCTAAGAGAATCACCAAAACTAAAGGTATTTTGGTTTCAGTGATTTTTATAGAAATAAAAAAGGTTCATATAGCCTATCAATGTGTAGGCATACTGTGTAATAAAGTCGATAATTGTCTACTAAAAATGTGAATGTGCTTTTACAGAGCTTACAACAATGCCAACAACCATCCGTGGAGATCAGTGGACATTTCCATTCCTCTTCTGACAACAGAACTTGACCAACTGATCACCAGGCACAGCAGGGGCTGCCCAGACCATTATGCTGTTCTGCTATTCCAAGGATTTGTAACCAAAGAGAGATACCACGAGTGGGCACAGAATACAAACTGGGATGGACCTCGTAGGCAAATGTGGCTTACCAGTGAACCTCCGGGTTTTCATCATTAATACTGTGTCTCAGAAGTTTCTGTCCATGACTGTTGCAACCCGAAAAAGCATTAAAGACAGAGTTAATGAGTACTTGAGGTCACTGAGAAAGTCTGACCTTCTCCTTCCTCCCCGTCAGGCAATTGAACCCCGGTCTCCTGCGTGTTCACATTCTGTAGTACAGACATGACCTGCTCTCCCTTATGTAAGGAATTAGGCACTTTCCCATGTTTACTACAGCATGTACTGTAGGCTATGTTTATTTGTCAGACTGCACAGTAGCCTAATAAACAAACGCAGCTTATATCTTCAAAATGCTTCAATGCTTTATTAACAAATGTAAAAGCACACACTGTACAGTACTGCATTTCTTCATCAGCATCTTTATGCTTTAATTTTTAAAATATTTATAAAAATACTCTTTCAAATGGCAGATGTTTATTTAGCAATGGATCCATAATGAATTACTATTAGAATAAATATCACTGAATTACAGAAATATTGGAACAAAGTTGTTGAATGAAGGTAAACAATTTGTTGCTTAGTAGAAAATACTCTTTCAAACACACGGTCATGTTGTACAGCACCATTATGGCTATTAGCAAGGATATTTTTTGGGCCTTTATAAATATTATTGTGGCCTTTATTCAGATTCCAATTGCTCACTGTCCTTTTTTTAAAAATGAAATAATCTCAAAAATAGAATTATATATATATATATATATATATACAGTGCCTTGCGAAAGTATTCGACCCCCTTGAACTTTTCGACCTTTTGCCACATTTCAGGCTTCAAACATAAAGATATAAAACTGTCTTTTTTTTGTGAAGAATCAACAACAAGTGGGACACAATCATGAAGTGGAACAACATTTATTGGATATTTCAAACTTTTTTAACAAATCAAAAACTGAAAAATTGGGCGTGCAAAATTATTCAGCCCCTTTACTTTCAGTGCAGCAAACTCTCTCCAGAAGTTCAGTGAGGATCTCTGAATGATCCAATGTTGACCTAAATGACTAATGATGATAAATACAATCCACCTGTGTGTAATCAAGTCTCTGTATAAATGCACCTGCACTGTGATAGTCTCAGAGGTCCGTTAAAAGCGCAGAGAGCGTCATGAAGAACAAGGAACACACCAGGCAGGTCCGAGATACTGTTGTGAAGAAGTTTAAAGCCGGATTTGGATACAAAAAGATTTCCCAAGCTTTAAACATCCCAAGGAGCACTGTGCAAGCGATAATATTGAAATGGAAGGAGTATCAGACCACTGCAAATCTACCAAGACCTGGCCGTCCCTCTAAACTTTCAGCTCATACAAGGAGAAGAATGATCAGAGATGCAGCCAAGAGGCCCATGATCACTCTGGATGAACTGCAGAGATCTACAGATGAGGCGGGAGACTCTGTCCATAGGACAACAATCAATCATATATTGCACAAATCTGGCCTTTATGGAAGTGGCAAGAAGAAAGCCATTTCTTAAAGATATCCATAAAAAGTGTTGTTTAAAGTTTGCCACAAGCCACACCAAACATGTGGAAGAAGGTGCTCTGGTCAGATGAAACCAAAATTGAACTTTTTGGCAACAATGCAAAACGTTATGTTTGGCGTAAAAGCAACACAGCTCATCACAATGAACACACCATCCCCACTGTAAAACATGGTGGTGGCAGCATCATGGTTTGGGCCTGCTTTTCTTCAGCAGGGGCAGGGAAGATGGTTAAAATTGATGGGAAGATGGATGGAGCCAAATACAGGACCATTCTGGAAGAAAACATGATGGAGTCTGCAAAAGACCTGAGACTGGGACGGAGATTTGTCTTCCAACAAGACAATGATCCAAAACATAAAGCAAAATCTACAATGGAATGGTTCAAAAATAAACATATCCAGGTGTTAGAATGGCCAAGTCAAAGTCCAGACCTGAATCCAATCGAGAATCTGTGGAAAGAACTGAAAACTGCTGTTCACAAATGCTCTCCATCCAACCTCACTGAGCTCGAGCTGTTTTGCAAGGAGGAATGGGAAAAAATTTCAGTCTCTCGATGTGCAAAACTGATAGAGACATACCCCAAGCGACTTACAGCTGTAATCACAGCAAAAGGTGGCGCTACAAAGTATTAACTTAAGGGGGCTGAATAATTTTGCACGCCCAATTTTTCAGTTTTTGATTTGTTAAAAAAGTTTGAAATATCCAATAAATGTCGTTCCACTTCATGATTGTGTCCCACTTGTTGTTGATTCTTCACAAAAAAATACAGTTTTATATCTTTATGTTTGAAGCCTGAAATGTGGCAAAAGGTCGCAAAGTTCAAGGGGGCCGAATACTTTCGCAAGGCACTGTATATATATAGCCTTCCTGCTGTGGATGTCTATTTCAGCACAGTTTAGCGCTGCTCTGAGACAAGCATTGAGAAATGAAAATGTTCAATTATATTCCATGATATTCTTAAGATATGTGTTGGCTAAATATAAGCAACTGATGTCTGCTAAATAATCAAGTTAGGTTTCTCCAGAAATAAATATTTCTAAAAAAGTCTATAAACAGTGTGTGCAAGTGAGGTAAGATAAGGGAGGTAAAGCAATAAATAGGCCATAGTGGCAAAATAATTACAATTTAGCAATTAAACACTGGAATGATTGATGTGCAGAAGATGAATGTGAAAGTAGAGAACCGGGGTGCAAAGGAACAAACAATTTAAATAAAAGTATAGGGATGAGGTAGTTGGATGGGCTATTTACAGATGGGCTATGTACAGGTGCAGTGAACTGTGAGCTGCTCTGACAGCTGGTGCTTAGAGTTAGTGATGGAGTTATGAGTCTCCAGCTTCAGTGATTTCTGCAAATCGTTCAAGTCATTGGCAGCGGAAAACTGGAAGGAAAGGCAGCCAAAGCAGGAATTGGCTTTGGGGGTGACAAGTGAAATATACCTGCTGGAGCGCGTGCTACGGGTGGGTGCTGCTATGGTGACCAGTGAGCTTGAATAAGGCGGGGCTTTACCTAGCAAATACTTATAGATGACCTGGAGCAAGTGGGTTTGGCAACGAATATGAAGCGAGGGCCAGCCAACGAGAGCATACAGTTCGCGGTGGTGCGTAGGATATGGGGCTTTGGTGACAAAATGGATGGCACCGTGGTAGAGTGCTGATGTTTATTTAGTTATGGATCCATAATGAATTACTATTGGAATAAGTATCACTGATTTACAGAAATATTGGAACAATGTTGTCTAATGAAGGCAAAATATTTAGAATCCTCCAATCCTCTTATGCTGTAGCCTACCCCCAACCATCATATTTTCCATATCATCCTAATGGAAAGTAAACCTTGAGGGTTCGTTTTTCCTTTTTATCGGAATAGAAATAGCATAATATTAATCAGATTAATAAAGCAACATTTCTTAGAATCAATCCCATACACTATGTTATTACAAAAAAGTTTTCACATTCTCTGGTAATGCCAGTATTGAAGACTATCAAATGCTTCTCAGAGATGCCCTCTGGTGGTCAAATGAGTACTAACCTGCATTAACTTCTTGATGCACCCATCCCTTTAGCGGGATCATTTACGTCAACATCAGCTGGATTGCAGCGCGCCAAATTCAAGTTAAATTACTAAAAATATTAAATTTTCATGAAATCACAAGTGCAATATAGCAAAACACAGCTTAGCTTGTTGAGAATCCACCTGGGGTGTCAGATTTCAATAAAGCTTTTCGGTGAAAGCTATCCAAGCGTTTATGTAAGAACATCTCTCTCAGTAGACAAAATATTACAAACAGCTAGCCGTCAAGTAGATTGGTCACGAAAGTCAGAAAATCAATAAATTAAATCGCTTACTTTTGATGATCTTCGGATGTTTGCACTCACGAGACTCCCAGTTACATAATGAATGTTCATTTTGTTCTATAAAGATTATTTTTATATCCAAAATACCTCCATTTGTTTGGCACAAAATGTCCAGCGGTCACGACATCGCAGAAGAAAATTCCAAATTGTATCCATAAAGTGCGTAGAAAGACGTCAAGTGTTTTTTATAATCAATCCTCAGGTTGTTTTCACAATATATAATCAATAATATGTCAACCAGAATGTAGCCTCTTCCATAGGCAAGAGAGAGAAAATGACTGTTGCGCATGCAAAACTCTGCTGGCACCCAGCCATCCACTGACGCGATGGGATCTTTCTCGCTCATTTTTGTCTAAAGACTATACACAGCTTGAGGAAGCCATAAAAAGGAATCTGGGTGATATCCTTTTAAATGGAGGCAAGGCATCCAATGGAACAGAGAGCTTTCAGGAAAAACAACACTTCCTTGTTGGAAGACTGTTTCAAGGACAGCTTTTTTCCATCTACGTAACATTGCAAAAATCAGAAACTTTCTGTCCAAAAATGATGCAGAAAAATTAATCCATGCTTTTGTTACTTCTAGGTTAGACTACTGCAATGCTCTACTTTCTGGCTACACAGATAAAGCACTAAATAAACGTCAGTTAGTGCTAATTACAGCTGCTAGAATCCTGACTAGAACCAAAAAATGTGATCATATTACTCCAGTGCTAGCCTCCCTACACTGGCTTCCTGTCAAGGCAAGGGCTGATTTCAAGGTTTTACTGCTAAACTACAAAGCATTACATGGGCTTGCTCCTACCTGTCTCTCTGATTTGGTCCTGCAGTACATACCTACACGACGCAGGCCTCCTAATTGTCCCTAGAATTTCTAAGCAAACAGCTGGAGGCAGTGCTTTCTCCTATAGAGCTCCATTTTTATGGAATGGTCTGCCTACCCATGTGAGAGACACAAACTCGGTCTCAACCTTTAAGTCTTTACTGAAGACTCATCTTCAGTGGGTCATATGATTGAGTGTAGTCTGGCCCAGGAGTGTGAAGGTGAACGGAAAGGCTCTGGAGCAACGAACCGCCCTTGCTGTCTCTGCCTGGCCGGATCCCCTCTTTCCACTGGGATTCTCTGCCTCTAACCCTATTACAGGGGCTGAGTCACTGGCTTACTGGTGCTCTTTCAGGCAGTCCCTAGGAGGGGTGCATCACTTGAGTGGGTTGAGTCACTGATGTGATCTTTCTGTCTGGGTTGGCGCCCCCCTTAGGTTGTGCCGTGGCGGAGATCTTTGTGGGCTATACTCGGCCTTGTCTCAGGATGGTAAGTTGGTGGTTGAAGATATCCCTCTAGTGGTGTGGGGGCTGTGCTTTGGAAAAGTGGGTGGGGTTATATCTTTCCTGTTTGGCCCTGCCCGGTGGTATCATCGGATGGGGCCACAGTGTCTCCTGACCCCTCCTGTCTCAGCCTCCAGTATTTATGCTGCAGTGGTTTATGTGTTGGGGGGAGAGGGTCAGTTTGTTATATCTGGAATACTTCTCCTGTCTTATCCGGTGTCATGTGTGAATTTAAGTATGCTCTCTCTAATTCTCTCTTTCTCTCTTTCTTTCTCTCTCTCGGAGGACCTGAGCCCTAGGACCATGCCTGCCATGATGACTCCTTGCTGTCCCCAGTCCACCTGGCCATGCTGCTGCTCAGTTCCAACTGTTCTGCCTGCGGCTATGGAATCCTGACCTGTTCACCGGACGTGCTACCTGTCCCAGACCTATTATTTCTTCTTAGGTTTTGGCCTTTCTACGGAGTTTTTCCTAGCCAATGTCCTTCAACACCTGCATTGCTTGCGGTTTGGGGTTTTAGGCTGGGTTTCTGTGCAGCACTTTGAGATATCAGCTGATGTACGAAGGGCTATATAAAAACATTTGATTTGATTTTCCTCAGGCTTTTGCCTGAAATATCAGTTATGTTATACTCACAGACAATATTTTGACAGTTTTGGAAACTTTAGAGTGTTTTCTATCCTGATCTGACAATTATATGCCTATTCTAGTGTCTGGGCCTGAGAAATAGGCCGTTTCAAATGGGTACGTTTTTTAGCCAAAAATGAAAATACTGCCCCCTACACTCAAGAAGTTAACAGAAAAAATTGCTGACAATTAGATAACATACCACAGAATGCTGCAGCAGCCCGCAAGGTGTGCTGCAGTATGACACAACTTTAAAGGATGAACCTCTGTATGTCTCATGTGTCCCTGGCAACTAGAAATTATACAGTTTCTTCCAAATAATGAAACAGAGCGGGATTAATCTGTTGAGCAACAGGTCAGTGATCATCTAAACTGCCACATTCAATTTAACAGGCATTAGTCTTACCCCGTCAATATGTAATTATTTGTACTAATACAGCGCGTGCTAACAATAGTCAAAAGCCAAACATTTAAATTTGACAGCAGTTAATAATTAATTTTACCATATGTATACAGAACAAAAATATTGACTCAACATGCAACAATTTCAAAGATTTTGCTGAGTTACAGTTCATATGAGGAAATCAGTCAATTGAAATGAATTCATTATTCCCTAGTCTATGGATTTCAAATGACTGGGCAGGGGCGCAGCCATGGGTAGGCCCACCCATTTGGGAGCCAGGCCCAGCCAATATAATTTTTTCCCCACAAAGGGGGAAGAAATACTTCTCAGCAGCCAGATTATATTGACAAAGGATAAAATGCTCACTAACAGGTATGTAAACACATTTGTGCACAACATTTGAGAGAAATAAGCTCTGTGCATTTGGAAAATTTCTAGGATCTTTTATTTCAGCTCATAAAACACAGGACCAGCACTTTACATGTCGCGTTTATATTTTTATTCAGTGTAATATTCATGTACTGATCAGAGTAAATAATGAATGATAAGATCATTAATATGCATTGGTTTGGTTGATAGGCCTACCTTGGATGTTGGCTCATATTAATTGAGACTTGTTCCAGTCACTTCTATGTTCTTTTTAACTACATGGATTCCTGCTTGCCATCGTCCTGATATTCCCCTGATCTTCATGCAATACATAATTCATCGCATGCATAACCAATCTGGTCATGCATTTCAAAGCATCATATTTGATTTATAAGTTGTTGCTTCTGTCAGTGTCCTATGCAACCTGTGTGGTTTGAGATACTGTACACAGTGATCATTAGGTACAGTTGAGTATTGTAAGTCTGGTGGAGATTGGTTTGGCTATTTCAATGTTCTTCTTCGTCTTTCATTAGTAAGGGGCTTAAAGGCACAGGACTAAACAAAAGCTCACAGCTCACAATACAGCCAAACTAAATATCAAGTCAATTTGAATATCTGGATCCTTGTTGATGTATCCCAAACTGTAACACAAGCAATGTCAGTAGCGTTTCAACTTTCAACTGACATGGGTTGTTGTTAGTTTGAGGAAGATTTGTGCTTACATTGCTGCATCACGCTATAATAGGAAATGCTAAATCACTAAATCTAGACATGTATTTGATCTATTAATAACAGGTTAAAAGTGTAACATTGCAACTGATCTGCAAGAGCAGTCACCTGTTAGTGGTACGTGAGATATCTATTCATTAAGTGAACTTGGCAAACACAATGATAAAGTAGACCCAAAATTGATTAAATGTAATTAGCCATGTTCAAGTGATTCATTCTAATTTCATATGTAGCGATAATGATTTTGTTTATCTTTCCCCACCAGTAACACCGACTTAATTGATCTCACCAAAGATAATGGAGTAAAAAGAAAGTACTGAGTTGTACTGTATCTGTAAATGATTACAACCTAAGGGGCCCAACAGTACATTATTTTCTGTACAATGAGGTTTTCAGAGAAATGTATATGGTACTATTTTTAAAGGATAACTCTTGTTCCTAGGGAAGACAGATGGGCTACTCTGTGTCATACACAACAAGCTATCCCTTGGGCTCTCTGTGCTATTTCATGATCTCTCTCGGGTAGGCAATGACAAAGCGAATGAGAAGAGCGTCTCTCCAACTGACCAGAGATAAAAAAATGCAATGTAAACGCCAACTCACTATGCTGTTTTTATTGTCATTCACTGAAAATAAAAATAGCTTGTAGTAGGAAAGGCTTATTTTTAGTTTTAAATATTGTTGCATATATCTGTGTCTGTACAATCATGCATATTTTTCATAGAAGGATTATGTGTGGGTAGGGAATAGTTCACATTATACTATATTGAACCAACAGAATAGCTATGTTCAAACAATACGTTAGTTCACTACACAAGCTACACATCAATGCAGAAGCATACCCACACACTTACAATTGAAGGTAGAAATGTAAATCATAAATACTAACCTAAGTTTTCCAACAGGCACCAACCATCAATTCCCTCTTCAAAGGTTTTGACCTCCTTTCACACCTTTTGATTTTTCTCAATTCATATTGATTGGTCCAACCCGCTTTGCTCTGCCTCCAATTTCTTTGCTTTCTGTAAGATCATTGGCTTCTGCAATGTTTTAACTACTTGAAACAATATTTCACTTGATTATGTTTTCCCTGTCTAGCACAAAGATGAACCTGTCACAATGGCCTATAATACCCTTGTCACTCCGGAACAAAGATCTGGTGGATACAAAGGCCTTTTGTTCCTGGACTGGGCTATAGTGCCGTTATGCTAAAGCCAAAAGGGTTTGAGTAATAAGGAAATAGTTATCATGTTTGGCATGAGTCCTGGGACACACTCCATGAGGCAGACAATACAGCAGGCGATCAACTAAAAGGCAATGATAGATAGAACCAGGCAGATGTACAAAGTCCTTAAGTAACTATATTCTGTAACTTCTATGTTTATCTTCAAGGTCACCATAGAGACCTGTTCTGAACAACCTTGGCTTGATATTTTTTCGACTAATCTGTATTTTGAATAACCACATCAGCTGATCTGTTTGGCCAAAAGACCAATTACTGAAAAAAAGATCAGAATTGGGCTGTAGTCCTTTTCCCAGAAGATGATTATGACATACAATAAATAGGAAGTTGGTTGTTAAGTGTATATTTCATTAAGGTATGGTACAATCACCAACCAGGCCGTGTGTGTTTTGGAGGTTCTTCTTTCCCAATTGTGAACATCTGTCTTTCTCTCTGTTTCTGTGGCCTTTTGAGCTTGGATTCTTAGAGCTAACTCGCGACAGAGGCCTATACTCTTCTTGATTACACTAGAGCCCAGTGCTAGAAGGTAGCTAATAGAATAATTGACATGGCGGGAAGAGGAAAGATAGACCGAGAATGCCCGGTGAGATCAATCTGTCAATTCGACACCATCACACTAATCAAGAGGATCAGGATTAGGTGCTCTCTATCGCCCACACACTTCACGAGGACTAGGTTTTTGGGAGAGGATTTGAAGACCGGTTTCTACCTCAGCTGATAGGGTTACATTTTTAACTAACTCATAAAATATTGAAGGGAGGTGAATGCCATAGCTCACATAATAACAGATGTTTTTCATGTCTTGTCAAGGCATCAGTGTCTGTGGACAACTCAGTCCCCTAAGCATCATCGTGATTCTAGAGTGTCTTAGACTTGAGCAATCTGCACGTATTATATTGACTTGCTGCAGTCTGCAGCAACCAGGAATCATATACGGTTTGTTTTCCGCATACCCATCACATAGAAGTTAAATTCCTGCTTTTATATCAATCCAAGAATAATCTTGGAGGCAAATCTATTTGATTGTATTCAGGGTGGTACTACATTGCTTGATTGGAAACTTAATTAAGCCATAAATGCCTAATTGGAGGCTTATAATTATGATTTGGCTGAACTGATTGTAGTTTGTTTGGGGAGGCATTTAATTAGGTAACTCATTTGGGGTTAATGAAAATATACCATTGAATACTGAAGCGAGACACTCAGGTGGAGTGTTTCATGGGGTTTATAATATACAGGGATGAAAATCTGTCAACAACTTCAGCTGGAAAGGCTAGAGTTAATACAGTCGTAGCCTAATACACAGGTCTGTTAATAAACTACTGCATTTGCATTTGATTAATATTGAATGAAACATGTATGATGCATGTTTTCTTATGCCAAAGACATGTTTGCCAAGCCTTTTAGCTTGAGTTTGGACTCCACTTGATCACAGTGATTTGGTTTCCGTCTGGGTTTCCATGATTAAAATCCCCTCATCTACAAATCATTGAACTAAAGAAAAGAATTATGCCACAACAGGTTAGAAGAAAAAACACTTGCATGACTTATTTTACACGTGAACATATCGTTCAGATCTGTCGTTAATCATGTCGTTAAGCTCTGATAATCCTGCTAACGTGTGCATTTGGTGGATATTTCAATGGATTTACAGGCAACAGACTGCTGAACACAGATGAACAGTTTGTTATCTAATATGCTTTGCAAATGAGCTTACCTGAATTTGGAATGCGGAAATATTCTGCTCAAAGTAAACATATTGTGTGATTCGGTCCCCAGAGACACACACCAGAGTGACAGCAGAGGGTATTGGAATGCCGCATCCTCGTGGATTTTTGACTATCCATTTTACCTTCACATTCGAAAACATTAATGTTGAGTAACATGTTTGGACCAACTTACAACCATATTTCCCCGACAAGTCATTGATCATGGGATCTGGGCTGAATGTAAGCAGCGAGGCACAGTAGGCCCAAACATTTTGTTTTCATCCTTGTAACCGTGTCCTCTGGGAAACACGCGCCACCTGTTCTTGCAACTGGAAATGAACAAGATGAGATGTGTTAAGCTATGTACCCTAGGATCTTCACTGTGAGTTAAAGTGGCGACGAGGAACATCAACCTCAAAATCAAACGATGGTCCGTCGTGACGCACTGCTGCACCATGGTGATTGATGAAGGTTCGTAGGGATTCAGAAGGGAGGCTGTACTGAACATTCAAAGGAAGAGAGTCACACGTTATTATTTAAAGGTTTTCAAAATGGCACTCATCCCTTTCACTCTTTCATATGTGAAGCCCGAACTCGTTTTGTACATGACACTGTGATCAATGAGAGTTACACAATCGTGCTCATGAATTTACAATGTCTTTGACACACGCTCGGACATTTTCTGCGTCATTTAGCACAATATGCCACAATATGCTCTACATTTCGAGCTTGTTCCTCTAGCATTTTCCAAGGTTTCCTCAACTGAAGTGAATGCCGCTGTGGGCAAGGATGGATATTGTTATTTGACTGTGCTGAAACTCTGAGGAACATATGATCGAGAAGCCTGTCCTGATGGTTGCCCACCATGATCTGTTTCTTTTTCTCTCTACGCATCGATGCATAGCAGAGTCACAGTTCAGCTCTCGGTCCTGATTCAGCAGGGAGGACACTGTCGCCCAGGGCAGAATGAATGACAATGAGCAGAATGAGCAATAGCAATTGGTCTATTTAGTCTTCAAATACTTCACTCCCTTCCCTCTGTTCTCATGTCTGCCTTGATTACAGATGTGGAGGAACTATAGGAAGCTTTGGTTGACTGGTTTGGCTGGATCGATAGTATGAGGGTATGGAAGAATGGATGGGAGGAAGCAAGAAAGGAAGGAAGGAAGGAAGGAATTGCATCTACTCCAGGTTTGAACCTTAGTAGACAACCCCCTTATTAGACAATCCTGTTTGATCGTAATGGATGCAAATATAACAACCTTATCTAAAATGTCCCCTTCACACAAAAGGCACGAACACCACAGCTTGGTTATATCACAGTCCGTTATCATTGCAACCATAAAGGGTGAGAAATGAAAGTCTCACACAGCTCTTTAAAGCCCACATAACATATGAGTCAAAGATTTTTCTTTTCTCAGTGTTACAGTGTAAAAGGAACAAGCTCTGGCATTGGTTGTGCCTTCATAACAAGCTTCCCCTCTGCAAAGGAGTGAGCTGCCTTCTATAATGAGCCCTAGTTAAAAACAGTGCATTGCAGTTTGTCGGTTTTCATCTTATATCAATGTCTTGGTAAATCTTCCTTCTCTTGCTAGAGCCTTGCTACGCTCACAGAGCGTTCACAAAAAATCTGTGCACGGGGTCCCATTTCAGATGGTTCCTTCAGGTTTGTTTCTGGCAAAAAAAGACTTGAAATGTCTACAATGTCCCATTTCGATTCATGGAAAGGTTTGCCTTGTTTCCGTTGGCAACTGCCCCTATCAAACACAGCATGTGCAAGAAGCATGCACTGCTTCAATCATGTTGTTCACTTTTAAATTAGCTTGCACTTCCCTGTAACCAACGCTCTCTGTTCCTCTCATTATTAAGTTGGTCTGTTTAAACTACATCACCTGTAAACAAATAAGTATATGTCCTGGCAGAAATGACAATTCCTGTGACTTTGAGGATCAAAAAAAATTGAGGAAATATATGTGATGCTTCGTTACTGTATCAATTTTGTGAATCCAAATTAATCAGACGCTTTTTTAACAGATCATCCAGTTTTTTATGCCAAGCAGTCCCCTTCTCTGATCGTTTGTCTGATTTGAGGGGTGGGTTGAGAGATATCTGCTTTTGAGGTTGGATCCGCAGGCCGTTATAAAGGGACCCATAGAACAGTCGATATAATTGGCAAATTTCAAAGATCTTTGGGTTTTAATGGGAGGGGGGGAAGGGTATGGAATAACACTTAAGTGACTAAAGTCACATGAAACACTGCACTTAAATGTACTAGAATGACCAAACAGTGACAGCTGTATATCCTGGATTTGAGAGATAATTTCTTCAAGTTCCATGCATATACAGTTGGAGCTCTTGTTGCCCCAAACCACAGAACTCTCAAATGAGACAAGCAGTAATTCTTCACTGTAGGTTTAACAATGAAACGGTAAAAGCTGCAGTAGTTTGCTCAGTCTCTAGCTGATTCTAATGAAAAAGATAGACAATATTTGACCTTCCCCTCCATTTTTGCTCAGTCCCATCACTTTCAATAGAGTCTGCGTATTTCCTCCGCATGGCATTTCATCACAGTGTACCCCATTATTTCCCGACGTGTCAAATCATCATTTATTGGAAAGATAATTTCTCCAACGGTCTGCTCTGACTTTTTCTTTGAGGGTCGGGATGTTTGCATAATTAAACGTAATTTTGTCTCATGCTTCTCCTCTTTTATCACTCGTTGGTTCTCCTGACACATACAAAACAGGACTCCCGCTGGACCAATTATTTCAGCCTGCTCATTGTATGGATAGCTCCGCCATTAGCGCGGCCTTATGGGGAGTTGAGGCGAGTTGAAGCTCAACATGACGCTCGTTAGGGCTGATGGGTCTGCCCCTATCATGTGTGTATTCACTTGGTTGAGAGGGAAAGTGCTGTTTTTCATGGGGTCTTTTTAACTGAGAAAATTGAAAATATTATTAACAATGTACTGTGGGGCAAAAAAGTATTTAGTCAGCCACCAAATGTGCAAGTTCTCCCATGTAAAAAGATGAGAGAGGCCTGTAATTTTCATCATAGGTACACTTCAACTATGACAGACAAAATGAGAAGAAACAAAATCCAGATTTTTTTTATGGTGGAAAACAAGTGTTTGGTCAATAACAAAAGTTTATCTCAATACTTTGTTATATAACCTTTGTTGGTAATGACAGAGGTCAAACGTTTTCTGTAACTCTTGCGTGGAGCCCCAGATCGAGGGAGATTATCAGTGGTCTTGTATGTCTTCCATTTCCTAATAGTTCCTCCCACAGTTGATTTCTTCAAACCAAGCTGCTTACCTATTGCAGATTCAGTCTTCCCAGCCTGGTGCAGGTCTACAATTTTGTTTCTGGTGTCCTTTGACAGCTCTTTGGTTGTGGACAGGTGTCTTTTATACTGATAACAAGTTCAAACAGGTGCCATTAATACAGGTAAAGAGTGGAGGGCAGAGGAGCCTCTTAAAGAAGAAGGTACAGGTCTGTGAGAGCCAGAAATCTTGCTTGTTTGTAGGTGACCAGATACTTATTTTCCACCATAATTTGCAAATAAATTCATTAAAAATCCTACAATGTGATTTTCTGGATTTGTTTCTTCTCATTATGTCTGTCATAGTTGAAGTGTACCTATGATGAAAATTACAGGCCTCTCATCTTTTTAAGTGGGAGAACTTGCACAATTTGTGGCTGACTAAATACTTGTTTTGCCCCACTGTACCGTAGAGAGAGAGTAGTCAATGGATTTTGAAGGTAACAGTACAGTTGGTAATGACAACCGGAGTAAAAAGAATTAATGAAATCATTGACAGCTTATTCTTATGGTACATCAGTTTTTCTGACAATCTCCATTGTCATCTTGTAACACCACAGCAATAGAAACCAGTCCTCTCGTTTTTCTTTCAGCTGCAAAATCGTATGTCTATAAACAATAACAATAAACTATATTTACTGTGTTCTTGTACAATTATATTTTGGACTCCTGCACACCACTTTTTATTGCACAAGGCCTTTAATCACGGTCTCTGAAAAGGTACCATTTTGATGGTACACCGCAGGCTCAGCTTGTTGCTGTACTCCATGACTAAACTTAGATATCTACCACAGCATCCATAAAACAAGTTCAATTTAGCACCGACAAATGTTCTGAGGGCAAAGCGGTGTAAGTTGACATTTTGACAGCGAACGTTCGCATAACATTCACAGGGACACGAGTAAGGTATAAGGATAAGGGTCAGTCCAACGAATAAGAGCACACTGATGAATGTTCCTCGTGCTGCCATGGAAACCAAAGGGTTAGTCGTAGCAACCGTGAGACAGTACTAGAATGTAAGGTACTAGAATGTACAGTACTAGACTGTATGGTACTAGACTGTACTGTGCTATATTGTAGTGCTGTAACAAAAGTAAGAGGTATGACCTAAGATGCTGAAGTTCTTGACACCTAAACCAGGCTGTAAGATAAGTGGCAAACAATTTGCTTAAACAGAGGTTCGGTATAATGAAGCAGTGGAATTTCTCCCCTTTCCACTTGAATTGGCCTGGTGTGTTTAATAGAAAGGTAAATGGCCGAACAGGACAGAGTGTCTTAGAAAGCGATTCCTTCTTTCTCTGTCTCTATGTAACAAACAGGCAATTCCACGATAACAGAGTGATGCTGAGACTTGTAGTGGAAATTTCCTGTATTTACCAAATCATGAGAGCAAACCACACACAAGTCAGTTATCATAAAGTCCATCTTTAATTATATGAGCTCCATCACAACCCTGGGACTCTCAGATCAATTCAGTGTCTATAAATTAATTCTCTGAGAGTGCTTACAAAACAGTTCTTAGTATCATTTATAGCCAAGACACACCCATCTCAACTCACATGACGAATAACAGAACTTAGGAACATTATAAAGGAAGACTTTACTTGAGAGAGGAGTATCCCATAGCCAGACAGCATTAGCTATAAATTATCGTTCAATTTTCTCTCCTAAAACGAGGTTCTACTTTTCTTTCTTGGTACAACATAGTACCAAGACATCATGATATATATCAATTGTCATTTTAGACACTCCCATTCTGGACAAGCTCACGGAGACACAGTGACTGGCACACAGACATTGTGGAGCCAAGAGATAATTGGTTCCCCCTGTCACGTTCTGACCTTTATTTCCTTTGTTTTGTATTTATTTAGTATGGTCAGGGTGTGAGTTGGGTGGGTAGTCTATGTTTGTTTTTCTATGTTTTGGGGTATTTCTATGTTTCGGCCTCGTATGGTTCTCAATCAGAGGCAGGTGTCATTAGTTGTCTCTGATTGAGAATCATACTTAGGTAGCTTGGGTTTCACTGTGTGTTTGTGGGTGATTGTTCCTGTCTCTGTGTTTGTTGCACCAGTCAGGTTTTCAACGTTTGTTGTTTTGTATTGTTTGTGTTTTGTTTCATCATTAAAGATGTTTCTAACGAACCACGCTGCATTTTGGTCCTCTTCTACTTCACCACAGGAAAACCCTGACAGAATCACCCACCAACCAAGGACCAAGCGACGTGGTAAAGGACAGCGACGACAGCAGCAGCAGCAGCAGCAGTGGGAGAGGCTGCATTATTTGGAAGACTGGACATGGGAGGATGAGTTGGACGGTAAAGGACCCTGGGTACAGCCTGGAGAATATCGCCGCCCCAAAGAAGAGCTGGAGGCGGCAAAGGCGGAGAGGCGCTGGTATGAGGAGGCAGCACGGCGGCGTGGATGGAAGCCCGAGAGTCAGCCCCAAAAATCTATTGGGAGGAGGCTCACAGGAAGTATGGCGACGCCAGCTAGGAGACCTGCATCAACTTCCTGTGGTTACCGGGGGGCGAGAGAGACCGGGCAGGCACCGTGTTATGCTGTGAAGCGCACGGTGTCCCCAGTGCGGGTGCATAGCCCGGCGCGATACATTCCAGCTCCGCGTATCGGCTGGGCTAGAGTGGGCATCGAGCCAAGTGCCATGAAGCCGGCTCTACGCATCTGGTCTCCAGTGCATCTCCTTGGGCCGGCTTACATGGCACCAGTCTTGCGCATGGTGTCCCCGGTTCGCCTGCATAGCCTAGTGCGGGCTATTCCACCTCGCCGCACTGGCAGGGCAACCGGGAGCATGCAACCAGTTAGGGTTGGGCAGGCTCGGTGCTCAAGAGCTCCAGTGCGCCTGCACGGTCCGGTCTAGCCGTCACCACCTTCACGCACCAGCCCTCCGGTGGCAGCCCCCCGCCCACTTTTTGAGTGACACAAAGATGCTTATCGAAATGGTGAAAATGCAAAAGCTGTTACTGTCTCTCCGGCTCATCCATACAGGTGCTCCCGCCTGTCCGGCGCTGCTGCCGGAGTCTCCCGCCTGTCCGGCGCTGCTGCCGGAGTCTCCTGCCTGTCCGGCGCTGCTGCCGGAGTCTCCCGCCTGTCCGGCGCTGCTGCCGGAGTCTGAGGCGCCAGAGCCCCTGCCCCTCTGTCCAGAGCTTCCGCCCCTCTGTCCAGAGCTTCCGCCCCTCTGTCCAGTGGGGTCATTGAGAGGGGTGGCCATGGTTAGAAAGCCACGGAGGCGGACAATAAAGCGGACAAAGACAATGGTGAAGTGGGGTCCGCGTCCTGCACCAGAGCCGCCACCGCGGACAGACGCCCACCCAGACCCTCCCCTATAGGTTAAGGTTTTGCGGCCGGAGTCCGCACCTTTGGGGGGGTACTGTCACGTTCTGACCTTTATTTCCTTTGTTTTGTATTTATTTAGTCTGGTCAGGGTGTGAGTTGGGTGGGTAGTCTATGTTTGTTTTTCTATGTTTTGGGGTATTTCTGTTTCGGCGTAGTATGGTTCTCAATCAGAGGCTGGTGTCATTAGTTGTCTCTGATTGAGAATCATACTTAGGTAGCTTGGGTTTCACTGTGTGTTTGTGGGTGATTGTTCTTGTCTCTGTGTTTGTTGCACCAGTCAGGGCTGTTTCGGTTTTCGGCGTTTGTTGTTTTGTATTGTTCGTGTTTTGTTTCATCATTAAAGATGTTTCTAACGAACCACGCTGCATTTTGGTCCTCCTCTACTTCACCACAGGAAAACCCTGACACCCCCTCAATCATCCCTTTACATGTTTTAAAAGATATGTTTACATATGAAGACAAGCTTGACCTCTCTGCGGCCCAAGTAACTGAACCCTGACAGAGAACAAATAACTGCAACTGGCCAACAGTATTATCCAAAAATAGACATTCTAATGACATCTCACATAAGCATGCAGTAAAAATTAAACATCTTATCTATGTTACCCAACTATTCTGATTAATCCCCAACAGACTCAGATCAGTGCAGATGCAAAGCTTGGTAACAGAATGACGGCACAAACAGCATAAACCGTCATTCAGTGACCAAACTCTGCATCTGCAATGCTCTTCAAGTAAATTTATTTAGCAAAATATTCAGTGGAAATTGTTAAAACTAGTCCTTGTGCATAGTTGAATGTTTTGTTTAACTTTGATATCGTTGCTTTTGGTTGGACACATTTTAAAGTGAAATTTTAAAGAGTCTAGCATAATTTTGCGTCCGTGGAATTCCCAAAGTCTCCAGACCTAATGTCATCCAATATTTCCTATAAATCGAGGGCACCATTTTGGACAGGTTGCCTCATAGCCTACAGGTATTTCTCTTCATCTGGTACTCTAAAGTTGAATATGTTTCAGCTTTTGGCATTCGTTTTCCCCATCAAGTGATGACAGGTTTTGGGGTGTTGTATTTCTTTATTGTGGTGCTATACTATACTGCACCAGGCACTTCCAGCCTTTTTAAAGCTACTTAAGAAGCAGGCGTGTTGCCGAGAGAAGCTAAGAGAGGCACAAACAAACCTAAAAAATAAATAAATCCAAAGCCAGTAAAAAAAACACAAAAAACTCTCTCCAGCTATCCGCAACCTTCACTCCAGGTGAAAGAATAAATTAGATCTGGGAGAGGACTGGTGCAGCTGAGTGACAAACAGAGAGAAAAACAGACGGCCAATCTAATTGAGTGAAGCCCGGTAAGGCTTGCTGTGTGCTCCAAGCGCTATCGGGAAGTACTGACGCTTCAGAAATGACCACAGCTGGTCATAATGCCCCTGTCAGACATCAATCAGTGGGCGAGCATCAATACGGACATGCCAAACGAGGTGATGGGATGCTTTCAGAGTTAGCCACTTCTGCTCGACTGCTGGTCTGGAGACCATTTCACAGTTTCCTCAGGGTCTACTCTCCCCATGTGTTATGTATTCATGGATTACTGCAGAGGCTAGGATTTAATTGGTCATTTGCTTAACCTTCAATCTGTATTTTTAATTTAAAATTGTGAAACGACAGCCAAGTCAAATGTAATTTATTTGAACCTTCAATTTGGGAAAGTAGTCTAAACACATCAGCGAGATGAACTGCAGTCTTTACAAAAACATGTGGCAAAGAATGGCAACGATGTCTCCAAATTCAACCACCACCATTCTTCAAGAAAAACACTTATCTCATTTAACATCAGCCGCTACTTCTGAGGGATCACCTTATGCATTCAAATGTATTCAGAACCAATTATTTCCTCTCCCTGTTGACAGTGATTAATCAAAATCATCTGTATCCCATTCCTCATAGACATTACAACCTGAAGGGAGAACGAAGCAAAACACAGAAACAAATGATTTGTGCATTGACTAAACAAGTTGGCTTCTGCATCTTACTTATCAGTCAACTGATTAACATCTTAACCCCTGCCATATCAATCCACCATCCACCTGCCCCCTGCAAAAACGTTCATTCTATCAACTAGCAAGCTGCCACTGTGAATGAAAACAACCACATAGTGGGGCCAGACACAATTAGACAGAGGGAGGGTGAAGTTGCTGGTGAGGGACATTTACATTATTGAAAGAGACTTTGAGAAGCGCAGCCTGCCCAGAAAACCGAGCTCTTATTGGACCTGGCCCTGGGAGTCACTGCCAAATAATGATCTAATGCGAGGAGCCAAGTTACAAAATGCGATACCTACAAAGTGGCGTGATGTGTCACTCGGCATCAGAAACCTTGGTCAAAACAGGGAGGATTTGTCGTGCCAGCCCTCCTCTTGTTTCATCATCCTTAATCCTGCACAATAGTCTGAGCATGCAGATGGGACACCTCATAGCTGAAGCTGCCTCAGACCCGAAACCTGACACTAACATAGAGAAAAAGTTGCCCAGGAAAGGATTATAGAGCCCCAGGCGCAAAGAAGATGTGAGAAAAGTTTAGATTGAAGACAGATTCGGGAAACAAGGTACACCGGGAAAGTGGTCAACAAAACACAACCATAGAGATGTACTTTTTTTTATATCTGTCCCATTATTCAAGTTTCAAGTTGTATTAGACATACAGTGTGTACAGGATATACATTGTATATGCATTCTTGCAGGTTACTTGCAGGTTACTTTTTACTTGCATCTTCATTATAGCGTCTGTGAGTGCTTGGGCAGCGCCATTGAGGCCAACTACTTCTATGAGTTGGTAAGAAAAACTGAAAGGGTGCATACTGCCACCTGGAGTGTGTTGTTTGATCAGGTATAAAAACCAAGGTTGGCAATTTACTGCCACCTGCAGTTATGGAATGTTCTCTCACAACTATAATTCATTGGTTGATCTCTCCTTTAACCTGGGTGAAATTATATGATCCTCCCTTAACCCATAGGAAGTTAACTACTTTAAAATGGTGGAAGCCCACAATGGCATTGTCACTGCCGAAATGGGATATATCCATCTAGACTCCTTTATCATTCTCTATGAAACAAAACACTGCAGGAATTCCTTCAGAGACAGGAAGTGCTTTAAACATAGACAATTTAGTGCAGCGTTCCTCAAAATCAGCCATTGGGACCGCGAGTGGTGCACATTTTGTTTTGTGCCCTAGCACTACACAGCTGATTCAAATAATCAAAGCTTGATGAGTTCATTATTTGAATCGGCTGTGTAGTGTTAGGGAAAAAAACTAAATGTGCACACCTTGGGGTCCCCAGGACCGAATTTGGGAAACCCTGATATAAGGCCTCCCAGCAACACTCACCTAATGTCCACAAATCAATCACAAAGTAGAAGATCTGCATTACAATAGCAACATTTCAAGTTTCATTGTAATTTTTATGAATTAATATGATTGTTTACTGGAGAATCATCAGACAGGGAATTAAGAAAAAAATATGTTTTTGCCACAGGAAGAAAGACAACATATGAAAAATATAAAAGCTGGAGTCAATCTTTGTGGTTGGCACTCTCTCACTTAAGTCTCAGTAGTCCCAGAGGCATTCAATTGAAGCACAATAAAAGTCAGCTCCGTAATAAATTGTCTCAGTTTACCAGAAGCTTAGAGTAAAAATGCTGGCTGAAGGGCCACTGGCAAATATTGAAAAGGAACATAAATATTGTTTCATTATATAACTGCAGCCACTTAGAGCCTTGCTTACTTCAGTTTTCCCCTTGATTTACAATGAGTCGGTTCGTTGTTCAGCACAGGTTGTTCAGCCAACCTACCTTGCTCCTTTCTCCTCTGCTACTTAATAACATACAGTATAATGTATGCTCTTTCATTGGAAATGGCTCCAGAAATCCTAGGTTATTGTAGTGTCGCTGCACATACAGTAGGTCTATCTCTGTATTGTCTGAGCACAAACAACAACATCTCGCTCAGCATCGTGGGCTGGTGAAAAATCACCTCGAGGCTTGCCATTTCCCAAGCTCATTTAGTTTATTACAGCGAGTGTCTATCGCAAGGGAGGCCACAACAAATGGGGGGGGAACACAACGAGCTACTATCAATCTCGAAGGGTGGCCCCCGCGCCTAATATAAAGGGGAGTAAGACAGATTCATAAAATGGTGGAGAGGGGAGGGAGCGCTGATGATGTCAGCGAGTCTTGAGGAAATGACACGGTGGGGTTACACGGCGCCGGAGGTGGCGGTGGGGGTATACTCTCTCCTCGTCTGCAGTTGGAGAGCTCCATAAACATGCCAGGCGCAGTGCTGCTTCTCTTCTAAATTGTTTTCCCTTCGTTTGAAACGACCGTGATGATTGCATTCTCACACTCCATTGTAAAAACAGATAGTCCCTGGAAGAAGCCATCCTTTTGTGGCGGAGTTGGGCAATCTGAATTGCCTGTCAGGCAGCCTATACAAGTCGGAACAATGGATGTTTTTCCTGTAGAAACGCTAAGATGAAAACAATTTAGTGGTATGTCATGTAGCTATTCTGGCACCGTGGCCTTGTGTCAATCATTCTGTAAATAGGTTTATGAATACTGCTTATATAAATCATTGTTTAATGGTTCAAAGAATGAACTGAGACACTCTACACAGAGCAACATGATTGACACTTGACGTAACTTTCTGATTATGGAGCCAAAGGTCAAATTAACACATTGTGCTAAATTGTTCTTGAAGATGTACAGTAGCAGTCAAAAGTCTGGACACACCTAGTCATTATGGGGTTCTTCTTAATTTGTTACTATTTTCTACATTGTAGAATAATAGTGAATACATAAAATCTCCGAAATAACACATATGGAATCATGTATTAACCAAAAAAGTGATAAACAAATAAACATAGATTTTAGATTCTTCAAAGTAGCCACACTTTGCCTTGATGACAGCTTTTTCTGTATATATCAATGATGTTGCTCTTGCTGCGGGCGATTCCCTGATCCACCTCTACGAAGACGACACCATTCTGTATACTTCTGGCCCTTCCTTGGACACTGTGCTATCTAACCTCCAAACGAGCTTCAATGCCATACAACACTCCTTCCGTGGCCTCCAACTGCTCTTAAACGCTAGTAAAACCAAATGCATGCTTTTCAACCGTTCGCTGCCTGCACCCGCATGCCCGACTAGCATCACCACCCTGGATGGTTCCGACCTAGAATATGTGGACATCTATAAGTATCTAGGTGTCTGGCTAGACTGCAAACTCTCCTTCCAGACTCATATCAAACATATCTAATCCAAAATCAAAT
Organism: Oncorhynchus masou masou; assembly: GCF_036934945.1. Classification (NCBI taxonomy): domain Eukaryota; kingdom Metazoa; phylum Chordata; class Actinopteri; order Salmoniformes; family Salmonidae; genus Oncorhynchus; species Oncorhynchus masou. The sequence continues at coordinate 20,469,112 of NC_088218.1, forward strand.
TTAGAGTTGGCTTTCTACTTCGCAACAAAGTCTCGTTCACCTACGCCGCAAAACTTACCCTAGTAAAACTGACTATCCTACCGATCCTCAACTTTGGCGATGTCATCTGCAAAATAGCTCCCAATACTCTACTCAGCAAACTGAATGCAGTTTATCACAGTGCCATCCGTTTTGTTACTAAAGCACCTTATACCACCCACCACTGCGACCTGTATGCTCTAGTCGGCTGGCCCTTGCTACATGTTCGTCGACAGACCCACTGGCTCCAGGTCATCTACAAGTCTATGCTAGGTAAAGCTCCGCCTTGTCTCAGTTCACTGGTCACGATGGCAACAACCACCCGTAGCACGCGCTCCAGCAGGTGTATCTCACTGATCATCCCTAAAGCCAAAACCTCATTTGGCCGCCTTTCCTTCCAGTTACATTTACATTTACATTTTTGCGACTGGAACGAATTGCAAAAATCTCTGAAGTTGGAGACTTTTATCTCCCTCACTAACTTTAAACATCTGCTATCTGAGCAGCTAACCGATCGCTGCAGCTGTACATAGTCCATCGGTATATAGCCCACCCAATTTACCTACCTCAACCCCAGATTGTTTTTATTTTATTTACTTTTCTGCTCTTTTGCACACCAGTATCTCTACCTGCACATGTTCATCTGATCATTTATCACTCCAGTGTTAATCTCCTAAATTGTAATTATTCACTCCTATGGCCTATTTATTGCCTACCTCCTCATGCCTTTTGCACACAATGTATATAGATTCTTTTTTTTCTACTAAGTTATTGACTTGTTTATTGTTTACTCCACGAGTAACTCTGTGTTGTTGTCTGTTCACACTGCTATGCTTTATCTTGGCCAGGTCACAGTTGCAAATGAGAACTTGTTCTCAACTAGCCTACCTGGTTAAATAAAGGTCAAATAAAATAAACTAAAAAGACACAGTGGTTGGAACCAAAAATCTCTAATTTGGACTCATCAGACCAAATTACAGATTTCTACTGGTCTAATGTCCATTGCTTCTGTTTCTTGGCCCAAGCAAGTCTCTTATTATTATTGGTTTCTTTTCAGCAAATCGACCATGAAGGCCTGATTCACGCAGTCTCCTCTAAACAGGTGATGCTGAGATGTGTCTGTTACTTGAACTCTGTGAAATATTAATTTGGGCTGCAATTTCTGAGGCTGGGAAGTCTAATGAATTTATCCTCTGCAGCAGAGTTGACTCTGGGTCTTCCTTTCCTGTGCCAGTCCTCATGAGAGCCAGTTTCATCATAATGCTTAATGGTGTTTGCAACTCAACTTGAAGAAACTTTCTAAGTTCTTGAATTGGATTGACTGAATTTCATGTCTTAAAGTAACGATGGACAGTCATTTTTCTTTGCTTATTTAAGCTTTTCTTGCCATAATAATTATTTGGTATCTTACATTACATTACATTACATTACATTTAAGTCATTTGGTATCTTACCAAGTAGGGCTATCTTCTGTATACCACCCCACCTTGTCACAACACAACTGAGTGGCTCAAACACATTAACTTCTTGCATCGAGCAATCCCGGATCCGGGATCCTATTTATAGCCTCAAGCTCATTAGCATAACACAACGTTAACTATTCATGAAAAACGCAAATGAAATGAAATAAATATATTTGCTCTCAAGCTTAGACTTTTGTTAACAACACTGTCATCTCAGATTTTCAAAATATGCTTTTCAACCATAGCTAAACAAGCATTTGTGTAAGAGTGTTGATAGCTAGCATAGCTATAAGCCTAGAATTCAGCCAGCAACATTTTCACAAAAACAAGAAAATCATTCAAATAAAATCATTTACCTTTGAAGAACTTCAGATGTTTTCAATGAGGAGACTCTCAGTTAGATAGCAAATGTTCAGTTTTTCAAAAAAATATTATTTGTCTAGGACAAATCGCTCCGTTTTGTTCACGTTTGGCTATGAAAAAAACCTGTATCCAGTTATAGCCTCAAGCTCATCAGCATAACGTAACGTTAACTATTTATGAAAATCGCAAATGAAATGAAATGAATGTGCTAGCTCTCAAGCTTAGCCTTTTCTTAACAACACTGTCATCTCAGATTTTCAAAATATGCTTTTGAACCATAGCAAAACAAGCATTTGTGTAAGAGTATTGATAGCTAGTGTAGCATTTAGCGAAGCATTTAGCGGGCAACATTTGCACAAAAACCAGAAAAGGATTCAAATAAAATCATTTACCTTTGAAGAACTTCGGATGTTTTCAATGAGGAGACTATCAGTTACATAGCAAATGTTCAGTTTTTCCTGAAAGATTCTTTGTGTAGGAGAAATCGCTCCGTTTTGTACATCACGTTTGGGTACCAAAAAACCCCGAAAATTCAGTCATCAAAACGGCGAACTGTTTTCCAAATTAACTCCATAATATCGACTGGAACACGACAAACGCTGTTTAGAATCAATCCTCAAGGTGTTTTTCACATATCTCTTCATTGATATATTGTTCGTGAATGTCTACTTTCTCCTGTGAATCGCTTGGAAAAAGACGTGCAGTTGAAGATGACGCACCAATTTCGACGGAGGACACCGGGCGGACACCTGGCAAATGTAGTCTCTTATGGCCAATCTTCCAATGATATGCCTACAAATACGTCACAATGCTGCAGACACCTTGGGGAAACGATAGATCGGGCAGGCTCATTCCTTGCGCATTCACAGCCATATAAGGAGACAATGAAAAACAGAGCCTCAAAAATCCTGCTCATTTCCTGTTTGAAGTTTCATCTTGGTTTCGCCTGTAGCATCAGTTCTGGGGCACTCACAGACAATATCTTTGCAGTTTTGGAAACGTCAGAGTGTTCTCTTTCCAAAGCTGTCAATTATATGCATAGTCGAGCATCTTTTTGTGACAAAATATTGCGCTTAAAACGGGCACGTTTTTTTATCCAATAATGAAATAGCGCCCCCATAGATGTAACAGGTTAAGAAGGAAATACTTTCGACAAATTAACTTTTAACAAGGCACACCTGTTAATTGAAATGCATTCCAGGTGACTACCTCATGAAGCTGGTTGAGATAATGCCAAGAGTTTGCAAAGCTGATGAGTGTATTTCATATACTTATATGTTAATAACATGTATTAAATGTATTTTAAATTGTTCCAATTTAGATTAGCAAGGACATATTCAAATCAATAAAAATGTATTAATGAAGTATGATTTAAGTATATTTAAACATGCATTTTTTCCCGCTGGTTAATTTAATTCACTATTAGAAATGGTCTGGAGAAGAGAGGAGGGGATAGGGTCAAGCGGGCAGGTTGTTGGGCGGCCGGCCGTCACAAGAAGTGAGATTTCATCTGGAGAGAGAGGGGGGAAAGAGGTCAGAGCACAGGGTAGTCGGCTTTCTATTCCGCAACAAAGCCTCCTTCACTCACGCCGCCAAACTTACCCTAGTAAAACTGACTATCCTACTGATCCTCGACTTTGGCGATGTCATCTAGAAAATAGCTTCCAACACTCTACTCAGCAAACTGGATGCAGTTTATCACAGTGCCATCCGTTTTGTTACTAAAGCACGTTATACCACCCACCACTGCGACCTGTATGCTCTAGTCGGCTGGCCCTAGCTACATATTTGTCGCCAGACCCACTGGCTCCAGGTCATCTACAAGTCCATGCTCGGTAAAGCTCCACCTTATCTCAGTTCACTGGTCACGATGGCAACACCCACCCGTAGCACGCGCTCCAGCAGGTGTATCTCACTGATCATCCCTAAAGCCAACACCTCATTTGGCCGCCTTTCGTTCCAATTCTCTGCTGCCTGTGACTGGAACGAATTGCAAAAATCTCTGAAGTTGGAGACTTTTATCTCCCTCACCAACTTCAAACATCTGCTATCTGAGCAGCTAACCGATCACTGCAGCTGTACATAGTCTATCGGTAAATAGCCCACCCAATTTTACCTACCTCATCCACATACTGTTTATATTGATTTACTTTTCGGCTTTTTTGCACACCAATATCTCTGCCTGTACATGACCATCTGATCATTTATCACTCCAGTGTTAATCTGCAAAATTGTAATTATTCGCCAACCTCCTCATGCCTTTTGCACACAATGTATATAGACTTTTTTTGTTTGTTTACTCCATGTGTAACTCTGTGTTGTCTGTTCACACTGCTATGCTTTATCTTGGCCAGGTCGCAGTTGCAAATGAGAACTTGTTCTCAACTAGCCTACCTGGTTAAATAAAGGTGAAATAAAAATAAGTAAATAAAGAAATAAAGAAATAGCTATGAAGTTAATTGTTTGAGTTTGATTTATGTATTTTTCTTGTTTCTTCTCTTTGGTCCAAGATATAATAGCACAGAGTGTGAGTGCTTCTCAAATGTAATATTTTATTCTCCACACTTGTCCTCACAAGAATGTACTCAATACAACGTCCTCGGTGAACGAACGCGAAACATGAGCGTGTTGGACACGCCAGTACACATATTTTGAAACACCCTGTGATTTACCTCACTGTTCATGTTAATCTTGACATGGAACCAATTGAGAATATCCATGACAATGTTTTGTCACACCATAATCATTTTTCTAGGCAACCACACAGATTACCGTGGTTTCGTACTTGTGGCACACGACATAAGTACATTTTCCCGCCGCTTATCTGATTACAAAAAATATAGAATTTTAGTTCAATCAGAAAACTAATGCTTGGAATGTTTTTCCTCATGGCTTCTGTTACATAAAATGAAACGAGTCCACATTGTGCTCCTGTGTTCAATTTGGTAATGGAAGTGCTTGGAATTCTTCTCTAGTTGAGTCAGAATGGAACGAGAACATATGCATCATTTAATGCTTTGCCCCAGGCCCCAAAGGAAGCTTAATCAGTAGGCTCGGCCGTTCATCTTCTTAACAGAGCAGTTTTGGCTTTCTGTTAAAATAATCCTGCCGAATATCTCTGTGCATATTTCAGTCAGCGGTAGATGAGAACCAATAACCAATAGGCTGTGTCGCATCACCACTCCAGGTCATCAACAGAGTTAGCGTAGATTGTACATCAACGCAAATAAAGCCGCTCCGTTTCTATGCAGAGAAAATTATATTAATTTGCATATTCAGCTCGGAAACCAGTTTTGGCATATGAAGGTAATGCAAAAGTCACATTTACACTGGACACCTGAATTATATGATATAATTCATTAAATATATTGATTCTATTGTATTCAATTATGTTATATTCTCCCCTATTCCATTCTAGCCTATTGTTTAACTAATCATATTAGTGTCGACAATCGCTTGCCCACATCATCGAACACGAGTTAGTGCCAAGCTCAGACTAAAACTTATCTGTTCCATTTAAGAGGGGTCCAGTGCAGTTACTTGAGACTGGGTGAACTGAGACATCAGACAGGGGATTAAATCAGCGGCACTCTGACCTTTGGTGACCGTTGCTCACGACCCAGCCATCTGGAGAGAACATCTTGCTTGTCAGACTCCATCTCGCCACGCCAGGACCATGTCAACAGGGAGAAGTCAACATCACTATCTCTTGTATTGTTTAATGTAAAATAAATAAACAATATTCTGAAGGAAATATCATTTTGCATTCCAAGTGGAAAGCCTTGACACACACTTGACTCTTGCATGGTCTTTTCCCCTCCAATCCCTTTCATCTTAGCCTTTGAAGAGCGAAATAAGGGGTTGTTGTGCAGGTTTCAAACATGCAGATCTCCCTAGAAGTAGTCTCTGAATGGTGGTCACAGCACAAAATAAAAATGGCATTTTGCATTCTGGCGAGATGTTACCTCATTCTTGCATTTTTACATTGCCTCACCTTACAACTTGACCTCAAGGTTAAGGGAGTCTTGAGTAAGTTTCAACCATGTACATCATACTTCATCAGGCCCTCGCAGATTGGTGGTCATGGAGAAAAGAGACTAGGACCGAGGGAGATTTGGTACCAGCTTGAACATTATATTTGTTTCTTTCCAAAATGAAAAAGTGAAGGATGACTGTCAAGACAGGAATAACTGTCATCTCCTGGAAAGAGGAAAACAAATATTGAGATATTATGAATTGGATCCTGGATTCCACTGCTGCTAACTGTATCCTTCCTTCTGTCTGCATCTGTCTTGGAGCTTATCCCTCAATTGTGGCCTTCCCGGAGTATAAAAACTCCCCAGCCTCTCAATCATTTCCATGGGCGAACCCATCACTCACACAGCCATGTTTGTATCGAATGTCTAGACATACAGTTTGCCAAGGGACTAGAGTTCTGCAGAGCAGAGGTGGGAGGCACCACCACTTATCCTCTCTCAAACCACAGAGATCTGTCCAATCACAGTAGCCACAGCTTGTCATTGATTCTGATTGAATGAAAATTGTGTCTATTCCGATGTGGAGGTTGAGAGTCATGTAGAGGTGTCTCTCTTTAACTATCCCTCTCCTCCTGTGGTAGTTTGAAATATATAGGTACCTGTCTAGCCTAAGATTATGAGGTAGAGAGAGAGAGAGAGGGAGAGAGAGGGAGAGAGAGAGATCTACGCAGATGCAGGCTAGCGTTTCCGTCGGATGCTGCTCGCATTCTATCTCGCACAAAATATGCATGCAAAACTAATGGACGATTCAACCTGCATATGGATGACGTTTCCTTAATGAATATCACTTGTACCTCCGCCTAGAGACACACGGGGACGAATTACGGGTGATGGGGATCAAGCAGGAAATGTATTTACCTGACATTTTATATTATATGCAATCAGTAATCTTCAAGGATCAATGCATAATTCATTATAGGGAACATGACAACAATAACTGAACCACACCTAGGCAGTAAGCAATGGGGACGTTCAATTAGATATTTTCCCTCAATGGAACTTTCCCTCAAAGACATGCACTTACATCGTATTCATCCTCATAGGACTTATGAAATGCAATAGTTTCATTGGAATTGGATAAGTACACCTGTAACTCATACCAATACCACATTGATTTAATTGCAAATGTCAGCTAGAGGAAAACGTGTTCAAAAGAGCGTTCAAATGTGTGTGTGTGTTAGTGTGTGCAGAGCGTGGTTGATGTTAGCACTAACGCAGCCAGAATATGGAGAGCCAGGGCCAGCCTCAAAGCCACCCCTCCATGCTCAAATAAGCCTTTGTTTGACCCGGCTCAGAGTATAGGCATTGCTGTTCATCTCCCAAATCCTGGCCAAGTTGTCTGACAGCAAGCCCTTCTTTCTGGGGGGAAGGTTTTGGGGAGTGCACACAGTAGAAGCTTTTTTTCTGGGACACATTCCAAATGAAGCTACACATATTGGTATGATCTGAATAACATTACATAAACAATCCAATTGTCAATACAGCCCCACTACATGGCCTCACTCTGAAAACGTTTCCCTAGATGCTGCCTGTGTTATACTTTGTGGAGAATGTCTGTTGTTTTGCATTGGTTGTGTGCTTGCTTAGGGATATTGGGGTCGAATTTACTTTAACTATTATTGGAAAGACAACTTGCTGCCACATGAGTCTCGAAGTTGCATTTGGTGCCGTAGAGTGTCTGTCACTGCGTTACAAATCAAACAACAAGTGACCACCTACAGATCCCATACAACCCAAAACTGAATGTTTCATGAAGAAATGCCTGTTGACATGTGAAAAATATAAATATCCAGATATTCAAAATCATAAAATATGCTTACGTTTGATTCATGTGAAATGAATGTGGTTGCGCCATAGGCTAAACCAGGGCCGGTGCCAGAACAAATCAGCTGGAAAGGCATCTGATTTCCATAGGGGGAACATTGTTTTTACGGAACCTCCAAAGGACTCCTTGCATGAGCTCAATGCAGAGTTTGTGCTGCTGCCATCCAGGAAGTGCTACAGACTCCCACGTGCAACCTGTGCAGGTAAATGTTTTTATTGTGTGCAACATACTGTACACTGACCATTATGAACCAACAAGGAGGATATTACAGTAGGTGCATGGAGATGGACCCACCCATTCAGGAACGTGGAATGTGGAATCATGGAGTTAGGGTCGTGGAATGACATTATATGCAATGCTCAAGGGATCTGGACGTCAAGGGGATGTACAATACTGGGTGAGGGAGGGGCGGTCAAACACTTCAAAACCTTGTTTTGACTGTCTTTTTGGCCGTTTATCTGGGCTATATTAGCAACGGTCAAAATCCTTTTTTTTTAAATTGATACCTAAAGGGGTCCTACAATTCAAAATCAAATAGCTAAATGATCCATAGTATGATCATTTAAAAAAATGTCCATATGTCAGCTTAGAACTCCCCCACGGCTTAGACTTTTAAGCGTGAATGTGGCATGAACACAACCTGTCATTGTTTTCATTTGATTGTCAAACAATCCATTTCAAAAAAGTAAGTTACCTTCCCACGTTTGTCCAAAATAATTCTATCATCGAAACCCGCCAACTTTCCTTCAATTCGCAAGTGGCAGAAACTACATCAACTCAACCAGAAAAAAACTTGAGTGAGCTAAATAGCACCCCTCTGTCTTACTAAATGGAGCCCATGTATCTGATGCTGTCTGGCCAAAAAGATGATGACATGCAATATACTCTTTTTTTGACCAGACAGTATCAGATACGTGGGCTACACATACTGAGACAGAGGTGCACTGTTTCGCTCGCTCGGATGTAGTATCTGAGACTGACGTGTCGTTCTGTCGGTCTAATAAATGATCAATATTTAAATATTTTATTTGGATGGGCAAAGAGGTACGGTAGGGCATGCCAGACCCCTTAAGGCCTGCCCATAACACCGGCCTTGGGTGCTAAATAAATGCAACCATTCAATCAAACAAATTCAACCCTGTATCATATTGGGGCACATGGAGTGCAAACAAAATAAGGGGTAAACTCAAGTGCATGTTCAAACTACATCGGTAATTACTTTGAAACATAAAATGATATCTGGTTCCCTGTGGAATTCTTGGGGGTGAGAAAGGGGCTTCCAGGGAAATCTATTTGGAGATTGTTCTTTTAATAGTGCACCTGAGAGAGCCTAATGAGTCTAGCTCACAATGAGACCCAGTCTGTGGCTAAAGAATGGGGCTATCAACTAGCTCCCACTGGTCTTCGGCATAGCCAATATTGACTGGCTTAGATGTATGGAAATGGTGGTACCGGTGCAGTCAGGAGACAGATGTTACAGGCCCCCTGTGATGGCTATGGGATCAGATTTGCTAGGCTTTTTGGGGTTCTATGTGACTGGGAAAAAAGGCACAGAGCATTTTGCATAATGTACATCATTCTCTCACCTCTTGGTAGATGAGGTAATATTTTATGATATTTACACCAACAGCTGCAGACAACAGATGTACCAGAAGATTACTGGGGTAAGGTGATATAAATAACACCACTATCGCAATAGCTCTCCTTCATGGAATGGGGACTTGTCACTGAGTTCAGATATGGGGGAAAGTATTCTATTTGAAATCAAACCCTATCTAAAGTATCATGAACAGAAATCCTAGATTGTTGCAAACGGAAGTGAGAAATACTATTATGTTATAAACACAGCACCACATATCGGTACGTTAAATGTCTCACTGACACGGCCTGCAACGGAAACATGTGGTCTCTCCTTCACTCTCCTTCACTGCAGCCGAGGTGAGTGTTAACCCTCGCAAGGCTGCAGGCCCAGACGGCATCCCCAGCCGCGACCTCAGAGCATGCGCAGACCAGCTGGCTGGTGTGTTTACGGACATATTCAATCAATCCCTATACCAGTCTGCTGTTCCCACATGCTTCAAGAGGGCCACCATTGTTCCTGTTCCCAAGAAAGCTAAGGTAACTGAGCTAAATGACTACCGCCCCGTAGCACTCACTTCCGTCATCATGAAGTGCTTTGAGAGACTAGTCAAGGACCATATCACCTCCACCCTACCTGACACCCTAGACCCACTCCAATTTGCTTACCGCCCAAATAGGTCCACAGACGACGCAATCTCAACCACACTGCACACTGCCCTAACCCATCTGGACAAGAGGAATACCTATGTGAGAATGCTGTTCATTGACTACAGCGCGGCATTTAACACCATAGTACCCTGCAAGCTCGTTATCAAGCTCGAGACCCTGGGTCTCGACCCCGCCCTGTGCAACTGGGTACTGGACTTCCTGACGGGCCGCCCCCAGGTGGTGAGGGTAGGCAACAACATCTCCACCCCGCTGATCCTCAACACTGGGGACCCACAAGGGTGCGTTCTGAGCCCTCTCCTGTACTCCCTGTTCACCCACGACTGCGCGGCGACGCACGCCTCCAACTCAATCATCAAGCTTGCGGACGACACAACAGTGGTAGGCTTGATTATCAACAACGACGAGATGGCCTACAGGGAGGAGGTGAGGGCCCTCGGAGTGTGGTGTCAGGACAATAACCTCACACTCAACGTCAAAAAAACTAAGGAGATGATTGTGGACTTCAGGAAACAGCAGAGGGAACACCCCCCTATCCACATAGATGGAACAGTAGTGGAGAGGGTAGTAAGTTTTAAGTTCCTCGGCATACACATCACAGACAAACTAAATTGGTCCACTCACACAGACAGCATCGTGAAGAAGGCGCAGCAGCGCCTCTTCAACCTCAGGAGGCTGAAGAAATTTGGCTTGTCACCAAAAACACTCACAAACTTCTACAGATGCACAATCGAGAGCAACCTGGCGGGCTGTATCACCGCCTGGTACGGCAACTGCTCCGCCCACAACCGTAAGGCTCTCCAGAGGGTAGTGAGGTCTGCACAACGTATCACCGGGGGCAAACTACCTGCCCTCCAGGACACCTACACCACCCGATGTTACATGAAGGCCATAAAGATCATTAAGGACAACACCCACCCGAGCCACTGCCTATTCACCCCGCTATCATCCAGAAGGCGAGGTCAGTACAGGTGCATCAAAGCTGGGACCGAGAGACTGAAAAACAGCTTCTATCTCAAGGCCATCAGACTGTTAAACAGCAACCAGTAACATTGAGTGGCTGCTGCCAACACACTGACTCAACTCCAGCCACTTCAATAATGGGAATTGATAGGAAAGGATGTAAAAGATATCACTAGCCACTTTAAACAATGCTTTTTGGAATTGTTAGTTAGATTACTTGTTGGTTATTACTGCATTGTCGGAACTGGAAGCACAAGCATTTCGCTACACTCGCATTAACATCTGCTAACCATGTGCATGTGACAAATAAAATTTGATTTGATTTGATTTGAAGTGACTGCAACTTTTATAACCTCATGACAGAGTATAATGTATAACTATAATTATTAGTATAATGTATCATTGAATGATTTGAAGACGCCTATAACCTTCTTGTGTGAATGTTTCTCAACATCGTGAATAACTTCTGTATTTTGTGGTCTAACATGTCCTCTCACATATATGACGGTGACATACGTTAGGCGTGTTTCTTCTGATCAGTGGTGGGAAAAGTACCTGCAGCAATTATCATACTTGAGTAAAAGTAAAGATACCTTAATAGAAAATGACTCAAGTTAAAATGAAAGTCACCCAGTAAATCACTACTTGAGTAAAAGTCTAAAAGTATTTGGTTTTAAATATACTTAAGTATCAAAAGTAAAAGTATACATAACAAATAATTCCTTATATTAGCTAAACAGACTTCACCGTTTTCTTGTTTTTAATTTATTTACTGATAGCCAGGGGCACACTACAACCATCAGACATAATTTACAAACAAATAATTTGTGTTTAATGAGTCCGCCAAATCAGAAGCAGTAGGGATGACCAGGGATGTTCTCTAGCTAAGTATGTGAATTAGACCATTTTCATGTCCTGCTAAGCATTCAAAATGTAACGAGTGCTATTGGGTGTCAGGGAAAATGTATGGGGTAAAAAGTACATTATTTTCTTTAGGAATGTTTTGAAGTAAAATTTGACTTTGTCAAAAGTATAAATAGTAAAGTACAGATACCCAAAAAAACTACTTAAGTAGTACTTTAAAGTATTTTTACTTAAGTACTTTACATCACTGCTTCTGATGGATATCAGAAGTATCAATCATAACTCGGAGAAACAAACAATCCAACATACTTGGATTTATTCACAAACAAGAAGGTTGGCTGTTGGTGGTTGTGTTTCATGTTCTTTCCAAATCATTACTTTCATTTCAGCATTTCGATAACACTGCTTACTGCAGAGCCTAATATCATGGCACTACGGGATTAGTACATTTTTCCTTCAGATCTAATTAGTTACTTCTGCATATTAGTGCATGGCAAACAAGAACGCTAAACAAATATTTTTGCCTGACCCTGTGGTGACCTGGAGCCTCTACAGCCAACACTGGCAGAGATATCAGAATTGAGAAAGAACTGCTGTCTCAGTTGCATATTAATGGCCGTTGATTTTGTGCTGGGAGCGTTATCTTCCTCTACTATTTTGGAGCACACACACACACACACACACACACACACACACACACACACACACACACACACACACACACACACACACACACACCCTCTTCCATTGTAGTGTCCCTGATAATTACCTTTTGTGTCATAATATACAGTGTGCTACAATTCATGAGGGTTCATGAATGTTTCTTCAGTTGGCTGCTGTGCTATTGTGATGTTAATCCACACCAGGAAGCAGAAGCCTCTGAGGACCAGCCAAGAGATTAGGAGCTATTTCTTTTTTCTTTCTCTGATGAAGCTCACAACAGCTTCATTATTCCTCATTATCACTGCTGGTTTATCCGTGGCCAAAGTGGATTTCTAAGATGGCTGGTGTCGTGAATCCGCTCTGCTGGAACTTGTTTTTGTATTTGACCAATGTGAATAGAGAAGGTATGTTTGAATGATTATATTAGAGTATCGAGGAACCGGGGACATACTGTACAAGATGTGTCCAATCTCCAACCCCTCTGCTGTGTTCATTTTTTACTCTAGTCTTCCTCAACCAATTGGCAACTGTCAGATAATTAGTAGGATATACATTCGCTGTGTGTATGTGTCGTTGTACTTCCCAACGCATGCACGCACGCACACTCACACTCACACTCACGCTCACACAGCATTTGGGCTTGGTTCAGCAGAGCCAGCCATGTCGACAGACTGGTGGTTTCAGGATGTAATCCTGCCTCTTTGGGGGTGCTTACTCTTTGCCTTGTGATTTTGGATGGCAGAGGCTATGGAATTCACAAGAGGGAAGGAGAGACTTCAAAAGGTTTGAGATTATTTTCTCAGATCCTTCCCTCAGTGGGGTATCGCCGCAAAACATGACTAGGCAATTGTCTGTCCAGACAGACTTCAGAAAGCATGCCTGAGTCCTTCTCCCTTTTTCCTGCGAGCTGCCTCAAAAAAAGTGGAACGGAATATATTGGTGGGTAGACGTTGAGGGAAAATGTGCCGTCTCCAGGGTTGCAAATCGAATGAATTAATATGACAATCGCAGCTGTGGCTCATAGCAAACACTTCTGTATGCATATCGATATGTTGTTTTGTGGATCCAAATCATTTGGATCTTGAATCCAAGGCTTGAAATAAACAACATTTTCTCTCTTAACATGTTCAGCTACTTATAGTCTTTTGCAGCATTTCCCAAACTCGGTCCTCGGGACCCAACGTTTATTTGTTTTCCCCCTCAACACTACACAGCTGATTCAAATTATCAAAGCTTGATGATTGGTTGTTTTAGTTGTTTACTTGAATCTGGTGTTTAGTGCTAAGGCAAAAAACTAAATGTGTAGGAAATCCGGGGGGGGGGAGCAGGAAGCTGCCTAGTGGTCTGGGGGTAGAAGCTATTGGAAGTGGGGAGAACAGGCCATGTCTCGGGTGGCTGAGGTCCTTGATGATCTTCTTGGCCTTCCTGCGACACCTGGTGTTGTAGGTGTTCTGGAGGGCAGGCAGTGTGCACCCAATATTGCGTTCGGTTGAGCGTACCTCCCTCTGTAGAGCTTTGCAGTCCGCTGCGGTGTAGTTGCCCTGCCAGGCTGTGATGCGTCCCGACGGTAGGCCACATTTATTCAACGTCCTGAGGTTGAAGAGTCACTGTCGTGCCCTCTTCACCACGGTGTCTGTGTGGTTTGACCATTTCAGCTCCTCAGAGATGTGTACACCAAGGAACTTGACGTTTTTGGGCTGTCTCCATGGCGGCATCATTGATGGTTCAATGTTCAGCTCCTTTGTCTTGTTGATGTTGAGGGAAATGTTATTTACCTGACAGCATGCAGTCAGAGTGCCTTCCTCCTCTCTGTAGGCTGTCTTGTCGCTGTTGGTAATCAGGCCTACAACTGGCGTGTTGTCAGCGAACTTGACGATAGAGTTGGAACTTTGTGAGGTCACGCAGTCGTGGGTATACAGGTAGCATTGGAGGCCACTGAGGAAGCATCCTCGTGGGGCCGCTGTGTTGATCAGTGTAGAGGAGGTCATTTTGCCTACCTTCACCAAGCTGAGTCCCACATCTGTTTTTTTCAGGGAAAACAGAAGTTATGTTTTAAACACTGTATCCCTTAAAACCGGAAACATACGCTTTCGGCCGACCCACCGGAGAGTACCCTCAGGGTGGTTTGGTTCTGAAATTATAAAATATGTTGGTTGCTTTTAACAATCCCTCAGACAGGAAATGAAAATCCACAACTTTCAGAGGGCAGTCCCCCTGCTACGTTCCGAACAGTGTAAACCCTAGGTCACTCGTTTTAGCCACCTTTGGGATATTTGAACCTTGGCACCACTTCTCACTGAGACTTGCTGATTGTTCCACAGTGCAGGGTCATAGAGGAAATCACTGAATAACTGGATTTACTTTACAGCTTATTTGGAGTCCAAGGGGTTCCTTGGGATCCATCCATCTTGTGTTTTCTCTTTGAGCCGGTGTGAAGCACATAAGGGGATTCTGCAAGGACTGCATAGCAGTTGAAGGTAGAGGCCTCAGCATAAACAATGATAAACAACCCAGTATCATGGCCAGGTCATTGCGAAAGCTACAGTCGATGATGTTACTGCCATGTGATGTGAGAGTGATGACTTCAATCATGTAGGACTAGACAATAGACATCTTTGGTGAGATCATTCACAGACAGTAATCCTTTACAATCTTCCAGCGGAACTACTATAGTTTCATTTGCATGGTTCGCGTCCACACATATTATGATAAATGTCATGATAAATGCAATAGAGATGTCAGGTAAAGAACACATAACTAACGCTGTCTCATGTATTAGGGCTGATTAATAAAGTAGCCAGTGTTACAATGCACTCAAACGTTTGTGATATGTACTGTACTGGTATTACTTATGTGTGTCATCTAATGGTGATGTTCATTATGTGACATGACCATTACTGAAGTGGAAGGCATGTCATACTTGTCCTTTATTTCTCTCTATGGTTTTACACCAGCACATATCTTGGCGGTTAACACATTTACAGCCATTATCTCCTTCAACTCAATACAACTTTCAATTACAGGATGATGGCGAGAGAGATGGGCGCAAATAAATGGAGCATGGCTGTTGAAATATTTTATGCTAATTCCCCACTGAAGGCAAGGCGCGTGTGTGTGGCTTTTTTGAGTTGAGGTCCTTCAGGCACAGGCAAATAGTGAGTGAGCCTTTGACACGACTTAAACGCACACAAACACACACTCAGTCCCTCACTCTCTCACTCACTCACATTAGAAACTCAGTCATACAAACAATACATGTGAAGTACATTTTTGCCAGCTTCTTACATTCTTCCATCCATTGACATGCCATTGAAGGAAGTACCATGCAACACTATAGAGACTAGCCATCGAGTGAGGCAATGCTGCATTTCATGGAACATGTCCACTGAGGAATATGATCCCCAGGACCTCATTTTGCAATCAAAGGCAAGCTATCTCCATCTCCTATTCAGCAGCTTACAACTAATACATTAATTATAATAATTGGAAGTACACTCAATCTCATGAGGACAGCTAAAAGCTCTTGGATTCCTCTCCTGCCCAAAACCAACCCAACAACCATCCCCTTACAGTGAAACAGCAGCTATGTAAGGCTTGATGTCTGTCATGTCAAGTTACTCCACCTGCAATCTCGTCTCTCTCTCTCTTTACATCTTGCTCTCTCTGTGGCTCTTGGTTTCTCTCCTACTCTCTCTCTACACTTACTGCCTTATCTATCGCTCTCTCCCTCTGTCTCTCTCTCTCTCCATCCATCTCTCTCTGCACCCCTCTCCCCTCTCTGACACTGCTTTCCCATTTTATGTAATCTGGTCGGGCTGTGCTGCCGCTCCCTCCTCGGTAGTCTCTCAGGGTAGTATGGTACTGTGCTCTGCTCTGCTGAGCGTTACAGAGAGGCCCAAGCCAATTGCCAGATAGATGAGTATCTGGGGCATAACGAGTGGATGGTGGCACTGCATTAACGTTGATGGTAATAGGTTCAAACGTTTCAGGAGAGTCGCAGCAGCGTTGTGGCATCCCGCTGCTCTTAATTCAACGTGGAGTTCAGTGAGTGCAAGAGGAGGAGGAACGTTGTGGAGGGGCCTGTCGTTAAAGTTGAAGCCACTGATGGTCATGTCACATCGGTGCAGAGGGGCCTGTCTTTATCTAACTGAAACCGTCACGCCAACGCAAGCCAGTACACACGTGCGCAGGCACGGCAAGACACACTCACGCACACAAACTCACACTCCCTCTACGAGCTCCTGACCTTGACCACAGCGGGCGATGACTCATCACATTTTATTCCTCCCACTTCCCATCTCTCTGTTTATCTTCCTCTCTCTTTCCGACCCAAAACATGACTTTTCACCCGGAGCTGGAGGAGTCAATAAGAGTCAGTGACAAATGTGTTAATCATACAGGGTCTGGGGAGACATAATGACAATAAGATACGAGGAGAGGACTTGGTGGAAGCTCGGATACATTTCTGCCTGTCATTCCACTGCACGGCATAATTAGCTTTCAGAACGCTGTGTTCATTGTCACAATTGTGTGTTTTGCTGAGACGCCCGCTTGAGAAGCAGAAAGCAAAAGGGGGATGTAACCGGTGAGATGGGGGTGCTGCTGTTGTTCCTTCAGGCAGTTACCAATACATTTAAAAAAAAAAGTCTATATGAATTGTCAGCCTCTGATAATTGTGGGTTTCCATGGATACTGTTCCCACATATGGTCACTCTCAGAAGAGAAGGGAAGAGTGGTGACATTAGCATATCATGCAAAACTCACACTCCCTCAGTGTCTGATGCTAATATGTGCTACTGCTGCTCAGAGTGGTTACAGTAGAACAGAATATCCAAACCGAGGGATGTTTCCATTGCACCGAGGTTACCGTGGTTACCCGAGAAAGAGATGAAAAAGAATGCCAGAAGAATGCCACTGTTGCTAGGCATGAAGTGAATACATATTTATTTACCTGTTCATTTCGCTGTGCTTTTCTACCACTGTGCCCTTCTAAAACCTAATGATGAACCTACATGTACAGTAGGGATTGTGTGTTTTTAAAGATGATTTTAATTCATTGAACAATCTATAATTATGTAATTATATATATATATATAGCTAGAGTTGCTCTACAGAGTGTTGAGGAGGTTAAAGGGTTGAAATGGACACCTAGAATATATATATATATATTCTAGGTGTCCATTTCAACCCTTTAACCTCCTCAACACTCTGTAGAGCAACTCTAGCTTTATCTTAGGGAGGCAGCCAAGTGGCTTACACAACGCAATAGGGGAAGTTTGATTTATAGATTATACATGGGTTTTCTTTCTCCTCCATGCAACCCATTTGAAATAACCATGTTGATTTTGGTCTTAGTCTGCATTCAATTTTCACACCTTGGCAATTAGATACATGTTAAACCATCAACGAAGCACTTAATAACAATAATAATAATAATAGTAATAACATTTTAGGCGATATTGTGACCAATCTTTAAAACCTTAGATGCTTTGCACTTTAGCCTTGAACACTCCTTCCAACCCTCTTTCTCTGCACCATTTCCCCACAGGTGGCTCTTATGCCTTTCTTTGCTTCTTAAAGGGTGAACCCAGGCTGGGATTACCCCATCCAGATTATATCAGAATCATGATTGCACGGATAGGAGCCTCTCATGCGTGGCAATGGACTGGCTGATGGATTCCGAGCCATACCACGCCAAATGCCAAGGGCACTGCATGTTTCTATGACATAAAGATCTGAGAAAAGAGTAAGGGAGAGAATATACTGTACTATTCGCCTATATGTAAGGGAAATAAATAAGAGCATATAATCTGAGATGAGTCTCACTGTAGTAAAAACTGTGAAGGGAGATCGGTAGATAAGAAGGAGAATCCCTAAATGATGAAATAGGCCAATTCCAGAATTCAGGGAAGATAGAAACAATCAGAAGGACTTTATAATATAAACTCACTTTGATCATTACCAAACTAGATTTGTGCTGATAATCCATACACTGTTGATGTACCATATTCATGTTACTAAAGAGGCCATATTGCTTCAGTTCACAAAGTGGGTGAATGCCTATGACGTTAGCATTAGCAGCCTTTAGTAATAGCCTACTGTGTGGGATGTCAATTTGCAGAGCTGAGAGATATTCCCTCAATGAATTTGTGTCAATCATTATTGAAACAATTAGCGTGGCGGAGTTTATTGCTTTGTAAAGCATTGCATGCCCTCCATTAGGTTGATGATGGAGTGTAGCTAACATGGTTGTTAAGGACACATCCAGACAAACAAGGAAAGAAAATAGGTCCATATTCCACTTGATCAGGTAGCCATCACACACACTGACGTCTGAAATACAATAAAAAAAATATAAATGCAACGTGAAGTGTTGGTCCCATGTTTCATGAGCCAAAATAAAAGATCCCAGAAATGTTCCACAAAAAGCAAGTTTCACTCAAATGTTGTGCACAAATGTGTTTACATCCCTGTTGCTGAACATTTCTCCTTTACAAGATAATCCATCCACCTAACAGGTGTAGCATATCAGGAAGCTGATTAAACAGCATGATCATTACACAGGTGCACCTGCTGGGGACAATAAAAGGCCACTCTAAAATGTGCAGTTTTGTCACACAACACAATGCCACATATGTCTCAAGTTTTGAGGGAGCGTAGAATTGGCTGCAGGAATATCCACCACAGCTGTTGCCAGAGAAATGTTAAATTAAGCCAACGTCGTTTTAGAGAATTTGGCAGTACGTCCTACCGGCCTCACAACCACAGGCCATGTGTAACAATGCCAACCCAGGACCTCCACATCCGTTTCTTCACATACAGCTCCTTCACATCATCTGAGACCAGCCACCTGGACAGCTGTTGAAACTGTGGGTTTGCATAACCAAAGAATTTCTGCACAAACTGTCAGAAATCATCTCAGGAAATCTCATCTGCGTGCTCCTTGTACTCATCACTTGACCTGACTGCAGTTCAGTGTCGTAACGGACTTTAGTGGGCAAATGCTCACCTTCCATGGCCACAGGCACGCTGGAAAAGTGTGCCCTTCATGGATTAATCCCGGTTTCAACTGTACCGGACAAAGTGTATGGCGTTATGTAGGTGAGCAGTTTAATGATGTCAATGTTGTGAACAGAGTGCCCCATGGTGGTGGTGGGGTTAAGGTATGGGCAGGCATCAGCTATGGACAATGAACACAATTGCATTTTATCAATGGCTATTTGCATGCACATAGATACCGTGACGAGATTGAGAGCCTTGGTATCCACATCAACAACAAACTAACATGGTCCAAGCATACCAAGACAGTCATGAAGAGGGCAAGACAAAACCTATTCCCCCTCAGGAGACTGAAAAGATTTGTCATTGGGTCCTCAGACCCTCAAAAGATTTTACATCTGCACCATCGAGAGCATCCTGACGGGTTTCATCACTGCCCGGTATGGCATCTGCTCGGCCTCTGACCACAAGGCACTACAGAGGGTACTGTGTATGGCCCAGTACATCATAGGGGCCAAGCTTCCTGCCATCCAGGACCTCTATACCAGGCAGTGTCAGAAGAAGGCCCTGATAATCATCAAAGACTCCAGCCACCCTAGTCATAGACTGTTCTCTCTGCTACTGCACGGCAAGCGGTACCGGAGCGCCAAGTCTAGGTCAAAGAGGCTTCTAAACAGCTTCTACCCCCAAGCCGTAAGACTCCTGAACAGCTAATCAAATGGCTACCCAGACTATTTGCACCCCCCCACACTGCTACTACTCTCTGTTATTTTCTATGCATGGGCACTTTAACAACCCTACCTGCATGTACATAATTATCTCAATTACCTTGACACTGGTGCCCCCGCACATTGACACATTGACTCTGTACCGGTACCCCCTGTATATAGCCCCGCTATTGTTATTTACTTACTCTTTAATTATTTGTTTTTGTTATCTCTTACTTATTTTGAAAAATTTGTTTTTTTAGGTATTTTCTTAAAACTGCATCGTTGATTGTATTCGGAGCATATGACAAATACATTTTAATTTGATTTGAGGCCCATTATCGTGCCATTCATCTGCCACCGTCACCTCATGTTTCAGAATGATAATGTACGGCCCATGTCTCAAGGATTTGTACAAAATTCCTGGAAGCAAAAAAATGTCCCGGTTCTTCCATGGCCTGCATACTCACCAGACGTGTCACCCAATGAGCATGTTTGGAATTGCTTTTAACTGATGTGTAGGACAGCGTGTTCCAGTTCCCACCAATAGCCAGCAACTTTGGACAACCATTGAAGAGGCGTGGGACAACATTCCACGAACCAAAATCAACAGTCTGATCAATTATTTATGAAGGAGATGTGTCGCGCTGCATGAAGCAAATGGTGGTCACACCAGATATTGACTGTTTTTCTGATCCACGCCCCTATTTCTTTAAGGTATCTGTGACCAAGAGCTGAAAATGTGTATTCTCAGTCACATGAAATCCATAGATTATGACCTAATGAATGTATTTAAAATGACAAAATGTCCATGAAATGTTACTCTTTGAAATTGTTGTATTTTATATTTTTGTTCAGTGTACATTATACGCTGCTAAAGCTGCACAGTACTTCCTCACATAGAATGTGCTTAGTAAGCAGCAATAACCTCTCAGTGTTGTGTTCAGATACTTAAAAGTCGTTTTTCCTGCATTCATCCTTCTCGAAGTCAAAGCAGAAGTTGTGAGACATTAGAAGTTCGGCTCACAGTTTCTTAAGTGGGGACTAAAATATTTTGACATGCTGGATTTTCCAAAATCCCAGTGATTTATAGTAAACAACACCATTGTCAGGGGAAAGAAATGATTTTGAAAAGATAGCCTTCCGTCAGGTGTTGCTGTTGAGCAATAAAACCATTACAAAACCAGACTGTGATACTATGCTGACACTGCCAACATATCTACTTTAACAAATAATAACTTTGGTTCAATGGCTGTATTTTCACAAATAGTCTCAGATTAGGATTGATGATCTAGGATCAAGTCCACCCTCTTATCCATACGACAAAGTCTGAAAATGTATGCGCTAACTAATGTAAATTCTCTGGATAAGTGTGTCTGCTAAATTCTTAAAATGTAAATGCTATCATTATGATTTAAAAGTCACAAATATTCCTTGATCAGCACTTCTACACTGAGATTCTTTGTGAATACCACTAATAAGGACAAAAGGTATGTTCCATCATACATGCACTCTTTCAAACCTACGCATAGTATCTGAACCATAGAAATATAATCTGTGGACCTTGGAAACTCAGTATTTCATCCAGTTCATTGTCAATGTGGCTTGCACATCCTGCAACTACGACCCTCAGATCTCTCTTCATCCACTCAGTTACACGACTCTGTAAAACCAATTTGCTGTACAAAGACCAGCCATCACAGAAGGACATGCTACCCAGTCATCTCACTATCGCCTGAAGGTCACTCATCATCACCATGTTGGAGTCCAGTTATCTGATTGCAAAAAGCCTAGCCACTGCCCGAGGACCTTTACCACCTACACACAACAACAACTTCACAGGTGAAAGCTTTTCACAATACAGACACCATGGTCAAAATGACTGATTCTTTTTCCGTCCTTTTTATTAGCTTGGGTGTTCGGGAACTGTAAAGGAAGAAATGCAGCATACCACCCTGCATACCACTGCTGGTTTTCTTCTGAAGTTAAGCAGGGTTGGTCCTGGTCAGTCCCTGGATGGGAGACCAGATGCTGCTGGAAGTGGTGTTGGAGGGCCAGTAGGAGGCACTCTTTCCTCTGATCTACAAAAAATATCCCAGAACACTGCCCTGTGTAGGGTGCCTTATGTTAAATGGGTGTCCTGACTCTCGGAGGTCATTAAAGATTGCATGGCACTTATTGTAAGAGTAGGGGTGTTAACCCTGGTGTCCTGGCTATATTCCCAATCTGGCCCTCAACCCATCATCTAAGAATCCCCAGTTTATAATTGGCTCATTCATCCTTTAACTATTCCCCAGGTTGTTGCTGAGAATGTGTTGTCAGTCAACTTATCTGGTAAAATAATGGATAAATAAACAAAATACTGAATCCATGACATGTCTTCTGGTGGACATAATGTTGTTTATTCAGTCCTCCTTTTATTCATTCAATGACTCATCTGAAACTGAGAAGATGACTGGTTCAAGGAAAGGTTTTGGATGAATCTGAATGCTCAATATTCACAGAAATGGCAGGAGTTGAGGACACTGGCAATATCGAGAAAAAAAAAGGTAGCAGACAACTTTTTATGGTCTTTTCGCCTGTTTCTTTCAAGTTTATTTTTCGAGGCATCAGCAAGAAAACCAACAAAGACAGCAAACTGAAAAACAACGAGCTTATGCCACTGCTTCTTAGCTTTCTTTGTGTTGGATTTCCAACTACATGCGGGGTAACATTTTATTGGATAAGCTCTTATCGAGGTAAATAATAGGTATGGATTGAATTCACTTAGCTCTTTTTAGATGGAATTGGAATCAGACACGTTAGTAGATTGGCAGTTTCATATCCCTTCTCTTGTATAGTACATATAAGACTGGATGGGCAGGCTGGTAGCCTAGTGGTTAAAAGCATTGGGTCAGTAACTGAAAGTTTTCTGGTTTGAATCCCTGAGCTGAATAGGTGCAAAGTCTGTAAATGTGCCCTTGAGCAAGGCACTTAACTGCAATTGCTCCTGTAAGTTACTCTGGATAAAAGTGTCTGCACAAATGTATATCAAATCCATTGTTGACTGTGGAACATAAACGTTTGTCTTGGTGACTGATTTTGGCATGGGTGGTGATCATCATGCTTTAAGGCAAAATGCATGTGCATTTATTTCAACTGTCATGGAGATGTACAATCATTACAACCAGGTGCTGAGGTTGGTCAAAGATAAGATCTTAATAGCAAGACATCAATATGCGCACATGTCATTACTATGGGTGTGAGTGTGGACATTAATGGAATATACCCTTTCCTCCTATCCTGTACCTGAATGCCTGAAATACATTGACTAGGTACTCCTTGTACATTGCTTCATTCTTGTGTGTTTTATTTCTTTGGTGTTTTTTACATTTCTTATTTAACAGCATCATTTTGAAAGAGCTTTTTAAGTAAGCATTGTGAGGTCTACACCTGTTGTATTTGGTGCATGTGACAAAACAAATTGGAGTTCATTTGTGCTGTCCATCTCACGCTGGGGTACCTATGCTGACAAGTCATTATTAATCTGCTCATTTCCTCTGATATAATTTGTACCACACACACACACACTCACATACTCACTCCCTGACGGGATGAAAGGCTTATTTTCTGTCACTTCTGACTAGAGTGATTGTAACACTGACAACTTAAGTAATATTTTACTTTCTTGGACACATTTTCCAAAACAATAAATTCAATTGTTTTTCCTGTGAAGGCTGTTGGTCAGGGTTTTATACTGTATCCTAAGGCCAATCGTTATTTTTTTGTTTTATAAATCCTTGAAAAAACATTCAAAAGGATATTCCGGAGAAGCATTCAGAAGAGCTTGACATTTTAAACTACTGCTGAACTATGAGACCAACAATGGCATTTGCTGTCAACACAGCAGACAAATGTACTACCATGCAAGTGATCGAACAAAGATTTCTTAAACTTTTTTAAATAAACAAACATATCTAACTCCAGCATACCTTTTAGTCAGACATCAGAAAAGCATAACAAAGCATGTGAGAGCCTCTACTCATTGATATGCTGAAGAATATTTACTAGTACAGTCATCAGATAGTAACAGAAATTGTTTTGAAAAACACATACCAAACAGACATTTCTGGTTGAGATACCAGGCTGAAAGAGTTCGAAAATATTTGAATTAAAGATCCACATTTGAGGATTCCTCTTCAGACACCTCTAACTATGTACTCATCCTTTCTAGGATCATCCCTGTAGCAAACAAGACATTGGTGAAATAAATCATCATGTTTTAGTCTGTATTTTTAATGCTCCGGTGAGATTGGGTCTGGAGAGAAGCTTGACAGATATATTTTGTAGGATGACAGAGGTAAATTGAAATTAACACACAACACGTTAGTGTCCGGCTTTATTTTGGGACCAATCGAAGAGTCATTTAACACTGGCAGGTTTTTAAGTTGTGAAAATGAACCAGTTTTTATTATATTTACCAATAAATAGTGTAATGCATTGTATAATAAAACATAATTGTCACACTCTGACCATTATTTGCATTGTTTGTTTCTATGTTTTGTTTGGTCAGGGTGTGATATGAGTGGGCAATCTATGTTGCATGTCTAGTTAGTCTGTTTCTATGTGTTTTGGCCTGATATGGTTCTCAATCAGTGGCAGGTGTTTGTCGTTGTCTCTGATTGGGAACCATATTTAGGTAGCCTGTTTTGTATTGTGGTTTGTGGGTTATTGTCTATGTGATGTTGCATGTTAGCACTCAGTTTTAATAGCGGTCACGGTCGTCTTGTTAGTTAGTTTGTTTTGTTTAGTGTGCTTAGTGTTTTTTCGTCCTTTCATTAAAGTATGCATTCACAGCACGCTGCGCTTTGGTCTCCTCAATACGATGATCGTGACAATAATAGCATGGTAGTAACATATACAGTGCCTTCAGAATGTATTCACAACCCTGTTGTGTTTTTAAGAAAGGTTAACAAATTAATAAAAATGCGAAGCTGAAATATTTTGAGTCAATAAGTATTCAACCATTTTCTGTATGGCAAGACTAAATAGGTTCAGGAGTAAAAAATATGTTTAAACAAGTCACATACTAAGTTACTAAGTTACTCACTCTGTGTGCAATAATATTGTTAAAAATTATTTTTAAATGACTACCCCATCTTTGTACCCCACATACACAATTATCTGTAAGGCCCCATAATCAAGCAGTGAATTTCAAGCACAGATTCAACCACAAAGACCAGGGAGGTTGTCCAGTGGTTCACAAAGAAGGGAACCTATTGAATATCCCTTTGACATTTATTGGATATTTCAAACTTTTTTAACAAATCAAAAACTGAAAAATTGGGCGTGCAAAATTATTCAGCCCCCTTAAGCTAATACTTTGTAGCGCCACCTTTTGCTGCGATTACAGCTGTAAGTCGCTTGGGGTATGTCTCTATCAGTTTTGCGCATCGAGAGACTGAAATCTTTTCCCATTAATGGACCTCTGAGACTATCACAGTGCAGGTGCATTTATACGGAGACTTGATTACACACAGGTGGATTGTATTTATCATCATTAGTCATTTAGGTCAACATTGGATCATTCAGAGATCCTCACTGAACTTCTGGAGAGAGTTTGCTGCACTGAAAGTAAAGCGGATGAATAATTTTGCACGCCCAATTTTTCAGTTTTTGATTTGTTAAAAAAGTTTGAAATATCCAATAAATGTCGTTCCACTTCATGATTGTGTCCCACTTGTTGTTGATTCTTCACAAAAAAATACAGTTTTATATCTTTATGTTTGAAGCCTGAAATGTGGCAAAAGGTTGCAAAGTTCAAGTGGGCCGAATACTTTCGCAAGGCACTGTATACATTGAGTAAAAAATAAACAAGTCAATAACACAGTATTGTGTGCAAAAGGCATGAGGAGGTAGGCAATAAATAGGCCATAGGAGCGAATAATTACAATTTAGCAGATTAACACTAGAGTGATAAATGATCAGATGGTCATGTGCAAGTAGAGATACTGGTGTGCAAAAGAGCAGAAAAGTAAATAAATTAAACAGTATGGGGATGAGGTAGGTAAATTGGGTGGGCTATTTACAGATGGACTATGTACAGCTGCAGTGATCGTTTAGCTGCTCAGATAGCAGATGTTTAAAGTTGTTGAGGGAAATAAAAGTCTCCAACTTCAGCAATTTGCTCCAGTCACAGGCAGCAGAGAACTGGAAGGACAGGTGGCCAAATGAAGTGTTGGCTTTAGGGATGATCAGTGAGATACACCTGCTGGAGCGCATGCTATGGGTGGGTGTTGCCATCGTGACCAGTGAACTGAGATAAGGTGCAGCTTTACCTAGCATGGACTTGTAGATGACCTGGAGCCAGTGGGTCTGGCGACGATTATGTAGCGAGGGCCAGCCGACTAGAGCATACAGGTCGCAGTGGTGGGTGTTATTAGGTGCTTTAGTAACAAAACGGATGGCACTGTGATAAACTGCGTCTAGTTTGCTGAGTAGAGTATTGGAAGCTATTTTGTAGATGACATCGCCGAAGTCGAGGATCGGTAGGATAGTCAGTTTAACTAGGGTAAGTTTGGCGGCGTGAGTGAAGGAGGCTTTGTTGCAAAATAGAAAGCCTGGAAGGAGAGTTTACAGTCTAGCCAGACAACTAGGTACTTATAGATGTCCACATATTTGAGGTCGGAACCATCCAGGGTGGTGATGCTAGTCGGGCGTGCGGGTGCAGGCAGCGAACGGTTGAAAAGCATGCATTTGGGATTACTAGCGTTTTAAGAGCAGTTGGAGGCCACGGAAGGAGTGTTGTATGGCATTGAAGCTCGTTTGGAGGTTAGATAGCACAGTGTCCAAAGAAGGGCCAGAAGTATACAGAATGGTGTCGTCTGCGTAGATGTGGATCAGGGAATCGCCCGCAGCAAGAGCAACATCATTGATATATTCAGAGAAAAGAGTCGGCCCAAGAATCGAACCCTGTGGTACCCCCATAGAGACTGCCAGAGGACCGGACAACATGCCCTCCGTCTGCAAAGTAGTTGGTGAACCAGGCAAGGCAGTCATTAGAAAAACCGAGTATACTGAGTCTGCCGATAAGTATATGGTGATTAACAGAGTCGAAAGCCTTGGCCAGGTCGATGAAGACGGCTGCACTGTACTGTCTTTTATCGATGGCGGTTATGTTATCGTTTAGTACCTTGAGCGTGGCTGAGGTACACCCGTGACCAGCTCGGAAACCGGATTACACAGCGGAGAAGTGTTAAGGGAATTTTTATCAATGATGACTAATTATGTATACATTTCAATCAGGACTGTCTAATCAGAATACTATTCTATATATGTATGAGTTTTCTCTCTTGATCTCAGTACTGAAAATGTGTGTGAACGTGGTCAAAAGTTAGAACAATGACTGTCTAGAATGCTTATCTACACTGACTGACCTTGGCTCTAGGCGAGGAGGGAAGGCTTGAAAACTATAGAGCCTTTCTACCAGTGTCAAGAAGAGACGGAACATTTAGAAAACGCTGACGTCATTTTCAGTTTATAACCTGTGGTAAAATGTGTATGTACTCAGTACTCTCTTGAATAAAGGCTGTTCCTTAACTTTTAAGACCGGGCTCTGTCCATTCCTATAAAATAAGGGTCTTACAAATTCTTATGAATTGACAGAGTGTTTAATTTTAACTGGGAATTAAAACAGATGAATTAAATTCCTTCAACAAGAAGGTACGTTGGGATTCGAGATGGTCAGTGATCTGTTTGTTGACTTGGCTTTCGAAGACCTTAGATAGGCAGGTTGGCTGAGGTTGGAGTAGCCAGGCGGAAGGCATGGCCAGCCGTTGAGAAACGTTTGTTGAAGTTTTGATTATCATGGATTTATCGGTGGTGACCGTGTTACCTAGCCTCAGTGCAGTGGGCAGCTGGGAGGAGGTGCTCTTGTTCTCCATGGACTTTACAGTGTCCCAGAACTTTTTGGAGTTAGAGCTACAGGATGCAAATTTCTGCTTGAAAAAGCTGGCCTTTGCTTTCCTGACTTATTGCGTGTATTGGTCCCTGACTTCCCTGAACAGTTGCATATCGCGGGGACTATTCGATGCTATTGCAGTCCGCCACATGATGTTTTTGTGCTGGTCGAGGGCAGTCAGGTCTGGAGTGAACCAAGGGCTATATCTGTTCTTAGTTCTGCATTTTTTGAACGGAGCATGCTTATCTAAGATGGTGAAGAAGTTACTTTTAAAGAATGACCAGGCATCCTCAACTGACGGGATTAGGTCAATATCCTTCCAGGATACCCGGGCCAGGTCGATTAGAAAGGCCTGCTCGCAGAAGTGTTTTTGGGAGAGTTTGACAGTGATGAGGGGTGGTCATTTTATCGCGGACCCGTAGCGGATACAGGCAATGAGGCAGCGATCGCTGAGATCCTGATTGAATACAGCAGAGGTGTATTTGGAGTGCAATTGGTCAGGATAATGTCAATGAGGGTGCCCATGTTTACGGATTTAGGGTTGTACCTGGTGGGTTCCTTGATGATTTGTGTGAGATTGATGGCATCTATCTTAGATTGTAGGACTGCCGGGGTGTTAAGCATATCCCAGTTTAGGTCACCTAACAGAACAAACTATGAAGCTAGGTAGGGGGCGATCAAATCACAAATGGTGTCAAGGGCACAGCTGGGAGCTGAGGGGTTCGGTAGCAGGCGGCAACAGTGAGAGACTTATTTCTGGAGAGATTCATTTTTTGATTAATTCTAACATGTATTGACACAAGGGGTTGAACACTTATCTAATGTTGCATTAGATTATTTTGTGTAGATCGTTGACAAAACATGACAATGAAATTCATTCTAATCCCACTTTTAACACAAAGAAAGTGTGGAAACAGTCAAGAGGTGTGAATACTCTCTGAAGGCACTGTATTCTTTGGTAATTGTACAATATAGTACATCTGACAGGTGTAGGCTATCAAAAGTCCTGTGGGACCTATTTCTTTGTAACAAATTACCACAAAAATGTCACACAAGCATGGCTGTCAAAACACCAGCTATAGACTACACTTTTGAAAATAATGATAGCCTTATTAAACCGATTTTGTTAGACATCCATAAGGCAATAGTCAGTAGTTTTTTTTTTGATTGACCACAATGAAAGTTTCTCTTATTTTTTTTACTACAATGGCCTTGTTATATAGACTTTTCCTTGAACTACTAATCAATTTATACTAGCAGCAAATGGCAGTTTTTAGCCATACAAATCTTTTCATGAATGATAAAGTCTAATTTATTGCCGTTGATACTTAATCTTGTGACTGATTGGAAACATCTGGTTGATAAATGGCTTGCATAATTTAATTGTGAAGGAACACAGAATGAATCACGCAAGAATGGTTATTGCTATCACGGGAGGAACATTCAACACAAAATATCTGCATAAGCCAGAGTCTTAGGAAATGTGAAATTACCTGTATTAGGCTACAGCCGGAGAATATTAGGCTACACTCTGAGAGTACTAGTCTATAGTCAGAGAGTAGTAGGCTACAGTCAGAGAGTACTAGGGTACAGCCGGCGAATATTAGGCTACAGTTGGAGAGTATTCGGCTACAGCCGGAGAGTATTCGGCCACAGCCGGAGAGTACCAGGCTACAGTCAGAGTATTAGGCTATGGTAGGAGAGCAGTAGGCTGCAGTCGGAGAGTAGTAGGCTAAAGTCAGAGAATATTAGGCTACATTCAGAGTAATAGGCTATAGTAGAAGAGTAGTCGTCTACAGTCGGAGAGTATTAGGCTACAGTAGGAGAGTAGTAGGCTACAGTCGGATAGCAGTAGGCCACAGTCAGAGAGCAGTAGGCTACAGTCAGAATAGTAGACCATAGTAGGAGAGTAGTACGCTACAGTCAGAGTAGTAGGCTACAGTAGGAGAGTATAAGGCTACAGTAGGAGAGTATAAGGTTACAGTCAGAGTAGCAGGCTACAGTCAGAAGAGTATTAGGCTACTTTCAGAGTAGTAGGCTATAGTAGGAGAGTATTATGCTACACTAGGAGAGTATTATGCTACAGCAGGAGAGTATTAGGCTACAGTGATGGGAGTAGGCTACAGTCAGAAGAGTATTAGGCTACATTCAGAGTAGTAGGCTACAGTAGGAGAGTAGTAACCTAGTAACCTACAGTCAGCGTGGCAAATTAAGCAAGTGCTAGTAAATTAAAAACAATGATGTTGCATCTTGGTGGACAGATCTATACCATTATCTATAAGATATTGATCACTGAAATTATTCAAAACAAAATAAACTGCATTCTCAGTGTTGTATTATTCACTATTCCCCCTGTACTATTAAACAGAGTGATGTTTCGGGACAAAAAGAGGACACAAAAGCTAACACTCTCTTCACACCACCTCAAAAATATGCTTTACTGTCAATTTTTTTTTAAAGAGAACATGCCAACACACACGGCCATAATATGTAAGTTACCCAGACAAACATATTAAAGTGGTGGTTGGGAGGGGTTGAGCCCAAGGTGAGGATGAAGGAAGGTGAAGGATACACACACTAACAACAGTACAAGGCTCTTGCTACAGTCAGAATAATGTGATTCTTTAGCTAGCGGCCATTATCTCTTGTTTACCCCCTGAGCGCCCAGAACTGAGCCGGAGCCCAAGTTGCCACAGACCTTTGCCATAGTTTTATATCTTCTGGCATTTGCAATTAGCTCCCCATTGCACACTCACACATCACAAAACCAGATGTCTGCCGTTGTCATTTAAAAGTTCTGCCGGGGCAAACAATGGAATGTGGCTGTAACGAGGGTATGACCACGTCTTCAACTGTTAACTCTTAATTATAGATGTGTCCCCCCCCCTATTGTTGCTGTGTTTGCAACAATGATTATATGCAAAGTTGAATGTTCGGTCATGCATGGATAAAGCATATGTGTTAAACTCCATTGAGGATTTGAATCTGCACGAACGTGACACTCTTGGAATAAATGGCTCCAAAAGTGTTCTTCGACTGTCCCCATAGGAGACCCTTTTTGTTTCCAGGTAGAACCTTATGCGGAAAGGGTTCTACATGGAACCTAACAAGGGTTTTCCAAATGATCCTATGGAAACAGCCGAAGACCCCTTTCAGGTTGTAGATAGTGTAGCATTTTGTCTAGAATGTGTACATTGATTTATTTGAGGGTACCTATTAGACAAGTGGTTTTGTTTGAGGTTTCTCTTCATTCTCATATTGGTTGTATATGTATGGTTCAATACACCCCTTGGTTTATTATTTTTATTTATGCAATTTAGCATCCTTTTCAAAGCAGAAATACACTACCGGTCAAAACTGACCTTGACTTTTTTGGTTACTCCATGATTCCATATGTGTTATTTCATAGGTTTGATGTCTTCACTATTATTCTACAATGTAGAAAATAGTAAAAAATAAAGAAAAACCCTTGAATGAGTAGATGTTCTAAAACCTTTGCCCGGTAGTGTACCTGCATACCTGCATTTACTATGAAACCTGCTGACAAAACCACCCTGTCTGTATCAATGAATGAAAAAAAATCTAAACTACACTAAGTTGTCTAGCAAAATGGGCGCACCACAATCCAGAATCCTGAGTGTCCTGAGTGAGGTAAAAAGGGTTGTCGTACAAATAAATGAATGGGAACAACATAACAAAAATGGTACTCATCTCATTCAACTCTGCGGTGGATGCTTTCAAAGGAGGCAGTAAAGTACTTGGGTCAGCCTGTGTGATGAATGTAATTGGGCATTAAAAGGGAGGGCCAGGCAGGTTAACTAGGCAATCGTGTTAGGGGAAATTTGATTTGTACACAAATATAGTATTGATTCTGGCTGGTAGACTGAACTGTTATTCGGCAGGCAGAACCCCTGCATGCTTTGTCAGGAAACAGTATAGATCTATAGTCTGTGTACAGAGATTGGTGATTCCCCATTTAAATGTCCAGTAAGTCAATGATATGCATAGATGACATGAGTAGGTGTCTTGATGCAAAGGACTGTGTTAATGGCCAATGTACATGCCCTCTCTTGCATATCACACCATATTTGACAAGATCACAGTCCTCATCAAGAGTATATGCAGCTCTTCCTCATCCAGGCATGAAGACCATCAGTCCCAACAGCCTCTACCAGCCTACCACAGGGTCTGAGTCGCTACAGGCCATATTCAGACCATGTGCTCCTCTTCCACTGGACCCACTGGGCCAATCAGAGTGGGATGGGTGGGCATGTAGTCTCTTCTTGCAGATCAATGTGAAATGTGTTTGTGTCTTGTCTTTCTTATGTAGCTACTGTAGACTGCTTTGAAGACATTACGCTATCCAGACACTTGCTGGCTCAGATCTCGATGCTGTTAGCACTATCACATTTTGTTTGATTTGACTGAGCTGGTTAGCTGGCGGTATAATCTTCAGTGTTTCACTATGTGTACTTGTATGTGCAAACATTTCCCAAAGCCTGCTTCTAGGAAACCCAAGGTGTTTTGTATGTTACCAACTGTCGGTAATTAGTCAAAGGAGAAGCCTGCTTAGATGTATGTATCTTTTGAATTTGCATGCCCTTTTGCCACGGCTTAGCTCTCATCTTGTAAGTACCTTACCACACACGTCCAACATTTCCATTTGTACTCTGTCTGCAATTCAGAGTGGCTTTGCTCTATTAGACTGTATCATTTCCAGTCTCCTTGTACTGTGAGAGCACTGCTTTTAGATCCATTACTCAAGGCATTACCCTACAGACTAAAGAGGCAGCTACTACACCCATGGAATGGGAACAAATTCTATTCTTTTTGGAAAGTCGACACAGCTGTGATCCTCGGAATCTTTCCGAAATAGTGCAACCTATCTTAATAAAGTAAATATAAAAGACCTGTGGACTCCCCTCACTGGGAGGCAACCGCCATGTGCTTACAGCTGATTCAGCCGCTACTTCCTGCGAGGCCTAACCGTGGCTTAGACTCTGTAAAGTTAATCACGTTACATTTTCCCAAAAATAATCGTGTTTATTCAGGGCTCACAATCACACAAACAAAGTATGAGCTGCATACTTGGATGGCTTTATTACTGTTTCCAAACCCATTCTTCAGGAGGCCTTGCTTTGCTAAACAGGCTTTGCTCCCCTGGGATGCCTTGTTGAAAATATAATCGCTCTCAGTGGCCTCTCAGTGTTTGGTCTGGCTGGTTCTAAGCCGGCGATATTTACATGGCTCATTTTGAAATGCCTTTAGAGAAGACTCAGCAGTTGCAAGTAAGCCCTCTTTACCATCCTTATGATCAATCCCTCAATGTGATATAACATGTCGGTTCTACCTATTTTTATTTACGTCCTTTGATTCTCCAACAAAAGTCATACATTTATTAATGTGTGATCTTGTATTTAATCGATTCGCGTAGAAAAAAACATGTCTTTCGGTGCAGAGAGTGATCTATTTTAAAGGTGTTGTGTTGTCACTTTCTTTAGTCCTACATGCAGTGTTACTTTGAGATTTGTTTACTTCATTTAACAGGTGCGGAGATTGAACTTAATTGATTATATCTGTAGAGAAAAGAAGGGAATCGCTGCTAGGATACAAAATCTCTTCACTTCCAATATCAGGCATCAGTCTCTCAAGAATGTCATATTTGTCCTTGAAAGAGTTCAAGTTTTAACTGAAATAACTATTTCTAACAAAGACGTAGAACAAATATGCCCTCTTTGGAGAATACAGCACATGGTGCAATTATTCCTTTGGATAGCAGCCACATTAACCTTAAGCTATTGGCAAAGACCATGAATAACATTTCAATAGACAAGCAGAAGCTTAATGTAAGCAGTAAGCACATACTTAAAAAAAAATCACCTTTAAAAACGTATTTGAAGTGATATCTTCCCCCATCTAACTGCATCTTTTTCATTGAACTCTTCCAGGAACTGTGCAACTTTAAATCAGATCGGAAAGTAAAAATTTCTCAATAGCAGGCCAAAACTTTGAAAACAAAATTGACATATATTTCCCTAAGCAGAATACCCGAACATATCCATAGACATACTTTGCAGGCAGATTGGAACTTGCATTCTTAACGAGGGCATCAATGATTGATACTTTCACTTTGAACAATTCACTTCACGCTATTTGCTAACTATGCTACAGTTTGAATGCTGAATCATGAAAAATACTACTCGCATACAGACATTTGAATTATAGATAATGTAATGTTACCCCATGGTAAGCCAGAGACTATGAGCATATGTCCTTGTCCAAAAATAGATAAATAATATATTCTTTGTCTACAGCTGCTTGCCTTGAGAATCACTGTATAGGACCCTCTCACTTGGGGTTCACACTTTGGGTCTGGATCCTAAAGTTATGGAGATTAAGTCAGTTGCATCAAGTCAACGTATTGCAACCTATGATATCAACAGACTGCCGTTTCAAACTCTCTTTTCCAGTGTGAGCATGTACTAAATAAGAACACTCAGTTGTTGATATAGTCAGTGCTTGACTTTTAATGAGATACACAGGTAAACAGACCGTTTCATCAAGTCATATATTCCATCAGGTAATAGGCTCTGCATCCCAAATGGCATCCTATCCACTATATAGTGCACTACTTTTGACCAAAGATATAGGCCCTGGTCAAAAGTAGTGCACTAAATAGACAAAGGGTGGCATTTGGAACACTACCATGTTGTGTTTTGTAACAGCATTATGCTTGGCTGGATTTTGAAAATGCTTTTGAAATATTCAGGAAGAGTGTCAGTGAGTCTGTGCTCAACTGAACCAGATGGGGGCTGAATCTGATTCGTATTCACAACCGATAGTCCCATCGCCAAACAAGTACAGCTTACTTCTCCCAGCAGGCCTTTAATGGCTGGAGATTGAGGATAGAAACAAACATAAAGCATAAGAGAGTGTGATAGACTCCATAATTGTATTTTCATAGCTGAAAACCATATTTACTCTTAGCTTGGTAGGCTTATTAGAACACACAATCGATACAGCAGCATTACCAGGGAAACCAAGCATCATGGTGAGCTCAGAGTTTAATATACATAGCAACCAGCTCTCGATTGTGACAATTTGAGATAATACTTCCTAAATGTTCTGTTAGTGATATAAACAAAATGAGGAGGGTTAAATCCATTTGAATTCAATCACTTTTTAACAGCACCCATTTTAATTTGAACAATACCTTGCATACATATTTGTCCATAGTAGAAGAAAGTGACTTTTTGGACCTGAATGACAAAACATTGAAGAGATAAAGTTGACCTATTTTTCATACCATGTTTTCATCACTGGAAAATATAAACGGTTGAGATTGATATAATATAAAAGCTTACAAACAGGGTTGTCAAACTATCTAAAAAAAAAAATTCTGGAGAATTTTTTTTTTTTAATACAAATGGTCATTTAACCTTTAAAACCTCTTAGAGATCGGGCTACTTTTTCAACATTCTGTTAAAAATCGAGCAACATTTCAACGTCCTGCTACTCATGCCAGGAATATAGTATATGCATATGATTAGTATGTGTGCATAGAAAACACTGAAGTTTCTAGAACTGGTTCAATGGTGTCTGTGACTATAACAGAACGAGTTCCGTGGTCAAAATCGCCAGAAAACCTGGTCACTAAATCGTATTGTCTATTGGAAGGAAAAATACTTAAGGCTGAAAATACAGTTCCTATAGCTTCCACACGATGTCGCCATCGCCAGTGTTGTGATTTCGATTCAACTAAATCGTTGGTCATCTGAGTAATAGCCACATCCGGTTGTCAAGTCCACAGCAGTAAACAATGGAACCGGAAAAGTTACGTTTCCCAAACTTGTGCCTATTGAATACAGATCGCTCCGTGATCAATTTTATCATTTATTAACGTTTAGTAATACCTAAAGTTGGATTACAGAAGTAGTTTGAAGTGTTTTGTCAAAGTTTTTTTAAAGTCGCGTTTAAAAAATGTGTTTTTCCTGGATCTGACGGTCTTCATAAATGGACATTTTGGGTACACAAGGACCGATTTAATCGAAAAAAAAGACCCAATTGTGATGTTTATGGGACATATAGGAGTGCCAACAAAGAATCTTGTCAAAGGTAATGAATGTTTTATATTTTATTTCTGTGTTTTGTGTAGCGCCGGCTACGCTAATTCCTTTGTTTGCGTCCCCTTCTGGTATTTCGGGGTGTTGCCTGCTATCAGATAATAGCTTCTCATTCTTTCGCCGAAAAGCATTTTACAAATCTGACTCTTTGGCTAGATTCACAACGAGTGTAGCTTGAATTGAGTACCCTGCATGTGAGTTTTAACGAGTGCTATTAGGATTTGGGGTAGCGCATTTGAATTTATTGTTGGCAGGGGGTGCGGTTGCGTCCCGGGTGGGCCAGAGAGGTTAACGCCAATTGTCTAAAAAGACATAAACTATTTTTTAATATTCAGATATGTTGTAGCTTACATAATCTACATTTTTTGTATTGTGCCCCCTATCGCTTGAGACAAAACATGCTATTGAATACAGTGTGGGTATCATGTTTTGGCAGATAAATGTACTACAATAGGAATACAATTTAAATGTAAACTTTCAAATGGTGCCACAAAAATGGTTGGAAGTCCACACATACAAGAATGGTGACTTGAATGTGAATATGTTGCTTAAATTATACTGTCAGTCCTCCATATGAAACCTATTGAAATTATAGAAATATTGATAATAGAATAGGTGGGTGGATCGGCGGATATCTTTGTGGTAGTAATTAGAGAATAACATTTTGATTCAATTAAAATTCCAAAGGTGTAATAGTTAAACTGCAGTGTTCTTTAAAAACTTCTTAGGGCTAGGATCTATTTTCCTGAATTTCTGCCTCACTGACATGCCCAAAGTAAACTGCCTGTTACTCAGGCCCAGAAGCCAGGATATACATATCATTGGTATCATTGGATAGAAAACACCTCGAAGTTTGTAGAAATAATGTATGAGACTATAACACAATTGATATGGCAGGCGAAAATCCAAAGAAAAACCAAACAGATTTTTTTTGAGCTCCCAGGATTTTGTAATGGAGAGATGGGTTCTATGTAATTCCAGCTCCCAGATTGCAATTCCTATGGCTTCCATTAGATGTCAACAGTCTTTGTTCATTGTTTCGGGCTTGATTATTGAGTTTATGTACAAAGAGTCCCAGTTCAAAATCAGTCTGTCGGCACGCGACGAAGAGGAGGCGCACCTGCTAATTTTACATTTCTATTGAACATACTTATTTCCGTATAAAATATTATAGTTTATTTACATTTTAGGATACCTGAGGATTAAATAGAAACGTAGTTTGAGTAGTTTGAACAAAGTTTAGAGTTAGCATTTTGGACCCCTTTGTCTGCATGTTGAATGAGTGGATAAACTGCAATCGATGGTGCCAACTAAACTGACTTTTTGGGATCTAAAGAAGGATTTTATCTAACAAAACGACCATTCATATTGTAGCTGGGACCCATAGGATTGCAAACAGAGGAAGATTTTCAAAAGTAAATTATTTATTTAATCGCTATTTGTGATTTCATGAAGCCTGTGCTGGTTGAAAGATATGTTTATGTGGGGTGCCGTCCTCAAACAATCGCATGGTATGCTATCGCTGAAAAGCCTATTGTAAATCGGACAATGCATTTAGATTAACCTGTTGAAACTCTAGGGGCGCAATTTCATTTTTGGATGAAAAACGTTCCCGTTTTAAACAAGATATTTTGTCACAAAAAGATGCTCGACTATGCATATAATTGATAGCTTTCGAAAGAAAACACTCTAACGTGTCCAGAACTGCAAAGATATTTTCTGTGCGTGCCCTAGAACGTGAGCTTTAGGCAAAACCAAGATGAGACGGCATCCAGGAAATGAGCAGGATTTTTGAGGCTCTGTTTTCCATTGTCTCCTTATATGGCTGTGAATGCGAGAGGAGTAAGTCTGCCCTTTCTGTCATTTCCCCAAGGTGTCTGCAGCATTGTGACGTATTTGTAGGCATATCATTGGAAGATTGACCATAAGAGACCACATTTACCAGGTGTCCGCCCGGTGTCCTGCGCCGAAATTGGTGCGCAAAAGTCAGCTGCAAGTATTTTTCCACAGAATTCAGAGGAGAATGCAGGCTTCCACGAACGATATATCAA
The DNA here is from genome assembly GCF_036934945.1 of Oncorhynchus masou masou. Lineage (NCBI taxonomy): Eukaryota > Metazoa > Chordata > Actinopteri > Salmoniformes > Salmonidae > Oncorhynchus > Oncorhynchus masou. The sequence continues at coordinate 20,507,374 of NC_088218.1, forward strand.
TGAAGAGATATGTGAAAAAACACCTTGAGGATTTGATTCCAAACAACGTTTGCCATGTTTCGGTCGATATTATGGAGTTAATTCTGAAAAAGTTTGACGTTGTAGGTGACTGAATTTTCGGTTCGTTTCGGAGCCAAATGTGATGTATAAAACGGAACGATTTCTCCTACACACAGACGCTTTCAGGAAAAACTGCGCATTTAGTCACGATCCCGGATCCGGGATTGTGACTAAGCCTCAGGCTCATTAGCATAACGCAACGTTAACGATTTCTGAAAATCGCAAATAAAATTAAAATAATGCGTTTGCTCTCAAGCTTAGCCTTTTCTTAACAACACTGTCATCTCAGATTTTCAAAATATGCTTTTGAACCATAGAAATTTACTAATTTGTGTAAGAGTATGCTAAGCTAGCATAGCATTTTGTGTAGCATGTAGCACGCAACATTTTCACAAAAGCCAGATAACCAAATAAATAAAATCATTTACCTTTGAAGAGCTTCTGATGTTTTCAATGAGGAGACTCCCAGCCACATACCAGATGCGCAGTGTTTCCTGAAAGCGTCTGTGTGTAGGAGAAATCGTTCCGTTTTCTACATTGCGCCTGGCTACCGAAACGAACCGAAAATGCAGTCAGCTACAACGTGAAACTTTTTCCGGATTAACTACATAATATCGACCGAAACATGGCAAACGTTGTTTGGAATCAATCCTCAAGGTGTTTTTTCACATATCTCTTCATTGACATGCAGTTCGTGGAAGCTTGCTTCTCTCTCTGTGCCCCATGGAAAAATACTGGCAGGTGACTTTTGCGCACCAATTTCGGCGCAGGACACCGGGCGGACACGTGGTAAATGTGGTCTCTTATGGTCAATCTTCCAATGATCTGCCTACAAATACGTCACAATGCTGCAGACACCTTGGGGAAACGACAGAAAGGGCAGACTCATTCCTCTTGCGTTCACAGCCATATAAGGAGATCATGAAAGACAGAGCCTCAAAAATCCTTGTCATTTCCTGGATGCCAAGTCATCTTGGTTTTGCCTGAAGCTCACGTTAAAGGGCACGCACAGAGAAGATATTTGTATTTCTGGACACGTCAGAGTGTTTTCTTTCGAACAGTAGCAATTATATGCATAGTCGAGCATCTTTTTGTGACAAAATATCTTGTTTAAAACGGGAACGTTTTTCTTCCAAAAATGAAATAGCGCCACCATAGGTGTAAGAGGTTAATATCCATTATTTTTATGATTATTTATTTGAATTGCGTGCCCTCCAGTTTCATCGGAAGTTGTCCCGCTAGCGGGACGCCTAGCCTTAAGGATAGGGGGCATTCGGAAGTTCGGATGACTGAGGTTCCCAAAGTAAACTGCCTGTTATCTCCGGTAATGAACATACTATTCTCCATCTTGAATAGTATTGTTTATTTACATATTAAGGTATCTGAGGATTGATAGGAAATGTTGTTTGACTTGTTTGAACACATTTCATTGGTAACTTTTGGGATTCCTTTGTATTCATTTCGAACGAGGGTAACAGGTGGATTGCTGAATCAAGCCTGCCAACTAAACTGACTTTTTTGGGATACAAAGAAGGACTTTATTGAACAAAACTACCATTTGTTATGTAGCTGGGGCCCTTGGGATTGCAAAAAGAGGAAGATCTTCAAAGTCAAATTATTTATTTTATCACTATTTCTGACTTTCGTGACGTCTCTGCTGGGTTGGAATATGTTTTAATTGCTTTTGTACATGGGGCGCTGTCCTCAGATAATCGCATGGTATGCCTTCACTGTAAAGCCTTTTTGAGATCTGACAAAGTGGTTGGATTAACACGAAGTTAAGGTTTTAATTAAACAATGTAAGACATTGACACTTGTATTTTTGTGAATGTTTAATATTACGATTTTTGTATTTTGAATTTCGCGCTCTGCAATTTGTCGAAGTGTGCCGCTAGCGGCACGTCTAGCCCAAACTTCTTAAGGCTAGGGGTCAGTATTCTGAAGTTTGGATGACTGAGGTGCCCAAAGTAAACTGCCTGTTACTCAATCCCAGAAGCTAGAATATGCATATGCATGGTAGTATTGGATAGAAGTTTTTTAAGACTGTTGAAATAATGTCTGTGAGTATAACAGAACTGATATGGCAGGCGAAAACCCGAGGATAAACCATCCAGAAAAAAGATTTCAGCCCACCATTGATTCCTATGGCTGTCATAGGAATATCCACATTAAATATTTCTCCAAAACGTACGATCTTTGTCCACATGTGCAGTTGCAAACTGTAATCTGGCTTTTTATATGGTGGTTTTATAGCAGTGGCTACTTCCTTGCTGAGAGAACGTTCAGGTTTTGTCGATATAGGACTAATTTTTACTATGGATATAGATACTTTTGTACCTGTTTCCTCCAGCATCTTCACAAGCTCTTTTGCTGTTGTTCTGGAATTGATTTGCACTTTTCGCACCGAAGTACGTTCATCTCTAGGAGACAGAATGCGTCTCCTTCCTGAGCGTTATGACAGCTGCATGGTCCCATGGTGTTTACAGTGAGGGAAAAACGTATTTGATCCCTGGCTGATTTTGTACGTTTGCCCAATGACAAAGAAATGATCAGTCTATAATTTTAATGGTAGGTTTATGTGAACAGTGAGAGACAGAATAACAACAACAAAATCCAGAAAAACGCATGTCAAAAATGTTATAATTTGATTTGCGTTTTAATGAGGGAAATAAGTAGAGCCACCGTTAAAAGCATTTACAGCAGCAAGTCTCTTGGGGTATGTCTCTATAAGCTTAGCACATCCAGTTACTGAGATGTTTTCCCATTCTTCAAGCCAAAACTGTTACAGCTCCTTCAATTTGGATGGGTTCCGCTGGTGTAAAGCAATCTTTAAGTCATACCATAGATTCTCAATTGGATTGAGTTCTGGGCTTTGACTAGGCCATTCCAAGACATTTAAATGTTCCCCTTAAACCACTTGAGTGTTGCTTTAGCAGTATGCTTAGGGTCATTGTCCTGCTGGAAGGTGAACCTCCGTCCCAGTCTCAAATCTCTGGAAGACTGAAACAGGTTTTCCTCAAGAATTTCCCTGTATTTAGAGCCATTCATCATTCCTTCAATTCTGACCAGTTTCCCAGTCCCTGCTGATGAAAAACATCCCCACAGCATGATGCTGCCACCACCATGCTGGGATGGTATTCTCTGGGTTATGAGAGGTGTTGGGTTTGCGCCAGACATAGAGTTTTCCCTGATGTCCAAAAATATACATTTTAGTCTGACCAGAGTACCTTCTTCCATATGTTTGGGGAGTCTCCCACATGCCTTTTGGCGTACACCAAACGGGTTTGTTTATTTTATTTTTTTAAGCAATGGCTTTTCTCTGGCCACTCTATGGAGTGTGCTGCTTAATAAAGTGGTCATACGGACAGATTCTCCAATCTCCTCTGTGGAGCTTAGCAGCTCCTTCAGGGTTATTTTTGGTCTCTTTGTTGCCTCTGATCCTTGCCTGGTCTGTGAGTTTTGGTGGTCGGCTATGTTTTTGGCAGGTTTGTTGTGGTGCCATTTTTTTCCATTTTTTATTCATGGATTTAGTGGGATGTTCTTAGTGTCTGAGATTTTTTTATATCCCAACCCTGATTTATACTTCTCCCCAATGTTGTCCCTGACCTGTATGGAGAGCTCCTTGGTCTTCATGGTGCCGCTTGCTTGGTAGTGCCCCTTGCTTAGTGGTGTTGCATACTCTGGGGCCTTTCAGAACAAATCAAATCAAATCAAATTTTATTTGTTACATACACATGGTTAGCAGATGTTAATGCGAGTGTAGCGAAATGCTTGTGCTTCTAGTTCCGACAATGCAGTAATAACCAACAAGTAATCTAACTAACAATTCCTAAACTACTGTCTTATACATAGTGTAAGGGGATAAAGAATATGAACATAAGGATATATGAATGAGTGATGGTACAGAGCAGCATAGGCAAGATACAGTAAATGGTATCGAGTACAGTATATACATATGAGATGAGTATGTAAACAAAGTGGCATAGTTAAAGTGGCTAGTGATACATGTATTACATAAGGATGCAGACGATAATATAGAGTACAGTATATACGTATGCATATGAGATGAATAATGTAGGGTAAGTAACATTATATAAGGTAGCATTGTTTAAAGTGGCTAGTGATATATTTACATCATTTCCCATCAATTCCCATTATTAAAGTGGCTGGAGTTGAGTCAGTGTCAGTGTGTTGGCAGCAGCCACTCAATGTTAGTGGTGGCTGTTTAACAGTCTGATGGCCTTGAGATAGAAGTTGTTTTTCAGTCTCTCGGTCCCAGCTTTGATGCACCTGTACTGACCTCGCCTTCTGGATGATAGCGGGGTGAACAGGCAGTGGCTCGGGCGGTTGATGTCCTTGATGATCTTTATGGCCTTCCTGTAACATCGGGTGGTGTAGGTGTCCTGGAGGGCAGGTAGTTTGCCCCCGGTGATGCGTTGTGCAGACCTCACTACCCTCTGGAGAGCCTTACGTTTGAGGGCGGAGCAGTTGCCGTACCAGGCGGTGATACAGCCCGCCAGGATGCTCTCGATTGTGCATCTGTAGAAGTTTGTGAGTGCTTTTGGTGACAAGCCGAAATTTCTTCAGCCTCCTGAGGTTGAAGAGGCGCTGCTGCGCCTTCTTCACGATGCTGTCTGTGTGAGTGGACCAATTCAGTTTGTCTGTGATGTGTATGCCGAGGAACTTAAAACTTGCTACTCCCTCCACTACTGTTCCATCGATGTGGATAGGGGGGTGTTTCCTGAAGTCCACAATCATCTCCTTAGTTTTGTTGACGTTGAGTGTGAGGTTATTTTCCTGACACCACACTCCGAGGGCCCTCACCTCCTCCCTGTAGGCCGTCTCGTCGTTGTTGGTAATCAAGCCTACCACTGTTGTGTCGTCCGCAAACTTGATGATTGAGTTGGAGGCGTGCGTGGCCCCGCAGTCGTGGGTGAACAGGGAGTTCAGGAGAGGGCTCAGAACGCACCCTTGTGGGGCCCCAGTGTTAAGGATCAGCGGGGAGGAGATGTTGTTACCTACCCTCACCACCTGGGGGCGGCCCGTCAGGAAGTCCAGTACCCAGTTGCACAGGGCGGGGTCGAGACCCAGGGTCTTGAGCTTGATGACGAGCTTGGAGGGTACTATGGTGTTGAATGCCGAGCTGTAGTCGATGAACAGCATTCTCACGTAGGTATTCCTCTTGTCCAGATGGTTTAGGGCAGTGTGCAGTGTGGTTGAGATTGCATCGTCTGTGGACCTATTTGAGCGGTAAGCAAATTGGAGTGGGTCTAGGGTGTCAGGTAGGGTGGAGGTGATATGGTCCTTGACTAGTCTCTCAAAGCACTTCATGATGACGGAAGTGAGTGCTACGGGGCGGTAGTCGTTTAGCTCAGTTACCTTAGCTTTCTTGGGAACAGGAACAATGGTGGCCCTCTTGAAGCATGTGGGAACAGCAGACTGGTATAGGGATTGATTGAATATGTCCGTAAACACACCAGCCAGCTGGTCTGCGCATGCTCTGAGGGCGCGGCTGGGGATGCCGTCTGGGCCTGAAGCCTTGTGAGGGTTAACACGTTTAAATGTTTTACTCACCTCGGCTGCAGTGAAGGAGAGACCGCATTTTTCCATTGCAGGCAGTGTCAGTGGCACTGTATTGTCCTCAAAGCGGGCAAAAAAGTTATTTAGTCTGCCTGGGAGCAAGACATCCTGGTCCGTGACTGGGCTGGATATCTTCCTGTAGTCCGTGATTGACTGTAGACCCTGCCACATGCCTCTTTTGTCTGAGCCGTTGAATTGGGATTCTACTTTGTCTCTGTACTGACGCTTAGCTTGTTTGATAGCCTTATGGAGGGAATAGCTGCATTGTTTGTATTCAGTCATGTTACCAGACACCTTGCCCTGATTGAAAGCGGTGGTTCGCGCTTTCAGTTTCACGCGAATGCTGCCATCAATCCAAGGTTTCTGGTTAGGGAATGTTTTAATCGTTGCTATGGGAACGACATCTTCAACGCACGTTCTAATGAACTCGCACACCGAATCAGCGTTTTCGTCAATGTTGTTATTTGACGCAATACGAAACATGTCCCAGTCCACGTGATGGAAGCAGTCTTGGAGTGTGGAGTCAGCTTGGTCGGACCAGCGTTGGACAGACCTCAGCGTGGGAGCTTCTTTTTTTAGCTTTTGTCTGTAGGCAGGTATCAGCAAAATGGAGTCGTGGTCAGCTTTTCCGAAAGGGGGGCGGGGCAGGGCCTTATATGCATCGCGGAAGTTGGAGTAACAGTGATCCAAGGTTTTTCCGCCCCTGGTTGCTCAATCGATATGCTGATAAAATTTAGGGAGTCTTGTTTTCAGATTAGCCTTGTTAAAATCACCAACAGCAATGAATGCAGCCTCCGGATAAATGGTTTCCAGTTTGCAAAGAGTTAAATAAAGTTCGTTCAGAGCCATCGATGTGTCTGCTTGGGGGGGGGGGGGGGGGGATATATACGGCTGTGATTATAATCGAAGAGAATTCTCTTGGTAGATAATGCGGTCTACATTTGATTGTGAGGAATTCTAAATCAGGTGAACAGAAGGATTTGAGTTCCTGTATGTTTCTTTCATCTTTCAGGTGTATGTATACTGAGATCATGTGACAGATCATGTGACACTTAGGTTGCACACAAGTGGACTTCATTTAGCCAATTGTGTGATTCTGAAGGTAATTGGTTGCACCAGATCTTATTTAGGGTCTTCATAGTAAAGGGGGTGAATACATATGCACGCACCACTGTTGTTGTTTTTTGAAAGAAGTTATGGTTTATAGTTAAAACCTGTTAAGGCTCGGGACAATACTGCCCCCTTTGGATGAATTGCGTGCCCATAGTAAACTGAAAAAAAATCTGTCCAAAATTGCTAATATATGCATATAATATAATAATATTGGATAGAAAACACTCTAAAGCTTCTAAAGTAAAGCATCTAGGCTTATAGCTATGCTAGCTATCAATACTCTTACACAAATGCTTGTTTAGCTATGGTTGAAAAGCATATTTTGAAAATCTGAGATGACAGTGTTGTTAACAAAAGTCTAAGCTTGAGAGCAAATATATTTATTTCATTTCATTTGCGATTTTCATGAATAGTTAACGTTGCGTTATGCTAATGAGCTTGAGGCTATAAATAGGATCCCGGATCCGGGATTGCTCGACGCAAGAAGTTAAGAAGCAGTGTATCTTTTTAACTATATGTAGAACATCTATATTTTGTCAAAGTTTATGATGTGTATTTCTGTTATCTGGCGGAACTATCTATAATTTCTCCGGACATTTTTGAGGATTTTCTGAACATGGCGTCAATATAAACAGAGATTTATGGATATAAATTGCATATTATTGAAAAAAACATAAATGTACTGTGTACCATGTCCTATTACTGTCATCTGATGAAGATTTTCAAAAGGTTAGTGAATTATTTTTCTTTTAAACCTGCGTTTGTGATTGCATCTTTTGTTCGACCAAATGGCTGTATATCGTCTGTGTCTTTGTGGTGGTTTGACATAAATATGTGCTATGTTTTCGCTGTAAAACATTTTAGAAATCTGACTCACTAGGTAGATGAACAAGGTGTTTATCTTTCATTTGAGCTATTGGACTTGTTAATGTGTGGAGGTTAAATATTTCTAAGAATATTTTTGCATTCTGTGTGCCACCTTTTGAGTTGAGCGGTGGGGGGGGGGGGTGCCCTTGGTGAACCTGTACCGTGAACACGTTAACTCTAGTGGTTAAAGCTTTGAACCCATAACTGAAAGGTTGCTAAATCGAATCCCGAGCTGACAAGCTAAAAATCTGTCATTCTGCCCATGGAAAAGGCAGGTAACCCACTCTTTCTATGCCGTCATTGTCACGCCTTGACCTTGGAGATCCTTTAAATTCTCTATTTGGTAGGTCAGGGTGTGACTAGGGTGGGAAATCTATGTTCATATTTCTTTGTTGGCCGAGTATGGTCCCCAATCAGAGGCAGATGTCTATCGTTGTCTCTGATTGGGGATCATACTGAGGCAGCCCTTTTTCCCACCTTCTGTTGTGGGATCTTGTCTTTGTGTGTTGCATGTGTTGCACTCCTGGCTTTACATTCGTTGAGTTGTTTATTGTTTTTGGTGGAACATTTAAAATGAAAGAAAATGTACGCCTTCCACACTGCACCTTGGTCTTCATTTAACAACGGACGTTACAGTCATTGTAAATAAGAATTTGTTCTTAACTGACTTGCCTAGTTAAATCAAATAATTTACTTTTAAAAAAGTGCCAATATTTCAAGAATAAAATAAACATTGGGAAATTAAGTCAACATTTTGAGAATGGCATCACAGTTATATTTCAAGATTAAGATAGGGTATTAGGTTATTAACCCATAGAGTCTATTGACTCACACAAACATGGTGGTCTCTATGACCCCACAAGCCCCAAAACACTCGTCTGAAGTCGGTACCGTTGACGTACAAACTTCTGTTTGTAGCGTCCAAACTAATGTGATCCCACTGTGGAAAGGGTAGATCCTCACGGACACAATGGTGTTCTCTGTTTTGCTCTACAACCCCCACAAGTGCCACGGGACTTGTCTGAAGGTAAACATTTATGAAAGTATGGAGGTAGATGTTAATTACATGTGTCCCTGGCACCCTGTTGCTGTAGGAACCAGCTGGAATGGATGAGGTATTTCATCCAAGTCTGCGTGATTACATACATAGGTAGGGCTGGGTTGTGTGTGTATGCAGGTGAGTGTGTGTGTGTGGGGGTGAGTGGGATAAAAGTATGGTCAAAAAAACAAATTGTCATCAATCTAATGATTTAATACACTTGTTCAAATAGGCGTCACTGCGCGCACACACACACAGGTGCATGCACACACTCTCTCACACCTACCCACACATTTCCCCCTGGCAACTTCAGACTATAGGCATACACGTGTTAGCAGATGTTATTGCGGGTGAAGCACTCTTCGGCCATGGTGCGTTATGAGCACAAACAATAAAATATGTTGGCACAGTCACCGACTAAGAAGAGACCTGGGGTTGAGTCCCTGTCTGTCGCCGACTGAGTGGAGACCTGGGGTTAAGTCCCTGTCTGTCTACAATTCACTACAATGTTCTGCTGTGTATCCTTGGCAAACACCTTGCAAGAAATATGTGCATAATGGCAACTATTAACGACCTTATCCATGGGTTTTTTGGCAACTATCCTATCCAACTATCCAACTAACAACTATAGGCAAGTAGGCTACATGAGCACACCCAATGAATCAAATGATCTTGGGATCCTGGAGACCTGGGGCTATGAGTGTGTTTGTGTCCCATGTCAATCTGCTCTCCAAATTTGCTACAACAGCGCTATTTTGCGGCCCGTTATAATCTTATAGCGGTCCACTAGATTGAGTACCCTAGGCTAATCGCAAGTTACGTGAAAGTAAATTATAGGCCTATCCTACGGCTGCGGGAGAAATGAACAATGAAGCGTGATTTTACGAAAACGTGTATGTGAGAGGATAGGCAATTGAAGGAACACTCCAGCATGTTCAAAGCAGCTCATTTTCGTCGCTGTTAGAATATATTTTTGTCTGGATTCTCCCTTTAACACACACACACACACACACACACACTGCATGTCAATGTTTTAAATGTGTATAGATTGTAAAGTATTTTATCTGTAATGTATTTTTCGTTCAGTGTCGGACCCCAGTAAGATTAGCTGTCGCCATTGTCGTCAGTTAATGGGGATCCTAATAAAATCAAATAAATCTAAATTATAAGCATAGGCCTATAATGAGGCTACTTCTTTGGACGTGTACATAAAACAACATGCCGTTAGGCCCAAATTTGTAATTTAACCTTTATTTTTTCGACATATAGGCTGCTGGCCTAGCTGTTACTTTATAGGATACTATACATGGTGTCGGCATACGCAGGGGATTGAGGATAACATTGTAGCGAATTCGAAGGGCACCATGACAGGGACTGATGCACGCAACTCATGTCTCTTTGCAATCTGAAAACGCTCCATAGCCGTTAGAATGGCATTGCTTTGGGGATATCATGTTTGTGCATGTGCATGAGTGCGCAGCGCAGTGGCTCCTGTTTAAACAGGTGTATTAGACCCCCCCTACACACACACACACACACACACACACACAACCCACACGTTTCTTCCTATGTATGTAGCCACACGGACTTGCATGAAATACCTCATCCATCTGTGTGGTTCCTCCTAAAAGACCAAATCTGTGGCACAACCTCTTCCAGGTCCTAATACCTATAATAACATGGTTATTATGTGCTAAAATAGACAATATTTCCTTGTTACTAAAGCCAATTCTAATGTATAGTTTCACCAGTTATCTAACTCAGGCATTTCAAGGGTGGCGCATACAGTGACAGGGAGCCAGGGAGACCAAATACCATACTTTAATCTTGAAATCTAACTAACTTTGTCGACTTTTTTTTCTCACATTTTAAATGTTTAGTTTATTCTCAAAATATTGGCACTTTATTCCCCAATTTGTTTTTGACTTTATTCTTGAAATATTGCCACATTATTCAGAAAATATTGCCAATTTTTTTTAAGTACTTTTTTCCAAGTATCTCCACCCATCACCACTTATAAAAAGTGTCTCTTCACTTGGCCCTAATACTCTTTCTTATTTAAATTACATAAATACCAACCGTTTATCTTTTCCAGTGATGATAAGCACATGGATGTATCATGGTATGGTGGGGTATGCAAAATGGGTCAACTTTGAGCACCTTTATCTCCTGAATGTTTTGGCATGCAGGTAAATCATTTCTTGATAACTTCTTCCATGGGCAAACATGTATGGAACGTTTTGTTTCAATCCAAAAGGATGCTGTCAAAGTGTTTGAATGCAAATGGGAGGCTACATCTATAAACATAAAGTTCCTTGTTGGGAAAGAATACAAACAAGCCTAGATATTACCCAAGCAACCAGCTACCCCCCAAGCCTGTGACAATTAGAGATGCTGGTGACATGAACAAAATGCTAAATCTCTGTCAATACACCAACATTTACAGTTGGGAAGCATATGGAATCGCTGATAGAGCAGACTAAGCTCACCCCTCAGCTTTGCTTTGTATAGCATGGTACAGGTGGAATAGGTGTCATATCACTGCAGACGTGTTGCAAGCCTCTGCACCTTCACACCGCCGTCGTGACAGAGGTAGAGGTAGGTCACCCCAAGGCTTTATCCAGACCTGTGTAATGCACTCTAATCTCTTCCCTTCTCTGTCTCTTCCTCCTCTTTTGCTCTCTCCCTCTCTTGCCCTCTCGCTCCCTTTTCCTCTGTCTCATCCTTTGTTCTCTCCCTCTGGCTCGTCCTCGCTCGAGCTCTCTCCCTGTAGCCCTCAATCTTGCTCTCTCCCTCTCTCCCTCTGTCGTCCTTAGCAACCTATGACTGTGCATGTTGATGCAACAGTACAGTGAAACCCGTACAGTAAAGTATGTTATATCACTATCTGAATGAACGCTGCTGAGGGCGTTTATTTTGCGTAGGAATTTGGCACCGTGGTGCGTTTGTGAGACTTCCACAAAATCTGTCAGTATAAGGAAGATCGTTTTCAGATGTTTTTTTTCTCATTTGTAAACATTACAATGCATTTAACTATTTTAAAGGCCTAAGGTGAAGAGCATACCAGAATGAATAAAGATATATGCTAAGACCAGTGAATTGACAGTGAATTGACATTATTTACAGTGCATGTAGACTTCTCCGTGCGGACAATTGACTGATTATGAGTAGCCAAGCAGATAGCATTATTCTGCACACTTACCCCTTTTAAACCAGTCAATTAACTCTTACGAACACATACCTGTCTGCATAATTGTGTCCCCAGTGCTTAATGATCTGAATAAATTTAGGGAGATGAAGCCTGAATCTGCCAGATGATAAAATAAGTTCCATCTGGTTAACATTAGATATTGATGTCTAATAAAAGACAAGATGCCTTAGCGCAGTATTAATTCAGAAGTAAAGTGACCCAGGAGCTCAAACTTGAAAGCTTGATTAAAACTTAAGAGGGAAAAGGGACCGGAATAGAATTCCAAAAAGATGTAGCCCAGTGTCTTTTCAACTCGGATTAATTCACTGATGTAGTGCAAGTTATACCCCTCTCCATTTTAATCACTATGTTTCCTGTATATACTCTAGCTTCCAAGTTCTACTGCATGTGACAGCATGGTGCAAGATCATGTCCTAGTCACAATAATCATGTCCAAGTCACAATAATGTCCTCAAAGCTCTTCAGATCTGAAGAGCTGAGAGACCTAGTTGCGTTCCTGGTTCTATGCATTTCGTCAGTGTCCTGGAAAAACCTTGTGTCTCACATTTTTGTTGATTTTGAGTTAGTCATTAGTTAGTCATTTAAAAAGCCCTGTGAACTTCCATTAAAAAAAAAATTCAATTCCTAAGATTCCTGCTTTTTTTCCAGGATTTCCAACCTAGTCTGACACCTTTCTCTAGAACACACACTTCCTTGACAGATGTCTCCATCATATACCTCACAGTCATCACACATCACAGATGTATTTAACTGAGTGAGCTCAACTGATGCGCTGGTAGAGTCATTACAGTTGTCAGTGGATGAGGCACTGGCATGTTTACAGTGTCAAAGTGAATGATATCTGTCATTAGTTCGCCAACATCATAGTTCATAAATCCTGTCTTTACAAAAAGACATTGGTCAGGGTCAGCTACCTCCATGGAAACGATACAAAGTATTTGCGTGCTGTTCATGATGCTCACCTCGAGGGCTTAGAGAGGCAGACCTTTTCACTGGATAAGATGTCTCTCTGTGAGACTCTAATTGGATACCTCATACATGATACGCATCCCAATTGGCAACCTTTTTCCTCTGTAGAGCACTACTTTTGCTCTGGGATTTTGTCAAAAGAAGTGCACTAAATAGAGAATAGGGTGCCATTTGGGATGTAGCGTTAGATTATACTCTCTACACAGCAGCAAGCTGTCCGAGGCCAGGAAGAGGGAACCTGATCCAAGGATCCACGTGAACTGTACGTGGTCATCCCATGCAAACAGTAGCATTTGAATACATTAGGATCGTACATTAGGATTCAGAGAATATTGAGGTGTATTGAATCAGTGAGGATGAATGATGCCTCGTCATTGTTAAACACTGATCCAAGCACAGTGTTCTGTGGAAATGTAATAAGGCTGATCTTGGGAGGTATCAGACAAACCACGTGTATTCAGGTCCCCTGATTCAATGTGGCGATGCAAGCATTATTCACAGCACTTTACAGCAGTTCCCACTCTCAGCACTTATTATGGTTTGACAATAATACAATGCATCTTGGATTGTGTGAAAAGTGCCACACATTCTCGCACCCACACTCTCTCCCTCCCTCCCTCCCACTCACCCACCCACGTCTCTCTCGCTCTCTCTCTCTCTCTTGCTCTCCCTCTCTCCTCATTCAGAACAGTTGAAGTCACCAAACTTGTTTTTGTAATATGTTCGGTTCAGTTCGCTGCATCCTAATACCAGCAGGTCAGTGCAATGCTTATGGATCCCCGTTGGACTAAGATATGTCTTAGTCCTATGTCATTTCTCCGCAGAGTTCATGTTCAACGCGCAACGAACACACTATTGTTCCACCAAAAACACCTTAACTGCGAATGAGTGACTATGGATCAAACACAAAACCTTTCCATCAAAAAGCCTTCAAAATGTGCCTTTTGCATGAGAGGGCCAGAAGGTGGGTGTTAAAAGCTCAGTGGAGTGTTTGTAAAATAAAGCCTTGGCTGGACACTCCGACCCTTGGCGAGGAAGACACATGAAACACATATATGGAAGAAAATCAGAAATTCAAAAGGCCTGGCTTGGCTTTGAAGCTTTATTCATTGGCGAATGGATAGATGGACATCTATGTTTAGCACAATCGCCATTTCATGTCCCCCATTAAAAAAAAAAAAAAATATATATATATATATAGATTTTCCACTCTTCTGAGACTAAATTGAGAAGAAAGACTTGCAGTCTTTGGGAGTTTGAGATGTATTTTATCTGTTCTCTCTCTTTCAGTAGAGTGAGAGTGGACATATTGTTATCACATTGATTGGCAGTCTGCTGTAAGTCTAAAGCCTGTGTTGCACACCTCGGCGAAGAAGGATCTGTGCCTCGGCTTAAATATCCACAAATAGGTATTACATTGAAGCAATATCGGTCATGCAATATAAATGGTACGCTAGTGTAGACATTGGAACGTAACCTGTCATGCTCATGCCACAATAATTTGGTAAACACAGAATCAACATTATGACTTTCACACGCTCACAATAGGTCATGTCCCCATTGAAAAGTCCATTGTGAAAACACCTTTTCCCTAATTAGCATGTTCTCCCCGGGCCTTCTAATTAGTCTGTTAATTGCCCTTACTCCCCACACTGCATTTGAGAATTCAAATGATATTCCACCCAAATGAGTCCCTCATATGTTTTGTTCATTGGGTCCCAGCTGTTGCTTAAACTTAGTGCGATGGAATTCAGAAAAAATAAAATTATCTGTTATTGGCCTTTTGCTATAAGGACATACAAAATATGTAAAAACACAATTGTGGTTAAATGTGTTGATATATACTATAATTGAGCATGACTTGTACTGTACTGTAGTTCTTTCAGGCTTTAGTTTAGAATTCCTTCTCATCCATTTTAGTCTTTGTTGTATTCACCTACAGTATTTTTTTACGGTGGATAAGAATTTATGGCAAGGTCAGGGCTAATGTTAATCTGATGGAGGACAATAGTGCATAGATCTGAGTCAGTCACTTTGGATTGCATAGAAGGGAGTCATGTGACGGTCATCTCAGTCACCTGAGTTAGGAGGTCAACTGACTGTTGGGCTAAGCAAAATACTTTTCCAACTGCAGAGCCCAGCCCATCACCTCCCTACCTCAGATGTCAGAGTGACAGAGATGGATTCGGGTGGCGACCTCGTGATGGACTACCAAGGCTGTCCGGGAGGTTTTACCGTGACAACAAGCTGTTTGATGTTCCATAGTCTTGGCTCAGCTCCAGACCAGCAAACGCCTCACGGACCTCCGATACTCAAACGCCATTCATGTCGCTAATCTGATTCAGAGGGGTTGGGTTAAATGCAGGAGATACATTTGGTTTGAATGCATTTAGTTGTGCAACTGACTAGGTATCCCCTTTCCCCTTCCCTAATTATTTGTGGAAAAATACACAACTTTGGTCTTGGTGTCTGGTTCTAATCCATTTTTAATTAAACGATCATTCTGAGTCTGTGGCTCCCTCTTTAATGTGTCTCAACTTATATCTGTTTTATTTTTATGTTTTAGCCAAACACAAAAAACTCAAATGAATCCACCTACGCACGCATGCACTCACAGACACACACGCACACTACTCTTTGAAAGGGGGAGCTTTCTTGCTTGATTCAGCTAGCTGCCTCTACATTCATTTACAATTAGGCGGTCCCGCTCATATTTCATCTACAGGGGGAAATGTTTCATTGTTTAATCCTAGAAAGCATTTTGAAAGATTACATATCGCTTCTTTCATAAAGACACCATTAGTGTCTCGGGAGTAATGGAAGCCACTAATTTGATGGTTTGACCTTAAGCTATTCATCAGCTCGGAGGGAAGACGAAATGGATGTTGTCAGAGTTCACATTATCATTTGGCCACAGGACTCAAGAGTTTAATGATGGCGTTAAGTAAAACAGCTGCAAAGAAAATATTGTGGAACAAAAGACTGAGAAAATGGGGCTAGGGTATTTTTATAGATGTACTAGAGTGTACTATAGTCTACTGATTCTTAGAATCCAACCATGCTGTGGTGGTAAAGAGCCAGATTAATTACTAAGTCTGATCAAGAATAAGGGAACTATACTGAACAAATATATAATTGCAACATGTAAAGTGTTGGTCCCATTTTTCATGAGCTGAAATAAAAGATCTAAGAAAATTTCCATATACACAACAATATTATTTCTCTCAAATGTTGTGCACTAATTTGTTTACATCCATGTTAGTCAGTATTTCTCCTTTGCCAAGATAATCCTGACAGTTGTAGCATATCAAGAAGCTGAATAAACAATGAGATCATTACACAGGTGCACCTAGGGATAATAAAAAGCCCCTCTTTTGTTGCAAAACACAGTGTCACAGATGCCTCAAGATTTGAGGGAGCATGCAATTTAGAATTCTGACTGCAGGAATGTCCACCAGAGCTGTTCTGATGAGCCGCTTCCATCTTCATTTTTAGAGAAGTTGCAGTGCGTCCAACTGGCCTCACAACCGCAGACCACGTGTAACCACGCCATCCTAGGACCTCCGCATCCCGCTTCTTCTTCACCTGCGGGATCGTCTGAGAACAGCCACACAGACAGCTGATGAAATTGAGGAGTATTTCTGTCTGTAATAAAGCCCTTTTGTGGGGAAAATCTCCTTCTGATTGACACCCATGGCTGCATTTATTTCAATTGACTGAGTTCCTTGTATGAGCTTTAACTCTCTCAGTGACAATTGTTGCATGTTGCTTTCATATTTTTTGTTCAGTGTACTCTATTAAACCCTGGAGTCTCTAAGATCAGTGAGGTATGTAAAACATCTTAAGCTCAATGGTGTGAAAAATCCCCAACAACAACATGTCACAAAGATAATGTCAAGATTAATATGGCCTCTGAGGCAATTCGGCAATAGACAACACAAGTCAGAAGTTGTTTTTGCCATTCTCACTGGCGACTGATAGGGTAAAATGATATTAGCACAGGTGCCCACACAAAGAGGAGCTGCTGAAGTGGTAACTAATCTGATCCTAGATATGAACATATAAATTAGTAATTGAGCCATATTTTTTTAAATCCCCATTCAGCTGCTTGTGTATTTTGTAGCATGAACACTTTTGCAAATTGTCTAATGGCAGGAAATTTATCAAACTGGAAATGTTCATAAAGAGGTTATTTTTGTTTTGTAAAGGCTACATTGTAATTAGTGAAATTAAATTGAATATAATTTTGCTATTCCAGGAATCTATTTCAGTGATTGCATTTGTATGATTCTTTTGCTAAAAGCACTTCAATTAATTTGCTTTATGGTTGGCTTATGATACAATGCAAACGAAGATACAAATTATTTTGTTATTTAAATGGCCTTGTTCTGCAGGAACCTTTTAATATATAACTCACTTATTTCATATAATGAAACCAAATGTACAGCCCAACGGCATAAACACAGCCCGTAAACCAGATCGACATTTGGTGCCTCAATTAATCCACACAAATCCACAAAAATACAGTGCAATAGATTCACTATCAAAGTTTACAAAGGGTAGTAGTATAATTATCTCTCAATAACTTTCAGTTTCGTAACATCACACATTCATTGTCAGTGTTTTCTCACCTGTCAAATTACATAAGCAGGGTGTCCTTCCTTCTGAGCCTGAGGCTGAGCCCGACCTAGCCAGTAAACTCAGAGGACTTTGAGACGCTCGTAGTCCCGTTCATCATTAGTGCTAGTGTCCACCGAGGTCAGCTCGCTCACCACCACCATCCCGGCATGATGAATCCCCACCTATTCAAAGAGTAATTTAAACGGCTTGACAGTCTGGACCCGCATTCAATGGGGGCTCCTCATCGCTCATCTCATCTCTGGGACTTGGAACAGGCAGAATTGATTGACGCTCAGAGGGCAATATAATATAATGTAGTGTAGTCATTGCTGGGCCTTGCAGTGCCACAGAAATTAGCTTTAAAATGATGTAGTACACGGGACCTTGTAATCTCACCAATCAAATTATCCACTGAGATTCCCCCAACCTTGCTATAGAGAACTAATGGAGTCTAACTTAACTGCAACAGTGGAGAGCTACTTCTTCACTGTCCTCTGGGTTACTCTATCTCAGTACACTGATCTATATTCAACTTGTACACATGTCAAAGTGTGATGAGAGGTAGGAGTTACCATTATTGCATTAGCTGTGGGTCACCTCGAGTGTCACACTGTATGGTCGAAGTGTGTCACTGAGGTATAAACCACTGAACCCGATCTTCACTGGGTCTTAATGGGTTTCCATTTTGTTCATCGGCCCTTTGCCTTTACGATTTCTTCCAACCCAAACAAGGACATTGTACCGTAAACCCTCACAAGAAACATAATCTATAGAGCAAACCAATGTGGCCGCCATCTCCTCTGCTCTGGCAGAACTGACACTTTTCATCAGTTTCCTTATTCCCCTGTCGCATCTAATCTAATTCATTAATGCCTTTGCGAAAGTGTCATAATAGCACCGAGGCAGAATGACTACGTTTGGAGCCATTTGATGGTTCCTCTGCATCAATTATTATGATTATCTTGAATCTCTCGGGATTATCTGTTGTAGTGACATTTAAAAGTGCAATTTCCAAGATTGCGAAAAATCCTAATTGATTGCTTTCTCAAGCCTCGATTTCGACTCATTTTAGAGAAGTAAACACAAGTCAAGCAGCACATGTTGATGTCTCATTCAGAGCGCTAGAAAAGAGTTTTGTTCTGACACATCCATTTCAGAAACTACCAACAACGAATTAGCAAAACAAGTAGCAAGCAGTAAAAATGTGAACATCCAGTTTATGTTACTAGATGTGAATTCATGATTGAACGTTCTCCTTGTGTCTTTATTTTTAAATTAGTTATTGAATTTATTCTGTACTGGGTGACCTACTGTACGTACAGTATATCGACTGAAGTTTCATAGCCTCTGTTTGACCATGTGGGATGGGTGAGATTGGATCTATAGTAGGGCTACATCAAATCAAATCAAATTTACTTGACACGTGTGCCAAATACAACCTTACAGTGAAATGCTTACTTACAGGTTCTAACCAATAGTGCGAAAGAAAAAGGTGTGTGTGTGTATGTGTGTGTAAGTAAAGAAATAAAACAACAGTAAAAAGACATTTGATAATAACAGTAGCAAGGCTACATACAGACACCGGTTCGTCAGGCTTATTGAGGTAGAATGTACATGAATGTTTTGTTAAAGTGACTATGCATATAAGATAAACAGAGAGTAGCAGCAGCGTAAAAGAGAGGTTGGGGGGGGGGGGGAACACAATGCAAATAGTCCGGGTAACCATTTGGTTACCTGTTCAGGAGTCTTATGTCTTGGGGGTAAAAACGGTTGAGAATCCGTTTTGTCCTAGACTTGGTACTCCGGTACCACTTGCCATGTGGTAGTAGAGAGAACAGTCTATGACTGGGGTGGTTGGGGTCTTTGACAATTGTCAGGGCCTTCCTCTGACACTGCCTGGTGTAGAGGTCCTGGATGGCAGGCAGCTTTGCCCCAGTGATGTACTGGGCCGTACGCACTACCTTCTGAAGTGCCTTGCGGTCGGAGGCCGAGCAGTTGCCGTACCAGGCAGTGATGCAACCAGTCAGGATGCTCTCGATGTTGCAGTTGTAGAACCTTTTGAGGATCTCAGGACCCATGCCAAATCTGTTTAGTTTCCTGAGGGGAAATAGGCTTTGTCGTGCCCTCTTCACGACTCTCTTGGTGTGTTTGGACCATTCTAGTTTGTTGGTGATGTGGACACCAAGGAATTTGAAGCTCTCAACCTGCTCCACTACAGCCCCGTCGATGAGAATGGGGACGTGCTCGGCTCTCTCTTTCCTGTAGTCCACAATCATCTCCTTAGTCTTGGTTACGTTGAGGGATAGGTTGTTAATCTGGCACCACCCGGCCAGGTCTCTGACCTCCTCCCTATAGGCTATCTCGTCATTGTCGGTGATCAGGCCTACCACTATTGTGTCGTCAGAAAACTTAATGACACAGTCTCAGCTTTCTTCTCTTTGAATGAGGCCTTTGAAAATCCCTATAGGCAGCCAGTTATGTGTGTGAAGGCAAGGCTGAGACCAGTGGAGCACCTGATCTCAGAACAGCGGGTATCCTCATACAGATTGGCTTGGTGCTGGGAGAGATGCAAGAGTACCTAGACATGTATGGTGCCTGAGTAGTAGTACAGTAATGAGAAAAAACTCCCATCCATTTCTTCCTCCACACTTACTGCATTATACTCATATCCTCCATAATCACTGGTGCTGATTCTTTGCATAATTGTGAGCAGACCGCAGGTTAACAATTCTGTTCCGTATTCTACACTTTGGTTTGCAGGTTTTTGTTTAAATATATGCCACGGTTCAGAAAACACTGCATGTATTCTGTGTATTACGGCCTTATTTCCAACACGGCAAGGGTGCTATTGTAGAGGTTGAATGTCAGACTTAATGTACTGGACTTAATACAAACCTGCACTGCGATAGAATCAGTTATCTGCATTGCACAAACAACTATGTCCTTAATGTCCATTAGGGCCATTTCCATGTTCCTTGTGTGTTTGCATGAACATTGCCCGTCGGTCGTGTACTTTCCCCTTTCAATTTCCCCTGCTTTGTTTTTGCATAACATAACCCACCGGGCTCATAGATCATGATGGGATAAAAACGCCAATCCGTTCCGGCGGAAAAGACGGGGATGAGGATTGGGCCGCTCAGTCCGTGCCCTTCACCTCAGCTCTGCATATCTCCCGAGAAACCAACACAATTTCCCTTCGTTTATGAGACTGCTGCACACAATGGGAGACCTAGTCAACCCCTGCTCTGTTTTACTGCTTACCCTAGCCAAATGAAAATCTGTCTGTGGGTCCGCTCTTCCCGGAAATGACTTGTACTCAGACAACCATCAAGGTTACCCTATAGGTATTTATCAACACTAATACATTACTGTCAAGCTGCAAATGCAAAAATTGCATTGTGCCGGAATGTTTACACATTTGTTTTTCCCTCTGAGGGAAAAAGTCACTTTACAGTCGTTAAAAGTAGCTCCAGAAAAGGAGAACAATGGTAGATTTCTGGGCAGTCTGAGGCTATTGTTTGGAAACCTCTTCTGTCTTTGTTTCCCTTTTTCTTTGCATCTGACATGAAAATGACAACTGAGGTCTCTGATCTGTATGTTTTATTTCTTCTTTCCTCTCCGTGTCTCATGCTCTCCCAGTGATGCTAAATAAATGATCACAAGTAGAGAACACAAACCAACCACGCTGTAATGGGGATTCTCAGATGCTGCGTTCAGCTTTTATTTGCTATACACCCCATTACAACAGACAATTTTGTTCATTGTATAACGGTCAGTCGAAATTAAAGGAGCCAGTGCCTAAGATATAATACTTTAAAAAGTATTTCAATGAGTGTAATCACCATAGGGACTGTTCCTGCAATCAAAGAAAATCAGTAATTTCACAATAAAAGCGCAAATTGGACAGCTGCTTGTAAATCAGCTTAGTTAGGCTGGGGCGAGGAAAAAGCTTACGAACATGTGATATTGAGACATTGGGATGGTGCTTTGTGCTTTGACGTGTACACTGAGTGGACAAAACATTAGGAACACCTTCCTATTATTGAGTTGCAACACCGTTTGCCCTCAGAACAGCCTCAATTCATTTGGGCATGAACTCTACAAGGTGTCGAAATCATTCCACAGGATTGTTGGCACATGTTGACTCCAATGCTTCCCACAATTGTGTCAAGTTGGCGGGATGTCCTTTGGTGGTGTACTAGTCTTGATACACACGGGAAATTGTTGAGTGTGAAAAACCCAGCAGTGTTGCAGTTCTTGACACACTCAAACTGGTGGGCCTGGCATGTACTACCATACCCTGTTCAAAACACTTAAATATTTTGGCTTGCCCATTAAGCTCTGAATCCATGGCTCAATTGTCTCAAGGCTTAAAAATCCTTCTTTAACCCGTCTCCTCCCCTTCATCTACCCGGATTGAACTGGATTTAACAGGTGACATCAATAAGGGATCATAGCTTTCACCTGGATTCACCTGGTCAGTCTATGTCAAAGAAAGAGCAGGTGATGTTAATGTTTTGTACACTCAGTATATATCCAGCATGCGCGTACGCATGAGTTTCTGCTCACAAAAGGCTTAGTACAAAAGGCTCAGGCCTACAGCATGACGGCAACCATACCCACCTTCTTTCTTAATCAGGGAGGCATTGGTGTGGTCCTGGCGAGCTAGACAGATGGAGAGGTGAAGCTGCTGGATCCCAACACTCCTCGTGGAACAGGGGTGCAGGAGGCTAAAGGAGAGACGGAACTTAAATCCAAAAGACTACACATGGAATCCAGGCTACCAAGTCTTCCAGACACTAGGTAAACCAATCATTGATTTATGATTTCACAACACGTACTGTGTTCAAACAGTGCAAGACGAAAAACTATTATGCATATCCTCAATAAAGGTAGCCTAGTCTTTAACCTGCTAAACTGTATACTATATACTGTATGTCTTTAATTAACTGTACTTGTCTTATCTGGCATACTGTTTCTAAGAGATTAAAGCCTTGTGTTCCCCCAAGATTACTTTGCTGTCATCCATGTCTAACGGCTCCACCTCCAAAACATGCTCTCTGACCAGTTATTATACTATTAGATATGAAAACAATAACAATCTCTAAGGATTAATGTTCACAACATGGGAAAGCGTTGTCAGAGACAATTTACATTTGTGAAAACATTAATTGACGTGAAAATCGTTGTCTAAACCCATATTTTCCCTTATATTTGCACTCAGAATAGGTGCTACCAAGAGATGTTCCATAGACAAGGTTCCATGGACAAAAATTCCAAAGCTCACGGCCCTGGGACTGAAGTTCTCCCTCTGCAACTGGGTCCTGGACTTCCTGACTGCCGTGGAGACGGTCAAAAACATAAAGTTCCTTGGTGTGCACGTCTCTGAGGAGCTAAAATGGTCCAACCACGCGGACACCGTGGTGAAGAAGGCACGGCAGCGACTCGTCAACTTCAGGATGTTGAGTAAATTTGACCTGTCCTCGAGGGCCCTCACAGTGTTCTGCAGGAGCACCATCAAGGCTATCCTGTCGGGCTGCATTACAGCCTTGTACGGAAACTCCACCGCCGCGGACCACAAAGTGCTACAGAGGGTGGTGCGTTCAGCCCCTGTCCCCCCTATGCTCCCCTCGTCTTCCTACCTGCTGCTCCCCTTATGGACATTTCCCCTACTCAGCAGATATTTAGCCTGCCCCCACCCCAATGGACATTTGTTATTATTTTTATTTATATTACTACCTATCTGTATTATATTTGTATGGTTTACTTTCACTTTGTCCTGCATTGTTGGAACTTCATTGTACCCTGTAAGTACGTCTGCAACCCTGTACATGTGAGTATTAAACTCCAATGTCAATTGCTCAAATATGTTTTTACAAATAAATGCATT
The DNA here is from genome assembly GCF_036934945.1 of Oncorhynchus masou masou. Taxonomy (NCBI): domain Eukaryota; kingdom Metazoa; phylum Chordata; class Actinopteri; order Salmoniformes; family Salmonidae; genus Oncorhynchus; species Oncorhynchus masou. The sequence goes on from NC_088218.1 coordinate 20,530,723, forward strand.
ACCACCACATTTGTATAAATTATGGTCATTGTAAGTATGATCGATCATCAAAATGTTTTAACTAACATAATCCCATAGCTAAAATGTTCTGGATGGATTGAAAATGTAATATTATTTTAATTCATCAGAGTTTAGAAATCACTCCCTGCTCACCTCCAAAGTTAGGCCAGGGATAGTAGAACCCTAAACTATCCCTTATACCTTATACATAAGTTGAACATAAGTCAAATAAAATGAAAATGTCTATGCCCTCTAGAACACTGCACATCCAATTACAGTTGATTTAGATGGTGATGCACTCGTTTCTTACACTGCATAAGAGCTCATTTACAGGCATGAGGATCGCTTTCCTGTCTGTTTTTATATCCCGAGGAAACATTTTTCTGTTTTCTCCCTTCCTAATGTGATGAATGAGAGCCGCTCCTGCCGCAGTGGAAATGTGCTAAGATATTATTTGGCCAACTTTTTTTTCTATATTAAAATATGGCCTGCCACCTGTTTGAAATGTTTGTAAGCATTCAGTCTGACATATTGTTTCTGTGAAATTAACCACAAGTCCCGGTCGGTGTGCTGACTGGAATGGTTGCTGCTCCAAATACTCTCCTTATTGTATATGGCGGCTTGGAAAAGAAGACCTAAGTAAATCCCTGGGGACTTGAGGTCTAGATCTTCAGGGTTTTATCCCTTGAGGGGTTGTTTTACATCTGACACAGCTCATCTTTGCGAGCTGTCTCTCCTCCCTCCTGTGCTACAGATTTGACCTTCCCTCTCCAATAGGAACCCTTTTTGGGGGTGTTTTTATTTATCTTTCCCCCCACTGCTGCATTTATGTTGACAGTTAATTTAACCGGATCAACACACAAAGTTGCCTTGTCTAAAGCTATAGGCATAGTGTGACAAATAGCAGCCAGGAAACTCCAAAGTCCATCTTCTGCCCACTCTGTCTGTGAAGATGAACCTTTCCAACTCTGCTGACAGTGTTTTTATTTACATAGTGAGCCAAAACAAAGCACAGTTAAGGCCACAGATCTCCCTAACAAACGTCCACAAGAGACACATTTCCAGAAAAGTTCAACAAAAGCCAGCGCCTGGGGGAATGAAAGATAAGTACTGCCATATCCACTACCTCTACCTCTTTATTATTAACCACTGAGAGATGATCTGGCTGTATGTTACTGGTAATACAGGTTAACATGACTGCTGTATTACCTGCGCTGACTGAACGTAGACTTGATATGGCATGACAAGTGTCTGATGGGAATCCACAGTGACACTTACAGATATAGGCTGAGATTGGGCAAACCTTAATAGCATGGTGACTGTCTCCTCGTGTCATTCAACAAGCACTGTTGAAAACGATTGGTGCAAAACGGGGTAAATGAAAACGTCTCGGACACTTGGCTGCTACTTTCCTCCACTCCAAACGATAAAGGTCAACATTGCAACACTCATTTAACATTTATCATACTGTTTTGTGATACAAGACTGCGGAGCTAAAACACCTTTGTGAAATGTTCTCAGAACTAATATGAAAAGAGTTCTTGCTTGATCCTTCCTGTGCAATATAGCCTGCCCAGTTCAATTTAAAGATACATCACGTAAAAGATTGAGAGCAATTGGCTGACATGTTCCAGTTACAAAAATGTTATCCTACGGGTTGTGGTGATATGCAACTGTAAGTCATCCTACCTTTTGTACACTTCTAGGGTGTGATAAAGCTGTATGCCACACTACCTACCTAGAGAGTTTTCATATATAATCTTTGTATCTGTCTATTTACCACTACAAACAGATGCTGGCACTAAGACGGCACTCAATGAGATGTATACGGCCCTAAGTAAACAGGAAAACACTCATCCAGAGGCAGAACTCCTAGTGGCCGGGGACTTTAATGAAGGGAAACTTAAATCCGTTTTACCTCATTTCTACCAGCATGTTAAATGTGCAACCAGAGGGAAGAAAACTCTAGACCACCTTTACTCCACACACAGAGATGTGTACAAAGCTCTCCCTCGCCCTCCATTTGGCAAATCTGACCATAATTCTATCCTCCTGATTCCTGCTTATAATTAAATTAGGAAGCACCAGTGATTGGACCATTAAAAAGTGGACAGACGAAGCAGATGCTAAGCTACAGAACTCTTTTGCTAGCACAGACTGGAATATGTTCGGGAAGGTTCCGATGGCATTGAGGAGTACACCACATCAGTCACTGGCTTCATCAATAAGTGCATTGATGACGTAGTCCCCACAGTGACTGTACGTACATACACCAACCAGAAGCCACGGATTACAGGCAACATCCGCACTGAGCAAAAGGTTAGAGCTGCCCCTTTCAAGATGCGGGACTCTAACCCGGAAGCTTATAAGAAATCCAGTTATGCCATCCGATGAAGCATCAAACAGGCAAAGTGCCAATACAGGACTAAGATTGAATCATACTACCCCTGCTCCGATGCTCATCAGATGTGGCAGAACTTGCAAACTATTACAGACTACAAAGGAAAGCCCAGCCGAGCCTACCAAATAAGCTAAATTCCTTCAATGCTCGTTTCCTGCCTAAATGACTACCGACCTGTAGCAGGCACGTCTGTAGCCATGATGTGCTTTGAAAGGCTGGTCGTGGCTCAAATCAACACCATTATTCCAGAAAACGTAGACCGACTCCAATTTGCATGCAGATGATGCAATCTCTATGACACTCCATACTGCCCTTTCACATCTAAACAAAAGGAAAACCTACGTGAGAATGCTATTCATTGACTACAGCTCAGTGTTCAACACCATAGAACCCTATAAGCTCATCACTAAACTAAGGACCCTGGGACTAAACACCTCCCTCTGCAACAGGATCTTGGACTTCCTGACTGGCCGCCCCTAGGTGGTAAGGGTAGGTAATAACACATCTGCTACGATGATCCTCAACACGGGGGCCCCTCAGGGGTGAGTGCTGTCCCCTCCTGTACGCCCTGTTCACTCATGACTGCATTGCCAGGCATGACTCCAACACCATCATTAAGTTTGCCGATGACGCAACAATAGTAGGCCTGATCACCGACAATGGTGAGACAGCCTATAGGGAGGAGGTCAGAGACCTGATCGTGTGGTACAAAGACAACAACCTCTCCCTCAATGTGATCAAGACAAAGGAGATGATTGTGGACTACAGGAAAAGGAGGACCGAGCACGCCCCCATTCTCATCGACGCAGCTGTAGTGGAGCAGATTGAGAGCTTCAAATTCTTTGACGTCCACAATACCAACAAACTAACATGGTCCAAGCACACCAAGACAGTCGTGACCAGTGCACAACAAAACCTATTCCCCCTCAGGAGACTGAAAAGATTTGGCATGTGTCCTCAGCTCCTCAAAAGGTTTTTCAGCTGCACCATTGAGAGCATTATGACGGTTTGCATCACTGCCTGATATGGCAACTGCTCGGCCTCCGACCGCAAGGCACTTCAGAGGGTAGTGCGTAAGGCCCAGTACATCACTGGGGCCAAGCTTCCTGCCATCCGGGACCTCTATACCAGGCGGTGTCAGAGAAAGGCCCTAGAAATTGTCAAAGACTCCAGCCACCCCAGTCATAGACTGTTCTCTCTGCTACCGCACAGCAAGCGGTACTGGAGCACCAAGTCTAGGTCCAAGAGGCTTCTAAATAGCTTCTATCCCCAAGCCATAAGACTCATGAACATCTAATCAAATGGTTACCGAGACCATTTGCATTGTCCCCCCCCCCCCACACACACACACCTCTTATGCTGCTACTCTCTGTTATTATCTATGCATGGTTACTATAATAAGTTACTTTTATTTGTATTGTATTTATTTTTTTCTAAAAAACTGCATTGTTGGTTAAGGGCTTGTAAGTAAGCATTTCACTGTAAGGTCTACACCTGTTGTATTTGGCTAGAGAGCAGTCTTGCCACAGATTTTCAAGCAGATTTAAGCAAATTGTAACTTGGCCACTCAGGAAAGTTCACTGTCTTTTTGCTAATCAACTGCTGTGTAGATGTGGCCTTGTGTTGGAGATTATTGTCCTGTTGTAGGCTATTTTCCTGCTGAAAGGTCAATTCCTCTCACAGTGTAACGGCGTTCTTCATTTGTTGAGAGAGAGTCGGACCGAAATGCAGCGTGTTGGTTACTCATGTTTTTTAATGAAAACAAATGACGATTCCATGAAAATACTGAGACAAATACAAAACAACAAAACGGAACGTGAAACCTAAATACAGCCTATCTGGTGAAACTACACAGAGACAGGAACAATCACCCACGAAATACAAAGTGAAACCCAGGCTACCTAAATACGGTTCCCAATCAGAGACAACGAGAATCACCTGACTCTGATTGAGAACCGCCTCAGGCAGCCAAAACTATGCAACACCCCTACTCAGCCGCAATCCCAATAACTAAAAAACCCCACTACGAAATACAACAACATAAACCCATGTCACACCCTGGCCTGACCAACTAATTAACGAAAACACAAAATACTAAGACCAAGGCGTGACAGAACCCCCCCCTAAGGTGCGGACACCCGGACGCACCTCAAAACCATAGGGAGGGTCCGGGTGGGCGTCAGTCCATGGTGGCGGTTCCGGCTCGGGACGTGGACCCCACTCGGGACTTAGGGGCAGCTCGGGACTGAGGGGAAGCTCGGGACTGAGGGGCAGCTCGGGACTGAGGGGCAGCCCAGTACTGAGAAAAAGCCCAGCCAGGCAGTTGAATCCGGCAGATCCTGGCTGACCTGGAAGAGTCTGGTTGACCAGCGGATCTGGAAGAGTCTGGCTGACCGGCAGATCTGGAATAGTCTGGCTGACTGGCAGATCTGGAAGAGTCTGGCTGACTGGCAGATCTGGAAGAGTCTGGCTGACTGGCAGATCTGGAAGAGTCTGGCTGACTGGCAGATCTGGAAGAGTCTGGCTGACTGGCAGATCTGGAAGAGTCTGGTTGACTGGCAGATCTGGAAGAGTCTGGCTGACTGGCGGATCCTGGCAGACTGACGGCTCTGGCTGCTTCATGCTGACTGACGGCTCTGGCTGCTCCATGCTGACTGGCGGCTCTGGCTGCTCCATGCAGATTGACAGCTCTGGTGGCTTCTTGCAGACTGACAGCTCTGACTGTTCCATGCAGACTAACAGCTTTGGCAGCTCCTTGCAGACTGGCAGCTCCTTGCAGACTGGCAGCTCCTTGCAGACTGGCAACTCCTTGCAGACTGGCAGCTCCTTGCAGACTGGCAGCTCCTTGCAGACTGGCAGCTCCATGCAGACTGGCAGCTCCTTGCAGACTGGCAACTCCTTGCAGACTGGCAACTCCTTGCAGACTGGCAGCTCCTTGCAGACTGGCAGCTCCATGCAGACTGGCAGCTCTGGCTGCTCCAAGCAGACTGACAGCTCTGGCTGCTCCATGCAGGCTGGCAGCTCTAGCTGCCCCATGCATACTGCCAGCTCTGGCTGCTCCATGCAGACTGGCAGCTCCTTGCAGACTGGCAGCTCCTTGCAGACTGGCAGCTCCTTGCAGACTGGCAGCTCCATGCAGACTGGCAGCTCCATGCAGACTGGCAGCTCTATCTGCTCCATGCAGACTAGCAGCTCTAGCTGTTCCATGCAGACTAGCATCTCTAGCTGCTCCATGCAGACTGGCAGCTCTAGCTGCTCCATGCAGACTGGCAGCTCTGGCTGCTCCATGCAGACGGGCAGCTCAGGCTGCTCCGAACAGGCAGGAGGCTCGGCAGCGCTGGAGAGGAGAAAGGCTCTGATAGCGCTGAACAGACAGGAGACTTCGGTAGCGCAGGAGAGGAGAAAGGCTCCGACAGTGCTGGAGAGGTGGGAGACTCCGACAGCACAGGAGAAGCGAGGCGCACTGTAGGCCTGATGCGTGGTGCTGGCACTGGTGATACTGGAGCGAGGACACGCACAGGAAGCCTGGTGCGGGGAGCTGCTACCGGAGGACTGGTGTGTGGAGGTGGCTCTGGATAGACCGGACCGTGCAGGCGCACTGGAGCTCTTGATCACCGAGCCTGCCCAACCTTACCTGGCTCGATGCCCACTCTAGCCCGGCCAATACAAAGGGCTGATATGAACCGCACCGGGCTATGCACCCGCACTGGAAACACCGTGCGCTCCATAGCATTACACGGTGTCTGCCCAGTCTCTCTAGCCAACCGGTAAGCACAGGGAGTTTGCGCAGGTCTCCTACCTGGCATAGCCATACTCCCTTTAAGGCCCCCCCCAATAATTTTTTGGGGCTGCTTTTCGGGCTTCCATCCGCGTCGCCGTGCTGCCTCCTTATACCAGCGCATCTCCGCTTTAGCCGCCTCTAGTTCTTCCTTGGGACGGCGATATTCTCCAGACTGTGCCCAGGGTCCTTTTCCGTCTAATATCTCCTCCCAAGTCCAGAAGTCCTTAGATTGCTGCTCCTCACAATTAACAGGAAGAGTAAGCTCAGGTCTGACTCAGGTCTGACTGGGGGTGACTTTCGGGTTTCGCTCTGCGCCGCCGTGTCTTTCTTTTCGACTCCATTCGCCTATAGCCCTCATCGCACTGCTCCAGCGAATCCCAGGCGGGCTCTGGCACTCTCTCTGGGTCGGCCGCCCACCTGTCTATTTCTTCCCACGTCGTATACTCCAAGCTTCTGCTGTCCATAACGTCCTCCCTTCGCTGCTGCCTGTTAACACGCTGCTCGGTCCGAGTGTGGTGGGTGATTCTGTAACGGCGTTCTTCGTTTGTTGAGAGAGAGTCGGACCGAAATGCAGCGTGTTGGTTACTCATGTTTTTTAATGAAAACAAATGACGATTCCATGAAAATACTGAGACAAATACAAAACAACAAAACGGAACGTGAAACCTAAATACAGCCTATCTGGTGAAACTACACAGAGACAGGAACAATCACCCACGAAATACAAAGTGAAACCCAGGCTACCTAAATACGGTTCCCAATCAGAGACAACGAGAATCACCTGACTCTGATTGAGAACCGCCTCAGGCAGCCAAACCTATGCAACACCCCTACTCAGCCGCAATCCCAATAACTAAAAAAAAACCCTACGAAATACAACAACATAAACCGATGTCACACCCTGGCCTGACCAACTAATTAACGAAAACACAAAATACTAAGACCAAGGCGTGACACACAGTCTCTGGTGTAAAGCAGACTGAAAGAGGATTTCCTGTAGGATTTTGCCTGTGCTTAGCTCCATCCCATTTCTTTTTATCCTGAAAAATTATCCAGTGTTTGCTGATGTCAAGAATACCTACAGTATACCATGATGTAGCCACTATGCATGAAAAAAAGGAGACAGTTCCTCACTGATGGGTTGGATTTGGATTTGCACAACATATGTTTGTATATTTGTATTCTTCTTTTCACTCTGTTGTTTTGGACATTATTATCGAGTCATTACAATGTTGTTGATCCATCCTCGGTTTTCTCCCATCACAGCCATTGAGCTCTGTATGTGTTTTAAAATCAACAATAGTCTCATGGTAACATCAATGAGCAGTATCATTCCTGTCCTGTAGCTCAGTTCAGAAGGAAGACTGTACCTTTGATGCATCTGGATGGTTTAATATATAATCCACAGCATAATAATTAACTTGACAATGCTGAAAGAGATAATCAATGTCTGATTGGTTATTGTTACCCATCTACTAATTATTGCCTTTTATGAGGCTTTCCTGGCCTTTGAAGTTCTGCTTGAAATTCAATATACAGTTGAAGTCAGAAGATTACATACGCCTTAGCCAAATACATTTAAACTCAGTTTTTCACAATTCTTGACATTTAATCCTGGTAAAAATTCCCTGTCTAAGGTCAGTTAAGATCACCACTTTATTTTAAGAATGTGAATAAAGATAATTTTGTACCTGTTTTCTTCCAGCATCTTCACAATGCTGTTGTTCTGGGATTGATTCGCACCAAAGTACGTTCAACTCTAGGAGACAGAATGCATATCCTTCCTGAGCGGTGTGACGGCTACATGATCCCATGGTGTTTAAACTTGCTTACTCTACTTCCGTCGCCGACAGAGATGGCCGCCTCACTTCGCGTTCCTAGGAAACTATGCAGTTTTTTGTGTTTTTACGTGTTATTTCTTACATTGGCACCCCAGGTCATCTTAGGTTTCATTACATACAGTCGAGAAGAACTACTGAATATAAGAGCAGCGTCAACTCACCATCAGTACGACCAAGAATATGACTTTCGCAAAGCGGATCCTGTGTTCTGCCTTTCACCCAGGACAATGGAATGGATCCCAGCCGGCGACCCAAAAAAACGACTTCGTAGAAGGGGGAAACGAAGCTGTCTTCTGGTCAGGCTCCGGAGACGGGCACATCGCGCGCCACTCCCTAGCATTCTACTCGCCAACGTCCAGTCTCTTGACAACAAGGTTGATGAAATCGAAGCAAGGGTAGCATTCCAGAGGGACATCAGAGACTGTAACGTTCTTTGCTTCACGGAAACATGGCTCACTGGAAAGACGCTATCGGAGTCGGTGCAGCCAGCTGGTTTCTCCACATATCGCGCCGACAGAAACAAACATCTTTCTGGTAAGAAGAGGGGCGGGGGCATATGCTTCATGGTTAATGAGACGTGGTGTGGTCACAACAACATACAGGAACTCAAGTCCTTCTGTTCACCTGATTTTCACCAATTTGCCAATTAAAGTGCTAAGCCTGTTAGCCAGAGTTTTTGCTAAAATCTTTTGGTCTGTATTAAGGTGAGATGTTGGTCTGTATGACCCTTACCTTACCTCTTCTGGATCTTTACCCTTCTCATGTATCACTGTAATGAACGCTTTGTCCAAAGTAGAAGGGAGAGCTCCATCCTCATTGGCCTGAACCAACATTTTTTGCAGGTAGGGAGAGAGCATGTTGCTGAATGTTTTATAGAATTCACCAGGGTATCCATCTGGGCCCGGGGTCTTGCCACTCTTTAAAGATTTAATTGTTTCCTGAATTTCATCAAGAGATATTTCCTTATTCAGGAAGTTAGAATCTTCCTGGTTCAGGGCAGGAAGATTACAGTCCTCCAAAATTGTTTGCATAATTAAGGGCTTAGGATCCGCTTTAGAAAGGAGATGATACAGCCTCTCAGATAAGCCTTCAGTGTTTCCCACAATAATGCTGGGGAGGACTCTGTGTTGTCGTTGGTATCAAAGAAAAATGTAATTTGGTCTTTAAGATATTCACAGAATGTTGGTTCAGTGAGGAGCTGAGGATTCAACCTCCAGACCCTCTCGTTTGGTACAATGTCACCCAATCTCAGGGAGAAGGTGAGTGGACTGTGGTCCGAGATTATAATATCATGATACCTCACATTACAGGTATAGGGGAGTAGTCTAGCATCCAACAAAAAGTAGTCAATTCGAGTGTAAACATTGTGAACACGAGAGTAAAATGATTATTCCCTACCCGTAGGGTTAGCGATCGTTCATATATCAAATAAGTTCGAATTTTTTATGTAGGTATTCAAGAATTCGCTTGAATAGGAAGTAGGGGTTCGCCGGGTAGAGGATCTATCCAAATACTGGTCTAGCATACTGGTCTAGCATACATCAAATGACCAGGTTAGTATGGGAGATATCTGGAATCAGGGCAAGGACTCTTTTGAAAAAAGAGGGGTTATCAATGTTTGGCCCATAGATATTTAGTAGAGTTACTGAGGTAGAGTGGATTTCTCCTATTACGATCACATACTGACCTTCTTTATCCGCAATAGTGGTTTTATGTAGAAAGGGAATTCCTTTCTGTACCAGAATCGCGGTGCCTCTCGTTTTGGCAGAGAAGTTAGAGTGATACACTTACCCCACCCACCTACACTTATGAATGTTGTTGCTCTTGCTGCGGGCGATTCCCTGATCCAACTCTACGCAGACGACACCATTCTGTATACTTCCGGCCCGTCCTTGGACACTGTGCTGTCGAACCTCCAATCGAGCTTCAATGCCATACAACACTCCTTCCGTGGCCTCCAACTGCTCTTAAATGCTAGTAAAACCAAATGCATGCTTTTCCACCGTTCGCTGCCTGCACCCGCAAGCCCGACTTGCATCACCACCCTGGATGGTTCCGACCTTGAATATGTGGACATCTATAAGTACCTAGGTGTCTGGCTAGACTGTAAACTCTCCTTCCAGACTCATATCAAAAACATCTCCAATCGAGAATCAAATCTAGAGTCGGCATTCTATTCCGCAACAAAGCCTCCTTCACTCACGCCGCCAAACTTACCCTAGTAAAACTGACTATCCTACCGATCCTCGACTTCGAAGATGTCATCTACAAAATAGCTCCCAACACTCTACTCAGCAAACTGGATGCAGTTTATCACAGTGGCATCCGTTTTGTCACTAAAGCACCTTATACCACCCACCACTGCGACCTGTATACTCTAGTCGGCTGGCCCTCACTACATATTCGTCGCCAGACCCACTGGCTCCAGGTCATCTACAAGTCCATGCTAGGTAAAGTTCAGCCTTATCTCAGTTCACTGGTCACGATGGCAACACCCACCCGTAGCACGTGCTCCAGCAGGTGTATCTCACTGATCATCCCTAAAGCCAACACCTCATTTGGCCGCCTTTCGTTCCAGTTCTCTGCTGCCTGTGACTGTAACGAATTGCAAAAATCGCTGAAGTTGGAGACTTTTATCTCCCTCACCAACTTCAAACATCTGCTATCTGAGCAGCTAACCGATCGCTGCAGCTGTACATAGTCTATCGGTAAATAGCCCACCCATTTTTACCTACCTCATCCCCATACTGTTTTTATTTATTTACTTTTCTGCTCTTTTGCACACCTATATCTCTACCTGTACTTGACCATCTGATCATATATCACTCCAGTGTTAATCTGCAAAATTGTAATTATTCGCCTACCTCCGCATGCCTTTTGCACACAATGTATATAGACTCTCTTTTTTCTACTGTGTTATTGACTTGTTAATTGTTTACTCCATGTGTAACTCTGTGTTGTCTGTTCACACTGCTATGCTTTATCTTGGCCAGGTCGCAGTTGCAAATGAGAACTTGTTATCAACTAGCCTAACTGGTTAAATAAAGGTGAAATAAAAAATAAATTTAAAAAAGTCTGAGAGTGAGAGTGATTCTTCAGATGGGTTTCTTGCAAAAATATAATATCAGACGAGAGTGCTTTCAAGTGGCCTAAGACCTTGCCTCTCTTAATTGGTTCGTTTAAACCCTTGACATTCCAGGAAGTGAATGTAAGTCCCGCCCTCCTCTCGTTTGTAGTTCCTATGGTGGCCTGCATACCATGTAACTTGATAAAAAGGTAAGAAAGCGCACCAAACCATCACGATCAGCATATGTAGCACCTACACCCGAGCAGTATCCAACCCCCCCTCCCCACCTGCAAGCACCTTTACTTCCCATCCTGTTCCCTTAATTTCCCCAACACTTACCCCCCATCAACCCACATTTAACAGGCATGCACAAACAGGAGAAAAAAAAGGAAAAATAAAAATAATAAACACATTGTCTGGCCAATGCCAAAAAGCATGGCGCGACCTCGAACAAGAGGTAAAACAAAAATTAAATCCCAACTATACGTTCACCTCTCACTATCCTAGAACTTCTACAAACATATGAACTGAGGAGGCTCCCGCGAATAAAGTGTTCAGTTGGCATCTAATAAATCTAAACAGAATAAGTTGCAACTTAAACATATTGCGCATTTAAGCGTCATCCTGGGAGAATCCCAGAGATAAGCAAGATATAGCCTCAAGATTATATTGCTAAGCACTGCCGGTCAAAAAATAAACCATCCGCAACCGACATAGTCAGCCGTACCTTTACATACTGTGGGTCATGAGATCGGAACAAGGATTTGCTAAATTAAACGTTCCCCCCCATTTAAAAAATATATATTTAATAAAACTCTCTCTCCTCTGCTCTCATCCTTCTAGACCTCTCGGCTGCCTTCGACACTGTGAACCATCAGATCCTCCTCTCCACCCTCTCCGAGTTGGGCATCTCCGGCGCGGCCCACGCTTGGATTGCGTCCTACCTGACAGGTCGCTCCTACCAGGTGGCGTGGCGAGAATCTGTCTCCTCGCCACGCGCTCTCACCACTGGTGTCCCCCAGGGCTCTGTTCTAGGCCCTCTCCTATTCTCGCTATACACCAAGTCACTTGGCTCTGTCATAACCTCACATGGTCTCTCCTATCATTGCTATGCAGACGACACACAATTAATCTTCTCCTTTCCCCCTTCTGATGACCAGGTGGCGAATCGCATCTCTGCATGTCTGGCAGACATATCAGTGTGGATGACGGATCACCACCTCAAGCTGAACCTCGGCAAGACGGAGCTGCTCTTCCTCCCGGGGAAGGACTGCCCGTTCCATGATCTCGCCATCACGGTTGACAACTCCATTGTTTCCTCCTCCCAGAGCGCTAAGAACCTTGGCGTGATCCTGGACAACACCCTGTCGTTCTCAACTAACATCAAGGCGGTGGCCCGTTCCTGTAGGTTCATGCTCTACAACACCCTCAGAGTACGCCCCTGCCTCACACAGGAAGCGGCGCAGGTCCTAATCCAGCACTTGTCATCTCCCGTCTGGATTACTGCAACTCGCTGTTGGCTGGGCTCCCTGCCTGTGCCATCAAACCCCTACAACTCATCCAGAACGCCGCAGCCCGTCTGGTGTTCAACCTTCCCAAGTTCTCTCACGTCACCCCGCTCCTCCGCTCTCTCCACTGGCTTCCAGTTGAAGCTCGCATCCGCTACAAGACCATGGTGCTTGCCTACGGAGCTGTGAGGGGAACGGCACCGCAGTACCTCCAGGCTCTGATCAGGCCCTACACCCAAACAAGGGCACTGCGTTCATCCACCTCTGGCCTGCTCGCCTCCCTACCACTGAGGAAGTACAGTTCCCGCTCAGCCCAGTCAAAACTGTTCGCTGCTCTGGCCCCCCAATGGTGGAACAAACTCCCTCACGACACCAGGACAGCGGAGTCAATCACCACCTTCCGGAGACACCTGAAACCCCACCTCTTCAAGGAATACCTAGGATAGGATAAGTAATCCTTCTCACCCCCCCTCCCCCTTAATGATTTAGATGCACTATTGTAAAGTGGCTGCTCCACTGGATGTCAGAAGGTGAATTCACCAATTTGTAAGTCGCTCTGGATAAGAGCGTCTGCTAAATGACTTAAATGTAATGTAATGTAATAAAAAAAAAAAAAAAAAAAAATATATATATATATATATATATATATATATATACACACACACATATGCATACACATACATACATATATATATACACATACATACATACATACATACATACATACATACATACATACATACATACATACCCACACAAAAAAAATCATATATAAAAATATATATTTAAAGAATATGTATATACATCCATATGCACATATACACATACATTCATACCCCAGAATAACAATCTACACTGATTTAAAATACACACATACATAATACTAAAATGCTAATTGAAAATAGTAATAAAGTACAAATAGTAATTATATGTATGCACACCTACACAGACATAAGCACTACAGAGGGCTGGTGGGACTCTAGTCGGGAGAGCGGCCCACGGCTAGACAAAGGCAGAATGGCACAAAACATCAACTTGCTAACCAGGTGTCTGCGTCTGCTCCTTCCCAACCATCACCCACAGTCCCCTGCAAGCAATAAATAAATGGTATGGTAGTAAGAATAATGTAAGGATTGTAAAATAAATAACGAAACAAAACAAAAGTGAGGGAATATAAGTATATCAATCTGAAGGTATCAGTAAACAAACCTGGAAGTAAAAATATGCATCGCTCTGAGCACAGCCGGGACACAAGTGAATTTAACGTTAAATGAGAGCTCTGACCGCCATCCATTGGTCGGCTCAGCGTCTTACATGTTCGGTAGCCCTTGTTGAGCCCGTTTAATACGGTTTGACCCAATATGGTATAGTATGGATTCGAGTCCATGAGCAGACACTAACACGCAATGACAAGGCACTCTAACCTGTACAGGGGATAAACATCTCTGCGTCCAAAACCGCGGAGAGCTAAATCTTCTCACCGGAAGGCGGGGTAATTCTTAGTCTTGCAGGGAAGAGCAAGGCTGGGCGAAGATGGAGTTTGTAGAGTCTGGTCATGACATCTCTGTAGTCGGCGCGATGCTTTGCCACATCGGGCGCATAATCCTCATATACACGGAATGGATGCCCTTTATGTGACAGGTTGCCCCTCATTCGAGCTTCATGCACGATAAGATCCTTGGTCTTGAAACTGTGACAACAGATGATTACTGGGCGAGGACGTTGGCCCGGTCCAGGCACTGGTACAAGGGAGCGATGTGCACGGTCCAGCTGGGTATCCGAATCCAAAACATCCGATCCCATTGCATCCTTCAATAGCTTGGCGAAGAAGTCGGTGGGGCGAGAGCCCACCTCTACCCCCTCTGCCAGACCAACAACGCAAAGGTTATTACGTCTGGATCGGCCCTCCAGGTCCACCACTTTCACAGAAAGCCTCTGCACACTATCCTGCAATGATGTGTATAGTTTCTCTAACTCGTCGATCCTACCAGCGTTGAATTCAGAAGCTTTCTCAAGGTCCACAATACTCTGGCCATGCGAAGCGACCGTTCGAATGATGCTCTCGATTTTGGTGTCCAGTTCAGCAATAGTGGCCTTAAGATCCTCAGCTATAGCAACACGTAGCTCCCCCAAAGCCCGGGTAAGTTCTGTAAGTGTCACGCTGTTGCCTGTGCCTTCCGCCATGTCTGTCTCGTTGTTTAGTGGGGAGTAGGCCTCCGCTGTGGATTTATTGTCCTTTGGTCGCTTATTACTCGGCATTTTCATATAAAAAGTTACAATCTTGTATTAGAATGAAACGTTTGTTGTAAAAAGTGCCATAAAGTAGGTTAATTTAGATTATTTCGCAAAAAAGTTGCAGGAGCCTCTCACGCACAGCCGTTCACTCCAACATGCTAGCTCCGCCTCCTCGCAAAGACACTATTTGAGTTATGAATTGTTTATTCATCTTTCACTTTGACAGAGTATTTAGTGTAGATTTTTGACATAAAAAAATACAATTCAAACTATTTGAACATAATAAAATGTGAAGAAATCCAAGGGGTCTGAACTATTTATCAAGGCACTGTAGTTGTTCTATGAACTAACGCAATGGAGGTAAGTAATTCATTGGGTTGAAGTGGTGTTTAGTGTTGGTGGTGATGAGCTGAGGTGAAGAGTAGCATGTAACATTTGTGTTAAATACTATATTTTGTTATTTGTTGACAACGTTGAAGGGATATATAAATGCATAATGTGGCAAACACAGATTATTTGGATCAGTCGTCACACACGAACGGCCTATGTGGCATCGCTATGAGTCAGAAACGGTTGTTCTATTGTCAAAATTGACTACAAAGTGTACATAGGATCATTTTGGTGATAAAGTCAGGATGGTCTAAAACGGAGTTTGGAACATTTGTGCATCACAACGGGTAATTGAAGGTTGGGTTTTGATTTGACGATGTCCATTTGCCCACTAACATGGGGTGAACCGCTGCGGTGATTGATCTCTATCCAATATCATAGACAGTAAAACAACACGTTGCACACTTAACTTGAGAAATACTGGATCAAACACCTTAAAAGTACAATTGTGCATCTTCAACATCCTCTGCAAAAACTACAGTATTTATTTCACATTTCTTGAGTTATCTTAGATTCACTCTGGGGATTTTGTGGAAGTGAAATAGGCTAATATGTCTACAGTGTCTCATGGGGGACAAACTTCATTAACCAAACATAGAATCGGTCAGGAAACACACCTCCAAGACTGAAATCTTGTTTTTCTAATGAGCAATAGAGAACCACACCTGCCAATCGGCATGTTCAGTGGCTCTTTAAGGGATTCAGCACAACTGTTAATCCATGTATTAAAGTGCCATTAAGAGTAGCATCAGGTTGAGAAAGCATCAAACATGTCCCAAAAAAAGGCCTGTTGGTGTTCATGATAGATCCTCGGTTTAATGCAGAGAGTGAATTGAAATGCCATCACGCAACTGGATCATTACTTTGCTTTCATTAGGTCTTCATGAGCGAGACTGAAGCCAATCCACCAATTAGCCGCCATCACAGACCTAATCATTTCTCAACTCATGCACCTTGCAAATACCAAAGGTCTTGGGTGAAACACTTCCTAGGTGAGGAAGACGCAAAGTCACTAGAAGACAGTGACCTAACACTTTAACTTGTCTTTGATTGGCTGTCTCTTCACCCTGATGAACACTCATTTGAAATGGGTGGTATTACAGATACCACTTTGCTTTGGCCAATCTAGAACTTTCAGATCAGTGGGAACCAGGAAATGGAGACATGGGAGGGAAGTTGACTACTGAGACATAAGCAAAGGAAAAATCACAAGGGTCGTTTGTCAATGGGCCTAACGGCAGTGAAAGTGTTAGTAACCAGCTGAGAAAAATCTAAAATATGAAAAATGTGTTTTGGTGAATCCTTCTAAACAACACAATCCAATAATTTCCTATCAAGAAGAAGAATCAGCAAACTTGCACATAGAACAAATATCATAGTTATTGGATACAAGTAGAATTCCACAGGTGGGCCACGGGTAAGGTCTCAGTCATACAATCTCTAGGTAAGTCATCATACATCACAGTCAAAACATTCAATATCCTCCTGCTATTGATGGATCACTGAATGCAGAGATACTTACGTCTTAGCGGAAGGGCATGATGAATTATGTAGTACTACTCCATGTGCTGTATGTGTGGATATATAACTCCAGACAGGCAACCAGAAATAGACTGCCCAGTTACAGCATAAAACAGGAAGTTTGAATGACTACATGTACCAGTAAGCATTTGTGGAGCAACTCGTGTGACCAACAACTACAAATCCTAATAGCAATTCCAGTCTACCCAGTAAATAACAACATTTAAATCCCAATCAGTTTCAGGCTTTCCACTTGTTTTGCAAGAACGGAAGACAATATGTTTGTTGGCATTGTCGTCCCCCTAGCGTTAATGATGCCCAAAATGAAGGGGGGAATAATCGGTTTGCAGTC
This sequence comes from Oncorhynchus masou masou, assembly GCF_036934945.1. NCBI lineage: Eukaryota > Metazoa > Chordata > Actinopteri > Salmoniformes > Salmonidae > Oncorhynchus > Oncorhynchus masou. The sequence goes on from NC_088218.1 coordinate 20,547,819, forward strand.
CACTCCAGAGCCACATAATTAAAGCGTAAGTAGTATTCGACACTGGACATGGGCTCTGTTGCCTCTCCACTGAGTAGGCATAGGACTAGCCACTGACTCAGCCTGCAATATGATATTATAATGGGTGCCCTGAAGAGAAATGGCCGCTTATCGGCTGGCTTTATCAGTTGGTGTTTGGACCACTGTGAGGGCTTAAGATACTGCCAATGCAAGACAATTATTGACAAGGGAGTTCTCCCATGATGGCCTCAGGTATGGTCATTATGCATGGCTGCTTTGATATACAGTATCTATAGACACACTATAGAAAGACCTACGCTTTAATTACAGTATTTTGAGCCACCTGAAGGAATCTTGGCAATAAGATAATGTTCACAAAGTGCTAATTAACAGAACAGCTCTCAAAGCAATGGCAAGACATCAAACTCATATTTGTCGTGCATACCATAACACTTGTCTTATACTTCTCTATCCTTATTTTGTAAGGCAATTTTGCAGGGCAATAGTATGTAGACAGACATTGGGTGGAAATAGTTTCTGAAAGAAGCAAAATTCAATCCAAACTGTCTCATTATGAAGGGTAAAAACACAGGGGGAAAAAAATAACATCCACAGATGCATTCCCTTCGGATCTATATGCCCTCTTTCAGGGATTTGTTGATTTTATTACCCTGCAAGTACTATGGTTTGGCATTCACATGGAGCCATTCAGAGCCACCCTGTATAGATAGCGTTCCATCCATGGCTCATGAGCCGTTTCGATTGCATTTTTGACTGCTTACATCAGTCCCTTTCCACCCATCAGTGAGGATATATGTTTTACTGCAGTTCTTAATTCAGTTCCACTTAATTCACCTCACAGCCAACCAGTCTGCCCACTCACACTGAAAATAGTCTTGCAATTTCTCATCAGTGACTAATGATCTGCAATGGAGCCGCATTAATTCAGAACTCACTGATACCTTATTTTGTTCTTCCAGACATGGAGAAAGACAAACAACACTTAGAACATCTTCTGGTGGTTGATGGATGAAGTAAGGTACTCCCAACATTATTAATCATTCTTAAAAGTTGGTATACTGTGAGACTGTAGCAATCCAAATTTGTATGTTCACATCTTTGAAGTTGTACTTCTTGTTTCTACCCACTAAGATTAAACATGAGAGAGAGAGAGAGAGAGAGAGAGAAAGAGAGAGAGAGAAACTCAAGAGCTCCTTATAACTCAGAGAGAGAGAGAGATGCTGACGGACAAAGTAAAGGACTGACTTCTTGAAAAGTCCATGAAACCTTTTAGAGAGAACAGATTGGGAGCGGGAACCATGTCTGGACGCATGGCCACGCTGATAACAAGCTATTCTGCCTTAGCTGAATGAGAAACTGAAAGGGAGGGTGGAAAAAGGCATGTGGCGGTGTGAATGCCCAGCTACCCTCCCTAAGTTCTCTTATTCAACGGTAGATTGAGTTGTGTGCCCGGAAGGTCGGTGTGAAATGGAATGGCAGGGCAGGGCAGAGGAAAGAGTCACTATGAAAGCCAACCTGAACAGCCCTGTCTTTGGGTACCTACCTTGCTACAGAGCAATATTGACTTAACCACTGTACCAGAAACAAACAGTGCGAGATAAAAGCATTAGTTCCACTTCCCTGACAGAATTCCCACTATTGCTTCAGAGAGAGGCTAGACACTGACACTGGCTTTACCACAGTAGGCATTTTAAACCCCAGACATGCCACTAAGTAAGTTAAATCCTTATTGTGACCATTAATACAGTTCCTTTTTTGGGGTGCTGTGGATAGATTAGGTCGTGTGGAAATGAAGTGGCATACCAACTGGCTAGAATTCAATCACAATACAAAATTGCATACAAAAGTGAATTATACCTAACATATGTAGACAAAATATTTGAAACATATATTTTTAGGGATACGTATTTTATTGGATTTGTCATGTGAAAATGTCATAGACTCTCATAAAAGACTAACATTTGAAATATTTTATGGTACGCAAACGTCAACATATTTTAGGTAATAGGGATTTCCCTCTGTTTTTTCCACTTGAAATATGAAATATTAAGAAACATGGAATTGTTTAATGGATGTGAATGTGCAGCTTACAGAAATAAACAGGACAAGGAGCACAAATACTATGTTGACTCTGGGTAAAAACAAAAAGGCCAAATCCAAATAAATGATGCATGTTGTATGCATGTTATTCACTAAATAATAAAATAAAAAGTACACATTCATATGAAATTTGGGCAGCAAAACCAAAACCAATAGAAAACTAAATATAATTAAATATAGTATTGGTACAATTAATAATCAATTTGAATGAATTTGACAACTTAGATTTCATAATACATTGGTCCTATAAGATTCTGTCTCACTCATAGAGACAGCATCCCTATGTATGCATGGGCAGCGCCATTGAGTGTCACGAATCCCGTTTCCTGAGTCTGTTTTTTGCCTGTGTTCTGTACTGGAGTGTTTTTTCCGGCGTCCTGGAACGCACCCTGTCTGGTTGCTGGGCAAGGTAGCCAGTTGGGAGTTCTGATTACCCGCACCTGTATCCCATCAGCTATCTGCACACCTGGTCCTGATCATCATCTCTCCACTTCATAAGCCCGGACCTGACATCCTTTCCCTGCCGGATCGTTAGCCATGAACAGTATGTTGTGCCATAGTATCAGCCTCAAGTTGGATAGAATTTGTTTTGTTGTTTTTTACGTATTGCTTGCCTTAAACTTACCTCCGTTTGTTCTGTCTACAGTTACTCACCCGGATCAATTACCCCATTCCCGCCTGGTCTTCGGAGGATTCCGCTACCCCATTGGATCCACATATTTACTCCCATCAACTCACCACCGCTGCCCGCTACGCCACCTGGATATAAATACTCACCTTCTTCCTACTCTCCTTGTCCTGGTCTGCTTCTGGGTTCGATTTTGAAAAAAAACGTGACATTGAGGCAATCTCCATTTTGAAGTAGTCCATTTTTCTTCACAATCGGCTGATCCCTCCTGATGACTCCAACATGGCCACCAGGAGGGATCAGCCAATGAAGTTAGAAGTCCCACCCAGTTGACTACATTAAAATGGTGGAAGCCCTTAATGGCGCTGCCATGCTAATACAGCCTTTTGGCCTCTGTCATTCTCTATGGTCTCACCTTGTGGTCCTCCATTTTTCATGGCAGCCATTTTGTTCCCCTCCCAGTGTGCATGGTTGCGGTCATGATTTATGGTTGTACTAGCATGTTTATGCCCATCCATTACTACGTGTTTCCAAAGAAGTGCTGGCCTGAAATATTAACAAAGCAGGCCTTTGCATATCTCCCCTGGATGCAGATGATTTATTTGAATCTCCAATACTACTGTTATCAGGTATACTGTTTATACATGTATTGAGTAAACTGAATAAAAACATAATGACGTCAGTGTTGGTGAATCCCAATCCAATCTCTCAGCCCTACCAGCTCACTCGGAAGGCACATGTCACGTGTTGCTGACAAAACTCAGAGGGTTACTTCATGAACGGAGTGGCGAGGGGATAAAATAAACCCATCAACTTCGGGACATGACTTGAATGATACATTTAAATAATGAAAACGAGCATGGAATTTTAACGACAACATTTCCCCTGTCGTTTTACAAGACAAACCTCAGTAACCGTTAAACATTTCAGAGAAATGTCAAATGTTAAATGTTTCAAAATCAGACACAAACAAATTCAGGTGGCTCATAACTCGGCACCCAGTTCCAATCTTTTGTGTAAAATAACGCGGTGCGTTATGGAATAACCCTTTGCTCTGATGCCCGCAGTCTAGCTGACTCAGTCAAAGTGGCTATTGGAGGGTCTATTTAGCCCCTACACCCTCCATCATTTTCACTCCCTCACCTTTGGGACATTTGTGCATACATGTACGGTGTCTACGTTTGCGTGAAGGTGGAAATTGAGGGGCGAGGGGATGGGGGTGATTTGGGATTCAGCCTCTGTCTGCACTTTCCTCAAACATATTCTCGACATGGTATGTCCTCATATTGTGCATTAAAATGTGTCAATGTTGAAGTTGAATTTGAAAAGAAATGAAATGAAAAATATTGAGAGGAACAGTTGAATGAAAGTGAAAGCACTACCATGAATGAAAGTTCAATATTTATGTTCAAAGCTGCTGGATGGAACCATGTTAAACACATTCAAATTCTGTGTTTGAAATTAACATGAACCTACAAACTGAAAGTGTATCTTTTAAATGTTCACCATGTTGAAAACAGCCAAGAAAATCTAAAAGCTATGAGACCATCAAAGGAAAATGTCACCTGGTACACAAGAGTACATATAGGAATCTACACAGTTCACAATGTCAGTACTACATCAACCTTCGTGTAGAAAAATGGAGTGATAATCCTTCAGCTTCTCAAGTGGGATGAGTTTGAGAGGCCTTGTTCTTTATGGTCAGCCAGTTAAGGTCAGTCATTATTATGCACAATCTTCTCAAATTAAATCCTGCTCTCCAACACAGCAGACATAGTTGCTCTGTGAACTGTTTGTGTGCCTCAAAGCGGATATTTACTGTCAATTATGAGTTGGCGTGTCACCAAGCATGCACAACGAAAAGTTAAAAAGCAATATTGATACAATAAAAAATTTAACCTCTCTACTCTGAACACATCTCTTCTGTTTTATGAGGGAGCCTAGAAGATATGAATGGTAGACCTACCAGCCTGTATGTACTGTACATGAGTTTATGTCTCAAGACAATGAAATAATCATCAAGTCTGTGCACACAAAGGAAGAACCAATGTCCTTGAAGCATGCTCACCAATGAATATATGACTTTCACATAAATTCAGCAAATACCACCAGTTTCCTTTAATTGTACATCTAATTTACAGCCAAAAATGTATACAAGTTGCTGTAATAATATAAATGGTCAAATTATGAACAATAACGTGGATACACATGATTTTGCTTATTATTAAAAGGGATGAAGGCAATTCCACGATAATGGAATTGAGTTGAGACGCAGATTTCTCACTTAAAATGTGCACCAAATGAAAATATGGATTTACAAGTTTAACAGACCACTTAGTGCTGACGTCATTTCCTGTCACAACTTGTCGACTTGTTTAGGTGTTGCTGTGCGTTTTGCTGCTGCCGTTACTTTGCTACCTGCCAACTTTATGGTTTTTAATTACCATTTTATATTTTAATTTTTCCCTCACTTGACTTTTTTCAATTAACTTTTTCACCCCAGACGCTTTATCTGGAAATGGTTCTACAAGACCTCCACCAGCCGAAGCTAAGTAGTAACATTAATATTATGCCTTCTAATTGCAGTCGTTGTACTCAAAATATACAGAAGAACGATTGCCTTATGGTGAGGATAGCCGTGCTGCAAGGCCAGCTTCAGTCTCAATCATTAGGCAAGGGTAATTTAAGTGTAGGAGCCCGTCTGGTGTTCAACCTTCCCAAGTTCTCTCACGTCACCCTGCTCCTCCGCTCTCTCCACTGGCTTCCAGTTGAAGCTCGCATCCGCTACAAGACCATGGTGCTTGCCTACGGAGCTGTGAGGGGAACGGCACCGCAGTACCTCCAGGCTCTGATCAGGCCCTACACCCAAACAAGGGCACTGCGTTCATCCACCTCTGGCCTGCGCGCCTCCCTACCACTGAGGAAGTACAGTTCCCGCTCAGCCCAGTCAAAACTGTTAGCTGCTCTGGCCCCCCAATGGTGGAACAAACTCCCTCACGACGCCAGGACAGCGGAGTCAATCACCACCTTCCGGAGACACCTGAAACCCCAACTCTTCAAGGAATACCTAGGATAGGATAAAGTAATCCTTCTCACCCCCCCCCTTAAATGATTTAGATGCACTATTGTAAAGTGGCTGTTCCACTGGATGTCAGAAGGTGAATTCACCAATTTGTAAGTCGCTCTGGATAAGAGCGTCTGCTAAATGACTTAAATGTAAATGTAAATGTAAAGGATGAAACAGCGTCTGTGCCACAACTAAGTACAGATAGTTATATAAATCCCCTGGCACAGTCCCCGCAGCTGGACAATTTTCTCATTGCTTCTGGAAGGAAATGCTGTAGGAATGCTCAACCGGTGTCGTTCATTCAGCCACAGAAACTTTCAACAGGTTCTCCCCATTAAGCAACGAGTCGGAGTCAGAGGCCAAGCCTTCTCTGGTCTCTCCTCCACCCGTTACGGGGTCTGAGACGCCGAAGCCTCCCACCATTAGCTCTAACAAATTGAAAACCCTAGTCATTGGTGACTCCATTACCCGCAGTATTAGATTTAAAACGAATCTTCCAGCGATCATACACTGTTTACCAGGGGGCAGGGCTACCAACGTTAAGGCTAATCTGAAGATGATGCTGGCTAAGGCTAAAACTGGCGAGTGTAGAGAGTATAGGGATATTGTTATCCACATCGCCACCAACAATGTTAGGAGGAAACAGTCAGAGGTTACCAAGTGCAACATAGCCTCAGCGTGTCAATCAGCTAGAAAGATGTGTCTGCATCGAGTAATTGTCTCTGGCCCCCTCCCAGTTAGGGGGATTGATAAGCTCTACAGCAGAGTCTCACGACTCAATCGCTGGTTGAAAACTGTTTTCTGATCCTTCCAAAAGATAGAATTTGTAGATAATTGGCACTCTTTCTGGGACTCACCCACAAATAGGACCAAGCCTGGCCTGCTGAGGAATGACAGACTCCATCCTAGCTGGAGGGGTGCTTTCATCTTATCTATGACCATAGACAGGGCTCTAACTCCTCTAGCTCCACAATGAGATAGGGTGCAGGCCAGGCAGCAAGCTGTTAGCCAGCCTGCCAGTATAGTGGAGTACGCCACTAGCACAGTCAGTGTAGTCAGCTCAGCTATCCCCATTGAGACCATGTCTGTGCCTCGATCTTGGTTGGGAAAAACTAAAGATGGCGGTGTACACTTTAGCAATCTCATGGGAATAAAGACCTCCTCCATTCCTGTCATTATTGAAAGAGATTGTGATATCTCACATCTCGAAATAGGGCTACTTAAAGTTAGATCCCTCACTTCCAAGTCAGTTATAGTCAATTAACTAATCACTGATCATAATCTTAATGTGATTGGCCTGACTGAAATATGGCTTAAGCCTCATGAATTTTGTTAAATGAGGCCTCTCCTCCTGGTTACACTAGTGACCATATCCCCCGTGCATCTCGCAAAGGCAGAGGTGTTGCTAACATTTACGATAACAAATTTCAATTTCAGCATTTTCGTCTTTTGAGCTTCTAGTAATGAAATCTATGCAGCCTACTAAGTCACTTTTAAAGCTACTGTTTACAGGCCTCCTGGGCTGTATACAGAGTTCCTCACTGAGTTCCCTGAATTCCTATCGAACCTCGTAATCAATCATGGCAGATAATATTGACATTTTTGGTGACTTTATGGAATGGGATTTAATGGAAAAGTCCACAGACCCACTCCAAAAGGTTTTCGGAGCCATCATCGACTCAGTGGGTTTTGTCCAGCATTTCTCCGGACCTACTCACTGCCACAGTCATACTCTGGATCTAGTTTTGTCCCGTGGAATAAATATTGTGGATCTTAATGTTTTTCCTGATAATCCTGGACTGTCAGACCACCATTTTATTACGTTTGCAATCGCAACAAATAATCTGCTCAGACCCCAACCAAGGATCATCAATAGCCGTGCTATAAATTCTCAGACAACCCAAAGATTCCTAGGTGCCCCTTCAGACTCCCTCCACCTACCCAAGGACGTCAGAGTACAACAATCGGTTAAGCACCTAACTGAGGAACTTAATTTAACCTTGCGTAATAACCTAGATGCAGTCGCACCCCTAACAACAAAAAAACATTTTTCATTAGAAACTAGCTCCCTGGTATAAAGAAAATACCTGAGCCCTGAAGCAAAGGGAAATGGAGCTACACCAAACTGGAAGTCTTCCGATTAGCTTGGAAAGACAGTACCGTGTAGTATCGAAGAGCCCTCACTGCTGCTCGATCATCCTATTTTTCCAACTTAATTGAGGAGAATAAGAACAATCCTACATTTATTTTTGATACTGTCGCAAAGCTAAATAAAAAGCAGCATTCCCCAAGAGAGGATGGCTTCCACTTCAGCAGTGATAAAGTTCAGCTGTCCTGAGTCTGCACAACACTGCCAGGACCTAGGATCAAGGGAGACACTCAAGTTTTTTAATAGTATATCTCTTGACACATTGATGAAAATAGTCATGGCCTCTAAACATTCAAGCTACATACTGGACCCTATTTCAACTAAACTACTGAAAGAGCTGCTTCCTGTGCTTGGTCCTCCTATGTTGAACATAATAAACAGCTCCCTATCCACCGAATGTGTACCAAACTCACTAAAAGTGGCAGTAAAAAAGCCTATCTTGAAAAAGCCAAACCTTGACCCAGAAAATATAAAAAATATCGGCCTATATCAAATCTCCCATTCCTCTCAAAACATTTTGAAAAAGCTGTTGTGCAGCAACTCACTGCCTTCCTGAAGACTAACAATGTATACGAAATGCTTCAATCTGGTTTTAGACCGCATAATAACACTGAAACTGCACTTGTGAAGGTGGTAAATGACCATTTAATGGCGTGAGACCAAGGCTCTGCATCTGTCCTTTTGTTCCTAAACCTTAGTGCTGCTTTTGATACCATCGATCACCACATTCTTTTGAAGAGATTGGAAACCCAAATTGGTCTACACGGACAAGTTCTGGCCTGGTTAAGAACTTATCTGTCGGAAAGATATTGGTTTGTCATCTGACAGATATCAGTGTTTCTCAAGGTTCTGTATTTGGACCTCTATTGTTTTCACTATATATTTGACCTCTTGGTCATGTCATTCGGAAACATGCAGACGATACACAGCTGTACATTTCGATGAAACATGGTGAAGCCCCAAAATTGCCCTCCCTGGAAGCAAGTGTTCAAATCAAATCAAAGTGTATTTGTCACGTGCTCCGAATACAACAGGTGTACAGTGAAATGCTTACTTATAGGCTCGAACCAATAGTGCAGAGACAAAAAAGTATGTGTGTGTGCGTGTAGGTATGAAAATAAATAAAACAACTGTCACGCCCTGACCTGAGTATGCTTTGTTTTCTTTATATATTTTGGTTAGGTCAGGGTGTGACTTGAGTGATGTACTGTATGTGTTTTTGGACTGTCTAGGTGTTTTGTAGGTTTATGGGGTTGTTTACCATCTAGGTGTTTATGTATGTCTATGGTTGCCGAGATTGGTTCTTAATTAGAGGCAGCTGTTTATCGTTGTCTCTGATTGGGAACCATATTTAGGCAGCCATTTTCTTTGGATATTTTGTGGGTTATTGTGTATGTCTAGTTGCCTGTGTCTGCATGTTTGTAGTATAGCTTCACGTTCATTTTGTTGTTTTTGTAGTTTGTTAGTGTCCGTCTTCATTCAAATATAACGTATTCAATTCATGCTGCGCCTTGGTCTTCTCACTACGACGAACGTGACAGAATAACCCACCAACAAAGGACCAAGCAGCATGGTAAAAGGCAGCAGCAGCGATCGCAGGACTCATGGTACATGGGAGGAAATCCTGGACGGAGGAGGACCCTGGGCACAACCAGGGGAATATCACCGCCCCAAGGCATAGCGGCGTCGGTATCAGGAGTTGGAGCAGTCGGCAAAGTTGAGGGGTGAGTCTAAGATTGTCAAGGAGTTATGTGTGGGCCGTACGCACTACCCTCTGAAGTGCTTTGCCTTCGGAGGCAGAGCAATTGCCGTACCATGCAGTGATGCAACCGGTCAGGATGCTCTCGATGTTGCAGCTGTAGAACCTTTTGAGGATACGGCTTGCAAACTAATACAGACTAGAAAGGGAAGCACAGCCGAGAGTTGCCCAGTGACACGAGCCTACCAAATTAGCTGCTTGTTTCGAGGCAAGTAACCCTGAAACATGCATGAGAGCATCAGCTGTTCCGGACGACTGTGTGATCACGCTCTCCGCAGCCATTGTGAGTAAGACCTATAAACAGGTCAACATTCACAAGCCTGCAGGGCCAGATGGATTACCAGGACGTGTGGTCCGGGCATGTGCTGACCAACTGGCAGATGTCTTCACTGACATTTTCAACATGTCCCTGATTGAGTCTGTAATACCAACATGTCTCAAGCAGACCATCATAGTCCCTGTGCCCAAGAACTCAAAGGCAACCTGCCTAAATGACTGCAGACCCATGGTAGCCATGAAGTGCTTTGAAAGGCTGGTAATGGCTCACATCTACACCATTATTCCAGAAATCCTAGAACCACACCAATTTGCATACCGCCCAAACAGATCCACAGAAGATTCAATCTCTATTGCACTCCACACTGCTCTTTCTCACCTGGACAAAAGGAACATTATGTGAGAATGCTATTCATTGACTACAGCTCAGCAATCAACACCATAGTACCCTTAAAGCTCATCACTAAGCTAAGGAACTTGGAACTAAAGAACCCCCTCTGCAACTGGATCCTGGATGGGCCACCCCCAGGTGGTGAGGGTAGGTAGCAACACATCTGCCACACTGATCCTCAACACTGGAGCTCCCCAGGGCTGCGTGCTCAGTCCCCTCCTGTACTCCCTGTCCACCCACGACTGCATGGCCATGCACGAATCCAACACCATCATTAAGTTTGCAGGCGATACAACAGTGGTAGGCCTGTTCACCAACAACAACGAGACAGCCTATAGGGAGAAGGTCAGAGACCTGGCCAGGTGGTGCCAGAATAACAACCTGTCCCTCAACGTAACAAAGACCAAGTAGATGATTGTGGACTACAGGAAAAGGAGCACGTACCCATTATCATCGACGGGGCTGTAGTGAATCAGGTTGAGAGCTTCAAATTCCTTTGTGTCCACATCAACAACAAACTAGAATGGTCCAAACTCACCAACACAGTCGTGAAGAGGGCACGACAAAGCCTATTCCCCCTCAGGAAACTAAAAAGATTTGGCATGGTTACCAGTTTCGAACTTACCACGCTGCATTTTGGTCCTCCTCTCCTTCCACCAACGAGAAACGTTACAGCCTGGCAAACGATATCGGCCTTATTGTGTTTTCAGGTGTATTTATTGGCATTATGATATTTTGTTCCATTTGGTAGAACTCTTCCAGTGTCTAATTCGCATCCGACGAGCGTCGGAGGCAGTGTAGTATGATTCAATCTTAGCCCTGTATTGACGCTTGCCTGTTTGATAGTTCGTTGCAGGGCATAACGGGATTTCTTGTAAGCTTCCAGGTTAGTCCCGCACCTTGAAAGAGGCAGCTCTACCCTTTAGCTCAGTGCGAATGTTGCCTGTAATCCATGGCATCTGGTTGGGGTATGTACGTACAGTCACTGTGGGGACGACGTTCTCAATGCACTTATTGATAAAGCCAGTGACTGATGTGGTGTATTCCTCAATGTCATCAGATGAATTCCGGAACATGTTCCAGTCTGTGATAGCAAAACAGTCCTGTAGTTTAGCATCTGCTTCATCTGACCATTTTTTTTTGTAGACCGAGTCACTGGTGCTTTCTGCTTTATTTTTTGCTTGTAAGCAGGAATCAGGATGATAGAGTTGTGGTCGGATTTTCCAAATGGAGGGCAAGGGAGAGCTCTGTATGCATCTCTGTGTGTGGAGTACAGGTGATATAGAGTTTTTTCCCTCTGGTTGCACATTTAACATGTTGATAGAGATTTGGTACAACTGATTTAAGTTCCCCTGCGTTAAAGTCTCCCTGTGGCACTCCCGGCCACTAGGAGCGCCGCCTTTGGGTGAGTGGTTTCCTGTTTGCTTATTTCCGTATACAGCTGGCTGAGTGCGGTCTTAGTGCCGGCAACTGTCTGTGGTGGTAAATAAACAGCCACGAAAAGTATAGCTGAGAACTCTCTAGGCAAGTTGTGTGGCCTGCAATTTATCATAATATACTCTACTTCAGGCGAGCAAAATCTACAGACTTCCTTAGATTTCGTGCACCAGCTGTTGTTTACAAATATGCACAGACCACCCCCCCGCTCTTACCGGAGTGTGCTGTTCTAACCTGCCGGTGCAGAGTGTATCCCGCTAGCTGAATATCCATGTCGTCATTCAGCCACGATTCCGGGAAGCATGGGATATTTGTCACGAATATTACCGAAGGTGACTCCCCTTCTTGTTCGGGTGGCGCTCGGCGGTCGTCGTCGCCGGTCTACTAGCTATCACCGATCCGTTGTTCTGTGTTACTTTGGTTTTGTCTGATTGGTATCACCTGTTTCTTGTTTGGTTGTTAGGGTAGGGTTATATATAGTTTGTTCAGCCCGCTTCTGTTTCGTGCGGGCTTGTTCGTCTGTTCTGTGTTTGAGTGTATTTTGTTTGTATTTTGGGTTTTGCGCTGTCCGTTTATATTTCTGATCATTTGTTTTCCTACTTTTGTTCATGTTATTTTTCCTGGACATTAAAGCGTGTTTTTTCCCACATCTTTTGCTCTCTGCGCCTGACTCCACACCTCCTCACTCATTTTCCGGAACAATATTACAGTTTTTGATGTCGCGTTGATAGGATATTCGTGATCGTATCTCGTCTAGTCTATTGTCCAATGATTGCACGTTGGCGAGTAATATTGACGGTAACGGCAGCTTTCCTAGTTGCCTTCTGCGGGTCCGGATGAGGCATCCGGCTCTTCTTCCTCTACGTCTCTTCCTTTTGGGAATAATTTGGATGTCAGCCCTGTGGGGTGTTGGAGAATATCGTGTGAGTTCTGCTTGTGCTATTGTTGAAAAAATCTTTGTCTAATCCGAGGTGAAGTGTTTCTGGCATAATGAAGTGGATGGCGGCAAATGTTTTACTTTAAAAAGTCTTTATGAATACATTTGATTGATTTACACAAATACGACTGTAAAATTCCCTCTGTTTTTGGTTTCCACGCTTTCCAAAAACTCTTAAATATCTGCTCCGAATTAAAACCTGTTCCTGAGCGGAACTCCACCCCCCCATTCAGCTGAAAAGGTGGCGCAGGGAATTCTAAAATATTCTTTAGAAATATTTAACTTTCACACATTAACAAGTCCAAAAACCTCAAATGAAAGATAAACATCTTGTTCATCTCCCCATCATGACCGATTTTGAAAATGTTTTACAGTGAAAACCCAACACATATTTATGTTAGATCACCACCAAATCAAAGGGAAAAGGCAGCCATTTTTTACAGCCAAAGATAGTCACAGAAGCAGGATTAGAGATAAAATGAATCACTAACCTTTTGAAAATCTTCATGAGATGACACTCATATGACATGTTACACAATACATTTATGTTTTGTTCAATAATATGCATATTTATATCCACAAATCTCGGTTTACATTCAGAACTGCCTCCAAAATATCCGGAGGAATTATAGAAAGTTACGCCAGATAACAGAAATGCTCATCATAAACTGACGACAGATACATGTTCTACATATAATTAAAGATACACTGGTTCTTAATGCAACCGCTGTGTCAGTTTTTTTTAAACGTTACGGAAAAAGCCTACCATGAAATTATCTGAGACAATGCTCAGACGTAAAAGTATTTCTCCGCCATGTTGGAGTCAACAGAAATACAAAATTACTTCATTAATATTCCCTTACCTTTGATCTTTCAGAGTCCTAGTTCCACAATAAATCGTTGTTTTGTTCCATAATGTCCAATACTAGTTTCCAATTAGCTGCATTTGCTATCACTTTCAGCTCACGTGCCCAAAAACTGACTGCTGGTCCAGGACAACTTGCACGAAAACTTCAAAAAGATATATTCCAGGTCGAATAAACTAGTCAAACTAAGTAGAGGATCAATCTTCAGAATGTTATTATCATATATATTATCATATAAAGTTCCAACCGGATCATAGGTTTTCAGCTGCAGCCAAATGGAACGACGGTGGCACCCACAGAGAAATGCACCACAGGAAAATGGCATTCTGTCGGGACACTGCCTATTTCCCCTTCCATTCGTTCAAAGTTCACAGCAAATGCTCCATTCACTTTCTACTGAATGAAGACATCTAGTGGAAGGTGTAGGAACTGCTACCAGATTCATATCTTGTTGGGGAAGGAGGAGGCAATGACGTCAAAGTTGACCCACATTCAGAACATTGCCTTATATACTCACAGACATAATTCAAACAGTTTTAGAAACTTCAGGGTGTTTTCTATCCAATACTAATAATAATATGCATACATTAGCAATCTAGGACAGAGTAGGATGCAGTTCACTATGGGCACGCAATTCATCCAAAGTGAAAATACTGCCCCTTATCCTCAACTAGTTTTAAGATTCAACAATGTCTGCAGAAAGAATGGGGTGTAAGACATGACATATTAACTTAAGTGAAATAGATTTACACCTGCAGTTCTATATTTTTTAAGTTAATATGTCATGCAGTAACAAAAGTTAATCATGGGTCCATGATCTGTACTACAAAGAATTGCATAGGGGCGGCAGGGTAGCCTAGTGGTTAGAGCGTTGGACTAGAAACCGAAAGGTTGCAAGTTCAAATCCCTGAGCTGACAAGGTACAAATCTGTCGTTCTGCCCCTGAACAGGCAGTTAACCCACTATTCCTAGGCCGTCATTGAAAATAAGAATTTGTTCTTAACTGACTTGCCTAGTAAAATAAAGGTTTAAAAAATAAAATAATTATGGATATGAATGTCATTTTATTCATGGTGATGTATCCGAAATAGGTACATGAAACATATTAATCTGCAATATCCTCCTTTGCATATTTGGATCCAGATTGTTGTTAATGGGCAGGGGGGGGGGGGCATGAATGATTCATGGGGCACTAGCCTGATAGGGGCCCCTAAATGTTTAGAAATGGTTTATCATTTGAAAAATGTTAGACCAAAAAAATGTGTGAAAATGAAAATGCATAACCATAATCAGATCAGGCATCTCTACCCAACAATCCCATTTGTACCACCTCCCCCCTCCAAAAATGCACATGGTGTTGTCTATTCTCCACTAGGAGAAAAAAAAATACAGCTGATTTGGCAGTTGCTTCTGCATGTAGCCTAAGCATTCATGAGAGATTACCACTATGCCCCCCTCAAAAATGACAGAAAGGAAACAGAGACAGATACAGCAACATTTAGGGGAAAAAATTACTCTTTTTTTCCAGAAAAAAAGAGAAGGGTTTGAGTGGTAAGTCAGTGCAGACGGCCTGCCGAACTGAGTAGCCTAGCTTGCCAATATAGCTAGCTTGATAGCTTGCTAACTACAGGTAGCTGTCTGCCGTGGACTCAATCAGCTCGGTTAGAGCAGTAATTACTAACATGATGACGAAGAGCTACCACCTCCAGCTATGGCTAGCTAATTAGCTATTATGTAGATATTATTAGAACTGTATTGCCCAATATTTTCTTGATATTTTTTAGCTAGCTCGACTAAAATGAATACCTAACATGTAGCCTACCTATCCATACTGTAAATCCTCCTACTATTACTGCTGTAGACAAAGATCCCAACGTGTGTCTACTACATGAATTAGAAACAGTTGACCTTGGAGGTGCGGTAGTTATTTTGGAACAGTACCAGCATAACTAGACCATTTTTAAATGATAAAGTTAGGCACATGATGATTTAGACACACTTAAATGCGTATTGTGTTTGATATGTATACTATCAAAAGTGCTTTCTGTCAGTAGTAGATTTTTAGTATGGTAACCATTGTAGGAGCAAACATTACCCCTAAAATTCCCTTTGTTTACTCACTTCCTAGTGCCTAGACAGCCTTAGGTAGACAGAATCTCAGCAGAAAGCTGTAAGACAGACTCTGATGCAGAGGAGAGCAGGGAGGAGAAAGTGGAGTTAAGTAGTAGCAGCAGTGCCACTGAAGGAGTGACAGAAGAGACTGAACAAGCAAGAAATAAGGGAAAGGAAGAGTATGGACAGATTCGAAGTGAGGAAGATGAGGTTTTAGATGATCCAGCACTGTGGCCAGAGAAGGCAATCTTCCTGCTCAATTTCTGTGTAAATTTTTGCAGTGTATTGAGAATAGAAGCCTAACAGGCTTAATTCACGGCTCGCGTCACGTGCGCAAACATTGCAAAATAAATGTAGAAATCTATATTATTCAATTATTGCACCCACACTGCTCGCGCGCACCAACGAGCGTCTGCGTTGCCAAGGGCTAAACTAGAAGTCAGTTCTATTTGTGATGCAGATCACGCTGCAAGTCCTGCCTCTCCCATCTCCTCATTGGTTTATAGAAGCAGGTACCCACGTGCCATCTCCTCATTGGTTATACCCATGTGGGTGACTGAAAGACGAACGAGGTCAGTGGCGGTAATGCACCTAATTTTGAAAGTTGCCAATCGCAATATAAAGTCAAGAGAAGAAAAGCCTGGAAGGAGGAGAGATGACTCGAAATGATTCGGTGGACCGTTTTATGTGTGGATTAATTGGCGGAGTAGAGGACCTTGTACATTTCATGAATTGAATTGAAACCAGTTAGCTAGAAAATTCAACTTTAAAGACATTAAACATGAGTTTTCTCACAAGAAGGCTCAATGGTTGGGCTCTTGGTGCAGTGTAAACTCTGAGTTGTGTTTACAGGAAACAAACACAAGGACATATGCCATAACCTGTTCTACCCAAGCCTGCCTGGGGATGGGCAAAATACTGTTTCAGAGTTTATCTCCTGTTGAACTTACTCAGGAATCCCCACATAATGTCTTGACATTATGTGTTTCACAGATGAGTTTCACAGATGCATGTTCTCTGTATGTAGTCCACATAGTCCAGGAACATTTTTTATTTTGAATATGTTATTTAGGCATATATTTAGGAATTATGCATAGGGAGGAAGAGGGTTAGCCTTGTTTATAAGAATTTGTAATACATTATTTAATCTGAAACTTTGGTAATTTCTTCATTAAAACTGACTACAATACCATTACAAAATAAGTCACCACTTAGTGTAGTTATTTATAATAAAGCATCATAAAAATCTCATGACACAGACAGCTGTTGTTAACATTAGGGCCCAAAAATGTTTGCAATACTGTTAATATAGGCAAAGGATTAAGGTGGAAACTAGAGTCTGCACAATTGTAGAATAGAGCAGCAGAAGCTTATAGTTGGTACATTTAACAACACATATTATTCAGTACATTATTTTAATCTGAAACATTCTGAAACATTCTGAAACATTCTATTTTAGGGGCCCGTTAGTTGTTTTTTTCATGCAGCACCAAAATTCTGGCAACGCCCGTGCATAGTACAGTACAGTAGAGTGCAGTAGCGTACAGTAGAGTAGATTACAGTACAACACATGACAGTAGAGTACAGTAAAGTATAGTTCAACTGTAGTGTGCTCTACTCTACTTTACAGTACTGTATTCTATTTTACTGTACTCTACTCTACTGTACTGAACTGTACTCGACTTTTCCTTACTGTACTTTACTGTTGTCACGCCCTGGTCTTAGTATTTTGTGTTTTCTTTATTATTTTGGTCAGGCCAGGGTGTGACATGGGTTTATTAATGTGGTGTGTTTTGTCTTGGTTTTTTTTGTAGGTATTGGGATTGTGAATTAGTAGGGTTATCTAGAATAGTCTATGGTTGCCTGAAGTGGTTCTCAATCAGAGGCAGGTGTTTATCGTTGTCTCTGATTGGGAACCATATTTAGGCAGCCATATTCTTTGAGTGTTTCGTGGGTGATTGTTCCTGTGTTAGTTTGCACCAGTTTAGGCTGTTTTGGGTTGATTCGTGTTTCCTTTGTTTTATTAAACATGAATCTCAATAGCCACGCCGCATTTTGGTCCGACTCTCCTTCACATAAAGAAAGCAGTTACAACTGTGCTGTACTGTCCAAGCTTGTGGAACCAGCTGTGGTTTGTGACTACTAATATTTCCCATTTATAGACTATTCAATTGCAGAAATTCTGTTCCTGATCTGGAAAACAAAATGTATAACAGTATAAATACTAATTGTTATGTTTACCTACCTTTAATTGTCACTACTGTGAAGGGAGAGACGTGAAAATATCTTAAAGATACAGTATGTTGGATTTTGGAAACAGAATTGTAAGGCACAAGGCAATTTTTCTTCAATTTACAGAAGGCAGAAATATATCCAAAATTAAATAATGTGTTGATATTAGTTTTCATGGGTCTTTACTTCAATATTGTGTTTTGATGTAACATTTAAGGATTTTTCTGGTAGATGTTTTCGAAGATCTCTTTGACTAGAAATCAAAGCCTTTTGCTTCTTAAAATAATGTGCATAGAAAATGGTTGAAAATGTATATATGCCTTAATTTATAGAATCTTATCTTTCATTTCACACCTAATTTGACATTCTTTTTTGAACTTCACATGCTCATGGGTACTTTTACATGGAAATTACCTTAATGAAACATTAATGTACAATGATACCAGGGAGTGAGCAAGCTTTCCCCACAAGCACAATGTTCAACTCAGAGAAAGAATTGTGTAATGGTCATCGTTGCATGAAGAAGTGGGCCACAGCGCAGCATGGTAAGTGTTCATGATTTATTAAGAGGACTGAACACTGAGTAACAAAAATAAGGAACGAAACCCAAACAGTGCTGTCTGGTGCAGACACAAAAGCAAAACAACTACCCATAAGACACAGGTGGGAAAAGGCTACCTAAGTATGGTTCTCAATCAGAGACAACGATAGACAGCTGCCTCTGATTGAGAACCACACCCGGCCAAACACACAGAAATAGAACACAAAAATATAGAATGCCCATCCCAACTCACGCCCTGACCAAACCAAAATAGAGACATAAAAAGGATCTCTAAGGTCAGGGCGTGATAAATTGGCTTAAATAACATTGGCTTTGAAAACTACATGAGTTTGGTTGAGTCACTCAATCCAATTTGAAATTATAAATGGACCAACATCTACTTTCGCATTGATGTTTGTCATTCGGAGCGACTTGTAGTAAATTGTTCACCACCAATCAATGGTGATTCTGAATAGCGTCTGGGGTGCTTTTTATGTGTGTAGCTGAAGGGCCCTAGTGACTAATTGGCCTCTGTTGGGTGTGTTTAGTTAATCTAAAACACTAGGGAAAGCTTTTAAACTATGGCTTTGGGATTATGATACGGGATTATGATATGGATTAAGAAGTTCCTTCAGGCAATGGAGGCTACATTTCTGTCTTCACACTAAGGTTGAAAGCATTACACTGCACTTACACTGCACTTCCAAACAATTTTAGATTGAAGTTAAGAAACACAATTAATTTCGTTGGTCTCATTATTTTCTTCATTGGAAGAATATTGATTTAAGGGATTGCCAATAGCATGTAACAAACTTGCCTAAACCATAATCTTGGAAGAAATAAAAGATTTGTGAATTTGGTCAGTGCAAAAAAATCATATGGATCAACATAAGCAGCAAAAAAAATGATTAAATCAACAACAAATTAATAGACTTGTCATAACCAACGGTCCAAAGAGAAAATCTACAATATAATTTAAAACTGCATGCTGTTTTCATAACCAAGAGGGTGGTAATTACCAGTTTTGAAGTTGTATGCATTCACATGCTTTGAACTCATTTGTGAAACCCAGGTTCAATAATGGTCAACAAGCTGCATCAACCATAAACTAAAAGTAGAAGTTGTCATACTTGCAAACACATTAGTGTTCAAAACCCATATTCATAGATTGCTTTTAATAAATGTTTTGTTTTTACATTAACTGCCATTATCGAGGTAATTTCCTTAGTGGGTGCCATCAGAGGTCAGCATGTGTGAGAAGTCAGAGCTCATGCCGTGTTCAAGACAACTAGGAAATTCTGAAATGTTTAACTTGGAAACTCGTAAAAGAGGAGCTCTGATTTTCCCACTTGCAAAGTATCAGAATTAACCAGTAGGAAGGTTCTGAGTTGTTTCCGAGATATCTTGAAAATAACATCTGGGATGATAGACTATTTTCTCCGCAAGTAATTATGAGTTGGAAGGGCGTTAAAATATATGTTGCCCAGTAATGTGGTAAATACCACCTTCCCACTTGGCTATGAACACCGCATTAGTCATACCTTAGTCATGGTCCAGTTTCCCAAAAGCATCTTAAGGCTAAGCTCAAGCATCTTTATGTCTCCGAGTTTCCCAAAACCATCATTACTAAAGTTCCACATGAAAACACTCCCTACTGCCTCAGACCACTCCTAGAAAGGCTACGTGGGTTGTTCGATATTTTGCCCTTCCACGTCACTTTATACACAGAAGAGCCCCGCTAAACCTAGGATCAACATGTTGATCTGTCTCTCTGTTACCACTGGTAACATTATCAAGAAGTTGACTACAAATACAAAGTTGCCAATGTCTTTGCAATTGTAACCTTGCCCCCAAGCGATTGCACACAGCGTTTATAAACCTGGGATATCAACCACTCAAAGTTGACCTTAGTGGGAGTGACCATAGAATTTTATGGATGTGACCTACTGAGTAAACTATTTGTCATTTCATTTTAGCGTGGCTCTGTGCTTGTGTTGTGCTAGTGTACGAGGGAGGGTTAAAGGGAAGGTGTTGTGGGAGATAATTGGTTGGTAGATTAAGCCGACGAAGCAAATGCTTATGTGCTAGGACTTTCTCCCGGCTCTCTGTATCGGCTAACGAGGCCAAGTTTGACGTTCCAGACTCTTTGCGCATATGGGCAGAAGTGTCTGGGAATGAGATGATTTAAATTGTTACAAACAAGCGAAGGATTTAAAAAAATGCTTGAAATATAAACCAAGACGACTGCATTGAAAAATTCATAAAGTAGACTACATAGGCCTAGATATATATTTAAATCAAATGTAAATCAATTTCATGTTTATTCATTGAGTTCTATTTTGCTAGTTGTTGACTGTTTCATTTTTGCCTCAATATATTCCATGATATGCAGATAACATGTGTGCAGTGATGTGCCAAATCATTGATGTAGTGCGTTATTATAAGGTAGGCTAAACATTACAATAAGCCATCTCAATATTGGCAGCTATATATTTGATAATACAGTATCGCTCCAGGAGCCGATCCATTGTCAGTATTGTGGAATAATATGTTTCAGGTAAGATATAAATGGTGAAAGCTGATCCGAAAGCAGAGCTGCCTTTCTTTTCATTCTATCAGTATTGACACACTTATCTAATTTTCTTTCGCCGTGGTGTTTTGGTAAACATGTTACATCTTCGGCCATTGTAGGAAAGATGCAACGTTAAAACACTTGCTATCGGGAAACCGGGCCCTGTTTTGAGTCTTTGAACGTTTGAATTGATGTCCAAGGAAATGTATAACCCAAGGGGGGGGGGGGGGGACAACAACAAAATTCCAGGTATGAAGTCAATAATCCAACAGAAATTCAAAATGTCCAATGGAAACCGATGGCTCTGAACTGTTCTATGTCTTTTTTTCCCACCAAAGCAGTGTGGAATATGTGTGAAAAGAGGTCTGAAATCCTCCTTGGTAACAAACAATAGGCATGTGTGTTGGACACGCCTCCAACCACACCTATACTTGCACTTAAAATGCCTACTGCTATATACAGTAGTAATTTATCAACCCAATACAGTGCTGGGATTCGATTAAATATTTAGACATCAGAGTAGAATAATCTGCACACAATTGAGGAAGATAATTATTTTTCGAGACCCACCTGTGTTTGACAACAGCTGATAATCAGCTGAGGGGAAGTGATGTACCAAAATGAACAAAGTGCAGGAATCAACACAATTGCGCATTATATGAAGCATTCTCAGTAGGATAAGCCTAGTATGCTAATATTTGTTGCTTACTTTATTCACTTTTACTAAACAGTATGATAAGTACAAAGTATGCAGTTTAAGTAAATAGTAGCCTACTTCTGGAATGTTCAACATGTTTTCTCATGGACAGGTTGTGTGAAATTGTGCCATGTTCCGTAACAACATAGATACCACATTGTACTTCAAGAGGGAATTAGCAGAATGCCTATAAGAAATGAGTCGGAATTAGTTACATTTAAATCAGGCAAGGTAATTAACATAATTAGTCTCTATTTGTAGAGTGAGTCATTTAAATCTGTACCCTGTTGTAATACACATTCCATTATTATTTTAAAACTGAGTAAAATCTCAAATATGTATGCACAATGCACTTCACATAAATCTAATGGAAAGTCATTGTATTATCATCTAATACATATTACTGGTAAACATGAATACATTATGTCCCTCAAAGCTCTTCCTCTTCGCATATTATCTGAGCAATGGCTAAAACATGATGACGTATGAATGGAGCGATTGGGTTGGGTTGGACACCTGATAGAATCCTGATCCTTCGCCAATGTAAGAACATGTGCAGCATTCCAAGGGGTAAGTAAAACAGTACATACTGCAAAAATGTTCAACATTTGTTTGTTTTATTTCTTTGTCTAGTAAGGGTGGTGTGTGTCTCTGCATTCACCCGTTCAATCAATTTTACACTGCTATTCATTAAACAAACACTCATGTTGATAATTGTACAATAATTTGAAACAGTGACAAACAAAATAACAACGTTCCACAGTAGAAAAAAAGTCATATGAAGCATATTCACAACACACAACATCAAAGTAAAGCATCTGTGAGGAATAATCAGACTCAGATTGGTGTTATCAGTTAACCACTCTCTGGAGACATCAGCAATAATTATTTTTAGTTGGTTTCCAATTAACTGTTGGCTGATTACATGTTTGAATATTTTATATTCCTCCTTATCTATGTGCCTATGCGTGCCTCTTTTTCTAGACTTCACTGTTCATTTACCATTACTTTTTGCCAGTTTATCCTGTCAAATAAGTGTCATCCTCTTCAATGATTGCGAGCGAACCTATTTGATTTTGTAATGCTTGTAAAGTACGCTTTTGTTACGTAGGGACGTAGTGAAAGTGTTGAACAAGAGAATGCAGTCACAACCTGATGAAGTGGAGGAGCAGAAAAACAGCTGAACACGAGAGAGGAAAGAGAAGATCAAAGGGCTTCTCCAGGAAACGGCAACTTCTCAAAGCCCTCGCCCTGTTTTGATGAGAGCTGTGTAATGGAATTGTGCACTGTCCATGTCTGCTCACTTTTGATATGAGGCTTAGATAATGTTATCTCTTCATCTCTTGGACACTTCATTGACAGATAATGCCTCTGTTTTTGGCTTAGTGTGTTGTTTTCTGCTTTGGTAGTTTTTTAAATATTTGACCTATCTGGGATAAAGCCCTTTACTCTTTTGTGTGGAGTACATTACAAGGTGGGATTATATTTAGCTTATCTAAACCTATTACCTAGGTTGAAGAATAAACAGCAAATTCATGTATATGACGCTACAAGCTGGGAAACCAGCATTTGGGTAGTTTCTCCCATTCTCTGCAGATCCTCTCAAGCTCTATCAGGTTGAATGGGGAGCGTCGCTACACAGCTATTTTCAGGTCTCTCCAGAGATGTTCGAAGGGGTTCAAGTCCGGACTCTGGCTGGGCCACTCAAGGACATTCAGAGACTTGTCCCGACGCCACTCCTGCATTGTCTTGGCTGTGTGCCAAGGTGAACCATCGCCTGAGTCTGAGGTCCTGAGCGCTCTGGAGCAGGTTTTCGTCAAGTATCTCTCTGTACTTTGTTCCGTTCATCCTTTCCTCGGTCCTGACTAGTTTCCCAGTCCCTGCCACTGAAAAACATCTCCACAGCATGATGTTGCCACCACCGTGCTTCACTGTAGGGATGGTGCAAGGTTTCCTCCATACGTGACGCTTGGTATTCAGGTCAAAAGTTCAATCTTGGTTTCATCAGACCAGATAATCTTGTTTCTCATGGTCTGAGAGTCCTTTAGGTGCCTTTTGACAAACTCCATGCGGGCTGTCATGTGCCTTTTACTGAGGAGTGGCTTCCGTCTGGCCGTTATAGCATAAAGGCCTGATTGGTGGATTACTGCAGAGATGGTTGTCCTTCTGGAAGGTTCTCCCATCTCAACAGAGGAACTCTAGAGCTTTATCAGCGTGACCATCGGGTTCTTGGTCACCGCCCTGGCCAAGGCCCTTCTCCTCTGACTGTTCAGTTTGGCCGGGTGGCCAGCTCTAGGAAGAGTCTTGGTAGTTCCCAACTTCTTTCATTTAAGAATGATGGAGGCCACTGTGTTTAATGCTTAATGACCTTTAATGCTGCAGGGGAAGGGTACTATAATGTTATGGTACCCTTCCCCAGATCTGTGGCTCTACACTATCCTGTCTCTGAGCTGTATGGACAATTCCTTTGACCTCATAGCTTGGTTTTTGCTCTGACATGCACTGTCAACTGTGGGACCTTATATAGACAGGTGTGTGCATTTCCACACCAAATCAATTGAATTTATCACAGGTGGACTCACATCAATTTGTAGAAACTTCTCAAGGATGATCAATGAAAACAGGATGCGCCTGAGCTCAATGTCAAGTCTCATAGAAAAGGGTCTGAATACTTATGTAAATAATGTATTTCTGTTTTCTGCTTTTTATTACATTTTCAAACATTTCAAACAATCTGTGTTTGCTTTGTTATTATGGGTTGTGTGTAGATTGATGAGGATTTTTTTTTTACTCCATTTTAGAATAAGGCTTTAATGTAACAAAATGTGGAAAAGGTCAAGGCGTCTGAATATTTTCTGACTGCACTGTCTACCAAGCGGTGTCAGAGGAAGTTCTAAGACTCCAAAATTCTAAGACTCCAGCCACCCAAGCCATAGACTTTTCTCTCTGCTCCAGCAAGGCATGCATTACCAGTTCACCAAGTCTGGAAACAGCAGGACTCTTAACGGTTTCTACCTCCAAGCCATAAGACTGCTAAACAAGGCTCCTAAATAGCTAATCAAATGGCTACCCAGACTACCTGCATTGGCCCTTTTTTAAACTAACTCTCTTGCACTGACTCCGATGACGTGGATGTCGATTAAGGCAGCCCCCAGCACATCTCTGATTCAGATGGGTTGGATTAAATGTGGATGACACATTTCAGTTGAAGGCATTCAGTTGTACAACTGACTAGATATCCCCAGTTCCCCTTTCTATGCTCACACACTGAACTCTACCCACACACTGAACTCTACCCACACACTCACACATGCTGACACTGACACCACAACACACTCACACTCTCACACACACACACACACACACACACACACACACACACACACACACACACACACACACACACACACACACACACACTACCAGCGATCATCAAAATTATTAAAAGGTCTTAAAATTAATTATAATACAGTGGGGCAAAAAAGTTTTTAGTCAGCCACCAATTGTGCAAGATCTCCCACTTAAAAAGATTAGAGGCCTGTAATTTTCATCATAGGTACACTTCAACTATGACAGACAAAATGAGAAAATGGTGGAAAATAAGTATTTGGTCACCTACAAACAAGCAACATTTCTGGCTCTCACAGACCTGTAACTTCTTCTTTAAGAGGCTCCTCTGTCCTCCACTCGTTACCTGTATTAATGGCACCTGTTTGAACTTGTTATCAGTATAAAAGACACCTGTCCACAACCTCAAACAGTCAAACTCCACTATGGCCAAGACCAAAGAGCTGTCAAAGGACTCCAGAAACAAAATTGTAGACCTGCACCAGGCTGAGCAGACCGAATTTGCAATAGGTAAGCAGCTTGGTTTGAAGAAATCAACTGTGGGAGCAATTATTAGGAAATGGAAGACTTACAAGACCACTGATAATCTCCCTCGATCTGGGGCTCCACGCAAGATCTCACCCCGTGGGGTCAAAATCATCACAAGAATGGTGAGCAAAAATCCCAGAACCACACGGGGGGACCTAGTGAATGACCTGCAGAGAGCTGGGACCAAAGTAACAAAGCCTACCATCAGTAACACACTACGCCGCCAGGGACTCAAATCCTGCAGTGCCAGACGTGTCCCCCTGCTTAAGCCAGTACATGTCCAGGCCCGTCTGAAGTTTGCTAGAGAGCATTTGGATGATCCAGAAGAAGATTGGGAGAATGTCATATGGTCAGATGAAACCAAAATAGAACATTTTGGTAAAAACTCAACTCGTCGTGTTTGGAGGACAAAGAATACTGAGTTGCATCCAAAGAACACCATACCTACTGTGAAGCATGGGGGTGTAAACATCATGCTTTGGGGCTGTTTATCTGCAAAGGGACCAGGACGACTGATCCGTGTAAAAACTTCCCATCAGCAAGGGCATTGAAGATGATACGTGGCTGGGTCTTTCAGCATGACAATGATCCCAAACACACCGCCCAGGCAACGAAGGAGTGGCTTTGTAAGAAGCATTTCAAGGTCCTGGAGTGGCCTAGCCAGTCCCCAGCAACAGCCCCAAAACATCACTACTCTAGAGGAGATCTGCATGTAGAAAATGGGCCAAAATACCAGCAACAGTGTGTGAAAACCTTGTGAAGACTTACAGAAAACGTTAGACCTCTGTCATTGCCAACACAGGGTATATAACAAAGTATTGAGAGAAACTTTTGTTATTGACCAAATACTTATTTTCCACCATAATTTGCAAATAAATTCATAACAAAATCCTACAATGTGATTTTCTGGAATTTCTTTTCTCATTTTGCCTTGAAGTGATTTTGCCATTTTAGTTGAAGTGAACCTATGTTGAAAATTACAGGCCTCTCTCATCTTTTTAAGTGGGAGAACTTGCACAATTGGTGGCTGACTAAAGACTTTTTTGCCCCACTGTATATAAAACAGTGGATGAAGATACTCCAAACTTTGATATAATGTATTCTATTGAGCCCATTTTAGCCATTACTGGGATGTGTTTGACAGGTCATTACAAACATTTCCACGACCGTAATGTTAACAGGAAAAAAAAACAAGCACAAGCAAGATATTGAAGAGTCTCAGGAGTAAAATAAAAGCAATCAACCTAACAAGATTTATTAAGTGACATTTGAAATAGATGCCTGAAAAAGACAGATCCTCAGGTGGGCGAGGCATGAGCATTGCTATACACTCTCACACTTTCACACTCACCACATACACTGCTGCTACCTCAGTCTATTATGTATCCTGTTGCCTAGTCACTTTACCCCTACCTACATGTATATAAACTCAGCAAAAAAAGAAACGTCCCTTTTTCAGGACCCTGTCTTTCAAAGTTAATTGGTAAAAATCCAAAAAACTTCAAAGATCTTCATTGTAACGGGTTTTAACACTGCTTCCCATGCTCGTTCAATGAACCATAAACAATTCATGAACATGCACTTGTGGAACGGTTGTTAAGACACTAACAGCTTACAGACGGTAGGCAATTAAGGCCACAGTTATGAAAACTTAGGACACTAAAAAGGCCTTTCTATTGCCTCTGAAATACTCCAAAAGAAAGATGCCCAGGGTTCCTGCTCATCTGCGTGTAGCAACACCTGCTCAGGATTGGTACATCCGAACATCACACCTGCGGGACAGGGACAGGACAGTAACAACAACTACCGGGAATGCACAGTTACACCGGGAATGCACAATCCCTCCATCAGTGCTCAGACTGTCTGCAATAGGTTGAGAGAGGCTGGGCTGAGGGCTTGTAGGCATGTTGTAAGGCAGGTCCTCTCGAGACACCACCGGCAACAACGTTGCCTTTGGGCACAAACCCACCGTCGCTGGACCAGACAGGATTGGCAAAAAGTGCTCTTCACTGACGAGTTGCAGTTTTGTCTCACCAGGGGTGATGGTCGGATTCTTGTTTATTGTCAAAGGACTGAGCGTTACACCGAGGCCTGTACTCTGGAGCGGGAGCGATTTGGAGGTGGAGGGTCCATCATGGTCTGGGGTGGTGTGTCACAGCATCATTGGACTGAGCTTGTTCTCATTGCAGGCAATATCAACGCTGTGCGTTACAGGGAAGACATCCTTACAGGGAAGACATCCATGTGGTACCCTTCCTGCAAGCTCATCCTAACATGACCCTCCAGCATTACAATGCCACCAGGCATACTGCTTGTTCTGTGCGTGATTTCCTTCAAGACAGGAATGTCAGTGTTCTGCCATGGCCAGTGAAGAACCCGGATCTCAATCCCATTGCGCACATCTGTCACCTATGTTCATATGTTCACTATGTTCATACAAATATTTACACATTTTAAGTTTGCTGAAAATAAACGCAGTTGACAGTGAGAGGACGTTTATTTTTTTTGCTGAGTTTAGCTACCTCAATTACCTTGTACCCCTGCACATCGACTCAGTGCTGGAACTTCCTGTAAACAGCCATGTTATTTTTACTTGTTATTGTTATTCGTTATTCACTGTGTATTTATTCCTTGTGTCACTATTTCAATTTTTATTGTATGTTTTTTATCTTTATCTTTGCATTGTTGGAAAAGGACCCTTTATGTTAGCGTTTCACTGTTAGTCTACACCTGTTGTTTACAAAGCATGTCACAAATAAAATGCTATTTGATTTAAAAGGTGAGCAGAATACAAATCTCCACAGATGAATAAAGTTCTATTGCATTTCATTATTTATGCGGTGAATTTCCCTGATCAAGATCTAATCATTTCCTAGTGCTCTACCTGGGGTTTGGTCAAATTATTCATAGGTGTAACGCTTGTCGTCTGGGGAAGTGTTCATATTTGAAATATTTTAATGAACACTGAAAACAAAACAATAAGCAACCAACGAACAGTCCTGTAAGGTGCAACACAACACTAAACAGAAAATAACCACCCACAAAACACAATGGAAAACAGGCTACCTAAATATGGTCCTCAATCAGGGACAACGATTGACAGCTGCCTCTGATTGAGAACCATACCAGGCCAAACACAGAAATAGAAAATCATAGACAAACTAACATAGACAACCCACCCAACTCACGCCCTGACCATACTAAAACAAAACACAAAACAAAGGAATTAAGGTCAGAACGTGACAGTACCCCCCCCCCCAAAGGTGCGGACTCCGGCCGCAAAACCTGAACCTATAGGGGAGGGTCTGGGTGGGTGTCTGTCCGCGGTGGCGGCTCTGGCGCGGAACGTGGACTCCACTCCACCATAGTCTTTCACCGCCTCCTTAACCTCCTCCGTGGCCTCTTAAGAGCGGCGACCCTCGCCGCTGACCTCGGACTGGGGACCCAAGCCACGTTATTCTAATTAGACAAATTCTGCATATACTGTACTAGTACAATATGGGCCAACCCTGAGTTGTGGTTTGACTCCAAATAGACATCAAACATGCAAAAAGACAAGATAAGAGGAAATCCTACAACAACGGAGTTTGTGGTAGAGCTTGCAGATAACAACAAATTACATTTCAGTAGATCTTTTTATCTAGAGTGACTTTTTGGAGCAATTAGGATTAAGTGCCTTGCTCAAGGGCACCAACAGTTTTTTTTCAGGTAGCTGGCTCAGGATTCGAACCAGCAACCTTTCGGTTATATGGTTATATGGCCACTCACGACTCGGCAATGAGACAGCTTACAGAGATGAGGTCAGAGACTTGGCAGTGTGGTTTAGCTTAATTTTAGTTAAATGTATTTGCACCAAGAAAGCAAGTGATAAACAACAATCCAGATAAAAAAGAATAAATAATAGAATAAATAATAAATGGTGTGCAGGTGTGGTTAGAAGCCCAAGGGCTTATATGAAAACCACACCACACAAAAACAATATACAGTACGTAAGTACAACAATAAAAAAGGTTTGTTAATAAAAAACAGATAACCAAACCTACTAATTATAAATTAACACGTTCATTAATCAGTAATGCGAGCGTGTGACTGTGTGAGAGTTAGGCAACATGGAGGAAGGAGTCTTCTCTTCACTTGAAGTTATTGAGGGATAATGATGTTTTGGCAATGTGAAGATAAGAATTCCAGATATGGCACCTCTATATCTGATAGAGAATTGACTATGTGATGTGCGACACTGGGGAGGGTGAAGGTTATCGAGGTGTATTGTGCTATATAGATGGATTTCAGAATTAACCCGGAAGAATCCATTGAAGAGTTTAGGTAAACTGTCTGGGAGGTATGAGTATTTGTTAGATGAAAGTGCATAAATGGCGTAAGTTAATGTCTTAAATAGACAAGACATTGAATTTCTTAAACAAAGATACAGATGGAGCCAGGTAATTATAGGAGGTGTCTAGTCTTGCAAATGTATTTGGTATGATAAGTAATTTGTGTAGGTGGGAAATATATGTACTAGCCCAGACAATATTACAGTAACTGAGATATGGGTAAATTAAGTGATAGTATAGCGTTAGAAAGAAAGCCTGATGAACCAAACCATTAAACGTTCTGATGATACCAACAGATGATTTCAGCAGACAAATTGAATATGATGTCTTCAGGATAACTTTTCATCAATTACAACTCCAATGAATCCAGTGGATGTGACTTGTTCCATTTCATTCCCACCAAATTAGATTCATATTTTTGTTTTTACAGTATTTCTTATTCTTGCAAGTGAATATATTAGTGAATACTAGAGGTGCCAAGACAACCTCTCCCTCAACGTCAGTAAGACCAGTGAGCTGATCATGGACTACATGAGAAAGAGGGGAGCACGGCCCCATCCACATCGACAGGGCTGTAGTGGAGCGGGTCGAGAACTTCAACTTCCTTGGCGTCCACATCACCAAGAACTTAACATTGTCCACACATACCCGCTTATGAAGAGGGCAAGACAGCGCCTCTTCATTTTACATTACATGTACATTTGAGTCATTTAGAAGATTCTCTTATTGACAGCAACGTACAGTAATGAGTGCATACATTTTCATACTTTTTTTGTTCTCTTCCCCCTCAGGATGTTGAAAAGATTTGGCATGGGCCCTCGGATCCACAACAAGTTTGACAGCTGCACCATCGAGATCATCTTGACTGGCTGCATCGCCACTTGGTATGGCAAGGTCCTACAGAGGGTAGTGCAGATGGCCCAGTACATCACTGGGGCCAAGCTCCCTGCCATCCAAGACCACTATATCAGGTGGTGTCAGAGGAAGGCCCGGAGAGTTGCCAAAGACTTCAGCCACCCAAGCCATAGACCGTTCCAGCTGCTACAGTCTAGCGAATTTTTCCCCCAAGCCATGACTGCTAAATAGCCATAAGACTGTTAAATAGTTAATTAAATGGTTACCCGGACTATCTGAATTGAGCCTATCTTGCACAGACCCTATGCACACTCAGTCGGAAGTCGGAAGTTTACATACAATTAGGTTGGAGACATTAAAACTTGTTTTTCAACCGCTCCACCAATGTCTTGTTAAAAAATTATAGTTTTGGCAAGTCAGGGCATCTACTTTGTGCATGACACAAGTAATTTGTCCGACAATTGTTTCACTTATAATTCATTGTATTACAATTCCAGCTTGTCAGAAGTTTACATACACTAGGTGCCTTCAAACGGCTTGGAAAATTCCAGAAAATTATGTCATGGCTTTAGAATCTTCTGATAGGCTAATTGACATCATTTGAGTCAATTGGAGGTATACCTGTGGATGCGTTTCAAGGCCTACCTTCAAACTGAGTGCTTCTTTGCTTGACATCATGGGAAAATCAAAATAAATCAGCCAAGACCTCAAAAAACAAATGTAGACCTCTGCAGGTCTGGTTCATCCTCGGAAGCAATTTCCAAACACCTGAAGGTACCACGTTCATCTGTACAAGCATTCTGTCTCCTAGAGATGAACATAATTTGATGCGAAAATTGCAAATCAATCCAAGAACAACAGCAAATGACCTTGTGAAGATGATGGAGGAAACAGGTACAAATGTATTTATGTCCACAGTAAAACTAGTCGTATATCGACATAACCTGAAAGGCCACTCGGCAAGGAAGAAACCACTGCTCCAAAACAGCCATAAAAAAAGCCAGACTATGGTTTGCAACTACACATGGGGACAAAGGTTGTACTTTTTGGAGATATGTCCTCTGTTCTGATGAAACAAAAAAAGAACTATTTGGCCATAAAGACCATCATTATGTTTGGAGGAAAAAGGGGGAGACTTGAAGAACACCATCCCAACTGTGAAGCACGTGGGTGTCAGCATCATGTTGTGGGGGTGCTATGCTGCAGGAGGAACTGGAGCACTTCACAAAATACATGGTATCATGAGGCAGGAAAAAGTATGTGGATATATTGAAGCAACATCTCAAAACATCAGTCAGGAAGTTAAAGCTTGGTCGCAAATGGGTCTTCCAAGTGAACAATTACCCCAAGCATACTTCCAAAGTTGTGGCAAAATGGCTTAAGACAACAACGTCAAGGTATTTGAGTGGCCATTCACAAAGCCCTGACTTCAATCCCATAGAATATTTGTGGGCAAAACTGAAAAAGCATGTGTGAACAAGGAGGCCTGCAAACCTGACTTACTTACACCAGCTCTGTCAGGGGGAATGGGCCAAAATTCACCCAACCTACTGTGGGAAGCTTGTGGAAAGCTCTCTGAAACATTTGACCCAAGTTAAACAATTCAAAGGCAATGCTCCCAAATACTAATTAGGTGTATGTGAACTTCTGACCCTCTGGGAATGTGATGAAAGAAATACAAGCCTAAATAAATCACTCTCTACTATTATTCTGACATTTCACATACTTAATTAAGATAAAGTGGTGATCCTAACTGACCTAAGACATGGAATTTTTACTTGGATTAAATGTCAGGAATTGTGAAAAACTGAGTTTAAATGTATTTGGTGTACGTAAATGTCCGACTTCAACTGTATATAAACACACACTATATACACACTTACTACACTGAAACCATACGCATACCAACAAAACACTCACAGAAATACACAAAGACACACACACACACACACACACACACACACACACACATATACGCATACACACATACTTTCACACTCATCGTATGCTGCTGGTGCTCTGTTCACTATTTTTGTATTTTTATCTATCCAGATGCCTAGTCACTTTACCCTGTCTTTATGTACATATCTACCTCAAATACCTCGTACCCCTGCACATTGATCTGGTACTGGTACTCCGTGTATATAGATCCATTCTTGTCTATTATATTTCTCTTTTGTTGCTATTCTTTTCTAACTCTGCATCTTCAAGAAGGACTCGTAAGCAAGCATTTCACCTGTAAAGTCTACAGCTGTTGTGTATGTTACAAATAACATTTTACTTGATTTGACTTGAGGAGGATGAAGGGCAACATACACATGGGAATGAGTGTTGAGAGACATTTCACATTTTCCCATAAATTCTGGTGATTGATTTTGATTGAAAAGGCCTCTCTGCCCAGACCATTCTGGAAAGAGCTGCAGGACACATGGAGGGATCCCAGCAACTCAGTTGGCCAGCTAATCTTGGCAGATGGAGCATGAACCCAGCCAAGAAGGCATGAGCCTCATTCACACATCACATCATGAGACAATTGTTGTCGCCATTTAGAAACATGACATGGACTAAGATGAATCACCTAACCCCGATGAACCAGAGGGACTTTATTATTCACTAAAACACAGAGAAGATAAGAGGATGGTTGTATTCTTTATTATAAACTGGGTGGTTCGAGCCCTGAATGCTGACTGGCTGACAGCTGTGGTATATCCACATTACGACGTGCCTAAGAACAACACTTAATCGTGGTACATTGGCCATATACCACATCCCCTCGGGCAGATTAACAGAACACAGTTTTATTACCAAGCTGCATCAGGACAAACAATAGCATGAGTTGAAGGAAACAGTGAATAGTCAAAGTGTTAATCTTGTTTTTAATTGATATTTCGACACTATGAGGTCAAAATAACACTCTGAAATTGTGAAAATTATGATAATGCTCTTTTTGTGTAAAATATGCCTGGAATGTCAGCCTGTTCAGGTGGAATGGCGTTTTTGGCCGAGGTCATGACATCACAATCCGATCTGATTATTCTGACCAATGACCAGTCATATTTGATTTAAATGTCTATTATCTTACTTTAAAGGGGTAAGTGGCTGAGGCACCTATCTGACAATCAGGGCTGTGTATGAAAGTATATTAATATGTATAGCTGTACGCTCACATGATCAGACTAAGCCTTTCAAAGGTATAAGGAGGCTCAGGGAAAGAAATTATAAAAAAACATATTTTGATTTTCATGAAATAAACACATACAGTGATTTATTAGACATACAGGGATGATTTAAAAAAAAAGAACATTAAAGCATGGGGGGCTTTATTGATAGTGTGTGTTCTTATGTAACTTGGTGATAAACCTGTGTTCTGTTAATCTCTCTCATATTAAGTCATTATTTCTCTAATCACAGACCTAGGGGTGTTCTTACACCTTTAATCTGCACCTATTTCAGGGTCCACCAATCACTGGGTGGCCATCTTTCTTCCGGACATATAAATTAATATGCTCCCAGTTTTGGATTATATGAATTCCATTTTCCATAGTAAAAAAAATCCCCTGTTTTAAATCACAGCCATAACACCCATTGTCCATCTAACATGCTGACAAGACCGCTAGTTCCTTCGGCAGCAGCACTCGGACCTGACGTCACCAACCCCAACAAAAAAACAAAAAAAACCTCCCTAATGCTTCCACTATTGGTGTCTGCATTCTGTGAGGACAGACACCGGGAGACGAGAAGCAAGTACAGGGAGTGAATATTTAATGAATAACAACAATAAACAAAACAAGGACATCGTCTGAACAAGGGGAACAAAACGACATTAATGCAGACACAGGGAAGAAACTGAGGAAGTTACAGATATAGGGGAGGCAATCAATAAGGTAAAAGAGTCCAGGTGAGTCCCATGAAGCTCTGATGTGCGTAACAATGGTGACAAGTGTGCGTGATGGGCCACCTGGCGCCCTCGAGCACCAGAGAGGGGGAGCGGGAGCAGGCATGACAGGTAAACCGAGTTTGTTTCTAGTAATCTCTCCTCCTTCAGGATTCTTCTTCGTCTTTGGACTTTATATGGTGGTTGGTAACCAACTTTAAGGTGCATTACCACCAACTGGACTGGAATGTGGACCTCAGTTCATCTTTCAAACACCCAAGTGATTATATGCTCCTAAAAACCAATGAGGGGATGGGAGAGGTGGGATTTGCAACGCATCAAGCGTCGCAAGTACAACCAAGTACTATGGCTACACATACGCTTGTTGATTTGCGTGAGCAGTGTGGGTGCAGAGATTGAATAACATGTACAGTATGTGTTTTTCAACGCTCGCGCATGTGATTACGAGCGGTGTGGTCAGCATGTAAGACCCTTAGAAGTTGCACAAATGATAAGTGCTCTAGATTGTAAATAGTAATGTGGAGAGTGTCTATTGTAATGTATGCTGATGGGTTGGGTTACTTCTATAAAAGGCATAATAACGGCCTTCCGCTCAACTACAGACAAGCCAAAATACGTTGAAATGAGTGCTGCAGCATCAGGCACAGCAAATGAAATTTGCGAAAGGCATCCAGCAAGTATTTAACCATATGACCTTTATCAAAAGTAATTTCCAGCGGGAGAGTTTATCATACTCCTCGCGGACACTATGCATAGTACAACATTGGCTAATGGGGTGCATGAGTTATTTCTCAGTAGTACTTCTCAGTGTTTAACTTTATCCAGTGTGAAAACCTAATCAAAAAGAATCATAAAAATGGGTGATGGGCTCATGTTGTTTCAGATTGGACACTGAACAACAAGCCCTCACTTAAGCAGCTGGTTATAGCTTTCCCCCCATTTGACATCTTTGGTGTTCTTCTGTCATGACTCGTCCTGAGCTGTAATTGGTCATATATCCCAGCTGGTGGAAAGGTTCATTGCAATGGTATTATGAGGGTGTCACAGAGCTCTAATACACACAATGATGTTCCCACACGTTTTGTTTGAATCTCCCCACTTGGCGATAATAGCAAGTCCTCAATGAGAGTGAATGTGTTGTGTTTATCATATAATAAATGTTGTATGGTTTTAGAGATGTGACAAGCTGGGGTAATATGACATAGACATTTACAGAGAGGGCTCAGTTCATTTACACCCCAGACCTACAGTAGGTCGAATATGTTTTTGTTTTCTTTTTAATTACTTAAGTTGTGCTCAGTGGCAGAGTTATCATTAGGCAGAATAGGAAATTGCCTCAGTCCTCACATAATCAAGGGGGCTTGTAAACTGGGTATAATTGGGAATTGTTTTATTTTATTTTTGTACAAATAATTGATCCGCTTAATGACCCCATAGGCAGGTTATAATCACAACCAGAAGGAAGATGATTCATTGCAAAAACAGGGTGATGTCAATGTGCACAACCATTTGTCAGTAGTGTACTTAATACATTAACGTGTACCCAATCACGCAACCTTTGACACACTCGAAGCAACCAATAGGGACAAAGAAGACATGCTTCCCAAATGCATCACTTGTTCATAAGGCAATTTTCATAATCTCCTTAGGGGAAATCATTATAATATTTTATTTATTGTTGCTCCATCCTTAAGCATTCAATAACCTCCCCACCCCCCCCCCCCACCCCCACACACACGCACACGCATGCACGCACGCACACGCGTGCACACACACACACACACACACACAATGTGTTAGACTGTACCAGTTTAACTGATTTACTTACAGTGCAGTGCCCAGACCACTTCTCTAGATTTATCAAAATATATGTGTTTTGTGTACAATGACCATACTTATACATGCACTTACTAAGAAATCCCTGTGAGATACATTTTCTTCCAGTAATGGCCTCAATTCTCAATATTTTAACTTGTCTTCTTTGATCTCTAAAACCTTGATGATAGCGACACACCAACACACTTTTACAGAAGCATCTCTGAAATCAGACAAAGTTATATTGTCCACCAAGAGTGGCTGAATATGTTCCTTAAAGCAGGCTGTTCCCTTGGTCATTCAAGCATCGTACAGGACATTTTCACCGAGAACAGAGGTGGCCAGCTTCCTCAATTGTTCCCATAGCAACGGTCATCCAAGTGCTCCTCAATATACAGCCGACGTGGGAACAAATGTGACCAAATTTAGCAGCTTACCAACTTGCCTGAGAGTGCCAGATCACATTGTATGTCATTGTTTCACAGCTGAACTCTGACAAATGATTGGCACTCTCTGCATAAGAGTGCCATCAACGCAATCTGTGAACTGCGACCAGCAGTACGTAGCAGCTCCTTGTCGCTATGGACATGGACCAATGATATGCCAGCAACTGACTGAAATATGGCAAATTAAGGGAAGTGTATATGTGACATTCAGAACAAAAATTTAAATT
Source organism: Oncorhynchus masou masou (assembly GCF_036934945.1). Lineage (NCBI taxonomy): Eukaryota > Metazoa > Chordata > Actinopteri > Salmoniformes > Salmonidae > Oncorhynchus > Oncorhynchus masou. The sequence continues at coordinate 20,585,049 of NC_088218.1, forward strand.
TAAGGCATCGGGATCTAAATGAATTAAGGTTAGGTTTACAAAGGTGTGGTTAAGGTTACTGTATACTGTTTCAGCAAGGCTAAGGTTAGCATTAAGGAAAGGCGCAAAAGTTAGTGTTAGCGGACTCATTTACTGGCTGTCGAATACACTGTACACTGCCAATGAACAAATAACTCAACCAACCAATGTCAATATATTTTGTTTAAAGCAGCATGTTGGACAGCAATTGTATTTTCTACAGCTGACCTTCTTAAATGCAGTGGTAAAGGCGCAGAACAATACGACGAAAGAAGAAGTAATGGATGTGCCACTGAGTCATAAAACACTCACAATGATTGCTACCTTGAGTGTCATCACAGTGGTCCAAGTCATGGAAAATAATGCATCATATCAAAATTGGGTGCTGTTAATATCATACATTTCTGTTCCTCTGAGATAAATGTATTGCTTTGTAAATCATTGCCTTTTCAGAAAGCTCAATGCCATTGAATATGTCTATTGTCGTATAGCAACCCAGTAGCTTTTCAATTTGCACCAGTTAGGCAATCTATATCTGCTTGGAGGTTGAGTACCGTTGAGGTTGTTGACTAAGCAATGGTGCTAGAACAAATACGGTACAGATTTATTTATGCAAAAATTGAAAATAAGTGCCGGATCCTTAAGAGGATTTATAATCAGAGGGCTTTTCAATCATCTGTGCTCATCTTTATCCATTGGTAGTGATTGTGGTACACTGCGTCTCATACAATACCTCCTATATATCAGGTTTAATAAAGTTTATTCAATTATATTATATTTCTCAGGTTTAATCACGTTTTTTCAATTATATTATATTATATTTATCAGCTTTAATACATTTGATTCAATTCAATTCTATAATATTTTTCAGGTTTACAAGATAATGTTTACAAGATAATAGGGTACCAGATATACTACACCATTAATTTGGGAAGATCTCTCTTTCCATATCTGAGGGACTACTATTGTAATGCACAGCATCACTTCCATACATGTATCTCAAAATCACCTACGATGCCTTCAGAATGCATTAAAAAAGCACATGCTTTTTTGATCAAATGTATCTCGGCCTTTTATCATGTCGCTGTGGAATTAGGCGGATTGCTGTCTGTCAGATGCAATCCGAGGCCCTGATGGAAGCATGACCAGTCAAACTCAGTTTTTATGCATGGTTAATCCGATAGCACCTTCTGATGTGATCTAATTAAATCTCTCCTTCAAAGAATATGTGACTGCTGAAGCATGGACAAGGGGGGGGGGGGTGTCGTTCCTCTGTTTTAATCATGCTCAGATCAGTGTCACAGTATTTCGCCAAGACTCTGGATACACCCAAAGAATGTGTTGAGAAGAACAGCGCACTGTACATTTAGAGCTGTGTGTGTGCGCGTGTGCGCGTGTGCGCGTGTGTGTGAGAGTGTGAGAGTGTGAGTATAGGGGTATTTTGAGAGGAGTACACAAGTACACTAGATAAACACATGTTAAGGTGATTACAACTCAGTGGACACACACACACACCTTCACTGCAGCCGAGGTGAGTAAAACATTTAAACGTGTTAACCCTCGCAAGGCTGCAGGCCCAGACGGCCTCCCCAGCCGCGCCCTCAGAGCATGCGCAGACCAGCTGGCTGGTGTGTTTACGGACATATTCAATCAATCCCTATACCAGTCTGCTGTTCCCACATGCTTCAAGAGGGCCACCATTGTTCCTGTTACCAAGAAAGCTAAGGTAACTAAGCTAAACAACTACCGCCCCGTAGTACTCACTTCCGTCATCATGAAGTGCTTTGAGAGACTAGTCAAGGACCATATCACCTCCACCCTACCTGACACCCTAGACCCACTCCAATTTGCTTACCGCCCAAATAGGTCCACAGACGATGCAATCTCAACCACACTGCACACTGCCCTAACCCATCTGGACAAGAGGAATACCTATGTGAGAATGCTGTTCATCGACTACAGCTTGGCATTTAACACCATAGTACCCTCCAAGCTCGTCATCAAGCTCGAGACCCTGGGTCTCGACCCCGCCCTGTGCAACTGGGTACTGGACTTCCTGACGGGCCGCCCCCAGGTGGTGAGGGTAGGCAACAACATCTCCACCCCGCTGATCCTTAACACTGGGGCCCCACAAGGGTGCGTTTTGAGCCCTCTCCTGTACTCCCTGTTCACACATGACTGCGTGGCCACACACGCCTCCAACTCAATCATCAAGTTTGCGGACGACACAACAGTGGTAGGCTTGATTACCAACAATGACGAGACGGCCTACAGGGAGGAGGTGAGGGCCCTCGGAGTGTGGTGTCAGGAAAATAACCTCACACTCAACGTCAACAAAACTAAGGAGATGATTGTGGACTTCAGGAAACAGCAGAGGGAACACCCCCCTATCCACATCGATGGAACAGTAGTGGAGAGGGTAGTACGTTTTAAGTTCCTTGGCATACACATCACAGACAAACTGAATTGGTCCACCCACACAGACAGCATTGTGAAGAAGGTGCAGCAGCGCCTCTTCAACCTCAGGAGGCTGAAGAAATTCGGCTTGTCACCAAAAGCACTCACAAACTTCTACAGATGCACAATCGAGAGCATCTTGGCGGGCTGTATCACCGCCTGGTACAGCAACTGCTCCGCCCACAACCGTAAGGCTCTCCAGACAGTAGTGAGGTCTGCACAACGCATCACCGGGGGCAAACTACCTGCCCTCCAGGACACCTACACCACCCGATGTTACAGGAAGGCCATAAAGATCATCAAGGACAACAACCACCCGAGCCACTGCCTGTTCACCCCGCTATCATCCAGAAGGCGAGGTCAGTACAGGTGCATCAAAGCTGGGACCGAGAGACTGAAAAACAGCTTCTATCTCAAGGCCATCAGACTGTTAAACAGCCACCACTAACATTGAGAGGCTGCTGCCAACACACTGACTCAACTCCAGCCACTTTAATAATGGGAATTGATGGGAAATTATGTAAAATATATCACTAGCCACTTTAAACAATGCTACCTAATATAATGTTTACATACCCTACATTATTCATCTCATATGTATACATATATACTGTACTCTATATCTTCTACCGCATCTTTATGTAATACATGTATCACTAGCCACTTTAACTATGCCACTCTGTTTACATACTCATCTCATATGTATATACTGTACTCGAGACCATCTACTGTATCTTGCCTATGCTGCTCTGTTATCACTCATTCATATATCTTTATGTACATATTCTTTATCCCCTTCCACTTGTGTGCATAAGGCAGTAGATTTGGAATTGTTAGTTAGATTACTTGTTGGTTATTACTGCATTGTCGGAACTAGAAGCACAAGCATTTCACTACACTCGCATTAACATCTGCTAACCATGTGTTTGTGACAAATACAAATTTGATTTGATTTGATTTGATTTGATCACCATCTATAATTACTGTAGATGGAAGGCTCCAGCTCCAAATAGACCTTGAACAATGGTACTTTAATTATGGTGGTAGTAGTTATTGTAATATGTTAGTCTGTTTTCAGTGGGAATCCTTCACACCCTTGCAAACAGCCTCCCTCACCTACAGTTCTCACTATCCTCTGCACTTAGACGCCTGTTCCTAGATGGAGGCTCTTGAGAATTTCACATAAAGAAGTTCCTCCTTACAAAACCCAGTGATAATGAATGTGTAGCTTATCTTAGGGGCTCGAATACAAAATAATTACCTGGGTGGGGATCCCAGGGGAGCTCTGTTCAGTTCTGCTCAGTTCTTATGAAACCCCGTTGTGCTGCAGATGTTCACCACACAACCCCCCACCATATCTCCGAGACACTCTCCAACCATATGCCTGGTCATCGGCAAATTAAACTGCATTGCGAGGGGTTGTCGGCAGAGGCAGATCGAGTGAGTGGTCAATAAATAGAAAAAGCACGACAGGTATTTTTCTGCTAATTAAATTGAGGACAAGTGGTCAGCCATGCATATTTTCCACTTATTAAGCAATCGGGAGACGCGTTGGCAGGAGGAAATGGGTCCAGTTTTGCTCATGGATGGATAGGGACTCATACGATTAATGATCGCTGTACAGGGTAGGGGGAGACAGATCTGTGAATCCACTGCAAAGGATCAGGGCTTTAAGCGCCCAAGGTGCTGACTCCTTCTCAATGGTGTTTGGAGTTAGCTTTCCCTCTTTTCCTCTCAGTACTTTTGCGCACTAAAAAAAGCCTCTTAGGGCCTGAAAATGCTTTGATGTGAACTCTTGGAATTTGCAGTGGTCCACCCTGCATTCCTTACAACAGCTAAGGAGGTACACACACATCATGTTTTTTTCCCCCGGGAATAGCAGCTACTGTAATAGTACATTGAATACTACATTGAACAGATATTGTATTCTAAATAGGATTATTCTCTACTAATATCAATGATTGGACATTTTATCAGGTGTGCATTTAGGATGTTACCAGTAATGTTCAATTAATCGTATATGTAAAATGCAAAGCAATCATGTTCTTCAGGAATCATTGATATTTCCGCCATATCTTCTTGTGGCTCTAAGTGTTCATTATAGTGCTTGTACTCTCAATGTGCAATGCCAACTTGCCCTTGGGGGACAAAACTACAGACTGACTTAAGTGTGATCAAAGGTTGAATCACTGGTTCACAATGTCTGAAGATGAGGCCCTCTCAGATTACTCGAGGGCCACTTGATTTCAGAAGTATGATTCTCAGTCAAAGGACACTACTTTGTGAACAGCATTGGTTTGAGGTAGATATTCAACGGATTTTTCAATAATGCACTTTTGAAGGAATTCTAGGAAACAATTCAAAATACAGAGTAGTGTATGTTGATCAGTTTGCGTGCAGGTGGTGAGATGTTTAACCTAAGAATTATCTAATTGGCAGAATTTATTCCTGATATCTGCTCTGAAGCTTTCATTTTGGTTTTCTGAATGACCACAGTTGGACCAAAAAATAATAATCTTAGATTAACATGGTTTAACGCAAACGTTGATTAACACAAAGGCAATCTAACAATGAGGCATGTTCGTTACTCCTCTCTAACAATTTTAAATGCAGGTCCATTTTCCCCAGTATTGACTTCCGGCTTGGAATGACCCCAATTAAACTTGTTCACATGTAAAATTATATGAATGAATACAATGTGAATGTTTGTAGAATGTTCAAAAGGATTCCAAGGATACTTCCATGTATTATAGTGCTTTGTCAACAACTCTCCAAGCAAGGTTACAACAGTTACATATCCCCAATGTACCCGCTCAGTGAGTGCATGATGAATAGCTACCTACTTGTTCTTTACACACGTATGCATTCACACACGCACGCACGCACGCACACACGCACACACACACGCACACACACGCACGCACGCACGCACGCACGCACGCACACACACACACACACACACACACACACACACACACACACACACACACACACACACACACACACACAGAATCAGGATGAAGTGAAAGGGGGAAAGAAAGAGTAAAAGAGAGGAGGGGAAAAGTGATAAAAAGGAGAGAGGGAGAGAGGAAGGGAAAGGAAGACGAAGAGAGTGTTTAATCAGTGTGCAGTGAAGAGAAGGGTGGGAGGAAGGGCAGGGTTGTTCAGGGACAGCGAGTTGGGTGATAGTGTACGGCTCATTCATATGTACGTCAATGCTGGTGTGGGAGAGTAAACAGCAGTGTCCTCACAACAGCTCCATGTGCATTGGAGCTGCATTCTATTTTATTGGGCTGATAGCCTGGCTGTGCTTGGGCTCTGGGGAGCTGAGTGTGAGAGTGTAAACTATTGATGTGACCGTGGCAGTGAATGAGTTCTATACTGTTTTTGAAACAAGACTACAGTATATGGAACCTTTCTGAGCCAATATGTTTCGACTGTTCTTCTCCAAGTCCATGTAAAATGAATCAAAGAATCAATTCACAACCCCATACAAAAAGCTCATCTCACCCGAATCAATTCATATCAAATGATTTGCCGTTGAAGCTACGGCAGATAGAGTATGACATAGAGAACAGACAAGACAAATGTCTGTGGCACGGTTTGTCCTCCTGTGAGTTTCCACCAGAAAACCAGTTTGTCTGTAAGTAAAACAAACATGGTTTTGTGCTCCTGAAAAAGAACATCTTGTTCCAGAAGACAAGACTGTGAGAACAGCAAGCTTTTCTTCCCAGGATCCTCCTCTTCTCTTTGAAGCTCATCCTTTTTTTGCAAAATGCCGGTATATTTGCATGACTAGAAAAGAAACACAGTCTCTTTGATAAGCGTCTCCTCTCCCTTCGCTTGCTTCAGTCCTTTTCCAGGCATTGTTCACGGGGGACAGATAAATGTTGGGAATCTCTCTGTTTTTTTGCTTATTTTCCACGGCATCGGTAAGGATGGAGCTTTTTTTGAGGTGTTGGGCTCGGGAACCAATTACTGCTCCTGAGTTTCACTTGGCGTGTAGAAAAGGACTCTATGACACAGAGTCCTTTTTGTATTGTATTCTAGCTATTCATTTTCACACGTAATTAGTTACCGTAAGGTTGCTTGTTGTCTGTTTCTTCTAGATCGTTCTGGTCTACTACAGACGATCATGTGATGTTTAGTGAGTTAATGACCCTGTCAGAGTTGATCGGAATGACTCACTTGATCGTCTAATTACGGATGAACCCAACACAAGGAATAACAGACAAAACGAGGGGAAAAGGATTTTTCCTTTTCAGTCGATAGAGCTCTCCCCATTGCAAGCCAGATAATCCCCCAAACCAAGTCAAACAAGTAACCAGCTCTCTGTGTTGAGGAAGCAGAATCAATTACATACCCCGTGATCACAGGGCTTCTACAAAAAATGTCCTTACAAATTGTCTTTGTACCGAGCCGTGCCGAGCCTCTCCAGCACAAATGGCACACTTTACAGTACTACACACTACCAGTGCACGCTAACAAATACCTTCAGAGCTAACAGTCAGAGCTGGAAGCCGATGCAAACAACAGAGACAGCAGCTGCGCTTTTCACTCTCAGAGAAACCTTTTGTCTCAGGGCAACCTGTGGAGCAGGCGTTACCCTGCTGTCTCATCTGAGCGAGCATCCAACCCGCTGCGCCTGAGACATCTATCCTGGTGAGCTGGTGAGCTGGTGGATTGTGAATGCACCATGTCATCCCTGCGGTCGGAAAAGGCATTCACTCCGAGTTTTATTATGCACAAGATGAGGCCTGTTATAGCACACACTCAGGAAATATTGATCCTCCTAGAATGCAACAGCAGTAGAAACGCTGGGCCGACTGTTTCTCCAAAACAACCGGGTAGAGAGTACACAATTCAATAGTCTTTTACAGATAAGGTTTGGACCAGAAAACAAAACAACACAAATCCTAGATTCTCCATTTCTCTGGAATCTGCGAATTACCGAAATATTATTTCTCTCACATCAGCGAATTACCTGTATCAGTCTGCTTTGTTAGCTTGTCTAGAATTACCTGTATCAGTCTGCTTTGTTAGCTTGTCTAGAATTACCTGTATCAGTCTGCTTTGTCAGCTTGTCTAGATTGACTCAGCATTGATTATACAGTACCTGGCTGAATCATCAAATGCAAGTACAAAGGTTTGTCTCCTTGTACCGCACTCTTCATCACTGTCTCCTCAGATCCCCTGCCAACATGTAAGACATAAGGTCAGAGTCACCACCATTTCATGGGGATAAAGCTGAGCTCACATGTTGCCTATGGGACATTGCCTATGTAAAATTTGAAAGGAAATACCTTCTATCTTCATGAACTACCAGAGCCCCCTGAGTCCTACAAGACTTTTATGAAGAATTTAAGGAAAGTACACAAGTAATACATGTATGTAGCATTTCCCTACACTCGCATCCTGCTAACCATGTGTATGTGACAAATAAGATTTGATTTGATGTCTAAAATACAGGTCAACACTTCCCTATAGGACTCAGAGGAACCATTTTCCTTTATTGAAATGTCACGCTCTCGAGAAACAAGCCGCCTACCGTTCTCATACATAGGCTTAATCTAAGGTATCAAAACATTATCATGAGCTATTTGCATTTCCTGACACCGGGAAGATGGGAGCTCAATGTCTCTCTCTCTCTCTCTCACTCTCTCTCTCGCTCTCACACACACATAACCACAAATGCACTCACACAAACATTTGCAGTATAATTAAATATTTCTGAGATTACTACAGCGCCAGCCGCTTTTTGTTAATGGGACAGGAGCTAGAGAACCGTCCTGTGCTACCTACCACAGGAGACCATTCTGCAATGGCAATTAAGATTTCTATATTTGGAGATGTGACATGTTCTAGAAATGAGAGTTGCTTAATAAGCGTTAGCATTCGTATGGAAGTGATGCTGAGCCTAGAGGGTGAGCTGCAATGTTTTATCTAAAAGCTTGGCGAACGAGTCTGATAGTTACAGTGAATTTCAACAATGAAACCACTTCACACACATGTCCACCGGCACAGCTACAAGCAAACTTATATCAACCTTCGATCCATACTAAGGAGAGTGATTACACAAAACCATTCCAATCACACTTTATTTGGATAGTCCATCTGTACAGATGTTCGTGCTATCAACAAACTATCTGTTGATAAGCAACTGCTTGCTAAGATTTGGTTAGAATAAGGGTTAGGGTCAGGTTTTAGGTTAGGGTTAATAGATAGTTGAAGTGTTACTGATCTGTCTGTAGAGCATCAGTCTATTAATGTGTTATCAATTATCCTTACTCTACTCACTTCTGTTCTACCATAGCATGTTATACCATAGCATCCATAATATGCTGTGGTTGGCTCTTCATTATGTGTGACTTTTTCCTCAGAAAACATTGGTGTTATTACTCTGCATCATTTCAGACTGCGACTAAGGACACCCTTCCAAGGTTGTTCCCAGAGCACTCAAATTGAAAATGTGTCATTACTCAAAATTGAATGCTATTGTACATTTTTAATTAACAAAGTAACACAACGTAAGAACCTGACTAAAAGCGGGTTTAAACTATGACTTGTTTTCTACGAGATTAAGTCCGTGGTCAGAATACGCAAAGAGAGAAAAGTGCATACAAAGGGAATGAAGTTCCATTTATGTGGCTTAACTCTGGACAGAATTCCCCCCTAAGAGATTAAGCACATATCATATGTATGCATGAGTTAATTATCGAATGAATCTTCGAAATTGCCACTTGGCTTATCTAACAATCCTTGCTGCTGGTTCCCTGCGAGATGAGACAAGAAGCAGTGCTGTGGACCCAAGAGTTTAGAACGGGAGTAGAATGAAAGGAGAGAGAGAGAGACGAGTTAGAGACAGACTGAGCTCATCAAAGTAGCTGTTTTACATGCCAGATATACTCTCAGCAGCGTAGTGTAACGCCCTTTGTGTCTCATTAAGCACCTTTTTGGGGGCTCTGCCTTTGTGCGCCAGAGCCAATTTGAAATTCAGGGGCCTGCAGGATCGAGTGATGTCAAAAGAAAAATAGAGAATGCATGCAGGGCTTGTGCCTCTATGGAGTGAAAAGGGTCAATTGTCTCAACCATTATCGTTTCAACAGCAAATTATGGGAGTGCTATGATATGATGCAAGCCCGAGCCGGAGATAAGAGGGAAAGAACTAGTGCCGTTGTATGCCTCCATTTTAAAAAGTTTTGGGGTTGTTGTTTTTTTACTTGTTGGGCTTTGTCAGAGCCAAAAGAAAGTATAACTCACCAAAAATGATTCATTATCTACTTGTAGAAAAGACAAGCAACAGGAAGTGGCCTAGGATGAACAGCTTGAGTTTGGAAATACACTTTTGCAGATGCATGACCAGCTGGGTACAAACTGTAGTAGACTCGCAACAACAAATTCAGTGCCAAAGAGAGATAGGATTGCCATGGAATGGAGATTCCAGTGATGGTGTACATCTAAAGTAATGCAATTGTGTTCAGTTGTATTGTATTCTAGCTATTACAATTATTTTGTGTTCCATCCCAAAGATATTTGATTTTCTTATTCTATCAAGGCAAAGAGACTAGGTTGCAATAATCAAATGCAGAGCATACTGTTCCTCTGAAAACACCTCTGCTGACCTCTAGATTCAAGTGAGTGACATCCAGCATTCTGATAGACCTATAGCATAAACAATACACAAGTCATACAACATGGACAAATATTTGAACTAATCTATGTTTTTTAACCAACAAGGGTGGTACTGATATATTAATGTATGAGGTATGGAAATACAAAATTATATTTAAATGAAGTTATATATATATAGGGGCGCCAGGTAGCTTAGAGCGTTGGGTCCAGTAACCGAAAGGTTGCTAGTTTGAATCCCCGAGCTGACAAGGTAAAAATCTGTCGTTCTGCTCCTGAACAAGGCAGTTAACCCACTGTCCCTATGACGTCATTGTAAATAAGAATTATTTAACTGACCTGCCTAGTTAAAAAGGTTTATTTACATATATATATATATATATATATGTGTGTGTGTGTGTGTGTGTGTGTACCTGCTATATGTGTATATCAAGGATCCCAGGGAAGGTTTGAGTCTAGAGTTCTTGTGACCCGCCTCCATCTTTGGGCATACGGTGTCCATATTAGGAAAGCTTCAGTCAAGTTAGACCTGTGGCTAGGAAACCGATGCGATGGCTAGTAACACAAACGAGAGACAGTGACATTGAGGAATCACAATATTAATAACTATAAAAAAGGCAAGGAATTTTACACGACCCGCTTTCACGACCCGCTTTATATTTTTTGCATTTGTGGATTGCCTTTATTAAACTTGCACACTGCATACACTGTGCGCTAACAGTTTCCATGGCAGTCAGTTTCGAGACAAATGTAAATAGAGTGGGGAATAGCAACATTTCATTTCTATTGAATAGTACTGAATGATTTTGAATAAAACTAATGATTTGTGATTTTAGTAATATCCAGGGAAAAAAAATAGAACTAGATTTGATACACGTCTCTTCGTAGTCAGTTGGCCTGGCCTATGTGGTGACTGACAGTGACTGGTTTTGGCCAAGACGCTTCTGATCTTCAAGGGGCCTTCTCTGAAATTAGACCTCCAGTTCCAGGCTCATCCTTAGAGATGTGCATAAACATAGCTTTTTCGGGGCTTTGATTTATCTGTGATGTGCTATGTTCATTAGTGGCAATCACTGAGGCTTGTCAAAATCGCGCTAAAGTGATTTTGTTAATGACTCCGGAGATAGATCAACGTGATGTAAGTAGGCGTCTTGCAGGGAATAATAATAATATGCCTGTGCTTGAGACTTGGCCTTGTGCAATGGGTACACAGGATACTCAAAAACGGTATATTTTGGGATGACTCATCAACACACGCAAAACAATCCCCAATTATTGGTCGTATCGAATGGCGTATTGAAAAATAGATGTGAAAGCTGTCAAATATATATGTAGAAGCTGTCAAATAAAGGTTGGTACGTTGTTGTTACCTGCTACGATGAGAAACACAGGGCAAGCAACAGTCCAGAATACAGCCGTATTGGGAAATCATTGAAAATATTTGTCTATCCAACGATGGTTTAGCTGGTTTAGCAAGGGATTAATACAAATGGAACCGTAATGTGAACATTTCTGGAAAGGCTTTTGAGGGGCGGGGGATCCCAATCACGAGAACAAGGGCGTACTCTAACATGTCTATACTCATCTAGCAGGACTGCATTCTTTTTTTTTACTCTGCACAATTTAATTTCACTGCTTGGTAGTAGACCTACTTTAAAAAATAATATTGACTAATTTCAAAATGTAATAAACCTCCCTTTGATTGGCTTTACCTGATGAGTAGATTGCAATTACAACTTATTGAAAACAAATTACTTATTTTTTTCAGGATAGATTTTATTTTGACTCAAATGTCTTTGAAGTTCTAAAAACCAATTATAAGTTTCATCACCAGATTGCATTTGGGAGATTTTCAGTGGTGGAAAGTACTACTTCAGTAGTTTCTGGGGTTATCTGGACTTTACTTAACTAATTATATTTTTGACAACTTTTACTTTTACTTCACTACATACCTAAAGAAAAGTATGTACTTTTTACTGTATACATTTTCCTTGACACCCAAATGTACTCATTACATTTTGAATGCTTAGCAAGACAGGAAAATGGTCTAATTCACACACTTATCAAGAGAACATTCCTGGTCATGTCTACCGCCTCTGATCTAGCACACTCACGAAACACATGATTTGTTTGTAAATGATGTCTGAGTGTTGGAGCGTGCCCCTTGCTATAAGTAAACAAAAAATGAATTGGTGCCATATGGTTTGCATAATATAAGGAATTTGAAATAATTTATACTTTAACTTTTACTTTAGATACTTAAGTATATTGAAAACCAAATACTTTTAGACTTTTACTCAAGTAGGATTTTACTGGGTGACTTTCACTTTTACGTGAGTCATTTTCTATTAAGGTACCTTTACTTTTACTCAAGTATGACAATTGGGTACTTTTTCCACCACTGGATATATTGAAACACCTTGCAAAATAACTGTCAAATTACAAAATGATTGCTTATACAGAGTTATTTTGTGTCATTTACAAATCTTGTGTCCATCAAAAAACTTTCAGAAACTATTAAGTGAAGCACAGCTACATAATTTATCCCTGAACTCTCCCACATGAGTAATGTTTGGATTTTCTCCTGGGCAAACTCAACATGAGATGATAAAATATGAAGACAACATGCACCTCTTTAGTGTGACGCAGTGTTGATCTGCGATGCCACAGTGCATCAACATCTAATGCTTGACTCGTGAGTCATTCATTTTTTGGGGGGAAATGCTAGTTATGATTATATGGGCCCTCAGACTAAAGGACCCCCAAGAGCCCTGCAGCTTATTCTTGTCTACCCAGCTCACTCGTTCCAGAGGCTCAATCAACATAGTCGTCAAAATCTGCCATCTCCATAACATGCACAGAGTGGGCTGCAAAATAGGAAAGATGCTTCATTAAAGCTGCAATATGTACCTTTTTGGGCGACCCGACCAAATTCATATAGAAATATGTGTTTTACATCTGTCAGTATCATTGAAAAAAAGTCTAAGAAGTGGAAGATATGTTCTATGTGCGCTATATCTATGCTTCCCGTTCTTAAGTGTCATTTTTGAGTCTTTTACTTCCAGTTTTTCACACCAGCTTCTAACAGCTGAAAATGCAATAGATGATACAATTATTCTCTACACTATACTTGCTTGTTTGGTCACATAAACAGAAATTAGGCAAACTAATATAACTTTATCAACCAGGAAATGGTGGAGCAATTTCTGCATAGTGCATCTTGAAGAAGCTAAGTTCTCCTGCTGTCAGTTGCTATTGTATTATTGGGTTGAATTGCTGATTACCACATCCATTATTTCGTAGCAGGCCAAGACTTTGCTTCAGGGGATACAATGGCTATGATCCTTTCCCATGACAATGTATGTACATAGAGATTAAAGGGAAATAATGTGATTCCCAGATGGAGGAACACGTCCCATGTTACAATGATCACATGTTTTCTACGGGAGGGAAATTAATTATAACGCAACATTCATTTCAATAATTATCATACAGTATATACAGTGGGGTGTTAGGGCAATTAGGTCTACATGTCACGTTACTTAGCAACATAGCCAAACTTGGATGAAATTGCAAGTGCGCACACACACACACACACACACAAACACACACGGTTGCAGTAAGGATATACTATAATTATCATAACGAGGTCATGAACAGATTCCGAAATGATCAGAAGCCATAGGTTGTGACATCTTTTGGTACATATAATGTTCCACTGCTTGTGTGAAATACTGTATGCACAACACACAATATCCAAAGCTATATAGAGTATAAGTGATAATGCTGAGTCATTGATCTTAACTCTCTCATGTATCCTCTAGAAAGCCCTTTGTGGAACACACAATACTGGAAATGTTGAGTCATCTCATTTGTCAGGGATTCACTGTTGAGGAGTTGCCGTTCATTTGTTCACAATGAATGAGAAGAATGATTGTGTGTGTGTGTGTGTGTGTGTGTGTGTGTGTGTGTGTGTGTGTGTGTGTGTGTGTGTGTGTGAGAGAGAGAGAGAGAGAGAGAGAGAGAGAGAGAGAGAGAGAGAGAGAGAGAGAAAGACAGAGAGGAGAGCATGTGTCTGTGGAAGGATGTCAGTTGAGGAGTTGGAGCATGGCTAAGAAAGTGGATTTGTGGCGGCCTCTAGACAGATTCCTCTCCACTGGCTCAGAGAGATGAGCCCCAGATCTAATGAGGGCCGAGACCATCTTGCACTCCTCCTGGGGTTGAGGGGATACCTCTCTAACATAATTCACTATCCCCCCCTCTCTCTCTCTCTCTCTCTCTCTCTCTCTCTCTCCCCTCCCTCTCTCTCCATCTCATCTCTCCCTATCACACTCCCTCTCTATCTCATCTCTCTCTCTCTCGCTCTAGGTCTATGTCACACACACACACACACACACACACACACACACACACACACACACACACACACACACACACACACACACACACACACACACACACACACACACACACACACACACACACACACACACACACAGCGGTCAGTCATCATACCACCCTGCATTATCAGAAGAGTCATGTACATCTTCTTCTTCTGTTCATCATAGTGTAGAAGTCATTAAGCTCAAAGCATAAAAAATGTAAAGGTTAACCCTGTAAAAGGTCTCAATCAGTTATAGGACAGATCATAGATTGATTGAGCTTCTACTAGCATTTTCTTTGAAGTGTTGGTTCAATGATAAGAGAAAAGATAATATACCACTCAGTTTTAATGCCTTTTCCCCAAATATTGCTAAGCTGTGGCAAATAATTTTAGATGCTATCTAAAAACGTCTCGTGTAGTGACACAGTCATTAAAGTAATTACTATGCAGGTTCTATTTAATTACACATTATAATTGTTTTACGTCAATAATGCCCTCAACACATACTAAATCCTCCTCCAAGATCGTATTTAATGGGCTTACTTAACATGCAGTCAAATGGTATGCAAATGGTCCAAATTGGCATTGTAAATTCCCCTGTCCAATGCACCCATATAGGATGACTTTGCTTCATTCATCAACCTGTCATGAACAGAATATACCCCTGGTTAGGGGATATGTCAAATATTCAGCGGCAAAGGTGACAACCTAACACGATTGTTACTAATCCCAAAGGCAAGATAACAGTCTGAAATGTAATTTGTAATCAACTGCATGAAGCTTACAGGCGACAGTAACTCAATAGTAGATGACTAGAACCCTTAACCTGAATGTGTGTGCCTGATCTCATTAGGTTTGCTTGATAAACATGACATTCTACATTTCTTCTTCACGTCTTTCTCATTTAAATACATGCTTCGGAGAGATCTAAACCCCCTGTGAAATCATTTACACATGGAAAGGTGCATTGAGTGCAGTCTCCAATAGGCTGAGGAGAGATTGGAAAATCTGACACGGCAGCCTCCAAGTCAGAGATTTAAGGAAGAGTGAGGTATACAGAACTGTGAAAGTAGAATTTGGCTGCTTTTGCTGCATTTGTCACTGAGGTGTGCTCCTGGAAATAGTCTTCCTGGATTCAGAAAATCCCTTCCTGGGATTGAGTTTCGCAGGTAATCTGGCATCATTCACGTTGATGCCTAGCTGAAAGAGACAAGGCCAGCTCAGTCTCTCCAGGGTGATTTGAGGTGCACTGTCCCAATACTGCCTCCAGAAGGGCTTCTCGGCAAGACAAGATAGCCTGATATCATCTGTGATATTGCTGAATTTCAGTCATACATATTATATCACACCAGCTTGATCCAGGAGACAAAACTAAAATGTCTATCCATTGTTGTCTATTAGAATGTGTTTGCTATCGCAAATGTGGCAGATAGCCTAGTGGTTAGAGCATTGGGTCAGTTACTGAAAAGTTGCTAGATCGAATCCCTGAGCCGACAAGGTAAAAATCTGTCACTCTTCCCCTGAACAAGGCAGTTAAACCACTTTTCCTAAGCCATACTTGTAAAGAAGAATATGTTCTTAACTGACTTGCCTAGTTAGATGAATAAAATAAAACATTTCTTTGGATTGATGGGTGATAAAAGGTTACTAGGAAGTTGTATTCTGTTACCTATACCTAACACTTTACACTCCCAAATATGGTAGCAACTTATGGGATACATCCCTTCCCTCTCAACTAGCCCCTCTGTTTTCTATTTGTGTGTTTACACACACCTCTGCCGTATTCAAGATTGCTCACAGCTAAGGAGGTGAAAAATCATCTAGGGGTTAGAGGCTAACTAGACTGTCGGGTAGCCATTCTGACTGAGCCAGCACTACAGAGGCTACAGAGTGAAGTGGTGAAGTGGTATCCCGACACGCTCAGCAAAGTGTGAAGGGTTTTCGCAACTAATACAAAATGAGCGAGCATGCGTGCTTAAAAATTGCAGAGAGATGCTGCGATTTCACTTTGTAAACGAAAAAAGCCGGGTCCACTAAGAGACACCATAGACAGTGAAGAAGAAATGCCTTGTTTCCAAATGGTTACCTATTCCTTATGTGATGCACTTGTTTTAGGTCAAATGTAGTGCACCACATAGAGAAAAGGGTGCCATTTGGGACAGAGAAATTGTGATGTAACATGGTGGCGTGGAGACAAAGCAAAGCTGCCAGGGTGTCCCTGTCATTGATGCTATAGCTTTGATAAGGTGAAAGAGTAAATTAAGTCCCCGGGGGGGGGGGGGACACTTTGCCATGGCTGCATAGAACTAAACGTATCCCTGGTTTTGTAAAGGCCAACTTCTACTGCTCAGAGATACTCATCTCATTTTTATGGATACATCTAATCTAAAAGGACAGAGTAGAGTAGAAAATCTAACTGGTATTGGTTTGGCTTATCTAGTCTGAGTAAATAACAACTAGGAGGTGTGGAGGATGAGCCATGCTACACCGTTTAAATTGGCTCAGCTGTAGACGTCAGTATCTCAAAAACAGCATTTTATCCTGCGTCCACGTATGTCAACAACACTGATACGCATAATCATTATCTGAAATATACATTGTGGACATTTTGAACTCAGCAGGCCTGATTTTCCTATGGCAGTTGACTTGTACAACTTTAAAGGTGAATACAGCCTCCCCGTCACATGTACATGTTGCGATGAGCACGAGGGTCTGTTCATAGAGATATGGCTGTGATTACAGGTTTTTTTCTTTCTTCGTGGCTTAGACGAGGAACATACTTTAAACTTAACGGGCAGGAGCCTGGAAGATAAGAACCCATGCTCCATTGGCCTCCACTCTACTGGTCAAATTGCAAAGGAATTGACACAAAGGATCCAATACCACCCTTAATTTGGTTGAGTGAACATATGGTCCCTGTGTGATGTTGCCCGGGCTTTACATGCTCCAGTGCAGAAGTATTGGAGGAGAACATTGACTATGTATTATAGAGGAAGAATTTCAGCTATGTATTATAGGAGAATGTTAACTAGGTGCCAGTGTGTTTCTTAGAGAAGCAGAAGAAAGGCTGGAACATTCTATCAGCATGCCAGATTAAGTCATTTATTTCTAAGAGAGGGAAAACAAATATTATCTGTGCTTCATAGTGTTCAATATATGTATAACTTGGATGGTGGTAAAATGCGGATGAGGTTAACATTGGATGGTAAGTAGTCAGTGCCTCCAGTGTGAAGATAAGGATTGGTTTTGATCACAGACAATTACTATAGTAAATCCAATATAATATCTATATATAGACACTACCGTTCAAAAGTTTGGGGTCAATTAGAAATGTCCTGATTTTTTAAAGAAAAGCACCTTTTTTGTCCATTAAAATAACATCAAATTGATCAGAAATACAGTGTAGACATTGTTAATGTTGTAAATTACGATTGTAACTGGAAATATCTACGTAGGAGTAAAGAGGCCCATTATCAGCAACCATCACTCCTGTGTTCCAATGGCACGTTGTGTTAGCTAATCGAAGTATATAATATTAAAAGGCTAATTGATCATTAGAAAACCCTTGTGCAATTATGTTCGCCTATGTAGATATTCCATAAAAAATCTGCCTATTACTACTTCTGCCGAAGTCGATGGCTTGTTCGAGGTCTTCGGCGGTCGACGTCGCCGGTCTTCTAGCCAACGCCGATCCATTTTTAATTTTCCATTTGTTTTGTCTCGTTTTCCCACACACCTGGTTCTCATTTCCCTCATTATGTGTTGTGTATTTAACCCTATGTTCCCCCCCATGTCTTTGTGTGGTATTGTTTATTGTAAGTGCTTGTGCACATTTTGTTTGACTGGTGCGCGTCGGGTTATCGTGCCCATACATTGTATTTCTTGTGCCGTTGGTTTTACTATTAAACTGCTCCAGCTATTGTCAAGTTCTCCTCTCCTGCGTCTGACTTTCCTGCCACCAGATATATATATATATATACAGTGGGGAGAACAAGTATTTGATACACTGACGATTTTGCCGGTTTTCCAACTTACAAAGCATGTAGAGGTCTGTAATTTTTATCATAGGTACACTTCAACTGTGAGAGACGAAATCTAAAAACAAAAATCCAGAAAATCACATGGTATGATTTTTAAGTAATTTATTTGCATTTTATTGCATGACATAAGTATTTGATCACCTACCAACCAGTAAGAATTCCGGCTCTCACAGACCTGTTACTTTTTCTTTAAGATTCCATCCTGTTCTCCACTCATTACCTGTATTAACTACACCTGTTTGAACTACTTACCTGTATATAAGACACCTGTCCAAACACTCAATCAAACAGACTCCAACCTCTCCACAATGGCCAAGACCAGAGAGCTGTGTAAGGACATCGGGGATACAATTGTAAACCTGCACAAGGCTGGGATGGGCTACAGGACAATAGGCAAGCAGCTTGGTGAGAAGGCAGCAACTGTTGGCACAATTTTTAGAAAATGGAAGAAGTTCAAGATGACGGTCAATCACCCTCGGTCTGGGGCTCCATGCAAGATCCATGCAAGATCTCACCGTGGGGCATCAATGATCATGAGGAAGGTGAGGGATCAGCCCAGAACTACACGGCAGGACCTGGTCAATGACCTGAAGATAGCTGGGACCACAGTCTCAAAGAAAACCATTAGTAACACACTACGCCGTCATGGATTAAAATCCTGCAGCACACGCAAGGTCCCCCCGCTCAAGCCAGCGCATGTCCAGGCCCATCTGAAGTTTGCCAATGACCATCTGGATTATCCAGAGGAGGAATGGGAGAAGGTCATATGGTCTGATGAGACAAAATAGAGCTTTTTGGTCTAAACTCCACTCGCCGTGTTTGGAGGAAGTAGAAGTATGAGTACAACCCCAAGAACAACATCCCAACCGTGAAGCATGGAGGTGGAAACATCATTCTTTGGGAATGCTTTTCTGCAAAGGGGACAGGACGACTGCACCTTATTGAGGGGAGGATGGATGGGGCCATGTATCGCGAGATCTTGGCCAACAACCTCCTTCCCTCAATAAGAGCATTGAAGATGGGTCGTGGCTGGGTCTTCCAGCATGACAACGACACGAAACATACAGCCAGGGCAACTAAGGAGTGGCTCCGTAAGAAGCATCTCAAGGTCCTGGAGTGGCCTAGCCAGTCTCCGGACCTGAACCCAATAGAAAATCTTTGGAGGGAGCTGAAAGTTCATATTGCCCAGCGACAGCCCCAAAACCTGAAGGATCTGGAGAAGGTCTGTATGCAGGAGTGGGCCAAAATCTCTGCTGCAGTGTGTGCAAACCTGGTCAAGAACTACAGGAAACGTATGATCTCTGTAATTGCAAACAAAGGTTTCTGTACCAAATATTAAGTTCTGCTTTTCTGATGTATCAAATACTTATGACATGCAATAAAATGCTCAAGCATGATCATTTCAATACAAAACTACACAATTACAATTTCAACATTGCGAACAAATTGTTACATTCAAAGGGGAGCAATAGATACAAATTTTAACAGGTGCAGTGCTCATGTATCATCTAATGTTAAAATGTATTTGTGTTATCTTCTAAAAGTCTAATGCAATGTGAACTCAACTCATGAGAGGTCAAGCACCTGTTTTTGACCTTAACTGTAAACAGCTCAGTACATTTCTGTTGTGTCTTGTATTGATATACATCAATATTTCATATGATTGATTTTCAGCAACCTTGGCAGACCGTAGTTCACAGGGCCACATCCACACAGAAGTGGAATTCAGAGTTTCTATCTTTTTTTTCCCAATATGTTTTTCTAACATGCCACTGCAATATGTATGCTTCATGTGTTACGTCTTGATACATTGGACACAGTGCCTTCAGAAAGTACTCATATCCCTTTACTTATTCAATGTTTTGTAGTGATACAGACTGAATTCAAACTGGATTAAGTAATAGTTGTTTTTCTGACCAATCTACAAACAATACCTCGTAATGACAAAGTAAAAACATGTTACTAGAATTTAGAAAAAGATTGACAATGAAATAAAGAAATATATAATTTACGTAAGTATTCACACCCCTAAGTTAATAGATGTTAGGCTGTGATTACAGCTGTGAGACTCTGGATACGTCTCTAAGGGCTTTGCAGACCTGGATTGTGCAATATTTGAAGATTATTATTTTTTTAACTCTTAAAAATCTGTCAAGTTGGTTGTTTATCAAGCCGATTTAAAACTGTAACTAGGCCACTCAGGATCATTAAATATGATCTCGGTAAGCAACTCCACTGTATATTTGGCCTTGTGTTTAAGGTTATTGTCCTGTTGAAAGGTGCATTTGTCACCCAGTGTCTGTTGGCAAAGCAGACTGAACCATGTTTTCTTTTAGGATTTAACATGTGCTTACCTCCGTTCCTTTAAAAAAAAATCCTAAATAGCTCCATAGTCCTTGCCTACGACAAGCGGTACTCAGTGTTGTATTTGCCCCAAACAAATTTCTATGTTTTCAGTACAAAAAGTTATTTACTTTGCCATTTTTGATTCAGTTTAACTTATTGCAAACAGGATGCATGTGTTGGAATATTTGTATTCTGGATAGGCTTCCTTCTTTTCAAGCTTCCATTTAGGTTAGTATTGTGGAGTAAGTACCATATTGTTGATCCATCCTCAGTTTTCTCCTATCACAGCCATTAAAGGGATACTTCAGGAGTTTGGCAACGAGGCGCTTTATCTATGGGTATCTACTTGCATACTAGCATATACCCATAGATTTCTGACTCGCAAAACTACCTCTAACTTCCTTCATACTGGCCACAAAGGCATACAAATGGTATTCACAAGTTTCTCATTGCCAAAATCCCAAAGAATCCCTTTAACTCTGTAACGGTCTTAATCCTTGTGTTGTCTTAAGGGTAAAACATGACCCTCCACTATGTTTAACTATGTTAAGGATCCGCCCCTTTTTTTCAAATTTTGCCTGAAATGACATACCCAAATCTAACTGCCTGTAGCTCAGGCCCTGAAGCAAGGATATGCATATTCTTGGTACCATTTGAAAGGAAACACTTTGAAGTTTGTGTAAATGTGAAAGGAATGTAGGACAATATAACACAATAGATCTGGTAAAAGATAATACAAAGAACAAACCAAACGTTATTTTGTATTTTTTTTTATCATCATATTTGAAATGCAAGAGAAAGGCCATAATGTATTATTCCAGCCAGCAGTGTATGTGCAAAGTTTAAGATTGTTCCAATGAACCATTGTATTTCTGTTCAAAATGTTGTATCAAGACTGCCCAAATACGCCAAATATGTTTATGAATAACTTTTTATGTTCGAAATTGCGCACTCTCCTCAAACAATAGCATGGTATTATTTCACTGTAATAGCTACTGTGAATTGGACAGTGCAGTTAGATTCACAATAATTTAAGCTTTTTGCAAATATCAGATATGTCTGTGTCCTGTTACTTATAACCTTATGCTAATCGCATTAGCCTACGTTAGCTCAACCATCCCGTGGAAGGGACACTGATCCCGAAGATATTTTAACAGCAGAGAAAACTCCCTAAATGTACATTTTTAAAGTTTAAATTTGATTACTCTTTTCCTAGAGTGACCTCAAATTTTGAAAAAGAGAAACATCGCCTTTTGTTTATATTTCCATGAAAGCTGTACACCACCAGGGTACAAAGATTGTATTATGTTCATTTTTGACCGGGCAGTTATAAAATCACTTACAGTTGAAGTCGGAAGTTTACACACACTTAGGTTGCTGTCATTAAAACTCGTTTTTCAACCACTCCACAAATTTCTTGTTAACAAACTATAGTTTTGGCAAGTCGATTAGGACATCTACTTTGTGCATGACACAAGTAAATTTTCCCCAAAAAATGTACAGACAGATTATTTCACTTATAAATCACTATCACAATTCTAGTGGGTCAGAAGTTCACATACACTAAGTTGACTGTGCATTTAAACAGCTTGGAAAATTACAGAAAATGATCTCATGGCTTAGAGAAGATTCTGTTAGGCTAATTGACATCATATGAGTCAATTGGAGGTTTACCTGTGGATGTATTTCAAGGCCTATCTTCAAACTCAGTGCCTCTTCGCTTGACATCACGGGAAAATCAAAAGAAATCAACCAAGACCTCAGAAAAAAAATTGTAGACCTCCACAAGTCTGGTTCATTCTTGGGAGCAATTTCCAAACGCCTGAAGGTACCATGTCATCTGTACAAACAATAGTACGCAAGGATAAACACCATGGGACCACACAACCGTCATACCGCTCAGGAAAGAGATGCTTCTGTCTCCTAGAGATGAATGTACTTTGGTGCGAAAAGTGCAAATCAATCCCAGAACAACAGCAAAAGACCTTGTGAAGATGCTGGAAGAGTACTATACGAGTCCTATATCAACATAGCCTGAAAGGCCTCTCAGCAAGGAAGAAGCCACTGCTCCAAAACCGCCATAAAAAAAGCCAGACTACGGTTTGCAGATGCACATGGGGACAAAGATCAGACTTTTTGGAGAAATGTCCTCTGGTCTGATGAAACAAAAATAGAACTGTTTGGCTATAATGACCATTGATATGTTCGGAGGAAAAAGGGGGGGGCTTGCAAGCCGAAGAACACCATCCCAACCGTGAAGCATGGGGGTGGCAGCATCATGTTGTGGGGCTGCTTTGCTGCAGGAGGGACAGGTGCACTTCACAAAATATATGGCATCATGAGGCAGAAAAATGATGTGGATATATTGAAGCAACATCTCATGACATCAGTCAGGAAGTTAAAGCTTATTCGCAAATGGGTCTTCCAAATGGACAATGACCCCACACATACTTCCAAAGTTGTGGCAAAATGTCTTAAGGACAACAAAGTCAAGGTATTTGAGTGGCCATCACAAAGCCCTGACCTCAATCCTATAGAACATTTGTGGGCAGAACTAAAATATTGTGTGCGAGCAAGGAGGCCTATACAAACCTGACTCAGTTCCACCAGCTCTTTCAGGAGGAATGGGCCAAAATTCACCCGACTTATTGTGGGAAGCTTGTGGACGGCTACCTGAAACATTTGACCCATGTTAAACAAGTTAAAGCCAATGCTACCAAATACTAATTGAATGTATGTAAACTTCTGACCCACTGGGAATCTGATGAAAGAAATAAAAGCTGAAACCAATCATTCTCTCTACTATTATTCTGACATTTCACATTTTTAAAATAAAGTGGTGATCCTAACTGACCTAAGACATGGAATTTTTACTTGGATTAAATGTAATGAATTGTGAAAAGCTGAGTTTAAATATATTTGGCTATAAGGTGTATGTAAAACATCCGACTTCAAATGTACATCCTTGAACAGCCTAGTCAGCTTGCAGGTGCCCGGCCCACCACTAGCAGTTGCTAGAGCGCAATTAGCCATGGAAATCCCCAAACTCTCCCCAAAGCCGCACAGTGCTGGACCAATTGTGCACCGTTCTATGTGGCTCCCAGTTACGGCCGGATTTAACACAGCCCCAGGCTGTAGTGGTGTCTTAGACCGCTGCGCCACTTGGTTCGCACAGTAACTTATATGATACAAAAGATGAACATATACAAGCAAATTCCTATTTGATTAAGAAACATATTTTTCCTCACCAAGTGATACTTTTTTGCAGTAAAAAACTCCAAATACGGTTATAAAAAGTGGTAACTTATTCATTAATGATACGTCAAGTCCCACTTTAGAATAGGATCGAATAGGATCGATGATGATAACTCATTCATAAATCATTAGACGGTACAAGGCGTTAGTAATAAGGTTTTACCTCTCTATACACTAGAAAAAAAGTTCCAAAAGTGATCTTCGGCTGTTCCCAAAGAACAATGCTTTTTAGTTCCAGGTAGAACCCTTTAGTGTTCCATGTAGATCCCACTGTAAAAAAGGTTCTAAAATGAACCTGAAAGGGTTCTCCCGTGAACCCCAAAATGTTTATTCAGATGGTTCTCTTATGGGGACAGTTGAAAAACCATTTAAGGTTCAAGATATCACTTTTTTTTTAGTGTGAAGAGCTAAATCTTTCTTAGAGCTACCTGCGAAACAAAAGCTAAAGGTAGATGCAATAACATTACATTCCTGGTATTTACTACCCTGTTTATGTATTCATGTATTCAAGTAAAGTGGTGGAGAGATTATTCTCACGCAATCCTATTTTCTGGGTGGGAAACGACAGTATTGTTTCCTTTGACACTTACCAATAGTGGATGCTTACAATTTTCACTAGCACCTTTGAATTACAACACACAACCCTACACATCTTGAGAAAAGTATCTCTGATATGGGTGCTGTAAGTCATGGTCCTCAGAGAAAGTATGCCATAACACTATTGCAGTCAAATGACCTAGTGGCCTCATGAGTAGAATGTTATTAATATTTTTCATAATTAATAGACATTACTGAAAAAACTGTTGAAAATCCAGAAAATGTAACTCACTGACCAAAATTCACAATTGTTCTTTTGAATGTATATATCTAACGCCCCAACACGCAAGTACCTTAGCCAAACCTGAAGACACTTGCGTGCTGAGACAAAGGTAACTCTACCAAAACAGTCTCTGCGGTGTGAGGGTCTAGTTCTGGCAAACGTGCTCAGCGACTGCAGGCTCATGTGGGAAGATTAGACTCCCACGTTCAGCCTTTGATTTGTATGCACACTGATGTGACAGCGACAGAAGAATAATTTATTTCCCCGAGTAAATGTGACTTTATTTGAGCAAACGAGTTGAGTAGGCCATGCCTATGATGTAACGGCCCCAGTCAGTCTTCCCTCTCTGGGTTTACGGAGAGTTCATCAGTCTAAGACCATGGTTAACATTTAAAGCAACGTGATTAGAATGATTGGGCGCTTGTGGTAAAGACATGATCACTTACATGGACATGTGTAAAAAATGTCCAGAAGCAATTTGTGTTATGTACATCTATGTCCATTACAATAATAATGCTCTACATTCCACTGGGGGATGCCTTCATTCTCACTTTGTTTCCATTGTTAGCATGATGCTGATCGATCTTGATCTGGGGTCAGATCTGATAGATATAACCACATATCCAACACCAGTCTTCTTTTCATAAAGCATGTTGGCAGAAATGGTCGGCATTTCAGGGGGCCAATATGAAAGTTTTTTTTTCTTCATGAGTTGAATATGCTGCCTGACATGGCTTCACTTATCATACCATACCATATCCCTCTATGACTCCATGACCTGAACTACCAAAAGGAACTACCAAAAGGACAAAGCTCAGAGCTCCATGTATTTAAAGGTTCAATGCAGCCATTTTTATCTCAACATCAAAATCATTTCTGGGTAACAATTAAGTACCTTACTGTGATTATTTTAAATTCAAATGTTTAAAAAATAAACAAAAATAACTTCTTAGGAAAGAGACATATCTCAAATGTAACGGTTTTCTTGTGGTGAAGGAGTGGCGGACCAAAATGCAGCGTGGTTTCTATTCATGGTTCTTTAATAAAGGAAACTATACATGAATAGACTAACAAAACAATAAACGTGAGAAAACCTAAACAGCCCTATCTGGTGCAAACACAGAGACAGGAACAATCACCCACAAACACACAGTGAAACCCAGGCTACCTAAGTATGATTCTCAATCAGAGACAACTAATGACACCTGCCTCTGATTGAGAACCATACTAGGTCGAAACATAGAAATACCCAAATCATAGAAAAACAAACAGACTGCCCACCCCAACTCACGCCCTGACCATACTAAATAATGACAAATCAAAGGAAATAAAGGTCAGAACGTGACTTCAAACAAGAATTTTGATAGAACTGTATGGGACTGGTCTGAGTGGGGAGCTATTATTGGCTGGAACTCAATCGTATTGGTCTATTAACTAATTTGCCACCTGGTTATGCCATCCCACTAAAACAGTTTGACATTTCAGGCGGTCTTTTAAAACAGCTCTTCAAATCAAATCAAATCAAATGTATTTATATAGCCCTTCGTACATCAGCTGATATCTCAAAGTGCTGTACAGAAACCCAGCCTAAAACCCCAAACAGCAAGCAATGCAGGTGTAGAAGCTCTTACACTTAAAGGGCACTACCGTCATTTTCATACTTTCCCAGAATTATTCCAGCCTCATACTGTCGACGTATACTGTATATAAAACGCAGGAAAATCACTTTTTTGATGGGACTGGGCCTTTGATGACCTTTGCGATTTGGATAATAGGAAAATATTTCACACGCAGGGGCCTTACGGGCTTAGCTTATAATATTTCTCTAGTGGTGACAAGCTCTACAGCCAGAAAAGGCTTGGTCATTTTCACGTTAGATTAATGTGAGTAACCTTCAACCTCCAACTGTAAAATCCTCTGCAGTCTGATGACCATGGATTGCTATTGAATGAGATAATAATAATAGGTGCAAATCTTTATCATTACCTGTCAGGAATCTATGAATCTTATTTTGTTGTGTGTGTTTCAAGTTTCAAGTGTTAATGTCATGTGCACAAGCACAGTGAAATGCCTTTCTTTCAGTCTTTAAACCTGACAATGCAGTGATCAATATCAATAGTACAAAACAATTACAAAAGTTAGAATAAACACACAATAAATAAACATATGAAATGAAAAGAACATGAGAAAGTAAGAACATATATACAGGGTCAGTTACAATACCATATTAACATTGTGCAGGGATACTGGAATGATAGAGGTAGAAATCTGTACATGCATTTCAGTATCTCAGTGCATTTCAGTATCTCAATCCATTACAGTATCTAACATGCGACATTTCAATTCTCAAAGACGTCAACTCAATTCACAACGCCTCTTACCTTCTATCAAAACAGTTCATGTACAAGTTACAACCTAGAATCCCATTTTCAAGGTGAACGTAATATTTATGAGGGTTGGCGATGTATAACATCCTTCACAACATCACTATGGGGACAATCCTGACTCGTCCATTATGTTATCAAATGTTAAGAGGGTGGAAATGTAGTTTTATATAAATAAAAACAACTTATTGTAATACCAAAAATGAAAAGCCATTTTCCAGGTCATACACATTTCAGACATGCCATTCTGTACACATCTGTTGGACAGGAATATGACAAAGGTTCTCCCAAAGGATACATCATAACAAGGAACTCAATTCTGGAGTGGGAACATCCAGTAGGGAAACTCCCATGTCCACTGAGTAAATTCAAGTTAAGAAGTGTTAGCCTACCATCACATGCCATGCAAAAACAAACATTTCACTTGTCAACAAAAAGAGTTGACATTTTCACGTCTAACATCAAAGTGGAGGAATGCCCTCAATCTATGGAACAGGTCTTTGAAGTGAAGAGTGGTTGCTTGAAGAGCATGATATGATAGGCCTGACAACAATCCAGACTTCTTACCTGGACAGAAAGGAGCAAATGACGAGGTCAATAGTTATGTCACACTTAATTTGTGTCAGTATCGCATTGAGGTGCACTCTACCTGATCTACTGAAATAGGTCTCAAGTCTCTCGTCCATTGCGGGTAGTGTACTAGTTTAGAGATACAACATTGTTCCGACTGAGTAAAAGAGAATTGACTGCAGGTAGAATCTTTCTCTCATGACAACCGGGGAATAATGGGGTAATCGTGGGTAATGTCAAAGAATGCAATTCATTATGTGCCACTTTTCTTCTTTAACTATGCTACTTGCATTGTATAGTAGCTGGGATAGATGCTTACAATGACTTCCTTAGTTCACTTGAGGGTAGGATTCATGTAGACTGAATTCAGATATATTGAAGCATGGTTAGCCAGTTGACTATATGCCATTCCTCAAGAGAACTGAGGGGCATTGGGACTAGAATAGGATCTGTTTAATTTATTGCAGTAAATTGTTATTTTCGAGCCTCCGTTTTCATGCTGCTGAACAGAGGTAGACCCCTCTTGGCTTCTGCAGTCATTGTTTACTGTTTGAGCTACCTCCCAGGCTCCCGACTGAGAGCTGGGCAACCTGCAGCCAAGTCCAACAGCCAAGGGTTGATCATCTCCCCTTTTTACCAATTGTTTCACCGCCGGGTGTCGTCTCCTTAGGGAACACCCCACCAGCACAAAGGGCATGTTTCTACTTCCACAATGACACTCTTGCCTTCATCTTAATCTATTGTGACACGTTTCCTGTGGCTAGGGTCTTATTCAAACTCCCCTCTTTCATACTGTACCAAGCAACCAACCCGGGATATCGCTGGGCTTCCTAGGTTGTATTTACCATACGAATGGCTCTCTGAGAATCAAACCCTGTTTCAAAATTGGTTAGCACTAATGCTAACCAGACTTAGCAGCCATTAAATTCTTTGTTCTTTTTTGACAGTCTTCAACATAGCATGTACATGTTTGTACAGAATGCTGCTCGTGGAATGCTAGTCACTTTTACAGTGTAGGAAAACCACAATGGTACTCCAATCTGAAATGCTTGGAACTTGGGCCGTGTGATGCAATCAGTAGAGTACACACGTTTCTCTCTGTTTCATCATTCTGTCCATCTTTGATCATTTACTTGGTCATGGGAAGACACAAATTCCCTTGGTTAAGGAAAGCAACAGACAATTTGTCTCTTGTGTATATCATGACGGTATCAAAGATGTTATCCATATTAACATACTGTAGTTAATTGCGATAGACCTCTGTGGAAATGTCAAACTAATAACAGATCTGAATTGATTGATGTATCCCAGGAACATGTCAGCCATTACATGACTGGAGAATATTGCAGGTTGTAGTTTAGCCTGCCATTTTCAGGCATGATTTAAATATGGTCTCTGTGCCATTTGTGGAAATGGCAGCAGATTAGGCTCTATGTGTTTAATTAAATGGAATCAAAAGGTCAATGAGTGTGACAGTGGAGAATTGGATAGAACAGTGTAGCTCAATTCATGCTGAATATAATATCAAGTTGAAAATCTAACTCTTATACAATTAAAACTATAATTGAAGATAGCAATATTAATTTGTTGTAGGAAACTGAAGAGACAGACTTTTATTGAGCAATTAAATCATTCTGGAGTCGATTGACGATTGAACATGTTCAGTCAAAAAGAAGAGGACTCCAAATAGCTTTCCTGTTTCTAAACTAAATCATGAGTTTTCTATCAAATACCCTCAAATTGGCCTAAATGTGTGTTGTACAGGTGTGCCCAAACGTCTTTAATCATAACGAGCAAAGGCTAAGTATGTGGCAATGGTGTGGTGTGATATCTTCCAACATCTATCAATGATGGACACAGTGCCAGTCAGGATTTGCAGTGCCCATTGAGTCTGTTCCAAACAGTCACGAGGTAACGCTGCTTTTGAGACATCAGATAAAAGATGATAGATCGTCAGAGTGGCAAGGAAGTTGAAAGAGTCTTCAGAGGTGTAAGAATAACTAGGGGTACGAAACTACGGTATTTGGTGCAGTGCCTTATGTGCAGTATATCAATAAAAAAGTTCCCGAGACTTATCAAAAGCCATCCTGCCACGGTTTACTCCACTCTTCCCATATCAACTTTAGTTTTGTTTGTCTGTTTGCTTTTGGGAGGAATATGGAGCCCAAAGGGTTTGGTATAAACTGGCAAATCACCATCTTCAACGGTACAGATCAACAGTACCAGTTTGCCTGCCAAAACAAACAAAACACAATACAAGGCCAAAACTAGAGGCCAGAAACAGATCAAATAAATGTTATGGTAAAAATAACAACTATAAGAACTATTGGGGCTATTCTTCACCAAGCTCACCAAGCCAAGTGTGGATTCAATAGTTCTTAGTGGCTTGAATACTGAATGAGTGGAGAATCCAAACTGCACATGCCGAGCTGCGGAGACGCATGGACATTATGCAGTTTAGAGCATACTGTACCATTGATTAGCATTCATCATGTCCAATCTACCCCTGCCTCCTTGTCACCCAACACCCTGGAACTGTAGAGAGGCCTGTCTTCCCAAAGCCATCGGTTTGTAATGAAAACAGAGGTTAATGACAATGGAATGCCATGTCAATGTTCTCCCATGTATTTTGCTGAACTGTGACTGAAGAGTTCATCCCCGCCTGAAAAGATTTGAAACTCGCCGATGAAAATCGACTTGTACAACTCGATGGGTAAAAACAAGGAAAGTGGAGTGACAATGATATACATGAGACTCATATTGCAAATTGCTAAGTTGTGTAAGTTTGTGGTTCATGTTACGGTTAGTAACATTGACAACTCTGCCTCATAGGTTGATCAACAGTACAGCTAACTCATAGGTTGATCAACAGTACAGCTAACTCATAAGCTGATCAACAGTACAGCTACCTCCCAGGCTTGTCACAGGCATAGGTGCCTCTCAACAGCCGCGTCAATTTAGAAACCAGTTGAAGGCAATTGTCTAGATATGAGGGGTGGTTTTTCAATCATCCCAGGTTGCTACCTGAGAGGGTGTATCCAAGGCAAAAGAAGCCGCAGGAGCATGGGGTCGCCCACCAGGAAGTATAGTGTAGAAGATCTCACACCTGAGCCCTCCTGACTTTGTAGTTTAATCATTCACAATGCCACATGCCATGGCTCTTATAGAGAGTCATCAAGGCTTTTACTCTCTTATCTCGGTGTGTATGACATTCCTACATTTCTACAAGTTTTTTTCCAAAAATCCCAGACCTCAGTTCACGGCCAACTAAGCCTCTCTCCATATAGACACAAGAAAACCAAAGAGGAAAATATGATAGGAAAACCTCATAAAGCACGACAAGTGATAGAATCAGAAGTGTTTTAGAAGTAATGAGGAGAAAAAGAACACAAACAACCCCCAACATGGCTCTGAGGCTGGGAGTTCAGTGTGCTGGTTTAAATGACCCCTGTGGAATGTGTGATACCAAGCTCAGAGACCCCCTGCGTAACGCCCTCCTGTCTGTAATTGCCATCGCCGACCGAGACTGTTTAAGAACGTTGTGTGAGAGGGATTATCTTAGATAGGAGACTCGGAGATGCACCAGAGGCCAGGGAATGTTCTAAAATGATAGTATTGACCCGCACAGGGTTGCCCCCCCCAGTCGAAGATAAAGTAAAAACTATTATCCTGACACCATGTCATTAAATAGGCATTAGCAGTCCTTGGCTTTGGTTCAGTCTAATGAATGATGATAAAGTGATGACTATACACGCTTGACTGTCAGCAATACCCGGTCGCCCACGTTGCATATATTTTAGGAACTATTGTGTTCCTAAAAATACAATTGCATCCTTGTTTTTTTTAATACACTTGTGTTTGTAAGGACAAGTGCCTGTCTTACCGGAACCAAATAGCATTCCTATTTTAGTTAAACCACACAGTCCATGACGGAGTTACGTCCTGTTCTTGAACCCCTAGGGGAGAGTTGTGCCCTGCCCTGTTCCCACAGTGGCGGTGTCATTGGAAACAGGTGGTTCAGTTGCATAAATCACTTTTGCCAGTCCCGTTTCAGCCAATGTGCAATCAATCACAGAGGACGTGATGTTCCAGAAAAACCTGGCAAATCTGAATAGCTGTCTGGAAAATATCACTATTTATATCAGTACTCTATGCTGGTGGTCCATCCATGAGATTCCCTTGTCTGTATGACTGTCAATCAGTCAGTCATGCTCAAGTAATTACATGCTCAAAGAATCAGGTGTGAATGCTTGCATTACCTTCCCTTGGGAAACGCAATGGTAACACTTGCTTTGAAGGTCACACACTGTACATAAACCATTCATAACAGCATATATAAGCCTGATGTAACGGCGTTCTTTTGTTGTTGAAGGAGAGTCGGACCGAAATGCAGCGTGTAAGTTACTCATGTTTATTGAATGAAGACAAAACGAACGAACTAACACGAATAACTAAATAAATACAACAAAAACAACAAACAGAACGAAACCTAATACAGCCTGACTGGTGCAACCTACACAGAGACAGGGACAATCACCCACGAAATGCAAAGCGAAAAACAGGCTACCTAAATACGGTTCCCAATCAGCGACAACGAGAAGCACCTGACTCTGATTGAGAACCGCCTCAGGCAGCCAACCTAATTAACACACACACACACACCCCTAACCAGCTACAATCCCAACTACTACAAAACCCCAATCTGAAAATACAATACAAAATAACCCCATGTCACACCCTGGTCTGACTAACTAATAAACTAAAACACACAATACTAAGACCAAGGCGTGACAGAACCCCCCCCCTAAGGTGCGGACTCCCGAAAGCACCTCAAAACCATAGGGAGGGTCCGGGTGGGCGTCTGTCCATGGTGGCGGTTCCGGCTCCGGACGTGGACCCCACTTCATAAATGTCAATGTTCCTCCCCTTCGCATCCATAGATAATCCACCCTAACCGCCGACCATGGCCGAATAGTCCTCACCCAGAACCCTACATAATAGAAGAGCAGCTTGTGACTGAGGGGCAGCTCGGGACTGAGGCAGCTCGGGACTGAGGGGCAGCTCGGGACTGAGGGGCAGCTCGGGACAGAGGGGCAGCTCGGGACTGAGGGGCAGCTCAGGACTGAGGGGCAGCTCAGCACTGAGAGGCAGCCCATCACTGAGAAAAAGCCCAGTACTGAGATGAAGCCCAGCCAGGAAGTTGAATCCGGCAGATCCAGGCTGACTGGCGGATCCTGGCTGACTGGCGGATCCTGGCTGACTGGCGGATCCTGGCTGACTGGCGGATCCTGGCTGACTGGCAGATCCTGGTTTACTGGCGGATCCTGGCTGACTAGCAGATCTGGAAGAGTCTGGTTGACTGGCAGATCTGGAAGGGTCTGGTTGACTGGCAGATCTGGAAGAGTCTGATAACTGGCAGATCTGGAAGAGTCTGGCTGACTGGCAGATCTGGAAGAGTCTGGCTGACTGGCAGATCTGGAAGAGTCTGGCTGACTGGCAGATCTGGAAGAGTCTGGTCGACTGGCAGATCTGGAAGAGTCTGGTCGACTGGCAGATCTGGAAGAGTCTGGTCGACTGGCAGATCTGGAAGAGTCTGGTCGACTGGCAGATCTGGAAGACTCTGGTTGACTGGCAGATCTGGAAGAGTCTGGTTGACTGGCAGATCTGGAAGAGTCTGGCTGACTGGAATGGTCTGGCTGACTGGCAGATCTGGAAGAGTCTGGCTGACTGGCAGATCTGGCTGCTCCATGCAGATTGACAGCTCTGGCGGCTTCTTGCAGATTGGCAGCTCCATGCAGACTGGCAGCTCTTTGTAGACTGGCAGCTCTGGCTGCTCCATGCAGACTAGCTGCTCCATGCAGACTAGCAGCTCAGGCTGATCTATGCAAACTGACAGCTCTGGCTGCTCAAGGTAGACTGGCAGCTCAGGCTGCTCTATGTAAACTGACAGCTCTGGCTGCTTAATGTAGACTGGCAGCTCAGGCTGCTCTATACAAACAGGAGGCTCCGGCTGCGCTGTAGAGGAGGAAGGCTCTAGAACCGCTGAACAGACGGGAGACTCCGACAGCGCAGGAGAGGGAGAAAGCGCTGGCTGCGCTGAACAGACAGGAGACTCCAGCAGCGCTGTAGAGGAGGAAGGCTCTAGAACCGCTGAACAGACGGGAGACTCCGACAGCGCAGGAGAGGGAGAAAGTGCTGGCTGCGCTGAACAGACAGGAGACTCCAGCAGCGCTGTAGAGGAGGAAGGCTCTAGAACCGCTGAACAAATGGGAGACTCCGACAGCGCAATAGAGGGAGAAAACGCTGAACAGGCGAGGCGCACTGAAGGCCTGATGCGTGGTTCTGGCACTGGTGGTATTTGGCCGAGGACACGCACAGGAAGCCTAGTGCGGGGAGCTGCTACTGGAGGGCTGGGGTGTGGAGGTGGTTCTGGATAAAGGACAGGCACAGGAAGCCTGGTGTGAGGAGCTACTACCGGAGGACTGGTGTGTGAAGGTGGCACAGGATGGACTGGACCGTGAAGGAGTACTGAAGAGCCTGAATGCAGGACTGGCACAGGACGTGCAAGGCTAGGCTGGTACTCAGGAGGCTTAGTGCGTGAGGCTGGCACACTTTCCACCAGCCGACTAACACGCACCTCAGGACTAGTATGGAATGCTGACCCAGGTGCCATCAAATCCCCGACACGCTCCATCGGCCGAATATTATATCTAAAGCACCAAACTAGCAACTCCCTCATTAGACTCTCCTCCAATTTTCCCATTAACTCCTTCACAGTCTCTGCTTCGCTCACCTCCAACACTGGTTCTGACCTCCTCCTTGGCTCTTCACAATAAACAGGGAGAGTTGACTCAGGTCTATCTCCTGACTCAGCCACTCCCCCTGATAGCCCCCAAAAAAAAAAAAAAATTGGGGCTGCTTTTCGGGCTTCCATCCACATCGCCGTGCTGCCTCCTCATATTTGCGCCTCTCCGCTTTAGCCGCTTCTAATTCCTCCTTGGGGAGGCGATAATCACCAGGCTGAGCCCAGGGTCCTTTTCCGTCCAGTTCCTCCTCCCATGTCCAATTCTCCAAATGGTGTAGCCTCTCCCACTGAAGCTGCTTCTGTTGTTTCTCGTGTAGCTCCCGTTTACGCTGCTCCTGCCTGTTGACGCGCTGCTCCTGCCTGTTGACACGCTGCTCCTGTTTACTCTTCACCTGCTGCGCTTTAGGGCGGCTACACTCTTCTGGTTTAGCCCAGGGTCCTCTTCCATCCAGGATTTCCTCCCATGTCCAGAAATCCTTATAACGAGGCTCCACTTTGCGCGGCTCTTCTTTGCGCTGCTCTTCTTTGCGCTGCTCCTGCCTGTTGACACGCTGCTCGGTCCGAGTTTGGTGGGTGATTCTGTAACGGCGTTCTTTTGTTGTTGAAGGAGAGTCGGACCGAAATGCAGCGTGTAAGTTACTCATGTTTATTGAATGAAGACAAAACGAACGAACTAACACGAATAACTAAATAAATACAAAAAAACAACAAACAGAACGAAACCTAATACAGCCTGACTGGTGCAACCTACACAGAGACAGGGACAATCACCCACGAAATGCAAAGCGAAAAACAGGCTACCTAAATACGGTTCCCAATCAGCGACAACGAGAAGCACCTGACTCTGATTGAGAACCGCCTCAGGCAGCCAACCTAATTAACACACACACACACCCCTAACCAGCTACAATCCCAACTACTACAAAACCCCAATCTGAAAATACAATACAAAATAACCCCATGTCACACCCTGGTCTGACTAACTAATAAACTAAAACACACAATACTAAGACCAAGGCGTGACACCTGAAGTGTTCCTACCACATTCATGAAGGTGTAAGAACATTTCTTTATCTGTCTTGTGCAGTGACTCAACACCATCTGTGATGGGTCATGCCATTATTTATAAAGAGATATTAAGTCATACTTGTCAGGGTAAATAACTTTTTTTTATCTGGTAAGGGCCTAAAAATCAGAGTACATTTGTAAGGTATTCATTAGCAAGTCACATTATAATTGTAGGGGTTTATCAGGAAGTGTTTGGTAAATGAACAGGAAACGCAAGTACGTAATTATTACTGGTACTGCTGGTCCCTCCCCCTCCCCATCTCTTAAAAAAGAGAGGACAAGTGGTTGTGGGTAAAAATAGTAGAAAACAAAATGCTTACTCAAAATGTGTATTTCTATTTGTATACTGTACATTCCACTGTCTGACTGGTATATCAATCCCAAGCCTATTTAGAAATGTACTCATATGTTGGCGTGTAATTTCACAACATTTCTGTGAGATTACTTTGCTTGTACTATTGTGTGTGTATGCTCAATGTCTTTGTTGTAGATTGTAGACTGAGAAAACTGTGCCAACTGGAAGCCATATACCCATTTAAACAATAGCGCAACCCATTACATGTTGTGATCCATAGTTCATCTGCTAACCACATTCTACTGCGCAGTATTCCACTACTGTTGAAGAGGAGTGCTTTTTAATCCGTAGGTGAAATGTTGATGTCATTTGCTGTGACCTTTCCTGAAGTCTTTATCTTCTCCTCAATACTCCGCATACTGCCATCTTGGCCCCCAGCAGCTTGGCCCCCAGCAGCTTGGCCCCCAGCAGTATTCCATGCTGTAGCCTAGCGATGACAGAGACACTATACTTTAATATGCTGTCGCTGTCCATCATTTGTGGCGCAGACGTTCAAACTTATCTCATTCTAGGATATTTAAAGTACAATGTAATACGAAGTGTTATGTGCCCAAGCGTTGGACTAGTAACCGGAAGGTTGCAAGTTCAAATCCCCCGAGCTGACAAGGTACAAATCTGTCGTTCTGCCCCTGAACAGGCAGTTAACCCACTGTTCCTAGGCCGTCATTGAAAATAAGAATTTGTTCTTAACTGACTTGCCTAGTTAAATAAAGGTTCGAAAAACAAAACAAAAAAACAGGCAGTGATACACTTCAGCCTAGATAAAGTTGTTGTGTATTTGTCATTCTTTTCCCTTGTACAGACAGCATTGATTATGTAGTGTTCTCTTTTGTACTGTAAACTATTATCCAGTGGCATTGTACTGTATGCGAAGTCCCTTTAAAGATTAATCGTAGGATTGGAAGTTTAATCATCGTGAGTTCCGTGGCCACATTTTACGAAGCCAGGTCACAGTAAATGACTATTTTGAAGCTCAAAGGAGTTTTCAACTTTAAATGGAGTTCAAATGGCCCAGGGATAGGGAGATATTTCATACAGGATCAGGCAGGGTGAGCATGATTATGAGGCTCCATGGAGGACAGCCTCTGAGGTTTTTCAAGTGGGTGTCGTAAAGAGGAATTCAGTATCGTCACTATCAGTCTAGTGCCTAGGTAAGGTTTGATTTAACCTGGAGGAATTTAAACTTGGGTTCAAACAGTATATGCTTTCTTTGAAAGACTGTAGCTGTACTTTGTTTTTAGCTTAACTGTCACATTTGAACAATTAGAATTGTCCCATCGTGCAAACCATG
Source organism: Oncorhynchus masou masou (assembly GCF_036934945.1). Taxonomy (NCBI): domain Eukaryota; kingdom Metazoa; phylum Chordata; class Actinopteri; order Salmoniformes; family Salmonidae; genus Oncorhynchus; species Oncorhynchus masou. The sequence continues at coordinate 20,622,471 of NC_088218.1, forward strand.
CCAATCTGGCACTTCGATCAGGCTTATTATCATGGAGGCACGTTGGGCCAGTAACTGAAAGGTTGCTGGTTCGAATACTTCAGCAAGGCACTTAACCCTAATTTGTGCCGTACTTCTACGGCTGACCCTGTAAAACAGGTGTGTCAAACTCATTCCATGGAGGTCCTAGTGTCTGTGGGTTTAAAAAAAAGTTATTTCAATTAAGAGAGTTCTTTACTGATTAGTGACCTTAATTCATCACTCAATAACAATGGAGGAGGAAAAACCCGCAGACACTCGGCCCTCCGTGGAATACACCTATCTGGTGTATGTGAAAATATATATATTTTAAAATGTTTTAAACACATAGTATTTGAAAGAAACAAATACTATATGATTTAACACTAGTTGTTCTGAGATAGTTCCCATTACAACTCCATTACATAGCAACCAGTAACCATTGAAAGCCAGAGGAATTACTGTGTTATCCAGTGCTATTGTGGTTGAATCCATGTACATGACTACTAAACACACTGAGCGAGATACCCAGTCATCTTTGTCCTTGTCAACTCACTGCTTTATACCCAATATTCTTTGCAGACACTGTAATTGTCATGGGTAATTCAATCCGAACTCAAGGGCACTGAAATGAGGAACGGCTCTCGAAGCCACTTATGCACCAAGACAGTTCTTTACTTATCACTGTTGCCATGATAGTAATGTTTAATGCCATTTCAAAGATTCACTGTATAGTTCCATGCTAAAAACAGCACAATAACAAAGAAAAGAACTGGTCAACGGCTTTCCAGGTGCTGTAAGATGGAGAATAGGGAGCACTACGTTGAGTCCATATCCACACCAATTGGTGTTTGTCCAAGCAGAAACCGATTGTCGCCTCAATATGAACATGCTCTAAATATGACAGCCGTCCAAAGCGTGAGATGAATTGATTTAAAGAGAAATAGGAGGGCGGAAGAATGGACAAAAGAACCCAAAATAAGACAGACAATACAAAAACTGCCCAGATGCATGACAGGAAGAGCCAGGGAAGAATGCAAAGACCCCATCACAAGAACACGTAATCATCCTGACAGAGGGAAAATACACACAGTGGCCAAAATCACATTTGGCGACCAGGAAAGGCACTCCAGGGGGCCCAGTCAAACTAGAGCTGGTTGAAAAGAAAAGCCCTTCAGCAAAATTTGAAGTATTTCCTCCAGAGTAAAGTGGTGTGTATGTCTCGAGTGATATTAAATTACAACTCCTGCTGTCATTGCTCTGGAGGGTCTGTGGGACTAAATAATTGTTCTTATGTGCGTTCTTGGAAGAATAAAAAAATCGCATTGAGGAGAGATTAACCACATTAGTGGCAGATACTGTACTTCTGTGTCAAAGGACATGTTTGGTCTATTTTCCTTCCCCTACAAAGTTAATATTTTTGCTTTCATGTCTCTTAAATATTGGAACTGACTGAAAGACGAAGTTGATGTTCAATTTCACCTGGACTGAAAGGATATTGGTATCTTCACCCAAAAAGGCCTCTCATGAGAACTACTCAAAAAATTAGCTATGAACACATAATACTTGTTGGGAATTCTGCAGAGTCTAATGTAAATTCAGCCATGATGAGGAAGTAATGAGGTAAATAACATAGAATATGTCCTTGAGGACTTGTGTAAAATTATCCAGATGCCTAAACAGCCACTAACGAAGGGCTTGCATGAGTGTCATTGTGAGTTTGACATGTACAAAGCAAGTATGTTCGGCTGTTACTTGGCGTCAACCCATTCTATCGAAGCCTGTCTCATTCAGAAAATCGATCTGGTGGTGCACTTCCAATATGTTAACGATCTGTCTCTATCACAGTATTCATCACCAACTCTTCAATCCACATCTCTAGGAAGCAGGACAGCTAAATCTGGATTTTAGGAATTATTGAGATGTAAACTAACAACTTATATTCAAGGAAGGTTGCTTTGTTTGACAGTTGGGGAAGGAAAATAGACCAGAGTGTGTCATGTAACATTGGCTGTTGAGGAATTATTGGCATAATCTTTCAATGTACTATAGCTATTTCTTTGGCAAAATTTGACACATTAAAAACGTATTCTATTCTGTAAGCATTAAAATGATTCATCAGGGAATGTTTCCAAAGTTATAAATGGATTTTCATCATTGCCTCGGGAGCTCAACGGTCAGGTTAGCCGACCCAAATTATCTGTCCAAATTAAAAGGTAATCCCATTAAATGTGATAGAGAAACGGAGATCAAAAAAAATAAATATACAATTGGTATCCTATAAATGTCATGTCACATCATGTCAGGTGTAGGTTCTGGGTGCTCCTCAGAAATGGCAAGCTCTTATGGGTGTTCAGTAATGAGTATGATCATCAATTTCCAGGATCCAAAGGACTCCTCAAAAAAATGTGTACATGAACATGAGATGTGTCTTGAATGAGATGGCATGAATACATTATGAATACAGTAAAGGCCCTACCATAAAACCTCTTAGAGCTACCCCCTACTTATTTCAATTTCCGCCTGAAGACATACCCAAATCTAACTGCCTGTAGCTCAGGTACAGAACCAAGGATATGCATATTCTTGGTAACATTTGAAAGAAAACACTGAAGTTTGTGTAAATGTGAATTGAATGTAGGTGAATACCTAGGATAGGATAAAGCAATCCTTCTCACCCCCCCCCTTAAATGATTTAGATGCACTATTGTAAAGTGGCTGTTCCACTGATGTCAGAAGGTGAATTCACCAATTTGTAAGTCGCTCTGGATAAGAGCGTCTGCTAAATGACTTAGACGTAAATGTAAATGTAATACAATGTTTTTTTTTTTATTGTTGTATCATCATCTTTAAAATGAACAAGATAAAACAAACATTCAGATAGGATGATGGGGACAATTTCAGAGAAAAACATAAGAGGGCAACAGTACTTGTGCAAAGTTTCAGAATGATAACTTCCAAAATGAGTGTGCTACATGACATTTATCATGAAGTCACCCAGGTGTCCCACACAAGTAGCCCAAATGTACCCAAGTGGCCAAATTGGTGAAGTTATACATTTTGAATGGAATAACTATATACAAAATACCAAAATGGTATTCTAATACACCCCCCCAAACAAAAATAACACTTTCATAATTTGGAAGACCCTCAGTCCTCTACAGTCCTCTACAGTCTTCCCAGCTTCAGTGGGGGATGGACACCTTGGCACTGGGTCTCCCATTCGGAGTGGGGGCTTCCATTCGGAGTCAGTGTCACTGTGAAAGAAAATGTTCAGTTAGAATAGTTTCACATATGAGCCCTGTATCAACAGGTATAATAAACATATATATATATAGTACAGGGAACATAAGGTTGAATATATTATTATAGACCTGCTAGATCTACTGTCTCATTTATATTATGACAGACCAGCTAGATCTACTGTCTTTATTATATTACAACAGACCAGCTGTATCTACTGTCTACATTTCACTTTGGCCATTGTTGTGGGCCTGCCCTCCCCTCAACAGCCTCAAATAGGCTATTTCATTTCACAAATAATATTTTATATTATTAATTTCAAACAAAGGCATTAGCATGAGATTAACATACCAGTCCAAAATGATGTCCTATCCGTTCAAAAAATATTCCTCCATTTGGGAATCGCTAAATGAATCGTCCTCGATCAATTTCTTCTAAAATTGTGTGTACATCTGTATATCTAGACTTAGATTTAGCTTTCCCTGACTTAATCGCCATACTGATTGATATATAAATAGCTGAATATGCGCTTTACCAAAACAATGCTGTGCGCAACATGCGTTGCTCCTTCCGGTATAAAACTTCAATGGCGAATGACCCTCTTTACGCCGGAGTTTACTACATGGGTTGGTCTTCCAACACATAAACATTACATATTGCCGTTTATCTCAGCTCATTGGCTATCTACCCAGCTAGATTTTATTTTATTTTATATATAATATGTTTATTATTTTACAATAAAAAATCTAATAAAAAAGACAGCAATACTAACAATGGCATTCATTGTACTGTTGAATGGGATGGCCAATTTAGAGGACAAAACAAAACTTAACTCACACATACACAAAATAAAACAGAATCCTATTAGGTGGTACATGTATAAGAAGACAGCATATAGTCATTACAAGCAGTGTAGTTAAGCCAAAAATAAATATTGAGTGGAGTACAGCACAGAGTAGCAGCAGATCGTCAACCCAGTTATGAAACGGGACTAGACCATTTATCCAGTATCGGCTGCCATATTTTGTAAAACATTGGACTTCTATTGGAGGTATTGTATCGAATCTTTTCCATATGTATTACATTCCCTAAATCCCGTAAACACATTTCAAAGGTAGGTACAGTCTCCAGTTTCCAAAATTGCAATATGAGCCTTTTGGCTAATAGAGTACAAAGAGAGACTGCTTTCCCTTTGTGGTTATTCCCATCAACTGTACCAAACAGAGCGGTCAATGGGTCTGGGACAAGAACTCTATCAAAGGCCCTATATAAGTAATCAAAAATGAGAGCCCAGTAAACATGTAACTTAGGACATGTCCAGAATCAGTGGGTCAACATCCCCTCATCCTGCTTGCACCTGTCACACAGTGGTGAGTTGTCCGGGAATATTTTATGCAGTTTTACTTTTGAGTAATGTAACCTGTGTATCACCTTAAACTGTACAAGGTTGTGTCTGGCATTCACTGAACTGTGGTTTATATTCCTGAGAGCTTCTACCCAGTCCTCATCTGAGATTTCTGACCCAAGTTCTTGTTCCCAAGCCCTTTTAATGGTGTCTGTGGATACCTCTATGTGGGCCTGTAGCACATCATACAGTCTAGAGACCAACCCTTTTGAACGGGGTTTGACAAGGATCAAGCTATCTAATGTAGGACTTTGGCTTCATGCCATACTGTGGGATATGTGTCCTTACGAAATTCCTGATTTGGAGGTATTTGAAAAAATGTGTTGTTGGCATGTTGAACTTTCCCTGTAATTGTTGAAATGAAGCTAACTAACCATCTATGTATAGATTACCAATTGTTGTGAGCCCCTTCTCCCTCCACTGTGAAAACACCACATCATCCAATGCAGGGTGGAAAGCATGATTCAGGCAAATCGGGCTGTCAATGTATACAGTGGGTATGTTAAGAAAATACCTAATCTGTTTCCAGATCCTAAGCGTATGACAAATGACTGGGTTTGAGTCATAAGTGGATTTTTTCACATATGATGGGCTATTAACAAGTGCAGAGAGTGAGGAACGTTGACAGGAGACCTGCTCAATCAAAAGCCATACAGACATATCCTTCTGTCTCATCGCAGGTAAACTTTCACTCCAGAAAGACACAATGTTCAGATTAGCAGCCCAATAATACAGTTTAAAGTGAGGAAGGCTAAAGCCCCCGTCTATTTTGTACTTGCATAAATGCTTCTTTGAAATTCTGGCTGCCTTGTTATCCCATAAAAATGGAGTTACTATTGAATCCAGTTTCTTAAAATAGCTTTGTGGTATGAAATTGGGTAGACATTGGAAGAGGTAAAGAAACCTGGGTAGGACAACCATTTTAATAGCTTTTATACGGCCAACCAAGGAGATAGGCAGAGTTTTCCAAAAATCCATATTTTGTTTGAGCTGACATATATTCATGTCCCAATTCGCTTTCAATAGCTAATAAAGGTCTCTTGTCACTACAATGCCAAGGCTTGTGAACTTGTCCATCACTGTTCTAAACGGGGTAGATTGCAGAAATTGCATATCCACAGGCCATGATATTGGCATCAACTCACTTTTTTGCCAGTTTATCTTGTAGCCAGAGAAGGAGCCAAATGTGTTTATCAAGTTAAGTAAGGGTGGAATAGAAGTTTTAGGCTTGGACAAAAACAAAAGAACATCGTCTGCATATAGGGAAATTTTGTGCTGTGTGTCCATTATTTTAACAGAAGCTATATCGGCACATGCCCGAATGCGAGTAGCAAGGGGTTCCATGGCTATAGCGAAGAGATAGCGAAGACATTTCTTGATTGGTTACCACGGACGCCATTGGGTGTGCATAAATAATTCTTAAATTCCTTTCCGAACCCGAAGTGCTCCAGAACCGACATCATATACTTCCACTCAATCCGATCAAACTCCTTCTCTGCATCAAGAGCTATTACCACTGCCTCAACCTTATGATCGTGATACGTTACGTCGAAAAGTCGTCTCCAATTGTAGTGTATATGTCGGCCCGGGATAAAAACCTGTCTGGTCAGGGTGTATGATATCAGAAATATATGTTTTCAATCGGTTTGCCAAAATCTTTGTCAACACCTTGTTTTCTATGGGGAGTAACGACACGGGGCGATAAGACGACATCTCCATGGAATCCCTATCTTTTTTCAAGATCAGTGCTATTGTAGCCTCATACAGTGTTTGCAGGAATTTGGCATTTCTTTGGATTGTTTAAACATTCACAACATAAGTGGAGATAGACTGGCGCAGTACTTCTTATAGAATTCTATTACATATCCATCGGGCCCAGGGGCCTTGCTGTTTGGAAATTGTGCTATCGCTGAGTTAATTTCCTCTAAAGTTATCCCTGCATCGAGTGCAGAAACTGCCCCCTTGTCTAGTTTAGGAAGTTCACATTCAGCGAGAGAGCGTTCCATAGCATTTATTAATATCCTGCAGTTCTGTTACTATTTTACCCTTCTTGTCTTTTGTTTTGTGAATAGCTCTAGATGCCTGTACATGCCTTAGCTGTCTTGCTAATAATTTATGTGGTTTGTCACCCAGTTCAAAATAACTTTGTTGCGTTCTAGCAAGTAAAGAGCCCACCCGTTTCGAAATGATGGTATTGTATTCATATTTTTACTTTGTGATCTTCTCAAGGACTGTATACGAGGAATTTGTCCTAAAAACGTTCTCCTGTTCCCCTAACTCTCTTTCAATTTCTCTCAGCCTAGTATTGGCGCGTTTCTTCCTCTCTGATGTATAAGAAATAATGTAACATCTAATTACCGCCTTCAGAGATTCCCAAAGGGTGGAGTCGTCAACATCCCCCGTGTCATTAGTTCCGAGGAAAAAGGCAATCTGCTCCTTCAAACACTGACAAAAAGCCTCATCTTTCAGCAGGTATGCGTCTAAGCGCCACGGTCGCCGACCTGTCGACATATTGTTGAGTTTCAGCACCATGGACAGAGGAGAGAGGTCCGTAATTAGAATAGGGTGATAGGTAACCGACTCAGCTGCTGAAATTAGTTTGGAGTCCAACAAAAAATAGTCAATTCTGGAATATGATTTATGAACTGATGAAAAGAAAGAATAATCCCTGTCTGTTGGGTGCGTCAGTCTCCAAATATCGACAATGTTAAGGTTTGTCATCAATGTATTTAGACAGACACTGGCATTTGATTGTTGAAGTGACCTTGATAGCTGTTTATCTAAAAGAGGATTTAACGTACAGTTAAAGTCCCCTCCAACAATAACACTTGTATCCGAGATATTTGATATGTCCTTAAATACCCTTTGAAAAAATAATGGATCATCGAAGTTGGGTCCATATAAATTGACCAAGGTTACTGGTTTCGAATTCAGTGTACCAGCCACAATAATATACTGACCATTAGGATCTGAAATCGAGGATGAGTAAACGAACGCAATGTTTTCCTTATCAGGATTGCTACCCCTCTCGCTTTTGCATCAAAGTTAGACTGGTATATCTGACCGATCCAGCCGACTCGTAGCTTGGCCTGAGCGGAGCGTTTAACATGAGTTTCTTGAAGAAACACTATGTCAGCACCCAGTGATTTAACATGAGAAAAAAACCTTAGTTCGTTTCACCACATGCCCAAAGCCATTACAGTTCCAGCTGACTATCTTTATTCCACCTGGTCTACTCTGTGCTCTGTCACTATGTGGCATTTCCTATATTAGAGCAAATTGTTGCTGTCATACAAAACTCAGAAGAAAAACGTCCCGCAGTGAGGGAGCTTGTCATGCCATCTGTACTAATAATAAACGTGAACATAAAACACATACCCCATCCCCCCTCCCGTCCCTTTACTGAGTGACTTCCAAAAACAAAGCACTCCTTGGCTAATACACAAACCTTAGGGTGTCTAGACATACAGCGTGAACTAACTCGTTGTCTATAGATGCTCCGCATATACGCTAATATTAAATAACACTTAACTCTCACGTTAGGGGGTGAGTGGCACTAAAACATGATGTGCCAAACAATGCTATATTAGCCACAACATCTCACCAATCATAAGTCCCAAATTCTGATCTTCTAATCGAAAGGACATAGTCCGGAAATTCAAACACATTCCTGGCCTGTATTTGGTCATTTAGCCGGCTGACACAGCCGTTCTGTATCCTCAGCCAGGGAGCTTGCTTGTCAAGAACAGATCGGCCTCTTTTGGGTTGTTAAATGTACGTGTTGATCCTTCGACTGTCATCTTAAACCGGGCTGGGAAGAGGAATCCATATCGGATGTTGGTCGCCCTGCATTTGTTGCGTACCTCATCATACTCTTTCCGTTGGTTCCTCACCTCCAAGGTAAGATCTGGGTAGAAAGACACCCTGGCTCCGTTGAAGTTAAGGGGGAACTTTTGACTAACCAGCTTGAGGATGAGATCCCTGGTCTGGCGATAGTGCAGCCGTACAATGAATGGCCTTGGTGGCCCGCCCTTGGCCGGCTTCGTTGCCTGAGATCTGTGTGCGCGGTCGATCAGGATGGCTGTTTTGAAGTTTTCACTCCCCAGCAGGGCCGGTATCAGCTCTGAGACAAATTCAGTGAGTTTCCCCTTCTCAGTGTCCTCCTAGATGCCACATATTCGGATGTTCTGGCGTCTTCAATGCGACTCGAGCATTTCCAGTCGGTCCTGCAGCCTGGCCTCGTGATCGACTGTCGTCTGCTCAACCTCATGCACCCTTCTCTGAGTTGCCTTCACAGTTTTGGCTAAAGTCCCAATACTCTTTGAGATATCAGCCAACCTTGTGTCCACCTTCTTGCTTAGTGAGTTTATGGCAGCCAGTATGTCACTTTGCGTAGGCTCTGTGGGGGACTCTAGGAAGCCAGCCTCTTCAGCTAACTCCTCGTGGGTTGGCGACGTTGAAATTGGTAATTGTCTATCTCAATCAAATTTTCTTGTTTAGCGCTCCATTTTCTGGTGCCTTTTCCCTTTGTCATATTTCTTTGAAGTGATAGGTCGTGAGAGGTTAAGATAAATACTAATTTGTTTCAAAATGGAGTAGAGCTCTAGAAAAGCACGTCTACTCCATAGCACGCTCTCTAGCGCCCCCCCCCTCCAGTTAGATTTCAAGACGATCAGTGGTCATTGAGTTAAAATACAGTCAATCAACGAAACAGCGGGCAAATCATTGGTGCACAATGTTGTCTTCAAATCGGTTTCTTTCAGTCAATACGTCCCGCGAAATGACCCATCAGGTTTGGTTTGTTACAAACAAACCAGTTGATTGCAATGAAACCAAACATTATTGGAAAAGTCACGTTTTGTGTGTATTTACCTCGAGTGTGTCGTCGAAAATGGAATTCACGACACAAGCGGTTCACAAAATGTTTTGTGTTTGGCTATAAAAATGGATTTTATCAAACAATAAAACATTCATTGTGTAACAATGAGCATTGGGATTGCAAACAGAGGAAGATCGTCAAAGGTAAACAATTTATTTTATTGCAGTTTGTGATTTTGTTACGCCTGTGCTGGTTGAAATAGTTGTTTGTTATGGTGCTCTATCCTCAGATAATCGTATTCTTTCGCAGTAAATACTTTTTTAAATCTGACAACGCAGTTGGATTAGATTCTAGGCTTTCGAAACATGTGAGACACTTGTATTTTCATGAATGTTTAATATGACTATTTATGTAGCGATCACCGTATGTTGTCGAATTTCATCCCGCTACCAGGTTCCGTGCGCAGAGAGGTTAAAACCTGTTGTGACTAGGGGGCAGTATTTTCATTTTTGGAAAAAAAACATTCCCGTAGTAAACGGGATATTTTGTCAGGACAAGATGCTAGAATATGCATATAATTGACAGCTTAGAATAGAAAACACTCTAAAGTTTCCAAAACTGTAAAAATATTGTCTTTGAGTATAACAGAACTGATGTTGCAGGCGAAAGCCTGAGAAAAATCCAATCCGGAAGTGCCTCATGTTTTGAAAGTGCAGCGCTCCTATGCGTCCCTATTGAGCAGTGAATGGGCTATCAACCAGATTACTCTTTCTCCGTATTCCCGAAGGTGTCTACAACATTGTGACGTAGTTTTACGCATTTATGTTGAAGAATACCCGTAAGCGGCTACATTGCGCAAGTGGTCACCTGATGCTCCCAGAAAGATTCTCGCGTAAAATACAGAGGTAGCCATTACTCCAATCGGTCCTATTGAGAAACGAGTTGTCCCGATGGATATATTATCGAATAGATATTTGAAAAACACCTTGAGGACTGATTATAAACAACGTTTGCCATGTTTCTGTCGATATTATGGAGCTAATTTGGAATATTTTTCGCCGTTTTCGTGACTGCAATTTCCTGGCGATTTCTCAGCCAAACGTGAAGAACAAACGGAGCTATTTTGCCTACAAAAATAATATTTTTGGAAACTGGGAGTCTCGTGAGTGAAAACATCCGAAGCTCATCAAAGGTGAACAATTTAATCTGATTGCTTTTCTGATTTCTGTGACCAAGTTACCTGCTGCTAGCTGGACAAAATGCCATGCTTGGCTATCGATAAACTTACACAAACGTCTAGCTTTGGCTGTAAAGCATATCTTTGAAAATCTGAGACGACAGGGTGATTAACAAAAGGCTAAGCTGTGTCTCAACATATTTCATTTGTGATTTTCATGAATAGGAATATTTTCTAGGAATACTTATGTCTGTTGCGTTATGCTAATTAGTGTCAGGCGATGATTACGCTCCCTCATGTGGGATGGGGAGTCATTAGAGGTTAAGAAGGTTCCCCATGGATTTCCAAGAGACACTGTCCCAACCTTAGCTGCCACATCAGTGTAATTTATGCAACTATTAAGCAAGTCCACAAGTTAACTTTGACACACTGGCACTTTGGGAGGACATTATTTTGGGCATACCTTCCTTCACTGCTATTGTCAGAGTCTCAGAGACAATAGCACCAAAAGACACCATCAAAAACTCTCATCCCTTGTGTGCAGCTTGTGAGTGAGGGATTTTCATGTCTGGTTCAGCCATGCATATACTGTAGAACATGACAGTTACATTAACATGCATTTAAATGGAGTGAATCCCCTTGAGTCACAACTGTAAAACATGATGTGACCTCCAAACTTCCATGCTTCCACTCCTCCTCCTCCAACGTATCAATAGTGATCCTGTGGTTTTAATCACAGTCAGCTCCCACTATTAGCAGTAATAAACCTTAACTGGAGCTTGAGGGAGGCTTGCCTTAGATAACACTCCCTTATTAGAAACAAATAGCTTAGCTTGAACATTGCTCATTGCATAACCCCTTTTCCCTATATTGATGCGGTTCTCTGGTATAGTTGGTGAGTGTGTAAGACAAATTCAATGGACAATCAATCTTGATTTATTGATTTGATTAACGGATTTCTCAGGAAAATACTTATTAGAAATATAATGGTAATTCCTTCTCTTTCAGGACAATAGTGATTTACCAAGACAGCATTCTGTACGCTCTAAGGTTACCCTGAAGTCTAAAAGACTATATCCAGCATAGGTTGTATGAAAAGTCTGGCCACTTTTTGCCAATGGAAAGGTCCCACAGTTAAGTGATTAGTTGTTAGGACATGCGCATGCTAAATGCATTTCAGCAATTGAAATCCTTTGACAGCTTGACATCCTTTGCATACCTTGCTCTCTTTAACATTGCAGGACCCCAACGGCAATTTATTCTATGTTTGTTTTTTCCACAAGAGGTTGTTTTGTACAGGTATGTGTGTCAGAGAGGCCTATTGTTAGGGGCCCTGACTGGAGGAGAAATGTATGGAGCTAGCTCTTTTTTTTGTCTCCACGGATACATTAGAGTTGCTCATGCAAGCCGACACAAATACGTAATCATGCAACTAAATTGTCTCCCACTACCTTGATTTAATATTTACTCGTGAAATGTAGACTAGTTTGATATAGCTTTCAGTGGAAGTGCAGCATTATATGGAAACTTGACACATTAGTGCTGTGTTTCCTCTGTATAAAAGCAATTATAGGATTTGTTATAGACTTCATGTCCTATGAGCCAAAATCAAGGCTCACTTCCCATTGCATATGCCACTGCTCTTGATAACATGACACAACTCTGGAGAGATATCATTATTTTTGGGTCACTTTTATTGTAACCTATCTATTCTTCACTATCTATTCTTCACTATCTATTCTTCACTGTCTATTCTTCACTATCTATTCTTCACTATCTATTCTTCACTGTCTATTCTTCACTATCTATTCTTCACTATCTATTCTTCACTGTCTATTCTTCACTATCTATTCTCCACTATCTATTCTTCACTATCTATTCTTCACTGTCTATTCTTCACTATCTATTCTCCACTATCTATTCTTCACTATCTATTCTTCACTATCTATTCTTCACTGTCTATTCTTCACTGTCTATTCTTCACTGTCTATTCTTCACTATCTATTCTTCACTATCTATTCTTCACTGTCTATTCTTCACTGTCTATTCTTCACTGTCTATTCTTCACTATCTATTCTTCACTGTCTATTCTTCACTGTCTATTCTTCACTGTCTATTCTTCACTATCTATTCTTCACTATCTATTCTTCACTGTCTATTCTTCACTATCTATTCTTCACTATCTATTCTTCACTGTCTATTCTTCACTGTCTATTCTTCACTATCTATTCTTCACTATCTATTCTTCACTATCTATTCTTCACTGTCTATTCTTCACTGTCTATTCTTCACTGTCTATTCTTCACTATCTATTCTTCACTATCTATTCTTCACTGTCTATTCTTCACTGTCTATTCTTCACTGTCTATTCTTCACTGTCTATTCTTCACTATCTATTCTTCACTATCTATTCTTCACTATCTATTCTTCACTATCTATTCTTCACTATCTATTCTTCACTGTCTATTCTTCACTGTCTATTCTTCACTATCTATTCTTCACTATCTATTCTTCACTATCTATTCTTCACTATCTGTTCTTCAGCCTCAGTCCCTGTGATGGAATTGGGACCTATTCAGACTTGCTGATGGAATTCAGCAAATTCACCTTGCTTTGTTTTGCGCCTCCATGCTCAGCTTGTATTGAAACATCCCGCTTATGAGAGCCCCTTAGAATTTTGTGGGAGGGGTATAGGGTTTCTTTGAAAAGAACAGCTGTCCTTTTCTCAAAACATGATTTTTGCCCAAACTTTCATTGACGTTCTGTGCTTCTGAAATCCTTTTGCTACCAAAGCAGCCAATATCTTTATAGAACTAAGCATTTCATTTCATGTTTTGCTTCCAGACAGTCTTGCTTCCAGACGATCTATTATTACTCATGTATTCCTTAAATACAATCAAAAGCAAAAGAGTATGCCCTGGACGTTCCAGTGATATATTTTCCAAGAAATGTGTGCATACTATGTATTCATGACAGAATGCTGTGATTCAACTTAAGGGAATCAGCAGTGAGACAACAGGAAGAGAATAACAATCCAAGGTCATCCAGTTTACCATTGTGATTAAGAGATGCTGTTCGTGAATCTTGGATTCCAATACAAGGTTTTCTTTAAAAAGTTGCCATCTAATGGTAAATCAATAGCTGAGGGAGGGATGATTAAACATTTGTTCAGTGACTAATGATGTTATTGCCTTAGTTCTACAGATCAGTAATGGTTCTACCTCAAGAGGAATGAATCCAGACAATTTGTCCGGAACAAAGTCCACACTTAACTTAAACATATCATGGCCTAGCAATTGCAACGTTTTGACAGTTGTGTGAAGGGTGCATGAATCACATTAAATACAAAAAGGCTTCATCTGCATTCAATTAAAAAATGCCATCGATTGGCAGATTTGAGCACATTGGTATGCATGAAAACACTGAAGACCCAGTGAAGTATGCTCTGATTTGTTTGGCTGAGAAAGGGATGGGCATTCAAGCAAATCAAGCCCCTTTGTACACATCGCACACAACACAAACGAACAAATTGCAAATGCTTTGGTCGTACACACAGTTACGAGGGGATGAAGAGAGATTAACTAAAGTCTAGCGGAATGCGTTGGTAAACATAAGCATGGTTTATCCCGACGCTCTTGTCAATACAACAGCTCACCTTTCAGTCAAAGGACAAAATGCAAACCATAATGCCGAGTCGTAAACATAACCTACAGACCTGGGTCGAATACATATGCTGAATACTTCCAAATACTTGCGCTGCGCTTTATTCCGTTTTCACAGCACAATGGGATTAATTGAATTGTTCTGAAAGTGCAAGCTCCAAGCAAAATCCACTACGGAGCATCAACTTCCCAATGATAAGCAAGGTTAAAGGACAGTATTGAAGAAAACACTTCATGTAGCCAATAATATCTCATCAATGCATACCAGACACAATTAGATCATTTGTTCAGTGAATCCCAGCCCGTCTGTCTTCATATTTCATCAAATCAAAATATGGAGTGCGATGAACATCACATACATTCAATAACAGGGAGCAAAGCATTTAAAGAGCAGCGTCATACAAATACAGTAAGAATATAAACTTTTTATGAGCACCGGCTTTTGGGATCATTCTCCTTCATGATGATCATTTTCTAAAACCAATTAGGTAGATAATGACATGAAGGACTTCAGAGAGGTGCGTGACTGTGCTCTCACGTCTGTGTTTAAGACAACAAGTATTTGATGCATCAGACCCAATCCTAATAGACACTGATCAGTGTCAGGCACTGTAACATGCCTTAATGAATGCTAATGTATTTTTTTGTTTTGCGAGACAAAGTCTAGCAAAAGTAATTTTCTGTCCAGTAAATTACCCAGGCCAGTGTTAGCGTGGCTGAGTTCACAAATTAATCATAAATCATTGAATGTAATGCATACTAACAACAAGAGGGAAATTATTGAATGCGTTCAGAACCTCCCTGTTACTGGGCCCAATTTCCAAACTGTAATATTGACCTATGATTGTGATACAATTAATTGAATCACACCTCGTGACGGCTAAATTTGAGATTCAGCAGAGGACCCAAACATGACAAAATCTAATAAAGGTGATTTGCGCTCAAATTTCATATAATTGTGTTGTTATCCCCAAGAAAAGTCATTAAGACGGGAATTACAGATGGCTCTGGCAACCATCTATAATCATAAATAGCTCTCTGAATATTCCAGACAGTACATACAAATCTCTCCGCTAATTCCTCACATTCACCACTATAGCAATTTGTATCTACCTTATTCATAATGCATGTGAAACAAAAATGTGTTTTTGTGTTACCAAAAATGTCTCCATAACAAACAAAATGTCAGCAAATGACCGTGACTAAGTGCACATACACCCTCATCTTTATTTGAACAGATTGCAACTTGCCGTAATGTAATTCTCCCATCAAACAGTGGGTAGGCATGACATGGTATGCCACTCTGAGTCAGATGCCTGGTCCTGAGATTAATGGGCACTGTTCAAGGCCACTGGATTCGAATGACAAAGTAATGAAAGAAAGACGTATGGCTTAAGTTCAGGCAGTGCTCCCCGGGGCCTTTCATACCTGACAAACACATTATGTGCCAGATGAACTGACAGGGCAGGAATACAAAAGACTTGAGTGGGCATATAACTTGTATTGTACAGGACAAGAGGTTTTAATATCTCAGAATGTACAGTACAATATCCATAACGTTCACTTTCTGAGTGTGAGATGACTGAACATTTCAAATGACAGAATGACACTTTATCTTCGAGATGCTCATTCCAGAATCGTTGCTATGTCACATTTATGATGAAGCCCTTGAAGTTCAAAATTAATATCCTGAATAAAATGCTAACTGATATGCATGATTGAACTGATATTACTCTGCTGTTTAAGTCTGTAGAGAGGCAGTGCCGCTCATTTCTGTGGCCAAGTCAAAGTCACTTCAAGTTAAGCCCTATTTTATTACAGTGCACAAGCCATTTGTTGAACAATTAGATCAATACATAACACACATTGACAGCAGAGGTGGGCAGCTAGTCAGAAGACAACAGCTCTGGAGAACATAGGATGTTATTACTAAAAGTATTCCTAGCTACTTAAGATGGAAAGAAAATCAGTGCTGCTCTCGGATCAGGTTTCTCAATTCAAATCGTACCTTAACATTATAATTATTTCACAATACTGACAATGGATCAGCTTCTAGAGAGATATTACCACTTACGGCTACAACTGTTGACTTGGTTTATTCTAATCACCCAATAAAAATGCACAAAATCACAGGTTTGGCATATCATTGTGCACATGGTAGGCTACACATTATAAAACACAGTGAGACAATTTACAAACAGTAACCTACAAGTAGCAAACTCAATTTATTGAACATGAAATGTATTTCAATATGATAAGCATACAGTATGTTGCCCACTGTATTTATATTTTAATGCAGTCATCTCAGTTTTCATTTGCTATGGCACTTGTTTGTATCAATTGCCAACAATTTAAATTTTGTGTTTGAATGAAAAATGATGAAAAACAGAGCCTCAAAAATCCTGCTCATTTCCTGGTTGCAGTTTCATCTTGGTTTTGCCTGTTGCTTCTGTTCTGGGGCACTCACAGACAATATTTTTGCAGTTCTGGAAACGTCAGAGTGTTTTCTTTCCAAAGCTATCAACTATATGCATAGTCGAGCATCTTTTTGTGACAAAATATTGTGCTTAAAACGGGCACGTCTTTTTATCCAAAAATGAAATAGCGCCCCCATAGATTTAACAGGTTAAACAGGTAAACATACACAAGGCTGCGGGGCCAGACGGATTACCAGAATATGTGCTCCGGGCATGTGCTGACCAACTGGCAGGTGTCTTCACTGACATTTTCAACATAATTGAGTCTGTAATAACAACATGTTTCAAGCAGACCACCATAGTCCCTGTGCCCAAGAATACAAAAGGCAACCTGCCTAAATTACTACAGACCCATAGCACTCATGTCCGTAGCCAAGAAGTGCTTTGAAAGGCTGGTCATGGCTCACATCAACACCATTATCCCAGTAATCCTAGATCCACTCCAATTTGAAAATACCGCCCAAACAGATCCACAGAAGATGCAATCTCTATTGCACTCCACACTGCCCTTTCCCACCTGGAAAAAAGGAACACCTATGTGAGAATGCTGTTCATTGACTACAGCTCAGCGTTCAACACCATAGTACCCTCAAAGCTCATCACTAAGCTATGGAACCTGGGACAAAACACCTCCCTCTGCAACTGGGTCCTGGACTTCCTGACGGGCCATCACCGGGTGGTGAGGGTAGGTAGCTACACATGATCCTCAACACTGGAACTCCCCAGGGGTGCTCCCCAGGGGTGCGTGCTCAGTCCCCTCCAGTACTCCCTGTTCATCCACGACTGCATGGCCAGGCATGACTCCAACACCATCATTAAGTTTGCAGACAACACAACAGTGGTAGGCCTGATCACCGACAACGACGAGACAGCCTATAGGAGGAGGTCAGAGACCTGGCCGGGTGGTGCCAGAATAACAACCTATCCCTCAACGTAACCAAGACTAAGGAGATGATTGTGGACTACAAGCACGCCAAGCATGCCCCCATTCTCATCGACGGGGCTGTAGTGGAGCAGGTTGAGAGCTTAAAGTTCCTTGGTGTCCACATCAACAACAACAACAAAGCTTATTCCCCCTCAGGAAACTAAAAAGATTTGGCATGGGTCCTGAGATCCTCAAAAGGTTCTACAGCTGCAACATCGAGAGCATCCTGAATGGTTGCATCACTGCCTGGTACGGAAATCGCTCGGCCTCTGACCGCAAGGCACTTCAGAGGGTATTGCGTACGGCCCAGTACATCACTGGGGCAAAGCTGCCTGCCATCCAGGACCTCTACACCAAGAGGTGCCAGAAGAAGGCCCTAAAAATTGTCAAGGACCCCAGCCACCCCAGTCATAGACTGTTCTCTCTACTACCGCATTGCAAGGGGTACCAGAGTGCCAACTCTTGGACAAAAAGGCTTCTCAACAGTTTTTACCCTCAAGCAATAAGACTCCTGACTATTTGCATTATGTGCCTGCCACCCCTCTTTATGCTGCTGCTGCTCTCTGTTTATCTTATATGCATAGTCACTTTAATTATACGTTCATGTACAGTGGGGGAGGGGGAGTATTTGATCACCTGCTGATTTTGTACGTTTGCCCACTGACATAGAAATGATCAGTCTATAATTTTAATGGTAGGTTTATTTGAACAGTGAGAGACAGAATAACAACAAAAAAATCCAGAAAAACGCATGTCAAAAATGTTATACATTTATTTGCATTTTGATGAGGGAAATTTGTATTTTTGCCTTGTGTTTTAGGTTATTGTCCTGCTGAAAGGTGAATTCATCTCTCATTGTCTGTGGGAAAGCACACCGAACCAGGAACTTCTAGGATTTGGCCTGTGATTTTTATTTTCCTGAAAAACTCCAAGTCCATAATTATTGCAAGCATACCCATAACATGATGTAGCCACCACAAATATGGAGAGTGGTACTCAGTAATGTGTTGCGTTGGATTTGCCCCAAACATAACACTTTTTATTCAGGACAAGAAGTTAAATCCCTTGCCACATGTTTTGCAGTTCTACTTTAGTGCCTTGTAGCATACAGGATGGTAATATATTTAATTCTGTACAGGCTTCCTTATTTGCACTCTATAATTTAGGTTAGTATTATGGAGTAACTACAATGTTGTTGATATATCCTCAGTTTTCTCCAATCACAGCTATTAAACTCTGTAACTGTTTTAAAGTCACCATTGGCCTCATGGTGAAATCCCTGAGCTGTGTCTGTCACGTACTGACCTTTATTTCCTTTGTTTTGTCGTTATTTAGTATGGTCAGGGCATGAGTTGGGGTGGGCAGTCTATGTTTGTTATTCTATGATTTTGGGATTTCTATGTTTCGGCCTAGTATGGTTCTCAATCAGAGGCAGGTGTCATTAGTTGTCTCTGATTGAGAATCATACTTAGGTAGTCTGGGTTTCACTGTTTGTTTGTGGGTGTTTGTTTCCGTGTCTGTGTTTTTCACCACACGGTACTGTTTCGGTTTTCGTCCGTTTCAAGTTCATTGTTTTTGTATTCATAGTGTTCAGTTTATGTTTTTTAAATAAACAACCATGGACACTTACGACGCTGCGCATTGGTCCTCCGATCCTTCTCGCCTCTCCTCCTCAGATGAAGAGGAGGAGGAAAACCATTACAGTTTCCTTCCTCTCTGGAAACTTAGTTACGAAGGATGTCTGTATCTTTTACGAAGGATGTCTATCTCTGTGTGTATTGATACACCATCCAAAGTGAAATTAATAACTTCACCATGCTCAAAGGGATATTCAAAGTCTGTTTCTTTTACCCATCTACCAATAGGAGCCCTTTTATGCGAGGCATTGGAAAACCTACCTGGTCTTTGTGAGTGAATGTTTGAAATTCACTGCTCGACTGACAGACCTTACAGATAAATGTATGTGTGCAGTAGATTGATGAGGTATTCATTGAAACATAATGTTAAACAATATTATTGCACAGAGTGAGTCCATGCAACTTATTTTGTGACATTGAATATTTATTGACTCAAGACATTTCAGCTTTTCATTTTTTATGAATTTATAAAAACTTTAAAAAACATAATTCCACATTGACATTATGGGTTAGTGTGTGTAGGCCAGTGACAAAACATCTCAATGTAATCAATTTTAAATTCAGGCTGTAACACAACAAAATGTGGAAAATTTCCAGGGATGTGGATACTCTCTAAAGGCACTGTACACATTAAAACACATATCAATGTTTGTTTGTGTCAAATATAGAGTATTATATACTGTATGTGCTTTGGTTTCCATGAAGCATGATGATCTCACTGAACAGTGGTCTGTTTATAATAAAGCTCTGAATTTTGAAAATTACCAAAAGAGCAATCACTGATCACGCCTTTTCGGAAACAAATTAAGTAATTTCATGGGTTAATAATGATTTAATTTCGATGCACCAGCCATTAACGTCCCTGACCTTTCCCTGTTACATGTCAGGCAAAATTAAAATCCACTCAATCGATGTATCAGACAACATTAACCCCTGTCTAATAAACTAAATACAAAAGCCTACTATGAGCCATGCATTACCAGTGCTTGTTAAACGTTATCAGGAAGCAAATAACTGTCACGTCCTGACCTTAGTTCCTTTTTTATGTCTCTATTTTAGTTTGGTCAGGGCGTGAGTTGGGGTGGGCATTCTATGTTTTTGTTCTATGTTTTGTATTTCTGGTTTTGGCCTGTTATCGTTCCCAATCAAAGGCAGCTGTCGATCGTTGTCTCTGATTGAGAACCATACTTAGGTAGCCTGTTCCCACCTAGTGTTTGTGGGTTGTTGTTTTCTGTTTTGTGTTGCTGCACCGTACAGGACTGTTTCATTTTCGTTTCACTCTCTTTGTTATTTTGTTTCTGTTCCTAATAAATAACTTGAACACTTACCACGCTGCGCATTGGTCCAATCCTTCATACTCCTCATCAGAAGAGGAGGAAAAAAGTTACAATAACTACTAAACCAAAGTAGTATAGCACATTTTAAATTTCACATTCTAAGGCTGCACACTGAAGCATGCCAGGATAATGTAAAAACTATTCACAATATTGTGATGGACATTTTGATCCACTATTTAAGATGAACTGTTCTCAGGATGGCAAAGCTTTGAGATGGAGTTGTGTACTGTTCTGCCCCTGGGCCTGGACACTTCACAATTGTCTCCCCCGTTAATGAAACCTTTATCCAGGGAAATAGAAAATCATACTGGCAAAGGGCAGGGGAAAGCTTAATGTATAAGTCCCCAAGAGATAGGATCAGAGTGTTATTTTCAGTGAAGACAGCTCCTCGGACCCTTCAGACTAACTGTTGTGTTATCACGTGCTGAATGCTTTTCCCTGGACATCATACTCTCTATTCTGACCACATGGAGGCACAAACAAATAATAAAAAAAGATATACATTTTTCTCAATGCAGTAGTACTCATTAGAACATAACTGTGCATGGTGCGTGAGAATATGGAGCCTGCACAAGGCTTCTCAATCCACAGTAAGAGATGTAAAGTAAATCCTCCAAGTCCTTGAGTTCTACACAACTGAATACAGTTTTAAGATTCCTTCAAACAGTTTGATGTAAACGACTTTACAAGTGGATTCATACCGGAGTGGGGAGTAATGCACTAATATGTTGATACAGTAATAGTTAAACAAGTCACTTACATGAATGCTTGTCTATTATTAATGAGGCATTTGTAAATCAAACTATAATTAGTAGCAATTTAAGTACCCTTTCATGAATCCCAAATGGGTACTTTGGGTATTGGATATTCACGTACAATTTTTTGATCCAAAAATGGAAAGAGGTAAATAGAATTAAGGTCGGAAGATGACATACACCTTATAGCCAAATACATTTAAACTCAGTTTTTATCATTCCTGGCATTTATTCCAGATAAAAATCCCCTGTCGTAGGTCAGTTCGGATCACCACTTCATTTTAAGAACGTGAAATGTCAGAATAATAGTAGAGAGAATGAGTTATTTCTTTCATCACATTCCCAGTGGGTCAGAAGTTTACATACACTAAATGAGTATTTGGCAGCATTGCCTTTAAATTGTTGATCTTGGGTCAAACATTTCGGGTAGCCTTCCACAAGCTTCCCACAATAAGTTGGGTGAATTTTGGCCCATTCCTCCTGACAGAGCTGGTGTAACTGAATCAGGTTTGCAGGCCTCCTTGCTCGCACACATTTTTTCAATTCTGCCCACAAATGTTCTATAGGATTGAGGTCAGGGCTTTGTGATGGCCACTCAAATACCTTGACTTTGTTGTCCTTAAGCCATTTTGCCACAACTTTGGAAGTGCGCTTGGGGTCATTGTCCATTCGGAAGACCCATTTGCGACCAAGCTTTAACTTCCTGACTCATGATGCCATCTATTTTGTGAAGTGCACCAGTCCCTCCTGCAGCAAAGCACCCCCACAACATGATGCTGCCACCCCCGTTGTCACGCCCTGACCTTAGATATCTCTGTTTTCTATATGTTTTGGTTAGGTCAGGGTGTGACTAGGGTAGGTACTCTAGTGTTTTATTGTGACTAGGGTGGGTACTCTAGTGTTTTATGTCTAGGGTTTTGTATGTCTAGTGTTTTGTATGTCTAGGGTTGTTGTAGGTCTAGGGGTTTTGTATTTCTATGTTGGCCTGATATGGTTCCCAATCAGAGACAGCTGTTTATCATTGTCTCTGATTGGGGATCATATTTAGGCAGCCCTGTTTCCCACTTTCTATTGTGGGATCTTGTCTATAGTTAGGTGCCTGTGTGCACACTAGTAGCTTCACGTTTCGTTTAGTTGTTTGTTGTTTTGTTTCGGTGAGTTTCAGTTGATTAAAAATATGTGTAACTCTACTCACTCAGCGCCTCGGTCACTTTATTACAACAATCATGACACCCGTGCTTCACGGCTGGGATGATGTTTTTCGGCTTGCAAGCCTTCCCCTTTTTCCACCAAACATAACAATGGTCATTATGGCATCAGACCAGAGGACTTTTCTCCAAAAAGTATGATCTTTGTCCCCATGTGCAGTTGCAAACCGCAGTGTAGCTTTTCTATGGCGGTTTTGGAGCAGTGGCTTCTTCCTTGCTGAGCGGCCTTTCAGGTTATGTTGATATATGACTCATTTTACTATGGATATAGATACTTTTGTACCTGTTTCCTCCAGCATCTTCACAAGGTCCTTTGCTGTTGTTCTGGGAATGATTTGCACTTCTCGCACCAAAGTACGTTCATATCTAGGAGACAGAACACATCTCTTTCCTGAGTGGTATGATGGCTGTGTGGTCCCATGGTGTTTATACTTGCGTACTATTGTTTGTACAGCTGAATGTGGTACCTTCAGGCATTTGGAAATTGCTCCCAAGGATGAACCAGACTTGTGGAGGTCTACAATGCTTTTTCTGAGGTCTTGACTGATTTCTTTTGTTTTTCCCATGATTTCAAGCAAAGAGGCACTGAGTTTGAAGGTAGGCCTTGAAATACATCCACATACAATTGACTCAAATGATGTCAATTAGCCTGTCAGAAGCTTCTATAGCCATGACATAATTTTCTGGAATTTCCCAAGGTGTTTAAAGGCACAGTCAACTTATTGCATGTAAACTTCTGACCCACTGGAATTGTGATACATTGAATTATAAGTGAAATAATCTGTTTGTAAACAATTGTTGGAAAAGTTACTTGTGTCATGCACAAAGTAGACATAGTAACCAACTTACCAAAACTATAGTTTGTTAATTAACAATACATTTGTGGAGTGATTGAAAAACGAGTTTTATTGACTCCAACCTAAGTGTATGTAAACGTCCGACCTCAACTGTATGTTTATTGGGAGATCCGCGGTGAGTTAATTTTCTTAATCAACATCGATCTGCATTGTGACATGTCACTTTTATTATTTCCCATGAGCACAGAATCAGTTCAGCTAACTCAGCTGTTTGAAGGTCCAAGTTGTATTAGTCGTGTGTACGGAATGCGCATTGTATACATCGTCCAGCGAAATGCTTACCTGCAGGTTCCTTCTGGACAAAGCAAGAACAATGAGCAATAATAAAATAATACATGATAGCAATAGCAACACATACTTTGTTTACAGCTGAATACAACTTGTTATTAGCTATAGTATCTACAAAGCATACATACACACTTCTTAAAGCTGACATCAATGCTATACAGTACATTTTCCCGGTACTCAACCTTATTCCGAAAATGCACTGACTGCACATGGTCTGTTTATTAATTTGTGATTTATGTATGTCCGCATTCTGTGTCACAGTTGTTTACATCCGCTGATTATATCCTTCGGAAAATAGTTGTAATTTCCTTTAAGTCTGTAGCATCAAATCTTTCACGAACAACACAACCCACTATGGAAACTCAATAAAATAAACATACAGTAGGCTTATCAGAAATCTTTTAGGAAATTGAAAATATTTGTAACGGCTGTTGGTGGAAGAAGGTGAGGACCAAGGTGCAGCGTGGTACATGTTCATGTTTGTTTATTGACATTGAACACTAAATACAAAAATAACAAAGGGAATAACCGAAACAGTCCTGAAAGGTGAAAACACTAAACAGAAATCAACTACCCACAAAACCAGCTGCCTCTGATTGAGAACCACACCCGGCCAAACAACAAAGAAATACAAAACATAGAAAATGAACATAGAATGCCCACCCTAGTCACACCCTGGCCTAAGCAAAATAGAGAATAAAAGCCTCTATGGCCAGGGCGTGAAAATATTACCATATTTCCCCATTAACAAACATACAATTATGAAACTTCAGAAGCTATTTTGAAAACATTTCTTGATCCTACATTCATGAAACTGCTTTCAATAAATGTAAAGGTTTTTGTCAGACAGCGTCTATGTCTGTCTCGTAATTAGTGCTTTGAGATGATAAAACAGGAAAATGCAGGTAGTCACCTCACTGAAATAATAGCTGCAGATTGCCAAGCAGATGGCCAATAATATGTATGTGAGTTTTGTCAAATGGAAAATATACAGGCTCTGTGAGGGTGGGGAACAGACAAGATACTGATTAAATGAACAATATTTAATTTCCATGCAATCAATCATCCCCAGATTATATGAATGATGTGCAATAAGAGAAATGCTACAAGTGATGTTTCATTTCCATAGTTTAGCACACTGAGATTGCTGATTGTTAGGTAAGATCCTTGGTTGGTGAAATGGGTTGCTTTTGAGAGAACATAGCTTGCTAGCTGATTGAAATGTGAAGCTTGTTGCTGCGGAAAACAAGCTAAGTGTGTAGCAAGTTAGCTTAGTCAGAAAACATGATTTTGTGATAAATCACAGGAGACCTGTCTAAAGGGTGGTGGTTTGAGAAAAACATTGTTTTGATCAAGGTTTAACAACTAATTTTCTGAGATGAACACAGTACTTAAAGGTGTTGTTTCTTGCCAAAACGGTACTGCACATCATGATTCTCTGAGCAGTAGCTTACATTATGTTTACAAGCAGACTAGCAGAGGTAATCTATCATGGAGATCATGACTTCCTTGTGGAAAGAACAAAGATATTTCTTGGAAAAACAAATTAGGGAAAAATGCATGTGTAATGTGGTGAGATTAGCCAATTGAATTGATACATTTTAAAGATAGTGTTTTCGAATTCCCATTTGAGTTGTGGAAAATAGGATTGGAGCAAGGGGAGCTTGCAGGCTGATGAAAATGCATGGCAATGAAAAAGAGAGAAGTCAATATCAAATTCACCAACAATGGAAATGGCCCAAGTTAAAATCTTTCTGTATTCAGCAGGGGTGAAAATAAGGCGTTACGTTGCGGTGTCCCGGCAAAATAAATAGTGGGGACACGCCGTATCGGTAAAACATGTGCCTATCACAGTTATTAAAACAAAATTTTAAGATAACTGTAGGCTACTACACCATGATTTATCATTAATGCATGTCAGAGGCATGACACATTTGCGAAAGACCTTGAATATGGCAGGTATATCCTATGGCCCAAAATGTGAAGTGGTTTGACGAGAACACTGACAATTTGCCAAAGCAGAGATGACTATCTGTCTGCCTGACTATCTGACACTTGGACACATAAATTCTGGCCTAATGACAATCGCCAAATGTCATTACACTTTCTTATGTTTTTGTGTGACAGATGTGTCTGGAAATATATTGTGAGTGGATGAACGTACTTGGGTAGCCTAGTAAAGGAGCCCTTTGAAGTATTTGTTTGGCAATCAGATGAAAACGTCATGACAGGTTGTGTTTATGCCACAATAAAAGGTAATACATTTTAATAGTTAAATGACAAATCTTTACGACTAGGCCCACAGAGATCCTATTGAATTAATAGGGATTCTATATGTACTTCTATGATTAAGATCATAAAACAATGTTGGATGCGCATTTGGGATATAGGAGGGGGGGGGGGGGCTGAAAAGGTTTTGGAAATCGGTCTTTCTATAAACTAAGGTACCAGTGAGCATCCCTTGTAGTGGACAACTGTTAGGAGCTGTTACAAAGTCATTCATCTGACCCTAATACAGGGGCTGAGTCACTGGCTTTCTAGTGCTCTTCCATGCCGTCCATAGGAGGGGTGTGTTACTTGAGTGGGTTGAGTCACCGACGCAATCTTCCTGTCCAGTTTTGCGCCCCCTCAGCCTTGGCTCAGGGTAGTACTAAGTTAGTGGTATGTTGGAAGATATCCCTCTAGTGGTGTGGGCCTGTACTGTGCCAAAGTGGTTGGGGTTATGTCCTGCCTGCTCGGCCCTGTCCGGGGGTATCGTCGGACGGGGCCACAGTGTCCTCCGACCCCCCAGTCTCAGCCTCCAGTACCTGTGCTGCAATAGTCTATATACCGGGAGGCTAGGGGTCAGTCTGTTATATCTGGCATAATTCTCCTATGTTATCTGGTGTCCTGTGTGAATTTAAGTATTCTCTCTCTAATTCTCTTTCTCTCCCTCCCCTCCCGGGGGACCTGAGCACAAGTAACATGCCTCTGGACTACCTGGCCTGATGACTCCTGGCTGTCCCCAGTCCACCTGGTCATGCTTCTGCTCCAGTTTCAACTGTTCTGCCTGCGGCTATGGAACCCTGACCTGTTCACCAGACATGCTACCTTGTCCCAGACCTGTTGTTTTCAACTCTCCCTCTCTTTCTCTCTCTCTCCGCACCTGCTGCCTCGAACTCTGAAAGCTCAACTATGAAAAGACATTTACTCCTGAGGTACTGACCTGTTGCAGACTCTACAACCACTGTGATTATTATTATTTGACCATGCGGTTCATGTATGAATGTTTGAACATCTTGAAAAACAATCTACCCATGTACTCTTATAATCTCCTTCCGGCACAGCCATAAAATGACTGGCCACCCCTCAGAGCCTAGTTCCTCTCTAGGTTTCTTCCTATGTTCCTGCCTTTTTAGGAAGTTTTTCCTAGCCGCTGTGCTTCTACATCTGCATTTCTTGCTGTTTGGGGTTTTAGGCTGGGTTTCTGTGTAAGCACTTTGTGATCTGCTGATGCAAAAAGGGCTTAAAAAATACATTAGATTTGATTTGATTAATAATAATTTGCCTTTTATCAAGTTAATACATTATGATATAACGAGATAATAGATCAATTCAATATAATTCATGAGTCATCAAAACCTTTGTTTCAACCCTTTCTCATGCTTGAAGTCGTCACCAATTTCTATTTGTTGTTAAATCAAATACTAAGCATATTTTACTCGTATTTTACCAGTTAAGTTGACTGAGAACACATTCTCATTTACAGCAAACACTTGGGAAATAGTTACAGGGAAGAGGATCCTGTGAATTTCCTAGATATTGCTGTCAGACTCTTTTGTATTTCAGAAGTGTATTGTAACCTCGTAACATGTGGTATCTCTCTATGTTATAATGTGAAAACATTTTTCATGGGCACACATATCCAAAATAATGCATGTGATTGTAAAATCCATCGCTTCAAACAGAATGTAACTTTAATAGGATTAATAAAACAAAAATGTAAACATTCATTAATGGGGTTCTTCAATAATTACATGTAACAGATTGTTTGATGTCTCGCTGTTTATCAGTACGATTATTGTCCTTGTACGTTTTGATCGCTTGTTTCCGAGTTCAAAACGGCCCGTTTATTCATTTTTGCATTTAAAACCATAAAAAACTTGATATTTCTACGTTCAAATGTGGGTGGGGTTAAATGTGTATTGCCTGGTGAAGCGCACAGCCAACACTTCCTGTCCTTTCAGAGTAGATGTTCACCCTTCTAACTGCATTATCTTTAATTTATGAATCTATAATATATTAATCATTTGATGAACAGCTGCATATACCGTGCCGCAATGCCAAGATAAGGTACGATTTTTCAATTTCTCCAAAATATTTAGTATGTATTGACTTATTCAATAACTGCTATTACTGTAAATGGTTAGCTGGCTGATATAGCCTAGCTACCTAGCTATCCATTGGTGATCTTATTAGTTGATGCTATACAGCTAAAACAAGAGTATCTATTGGTAGACTGGAGATATGCCCCTAGCTATAGTTAGTAAGTGGTTGCACATCTAACTCGCTGGAATGAAGAAAGGGTGTGAATAGTAGACATGCAAATATATCCTATCACTGTTTACATCAGGTCTCCAGCTACCCAGGCCTGTCGGATCAGCCTTAAAGGGTGCCGTGGGCGTATCCCGTTTACACCTGTGCAACTATGTGTGTGTGTACAGCAATGGAATTTCACCAATGTCTTAAGTGTCGTGCTGCTGAATTCATTGACAGAAGCCATTTGTATTATATTAATGTATTAAATTATTATAGCAACTCTAAAAAATATATAGAAAAACTGTTGTTTAGCTTTTTCATTCTTCTGTAATGTTTAGCGTGGCTATAAATGATACAGAAGTTGACTAAAGCACAAACAGAATATGTTTCATGTGACATATTGAATGACATGTAGATGTTTTGTTGTCATTCTGCCTACCTAACTCTTATTCCTGTGACTAGACATGTGTAGCTGCAAGAAATATTGACCCTGATGTCATACATTGACCCCTTTATTTATAGAACGACCCAAGTAGAATACTGGGTTGACAGGGTTCAATTTCAATGCCAGAAGTGCACAACACAATATACACTGCTCAACAAAAATTAATAAAGGAAATCAAATCAAATCAAATTTATTTATATAGCCCTTCGTACATCAGCTGATATCTCAAAGTGCTGTACAGAAACCCAGCCTAAAACCCCAAACAGCAAGCAATGCAGGTGTAGAAGCACGGTGGTTAGGAAAAACTCCCTAGAAAGGCCACTTAAACACTTAAACAACACAATGTAACTCCAAGTCAATCACCCTTCTGTGAAATCAAACTGTCCACTTAGGAAGCAACATTGATTGACAATACATTCCCATGCTGTTGTGCAAATGGAATAGACAACAGGTGGAAATTATAGGCATTTAGCAAGACACCCCCAATGATGGAGTGGTTCTGCAGGTGGTGACCACAGACCACTTCTCAGTTCCTATGCTTCCTGGCTGATGTTTTGGTCACTTTTGAATGCTGGCGGTGCTTTCATTCTAGTGGTAGCATGAGACGGAGTCTACAACCCACACAAGTGGCTCAGGTAGTGCAGCTCATCCAGGATGGAACATCAATGCAAGCTGTGGCAAGAAGGTTTGCTGTGTCTGTCAGCGTAGTGTCCAGAGCATGGAGGCGCTACCAGGAGACAGGCCAGTACATCAGGAGGCCGTAGGAGGGCAACAACCCAGCAGCAGGATCGCTACCTCCGCCTTTGTGCAAGGAGGAGCAGCAAGAGCACTGCCAGAGCCCTGCAAAATGACCACCAGCAGGCTACAAATGTTCATGTGTCTGCTCAAACGGTCAGAAACAGACTCCATGAGGGTAGTAAGAGGGCCCGACGTCCACAGGTGGGGGTTGTGCTTACAGCCCAACACCGTGCAAGACGTTTGGCATTTTCCAGAGAACACCAAGATTGGCAAATTTGCCACTGGCGCCCTGTGCTCTTCACAGATGAAAGCTAGTTCACACGGAGCACATGTGACAGACGTGACAGTCTGGAGACACCGTGGAGAACATTCTGCTGCCTGCAACATCCTCCAGCATGACCGGTTTGGCGGTGGGTCAGTCATGGTGTGGGGTGGCGTTTCTTTGGGGGGCCGCACAGCCCTCCATGTGCTCGCCAGAGGTAGCCTGACTGCCATTAGGTACCGAGATGAGATCCTCAGACCCCTTGTGAGACCATATGCTGGTGTGGTTGACCCTGGGTTTCTCCTCATGCAAGACAATGCTAGACCTCATGTGGCTGGAGTGTGTCAGCAGTTCTTGCAAGAGGGAGGCATTGATGCTATGGACTGGCCCGCCCGTTCCCCAGACCTGAATCCAATTGAGCACATCTGGGACATCATGTCTCGCTCCATCCCACCAACGCCACGTTGCACCACAGACTGTCCAGGAGTTGGCGGATGCTTTAGTCCAGGTCTGGGAGGAGATCCCTCAGGAGACCATCCGCCACCTCATCAGGAGCATGCCCAGGCATTGTAGGGAGGTCATACAGGCCCGTGGAGGCCACACACACTACTGAGCCTCATTTTGACTTGTTTTAAGGACATTACATCAAAGTTGAATCAGCCTGTAGTGTGGTTTTCCACTTTAATTTTGAGTGTGACTCCAAATCCAGACCTCCATGGGTTGATACATTTT
Organism: Oncorhynchus masou masou; assembly: GCF_036934945.1. Taxonomy (NCBI): domain Eukaryota; kingdom Metazoa; phylum Chordata; class Actinopteri; order Salmoniformes; family Salmonidae; genus Oncorhynchus; species Oncorhynchus masou. The sequence goes on from NC_088218.1 coordinate 20,652,953, forward strand.
ATTTCCACTGATCTTTTTTGTGTGATTTTGTTGTCAGCACATTCAACTATGTAAAGAAAAAAGTATTTAATAAGAATATTTCATTCATTCAGATCTAGGATGTGTTATTTTAGTGTTCCCTTTATTTTTTTGAGCAGTGTAGATTGTGACAATGTCTTACTGGCAAGCATAGCATATTATATGCTAGGGACAAATGCATTTACGACTTCAAAACTAAGTTATTATATACTTATTTGTGCCGGGGAACAAATTCATCATAGTTCTTCAAATTTAAAATAAATACATCTAAAATGATAAAGTAGAAGCCCCAGTGAACTCAACACAGTCAAAGCAACGTCTCCAGGCGTCTCTAAACGATGCAGGTTATTTGGACCTTCAGCTGACAAGGTGAAGGGGAGCATCCCACGATTGAGGGGGAAAGACTGTCACATGACACGCACAGGGGATGGAACTAAAGAAATGGACTGTGAACCTTTTAAGTTCACAGGGGGCTAGCTACAAACAGAAAAATAACTCATGTTTCTATGTACTGTGTAAGTAATTGAGACACCACACATCTCTTCCTCATAGATCGGTACAGAATTTTTTATTTTTTTTTAAACTTAATTCAGCGAACCCTTACCTCAGAAGATAAAGTAACTAGGTACTTATCATGACGTTCATATCAGTACATAAGACTATGGTAACTACTGCGTCAAGCAACACTTTGGAGATCGTATTTTCTTGAACCAAGTACACGTTGTTATAAGTATACTTGCACATTCTGACACATATAAATGTATATGTGTCAAATATAAAGTATTATCTATGTGCTTTGGTTTCCACTGAACATGATGACCTCACTGAACAGTGGGCCTGTTTATAAGAATGCTCTTACTTTTGAAAATGAGCAGCAGAACAATCACTGATCACGCATAATCGGAAAACCAAATGAAGTCATTTCATGGGTTAATAATGATTTCATATCGATGCACCAGCCATAAACATCCCTGTCCTTCTCATGTTGCATACCAGGCAAAATCAAAACACATTCAATTGACCTATCAGACAACTTTAACCCCTGTCTAATAGACTACAAACAAAAGCCTAATATTAGCCATTCATTACCAAAGCAAATAACTACTAAACTATACTAGTTTATCACATTCTACATCCCACATTCTAATGCTGCACACTGAAACATGTCAGAATGATGTAATAACAGAACCATATTGCAATATACATTTTGATCCTCTGTTTCTATTGTTAACTATTCTCAGAATGGCAAAGCTTTGAGATGGAGTTGTGTCCTGTACTGCCCCTGGGCCTGGCCACTTCACGGTTGTCATCCCCTTTAATGATACATTTATCCAGGGATGTCCAAAGTCCAATTGGCAAACAGCAGGGTAAAACTTAGTGTGTAACTGCCCGAGGTGTAGGATCAGAGAGACTGGGATGAATCTTGTTCTTTTCAGACTGAAGACTGCTCCTCGGGCCCTGTAGACTGACTGCTGTGTTCTCATGTGCTGAATGCTTTTCCCCGTAGAGCTGACTGTCCATTTTGACCACATGGAGGCGCAAACAAAATAATAACAGATTTGTCTCAATACAGTAGTACTCGTTAGAACATCATTTAGCATGATGTGTGAGAAGACAGAGCCTGCATAAGGCTAAACAATTCACAGGATGAAAACAAAGGGGTTTTGAATACTGTATTCAGTTGTGTTGAACTCATGGACTTGGAGGATTTGAAGTGGACCGAAGTCTTTACTTTCCAACAGTTAGACATAGACGGCTGTACAAGTCGATTCATAATGGAAAGTGGTGTAGTGCACTAATGTGTTGATGCAGTAATAGTTACACACGTTGCTTATATGAATGCTTGTTTATTAGGAAGGAGGCATTTGTTACTCACACTTGATCTAGTACCCTTGATGAAGTACCCTTTATTGGGAGATATGCTGTGAATTCGTTACCATTATCGATATCCACGTCGATCAGCATTGTGCAATGTTGTCTTTTTTTAAATTTCACATTAGGACAGCATCAGTTCAGCAAACTCAGCAGTCGTTTCAAGTTCCAACTTTTATTAGCCTTATGTACGGGATACGCATGGTATACATCGTCCAATGAAATGCTTACTTGCAGGTTCCTTCTGGACAAAGCAAGAACAACAAGAGATAATAAAAAAATAAATGACAGCGATAGCAACACATATATAACTCTATTAGCCACAGGAAACCCGGTATGCTAGCGCAACGCCTTCACACACACATCTTAAAGCTTACATCAATGCTATACAGTACATTTTCCCTGCACTCAATCTTATTCCCGAACATGCATTGGCTGCACATGGTCTGGTTTTAAATTGCCATTTGTGTATGACTGCATTCACAGTTGTTTCCATTCCTCAGAAGATGATTCTCATTTCCTTTAAGTCTGTAGCATCTTATCTTTCACTAACAACACAACCCACTATGAAAGGTCAAAAATAAACATACAGTAGGTCTATCATTGCTGTCTGATGAAAATCTGAACGTTTTCAGGAAATGGTAGAAAAAAATGCCGTATTTTGCCATTAACAAACATACTGTACAATCATGAAATATCACAAGCTATTTTGAATACATTTTTTGGGTCCTAGAGTCATGAAATATTCAGAGTACATTGAGAGGAGTTACTGCTTTTCGATAAATATTTTTTTCTCTCCACAATTGAATTATAAGGTTTTCGTCAGACAGTCACTACATGTCTGTCTCGTAATTAGTGTGTGGAGATGATAAAACAGGAAAATGCAGGTAGTCTCCTCACTGAAACAATAGCTGCAGATTGCCAAGCAGATGGTCAATAATATATATATGATTTATGTCAATTGGCAAATATGCTGGCTCTGTGAGGGTGCAGACCAGACAGGATACTGATTAAATAAAATAATACTGAATTTCCATACACTAAATCATCCCTGGAGTATGAATGATGTGCAATAAGAGAACTGCTGTAAGGGATGTTTGATTTCCATAGTTTAGCACACTGACAGTGCTGATTGTTAGCTAAGCACCTTGGTTGGTGAAATGCATTGCCTTTGAGAGAACGTACTGTAGCATTTACAGTATCTGATTGAAATGTGAAGTTAGTTGCTGCCGAGAGCAAGCTAATTGTGTTGCGATTATAGTTAAACATGAACTATATGTGGTAGCAAGTTAGCGTAACATGATTTTGTGATGAAATCACAAGAGGCCTGTCTAAAGGGCAGTTGTTTTCCTGAGTTTGTAAAACTTTCCTTTGGTGTCGAAGTTTGAGCTGGCAGGGCAGAGAAAAACATTGTTTTTATGAAGGTTTAACAACTGATGGCTGAAGCCTGAGGATGTTCTCAGATGAACGCCATACTTAAAAGGTGATGTTACTTCCCGAAAAGGTACTGCACATCAGTGCTGTTCTGAGCAGTGGCCTACATTATGTTTACAAACAGACGAGCAGAGACATCATTGAGATCAGGACATCCATGTGAAAAGAACAAAAAGATTTATGTGGAAAACAGATAAAGTGAAAATGCACGTGTAATGCAGTGAAATCATACATTTTAAAGATAGTGCTCTCAAATGTGAATTTGAGTTGTGGAAAATGGGATACTTTAGGAGCAAAGGGAGCATGCAGGCTGATGAAAATGCTTTGAAATGAGAACGAGAGAAGTCAATATCAAATCCAACAACAAAGGGAATTGCAAAAATGAACTCCAATGAAACGCAAATGCTCAAGTTAATGTCTTTCTGTACTCAGGGGAGTCTTTAATGGCCAATGGAATATATACAAAATTATGCCAATGCTCTGACAGAGGGACAGTTATGTGGTCATGATGATATCTATGTAGAAGCAGGAAGTGACATCATTTCCAACAATAGTTAGTCAGAATTTAATTCTGACTTTGGCATACGCCAACATTTAACATTTTGGGGAAAATAGACTAAAACTTTGCATCATTAAGAATCCCACTAAGTATAGCTTAGGGTCGGATTACACAAAGTCTTGTTTTTCCGCTATGATTTACACCCTCAACAACCCACTAATGAGAAAATGTGCTTAAATGTGTAAACCAGTGGGATGGGACGAACCGATGCCAGTTTTCTATCAAACAGATGCCCTCTCCAAAATATGCTGCTCTGTGCCAAGGGGAGAAATCATTAGATGCTTCAGCTTCCTGGACTCTGTGTCCTTCTGTTCATCTTTGGAGGGATGCTATTTTAACAGAGACTGAGGGAATTAGCTTGATGCCTGACCATTGAGATAGAGCTCAGTGAAGCAGAACAGCAGGTACTCTCTGTAATTGGGGGATTCCCACATACAGTCGAACAACATTAGCCCAGGCTTCCTTTGTTGATGTACACAATACTAGTTCTAAACCAAGCTCTGCTATATATTTGAATTAGCTCTGAACCAAACGAGGGGGTTGGGGACTTAGAATGGCAGGCTCATAACTCATGACTCTGTTGGTCCTCAGCCTCCAGTCGCAAGACAAATGGAGAACACACATCATCCGGCCCTGCCTGCCCAGGCATCTCCCCCTCAGAACTCTCAGAGATAAAGGTTGCCAGTAGCAACAGTCATCTCCTCCCTGGCTGTTCCTGGATATTATTATATAAAAATAGGTCACAAGATTGTACTTTTTCTCACTAGGATTTCAACTAATCATATATGCCGAAAAGAAACGCAACATGCAACGATTTTACTGAGTTACAGTTTTTATAGATGCATCAGTTAATATAAATAAATAAATTAGACCCTAATCTATGGATTTCACATGACATGCAAGTGATGGTGGCGGATGAATGGCATGACAGTGGGCCTCAGGATCTCGTCACGGTGTAGCTGTGCATTAAAATTGCCATCGATAAAATGCAATTGTGTTCGTTGTCCATAGCTTACGGGGCACTCTGTTCACAACGTTGACATCAGCAAACCGCTCGCCCACACAACGTCATACACGTGGTCTGCGGTTGTGAGGCCGGTTGGACTTACTGCCAAATTCTCTAAAACGACGTTGGAGGCGGCTTTTCTTAGACAAATTAACATTCACCTCTCTGGCAACAGCTCTGGTGGATATTTCTGCAGTCAGCTTGCCAATTGCATTTTCCCTCAAAACTTGAGACATCTGAGGCATTGTGTTATGTGACAGAGTGACTTTTTATTGTCCCCAGCACAAGGTTCACCTGTGTAATGATCATTTTGTTTAATCAGATTCTTGATATGCCACACTTGTCAGGTGGATGGATTATCTTGGAAAAGGAGAAGTACGCACGAACAGGGATATAAACAAGTTTGTGCTGACAATGAGAGAAATAATATTTTTGTGCATGTGGAACATTTCTGGGATCTTTTATTTCAGCACATGAAACATGGGACCAGCACTTTACATGTTGAGCTTATATTTTAGTTCAGTGAGTATGTACTGTATTATGTTTAAAACATGTTTAGCCATATTCACTATAATGCTCTATATTATATACTACAAATACTATCTGAATATTCAGTTGTACATTTGACTCAACGTAAGTGCAGTAATGGATGAAAACATCTTATGACATGTTCGGAAGAAGGGGGAAGGGCCCTACTGTTAGTTGGATATAGGTGTCTAATTACACAAATCGCCCAGGGAAAGTGCAGCGAGGCTTGATTGAGCATCTGCTACTTTCGGGTGCAAACCCTGGCATCCCATTGTTATTCCACCAGGGAATTATGAATCATTCCAAAGGGGAAAAAAGAGACTTCTCCTTTTGCAAGTCCCCAAATGGCATCAATGACAGAACTAGCAACAGATCTAATATCACCATCCAAATGATAAATGTCACAAAAATGGGCAGACCACATTACCGTAACAAATATAAAAAACACACACATCCTCATTAATATATTAATGGACTTTTGCAGGCGGCAATAGAGCATAAATATTATTAATGTAGTACAGCCTCCTCCTGTAATGTCAAGTCATTATGGTAGTTTGGCTACTTTTAAAGGCAAATCCCTGCAGTGATTTTCCAGAAAATGCTCTCAATGTAAAGCACACCATCTAATATCTGCATGGTACATTGCATAATACACTGACGTTTTCTGAACTAATACGCATAAACCTTGCTAAGGCAGGGCCTTGATTGAGTCTGGTCTAAACACCATAAACTTCATAATGTACTGTATATAATCTCAGAAACTCAGAACTAAAATCTTCTGTAATTGTGTCAGATGCCCGATTAGGTACTGTGGGGAAATTAACATAAACTTTCAGCCACTAAACAGAAACCTTCCACCAAAGCAATGGCCAAAATGTCCCCTTCCCTTCTTAAATTCAAAAGATGTGAGAACCTGTAAACTGCATGAATGTGATTTGTCCAAATGATCATTGACGAGATCTGTGCACAGGTCAAAGGTTCATTAGTTGTCGTGTCACACAATCTGTTGAGAGACATTACCATACCATTATATGGTACAATACTGTTATGTGTGCCTGTCCACAAGAGATTATACTACTGACGCAACATGCAACAATTTCAACGATTTCAACGATTTTACCGAGTTACACTTCATAGAAGGAAACTCATTAGGCCTTAATCTATGGATTTCACATGACTGGGCAGGGGGGCAGCCAAGGGTAGGCCTGGGAGGGCATAGGTCCACTCACTTGGGAGCCAGACCAACCCACTGGGGCACCAGGCCCAGAATCAGCATTCGTTTTTCATCACAATAGGGATTTATTAGAGACATAAATACTTAGATTCATCAGCTGTCTGGATGTCTGGTCTCAGATGATCCCGCAAATGAAGAAGCCGGAACTGGAAGTCCTGGGCTGGCGTGGTTACACGTGGTCTGCAGTTGTGAGGCCAGTTGGACATTATGCCAAATTCTCTAAAACAGATTTGGAGGCAGCTTATGGTAGAGAAATGAGCATTCAATTCTCTGGTAACAGCTCTGGTGGACATTCCTGCAGTCAGCATGCCAATTGCACGCTCCCTCAAAACTTGAGACATCTGTGGCATTGTTGTGTGACAAAACTGCAGATTTTAGAGTGGCCTTTTATTGTTCGTAGCACAAGGTGCACCTATATAATGATCATGCTGTTTAATCAGCTTCTTGATATTCCCCACCTTTCAGGTGGATGGATTATCTTGGCACAGGAGAAATGCTCACTAACAGCGATGTAAACAAATGTTTTGTTTCTGCTCATGAAACCAACATTAATGTCCAATATAAGCCATTTACCAGATGCTTTTATCCAAAGCGACTTAGTCATGTGTGCATAAATGTTTTGTATAGTCGGCCCCAGCATGAATCAAACCCATAATCATGGCATTGCATGTGCCATGCTGTACCAACTGAGCTACACGGTACCATTGGTGCGAAAAACATTGGGTCACCTTCAGGTTTCGTCAGTACGTAGTACTCAATACATGTGAATATATACACACCGTCCTCTGCGAGCTGAATCACCGTCCTCTCTCCATCAAGGGAGGCTTACCTCCCCCTTGTAATTAAATTAATTTGATATATGCATTGAGGGGAAGTAACTCCATTATCTCCCGCTTTGAAGTTATTTCTCTAACCCGAATGACCTCATTTACATGATGGCATATTAGAAGTGCATATAAAATGTAGGTGCAATTAACATCATAAAAGCCCATGTTTATTTTTCAATGAAGTCCTCACATTAACATTTCCTTTTATGTCAAATGTTCTTCCTTCTATGTTTCCCCATCTGAGTTTCTAAAGAGAGAGACATAAAGTAGCACAATGTAGACTATTGGAGTTATTTTTCAAGTGATGTGCATAGATAGAATTGATTCAAGTGTGATCGTCAGAAAAACAGGCAAATAATGAATTGTGCTGTTTCTCTTACGCTGCAGCTCTGACGCTGCACTTTTAGCTAATGAGATCTCGGGGAAGTAAAGCTGCTTGCAGGCTTGTTCTCCTCAAGGTATCAAACTGAATGAGAGTGTTACTTAAAAGTGGACATTAACAGTTAAAGGCGTGAATCACCCTTTCCTCTCCCCAGCTTAGACTCAGCACGTCCAGACGAAGAGTGACGAAACATCGTAATGCTTATGGATCTGTTTGAGGTATCAATTGAGACAGTTTCAGCAGCTCTGTGTTATCGATGGTTCCTTTCCCTATTGTCATTGTCAGGAGTTCCCAGTCACATGTGAAGTAGAGCACCTGCTCGAGTAAGGTGGACATTGCTGTTTCTGTATGGCGACATAAGTTGTGATGCTGTCTCATTGAGGCAGGCAGTATCAGTATGTTTTATCTTTGGGTGCAGTTGCAGGCCTATAGCTTCCGTTGACAGCCCCAAGGCAATGACTTATCTGTTTTCTGAAAGTGCTATTCGTCTGACAACGCAATATGAACACTGTTTATGTTTATTTTCCGAGCTTGAGTCACTCGTTTAAGAATCACATTTTCATAAGGGCTATTTCCCAGGTTGGAGAGAGATGAAGTGTCTTTGTGACAACAAAAGGTGGATTAGGGAAAATGTCATCAATCGTGCAGATAGAAAGAGAGAAACCCACAGGTAGCTTTGCACCGGGACTGTTATTCTCTCTCTCTCGCTTTCTCTGTCTTTCTTACAGCAAGCAAGATAAACAGAACAAACAAAATCTTGACATATAATTACATTGATGTACGGTTTGATGAATATAGCGATGCATCCATTTATAATGCAAATCAAAGTGTGAGGAAATATAAACGCTATGCCTAACTATTTTGTGATTAGATTCCATTGCATTCACTCTTTCATTTTTGTGATATATCAAAACACAACACAAAAGGCATTTCCTGATCAAATGCATAAACATCTGTTGTAATTAAGAAATAAACCAAGCTATTCATGTTTGATCTATTAATGTTCACGTTGATATCGTAAAACAAAGGCTGTCCCAAATTCAAAGCAAATTATGTTTTACATTTTTAAGATTGTATCTTAATCTTATCTTGTTTTATACATACTTAATAAGATCCTTTATGCAACTGATTGTTCATTCAATACCAAACTGATTGTCCATTCAATACCAAACTGTTTGTCCATTCAATACCAAACTGTTTGTCCATTCAATACCAAACCGATTGTCCATTCAATACCAAACTGTTTGTCCATTCAATACCAAACCGATTGTCCATTCAATACCAAACCGATTGTCCATTCAATACCAAACCGATTGTCCATTCAATACCAAACTGTTTGTCCATTCAATACCAAACTGTTTGTCCATTCAATACCAAACCGATTGTCCATTCAATACCAAACCGATTGTCCATTCAATACCAAACAGTCTCGGGGGTGTTCAAGGTCGAATTAAGTTCAAGGTCTTTAAAGGAAACATTGAGGCACTTTCTTACAAAGTCAATTCTGTGTTAATTACTCATATTAAACTTCCCGAAGGCTTACAGTAACCTAGCTCTTTCCTTTACAATTGCCTGTATCCTTGGCCTCACCAATCCGAAACGATAAAACCTACACTAACATTATGCCCAGGATTTGGCGTCATTGTCTGTCTGACACTTTTGTATTCGAGCCAAAAAATAAGGAGCAGAATCTGTCTCAAAGTAATGAGACACTTTGTGAATGTCTCGGAGGAAATCAGTCTGACGTACAGTACCATCAGACCCTGACATACATTGTGTCATTGATAATATTACTGACATTTAACCGAGAGACAGTATTTTTGGTCCGTTCAATTGAGATGGCTTAGCCTCCAGTTAGTTAATCATGGAATACAATTAGCAATGTTTTAGCCGACCCCCGCGGTTTCACTTGCTCTTTATCCATAGCCTTCTAGAGGTTTCCTTTCCTACCCTGGTGCTGTTGCTGATGACTGCATTGGTTCGCCCCAGGGTGATGTAGGCTGTGCACAGCGGCCCTCGTCTTTAATAATAACAACAATAACAATAAATGTAATTTGTGTGGCGCTTTTCATTACAGCGTTATCTCAAGCCTTTACATAGGCAAAAATATAACCAATAATAATAAAAACAACATACATTTAGAATGAAGGCAGGTAATAACTTGACCCTAAACTTGGCCCTCAAGTCTAGCCAACCTTCTGCAATATACTTCAATGGCCATGCACCTTGTCAAAGATGGAGGAGGACAGGAAAGCGTTGAGTGATTTCCGTTTGTGATATAGTGGTGTAAAAGGTGACTAAACACTGAACACCTGAGATGACTGAGCAGTGTTCAACATAAATGTTAACGGTAACATTGCTAACTTGCTAGAGTTTGACGTGTAAACTATGTTCACCGTATCAAAATAGTGCGTGAACACTGTTTGCCCGGTTTTACACTCCACTGCATCCATCGTTCCATAAAACCTTGCTTGTAATAGTTGTAGAGTGAGACCTTTAAACATTCTGACTGCGAAAGAACGTCAACCCCTAGAGCCATTCTGATACATAAACTATTGCTTTCACAGGGGTAAGAAAAGGATCAATCAATAGGTCTGCATAATAGATTATATGCTCAATATAAATTGCAACTTATGGTAGTGGGAGCCACTAACGAGAGTGTTTGTGTCAGATGAAGCCATTATAGAGCCAGCCCTGCCAATAGCAATCACTTCGCCTTGTCTTTGAACAACAATATGGCTGGAGTTCATAATACTGCCCTACCAAGCAAAAAGGCAGTAACTGCTCATAGCATGGAACTGAGAAACATTGTTTTACCTTGGTTTCACAGTAACTTTATGCAGTTAAATTCAACATGACCCCCATTTTCTCCAAAACACAATACAATAGAGGCATGATACTTACCCTTGTGATTAAGCCTAGTGGTTAGAGTGTTGGCCTAATAACTGAAATGGTTGCAAGATCAAATCCATGAGCCGACAAGGTAAACAATCTGTCGTTCTGCCCCTGAACAAAGCACTTAACCCACTGTTCCTAGGCTGTCATTGAAAATAAGAATTTGTTCTTAACTGACTTGCCTAGTTAAATAAAGCTAAAATCTATTTAATGTAGCAAAAATGACATTAACTAATTTTCGACCAAATGAGCATTTACTGCCTTTTTGCTGGTAGGGCAGAATACATTGTTCACTTTTTCTTTCCACCTACTTCATTGCTTCCATTAATGAGGATGTTGATATTCAAGTATTCATTTGCAATCTGAATTTCAGGAAGTACCCCCCCCCCACACACACACACACACACACACACACACACACACACACTGCATGCTCACACAAATTAACTCAACACAACACACGCACACCACAACAAACACACAAACACACACATGCAGAAGCACAGAGGTTGACTTAATGCAATGGAAATGTATTTTGGAGTGGCAACTAGGCTTTTAGCAAGTACATAAACAATATTTCATATTTTAATAAGATCAGAGCGTCCCCTGAAGCCCCTTGGTGAACGTAGCCCTGGACGAGAAGGATGGAATTATCCACGCTAATTATAACTTGTGCATGTTATTGATATCAAAGTGGCAGACCACAGAAGCTTTCCTTGAGTGCACTTCACCATTAAAATGGATTGTGTAGTTCAATGAGGCACTCTTTGCTGTCAAAAACTGAACCCTTGGATAAAAAAAGCTGTGCTTCCCTGGGGACTGGGCCATTGTATAGTATTCAATGTGCAGGACACTTGGTAAGTTGACACACAGATCTGGCCTGAGAAGTGAATCATGAGGTACTGAACCTGAACATGTTTCAGCTGCTGCTCTACTCTCAGGGGTGAATATGACCTTTTTACATTTGAGTAGAAATCATGTGTTAGTGTATATTGGAGCAAATTGTGTCATGCACATATCTCAAGATAGGTTTAGCCCCTTTACACTTCAGAACACAGCTGAACCAGTAGAAGAGTAGGTGATATAGGAAGGAGTGGTAGTCAATCACCGTAATACTCGGGACATCACAGCCTTGTTAAAGCAACTTACTTATTTAGACTTCAATGTTTTATATGCGTTTCTCATTACACATTTTCATGAATAATCATTGAGCCACAATGAAAAAATGTATTAACATGAGCAGAGTAAAAAGAAGGATTGCAGGATTGATGTTGCTTAGCAACCATTAATTTAAGTTTCATGAAGGCTTTATTGAAGGCTTTATTTCAGCCACTTAAGCCTACTGGAATTCCTCAGACATTTGGCTGAATTAACTTAATACCTTTTTCTACATGAAGACATGTGAGTCAGATGTAACTATTGATAACGTGTATTTATTTATTTTACACATTTTAATTCATTGTGGTTTTGCATCAATATCCAATGATAATGTCCACCAATCAAAAGCCCTCTTCCTTTACCAAATTGACTGAATTGGGGCTTTGCTTTGTCACTGCAAAGTGATACGCTACCTTGTTGCGTTCTCATTTCTGCATTGTTACTGTCCCTGTCACATTGTTGCTTCAGATGCAACATCAACACAAATGTTATGAACATCTGTGGTCTTCCTTTCTGCTTTTTGTTGTGTATCTTCCTTAAATTTATTCAGCGCTGATATCGGACCCGTGTTTGCACAGCTTGACTGATATGGCAAAGTGACCTACAAAACTGTAGTGGAGGGGCAATAAATCACATTGGGTCCTGAATTAATCACTCTATAGAGTACATCTTGTGCCACTGCCGCCCTCGTGCAATCACTCTCCACAAAACTCTCTCTTCATCTCAGACAGCCCTCAGATTCTGCCATCCATCTCAACCGAGAGCAAAAGGATTCCTCGTTGCACTTATTCAGAAATGGGTTAACTGTCGATGTTGTGTTTATGTGTCCGAACCTCCGGTGACAGGGAAGTATAGTCAAGGAAGTAAAACCTGTCCAGCTTTTAGATTAATTTAAGGACGAGCGGTAGGTTTTCTTCTTAAAATAATGTTAGTGTGCTCTTTACGCACCAGCTTGACTTTGAGTAGGGGTGGGTGAAGGGAGAGAGGATGGGCTGATTTATTAGATGACAGACACAGCGGGAAACCAATCAACAGTACATTGGATGTGCCAACACCAACCCTCAAGGGGCTTAAAGACATTGGTGTCAAGGACAGAAACCATCAACACAAAGACACACTTAAGACGGTCGCTACTCTCTGCCTTGTAAAAAAAAAAAAACTTACAGTACCCCAATCACATCTTTGATCATTGTACAACATTTTTCAGGGGGCAGATAGCCTGGGCAGGCTCGATACTGCACATATTGTATGTTGTATTAATGCAGTCGAGTGTAATTTGTGCAAGTGCTCGTGGTATTAATTATATTTCCAAGACTTGCCAAGCACCCGCTGTTTTCAAATTGGGGCCTGCGTATGGTGCCAGGGTGGTTAGCAACCCCTCACATTGAAATGTTTCATCTCATCAAACGAAAGAGAGGGCCCTTCCTTATGAACACATTTACTCTATTCAAAGCATGATCATCAGTTCAAATCAAATCAAATCACATTTGTTCATATAGCCCTTCGTACATCAGCTGATATCTCAAAGTGCTGTACAGAAACCCAGCCTAAAACCCCAAACAGCAAGCAATGCAGGTGTAGAAGCACGGTGGCTAGGAAAAACTCCCTAGAAAGGCCAAAACCTAGGAAGAAACCTAGAGAGGAACCAGGCTATGTGGGGTGGCCAGTCCTCTTCTGGCTGTGCCGGGTGGAGATTATAACAGAACATGGCCAAGATGTTCAAATGTTCATAAATGACCAGCATGGTTGAATAATAATAAGGCAGAACAGTTGAAACTGGAGCAGCAGCACGGTCAGGTGGACTGGGGACAGCAAGGAGTCATCATGTCAAGTAGTCCTGGGGCATGGTCCTAGGGCTCAGGTCCTCCGAGAGAGAGAAAGAAAGAGAGAATTAGAGAGAGCATATGTGGGGTGGCCAGTCCTCTTCTGGCTGATACAATTTACAAAATTACAAAAATGACCTGCTGCTGGCTTTAATATGTTGTGCAATACAAAGTAGGAGAAGGATAATGGCTGAGGTAAAGTTGTATAATGCTAGATCCAAGCCTGAAACTACAAAGACCATCTCACCATTCTAAGGCACTAGTATTCCACATAATGCAGCTACCTGCTTGAAATGATATACATTACAAAAACATTCCTAGCAGTCCCGTCTTAAAAGTATAGTTCACCCAATGTTTTTAATGACATATTGGTTTCCTTACCTTGTAAGCAGTCTATGGGCAAAGTATGACAGTAATCCATGTGATGGTTTTGTTGACCTGGCACCGTTTCAAATGCTAACTTTTTATCATTTGGAATGTTGGCCAGGTAACCTTGTCAATAGACTGGTTACCTAATAAGGATACCAACACGTAATTGAGTAATTTGTGTGAACTATCCCTTTAAATACCATACATTTCCACTGCCCTTTCTTTACTAATTATATGATGAAGCAAGAAAGATATTGACTGTTGCATGCAGTATGAGATGAGAGGTGGATTTTGGTTATTTTCAGGCTGCCACCCAAAACTGTCATGTAAACCCCAGCAGTGAGGGAGGAGATTATACAAAACATGTTGTCTTCAGGCACGTGGTTGCAGTTCCTATTGCTTCCACTAGATGTCAACCGTCTTTAGAAATTGGTTGATGTTTTTCCTTTGAGTAATGAAGAAGTAGCCATTTCCTATCTGGGAGGATAGCCAAGTGAACTGTTGTGGTTGGGGCACGCAACCTGAAGCTCGCTCCACTTTCATTTTATCTGCTATTGAACGCAGTTCATCCGTCTTAAATTTTATCGATTATTTACATAAAAAAGTACATAAAGTTGGATTAGGAAAGTTGTTTGGACAAAGTTTACAGGTAACTTATTAGATAATGTATAGTCATGCCGGGCGAGTTGGAACCGTTGTTTTTCTGAATCAAACGCGCCAAATAAATTGACATTTTGAGGTATAACGACGGAATTTATCAAACAAAAGGACCATTTGTGATGTTTATGGGACATATTGGAGTGCCAACAGAAGAAGCTCTTCAAAAGGTAAGGCATGAATTATATTGTGATTTCTGAGTTTTGTGTCGCGCCTGGCGGGTTGAAATATGATTGTCATGTGTTTGTTTGATGGGGTGCTGTCCTCAGATAATGGCATGGTTTGCTTTCGCCGTAAAGCCTTTTTGAAATCTGACATGGTGGCTGGATTAACAAGAAGTAAAGCTTTAATTTGGTGTATTGCTCTTGTGGTTGTATTAAAGGAAAATATTTCTAATAATTGAATTTGGCACTCTGCCATTTCACCGGATGTTGTCAAATCGATCCTGTTAATGGGATTTGATCCCTAAGAAGTTTAAAGATTGCCAGATAAGTTAGTCTAGCCAGCTATCTAAATATTGCAGTCATCATGGGCAAAGTTCCCACATTAGAGGGAACATTGCCCAAAAGTATTATTTTTATCATCAAGGGGGCAATAAACAATACCTACTAATGCTTGTACAGCCAGAAAGACAAAAATCTAACCTTTCTGGTAAAAAAAATATAATGTGCTGAGGTGGTCACTTTTGAGGAAAAATGCTAATGTACACAGTACAGATATGGCGAATCGTATATCCATTTGTTTTTCGATTCAACAAGTGTAGGGGAACAGGATTTGAAATGATTGTAACTCTAAATACAGTAACAATCAAGTTATAAACAACTTAATATAATATTTCACCTTATAACTGTAAAATACATCATAGTTAGTGACAATACAAAAGTACACAAAGACGCCATTCAAATGCCTGCTGACTCAAACTTCAGCTTTAAGAACAAAGTGATTTCGTCCCTCTGTGACCAAGAGAAAGTGGTCTTGCTTCAATTATTTGAAAATATTATAGTTTGTTGAGAGCTTGCAATCCACCTGAGAACATCACAGTGAGATGAGACTGCATTTGTTGCAATCACTAGAGTCTCCCGTTTCATATGTTACTGTATATTGCTGCGAGGTTCACAGACAGGGGAGCTTGATCCTTTGTCTGGTTAGGCCAGAAAATGTGATATTTTCCCTCTGCAAATGAGGTGTCATATTTCACGTACTGCATCTCAGATAAGAGGGGAGAACGGCATTGAAAGCATGACTGTCACGGAGTGTGCAGCAATTGATGTGGCGTCGTTTCAAAGTATGCTTCGTACACAAAAATGTTGGAACTGATACAGAACTGCTCAAAGTCCCCGAAATAGGAGTCTTAATTTGCTACCTGCTTCAGATAGGACAAGGCATATTAATTCAGGTAAACCATTAATTAATGCTGTATCACATCCGGCCGTGATTGAGAGTCCCATAGGGAGGCGCACAATTGGTCCAGCGTCATCCGGGTTTGGCCAGGGTAGGCCATCATTGCAAATAAGAATTTGTTAACTCACTTGCCTAGTTAAATAAAGTGTTGTTTTGTTTTTTTAAATAACACTTGACATAAGGCTTTGATTACAAGTGGAGGTAAATTTTAACTCCCTTTTCTTTCATATTCTTCTCATCTCCCCAATTTCATCTTCTTTCCAATTTCACAATGTTTTGATTGACGTTTGTTGATTAAAAAAAAGTGAGAGAAGGGTAATCCCATTCATCATAATTGAAGAAATTCAGGAGACGCAGGAATGCGTAATATGGGTTTTTATTTCACCCAAATTACTGCGCGCCAGGTAATGGGATGAGACCCGTAATCATCTGCGCAATCCACAATCGCACGAAAGCCAAAACACACAGCACAGGTACTCACTCGCACCAACGGACATTGTAACAATAAATGACAGCCCAATGGAAACCAAAGGCCACACTTATACAAGTACTAATCATTGGGAATAGGGGACAGGTGTGCGTAATTACAGTTCTGGAGGGATCCGTGACAATTCCCCCCTGACGTGCTGCACTAGCAGTGCAACTACACCTGCTTCGAGGGAGATCACTGGAACGCAGTGCGTTTCGATCAGGACCCGATGCAGCTGACGAAGGTGCGTCGTTGGACGGGCCAGTTGCCGCGTTGCTGGACGGTCCAGTCGTAGCGTTGTCGGACGGGCCATTTCCATTGTCTTCCTTAATGGTCGATTATTCTGTCACGTTGGTACGAAGAGAGTCTGGAGACAGGCGCAGTAATGTGTAATATGGGTTTTTATTTCATCCAAATTACGTGCCATGTAAAGGCACGCGGACGAAGACCAAACAAACACTATACAAAAACACAGGGTTGAAACCTAAACAAAAGAGGGAGGGGTACCTCGAATAAATAACACATTCGCACAATGATTAACACAATTACCTGGAGTGGCAGGTAGCCTAGTGGTTAGAGAGTTGGACTAGTAACCGAAGGTTGCAAGATCAAATCCCCCGAGCTGACAAGGTGAAGACTGTTGTTCTGCCCCTGAACAAGGCAGTTAGCCCACTGTTCTTAGGCTGTCATTGAAAATAAGAATTTGTTCTTTACTGATTTAAAAATAAAAACATAGAACGAGACCCATAATCATCTGCACAATCGACAATGGTGCCAAAGCACACGCACCAACGGACATTGTAACAATAATCAACAGCCCACTTATACAAGTACTAATCAGTGGGAATAGGGGACAGGTGTGTGTAATGAGGGATCCATGACAAGAATAGGTTGTTTCTCCTTTGACCTGTTAGCTACAAATTGCACAGTTTTCACATTTTGCTGCCTTAAAATTACATCTAAAAACAGATGATATTTTAAAAAAAATGGAAAACCTGACCAAATTGATAAAAAAATAGGATGTCTTGATTGCATGTCTTCACACCACCCCAGCTATCACAGAGTTCATACTTAGTGGAACCAACTTTCTACCAACTTTGCAGAGAAACTTACGGTGATGTCCGAAATGATTGACATCCTTGATAAAGATGAGCAAAAATGATTGTATAAAATACATAATTAAAACATTAAAACAAGTTTTGACATTATTATCATTATTTTCATCTGACTAAAGCCCCACTTCCAATCCCCCGAAATCCAGAAAATCACATTGTAGGATTTTTTATGAATTTATTTGCAAATTATGGTGGAAATAAGTATTTGGTCAATAACAAAAGTTTACTTTGTTGGCAATGACAGAGGTCAAACGTTTTCTGTATTTCTTCACAAGGTTTTCACACACTGTTGCTGGTATTTTGGCCCATTCCTCCATGCAGATATTCTCTAGTGATGCAGTGATGTTTTGGGGCTGTTGCTGGGCAACACGGACTTTCAACTCTCTCCAAAGATTTTCTATGGGGTTGAGATCTGGAGACTGGCTAGGCCACTCCAGGACCTTGAAATGCTTCTTACGAAGCCACTCTTTCGTTGCCCGGGTGGTGTGTTTGGGATCATTGTGATGCTGAAAGACCCATCCACATTTCATCTTCAATGCCTTTGCTGATGGAAGGATGTTTTCACTCAAAATCTCACGATACATGGCCCCATTCATTATTTCCTTTACACGGATCAGTCGTCCTGGTCCCTTTGCAGAAAAACAGCCCCAAAGCATGATGTTTCCACCCCCATGCTTCACAGTAGGTATGGTGTTCTTTGGATGCAACTCAACATTCTTTGTCCTCCAAACACGACGAGTTGAGTTTTTACCAAAAAGTTATATTTTGGTTTCATCTGACCATATGACATTCTCCCAATCTTCTTCTGGATCATCCAAATGCTCTCTAGCAAACTTCAAACGGGCCTGGACATGTACAGGCTTAAGCAGGGGGACACGTCTGGCACTGCAGGATTTGAGTCCCTGGCGGCGTAGTGTGTTACTGATGGTAGGCTTTCTTACTTTGGTCCCAGCTCTCTGCAGGTCATTCACTAGATCCCCCCCCCCCATGTGGTTCTGGGATTTTTTTCTCACCGTTCTTGTGATCATTTTGACCCCACGGGGTGAGATCTTGCGTGGAGCCCCAGATCGAGGGAGATTATCAGTGGTCTTGTATGTCTTCCATTTCCTAATAATTACTCCCACAGTTGATTTCTTCAAACCAAGCTGCTTATCTATTGCAGATTCAGTCTTCCCAGCCTGGTGCAGGTCTACAATGTTGTTTTTGGTGTCCTTTGACAGCTCTTTGGTCTAGGCCATAGTGGAGTTTGGAGTGTGACTGTTTGAGGTTGTGGACAGGTGTCTTTTATACTGATAACAAGTTCAAACAGGTGCTTAATTAATACAGGTAACAAGTGGAGGACAGACGAGCCTCTTAAAGAAGAAGTTACAGGTCTGTGAGAGCCAGAAATCTTGCTTGTTTGTTGGTGACCAAATACTTATTTTCCACCATAATTTGCAAATAAATTCATAAAAAAATCCTACAATGTGATTTCCTGGATTTTTTTTCAAATTTTGTCTGTACCTAAGATGAACATTACAGGCCTCTCATCTTTTTAAGTGGGGGAACATGCACAATTGGTGGCTGACTAAAACCTTTTTTGCCCCACTGTATGAAAGGAACAAAGCCCAGGTAAACCTAACATTGGGAATGAGTTTTATTTTTCCACATGAGAATTACACACATTATAATAATGCCAAAAACACCGGAATGGCGTCCCAAGAGGTGTTAAGTGTTCCTAAAAGGTCCAGTCTCTGTCCTGACTAAAATCGCTATAAAAAAAATCGGAGACAACATTTGAGGGTTGCTGTCAGTCAATGATTCCCAACCAAATGTGTTGTGCTGGTAGAATCGTATTCAAAATGACTCACAGCTGTAATGGCTGACCAAGATGCTTCCACCAAGTTTTAACTCTGGGGTGTGAAGACATATTCAATTAATACATCCTCATTTTGTATTATTAGTAATTTGAGAAATGTTCTATAATTTTTCTTTCACTTTGAAAATGTGGATTAGATTGTATAGATCGATAGGGGAAAAAATGTAATTGAATCCATTTTTTTATGTAATTTTAAGGCAGCAAAATGTGAAGACTATGCAAGGAGTGTGTAGACTTCCACTAGTAACTGTATCTTAGCCTTTTAAGGAACAACCTGCCAAAAAAGCAATCAGTTCAAAAATGTGCTTTAATACAAGTGCAGTGCTAAAAAAGACACCTCCTGTCTCGAGAGCCCGGCTCAATTGAAGCAGACAGTGTTGGTATTTCAGCCAGTCATCTTCCCTGGAGGAAATTGCTTGGCAGAGATATTCCCTGAAGCCCAGTGCACCGAGTCAATTACCTTATTGGGTTAGGCATTGTAATGGCCTCTGAAGAGCAATAGACATTAGGCCGTACACATACACAGAGGTGGGTTGGAACAATCGGTAAATTATTGTCGCATTAGGTTTCCCTGCGCTCACTTTGAAAACATGAGGAAAATGAGGAAAATGCATTGTGTCGATCTTCCTCCCTCCCTTACCTTCATTCCGAGCCAGTGGCGATGAATGAACTAGCCATGTCCATTAATGTCACATAATGACGTACATCCGCTGGCCCCCGGTACAGCCGCTGCTTGCAGGGATCCCTGGGAAGAGTAACCAGTAAAGTGAGGGTCATTTACGAATGTAAGACGAGGATGGGAATGTTGGAGGGTAATAAATATGCATAGATAATGAGGCTTTGTGAATGGCTGTGTTCTAATCCTCAAGGACTTCAACTGATCATATCTGCTTCGGATCATGAATAACTGTTGAAATAGAAAGTGGTGGAAATAGGTTATGACTCTACAGAGTCATATACTGTCACCACAGTTGAACAGAATCCTCTTTTACAAATATAATAGAGGATCATGTTTTCTAAAAGTGCATGCCAGTGTTTTATAGATTATGAAGTGGTTTTGTAATGTGTTTTTTTGTAACGTGCCATTTTTTTTGCCTGTGGCGAAGCGGATGATCTTCTTCTCTTTTTCTAATTCCCACCAAATTGCACTATATTACCTCAATTCAGAGACGGCAAATGTCTGTGAGCATTCCATTTCACACTGTTTATCTCATCAGTGATATACAAACCATTTTTTTTCCTACCCATTGAGCTTGGGGGCTTTCGACTGTTTCGAAAATCCATCTTGATGACAAAGTATTGAACATGGACCATGGGGAAAATCAGTAAGCACATTCATTTTGTTTGAGGGAAACTATTTAGGGTTACTAAAGAATATTCAAACAAAGTAAACTTAATGAGTTTCTTTTATACTGTGGGTGAGGTTCCAAAGATTCATTATTGATGAACTGTATGGAAGGAGAGGTTAGAATAGGTTAGCACAATTATGTGAAGTCATATTGTACAGCACGTATGCACGTACACCATAACTATTCAACACTTGGTCTTAATTATGGCGCTCCACAATGTGTTGAAAGACCTGTGCAACCATAATGGTTCACAGAATCAAGACTTTCTGGAAAAAAATGAATTACTGGTGTAGTCTAATTTTCAGTCAAGATTGAGTGAAACCATAGACCTTCACAAGAATAATAAAGCCATACATATTATAGTCCATGCAGTGCCTTCAGAAAGTATTCACAGCCCTTGACTTTTTCCACATTTTGTTGTTTTACATCCTGAATGTAAAATGCATTAAATTGAGATGTTGTGTCACATTTTTTAACAAATGAATAAAAAATGATGTGTCTTAAAGTATTCAACCCCATTGCTATGGCAAGCCTAAATACGTTTAGGAGTAGAAATGTAACATGATAAGTTACATGGACTCACTCTGTGTGCAATAATAGTGTTTTTAAATAGTTTTTTAATGACTGACTACCTCATCTCTGTACACAAAACATATAATTACAGAGGTTCCTCCTTTAAAAGTTGCATCATACTGCAGCACACATTGCAGGCTGCTGTAGAATTCTATGGTACGTTATTTAATTGACAGCCATTTTTTAACATTAATGCCAGTTAGTGTTAGTTTGACCACCAGAGGGCATCTTTGAGAAGCATTTGATAGTCTTTAATATTGCCATTACTCGAGAATTTAAAACCTATTTTGTAAGAACATAGAATATGGGATTTATTTTAAGAAATGTAGCTTAATTCATTTGATTAATATTATGGTGTTTCTATTCCAAGAAAAACAAAAAACAAAACCCTCGGTTTCCATTAGGATGGAACGGAAAATATGGTGCTGTGCAATGTGACGGTCGGGAGTAGGTTACAGTACTAAGAACATAGGAGGATTGGAGAATTCTAAATTAATATCTAAGGGATATAACATTTCCACACCCTAATTGTAGTGTAACCAATATCCAATCGGAGATTCAGTGAAAATAAAAATCTCATATATCTATAAGGATAAGGGTAGCCTGGTGGTTAATGATGGACTAGTAACCGGAAGGTTGCAAGTTCAAACCCCTGTGCTGACAAGGTACAAATATGTCGTTCTCCCCCTGAACAGGCAGTTAGCCCACTGTTCCTAGGCTGTCATTGAAAATAAGAATTTGTTCTTAACTGACTTGCCTAGTTAAATAAAGGTTAAATAAATAAATAAAAGACCAGTCCCCATGTTTGTCTCTGAGCAGTGTGAAACAATGCTGAAGTAGTTATTTCTTCAAATCTTATGCCTTCCAACTTCAATATGCTTTTTAAATAAATAAGACCTACACCACTTTTAACAGCACATTACTCAACACTAGTAAGACTCATTTCGCCTACGGTAGTCCTACAGTGTATTACAAAAATGTATATTTTTTTCAATGACTCGACACTCCACCAATAATTACATTTATAGGAATGGAGGATTCTAAATTAATATCTAAAAAGCATTTTTCATTAGGGCAAACTGGATATTTTTTTTTTACATCCTTCTAAAAAAATTTATAATAATAATCAATTTGATTAATGTATGTTTTTTTGGAGATGATTTCGTTTCCATTTAACCTATAGTGAGCGAGAAAAAAGCCTTTCTTGAGACCTTCTCACTAATTTGTAAATAAAGCCAGTTTGTTATTTAGAATTATTTATTTCGGGAGAAACCAAAAGCCACCAAGCTTCTCCCTGTGGCGGCCGGCACGGGTACAAACCAGCATCTGTAGCAATGCAGTGTCTTAGACCGCTGCACCACTTGGGAGGCCTCAGCCACAAAGTTTTTAATGCTGATCAATTGCCTTGCACAAAGTATCAAAATATAGAGAGGTGTTGGTAAAGGTATAATGTCCTAATGTCCCATAATGGGCTATTATAATACTGCACATGGTGTCCAGGTTAACCAAAACATTTCATTATTAAAGACTATCAGAAAGAATGTTGGTACTTATTTATTTGGATCCAAAGCCATGAATGAGTGAGTCACTCAGCTTTATGTACAGTTGGAGTCATTAAAACTTGTTTTTCAAGCAATCTACAAATTTCTTGTTAACAAACTATAGTTTTGGCAAGTCAGTTAGGACATCTACTTTGTGCATGACACAGGTCATTTTCCAACCATTGTTTACAGACAGATTATTTCACTTATAATTCACTGTATCACAATTCCAGTGTGTCAGAAGTTACCACTGCTCCAAAACCGGGCATAAAAAAGCCAGACTACGGTTTGGAACTGCAAATGGGGACAAAGATCGTACTCTTTGGAGGAATGTCATCTGGTCTGACGAAACAAAAATAGAACTCTTTTGCCATAAGGGGGAGGATTGCAAGCTGAAGAACACCATCCCAACCATGACGTATGGGAGTGGGAGCATCATGTTGTGGGAGTGCTTTGCTGCAAGGGGGACTGGTGCACTTCACAAAAATAGATGGCATCACGAGGGAGGAAAATTATGTGGATATATTGACGCAACATCTCAAGACATCCGTCAGGAAGTTAAAGCTTGGTCACAAATGGGTCTTCCAAATGGACATTGACCCCCAAGCATGCTTCCAAAATTGTGGCAAAATGGCTCAAGGACAACAAAGTCAAGGTATTGGTGTGGCCATAACAAAGCCCTGACCTCAATCCTATGGGAAATTTGTGGGCAGATCTGAAAAAGCGTGTGCGAGCAAGGAGGCCTGCAAACCTGACTCAGTTACACCAGCTCTGTCAGGAGGAATGGCCCAAACTTCACCCAACTTATTGTGGGAAGATTGTGGAAGGCTACCCAAAATGCTTCACCCAAGTTAAACAATTTAAAGGCAATGCTACCATATACTAATTGAGTGTATGTGAACTTCTTACCCACTGGGAATGTGATGAAAGAAAGAAATGCTGAAATACATAATTTTCTCTACTATTATTCTGACATTTCACATTCTTAAATTATAGTGGTGATCCTAACTGACCTAAGGCAGGGAATTTTTACTTGGATTAAATGTCAGGAATTGTGAAAAACTGAGTTTAAATGTATTTGGCTAAGGTGTATGTAAACTTCCGACTTCAACTGTAGGTACCACTGTATGACTCTGCCATCAACCAGGTTATGTATAAAGATATTTAGGAGATTATTTCGTTAGAAAAAATAATGAAATTGAGCAATTGTATTCTAAATAAAGACCAAACTAATATTTGGAAACTCTCCTCCTGGGCAAGTCTATTGTCCTGCTAATAGCCATCATGGCACTGTATAATGTGACCGTGTGTATCTGAAAGAGTATTTTCCAGTGAGCAACATTTTGTTTACCTTCGTTAGCCTACTTTGTTCCAAAATTAATGTCATTCAGTGATATTTATTCCCATCGTAATTGTTATGGATCCATAAGTAAATAAACATCTACATTTTGAAAGAATATATTTGTCATTATTTTATAAATGAAAGCATAAAGATGCTGATGAAGAAATATAGTACTATACAGTATATGCTTTATCCAACATTTTGCGTTTGCATGAAATCTCCAACACACACTTTAAACATTTGGATAATAAAGCATTTTGAAGATAGATCCCAGCTGCATTTGTTTGTTAGGCTACTGTGCAGTCTGACAAGTAAACATGCTAAAGTGCCTACTTCCTTTCATAAGGGAGAGCAGGCATGTCCAGACTTTCTCGGTGAACTCAAGTACTCATTAACTCTGTCTTTAATGCTTTTTCGGGTTGCATCAGTCATGGACAGAAACATCTGAGACACAGTATTTACGATGAACACCAGAGGTTCACTGGTAAGCCACATTTGCCTCGGGATCCATCCCAGTTGGTATTGTGTCCACTCGTGGTATCTCTCTTCGTTTACACATCCTTGGAATAGCAGAAAGTTTGAATCTGATCCATGTGCACAAGATGAGCAGTATGGTACCGCAATGAGCCCCCATCGATGACAGTGGCCTCTTTGGTCTCAATGCATTTTTTTTAGATAAACAGCTTGTTTTTTAATGGTAACTGTGTTAAGGGTGGAGTTTGGGGTGGGTTGAGGTGTACTGGAAAGATTCTACAGTACGCCTCACAAGTCCTAAACTGGCAGCTTCATTAAATAGTACCCAGAAAACACCAGTCTCAACATTAACAGTGAAGAGGCGACTCCTGGATGCTGGCCTTTTAGGCAGAGTTCCTCTGTCCAGTGTTTGTGTTCTTTTGCCCATCTTAATCTTTTAATTTTATTGGCCAGTCTGAGATATCGCTTTTTCTCTGCAACTCTGCCTAGAAGGCCCAATCCTCTTTCTATTCTGGTTAGCTTTTTATGGCTGCTGTCCCTGTACAGGGATCAACATCAGGGGAAATTTCAGAGTGACAAGTAATAGTACTCGATAAAACTCAAACTTTCATTAAAACACACATGCAGGGTACTCAATTAAAGCTACACTCGTTGAGAATCTAGCCAACATGTCAGATTTTTAAAATGCTTTTCGGCGAAAACATGAGAAGCTATTATCTGATAGCATGCAACCCCCGAAATACACGAAGGGGACGTAAACAAAATAATTTCATTACCTTTGACGAGCTTCTTTGTTGGCACTCCTATATGTCCCATAAACAATTGGTTCTTTTTTTCGATTAAATCGGTCCATGTATACCCAAAATGTCCATTTATGAAGACCGTCTGATCCAGGAAAAAACTCAAAAAAGTTGCCTATAAACTTTGACAAAACACTTCAAACTACTTTTTTAATCCAACTTTAGGTATTAGTAAACGTTAATAATCGATCAAATTGATCACAGAGCGATCTGTATTCAATAGCAGCAAGTCAACAAATCATGGACGATTTTCTCTCTTCCATAACTTTCTCCTGTGTACTCGATGACAGGAAGTGCTTATTTCTCATTTCACCAAGGATTAACTTCAACCCAATTCCCAACACTGGCGACATCGTGCGGAAGCTGTAGGAACTGTAAACTGGGCCGTATCTATTTTCTCTTGCCATAGACAATACAGAGACTGGCAGAGTGATATGTTTGTGTTTTTTGTGAACAGATTTCCTTGGGGTTTTACCTGCTACAGACGTTCTGTTATAGTCACAGACATGATTTAACCAGTTCAGAGTGTTTTCTATCCACACATACTAATCATATGCATATACTATATTCCTGGCATGAGTAGCAGGACGTTGAAATTTTGCGCGATTTTTAACAAAAAGCTGAAAAAATTCACACGCTCTTTAAGAGGCTAATTAGAGCCAGTTACCACCGTTCTGTGAAGGGAGTAGTAGACAGCGTTGTATGAGATCTTCAGTTTCTTGCAAATTTCTTGCATGGAATAGCCTTCATTTCACAGAACAAGAATAAACTGATGAGTTTCAGAAGAAAGTACTTTGGTTCTGGTCATTTTGAGCCTGTAATCAAACCCACACATGCTGATGCTCCAGATTTTCAACTAGTCTAAAGAAGGCCAATTTAAATTCTTCTTTAATCAGCACAACAGTTTTCAGCTGTGCTAACATAATTGCAAAAGGGTTTTCTAATGATCAATTAGCCTTTTAAAGTTATAAACTTGGATTAGCTAACACAACGTCCCATTGGAGCACAGGAGTGATGGTTGCTGATATTGGGCCTATGTACACCTATGTCGATATTCTATGAAAAAAAAAATCAGCCCTTTTTCAGGTACAACAGTCATTTCCAACATTATAACTTCCTTAGAATCCGCCCCTTTTTTCAATTTGCTCCTATAATGACATACCCAAATCTACCAGTGCCATATTAGTTTTAAGCAGTGGACCAAGATGCGGCGTGGTATGTTTCCATCCTTTATTTTTGAATAGAAAACTTTAAAGAACAAAACAACAAAACGAACAAATGAAACGTGACGCTAGTATAAGGCTCACAGGCAACTATACATAGACAAGATCCCACAAAAGCTCTATGGTCACGGCGTGACAAACAGCCTGTAGCTCAGGCCCTAAAGCAAGGATATGCATATTCCTGTTACCATTTGAAAGGAAACACTTTGACATTTGTGGACATGTGAAAGGAATTTAGGAGAACATAACACAATAGATATGGTAAAAGATAATACAAATAAAAAAACAGCCGTTCATTTGTATTTTTTTGTACCATCATCTTTGAAATGCAAGAGAAAGGCCATAATGTGTTATACCAGCCCAGATGCAATTTTGATTTTTGGCCACTAGATGGCAACAGTGTATATGCAAAGTTTTAGACTGATCCAATGAACCGTTGCATCAAGACCACCCAAATATGCCTAATTTGTTTCTTCATAACTTTTCATGTTCAAAACTGTGTAATCTCATCAAACAATAGCACCGTATTCTTTCACTGTAAAAGCTACTGTAAATTGGACCGTGCAGTTACACTAACAAGAATGTAAGCATTCTGCCAATATCAGATACGTCTATATCCTGGGAAATTTAACAATGTCTACAATGTATTTCTGATCAAGTTGATGTTATTTTCATGGACAAAATATGTGCTTTTCTTTCAAAAGCAAGAACACTTCTATGTGACCCCAAACTTTTGAACGATAGTGTATATTGTCCTGCTATAAACATTGTTTGCAAAATTCACAGCCTGCTACCCTTGTGAAAAACAGGGTTAATTGTAACGGGATTCTTCTGTTGAAGGAGAGGCGGACCAAAACGCAGCATGGTTATTTTGATACGTCTTTCATAAAGATGACAATAGAACAATATACAAAAACAATAAACATGAAAAAACCGAAACAGCCCTATCTGGTGCAACAAACACAGAGACAGGAACAATTACCCACAAAAACAAACACCAAACAGGCTACCTAAATATGGTTCCCAATCAGAGACGAGGACTAACACCTGCCTCTGAGAACCATATCAGGCCAAACACAGAAACAGACAAACTAGACACACAACATAGAATGCCCACTCAGATCACACCCTGACCAAACAAAACATAGAAACATACAAAGCAAACTATGGTCAGGGTGTGACAGTACCTCCCCCCAAGGTGCGGACTCCGGCCGCAAAACCTGAACCTATTGGGGAGGGTCTGGGTGGGCATCTGTCCGTGGTGGCGGACCTGGTGCTGGACGTGGTCCCCACTTCACCATAGTCTTAGTCCGCCACATTGTCTGCTTCCGTGGCCTCCTAACCACGGCGACCCTTCTAAATGACCCCACTGGACAGAGGGGCAGCTCGGGACTGGCTGACGACTCTGGCAGATCCTGGCTGACTGGCGGCACTGGCAGATCCTGGCTGACTGGCGGCTCTGGCTGCTCCATGCTGACTGGCGGCTCTGGCTGCTCCATGCTGACTGGCGGCTCTGGCTGCTCCATGCTGACTGGCGGCTCTGGCTGCTCCATGCGGACTGGCGGCTCTGGCTGCACCATGCGGACTGGCGGCTCTGGCTGCTCCATGCTGACTGGTGGCTCTGGCTGCTCCATGCTGACTGGCGGCTCTGGCTGCTCCATGCTGACTGGCGGCTCTAGTTCCGCCCACCTGTCTATCTCTTCCCAAGTCGTATAGTCCAGACATCACTGCCTCTCCTGCTGTTGCTGCTTTTCACCACGCCGCTTGGTCCTGTTGCGGCGGGTGATTCTGTAACGGGATTCTTCTGTTGAAGGAGAGGCGGACCAAAACGCAGCGTAATTATTTTGATACATCTTTAATAAAGATGACAATAGAACAATATACAAAAACAATAAACGTGAAAAAACCGAAACAGCCCTATCTGGTGCAACAAACACAGAGACAGGAACAATCACCCACAAAACCCAACACCAAACATGCTACCTAAATATGGTTTCCAATCAGAGACGAGGACTAACACCTGCCTCTGATTGAGAACCATATCAGGCCAAACACAGAAACAGACAAACTAGACACACAACATAGAATGCCCACTCAGATCACACCCTGACCAAACAAAACATAGAAACATACAAAGCAAACTATGGTCAGGGTGTGACATTAATAATATATCTGTGAGAATATCTAAGGGACTTGCATATAATTCTAAATGCATTCATAATATTAATAATAATAATAGCTTTGTTTAAAAAAAGTTATTTTGGAGTGTCACGGCAGATTTCCTCCTCTTCCTCTGAAGAGGTGAAACAAGTATCGGACCAATATGCGGCGTGGTAAGTGTCCATGGTATTTAATAAGAAAACTCAACATGAACACAAATACAAAACTACAAAGTGAACTGGCAACGAAACAGTCCCGTGTGGCACAAATCACCCACAAAATACCCAAAGAACATGGCTGCCTAAATATGGTTCCCAATCAGAGACAACAATAAGCACCTGCCTCTAATTGAGAACCAATCTAGGCAACCATAGACTTACATAAACAACAAGAAAGGAAACAGCCCCATAAGCATGCAAACCCCCTACACAAGACAAAACACATACATCACCCATGTCACACCCTGGCATAACCAAAATAACAAGGAAAACAAAGAACACTAAGGTCAAGGTGTGACATGGAGATGATTTTGTTTTCAAATAAAGTAAAGTGAGCGAGAAAAGGGCCGTTCTTGAACATGAGGTGAAACATTGTTGCTAATTTGTAAATAAAGCCAGTTTGTTTTGTAGAATAATTTAATCATGTTTTTATAAGGAGATAAATCAAAGGCCTACCATCACCTCCTTGTTCTCCTGGTCAGCATGGGTTTTGAAACAGCATCTGTAGCTGCACAGTTTGCACCGCTGAGCCACTGCTGTACAAAGGGACCGGTTGGGAGTAGGCTACAGCAATAATCCTAACATTTCAGCACCCTAATTGTAGTCTAAGATTCTCTTAGACTAAAAACCTTAGTGTAACAACAGTTTTAGTAAGTAATACTGACGAGTAGTAACAAAATAATAGGTGTATTTTACCAAGTGTGTGCTGCAGGACAGAGGAATAGCAATTCTTACACTATTGTTCTACATTCTTCACCCTCATCCTTCAGGTAATTGAAATCGCAAAACTTTTAGATGATCAACCACTGTATCGATAAGATCTCTCAGTGGAGCAGTGGATTTCAAACACAAATTCAACCACAAAGACACTGGATATCATTTTGAGCATGGTGAAATTATTAAGTACACTTCGGATGGTGTATCAATACACACAGTCACTACAACGATACAGGCATTCTTCCTAACTCAGTTGCCGGAGAAGAAGGAAACCGCTCAGGGATTTCACCATGAGGCCAATGGTTACAGTTACAGAATGTAATGACTGTGATAGGAGAAACCTGAGGATAGATCAACAACATTGTAGTTACTCCACGATACTAACCTAAATGACCGAATGAAAAGATGGAAGCCTGTACAGAATAAAAATATTCCAAAGCATGCATCCTGCTTATAATGAGGCACTAAAGTAAAACAGCAGAACATTTCTCAAAGAAATTAACTTAGTGTCCTGAGTACAGAGCATTATGTTTGGGGCAAATCAAACACAACACATCACTGAGTACCACTCTGCATATTTTTAAGGATGGTGGTGGCTCCATCATGTTATGGGTATGTTTGTCATCAGAAAGGACAATAGAGTTTTTTTAATTCAAAGATACAAAATAGAGTTAAGCACAAGCAAAATCCTAGAGGAAAACCAGGTTCAGTCTGCTTTCCACCAGACACTGGGAGACAAATTCACCTATCAGCATGTCAATAACCTAAAACATCAAGACAGATATACACTGGAGTTTTTTACCAAGATGACATTTAATGTTCCTGAGTGGTCTAGTTACGTTTTTGACTTAAATCAGTAAAATAAATCTATGTCAAGGCTTGAAAATGGCTGTCTAGCCTGTTAAGACTCGGGACAATACTGCCCCCTTTGGATGAATTGCGTGCCCATAGTAAACAGAAACTAAATCTGGCCAAAATTGCTAATATATGCATAGAATAATTATTATTGAATAGAAAACACTCTAAAGCTTCTAAAACCGTTTGAATTATGTCTGTATGTAAAGCAGAACTCACAGGGCAGCCAATCTCCCAAACTATTTCTCTCATCAGGAAAGTTGGGCCAACATTGACGTCATCGCCCCCAGCTATGGATCTGGGATCAGTTTCTGTGTCTTCCCCGCGATGTCTTCTTCCAATAGAGCATGTCATTGTGCAAATCTGCGAGCTTTGACCTTTTGGAAGGCAAAATACTAGGTGTCGCGAGTAAATAGATGCGCGTTCTGGCGCGAATGGTACACAGTCATTCCTTTGTTCCAGATTGTCTGAGAGGAGTTGCTTTTGTCCGGTCGAATTGCCAATTGTTTTGTACGTTAATAACATCCTAAAGCTTGATTCTGCACTTAGTTTGACCAGTTTAGTCAACATATAATATGTAATTTTGAAGTTTTGATGCGCAACTGTGCGGGACCAGAAGTCATTTTGGGTGCATTTCAGCTGAAGCTGTTAGCATATGCTAATACAAAGACACATAACTTGAATCCAAACGATGTATTGGGTAAGTATGACTCCTTCCACTACATTCTGATCGAAGACCATCAAAGGTAAGGGAAAATTTATGTTGTAATTTTGTATTTCTGTTGACTCCAACATTGCGGAGAAATATTGCTAACGTCTGAGCGCCGCCTCAGATTATTGCCTTCTGTAACGTTAAAAATAAATGTAACACAGCAGTTGCAAACCTGTTAAGCCTACCCCCTACTTTTTCGAACATTCTGTTAAAAATCGCTCAACATTTCAGCGTTGTGCTACTCATGCCAGGAATATAGTATATGCATATGATTAGTATGTGTGCATAGAAAACACTGACGTTTCTAAAACTGGTTAAATCACGGCTGTGACTATAACAGAGCCTGTGTTTCATCGAAAAGCGCAAGAAAAACTGATCACTGAAAACTGGAAAAAGTATCAATGCGCCACTTGCATGTATTGTTTATGGGAAACCAAATTACATAGGGCTGAGATTGCAAGTCCTACAGCTTCCACACAATGTCGCCAGTCTTGTCAATTGCCTGGGCTTTGTTTCTTGGTCAAACGAGTAAGAGAGAGCCCATTCCTTCCGGTCTCCGACAGGATGTTTTGGAGGAGAAATTTTCGACCATGAGTTCAAGACGTGGAGCTATTGAATACACATCGCCCCGTGATCAATGTGATAGATTATTAACGTTTACTAATAACTAAAGTTGGATTACAAAAGTATTTCGAAATGTTTTGTGAAAGTTTATCGTCGACTTTTTTTATTTAAAAAAATGACGTTGCGTTTTAAAAAGCAGTTTTTTCCTGGATCACACTTTTCATAGATTGATATTTAGGGTATATATGGACCGGTTAAATCGGAAAAAAAGACCCAATAGTGATGTTTATGGGACATATAGGAGTGCCAACAAAGAATTTCATCAAAGGTAATGAATGTTTTATATTTTATTTCTGCGTTTTGTGTAGCGCCGGCTACGCTAATTCCTTTGTTTACGTCCGTTCTGGTATTTCGGCATGTTGCCTGCTATCAGATAATAGCTACTCATGCTTTCGCCGAAAAGCATTTTACAAATCTGACTCGTTGGCTAGATTCACAACGAGTGTAGCTTGAATTGAGTACCCTGTATGTGAATTTTAATGAACGTTTGATTTTTAACGAGTGCTATTAGCATTTGGTGTAGCGCATTTGCATTTATTGTTGGCAAGGTGGGACGCAAGCGCGTCGGGTTGCCTAGAGAGGTTAAGAAGCAGTGTATCTTTCTAGCAATTATCAACAAATAATTAAAAAAAAAATTATGTGCTAATATTGTACATGTCAGATGTGCAAAGCTCTTAGAGGCTTACCCAGAAAGACTCACAGCTGTAATCACTACCAAAAGTGAATCTGACATGTATTGACTAAGGGGTGTATTTAATCTTCAATTAATATGCAAAAAAAATCTACAAACATGTTTTCACTTGTCATTATGGGATATTGTGTGTAGATGGGTGAGATAAAAACATATATTTAATCCATTTAGAAGTCAGGCAGTAACACAACAAAATGTGGAGTAAGTCAAGGGGCATGAATAATTTCTGATTTTGTAATGTTATAAGTAACATATTATATGCATCTGTGACATAACGCTGGCATACTGTACAAGGTTGAACATTTTAGGCAATTTTTTGTTGTTGCCAAAATGGAAAATATAGCATTTCCATTAAATGTCCTACCCTGCAGGCTGGTGGTCAACATTTTGAATGGTTGATGTCAAAGTAACCATCCATGGTGCTGAATTCTCCAGAAAAGTAACTGCACAAGATTGTCACATTTCAATTCCTCTCCTATACGGTATTAGTTGAATTTTAATGAGTGACATCTTCCATTCAAAATCTCCCAATTCATGCAATGGTTAAGTAATCAACTATTACATACCATTACGGGCATATCACTTTCATGTGTTGATAGTCTACTCTCATCTCAATACTGGTTTCCAGGTACTGTCTTTATAAAGCATTTCTGAGTAGAAATGCTGATCTAAGATCAGTTTAGCCTTTTTGATCATAATGAATAAAGCAAAGCCAGTTCAGACAGGGAACTCGAGTGTTTGTGTCCGCTGATAGCATCAGCTGATATTGCACCAATTAGATCCGTCACTCAACCTTAACATAGCGGTCTATAAAGTTGAGCAGCTCTGCACAGACTTTCTCTGATGGCTGCCGAACGCAAGCTATGCGCTGGTGTTTCTTGCTACCTATGCCGTTGCTGTAACATTTGATTGTCACCACCACCCCGGCCTCCACCTGTTTGGCTCTGCTTTTGTTCCAGTCTGGGGGATTGGTATACTGTAGCTATACCGCGCTCATTGCCTGTAGATTAGTATTATGGTAATGATTGAGCCTTGCTATGGCAGTCAGATTCCCTGAAGCTGCTGAGCCTAACGGCAAGATCTAATCAAATAAAATCTAACTTTATTTGTCACATGCACAGAATATAAGTGTAGACCTTACTGTGAAATGCTTACTTACAAGCCCTTAACCAACTTTGCAGTTCAACAATAGTTAAGATAATATTTACCAAATAAACTAAAATTAGATATAAAAAATAATAAAACGTAACACAATAACATAACAATAACGAGGCTATACACAGGGGGGACAGGTACGGAGTCAGTGTGTGGGGGTACAGGTTAGTTCATTTTTACATGCAGGTAGGGGTGAAGTGACTATGCATAGACAATAAACAGCAAGTAGCAGCAGTGTACAAAACAATTGGGGAGGCGGGGGGTTAATGTAATAGTCCGGTGGCCTTTTGATTAATTGTTCAGCAGTAATATAGCTTGGGGGTAGAAGCTGTTAAGGAGTCTTTTGGTCCAAGACTTGGCGCTCCGGTACCGCTTGCCATGAGGTAGCAGAGAAAACAGTCTTTGATCTGGGTGACAGGAGTCTCTGACAATTTTATGGGCTTTCTTCTGACACTGCCTATTATGTTGGTCCTGGATTGCAGGAAGCTTCGCCCCAGTGAGGTACTGGACTGTACGCACTACCCTCTGTAGCGGTTGCCATATGATGGTACAGCTGTAGAACTTTTTTAGGGTCTAGGGACCAAGGCCAAATCTTTTCAGTCTCCTTAGGAGGAAAAGGTTTTGTCTTGCCCTCTTCACGAATGTCTTTGTGTGTTTGGAAAAATATAGTTTGTTGGTGATGACGACACCAATAAACTTGAAACTCGCGACCTGCTCCACTACAGCCCCGTTGATCTTTATGGGGGCCTGTTCGGCCAGCCTTTTCCTGTAGTCCACGATCATCTCCTTAGTCTTGCTCACATTGAGGGAGAGGTTGTTGTCCTGGCACCACACTGCCAGTTCTCTGACCTCCTCCCTATAGACTGTCTCATCGTTGTCGGTGATCAGGCCTACCACTGTGTCATCAAATCAAATGTATTTGTCATATACACATGGTTATCAGATGTTAATGCAAGTGTAGCGAAATGCTTGTGCTTCTAGTTCTGACCATGCAGTAATATCTAACAAGTAATACAGTATAACCTAATAATTCCTTAACATCTACCTTATGCACACAAGTGTAAAGGAATGAATACGAATATGTACATAAAAATATATAAATGAGTGATGGCCGAACGGCATAGGCAAAATGCAGTAGAGATGGTATAGAGTACAGTATATACATATGAGATGAGTAATGTAGGGTATGAAAACATATAAAGAGGCATTGTTTAAAGTGGCTAGTGATACATTACATCAAGATGGCAAGATGCAGTAGATGGTATAGCTTACAGTATACACATATGAGATGAGAAATGTAGGGTATGTAAACATTATATAAAGTGGCTAGTAGTAAATTGATTACATACATTTTTACATTATTAAAGTGTCTGGAGTTGAGTCAGTATGTTGGCAGCAGCAACTCAATGTTAGTGATGTCTGTTTAACAGTCTGATGGCCTTGAGATAGAAGCTGTTT
This sequence comes from Oncorhynchus masou masou, assembly GCF_036934945.1. NCBI lineage: Eukaryota > Metazoa > Chordata > Actinopteri > Salmoniformes > Salmonidae > Oncorhynchus > Oncorhynchus masou. Next base: position 20,688,450 of record NC_088218.1, read on the forward strand.
TTCAGTCTCTCGGTCCCTGCTTTGATGCACCTGTACTGACCTTGCCTTCTGGATGATAGCAGGGTGAACAGTCAGTGGCTCGGATGGTTGTTGTCCTTGATGATCTTTTTGGCCTTCCTGGACAGAGCAGCTGCCGTACCAGGCGGTGATACAGCCCGACAGGATGCTCTCGATTGTGCATCTGTAAAAGTTTGTGAGTGTTTTTGGGGACAAGCCAAATTTCTTCAGCCTCCAGAGGTTGAAGAGGCGCTGCTACGCCTTCTTTACCATGCTGCCTGTGTGGGTGGACCATTTCAGTTTGTCCGTGACGTGTACGCCGAGGAACTCTCCACTACTGTCCTGTCAATGTAGATAGGGGGCGGCTCCCTCTGCTGTTTCCTGAAGTCCACGATCATCTCCTTTGTTTTGCGGACATTGAGTGTGAAGTAATTTTCCTGACACCACACTCCGAGGGAATAGCTACAGTGTTTGTATTCTGTCATGTTTCCGGTCACCTTGCCCTGATTAAAAGCAGTGGTTCACGCTTTCAGTTTTGCGTGAATGCTGCCATAAATCCATGGTTTCTGGTTGGGGAATGTTTTAATAGACTCTGTGGGTACAACATCACCGATGCACTTGTTAATAAACTCGCACACCAAATCAGCGTATTCGTTAATGTTGTTGTTCTTCGCATTGCGGAACATATCCCAGTCCAAGCGATTGCTACAATCTTGAAGCTTGGAATCTGATTGGTCGGACCAGCGTTGAACAGACCTGAGCACGGAAGCTTCCTGTTTTAGTTTCTGTCTATAGGGTGGGAGCAACAAAATGGAGTCGTGGTCAGTTTTTCCGAAGGTAGTGCGGGGAAGGGCCTTATCTGCGTTGCGGAAGTTAGAATAACAGTGGTCTAGGGTTTTGCCAGCCCTGGTAGCACAATCAATATACTGATACGATTTGGGGAGCCTTGTTTTCAGATTAGCCTTGTTTAAATCCCCGGCTACAATAAATGCAGCCTCTGGATATGTGGTTTCCAGTTTACATAGAGTCCAATTAAGTTCTTTCAGGGCCGTCGATGTGTCTGCTTGAGGGGGAATATACACGACTGTGATTATGATCTAAGAGAATTCTCTTGGTAGATAATGCGGTCAGCATTTGATTGTGGGGAATTCTAAGTCAGGTGAACAAAAAGACTTGAGTTCCTGTATGTTGTTATGATCACACCATGTCTTGTTAATCATAAGGCATACCCCCCGCTCTTCTTCTCACCAGAGAGATGCTTGCTTCTGTCGGAGCGATGCATGAAGAAACCAGGTGGCTGTTCATACTCAGATAGCGTGTCTCGAGTGAACGTTACAGTCTCGAATGTCTCTCTGGAATGCTACCCTTGCTCGGATTTCATCTACCTTGTTGTCAAGAGACTGGACATTGGCGAGTAGTATGCTTGGGAGCGGTGCGAGATGTGCCCGTCTATGGAGCCCGTCCAGAAGACCGCTCCGTCTGCCCCTTCTATGGCGCGTTGTTTTGGGTCGCTGGCTGGGATCTGATCCATTGTCCTGGGTGGTAGGCCAAATAGAGGATCCGCTTCGGGAAATTCGTAATCCTGGTCGTAATGTTGGTGAGATGACGTTGCTCTTATATCCAATAGTTCCTCCCGTCTGTATGTAATAAAACCTAAGATTACCCGGGGTAAAAATGTAAGAAATAACACATAAAAAAAACAAAATACTGCAACGTTTCCTAGGAACGCGAAGCGAGGCGGCCATCTCTGTCGGCACCCGGAAGTTACTTAACCTCTAGCGTCGAGCAATCCCGTATCCGGGAGCATAATCATAGCCTCATGCTCATTAGCATAACGCAACGTTAACTATTCATGAAAATCGCAAATAAAATGAAATAAATATATTGGCTCACAAGCTTAGCCTTTTGTTAACTTCTTGAAACTCCCCATCCCGGATCCGGGTTTGTGACTAAAGCCTCAGGCTCATTAGCATAACGCAACGTTAACGATTTCTGAAAATCGCAAATAAAATGAAAATAATGCGTCTGCTCTCAAGCTTAGCCTTTTCTTAACAACACTGTCATCTCAGATTTTCAAAATATGCTTTTGAACCATAGAAATTGACTAATTTGTGTAAGAGTATGCAAAGCTAGCATAGCATTTTGAGTAGCATTTAGCACGCAACATTTTCACAAAAACCAGATAACCAAATAAATAAAATCATTTACCTTTGAAGAGCTTCTGATGTTTTCAATGAGGAGACTCTCAGTTACATACCAAATGCGCAGTTTTTCCTGAAAGCGTCTGTGTGTAGGAGAAATCGTTCCGTTTTCTACATTGCGTCTGGCTACCGAAACGAACCGAAAATTCAGTCACCTACAACGTAAAACTTTTTCCGGATTAACTACATAATATCGACCGAAACATGGCAAACGTTGTTTGGAATCAATCCTCAAGGTGTTTTTTCACATATCTCTTCATTGATATGCAGTTCGTGGAAGCTTGCTTTCCTCTCTGTATCCCATGGAAAAATACTGGCAGGTGACTTTTGCGCACCAATTTCGGTGCAGGACACCGGGCGGACACCTGGTAAATGTGGTCTCTTATGGTCAATCTTCCAATGATCTGCCTACAAATACGTCACAATGCTGCAGACACCTTGGGGAAACGACAGAAAGGGCAGGCTCATTCCTCTCGCATTCACAGCCATATAAGGAGACAATGGAAAACAGAGCCTCAAAAATCCTGCTCATTTCCTGGATGCCATCTCATCTTGGTTTTGCCTGAAGCTCACGTTCTAGGGCACGCACAGAAAATATATTGGTAGTTCTGGACACGTCAGAGTGTTTTCTTTCGAATGCTATCAATTATATGCATAGTCGAGCATATTTTTGTGACAAAATATCTTGTTTAAAACGGGAATGTTTTTCATCCAAAAATGAAATAGCGCCCCCAGAGCATCAACAGGTTAACAACACTGTCATCTCAGATTTTCAAAATATGCTTTTCAACCATAGCTACACAAGCATTTGTGTATGAGTATTGATAGCTAGCATAGCATTAAGCCTAGCATTCAGCAGGCAACATTTTCACAAAAACAAGAAAAGCATTCAAATAAAATCATTTACCTTTGAAGAACTTCGGATGTTTTCAATGAGGAGACTCTCAGTTAGATAGCAAATGTTCAGTTTTTCCAAAAAGATTATTTGTGTAGGAGAAATCGCTCCGTTTTGTTCATCACGTTTGGCTAAGAAAAAAAAATGAAAATTCAGTCATTACAACAGCAAACTGTTTTCCAAATTAACTCCATAATATTGACAGAAACATGGCAAACGTTGTTTAGAATCAATCCTCAAGGTGTTTTTCACATATCGATTCGATGATAAATCATTCGTGGCAGTTGCCTTTCTCCTCTGAACCTAATGGAAAAGTGGACGCAGTTGGAGATTGCGCAATAATTTCGACGGAGGACACCAAGCGGACACCTGGTAATTGTAGTCTCTTACGGTCAATCTTCCAATGATATGCCTACAAATACGTCACAATGCTGCAGACACTTTGGGGAAACGACAGAAAGTATAGGCTTATTCCTGGCGCATTCACAGCCATATAAGGAGACATTGGAACACAGCACATTCAAAATCTGGGGCATTTCCTGTATGAAATTTCATCTTGGTTTTGCCTGTAGCATTAGTTCTGGGGCACTCACAGACAATATCTTTGCAGTTTTGGAAACGTCAGTGTGAGAGTGTGTGTCAGAGTGTTTTCTTTCCAAAGCTGTCAATTATATGCATAGTCGAGCATCTTTTCGTGACAAAATATCTTGTTTAAAACGGGAACGTTTTTTCATCCAAAAATTAAAAGAGCGCCCCCTATATCGAAGAAGTTAATGATGGTGTTGGAGACGTGTTTGGCCATGCAGTTGTGGGTGAACAAGGAGTACAGGAGGGGACTAAGCACACACCCCTGAGGGGCCCCAGTGTTGAGGATCAGTGTGGCATTCATGTTGTTACCTAACCTTACTCCCTGGGGTGGCCGTCAGGAAGTCCAGGATCCAGTTGCAGAGGGAGGTGTTTAGTCCCAGGGTTCTTAACTTAGTGATGAGCTTCGTGGACACTATGGCGTTGAACAGCATTCTCACATAGGTGTTCCTTTTGTCCAGGTGGAAAAGGGCAGTGTGGAGTGCTATTGCGATTGTGTCATCTGTGGATCTGTTGGGGCAGTACGTGAATTGGAGTCGGTCTAGGGTATCCGGGAGGATGCTGTTGATGTGAGCCCTGACCAGCTTTTCAAAGCCCTTCATGGCTACCGATGTGAGTGCTACGAGGCGGTAATCATTTAGAAAGGTTACTTTCGCTTCTTTGGGCACAGGGACTATGGTGGTCTGCTTGAAACATGTAGGTACTACAGACTCAGTCAGGGAAAGGATGAAAATGTCAGTGATGACACTTGCCAGTTGGTCCGCACATGCTGTTAGTACATATCCTGGTAATCCATCTGGCCTGTGGCTTTGTGGATGTTGACCTGTTTAAAGGTCTTGTTCACATCGGCTCCCGGGAGCATTATCACCAAGTCATCCAGAACAGCTGGTGCTCTCGTGCATGCTTCAGTGTGGCTTGCCTCGAAGCGAGCATAAAAGGCATTTAGCTCGTCTGTATTGTATTGTAATATTGTAATTTATTTCTAGTAAATGTTTAAGAGAATATGTGGCGTTTTCATGGACATTGGGGAATATCCGAGATCAGCACTTCTACTCTGAGTCACCATGATTTGTTTTATTACACTAATAAGAAAGGTAGTGGTTGTTGGCCTCTGCTTGAGTAATTCTATCCCGTGTAAAATAAACTAGGTGTCTGTGATGGATGTGTCTGAGCAGATTAGTAAGGACGCAACACCAGGAGCCACATGGGGCCACACTCTGTTAGGTTAATGACATGACCTGCAGGTGACCTTTGCCTTGTATGTTTTATTCATAGTCTCAGCACACTTAAAAGTAGCTGACTCAGGAACTCCGTTGCTGCACTTACAAATCAAGGGAGTCTTGGCAGTGAGTGAGAACCATTACCATCAAACTGTTTTTACTGATGGACATGATGCTTACTTTACCTGAGCTTGCACAAGCTTGAGTAAAGTGACCTAATGTTGCATGTCGTCGGCAGGGCTGTAAACTATTGCTTCTATTTCTTGAAGTGCAAAAAGGCAAAGTAGCAGATATTTCCATAGAATCCTATTATGTTGTTTTTACCACATACTGTCAGTGTCCCCACCAACTGAATCTGTGTGTGTGTGTTTGTGTTTGTGTGTGTTTGTGTTTGTGTGTGTGTGTGTGTCTGTGTGTGTGTGTGTGTGTGTGTGTGTGTGTGTGTATTATATATGCCACCGAATAATACCATCTAGTTGTGATTAAATGGAGAAGACACTTTATCTCTGCAAGCCATAATGTCCGAGCTATTGCGTGACACTCCAATGCGCCCCCATAACTTCCGGTTGTGCAATAGCTCCAAGGAGCAGCCTGTCTGCTGCAAGCACTTCATTTGATACATCACATTCACAGTCATACCCACAGAGATGTAATATAATTTATAGAGTGATAGTTGAATTAGGTTTTCCCTCTGCAAGGCCCTCTGAATGAGTGGTAAGAGACATTGGGACCAATGAGACTAAATTGATTTCAGGGCCTGAAATACCGGATGGAGCAAATGGTAATATTCTGTTTTGAATTAAAGTTTGAACACTCATTAAAGGTGTCATGCACTTTTAAAACAATGACTGAGTGAGATACCCCCAATGTAACATGACAGGTGCGCAGGATGTGGTGGGGCCCGCCAATTGTCATTGACAATACAAAGGACATACTCTGTAGTTGTGTTTTGCATTGAGTTTTGCGTTTTGCATCATGCACAATGTATCATACGGGGATAATTCCAGCATTTTGAAAGTTACATATCTTGAAGACTTGATTGCTGACAAGCAAAATATTTTTGGGACAATGTCAACAATGGACTAATGAAACAAATAAAAATATATTTTCCTTTAAGAAGCTGATAATAAGAGTGGACTGGGCTGCTTCTAAATAGTGGAAAGCAAATGATTCAGTCGATGTTCCCATCAGTCCTAGACTATGGCAACATCATATATATGAACACAGTTACCACTTAAAGCAGTTAGATGCAGTTTATCATAGATCACTGTGCTTTAATAGGGGTGAACATTTTAGTACTCATCACTGCGCTTTAATACAGGTGAACATTTTAGTACTCATCACTGCATTCTCTACCAGAAACCTCTTTGATGTTACGTAGGTTGATAAATTGTAATTTTTGTTCATTTCTAAAGCCCTTTTAGAAAAAGTCCCAATGTACCTAACATCATTACTAAAATGTAGACATACTAGTTTCCACACCTGTCTCAGGGGTGGCTAACTCTGGAAATTCCTTTGGTCTCTACTGAGTTAGGTAAATCAGCTTTTAGTTTTCTTGCTCCTTATTTGTGAAATGATCTTCAGAATGTTCTCACATTTGAAGTTTTGGTGCATCTACGGAAATCCAGAAAGCTGAATGAGGACCTTATTACTGACGAATGTATTCGTTTTTTACAACAGTGTTTTCATTCTACTTGCATTTTGTATTGATATTTTGATGTGTGTACATTCTGTAATTCATGCAATTCAGGGGTTATCTGTAAAAGAGACCTTGGTCTCAGTATGACTCCCTGATAAAATAAAGGTTAAATAAAATGTGTTGGAATGGTGTGGGCATACCCCAACAACAGAATGGTGTGGGCATACCCCAACAACAGAATGGTGTGGGCATACCCCAACAACAGAATGGTGTGGGCGCATACTGCTCATTAAAAATATGAATGCATGTAGAACGCTGATAGGCCAGCTCATCCTCCTCAGGTAGATGACATCATCGTCTATGAGTAAATACAAGTTTGAGGTGGGGTTTTCAAAAAAGATTATTAGTCAATTTATGCTTTCACCACAAATATTACAATAGCATGAGTCAACAACATTATTTGGGTATCTGTTAAGAGAAAATGAACCTTTAAAAGTGAGATTTTCACTGGACAGTTACTTAAGAGGTCCATTTCTGAAAGTGGAATAAATGAAATGCAGCTATTCAAAAGCCAATTGGGACCTTGCTTTCACAGTAATACCGTTGGATTTGTCCGATGCTAAGCTACATCAATGATTTGAATCATACCAATCTGGAATTCAGCCCTATCACTGATAAAATGGCCATTACTGAAACCCCTCATCATTACTAGGTGGGAAGAAATACAATAGTTTCCTTTAAGTCATACTGTACCTGCATATGGATGAGGTGATTCATGATGTGTCATGTCTGCTGTCTCCTTATTGCCCAATTAAGGTAGTGTCTGGTTTAGCAGCGATATTGTCACACAAGTCATTTTGGCGGGATTGTGTAGAATGCCTCAAGCGGTATGAATACCATTATCACCCCATTTTGCCTCCAGGGGACACTTATTGTCATACAGTTGCAAATGTGGAGGATTGAAATTGAAAAGAGCTAAACGGCAAGTGTAAATCTAAATTACTGTCATAGTGTTACTCCATTGTCACTAACCAGTGCTCTGCAATGCTCGCATGACAGCGAAAGATCTGTGATATATTTGATGAATTCAGTGAATGCCAATCTGTAATAAATTATTCCAAATGTATCGATTTTGGCGCCAGCGAGTCAAACATGATATACAGTGGGGGCGTACACATTTGACACCAGTTTAATCCACATGAGTAAGCAATATCTTTGAGCCCTGGGGTCCACAATGAGTCGTGCAGAGCGACAGCACATACTGTATACAGTGCAGGGAAGCTCAGTCCCAAGTATCCACTATATGTTCTGCACATTATCCAGTAATTCATGGCAAATCTAAAGTTAACATGACTTTCATCACAAGTCTCCCTGTGTGAAGGTGGGACATCCCCTCCCAATGAAGATTTATCTGAGAGCGTTTTCTTTTTTTTAAATCTAAGAATCTAATAGATATTCATGGTTCACCACTTTTTAATCTAGGGGGAGAAGAAACATCGGCAGAGAATATTGTTGAATAAGTCTTTCAATTTGTCAGATGAATAAAGCAAACACACTGAATATTGTCTTTGTCAGAAAATAGATTTGAAATTAGACATTTAATGTGCAGGCGCTACTCCAGTTGACTAGGAGAGTGCTACACATGCTTGGTAATAAACACGATCTGTTATAAATTAGAATCGAAACACTAAAATGTACGTTGCCATCCATTTTAGATGAATCATAATAATAGTTCTTCAGGTCCTAAAAAAGCTACATAAATTCACCTTATATACTACAATACCAAACCCTGTCAAACCACTGTTTGGTATTGTGACTGTTAGCTGTTGATGTTACTCTTCAATAACACAGACCCCAAAGCAAATCAGGGGGAGAAAAATAGGTTTATTCTTATTCAAAGAGGACAAATCATGCGAGTAGGTAGATGGTAGATGTTCATGCTCCCCTGTCCTCAGTTATTCTCCCCTGTGATTTTCTTCTGTGATTCTTTCCAGTGATTCTCACCACAGAAAAAGGGACAGGATGTAGTTTTATAACCCAGCCCTAGCCTGTGGTTGACCAATTAGATTTCCATGCAATAAAAGTGGGCCAATGTCCAAATAACAAGTATCCTATTTCAGGTTCAATGTATAAACAATTTGGACCAATGAGAACTTGCCATGTAGCTATGAGTCCCAGACTGCAATTCCTAACAGATGTTGAACTGAAAACCAACTATTTCTATTGATAATTGCTTATTGACCTTTCGTACTCTATTGACTTTTAATACTTTTGACCTCTCGTACTTTGCGTTGTGTATTTATCTTACAGTGACACATTGAAGATGCACCAAAGAATTGACTGAATAGATGTCAAGGTAATATTATCTGAAATCTTACATGGGTCTTTACATTTTTTAAATATATAGTATTGTGTTGTTCACTATCATCGGCTAACACTACCAGTCTTACTGCCTTCTATGAAGACAAGCTTTTAGTTTAATGGTACTACCCTTACTGTACTTTGTCAGTGACTATCCCATGATGAATTGATGAGTAAATTGACCATGTGATATACTGTGCAAGACTATTGGCTTAAGAAAGTAAGGGTCCTGAAAAAAAGTTAGATACGGGGTACAATATAGGATATGGTACACCCTGTTTTGTCAATGTACATCAAGTTTTCCCTGTACTTTTCTGCGCAGCACAGGTAACTGGCTTAACGAGTCAGACGAGAAGGATATCCTGCTTTCACTGGAACAGGCCCAGATCCATGCCTTTGCGTGAAGAAAAGACTCAGGAAAAGGGGTCGCAGATCGGGCATCCTTCTGAGAATCCAGAGGCGAGCGAGTAAACTCCCACTGCCTTCCATTTTTCTTGCTAAAGTGCAATATTTGGAAAATAAAATTCATGACCTACGATTAAGATTATCCTACGAACGGGACATTAAAAACTGTAACATCCTATGTTTCACCGAGACGTGGCTGTAGGATGATACATACAATATAGAGCTAGCGGGATTTTCTATGCACCGGCAGAACAGAGACGCTACCTCTGGTAAGACGAGGGGTGGGGGGGTGTGTCTTTTTGTCAATAACATCTGGTGCACAATGTCTTATATTAAAGAAGTCTCAAGGTATTGCTCGCCTGAGGTAGAGTACCTTATGATAACCTGTAGACCACACTATCTACCAAGAGTGTTGTCATCTGTATTATTCGTAGCCGTCTATTTACCACCACGGAACGAAGCTGGCACTAAGACAACTCTCAACAAACTCTATAAAGCCATAAGCAAAGACGAAAATGCAGAAGCGGCACCGCTAGTGACCAGGGACTTTAATGCAGGCAAACTTAAATCAGTTTTACCAAATTTTTACCAGCATGTCACATGTGCAACCAGGGAAAGAAAATCAGAGACCACCTTTACTCCACAAACCGAGATGAATACAAAGCTCTCCCCCACCCTCAATTTGGTAGATCGGACCATAATTCTATCCTTTTGATTCCTGCTTAAAAGCTAAAACTAAAGCAGGAAGTACCAGTGACTCACTCAATACGGAAGTGGTCAGATAAAGCGGATGCTATACTACAGAATTGTTTTGCTAGCACAGAATGGAATATGTTCCGGGATTCATCCAATGGCATTGAGGAATACACCACCTCAGTCATTGGCTTAATCAATAAGTGTACATATCCCAAACAGAAGCCATGGATTATAGGCAACATCTGCATTGAGCTAAAGGCTAGAACTGCCGCTTTCAAGGAGCGGGAGACAAATCCGGATGATTATAAGAAATCCCGCTATGCCCTCAGACGAACCATCAAACAAGCAAAGCATCAATACAGAATTAAGATTGAATCCTACTACACAGGCTCTGACGTTCGTCGGATGTGGCTTGAAAAATATTGCGGACTATAAAGGGAAACCCAGACATGAGCTGCTCAGTGACGCAAGCCTACCAGACGAGCTAAATGCCTTTTATGCTTGCTTCGAGGCAAGCAACACTGAAGCATGCAAGAGAGCACCAGCTGTTCTGGATGATTGTGTGATAACTGTCTCGGTAGCCGATGTGAACAAAACCTTTAATCATGTCAACATTCACAAAGCCGCTGGGCCAGACGGATTACCAGGAAGTGTACTCAAAGCATGTGCGGACCAACTGTCAAGTGTCTTCACTCTCCCTGACCGAGTCTGTAATACATACATGTTTCAAGCAGACCACCACCCTAGACCCACTCCAATTTTCATACTGCTCCGAACAGATCCACAGATGACGCAATCTCAATTGCACTCCACCCTGCCTTTTCTCAGCTGGACAGAAGGAACACCTATATGAGAATGCTGTTCATTGACTACAGCTCAGTGTTCAACACCATAGTGCCCACAAAGCTCATCACTAAGCTAAGGACTCTGGGACAAAACACCTCCCTATGCAACTGGATCCTGGACATCCTGGCGGGCTGTACCCAGGTGGTAAGAGTAGGCAAGAACACATCTACCACACTGATCCACAACACTGAGGCGTGGGGTGTGTACTTCCTGTTCACCCACAATTGTGTGGCCAAACACATCTCCAACACCTTCATTAAGTTTGCTGACGACACAACTGTAGGCCTGATCACTGACAATGATGAGATGATCTATAGGGAGGAGGTCAGAGAACTTGCAGTGTGGTGCCAGTGTAACGGATGTGAAATAGCTGGCTAGTTAGCGGTGGTGCGCGCTAAATAGCGTTTCAATCGGTGACGTCACTTGCTCTGAGACCTTGAAGTAGTGGTTCCCCTTGCTCTGCAAGGACTGCGGCTTTTGTGGAGCGATGGGTAACGATGCTTCGTGGGTGACTGTTGTTGATGTGTGCAGAGGGTCCCTGGTTCACGCCAAGGTATGGGCGAGGGGATGGTCTAAAGTTATACTGTTACACCAGGACAACAACCTCTCCCTCAATGTGAGCAAATCAAAGGAGCTGATTGTGGAATATAGGAAAAGGCGGGCCGAACAGGTCGACAGTTTCAAGTACCTTGATGTCCACATCACCAACGAACTATCATGGTCCAAACATACCAAGACAGTGTTGAAGAGGGCACTGTTTGTTTGTTACCTATGCATAATCACTTCGCCACCACCTACATGTACAGATTACCTCAACTAGCCTGTACCCCCACACGGTACCGGTGCCCCCTGTATATAGCCTCGTTATGCTTATTGTGTTACTTTCTATTATTACTTTTTTATTTTTGTCTACTTGGTAAAAAAAAATATTTTAAGCAATTCACGGTAAAGTCTACACTTGTTGTATTCTGGGGCATGTGACAAATAAAGTTTGATATGATTTGGTTTGAACTGAGGAAGAGGTCAGTGGAGATAAGCTGTGTTCGGAGAGGAAGGCCTGGATATTCTATCCCGATTATTAAAACACAGATTGCTTCCCTCACATAATTAGAATCTCTATATCTTTCGGGGCATTGCTTATAAATGTGTATTAGTTTGGCACTGGGTCAGGAAGAATGAGTTTAATTTCCATTATTCATTGACCTACAGTAGCAGACGCATCTATCCAGGCTGATTGGCACTGCCAGAATTTTACATATTACATGTTTATACAGCAAGTATTTACGGAAGCAATTTGCTGTAAGAGCTTTTTTCTGGGTTTACAACAGCAGCTCTTAACCGGGGGACTTAAGTCTGCAGACAGAAGAGCTGGTGGACTAATAATTGGTTTAATTCTTTACTGTCACAGTACCTTTAAAAAGTGCATAAAAAAGCCGAGTTCATTAAATGAAAACTCAAAGTTATTGTTCTTTGCCAGGCCAGCAGAATTTACCCGAGCATCAGGAACAGGGATATAGGGATGGCATTCTGCCAAATAAAACAGTACACTCTTTTAAAGTAAGTAGATGGATTGTCAATATAAGACAATGTGTTTCCTGTGTTGAGTTCCAGATAATTACATGAATTATTATCTAATAATTACACTCATCTCAGATCCAGACACCACGTTCAACCAATATTTACCTGGATTCAGAAGTCAACAAAGAAATGCAATGCTTTTAAGACAACAAGTTCAAAACAATGAACGAATACAATTTCATTGCCAGTCTAGCGTTCGGATTGAAGACATTAAAGGATGGACACAATAGACACAATATTCATCAAACAGATAAAGAAAGAAACTCTGATTCTCTGCTTAATCTCAATTGTTAACAGGAACAGTAGTTACGGAAACAAACTTCTTGTGACTACTACATCAGTCATAGACAACACAACAAACATCAAGCCCTTTTTATGGCCAGTGACATCATGGGGCACAGTGCGTCTCCATTCCCTGTGACTTCAGAGGGGGGACCGACAAACGAGAATCCAGGTCTGGCCTCGACACTCGTCTCCCCCTTGACTCCCTGTGATGTAATCAGGTCCGCAGCAGTGCAGCTGAGATCATTTCAGTTTCACCGCAAAACTTTTGAGACAGATTGGATCCGTGACTCCATATTAGTGGGAAGAACAATAGTTTATCAGAGAGGTTGATGGTAATGAGTTCAGGATCAGTAACCACCCAAACAATACCCTTAACAGATGGGAGCCAACAAGTAGCAGCTGCGGAGGCATTGAAGTGTGGAGGAGACTCGCCTCGGAGAGTCACTAAATAAAACTCACTTCTGTCGGGTATATTCTTACGGGACGGTCACTTCGATGACATCGTTGGAGACAGTCCAACCTGTGGCCCGGTGACTGGAGGTGACTAGGGCCAGCAGGTGGAGGGAGGAAGAGGAGACGACAGACCTGTTCAGGTATGTTCATCCTCAAGGACACCTTGATTTGATCCAATGCATGATTCATCACACAATTCATCACTAACTTGAACAAACTGACCGAGGACGGCCAAGGTGACTGCCGACTTCTAAAGATAGTGTAGCAAAGAGGTGTTCTTGAGTTCTAACTTGCTGAACTACGTTTGGTTTGCCGAGAACTCAGTTATGACATAATACATGCTACTGACAATATGTTCTGCAGCACACAAAGGCTCAGACACAAAGAGAAATACAGAACATATGATTGAATATGTTCTATAGTTTGATTCTGGCTTACTGAAAAAAAGTGGAACAAAATCCCTGAACAATGAGACTGTCTGAACACGGCTCGCTGATGCAGGCTTAACTGAAAATGAAAGAGAAAACGTTATTTGTCTTGCAAAAGTAATACAACATGTACTCTATGCTGCCATATTGTTCAAACACTCAGACAAACCTGTCCACAATTTATAGGGTGGCAGGTAGCCGAGTGGTTAGAAGTATTGGGTCAATAACAAAAAGGTTGCTGGATCAAATCCCTGAGCTGACGAGATGGAAAATCTTTCTGTACCCTTAAGGAAGGCACTTAACCTTAATTGCTCCACTATGTCACTCTGGATAAAAGTGTCTCCTGAAATGTAATGATTTCTTCATGAATATAGTCATTGTTTTATTCATATTTAATCAGCCCAATCATCTAGCTGACCTTAGATGAAGGTGATGCATTTCAAAGGAAAGCATTTTTTGATTTCTGATGGGAATTAAAAATGCCTTAATTATTGTAAAACATTCAGCAAATGATGGCTAGCACGTTCGGCTGATCCACTCTTTCAGAGTCCATGAAAACAGCCAGCAGCATAAACACAAAAGTGCCAAACAAACAGATTTTAAAGGTCCCTTTGATTAAGGTAGCAGATTAATCTCAATAAAGAGTCATTCAAAATAATACCCAATGGCTTTAAGGGCACAAAAGGAAAGCTTGCACGGTCAAAAAAAGATTCATAAATCAATGGGTAGTATACTTATTATGCGTCATATAAGTATGCTGTATGTGGACCTGAGGTAATATAGGTGCAAAGAGGGTAAATAGGAGCAATAGCATTTCTCTGGACACTCGAGGAAACATCGCTCCGTGCAACACTGCGTCTTGCAAAATCACCAGTCCGAGGCTACTCTATGTGCCGGTCAGTGACTGTCAGAGCTTGACTGAGAGAGGTCACAGCAAAATGTTCAGGCTTGAATGTATTGGTACTGCATGATAGCAGAGTAAGAAAGTAAGACGTTATGAAAAGGGGAAAGAAGTGATGAGGTGGCATACTGTATAGCATGGACCTACCTCACCAAAATACCACACTCTCATTGGAATTGTAAATCAAAAAGCTAGAGATACATGGCCAGACTTTTACCATCCTATTTGGAATGTTTCAACATCTCTACAGCAGGTGCCTTCTTTCTGCCAATGGCATCGGATACAGCTTCATCATCCAACACTGCTAACAAATCTCACCCATCTCCTTGGAGGCATGTTCCTGCCCAATCAGATCTCTTCCCATCCCCTTGAAGGCATGGCCCTGCCCAATCAGATCTCTTCCCATCCATCCATGGACTCCCAAGTCAGACTCGCTTTTGTTGTCAAGGCCCTATAATGAACTCTGACACCTCATAGTAAGCGAGCCAAGCCAACACACGTCTGGTGCATCCCACCACGAACAAAAGTTGCTGGATATTGTTTGGAACTCGAACACGCTGACGTACACGTTGATCCAGAGCTCAATTAGTAACATCTGGTGAGTATGCAGGCCATGGAAGAACTGGGACATATTCAGTTTCCAGGAATTGTGTAGAGACCCTTGCGACATGGGGACATGCATTATCATGCTGAAACATGAGGTGATGGCGGCAGATGAATGGCACGACAATAGGCCTCAGGATCTCGTTACGGTATTTCCGTACATTCAAATCGATAAAAATCAATTGATTTTGTTGTCCGGAGCTTATGCCCGAATATAACCATAACCCCACCGCCACCATGGGGCTCTCTGTTAATAATGTTGACATCAGCAAACCGCTCGCCCATTTTTGTTCATTATTGGAAGTGTCTCAGTTGTCAGAGAAGATCCGACCGCCTCCTGTGTCCTTTGTTCCCCATGCTGCAATGACCTGCTGTATGTCATCTCTTTGAAGAAACTGTGATCCCAAAATGTTAATTGATATCTTGTTCCCTTACTACTGAGAGCTACAATTCAGAGATGTATAGTCAGATAATGATATTGTTTTGCCTTTAGCACAAGCCAAAAGTCAAAAGTTCAATATGTCCACATTCTGCTCAAATACTCCTTGATGTAAAACACCATATGGAGAGAAAGAGAGGATGGTTGGAATTGACTGGTGGATAGGGACTGGTACCTACAGTGTCTTCAGTAAGTTTTCACAACCCTTGACTTATTCCACATTTTGTTGTGTTGCAGTCTGAATAAAAAATGGATTAAACAGATTTTATTTTTTTAAATCATGAGTCGACACACTATACCTGATAATGAAAAAGTGTAAACAGGTTTTTAGAAATGTTTGGACATTAATTGAAAATGAAATACATAAATAGGTCATGTACATACAGTACCAGTCAAAAGATTAGACCCACGACTCATTCAAGGGTTTTTCTCTGGGATCATATGCCATAGAATCATGTAGTAACCAAAAAAAGTATTAAAATGTGTTATTTCATAGTTTCGATGTCTTCACTGTTATTTTACAATGAAGAAAATAGTCAAAATAAAGACAAACCCTGGAATGGGTAGGTGTGTACATACCTTTGACTGGTACTATAAGTATTCACACCCCTTTGCTATGACACTCCAAATTAATCTCAGGTGAATCCAATTTCCTTTGATTATCCTTGAGATGTCACTACAATTTGGTTGGAGTCCACCTGTGGCCAATTCAATAGTTTGGACATGATTTAGAAAAAAACACACCTGTCTATATAAGGTCCCACAGTTGACAGTGCGTGTCAGAGCGGAAACTATGCCATGAAGTCAAAGGAACTGTCTGTAGATCTCCAAGATAGAATTGTGATGAGGCATATAGTATCAGGGGAAAGGTATACAACTAGAGTGTTGAAAGTTTCCAAGAGAACAGTGGTCTATCATTGGGAAATGGAAAATATATGGAACTACCTAGACTCAGCCTAGAGCTGGCCATCCGTCTTGGTCAAGGAGGTGACCAAGAACCCAATAACAGAACTACAGAGTTCCTTGATTGAGAAGGGGAGAACCTGCCAGAAGGACAGCAGTTTCTACAGCATTTCACCAATCTGGGATTTATAGGAGAGTTTCTAGATGGAAGCCACTCCTTTGAAAAAGACATATGACAGCATGCCTGGAGTTTTCATAAAGGCACTTGAAAGTCTCTGGGATTATAAGGAAAAAGAATGTGTGGTCTGATGAGACAAAAATTGAACTATTTGGTCTGAACACAAAGGTCACAAATGTCTGGAAAAAATCATGTACTGCTCATTACCCGTCTAACACCATCCCTAACATGAAGAATGGTGGTGGCAGCATTGTACTATGGGGATGCTTTTCAGTGGCAGGGACTGGGTGACTGGTAAGGCTAGAGGGAACAATGAATGGAGCCAAATAAAGGAAAATTCTGTATTTGACTACAAGTGCAAACAACCTTAGACATGGGCGAAGATTTGTGTTCCAACAGGATAAGTAACCCAAGCATACAGCCAAAGCAACACCAGAATGGCTTCAGAACAAGAATGTGAAAGTCTTTGAGAGGCCCAGCCCAAGCCCAGACTTGAATCCCATTGAGCATCTATGGACTCAAAGCTGCAATCGACACCAAAATTGTTTCTAAAGAGCATTGACTCAGGGGTGTGAATACTTATGTCAATTAAATATTTCTAAATTTAATTTTCAATACATTTGAAAAAAATTCTTCAACATGTTATCAGATCGTCATCAAGGGATAGTGTGTGTAGATGGGTGAAAAAACAATTAATTTATAATCCATTTGGAATTCAGGCTGTAATACTGCAAAATGTGGAATATGTCAAGGGATATGAATACTTTCTGAAGGCACTGTATATTACAGATGCAGTAGGTCTCACACTTACATAGTCATATGTAGAGGGCTAATAGAGCACATCAATAATAATCACATCACTGACACTATGATTAAACCTAACCTAGTATCTTACTATGGAACATAGCTAAGCTTATCTTACATTGGCACTATGACAGTTTCAACAACTTAGAAGACCGCAGATGATAAAAACAACCTTTCCCTGTTCCAACCTTTCCGCTCATCCCAATTTGGGAACCAAGCCAAGCTCTCTGAGCAGCAACCTTGACAGATCAGATCATTCCAGACTGACTCCCTATCGCCTGCCATCAAAACTACCTTCCACCGTATCAGCTCATGTTACAATGGCAACACTCTTATCTGAGATCTAGCGTTGAGATAAGCAGAAAATGAATATCAACTCAATTTGCCATCGATTGCACTGGTAATTAGACCTAATTCAATTTCACAATTCCCTTTTCTAGTTTCCCCTCTCTGTTTTTAACCCAAAGGAAATTAAGAGCAGTTTGTCTGCTAGTATATCTCATTTTGGAGGAAAACTGTGATTCCCACGACGGACTAATTTCACAGGGAACACCCTGACTTTGGGGATGCTGTTGATTAGAGAAATGGCTTTGCAATTAAGACACTCATAATGAACTGATTCAGAAAAAAGCATATCTTTGTTTTGCCACTGGCAGAGGTCTGACCTAATACTGAACCTCCAAGATGATGACATGACATCTATGTGCACGCCCTGGAATAGGGCTTCTCATTCAGATTACATTCTAATAAGCGTGTGTGTGTGTGTGTGTGTGTGTGACTGACTGACTGACTGATAGATAGATAGATAGATAGATAGATAGATAGATAGATAGATAGATAGATAGATAGATAGATAGAGGAGTGCATGTTGCACTGATGGCACATTTTCTTCTATTTCATTATCGACTGTAGCTCAGATAATGACGGTTTCGATAAAATCTGATTCTGTGACTTTTTTTTAAAGAGTAACTTTCGAAATCCAGATGTTTTGGGCTAAGTTATAGTGAAAGATGTCAATTCTGGTCTTCATTTTGACAGTTGGAAGCAAAAGTTAGTTCAACTCTACTGTTGAAATCGTGATGCAGAGGCACCTTGAGGAGGTTCCTCTACGTCATCTCAAGGGAGGGGTTTGGTTTGAAAGACACTCCCTTCTAGATGTGCTGGGTGGTACCACCTCAAGGTTTACTATAAAAGCAGGTGACAGTACGCCTTATTTGGCAATGGTATTGATAAGTGGCGTGTCCAATATATTTAGCATGATGCTTCCTTGACTAGACAACTGACTTTACACATAATTCAAAAGGCAGTAAGGCATATTTCCGCAGACTTCCGCCGAAGCTGGTGCCTCTCCTTGTTTGGGCAGCAGTCGACATCACTGGCTTTCAAGCCACCACCGATCTACATTTCTTTTACCATTTGTTTTGTCTTGATTGTACACACCAGGTTTCCATTAAGTTATAATATATTCCCTATTTAACCCTCTGGTTCCCACATGGTTCTGTGCCTGTTTGTTCTTTGTTAAGTGGTCACCTTTATTGTGAGCTGGAGTATTTATCCCTGCATGGATTTAGTTGTGTTTATCTGAACGAGTAAAGTACATTTGTTAGTCAGTTTTGTGTCCTGCACCTGACTCCCTGCTGCACATTTATTCTTAACAACTATAAATAAAATGGTTTACCCTTTCATAAACATCTACATGATTTTACATGTATGGGGATTATATGTGTACATATGAAGCTACATCCATTGTAACAGGAAATAGATAACAATGCTGATCATGTCAATTCGTTGTATTTTTTCCAAACCAGAATGAATAACTGATTGCTGGGGCATTCTGCTTAAACAGTTGACCCATAATTTAAAGGTTAGGAGTTCTAATCCCACACGAGGAAGATTCCTTTGTTTTTAAAAATCCTTTGTTTTCTATATTCATCCTGGTCCCACACACTTCTAATTCTGAAAAGGTAGTAGTTGTCGGTATTTATACAGTTCCTAAGACCAATCTGTGAGTTAATCTGACCATGGTAAAAATGAGCTACTGCGTAAATACTGTAATGCAGGTGGATTGAATTGAGCCCCAAATCTTAATTTTCAAGGTGAGGATTGCACTTTTCTTCCCAACACAATAGCGCAATAAATGTGAGTCCACGTTTCAAAGATACATTTTTTGCACCACATGGGGGATTTGAATGTACACCATAAGCGGCAACAGATGTCAGGAACTCGCCACCTTACCACTGTGAGCTAACTGTCCAGAGCCATATTTGCTCACGATGCACATAATTTTATTATCAGAGCATGCCAGTAGACTTCTGGTAAGTACTGTACGCTTTAGTGAGAAAGTGTTGGGATCAGGTACAACTACATTTACCCACCCCCAAATGAATATTTATGAGGAATTCCCCCACACACAACTTCTCACTTGAATGTATTTTTTTATTTGAAAGGGTTGGGTAACGGCTGAAATTGGGGTTGAGAGTAACCATTTAAAGGACATGAGTATCCTACAGTGACCTGTGTAAAAAGAAGACATGTCAAAGTGGAATATATTTCTGTAAGAATAGGTACATTCATATCTGTCACATGATAGAAACGTATCACTCCCAGCTTGTTGACGTTCAATGATGTCACTCAATGTAAGCTATGTAGAAAACCATTTCCTAATCAATGGCCCGTTTGATTTCTAATTTTAACACCAAACAAACACAATTTCAATCAGTTTAGATGATTGAGTTCACAGTGGGAACAACAGTTTTGCATTCACCAGATTTTTGTTGTCTTCAAATAACTTATTTTTGCATGGGGTATTTCCCTTACACAATGCAGAGTTATCTGTCTCAAACTGTTAGATTGATTCACCCCATTTCAATGCTTAATCATTTCTTGATTCATTCTGTTAGAGGGATACTTCCCATTTCGGAAATGAAAACAAAATTGACGCAACGTCACTTTGGTTGAGAACCTACTCTGCATTGTACTGTTATACTGTTGGTTTGGGACTGAGGGTGTCACTGTCACCAAAATAATCATTGCTCTTTGCACGAGTAACAGCCCTTGTGAAACTATAGTAAACTGTTAAAACTTTAATATGTTATGGCAACAGATTTTTCTGACCCTCCTTTCATTATGCCTTCATAACCCTGTCATAAGACAAAAATAACTGATCTCATCAAGAGTCATAACAGCTCTTGTAAGTTTGAGAAAAAACAGCATGCCACTGTCAATGTACAGTGCATTCGGAAAGTATTCAGAACCCTTGATATGCAAAGAGAAAGATATAAAAAGATATACACTGGACAAGACGAGGAAAAAAGACGTCTGACTGCTACGCCATCTTGGATTCTCTCAAGCTCTGTCAGGATGGATGGGGAGCTTGGCTGGACAGCTATTTTCAGGTCTCTCCAGAGATGATCAAGTCCAGGCTCTGGCTGGGCCACTCAAGGACATTCAGAGACTTGTCCCAAAGCCACTCCTGCGTTGTCGCGGCTGTGTACTTAGGGCCATTGTCCTTTTGGAAGGTGAACCTTCGCCCAAGTCTGAGGTCATGAGTGCTCTGGAGCAGGTTTTCATCAAAGATCTCTCTGTACTTTGCTCCATTCATCTTTCGCTCGATCCTGATTAGACTCCCTGCCACTGAAAAACATTCCCACAGCATGATGCTGTCACAACCATGCTTCACCATAAGGATGGTGCCAGGTTTCCTCCAGATGTGACCCTTGGCATTCAGGCCAAAGAATTCAAACTTGATTTTATCAGACCAGAGAATCTTGGTCTGAGAGTCTTCAGGTGCCTTTGGCAAACTCCAAGTGGGCTGTCATGTGCCTCCTACTGAGGAGTGGCTTCCATCTGGCCACTCTACCATAAAGGTGTGATTCTTGGAGGGCTGCAGAGATACTGGTCCTTCTGGAAGGTTCCCCCATCTCCACAGAGGAACTCTGGAGCTCTGTCAGAGTGTCCTTCGGTTTCTTGGTCACCTCCCTGACCCGATTGCTCAGTTTGGCCTGGGCGGCCAGCTCTAGGAAGAGTCTTGGTGGTTCCAAACATCTTCCTTTTATGAATGATGGTGGCCACTGTGTTCTTGAGAATCTTCAATGCTGTAGACATTTTTTGGTACCCTTCCCCAGACCTGTGCCTTGACACAATCCTGTCTTGAAGCTCTACGGACAATTCCTTCGACCTCATGGCTTGGTTTTGTTACGGCAAATGAGTGAGGAGGTGTGGAGTCAGGCGCTGCGAGCAAAAGATGTGGGAAAAAACACGCTTTAATGTCCCGGAAAAATAACATGAACAAAAGTAGGAAAACATATGATCAGAAATATAAACGGACAGCGCGAAACCCAAAATACAAACAAAATACACTCAAACATAGGACAGACGAACAAACCCGCACGAAACAGAAGCGGGCTGAACAAACTATATACAACCCTACCCTAACAACCAAACAAGAAACAGGTGATACCAATCAGACAAAACCAAAGGAACACAGAACAACGGATCGGTGATAGCTAGTAGACCGGCGACGACGACCGCCGAGCGCCACCCGAACATTAAGGGTAGTCACCTTCGGTAATATTTGTGACAGGCTTTTGCTGAGACATGCACTGTCAACTGTGGTACTTATATAGAGAGTTGTGTGCCTTTCCAAATCATGTTAATTCAATAGAATTTTTCACAGGTGGACAATCAAGTTGTAGAAACATTTCAAGGATGATCAATGGAAACAGGATACACCTAAGCTCAATTTTGAGTCTCATAGTAAAGAGTCTGAATACTTATGTAAATAAGGTTTTTATTTTTTTTATTTGCTTAAATTAAAAACAAATGTTTTCACTTTGTCATTATGGGGTATTGTGTGTAGATTGCTGAGGCTAAAAAAAACTATTTTTCGAATAATGCTGTAACGTAACAAAATGTGGAAAAGTTAAGGGGTCTGAATACTTTCCAAGGCACTGTACATTGGTACTGGTTATAACAGATGTTATACAACTTAATAAATCCCTCTGTCTTCCGTCACACCTGGCCACTCACACAACAGTGCTGCCACCAACCCTCTGCTTGAACAGTTGGGTGCTTAGCCCCTCACTGCAGTCTTACACAGTAATCCTCCAAGGGGCAGTGAGCCATGGAGAGGGCCTTGTAAGTGGACAAAACACTTTCCACAGCGCTTAACCACACCATTATTAGCATGACTTATCTGCAAGACACCTCTTCACACATTCCACTTTCACCAACTGGCTCGGTCCACTGCTACTACTGCTGCTGGACATTTGTGTGTGATTTATTGTGTAGTAGTGGATAGGGTCTACAGACTATTGCAGAAGAAGCCATCTGTAGTGCAAAGAGAGGCATTCTCTGGTTTAAACACAGGTTTGATTACTATAATCTGGGGACAACCACTCGCAGCACATTCAAATCAAACACACACACACACAAGCCCACATAGGCAGATATATACACATGCATGCACACACACACACACACCCACGTACGCACACGCACACACACAAACAAACACACACACACACACCCACACAAACACACCCACACAAACACACACACACAGACGACCACAGTTATATTTCAAATGGTGAAAAGAAGGGGGAAAAATAACAATATGTTATTACTGATTAGGATCCAACGAAATGTTCAAAAGTTGTACATTCCTCAGCACTCTTTGGTTCTAAAGCAACATTATTATTCCGGTTTGAAGTGACAGATTTTTTTTCTCTGGCTTTGATGTTGATGGTAGTTAATCACTGAGAATTCTCCCGGAGAAGAAAAGCATTACAAGAGACTCCTGATTGCTTTTGTTTGTTATGTTCAACTTCCTTTGTTATTCCCCTTTAATGCTCTTTCTGTCTTCCTCTCCCCCCCTCGCTTTCTTCTCTCTCCCAAGTCTCCCTCTCTCTCCATCCTACCCCCACCTCTCTCTCTCTCTCTCTCTCTCTTTCTCTCTCCCACCCTTTGTCTTCATCTATTCTTAGCGTAGCATTTTACTTTTTGGCAGCATCACAACAAGATATAGATCTCGTTAATTCTTAGCTCGCAGCGTGTTTTGAAACATGCAACTATTTTCCTCCCTGCACTTCATTGATGCTTCATTCTTTTTTTATTAGCACTACAATAGTAAATAATTAGTTGCACATGGTTCATAAAAAGAACACAGAAAATTGAATAGAGCCCTGATGCGTCATCATAAACACTGTGCCAGAAATGTACAGTCCCATTATTTCTGTTAATTTGGGAATGGATCGGAAGAGACATGCTTTCCTCTCATGATGTTATTACATGGAGATTTGTGAAACTGACGCAATAACTAATTGTATTATCCTCCAGTTCTGGTCAAATGTGTGTGTTGTATATGTTTTACACGTTGCTCTGTAAGGTTTTTCAAATATTGCACAAGACTACAATTATTTGTACGAGTGAAGGCTGGCAGTTCCAATGGCATGATCAATTTGCTTGTTGAAATGTATACTGCATACACACAGTTTAAACAACACCAGGGGATACTGAACAGACATGTGTATGATTATGTAATAGGTGTAGATTAAATGTGTCTAATTATGCAAGATACTTTGGGGCAAAAGTCCTGGTCAGTCCAGGACCTGTTGTCCAGAATTCCCCAAAGAAACATTAATGATCATGTCACATATCCCACCCTCATCAGCAAAATGAATTAGGTTGTTGCCTGCCACGTGTCCAATTTCACATATTTGAACGCTAATCCAGTTATGGCCCTCATTATCTCCACAGATATGCTCCTGATTGAAATAGGATGAATTCATGAGTAATTAAATAAGCGACAAGGTTGCTCTGTGACCTTCCCACAAAATAGCGCAGAGACAAAGTAAATCTATAACTCATCGTGCATCTTAGGTAACGTGTAATGCATCAGTATAAAAATCCATGCCTTTAAGCAGTCAAAAGTGGGAGTCCGGTTTTGTATCTAAACTGAGCTTTCACATTTGAATAATGCCAGATTTTCAGGAATTGATTGATCCCCTGATTGTACATTTCTCATACAAAGCTAGCATAAAATCGGTAAACAAGGCTAATGGACTCCAAGGACACACTGGAGAAATGTACTATGCTGTTGACATCCTTGTCGTGGCTCTTACCTGACTTCAACAACAAGCCTAGTTTCTCCGAAGACAAAGACAGGCTCAGTATTTCGCCAAGCCAAGCATAACTCAGACTCGAACAGGCAAACATGCCGAGTAAATGCGCAGTCTTATGCACCACAACAACAAAAAGGAAAATGAAAGTTCAATAGCAGCTGTTTGTCTCCTCAGCATTATTTTGGCTGTCAGTTTACCTTCATCCATGTGTCGGGCCTTGCGGCGCTGAGAGGGAGGAAGGAAGCTGTCACAACGACCTCCAGCAACAAACACACTCGACACTAAGCTGGACGTACACATCTCCTGTGCCAGACCCTCAAGGTGTGTGTGTTTGGAGTGGGGGCTAGTTCAGGCAAACCCACGTCTCCTATCCACACCACTGAGGAGGCAGCACCACAACCGGCCAATTAATTGGGCTGGAACAGTTTGGAGGCCACAGTCGGGTTATTTAAGTACACTTCATGCACCTCTTCTTTAACACACTTACATAAGATTGAGTCTGTATGACTATGCCTTATCCTAAAGTCAAGATAAAAGAGTGGGGCACAGCTGCACAATGCCAAAAAGACAATGTCAGAAATACCATTTACACTTCACACTCACAACCTGTATACGTGTTGAAAATGTCAACTGGTCACTGATAAACACCTAAATTGGAACGCAGTGGCTGTGCAGTAACATGCTGTACTTGACAACAGAGCTCAAGGGTCCCCTCTTTACAGCGCTGTACGGGATTCAACTGACTGACGTTCTAAATGTGAGCACCAAGTCAACAAGAATGTGCCCCCATCCCTCGTGACAATTGGGCTACTTTTCTTATGTTTTGTTGTCCAAGAGAGGGGAATGGTGTAAATTAAGAGGACTCGATTTGTTCTGAAAGGTAAGTAAATAAATACTGCTTTGATGTCATACACGCAAACCACACACCCGTCCAAATGTGCACCTCGCAATTTCCATATTATAAAACTAATTTCATACACACTATCAACGTTTATGATCACTATTTTTGATGGATAGTGACAAGATGACATGGCGTCGTACCCTGGGTTGTCCTGAACAGAATGAGCCTGTGTTTGTTGTATTGTGAACAAAATTAGCCGCGGTGCACGGACCAAAATTACTATCTGTTTTTCTGAAGTGTCTTGTGAAAGCCTAACAGTGAAAGGTCGTATTTTACAACTTAGCTAGTCATGGGGGAAATAGTATAAGCTTTCAAAATGCCCACCTGACCCAGATTGTAATTTATAATGGACAATTTTTTTATTGTGTAAAAACAACAGAAATTGTGTGATGGCGGGGATGCAGGGCTGTGTTCCAAACGCAAAAATAAAAGTCTGCTTTCTTCAGTTGCTCAACAGCACAGCTCGGAGAGCTCACAAAAGCATCTCACAGTGGAAGGCTCTTTCCTTGAGCCAAGTGCATTGAAATTATTCAGTAATTGTGCATACTTTGGAGAGATGTGTGATCACTTGGAGATACCATTTAAACCTCTGACTCAAAAACTTGTATTTTTTTGTTGTTGTCTTATGTTGCACCTACCCCACATTTTACAGGAATGTTATTATGTTACTGAATGTATACCAAGTGTTTTCAGATTTCGTTATCGACAAATGCTGTGAAAAGTACAGTTCATGTAAAATGCAGATACAATCAACAGGGTAATGTCTGCATTCAGTCTTGTGTCA
Source organism: Oncorhynchus masou masou (assembly GCF_036934945.1). Taxonomy (NCBI): domain Eukaryota; kingdom Metazoa; phylum Chordata; class Actinopteri; order Salmoniformes; family Salmonidae; genus Oncorhynchus; species Oncorhynchus masou. Next base: position 20,714,673 of record NC_088218.1, read on the forward strand.
GGTCAACTCTTTGTGTCCTCGTCTTTCGTCTTATACGTGTCCCCTTTCAATCGCTACCTCGGTTATGCAGGAAGTTTCTCATATTTCTTCTGTTTGATACATTTCAGTGAGGCCCTATGCATGTAGGTCAATTCCCACCACTGTTAAGGGTTAGAATGTAAACCTAATTCCCGATAGCACAGACAAAAATGTGTGAATACAACTGTAATATTTGTGTTGTGGAGAAATGACCAGGCAGGTGACGGGAGTACCGTTAGTTTTCGTTTAGTCGAAACCCCTCGTGCTCTACAGTTCCCGGCACCCCAGTGAGCATGTGCATTTCCTATTAGGTGTAGTAACGTAACACTGCCGTAATGCATTACTGCTTAGTAACAGCACAGTAACTAATATAAACAGATGTAGATCCCAGATACTACAACAACTAGCACAAACAAACAACGAGTTTTGTCAATTCATACGTATTCTCTTTAGGACTCATATAAATTATGGAACACGTGCACGCACACACACACACATGCGCGCACCAACGCATGCACACACACACACACACACACATTTTAAATACTATATTTGAATCCACAAATCATATTACACACAAAGCTGATTCTGTCAAGTCTACAATTAGATTAACTTCTGATTCCACACGCATGTTGAGCCACACTACAATTATATCTAGTTGGGAATATTTCAACAATTGAATCAGACAGTACTGACTCAGTGCCTCTTGGGAACTATCATACTTCTTTGCTTAAGAATGCGAAGCCAGACTTTCTCATGAAATGACTGAACATTCTTAATAGGATCATGTCTGTCTGACCCAGCAACACAATAACTAGAGAAACAAGGAAGAAAGGAGACAAACACACACAAACACACACCCAGACACACGAATGCACACACCACTCTCTACTCCACTGGCTTATCAGCGAGGCAGACAATGCTATCCCACATGTAATAAGAGCTATCATCATGGGCCCGGGAGTGCATTACAGGGCCTCAGATTGTGGACTAGATGGGGCTCTCGCGGGGGCAGACAGGAGCTACCAGAACCATGGAAGGGGGCAAAGCTGCTTAGCCAAGTAGAGGAAATGAAAGAAGGCTCTGGTTCTCTCCTCCAGAGGAAACACCATGCTTGAGTGAAGAGGCGGTGTTTGAGAGAGACAGACACTGCATGGCACAAAGAGGACAGAGTGATAATAGAGATTTGTGATAAGGTGAAGAGAAATAAAAAGAAAGGATAAGGGAAGGTTACTGCTGTGATATGGCCAGGGTTGGACATTTACAAGGCTCCAATTTATAGACATTGGTGTAGCTTTCCAACATGTTCATTATGTTTATGAGTCACGTTTGCTCCACACTCTCTGTAAAGCAGCAGTGAACAATGCACTATTCATGGCTTTGGAGTGTCGTTACCCAATAGTAAATTAAAATATTTGTTATAGGGATTCATAAAAATCCTGCCCCTCTATTACATCATTTAGGTTTTATGAACACATGCATAATGTGTTATTATACAAAGGCAGCATGATATAAAGTATCTCAGAACTTGCTATATGTGTTCATTGATGCTTATGTATCCCTATGATCAGGCCTTCTCAGTATAAGGTAAGACCCAGATGCAGACAGTGTCGAAGTAACAATGTTCATTACAGCAACAGAGGCAAAGGTACAGGATGGCAGGCAGACTCAGGGTCAGGTCAGGCAGAGGTCGGATATCCAGATAGGGGCTAAGGCACAGGACGGCAGGCAGGCAGAGTGATCAGGTAGGCGGGTTCAGGGTCAGGACAGATAAGGGTCAAAATCCAGGAGGGCGAGAAAAAGAGAGGCTGGGAAAAGACCGGAGCAGACTGGACAACGCTGGTAAGCTTGACAAACTAGACATACTGGCAACAGACAAACAGGAATCACAGGTATAAATACACAGGGGATAATGGGGAAGAGAGGTGACACCTGGAGGGGGGTGGAGACAATCTCAAAGACAGGTGAAACAGATCAGGTTGTGACAGGCCTATGACATAAATGCCCCAAGATAATAATATACAGTATGTTAACATTTTCACAAATATATAGTCAAACTTGATAGAAAAAAAAAATAATTTTAAGCAGTTATTTTGGTATATTTTATCCACAGCAACTTGTCATTAATGTACATTTTATTAATTCAAAGTGTTATGTTTCTGTGATACTCTGAAGCTGAAAAAATGGTTATTGTGCTAACCTGATGTACTGGTTTGAGCTAAGACAGTGATTCCCAACTATGGGTACTAGGACCCCCGATCCACAGGGGTAACTTGAGAAGACTCATGAGACCATAGACTTACTGGCAAAATGCACAATGAGGGGGTACTTCAGGGGTACTCAGGCCAGAGCAAAATTCAGTTGGTGGTGCACTAAGTGAAAACGGTTGGGAACCAATGACTAAGATAGCGACCACCATTGGCAATATGTGCGCCGGTGCCATCAGACTTTTAGCTCTAACTTTGAGCTATTAACTCAGTTCCAATTGCATCTTCAAGATGAGGCTCTCAACTTGGTATAAAGACATTGACTGGAATCGAAATATGTCTTTTTATTAATTATTATTACATTATTATTTATTATTTTGTTCTAGTGGTTGCCAAAGTGGTTGTTCACCTTAGTGGTGCACCACTACAAAATATATATTTTCATTCCTCCATATTAACACAGAAATCATCAAACATAACATTTTTGGGGGGTCAGTAACTAGTTGCTTGACAAAGTCCTAAAATATCAGAAGGATCATTATGAGGTTTAGAGGCTCAAAATTGACCCCTGTTGGTGCTTTTATGGTTTACTGGTCCGTCTTCCTGGCTTATAACTGCAGCAAACATGGTCAAGACTTTCCTATTACCTTCATATTGTCTTACACTATTTATGATGCCAATGGGGATGCTTGTTTGTTGTGAAAATTAATTGAGAGGAATATTATTTTCTTAATTTATTTTCATAATCAAAGCTGTGTAAACCAAAGACTCAATCTACTTTTAGAGGTAATTTTACCAAACTGATTTCAAAATGTGAGTCAGACAATGGCTGCACAACAACACACCTGGTCTGACTGTTTATATACAGGGCAGGATTACTACTATACACCTGGTTTGACGGCTTGCACACAGGGCCAGATTACTTCATTTACACATTTTACGTAAAGTATTGTTCTTATACATACTTTGGCCTAGAACCATACCTGTGAGTGGAGTCTTTATCTGTCATTCGTAAAGAGCCTTAAACCATTCTGCAATCTAATTCTACCACAGTAAAACGGTCTGTTTATATGCTACCGGTGAAGGTACTGCAAAGCAAACTTGATTAAGTTGAACTGCAACATGGAAATGAAGTGTATATCATTTTATAGGCCTCAATCCTGACACATATTTCACTTTGAGGCTCTAAAATGGAGTTGATGCTCTAAGAGTGCGTGAGTTTAAGAGGAGGAAGACGTCGAGATGACAGCCATTGTGGGTGGAAACTGTCATCTATGTTTAAAAAAAGACGTTTTGCAGGAACCTGTGCTTGAAACATGAAAGGGTACCATTTGATTTATTCAAATGCACCAGACACTGATAACATATGATGGTTCCATCTATACTTGGTTTGATGTTAATTCTCCTACTCTATTTCACAGCAGGGTGAGCGTCACGGGGGGAGGTGCCAAGCATTCTTTCCTGGAAGTCACACTTATCAGTGTGTTTTTTTCTTCATCAGGACAATTCATTTACAGCCTCACTCAACCTAACTTAGGATCATTCTCTCACATAATTTAGTATTGCTATAACCTGTTTCATGTCTCACATAAATATTGCATGCACAGGACACCACCGGAAAGTAAAAATTTCTCGCTAGCGAAAGAAGGAGGGTATTGAACTTGCATCATCTGATTAGACGTTTGTCATTCACGATTGGGGAACGGAGCTTTCTAAATCATTTAGCACCTGACATTAGCAGGGTATGGCAGGTTTCGGTTGGGTCACCGACCCCCATCATTTTACCATTTCAAAGCTGAGTGGATTTGATTCGAAAGGGTTAACAAAGGTGCCTAGTGCTCCAGTTTACAGGCTCAGCTCTGCATCTGAGGACCTGCCCTCCTGCTAAACCAGGGAAAAAGAGCTCACATCTCACAATTAATACCAGTTTCCATGCCAAGATGTATAAAAATAGTGAAGCAACTAACTACCCTTGTTACCTATGGGAAGGTAGATGTCCTTGGCAGAATGCAAAGATGGTTCAGATTGTATTGGATTGGGAGGTTAATTAGAAATGAGGGATCTATCTGGCTCTTTGGCTCTCAGTGTTGTTTCACATTGAGCTACTGAGTCTCTGTTGGGCCCTTGCTGAAATGCCTCCTGGTTATGAAGAGCTACTTTCAGCCTTATTGTTTTAGCTAACTGTCAAAAATACTTATATGATTCATAAATGTGCATTCGACACTGGTGAAAAAGATCACTGGTAATGCGTTATGCTTATGGTAATGTAATTAAGTGGCTTTTGTGTCCTGACCCTCCATCCAGTAGTTGACCGTTATTGCTAATGCACAGATCCGTGGCAACAGACAGTAGGTAGACGGATGCGTCAGCAAAAACTGGAGTAACTTGTCCTCAACCCTCTCACAATTTCCTCTCAGTATTTATAAGAGAACAAAAGATAAATCTAAGATGCAGATATTTTTCCTCAGTGAAACATTGTTTCCACCAGAAAGTAAATGTTAAAAGATATTCCCTTTCATTTGAGAGGGTACAATATTGACTTTTTGTTGACTTTGAAAACAACTATCAGACACATTTATTGATAAAGATTTACAAATGGCTTGGTCTGTTACACAGGTAACTGAGAACACAGTGTCTGAGTGCATATACCAACATGATAGTTTTAGCAATGTTCTTACTGCTTAGTTGTAACTTCATAATTGACTGGCTTGAAAAGAAAGAAAGACATTATTCTCACAAGTACAGCAGAGAACATTCAATCACCAGGGAACCTTGGGGAGAGGAGTGTGACTGATTCACATAAACAGTGTTTCAGTGGTGAGTCACATTCACAACATACAGGCAGAGTATTGTGGATCATAAATGCAAAGCTGTAATCCGTGTATTGAACACCATCTTGCTTGCTTTGTTTCCAGCTACAGTTTAAAGGCTCAGTGCTGTCAAAAAAAATGATTTTACTGTGTTTTATATACTGTCACGCCCTGATCTGTTTCACCTGTCCTTGTGATTGTCTCCACCCCCTCCAGGTGTCGCTGATATTCCCCTGTGTATTTATCCCTGTGTTTCCTGTCTCTCTGTTCCAAGTCAACCAGCGGTTTTTCCCCATATGCCTGCCTTTGATATTCTTCTTTTTCTAGTCCCCCCGGTTTCGACCCTTGCCTGTTCTGGACTCTGCACCCGCCTGCCTGATCATTCCACCTGCCTTGACCACAAGCCTTTCTGCCACTCTGTACCTCCTGGACTCTGATCTGGGTTTGACCTTTTGCCCGTCCATGACTGTTCTCTTGCCTACTCCTTTTGGATTAATAAACATTGTAAGACTCCAACCATCTGCCTCCTGTATCTGCATCTAGCTCTCGCCTTGTGGCATGATATTAGCAGTATATTTCCACACTATGAGGTTGGAATAATACTGTGAAATTGTGAGAATGGTGCTAATGCCCTTTTAGTGTAAGTGCTGTTTGAAAAGGCTGCCTGAAATTTCAGCCTGTTTTGGTGGGATGGAGTTTTGGCCTGCCTGGTAACATCATCAAATTAGTTGATAGACCAATAAGAAAGAGTTCTGAACCACTAAAACTGATAACCACAGCTAGTTATCAGTTTTCCCCTTCCACTCAGACCACTTCCACACAGTCCTAGCAAAATTATTGCTTGAGCTTGAGCTATTTTTGTTAATGTTTAGCCATTTTAACTGGAAACAATCACAGTAAGGTACTTAATTGTTACCCAAAAATGATTTGATATTGAGATAAAACTGCTGCATTGGGTCTTTAAAAGGTGATGGGGGGCCAAGTCTTCCCACCTTTCCACTGAAACGACGAAAAAGCAGTCCCCTTCATCTTCCAAATTGCTTGTCGCATTGTGTTTGGCAAGTTTGTAATCACTACTCTTTCCAACAGCCTCTATAGAACCTCAACACTTTCTGCAACCGCCCACTTTACCTCCACACTTTCAATGTTTCCCGGCCTGCATAATTAAATCTCTATTCTAAGGAACAAGATAGGAGAGGTGACAAAGCAGTCTTTCCTTTATATACCATTCTACATTTGCCATATTCATGTTTATCTTGCATCCAATATATTTAAGTCTTCTTGTGGGTTCTTTGATTCTGTTTAAAGTGGAAGTGACAAACATCCATAAATATGTTTTAACAAAATTCCTACATCTAACATCATCGTTTTACTTAATCTAGCCAAATTATCTTTTTTCCCTCTTTCCCTAGACAATGAAAGTACCTTCACATTATCCTCACCTAGACCTCACACTGTGTCTCCTTGATGACAGGGCTTGGGAGTTACATGCTTGATTGATGAGAAGGTGGTTAAATTGAGTCCATCATTTACATATCTATAGTAGGAGTTCAATTAAGAACTCAGAGAGTGGCATTGGAATGAGTGACTTCATGTCTGATTAGTTTTCTGCAGTCGGGTGTTACTCCAAACAACATCTCGTGTTGGGGGGACCCCTCAGGGGTGCGTGCTCATCCCCCTTCCTGTACTCCCAATTCACTCATGACTGCACGGTCAGGCATGACTCCAACACCATCATTTAGTTTGCTGATGACACAAGTGGTAGGCCTGATCACCGACAACGATGAGACAGCCTATAGGGAGGAGGTCAGAGACCTGGCCGTGTGGTGCAAGAAGAACAATCTCTCCCTCAACATAGTCAAGACAAAGGGGATGTTTGTGGACGACAGGAAAAGCAGGACTGAGCACACCCCCATTCTCATCAACGGGGCTGTAGTGGAGCAGGTTGAGAGCTTCATGTTCCTTGGCATCCTCATCACCAACAAACTAAAATGGTCCAAGCACAACAAGATAGTCATGAAGAGGGCACAACAAAAACCTATTCCTCCTCAGGAGACTGAAAGATTTGGCATGGGTCCTCAGATCCTCAAAAGATTTTACAGATGTACCATCGAGAGCGTCCTGACGGGTTGCATCACTGCCTGGTATGGCAACTGCTCGGCCTCCGACCGCAAGGCACTACAGAGGGTAGTGCGTACAGCCCAGTAAATCAGCGGGGCCAAGCTTCCTGCCATCCAAGATCTCTATACCAGGCATTGTCAGAGGAAGGCCCTAAAAATGATCAAAGACTCAACCCACCCCCCCGAAACGATGCTGCTACTCTCTGTTATTATCTATGCATAGTAACTTTAATAACTCTACCTACATATACATTTTACCTCAATTATATCGACACTGGTGCCCCCACACATTGACATTGACTCTGTACCGGTACCCTCTGTATATAGCCCCGCTATTGTTATTTACTAATGCTCTTTAATTGTTTGTTATTCTTATCTCTTACCTTGTTCTTTGTCTTTTTCTTAAAGGGCTTGTAAGTAAGCATTCACTGTAATATCTACAACCGCCCACCTGTTGTATTCGACGCATGTGACAAATACAATTTGATTTGATTTTGTAGAATTGTTAAAGGAGTCAAGGTGACAGGGTAAGAGGAGAGTAGACTAGCAAACTGCAGATGGAAAGTACACTGCTCATTGAGAACAACAAGAGCTTCTCTAAGGTGTCGGAGAAATGGCAAGCTGAATGGCACAATCACATGTAACAGTTGTCCAAAGCTCCAGTAAACATTGATTTAAATGAGAACCTGCTGGTCTTCTGGGGGAATTGCCTTCTGAATCAAAATGAACATAATGAGTGAGGCAGTCTACTTTGGGAATCCCAACACAATTGGCCAAATGAATTGAGACAAACATGGTAATCGTACCAGTGAATGACCTATAATATTATGTGGACGGTTCAATTCGTTCTCCTTAATTATCATAATGCTTTTTCAAAAACCAAAACAGATACAGCCCTGGCCCCCAGCGAGTTGAACAGTTCAATATAAATGGAATATAAGGTAAGCACTCTTTAATACCGCTTATTGAGTGAATTCCCAGGCCATTTTGTTCTCTTCCAAACAAGGTGCAAATGCATGTCAACTGACACACTACCGGAACTTGATGACTGGCTTATTTCAATGCGAAACAAATGCAATGCAAAATAGTTATTTGGATTATTTATGTTTTTACTAGCAGAAATACACATGGATTTGTTATTTCAGGGTGATGGGACTACATGTTTGTCTTTAAGCAGACATTTGAATTCTACCTTTAAACGGCCATCACTAAGAATGCTATTTATTACTTTAATTAACTAAAACAGACAAATAGTTATCATGAAAAAGGCCAAGGGAATTGAAGCAAATTGCACTGAGTCTCACACTTCACATGTGCACTCTTAATTATGTTTACAAAAGCCATGATCTCTTTTACCGTCTCCATGAAAGAGATACACAGGTATTTTCTAATATAAAGTATATTCCAAATAAAGGGATCTTAATACATTTTATATTTTTTGTTTTGTCCTGGTCCTCATTCCAGTAGATACACGTATAAAACTCTAGCTGTGACTCATGGACAAAGATGTGACATTCTATTACTTCAATTAAACTTCTTCTGTATTTGAATGGAGAGGATGTCATGAAGGTTACTGCCTCAAGACAAACTTGTTCTTCAACAACATTCTCTACCTCATCCATTGAAAGTATTATTATTAGTTTGAATGGCATTCAAGCCAATTGTTTTTTTAAGCTCACAGCTAAGGCAAAAGTAGGATTGTATATGACATATTTTGCATCCTTTTGGCATTTTAAGTAGAAATTGTTCACCAATATTGAATGTTAGACCACATGGAGAATTCATTAAATACGATTTGTAATTATGAATAAAGACTTGCTATAGTGCCAAAACTCAGCGTGTAAACCTCACGTCTGGGAAGATTTTGACCCACTTTGAACATATCCATTCACCATCATTTGTGGCGGCAGGTAGCTTAGTGGTTAGAGTGTTGGACTAGTAAGCGAAAGGTTGCAAGATTGAATCCCTGAGCTGACAAGGTAAAAATATTAACTGCCTTGCCCCTGAACAAGGCAGTTAACCCACTGCTACTAGGCCATCATTGAAAATAAGAATTTGTTCTTAGCTGACTTTCCTGGTTAAATGAAGGTACAAATAAATGATTGTAAGGCCCAAGATATTTTGTTGCTTTGACAAAGTCATTTTTGAAGATTATTATTTATTTAATGTGATTAGTGATTCATTTGCGTCTGTCCCTCATTTTAAGGTCAACCCTGCTATTCCTTTAAAAATATATGTTTTAAAAGAAACATTGAACATTTAATGGTCAAATCATAGTGTAAAAGCAGGTGCGCTGGTTCTAATCTTTTTGGACATTTTCTGGTGTTTTGTGGTGGCAAACTGAGTGGGTCGAGCATAACATAACATTTTTATTTAACTTCTTGAGGTGGGAAAATTAGTTTTTTATGAACTTGAACATATTCTCTTTATGACAATGTTAAAATTAGGTGGAATCAAAACATTTTCTTTTACCAAGTTATACTTCTCAAAAGGCACCGAATTGGTGGAATGACCCATATTCCACCTTTCAGAAATATTCTAATGCATATCAGTGTATCAGGATAAGGTAAGACCCAGATGCAAACAATGTCAAAGAAAGAATGCTTTATTACAGCAACAGAGGCAAAGTTACAGGACGGCAGGCAGGCTCAGGGTCAGGCAGAGGTCGGAAATCCAGATAGGGCCTTTGGTACAGGACGGCAGGCAGGCTCAGGGTCAGGGGCAGGCAGAGTGGTCAGGAAGGCGGGTAAAGGGTCAGGACAGGCAAGGGTCACAAACCAGGAGGGCGAGAAAAAGAAAGGCTGGGAAAAGACAGGAGCTGAGAGGACAAATGCTGATAAGCTTGACAAACAAGACGAACTGGCAGCAGACAAACAGAAAACACAGGTACAAGTACACAGGGGATAACGGGGAAGATGGGCGACACCTGGAAGGGGTTGGAGACAAGCACAAAGACAGGTGAAACAGATCAGGGCGTGACACAACTGTATCCTTAAAGCTCACTGCATTCTAAGCAGTCCAAATTCTGATACTGTTCTCATGTCTCCCATTTGATTCTTCACACATTTCCACTTCAGTAAACAACGATGCTTTTTGCATCATTTTGCGTCACTCATAAGTACTCCGGACACATGCTTTGTCTGTCGGGTCAGTGTCACTTTGTGGTAGACCCATGTGCTTTGACAATGACACAACACTTTCCATTACATCTGATATTTCCCTGACATCAAGCTGGGCTCTGGGTGCTGTGTATTCATGACGTGTCACTATTGGGAATCAGGCCTGGCCATGTTGGCCTGTCATCCTTTCCTTATTTCCCCCTCTGTGACGCTGGAGGATGCTGCCATATGGGAACCGCTTATTTGCATTTGCGTTCCTCAGGCCTTTATTGTAGGAGATACATATTCCCAGAGTGCATCACAGTCAATCGCTCCACCCTACTACAACAACAAGATAAGATGTGCTAATATACAAGGTGATAGATGTGTGAAGTGTTTGTAATAGTGTTACGTTTGCACCTTATTTTCAGAGGGGAATCAGAATACACATTTTGATTATGGTAAATTTACTGTAGGGCCTACTGTGTCCACTTTGACATATTCTGAGAAGGGATTGGGCAGATAAGACATTCAGTTGGAGAGGTTATAGGTTATATATGATCAATGTATATCAACATTGGAACCAGGGCTTCAAGTACAGCAATGGCTATACGAAATAAGTATTTATGAATAATTATGTCATGACACAATTAGCATACCAATGAGGTTTACAAAACCATCTTTTTAAAATACTGTCTGTAGAACCGTACAAGGATACATTTCTAACCTCGATTCCATTGGCTCTCACCTCAGAGGCCATACTCTTGGGATTCTGTATTTCAGTCAGAGCCCTTCATAGCTATTTTTGACTTGCTTAGCCTACTTTTGAAATGACATTCCCTTTTTTGTGCTCCTTCTTTTCTTTTTAAATAGTCATCACCTTATTTGACACAACCTTTGTTCCCTCTTCTTGCATGATGGTTTACAATTGCTATGATCTGTTGATCAGGCTGTATCGGTTATACTACTGGCTATGAGACGTAACCTTTCAAGGCAGCAGCACATAGATCAGTTGTAAAGGGTGTTTGTAAATGTACCTGTGGATTTACAGTACTATAAAGCCTATGCTATGAGCCGACAGTTATATTAATTAACCATATGCAGAGAATATGCATATTCATATTGTCGACTCAAAATGCATTGTGACCCTTTTGTTTCAAAGGCATTATTGAACTGACAATGGACAGTACCCCGTCTCTCCTCTGAAGAAATATAGGCAAAAAAGATGCAGCAGTCGACAAACATATGGGAGGATTAGGTGAGTTAACAGAATGTAAGAGTCGCTGAAAACCTTGTCAATGAAGGGGATTATGCAAAACTAAAAGTGGCAACCAATCAATGGTGCTTGGCACTGGCAGAGGATACTGAGGAGAGAGAGGGAGAACAGACCAAAATGTTCCAAAAGGGAACTTGACACTAACAAGCCATTGTCAAATAAAAAGTGCAATTTCCTGAAAACCTCATAATGACAGTGGGATTATCAATCAGGGCATTGAAGATTTCAATCACAGAAGTAAATCCTAATCATCATAATCATATTGGGGGGGTGGCTTTTTCAGTGTGTATGTGGTCTTGGTATTACACACATAATCGTGTCCTTTATTTATAAGACACATAAGACGCATCCTCAGTTTTGCATTTGATTGAACCTTTATTCAACTAGGCAAGTCAGTTAAGAACAAATTCTACCCAAAGTTAAAAGGCCTCCTTCGAGGATAGGGGCTGGGATAAAACTTTTTTAATTTTTATAAAAAACCCAAAATATAGGACAAAACACACATCACGACAAGAGAGACAACACAACACTACATAAAGATAGACCTAAGACCACAAAAACAGCATGGTAGCAGCACAACATGACAACAACATGGTAGCAACACAACATGGCAGCAGCACAACATGGTAGCAGCACAAAACAGGGTACAAACAGTATTGGGCACAAGACAACAGCACAAAGGGCAAGAAGGTAGAGGCAACAATACAGCACGCAAAGTAGGCACAATGTCAGTAAGAGTGTCCACGATTGAGTCTTTGAATGAAGAGATTGAGATAAAACTGTCCAGTTTGAGTGTTTGTTGCAGCTCGTTCCAGTCGCTAGCTGCAGCGAACTGAAAAGACGAGCGTCCTAGGGATGTGTGTGCTTTGGGGACCTTTAACAAAATGTGACTGGCAGAACAGGTGTTGTGTGTGGAGAATGAGGGCTGCAGTAGATATCTCAGATCGGGGGGAGTTAGGCCTAAGAGGGTTTTATAAATAAGCATCAACCATTGGGTCTTGCGACAGGTATACAGAGATGCCCTGTTTACAGGAGAGCATGGTAGCAGCACAACATGACAACAACGGTGAGTACGGTGATGTGTCCTGTGATCGTCCCAGGACCAGTCATTACCTCAGCCATGTTTCTGGGGTCTGACCTCTGGTTGGCTCATCTTTCCTCTGCTGGACTGCTAATGGAGGATCTGAGCGTATGAGGTCTCAGGGACCACAGCACACTGTGCAACCCTGTGGTATGGACAACGTTCAGATGCCTCGTGCTGGCAGCGACCTCACGCCTCTGACGTGAACCTTTGGCCAGACTGGACCCATCAGGGCCCGAATTCCCCACTCCTCCTCTGCGCTCTCCCTTTTTTCCTCTCCCCTTTTTCCAGTGAGTGTGTATCCTGTCTGACAGACAGACCGTCTGGGACTGAAATCTCTCACTGCATGCTCAATGTGACAAATCAACAAAGACAAGCTCCCTCGGAGGCTGTGGTTGTAGATGGAGAATTTATTTATGGGTGCCTTCCACCCTGCAGAATGGCAGCACTCAAACAGGCGACACAGAATGACTCAGAAGTACAACATGTCTTGTTGATTATTGAAGTGGTAGACGTTGGGGTCCCAACATTCTTCCAATGTTTCCACAGAAAAAAAACACATTCTTGAACAGAGGTTCATGTGCAGGGTAGACACAATATGGGATTATTGTTGAATATGAGAGTTAAAACTTCTTCAAGATTTGTGGATCCCCTGTGGAACGTTTGAGCTAATGTAGGCTAATGAGATTAGCTGTCCAATTTACAGTAGCTCTTACAGTGAAATAATAGCATGCTATTGTTTGAGGAGAGTGCACAGTTTTGAACATGAAAGTTATTAATAAACAAATTAGGCACATTTGGGCAGCCTTGATACAACATTTTGAACAGAAATGCAATGGTTCATTGGATCAGTATAACACATTGCACACACAGTACTGCCATATAGTGGCCAAAATCTAAATTTCACCTAGACTGGAATAATACATTATGGCCTTTCTCTTGCATTTCAAAGATGATGATACAAAAACAAAAACAAATGTTGGTTTTGATTTGTATTATCTTTTACCAGATCTAATGTGTTATATTCTCCTACATTCAATTCACATTTACACAAACGTCAAAGTGTTTCCTTTTAAATGGTACCAAGAATATGCATATCCTTGCTTCAGGGCCTGATCTACAGGCAGTTAGATTTGGATATGTCATTTTCGGTGAAAATGTTTAAAAAGGGGACTATCCCTAAAAAGTTATTAAGGATATCTTAAGGATATCTGAACCTCCTGAGACGGTCCACGGTCCGGAACCTCATGAGACGGTCCACGGTCCGGAACCTCTTGAGACGGTCCACGGTCCGGAACCTCCTGAGACGGTCCACGGCCCGGAACCTCCTGAGACGGTCCACGGTCCGGAACCTCCTGAGACGGTCCACGGTCCGGAACCTCCTGAGACGGTCCACGATCCGGAACCTCCTGAGACGGTCCACGGTCCGGAACCTCCTGAGACGGTCCACGGTCCGGAACCTCCTGAGACGGTCCACGGTCCGGAACCTCCTGAGACGGTCCACGGTCCGGAACCTCCTGAGACGGTCCACGGTCCGGAACCTCCTGAGACGGTCCACGGTCCGGAACCTCCTGAGACGGTCCACGGTCCGGAACCTCCTGAGACGGTCCACGGTCCGGAACCTCCTGAGACGGTCCACGGTCCGGAACCTCCTGAGACGGACCACGGTCCGGAACCTCCTGAGACGGTCCACGGTCCGGAACCTCCTGAGACGGACCACATTCCGGAACCTCCTGAGACTGAGACGGTCCACGGTCCGGAACCTCCTGAGACGGTCCACGGTCCGGAACCTCCTGAGACGGTCCACGGTCCGGAACCTCCTGAGACGGTCCACGGTCCGGAACCTCCTGAGACGGTCCACGGTCCGGAACCTCCTGAGACGGTCCACGGTCCGGAACCTCCTGAGACGGTCCACGGTCCGGAACCTCCTGAGACGGACCACATTCCGGATCCCCCTTGAAACAGTCCACGGTCCGGAGCCTCCATCGACAGTATGCGGTCCGGACCCTCCAGCGACGGTCTGCGGTCCGGAGCCTCCAGAGACGGTCTGCGGTCCGGCGCCTCCAGCGACGTTCTGCGGTCCGGAGCCTCCAGCAACGGTCTGCGGTCCGGAGTCTCCAGCGACGGTCTGCGATCCAGAGCCTCCAGCGGGGGTTCTCCGTCCAGAGCCTCCTGCGAGGGTTCCCAGTCCGGAGCCTTGGGTGACGATCTACGGTCTGGAGTCCGCGGCAACGAACCGCGGTCCGGAGTCCCCGGCGATGATCTGCGGTCCGGAGTCCCCGGCAACGATCTATGGTGGTGGCGGTGGAGGGGGGGGGGGGTACTGTATCCAGTGTCACCCTGACCATAGAGAGCTTTTATTCTCTACGTTGGTTAGGTCGGGAAGTGATTTAAGGGTGGGATTTCTATGTTGGCCTAGTATGGTTCCTAATCAGAGGCAGTTGTTTATTGTTGTCTCTGATTGGGGATCATATTTAGGCAGCCATTTTCCCATTGTGCTTTGTGGGATCTTGTCTATGTGTAGTTGCCTGAGAGCATTCACGTTTTGTTTGTTCGCTTTGTTGTTTTTGTTCTTTGAAGTTTTCTATTCCATAATAAAGGATGGAAACATACCACGCTGCATCTTGGTCCAGTCCTTGTGACGAACACATAGTAAAACAAGTCCTATATCTCCATAACCTGAAAGGCCCGCATGCGAGGAAGAAGCCACTGCTCCAAAACCGCTATAAAAAAGCCAGGATATGGTTTGCAACTGCACATGTGTACAAAGACCGTAGTTTTTTGGAGAAATGTCCTCTGGTCTGATGAAACAAAAATTGAACTGTTTGGCCATAATGACCATCGTCATGTTTGGAGGAAAACGGGAAGTCGAAGAACACCATCCCAACCGTGAAGCACGGGGGTGGCAGCATCGTGTTGTGTGGCTGCAGGAGGGACTGGTGCACTTCACAAAATAGATGGCATCATGAGCATGGAAAATTATGTGGATATATTGAACCAACATCTCAAGACATCAGTCAGGAAGTTAAAGCTTGGTCACAAATGGGTCTTCCAAATGGACAATGACCTCAAGCATACTTCCAAAGTTGTGGCAAAATGCCTGAAGGACAACAAAGTCAAGGTATTGAAGTGGCCATAACAAAGCCCTGACCTCAATCCTATAGAACATTTGTGGACAGAACTGAAAAAGCATGTAAGGTGCGAGGAGGCCTACAAACCTGATTCAGTTACACCAGCTCCGTCAGGAGGAATGGGCCAAAATTCACCCAACTTATTGTGGGAAGCTTGTGGAAGGCAACCTGAAACGTTTGACCCATGTTAAATAATTTAAAAGCAATTCTACCAAATACTAATTAAATGTATGTAAACTTCTGACCCACTGGGAATGTGATGAAATAAATAAAAGCTGAAATAAATCATTCTCTCTACTATTATTCTGACATTTCACATACTTAAAATAAAGTATATCCTAATTTTCTGACCTAATTTTCAACTAGGATTAAATGTCAGGAATAGGAATTGGCTAAGGTGTGTGTAAATTCCGACTTCAACTGTAGCTTCCTATCTTATTTATTGTCTTTTCTTTATTATAAATATATATTTATTTGATTCGACACCAATATTTTTCAAATATACACCATGCTCCTGAGAAGTTCTTCTCAGGAGCGAGCAGTATGGCTGGTGGCATTGTTATGCTGGAGGTTCATGTCAGGATGAGCCTGCAGGAAGGGTACCACAGGATGTCTTCCCTGTAACACACAGCGTTGAGATTGCCTGCAATGACAACAAGCTCAGTCCCATTTTGCTGTGACTCACTGCAACAGACCATGACGGACCCTCCAAATTGATCCCGCTCCAGAGAACAGGCCTCTTTGTAATGCTCATTCCTTTGACTATAAACACACATCCGACCATCACCCCTGGTGAGACAAAACCACAACTCGTCAGTGAAGAGCACCATTTGCCAGTCTTGTCTGGTCCAGCGACGGTGGGTTTGCGCCCATAGACAATGTTTGCTGACGGTCCTGTTTGATGAGGACCTGCCTTACAACAGGCCTACAAGCCCTCAGTCCAGCCTCTTTCAGCCTATTGTGGATAGTCTGAACACTGATTGAGTGATCGTGCCTTCCTAGTGTAACTCGGGCAGTTGTTGTTGCCATCCTGTACATGTCCTGCAGGTGTTGTTACACGTGGTCTGCCACTATGAGGACAATCAGCTGTCCGTCCTGTCTCCCTGTAGCGCTATCTTAGGCATCTCACAGTACGGACAATGCAAATTATTTCCCTGGCCACATCTGCAGTCCTCATGCCTCCTTGCAGCATGCCTAAGGCACGTTCACGCAGAGGAGAAGGGACCCTGGGCATCTTTTTTGTTTGTTTTTGGAGTCTGTAGAAAGGCCTCTTTAGTGTCCTAACTTTTCATAACTGTGGCCTTAATTGCCTACCGTCTGTAAGCTGTTAGTGTCTTAACGAACATTCCACAGGTGCATGTTCATGAATTGTTCATTGTTCATTTAACAAGCATGGGACACAGTGTACAACGAAGATCTGTGAAGTTATTTGGATTTCTATGAATTATCTTTGAAAGACAGGGTCCTGAAAAAGGGGCATTACTTTTGAGTTTAGTTCTTCTATCCCTTTAATGATTCATTCTTACAACAGCTACACCATTGCAGCTGAATTGTTACTGAATTATTACTCTTGACAACGTAAAGTAAATGGTCTCTAATACTATAACGACCTACTCTCTCCTTAGAGGGCATTTGGAGTAGTTTCTAATTTTATTAGTCATATGTATTGGATGCACATGGTGTAAATCGTCCAATGAGATGCTTACTTGCACGTTCCTTCTCAAATAATAAATACATATACAAATAAGAACATAAAGTAAATGGCTCAGTAGAATAGAATAAACATTTTAGCATAAATATAACACAGGAAGGCACACTTTATATTCCAATATTTACACATGTTTTGGGAAAGGGGGGATAGGGACAGTGTATAAACAGCAGTATAATAGGAGTCTGGTAGCAGCAGTTGTGATGTGAGTAAAGTAGGTTTACAGCATGTTTCCCCTCAATGCTTAATCTATTTTGGCAAGGCTGTATTTCACTATTTTTGCAGGTTGTATAATTCCTAGTCTAGGTAAATAAAGTTGATGTATTAACAGCAATGATGCTATAACAGAAATGGAACTGCAATGAAGCACAAACCCTAAACATGTTTTACTCCAAACACTAAGGACATTCATCTGCAGGATGTGCACTGGAACAATGGGTAAAAGCTAACATTGACAAGATACTTTATGTATAGTATACACAGAGGAACTACTTTTTACCAAATAAGAAAATAGTGGTGTTAGCCACCCAGGTGGAACGATTATCATCCAAGTGATTGCTGTTTTCCCAGCCCAGAGTGATAAATATATAATTTGCATTCCAATAGATACAAGTGTGCGGCCCCAAAGTTTGCTCATACCTCTCTCGATTCACTGATGTAAACTTTTCCATATCTGAATTTCCGAATATCAAATTAATCTTATTTTCGCTTTGACTGCTTCCGTACATTCTATTTGCTTTATTTTAATTCACTTGCAGGCACGTCTGCTGCTCTGACCAGCTGTACCTTAATACATTGTGTTAACGGCAAATTTGTGATAGTATTTAAGTGTAGTATTTCCCATAATTCACCAGTAATTGGTTTAATCACAAAGATTGAACTTGCTTCCTCCCGTCATCATTCTCTCCAGCTAACAATATGTATAAAGTTCTATTTGAAGTTGAAAGACATCCTATTACAAGTTTCCCCAGCTTTTGTTTATGTCAGTGTTTAAAATATGTGTTTTGTTAAGAAGAAAGAAAAAAAGTTAAGTTTACTGTCGTTAAGATCAGTAGGAAGCAGCCTTGGCGGGTAGATCAGTATCTCCACTGAATGGACCATTTGTTGCCAGTAAAAACGATCTCCCCCAGCCGACCTGTTCCACTTTTTAACAATCAGCTCACCTCAACCCTGCAACACTGTGGCACATAAACCCCAACAGGATAAAAGATTAATGTGATGTGACACTTTGTGCCTGTCACACATTTGGGCACACCATATTTTCCTGATTGCTCTGCAAGATATCTATAGGCCTACAGCCTCTTCCCTCACAGCTCTGGCAGTCAGTCTTGTTGTTGCAAAGAGCTGCAGGAAAGCAGTAGCCAATCACATCATGCAAATCGCAGTCGTTTGTTTGGACGTGCGCTGCATCAGAAAGGGGGGAAAAAGGAGGGAGAAACGAAGCGAGAACAGACGGGTATGCCTCTGTGTTCTTGACCCCTCCGTTTTGTTCTTCATGCCTCTGTAGCTATGGCGACAGGGTGTATGACATGCCGTTGGACACCTCAAAGATCAACAAGATAAACATATGGCCGCCTGCATAAAATCAACAGGAAATATGTGTTTCGTTTGTTTTTCCATGTCATTTCAAATCCCATCTCTGTTGGTCACACGCCAACAGGTGGCTCGCTAGCAAGGTGACACAACGTTTTATTTAACAGGACCTACCATATGCCTAAACGTATGGAAAGGTTGTTTTCTTGTCTTGGTGACATATGCCGATGCCAAAGTTGCTACGTTGAGAACTTGTTTACTTGTCTTTACAATTGTATGGTATCCTCATGGATAAAAAATATTTCCTGAGTGGATAATCACAAATTAACATGATCAAGTCCCTCGGGAATGGTTGCAATTATAAGTTACACTATTTTATGGCCAAACTACTGTATGAAAGTGTAAGTACAGTGCACAGTGTGCTTTGAAACATATGGATATTTCAATTAAACACCTTGTGTGATAAGAATCAATTGATAGTTCAACCAGCGTTGGTGTAAATGATGTCAGGAAGTCAATGTGCAGTGCATTTCCTCGTAGAAGACAGTGAAGCAGTCAGTCAATAGCGAGTTTGTGGATATTGATGAAAACGGGGAACATGTCCTGGCATGCCCTGTCAACCTCATGTCTACAGAGCTAAGGAAAAAAAAGAGGAGCGATCCATAAAATCAGTTTTAACATTGACATTCTCCCAAAATCCTTGGACAGGGAATATGAACTTGAGTCTTAAAATCAATATATTGAAAAAGACTGTGACAATCAAAGATGTCAGAAACCTGCCCAATCTAAAAGATAAAACTACTTGACACCCAGCGTCATAACACGTCATGACACGGTCGTAACCATGTCATAATATGGTCATAACACTGTCATGACCCATATATTTACAGCTGTTGTGTAATAAATTCTTTACATCATATTGTAAAGACACTTCATGACACTGTCATGAAGCATTATGACCATTATGCATCACTTTACTTGGACTAAGACAACACTTTACTTGGACTAAACTTTAAGACACTGTCAAGAAGCATTATAACCATCCTTTGTCTATTTACTTGGACTAAGTAAATACACTTTATGACACTGTCAAGATGCATTATGACCATCATAATCATATAAGCCAGATAGGCCTGTCACGCTCACTACCGGTCAAAGGTTTTAGAACACCTACTCATTCAAGGGTTTTTCTTTATTTTTTACTATATTCTACATTGTAGAGTAATAGTGAAAACATCACAACTATGAAATAACACATATTGAATCATGTCGTAATGTCACGCCTTGACCTTAGATATCTCTGTTTTCTATATATTTTGGTTAGGTTCAGGGTCTGACTAGGGTGGGTACTCTAGGTTTTTGTGTGTCTAGGATTTTTTAGATGGCTAAGGTTTTGGTATGTCTAGGGGTTTTGTATTTCTATGTTGGCCTGATATGGTTCCCAATCAGAGACAGCTGTTTATCGTTGTCTCTGATTATGGATCATATTTAGGCAGCCCTTTTTCCCACTTTCTGGTGTGGGATCTTGACTATGTGTAGTTGCCTGTCAGCACTATATTGTATATGTCACGCCTTGGTCTTAGTATTTTGTGTTTTAGTTAATTAGTTGGTCAGGCCAGGGTGTGACATGGGTTTATGTTATTGTGTTTTCGTATTGTTTTTTTTGTAGGCATTGGGATTGTGGTTGATTCGGGGTGTGTTTAGTTTAGGTATGGCTGCCTGAGGCGGTTCTCAATCAGAGTCAGGTGATTCTTGTTGTCTCTGATAGGGAACCGTATTTAGGTAGCCTGGGTTTCACTGTGTATTTCGTGGGTGATTGTTCCTGTCTCTGTGTAGTTTCACCAGATAGGCTGTACTTAGGTTTCACGTTCCGTTTTGTGGTTTTGTATCTGTCTAAGTATTTTCATGTAATCGTCATTTGTTTTCATTAAACAACATGAGTAACCAACACGCTGCATTTCGGTCCGATTCTCTTTCGACAAACAAAGAATGCCGTTACAGTATAGCTTCACGTTACGTTTGTTATTTTGTTAGTTTGTTCGGTGTTCATTATTTTAATAAAGAGAATGTACGCATACCACGCTGTGCCTTGGTCTCCTTCATACAACAAACAAGACACCAAAAAAAATGTTAAAGAAATCTTTATATATTTTATATTTTAAATTCTTCAAATAGCCACTCTCTCAACCAGTTCCCACATATGCTGAGAACATGTTGGCTGCTTTTCGTTCACTCTGCAGTCCGACTCATCCCAACCACCTCAATTTGGTTGAGATCTGGGGATTGTGGAGGCCAGGTCCTCATGCTGTGCTCCATCATTCTTCTTCTTGGTCAAACAGCCCTTACACAGTCTGGAGGTGTGTCTTGGGTCATTGTCCTGTTGAAAAACAAACGATTTTCCACTAAGCCCAAACCAGATGGGATGTCGTATCAATGCAAAATGATGTGGTACCCATGCTGGTTAAGTGTGCTTTGAATTCTAAATAAATCACAGACAGTGTCACCAGCAAAGCACCCCCACACCATAACACCTCCTCCTCCATGCTTTACAGTGGGAAATGCACATGCGGAGATCCTCCTTTCACCAACACCGAGTCTCACAAAGAAACGGCAGTTGGAACCAAAAATCTCAGATTTGGACTCTAGACCAAAGGACAAATTTCCACCGGTCTAAGGTCCATTGCTTGTGTTTCTTGGCCCAAGCAAGTCTCTTCTTTTTATTGGTGTCCGTTAGCAGTGGTTTCTTTGCAGCACTTCAATTCAAATCAAATCACATAAAATGTTATTGTTTAGCAGATGTTATTGTGAGTGTAGTGAAATGCTTGTGCTAATAGTTCCAAAAGTGCAGCAATATCTAACAAGTATTCTAACAATTCTACAACAACTACATAATACACACAGGGTTTTAGGTGAAAAGCCAAATTTCTTCAGCCTCCTGAGGTTGAAGAGGCGCTGTTGCTCCTTCTTCACCACACTGTCTGTGTGGATGGACCATTTCAGTTTGTCCATGCTGAGCACGCACCCTTGTGGGGCACCAGTGTTGAGGATCATCAAAGTGGAGTTGTTGTTTCCTACCTTAACCACCTGGGGGTGACCCATCTGGAAGTCCAGGACCCATTTGCACAGGGTAGGGTTGAGACCCAGGGCCTCAAGTTAAATGATGACCTTGGAGGGTACTATGGGTTGAACGTTGGCCTGATTCATGCAGTCTCCTCTGAACAGATGATGTTGAGATGTGTCTGTTCCATGAACTCTGTGAAGCATTTCTTTAGGCTGCAATTTCTGAGGCTGGTAAGTCTAATGAACTTTTCCTCTGCAGCAGAGGTAACTCTGAGTCTTCCCTCCTGTGGCGGTCCTCATGAGAACCAGTTTAATCATAGCGCTTGATGGTTTTTGCGACCACGCTTGAAGAAACTTTCAAAGTTCTTGACATTTTCCATATTGACTGACCTTTATGTCTTAAAGTAATGATGGACTGTCATTTCTCTTTGCTTATTTGAGCTGTTCTTGCTATAATATGGACTTGGTCTTTTACCAAATAGGGCTATCTTCTGTATACCCCCCTACCTTGTCACAACACAAATGATTGGCTCAAATGCATTAAGAAGGAAAGAAATTCCACAAATTCACTTTTAAGAAGCCAAACCTGTTAATTGAAATGCATTCCAGGTGACTACCTCATGAAATGGGTTGAGAGAATGTCAAGAGTGTGAAAATCTGTCATCAAGGCAAAATATATTTAGATTTTTAACACTTTTTTGGTTACTACATGATTCCATATGTGCTTTTTCATAGTTTTTTTAAATACATTTTTATTTCACCTTAATTTAACCAGGTATGCAAGTTGACGACAAGTTCTCATCCACAACTGCGACCTGGCCAAGATAAAGCAAAGCAGTTCGACAGAGTTACACATGGAATAAACAAACATACAGTAAATAATACAGTAGAAAAGTCTATATACAGTGTGTGCAAATGAGGTAAGATAAGGCAGGTAAGGCAATAAATAGGCCATGGTGGCAAAGTAATTACAATATATCAATTAAACACTGGAATGGTAGATGTGCAGAAGATGAATGTGCAAGTAGAGATACTGGGATGAAAGGAGCAAGATAAATAAATAAATACAGTATGGGGGTGAGGTAGCTGGATGGGCTATTTACTGATGGGCTATGTACAGGTGCAGTGATCTGTGAGCTGCTCTGACAGCTGGTGCTTAAAGCTAGTGAGGGAGATATGTGTCTCCAGCTTCAGTGAATTTTAAAGTTTGTTCCAGTCATTGGCAGCAGAGAACTGGAAGGAAAGGCGGCCAAAGGATAAATTGGCTTTGGGGGGGACCAGTGAGATATACCTGCTGGAGCGCGTGCTACGGGTGGGTGCTGCTATGGTGACCAGTGAGCTGAGATAAGGCAGGGCTTTACCTAGCAAACACTTGTAGATGACCTGGAGCCAGTGGGTTTTGCGACAAGTATGAAGCGAGAGTCAGCCAACGAGATTGTACAGGTCGCAGTGGTGGGTAGTATATGGGGCTTTGGTGACAAAATGGATGGCACTGTGATAGATTGCATCCAATTTGTTGAGTAGAGTGTTGGAGGCTATTTTGTAAATTACCTAGTCAAAGTCAAGGATCGGTAGGATGGTCAGTTTTACGAGGAAGCATGAGTGAAAGATGCTTTGTTGAGAAATAGGAAGCTTTATTTACTTTAATTTTGGATTGGAGATGCATAACCTCTCTGGCCCACCCGACACGCTAGCATCCCACCTTGCCAACAATAAATGCAAATGCGCTACGCCAAATGCTAATAGCACTCGTTAAAACTCAAACGTTCATTAAAACTCACATGCAGGGTACTCAATTCAAGCTACACTCGTGAATCTAGCCAACGAGTCAGATTTGTAAAATGCTTTTCGGCAAAAGCATGAGAAGCTATTATCTGATAGCATGCAACACCCCGAAATACCAGAAGGGGACGTAAACAAAAGAATTAGCGTAGCCGGCGCTACACAAAACGCAGAAATAAAATATAAAACATTCATTACCTTTGACGAGCTTCTTTGTTGGCACTCCTATATGTCCCATAAACATCACAATTGGGTCTTTTTTCCGATTCAATCGGTCCTTGTATATCCAAAATGTCCATTTATGAAGACCGTCACATCCAGGAAAAACACAGTTTTTAAACGCAACATTATTTTTTTAAATTAAAAAAGTTGCCTATAAACTTTGACAAAACACTTCAAACTACTTCTGTAATCCAACTTTAGGTATTAGTAAACGTTAATAAACGATCAAATTGATCACGGAGCGATCTGTATTCAATAGGCACAAGTTTGGAAAACGTAGCCCACTTTTCCGGTTCCATTTTTCACAGCTGTGGACCTGAAAACTGGATGTGGCTATTACTCAGATGACCAAGGATTTAGTTGCATCGAAATCACAACACTGGCAACATCGTGTGGAAGCTGTAGGAACTGTAATCCCATCCTTAAGTATTTTTCCTTCCAATAGACAATACATAGACTGGCGGATTGATTTTTTCTCCGTCGATTTTGTGATCAGGTTTCCTTGCGATTTTGACCACGGAACTCGTTCTGTTATAGTCACAGACACCATTGAACCAGTTCTAGAAACTTCAGAGTGTTTTCTATGCACACATACTAATCATATGCATATACTATATTCCTGGCATGAGTAGCAGGACGTTGAAATGTTGCGCGATTTTTAACAGAATGTTGAAAAAAGTAGCCCGATCTCTAAGAGGTTTTAATGTGAGTCTGGAAGGAGAGTTTACAGTCTAACCAGACACCTAGGTATTTGTAGTTCTCCACATATTCTATGTCAGAACCGTCCAGAGTAGTGATGCTGGACGGGTGGGCAGGTGCGGGCAGCGATCCGTTGAAGAGCATGCATTTAGTTTAACTTGCATTTAAGAGCAGTTGGAGTCCATGTAAGGAGAGGTGTATGGCATTGAAGCTCGTCTGGAGGTTATTTAACACAGTGTCCAAAGAAGGGCCACTAGTATAAACAATGGTGTCATCTGCGTAGAGGTGGATCAAAGAATCACCAGCAGCAAAAGGAACATCATTGATGTATCCAGAAAAGAGAATCGGCCCAAGAATTGAACCCTGTGGCACCCCCATAGAGACTGCCAGAGGTCCGGACAACAGGCCCTCTGTTTTGACACACTGAACTTTATCAGAGAAGTAGTTGGTGAGTCAGGCGAGGCAATCATTTGAGAAACCAAGGCTGTAGAGTCTGCCGATAAGATTGTGGTGATTGACGGAGTTGAAAGCCTTGGCCAGGTCGATGAACAGTGGAGAAGGTACGGTGGGATTCGAAATGGTCGGTAATCTGTTTGTTAACTTGGCTTTCAAAGACCTTAGAAAGGCAGGGCAGGATAGATATAGGTCTGTAGCAGTTTGGGTCTAGAGTGTCTCCCCTTTTGAAGAGGGGGGTTTCTTCACTTTTATTCTACAATAGGAAATAGTAAAAATATAGAAAAATCCTTGATTGAGTAGGTGTGTCCAAAGTTTTGGCCGGTAGTGTACATGACCTTATACTGTTCATCATTCAAAAAGAGGGTGTCCTGTCCTGCTCCTGAAATCTGCTCCTGCATTCATCCCAATCATCAGCTACAGAGAATTGGGATAGGCGCATGTCTGACATCAGTGTGTGCTCAATTACAATGATCATTTAATATGGTACATTGAAAAATACATATTATTTGACATAAAAATACTGTTGACACGTAGGCTGTTTTGTAATGGCATGATTTGCCTTATGTGGTAGGTTTTGTGAGTTTTTACACTCTCATGTAGGTGTCATAACCAGCCATAAAATAACAATATATTTCACAAAAGGTATAAGTACATGTGTCATGATAGTGTTATGACCATATTACAATAGGTTATGACAAGTTAGGCCAGACGTTATGACATATTATGACGAGGTTATGACCGCGCTGGGTGTCAAGCAAAGCGTTACCAACACTTGTTAAGACTAGCTGTAATATTTGACATTTTGCAATGATACATTTGGCAAACCTATCTACTTGAGTCTAATTGACTTGGTGTTGGTCTGGCTGTGGTACTGTAGAGCACTCAGACCCAGGGTTTTCAGTTAGGGCTCTAAGATCTACGAGGGCATTTCTTCTGCATTGCAGCACTTTCTCGGATGAATGATGGTTCCTTAAGAATCCGCCACTAAATAGCATGACTGATTCTCTCTAAAGTAACTGCCCTCCACCATTACAGCCCTCTTTAGAAGAGGGATCAATACCTAATTTTTGCTCAGAGAGTTAGGGGAAATCTGACTTTCCTTCAGTTAGGGAAGAAATGCTGGCCCATATTTTTTGGAGTGAATGGCCAAGTGATTCAAATTGTTAAATGTTGCTTAAAAATGTAGAACAGTGCTACTTTAACATGTTTTAATGAGGCTATTTGTATTTTTTATTGCTATGGCTCTTTTAAAATCCTCCTTGAATTGCTGAGGCACACTGATGATCCCTACGTACCAGCCAATAGGGGCTTGCAATCGAGTCATTTAGATTTAACTGATAATATGCATCCCGGGACTGAGCCAGAAGTCAAAGCATTGCCTCGAGCTTCGCTTTAGAATACAAGTTTCTGCTGTGTTCACCGAAGGAATTTCTGTTCAGGTGTACACAGCATTGTGACATGAATCCAACACAGCGATTTTACATGCCAGCTAGGCTTCACTGGAGTCTCACAAGAGGGACAAACACTAAATATTAATGTGTTGTTTTTTTTGTCTTATAATTTCAGCGCCACATGCATTTCTTTTGGCAGGATGTTTGCCTTGCACAAGCACAGCCTAAGTGGGAAGGGAGAAAACCTCATCGGAGGAACCCTACCAGATGTTGGTGTTGCTCACCCACCAAGCATGAAATGTTGTCTGCAGGGAGATTATTTAAAATGTTCTCCTACATGGGGGAAAAGAGAGAAGAGAAAATGTTATTTTTCACCCTGGCTGCAGATCCCTCAATGAGCAAATATAGACTACATTTTAATTCTCCCACTGCTCGAAGACATAATAATCGTTATTATGCTGACATATAATGGAATCCATTTGGTTGGTTTGTTTTGATGTTATTAATACTGCTATTGGAGTTTCTGTGGTTATGTACTAATGCACGAACACTGCAGCAGTTCCTTGTATAATTTATTGGATTCCGTAAAATAAAACTATATCTGATGATAGGTTTGGACAAGTTGCTGAGGATACAAGCTAGTTTTCCAGTGTCTTTGTCATAAATTGGAGACACATATAAATTGAATGTCTTCACTTTCACAGAGGTTTATTATATAGAGCTCTATGATGGATCAATGACCCTATTTGAGCACTGAGACTGGTGATTCTATACCTCATGCATTTATCAACACTGTGTTGTACTGCTGGTCCAACCTCTCAGTTTCCTATTCCCCAAACTACTGCTATTTATACCATGGCCTAATTAGACAAGTGGCCACCCACTAACAATGCCCATAACCCAAAATGCTATGGAAATAAACAAGCTTATGTAAACAAAAGCAAACTCTGAAAATATCATTGTCTGTGATAGAAGTGTGTATATTGATGTGCAGTACATTGTGTGTTTACTTCTGTACATTATGAGTGTGTATGTCAAATTAAATTGTATTACTGTGTTTTCAAGTACATAAAAGGATTAATCTAATTGAAAATTAATGTAAAACGACTCAATATTTAATGTATTTTGGTTTCAATGCGGTGTCCTGCATTTACGATGGTATAGTGATATTGTTGTCTTGTTATCCGTCCTTCCTCTTGACGGGCAGTAGTTCAAGCTTTCCATATACTGTAGGTCACTCAACCAGCATAGGGGTCAAGTATGCATTCAGTAGTATATTAGTGCATATATTGTATACATCCCCAAGGATTACAACTGTTATTTTCACAAGGCCTCAACAACCTATAACCTTGACACCTACTTTATTGAATAAAATACTGTTATATCTTTTTCAGTCATAGCTATCCATCAATCTTGAGAGGTGTCTCCCGTGCACTGTGCTCTTTCCTACCTGAGAACTGCCCTGTGTGACATTTCAGCATCCTTACAATTTGTCTTATCTTCTCAGAGACTAGGAGATTGATTGGAGATGACACAAACATTTCATGATATTCAACCTCTAAATTTTGTATGATTTGTTTGCCCTCTGGCATTTCCCATTCATCTGTCCCTCCTTTTTAAAATCTGTGTCAGCCTGGGTTTCTCCTTCTATTTCTATTAAATGAGGCAACCAGAGGAATTGCCAAATCACTAAATTGGGTGAGGGACCCTGGTAATTCCTCTGAGAGAGTCATTCGACATGTTGAGCAGATGATCGGTTGTCTGGGGCTCTTTTCAATGACAATGGAAACAGCAGTGGCACCACGGAGAACAATTCAATTAACCACGATTGAAGTTATTGAGTAGGTGCATTTTATGTTTCAATTGTGGTGCATAAGAGAATGATTAATAGTATGTCCATGGCGACCCGATAGATGTATCTATGTCTCTGCTATAGCTCTCCATTGGTTTCTCCTAACCCCAGTCTAGTCAACATTTGAATGTTAGTTATTGGCTTCAATTAATGCAAGCAATCACGGCAAGTAATACTGAGCAACAAAATATGCCAACAGCCAATGATAAATGCTGTAGCTAGATTTGCTAAGATACACACCTTCCTGGAGGCAGTGCCAGATCAAATGATCAGAAGCAATTAGTGCCCTGATTAAATGGCAAGTAAATCAATAATACTTTTGTCTGGGGCTATATTCATTTAAAATTAGTGTCAATACTGTTATTAATGGTTGAAATGGCTATCTATGTCCAGTATTGTGACACGCTTAAATTGCTAGATGTAATTTTGTAACTTTATGGTCAAACATTAGCTCTCCCGATATGGGCAAATAGTTTTAATTTTATTTTTTTTAAATGGTTGCTTTTGGAACATGAGACTTGCTTTGAATTTAATAACAATGAATTATATTCATCAAATCAACGACAGCAACGATGCTAGTGATAAAACTGTGGTAAAGTCAACTTGAAGTCCGGAGTCTCAAGGACAATGTATTACTGAACAGACAGTAGACTGTTGCATGTCCTCGCCAACTGAGTCATGCATACTTGGAGATGACTCATTGACATTCAAGGCAAAACTGAACACCTGTTTGTGATTCTGTCACCCCCCTCCACCAGGCGCCAGTACATTTGCAGGGACATGACATCAGTGTGCTTCATGAACGCAGCTCTCTCTCTTCTTAGATCTTCCTCGTCCCGATAAACCGATTCAGTTGTTTTAGAATGGCTTTTCC
Source organism: Oncorhynchus masou masou (assembly GCF_036934945.1). Taxonomy (NCBI): domain Eukaryota; kingdom Metazoa; phylum Chordata; class Actinopteri; order Salmoniformes; family Salmonidae; genus Oncorhynchus; species Oncorhynchus masou. The sequence continues at coordinate 20,743,991 of NC_088218.1, forward strand.
AGAGAAACGATCTAAGAATGATCATGTGTGCTTGGGACAGCATAGTAAAACACTTACGGACATGATTGACGCCTGGCTCTAAGTCATCAAACTTATGATTTGGCCTCTAACCTTTCGACACAGATTGGTATTATATTTTTCTGTAATGGGATGCCCAAGGTTTAGAATAAAAACTTGAGCTGTCATTCATTTAGATGGGCTGTTACAGTTAAATCACCAATGATCCAAGTGAAAGTATGTTTGCTAACCGCTGACAACCCCATTACAGAAGAGAGAAAAAAAATACTTTATGAAATCATATCTGCATCACACAATAGGTCCAATGAGTTATATGCTGTTGATTAAACATGCACGTCCTGGTTTCTTGGCTAATTTCACAAATGACATAAGGAGTGTGACAAGCAAAAGAACAGATGGGTAATGCTGTAGAGGTGGGAGTCAGTATGATTAATTCCCCCAATGATCCATACACCAAAACATGGACCGGGAGGTGCGTCAGCTAGCTAACATTCGCTGTTTACGACACTTCATTGCTGCTAAATTCAAACCTTGTAGGAGTCACGGGAAGTGTAGTTTGCACCACATCCAATGGATGAATTAGAATTACCAGTATATTACAGATGATTAAAGCAGTAGAGCTGTCATGTTAGCAAGATAACGGTTTAAGGCATTTTTCTAGATTAAGTTGCACCATAGCCGTTTCTAGATTCAGCTAAAACGATTCTGTAACTTACACTGAAGTTTGAGAAAGAGCTGATACAGTGTAATAAAACTGTCATACATAAGCAAGAGGCTGGACTTAGTGCTGTAAAGTTTTAGCAGAAGGGGTATAGGTAAAGGTTGGATCCATCATTCCCCAATAGAGTCGCCTATCTGGCATGCGTCTTGGGACACAGTCAGCGGGTGGCAGACATCTGCAGACGAGTAGGAAGAGACAGGGGACCCAGCCTGGGCAAGGGGACAGATGGTTCGCCTAGGAAGGGGTATCAAATTAAGAAAGGGAGACGGGTGGGTGGAAGAAACTGTCCTAAAACATGGCCGACCTCATGTTTATGCATTTTACCTTGCACAGGGACACGAGCATCGGATAGCTGACACCGAAAGGCATACACAAGACATAAAGTTAAGAAAGCTGGTACATCATTTCAAAGAACAAAAGTGAATAATACACAAAACAGCTTGACTTTTTTACAAAAAATGAAAATGCCTATAAAAAGTCCCAGTCCTCTTTGATAGTACGTACCATCACAGAATGGCTGCTGTACAATGTGTGACATCATCAACAACCAACATCACAAGCACAACTCTTTTTCCCCCAACCTAACACTGGATTAAAGCCCACTTTCATGTCATGGAACCAACCAAGTTGAGCCACACACCCCCAAAAAGCTGCAGTGTTTAACACAGCCGAGGAACACAGAGAATAAATGATCAGAGGCATGGAGCAGGTGCTTGACGAGCTGATCTTAACGTAGCTCTCCAGGTTGCTCTGTAGGCGTCAGCTGGTGATTCATTGGGATTAGACAGCGGCTGGCTCTTTGATTGTCAGATCTGTAGCATGGATTTAGTCAGTCAGTTAAACTAGCACCTGCTGTGACCACTAAACATGCGGGCAAAGCCATGCAAACATAAAGAGTTACTGAGCAATTAAGCACAACACTCTTTTACTAGATGTAGAGAGTGTGTGTGTGTGTGTGTGTGTGTGTGTGTGTGTGTGTGTGTGTGTGTGTGTGTGTGTGTGTGTGTGTGTGTGTGTGTGTGTGTGTGTGTGTGTGTGTGTGTTGATGGGGGTGGGCTTAACAACTCAGTCCCTTGTACCGCTTTACATTAAACGTTTTGAGCCCTGCACCAAGCTAAGCCATACTCTGTCTCTTATTCTTTATACTGGAGAACAAGAATTGGCTGTGAATTCTCTCTCTCTCTCTCTCTCTCTCTCTCTCTCTCTCTCTCTCTCTCTCTCTCTCTCTTTTTCTCACAATAAAACAATAGATAACGACATAAAAGTACTGGAAACTACTGAACACAATCCTGCCAACTCCCTGCAGGGCAATGCAACTTTATTTATGTTTATGCTCTATATAATTAACTATTGATTCAAGCTTTTGAAGTCCTCCTTTTACAGATGAGAAGTACAATGGGGCACCCAAGCCAACACTCCCCACATTATTTGGGTTTCTCCAATGTCAGACTGAGTTATAGCACCGTTCTCAGCTGCATTTTGCAGAGGTCCAAGGTGCAATTGATTAGTCTGAACCATGAGTAGCTGTTGGGATTTCATTGATTGACCAGAATGCGAGCGAAATGTGAGGCTCCACTTCAAACTCTGCGTTTCACATCACCACAGCAGTTTGAGCCCAGTTCAAATGAAAGTGCTGTTTGGAAACCTTTCACTTGGGCTTGGCTTGTGGTTTGGCAGCACCCATTTCATGTTGGCATGTCGACAGAGGGACCGAGGAAGATAGGACCCCAACATTAGGAAAGGCACGGACACACCGGTAGTGTTTGCTGTCCTAGAGTACTTAGCACCTCTGAACAGAGTGCCGGACGTTGCAAACCGAATGCAAACCGATTCTACATTTAGAATCGTGCAAAATGGTCAGCAGTCAGAAGTCCACCAGTGGGTGGTCCCTAAAACACACAGACAGACGACAGATGAACGGCGGAGCAACATTCGGTGCGGTGTGCGTAGTCCATAAGATTATATCATAGAGACAGAAGAACGGCAAATTGAGAGGAAATGGGAATGTAGAGTAGGCCATTATCTGAAAGGAATCAACCTTAGAGACCTGTTTTAGGCTGAATGATTACAGGGGTAAATGGCTCCAAAAGTTTCCAGTCAAAGAAAGTTGGTGATTCGAAGTACAGTTTCTTTGGATTAAAATAATTACATTTTTATGGTGAGTTTATTTTCCCATTTCAACTCCCAATTGCCCTACAGGCCCTATCCTTGTGGTACTACAGGGGAGGAGGACTGATTGTGCTTCAGAGCAGGCACATTTAAACCTCCACATTAGGTAATTATTCTGCTAAAAATAGTATTTTAAAAATGTGCAACCGGTTTGACCAAAAATAAAAACAAGTAAATACATAAAAATAGGAAATTCCACCGAATTCAACGATTTAACTGCATCTACTATTCTGAGAAGAGGATTTAGACAAAACAATGTGTGTACTAATGGTGGTGGTGGTGGGGGGTCTTGGATGTTGTTATATTTAACTAAGTGCAGGCTCTGCTGCTCACCTAATTAGATACACAATGATGGTTGTCAGGGTTTAACATTATACTTGAATAAGTGACTACGGTACTTCCTATTTTTCATTATATTTATGCCCTTATGAATCGTCAGGTAATGTTATCTCTCTTAAATGTCCTATTGATGTAACCTTGTTGGCCCCTGGTTAATATTGTTCATCTTGTTGGCACTATTTCATTTTACACATTGGCAGGAATTACCCTGAAACTGAATACCAGAGCCAGGCATTTAGAAATGCATGGCTCAGCTGAATACTAACCTTAGACTAAACTTAACCCTTCGCTAGCATATTGTAGTGTAACATTACCAAAACAACTAACCTACCCACTTGCTAGCATGCCTCTACCTCTCACACTTCCATGTAAATGGTTGTTTATGAATCAGAGAGCATTTCTCAAACTGTTGCGATTCAGACAACGTTAACGTTTCCTGTGAAATCAATTTGGCAAAAAAAGCCTGCTGGTCTGGAGCCTGCAGGTTACCCCACGAGGTACGGAGCCTGCTGGTCTGGAGCCTGCTGGAGCCTGCAGGTTACCCCAAGAGGTATGGAGCCTGCTGGTCTGGAGCCTGCTGGTTACCCCACGAGGTATGGAGCCTTCTGGTCTGGAGCCTGCTGGAGCCTGCAGGTTACCCCACGAGGTACGGAGCCTGCTGGTCTGGAGCCTGCAGGTTACCCCACGAGGTACGGAGCCTGCTGGTCTGGAGCCTGCTGGAGCCTGCAGGTTACCCCACGAGGTACGGAGCCTGCTGGTCTGGAGCCTGCTGGAGCCTGCTGGTTACCCCACAAGGTACGTAGTCTGTTGGTTTTCTGCTCTACCTGGTAATTAACCTCTTACATCTATGGGGGCGCTATTTCATTTTTGGATGAAAAACGTTCCCGTTTTAAACAAGATATTTTGTCACAAAAAGATGCTCGACTATGCATATAATTGCTACCGTTCGAAAGAAAACACTCTGACGTGTCCAGAAATACAAAGATCTTCTCTGTGCGTGCCCTATAACGTGAGCTTCAGGCAAAACCAAGATGAGATGGCATCCAGGAAATGACAAGGATTTTTGAGGCTCTGTTTTCCATGGTCTCCTTATATGGCTGTGAACGCGAGAGGAGTAAGTCTGCCCTTTCTGTCGTTTCCCCAAGGTGTCTGCAGCATTGTGACGTATTTGTAGGCAGATCATTGGAAGATTGACCATAACAGACCACATTTACCACGTGTCCGCCCGGTGTCCTGCGCCGAAATTGGTGCGCAAAAGTCACCTGCCAGTATTTTTCCATACGATACAGAGAGTAAAGCAAGCTTCCACGAACTGCATGTCAATGAAGAGATATGTGAAAAAACACCTTGAGGACTGATTCCAAACAACGTTTGCCATGTTTCGGTCGATATTATGTAGTTAATCCGGAAAAAGTTTTACGTTGTAGGTGACTGCATTTTCGGTTCGTTTCGGTAGCCAGACGCAATGTAGAAAACGGAACGATTTCTCCTACACACAGACGCTTTCAGGAAAAACTGCACATTTGGTATGTGACTGAGAGTCTCCTCATTGAAAACATCAGAAGCTCTTCAAAGGTAAATGATTTTATTTATTTGGTTATCTGGTTTTTGTGAAAATGTTGCGTGCTACATGCTACACAAAATGCTATGCTAGCTTTGCATACTCTTACACAAATTAGTCAATTTCTATGGTTCAAAAGCATATTTTGAAAATCTGAGATGACAGTGTTGTTAAGAAAAGGCTAAGCTTGAGAGCAGACGCATTATTTTAATTTTATTTGCGATTTTCAGAAATCGTTAACGTTGCGTTATGCTAATGAGCCTGAGGCTTTAGTCACGATCCCGGATCCGGGATGGGGAGTTTCAAGAAGTTAATTGTACCCACCTGGTGTCCCAGGTCTAAATCAGTCCCTGATTACATTTACATTTACATTTAAGTCATTTAGCAGACGCTCTTATCCAGAGCAACTTACAAATTGGTGAATTCACCTTCTGACATCCATGATTAGAGCGGCACAATGAAAAAAACGCATTAAAACTGGCTTCAAGGTCCAGAGTTTAGTTTCAGGGCTTTAGACCAAGCTTTCCCCATTTAGGAGATGGTTGAGCTTTCTAAGTGATGTGTTGCGGCAGTGTTGGACTGCCGTGGTGTCAGGAAGCTGTAGGTGGGGACTGTCATCCACATGTAATGCTTAGTTTTTTTCAACTGTTTGAGAACAATTTTGAAAACAGGGCCTGGTTTGTCAAAACACTACACACAATTAGCACAACCCTACACCAAAGTAGCACAACACTTCAGATTATTTGCAACATAGAACACTTGTCAAAACTATACACGACTTTATAAAAATAATATTTTGTTTCCATACGAAACACATTTCATATGACTTCAATCTTTTTGAACCAGTTACACACTGTTGTTGCTAACCTAAAACACTTTTAGCAAGTCTAATTGTCAGTGATTAGAGTACTGTAAATGAAGTACACAGAGAAAGTGCAACTATACAAACACTACACAAGACCAATGCTGCAGACTGAGGAGAATATCATTTATTTCTCTCCATATACCCAAATCAGTCAACATGGAGAATCACAACAACACATGTCCCAGTTTTCATGCTACTACAGTAGTGTGCATAACACTGTTAGCTCAGCAAACAGACAAACGTAAAATACTGTATCGCGTACAGGTTACAAACACAGTAAATAACAACAAACAAAAAAAATCAGAAAAAAACCTGACAACATTGTACAGAAAATACTACAGTAAACATACTATACATTATCTCTTCGCCTAGCTGGATCTGGCCAGAGAATTTCATCAACATCACAAGCAATATCGTCGTTAGCAAGACAACGCGGGAAGAACCGTCTTGAATGTCGAATCCATCCTTGCACAGCTGCGGCGTCGACTTGTTCACAGGCGTCCTCCACGGCCTGAATGAGGGGTACCTGAGCCTGGGGCTGGAGATCGTAAACCTTCCTGACCTGAATGAGGGGTACCTGGGGCTGGGGCTGGAGATCGTAAACCTTCCTGGCCTGAATGAGCGGTACCTGAGCCTGGGGCTGGAGATCGTAAACCTTCCTGACCTGAATGAGGGGTACCTGAGCCTGGGGCTGGAGATCGTAAACCTTCCTGACCTGAATGAGGGGTACCTGAGCCTGGAGCTGGAGATCATAAACCTTCCTGGCCTGAATGAGGGGTACCTGAGCTTGGGGCTGGAGATCGTAAACCTACCTGGCCTGAATGAGGGGTACCTGAGCCTGGGGCTGGAGATTGTAAACCTTCCTGGCCTGAATGAGGGGTACCTGAGCCTGGGGCTGGAGATCATAAACCTTCCTGGCCTGATTGAGGGGTACCTGAGCCTGGGACTGGAGATCGTAAACCTTCCTGGCCTGAATGAGGGGTTCCTGAGCCTGGGGCTGGAGATCATAAACCTACCTGGCCTGAATGAGGGGTACCTGAGTCTGGGGCTAGAGATCGTAAACCTTCCTGGCCTGAATGAGGGGTGCCTGGGGCTGGAGATCGTAAACCTTCCAGGCCTGAATGAGGGGTACCTGAGCCTGGGGCTGGAGATCATAAACCTTCCTGGCCTGAATGAGGGGTACCTGAGCCTGGGGCTGGAGATCGTAAACCTTCCTGGCCTGAATGAGGGGTACCTGAGCCTGGGGCTGGAGATCGTAAACGTTCCTGGCCTGAATGAGGGGTACCTGAGCCTGGGGCTGGAGATCGTAAACCTTCCTGGCCTGAATGAGGGGTACCTGAGCCTGGGGCTGGAGATCGTAAACCTTCCTGGCCTGAATGAGGGGTGCCTGGGGCTGGAGATCGTAAACCTTCCAGGCCTGAATGAGGGGTACCTGAGCCTGGGGCTGGAGATCATAAACCTTTCTGGCCTGAATGAGGGGTACCTGAGCCTGGGGCTGGAGATCGTAAACCTTCCTGGCCTGAATGAGGGGTACCTGAGCCTGGGGCTGGAGATCGTAAACGTTCCTGGCCTGAATGAGGGGTACCTGAGCCTGGGGCTGGAGATCGTAAACCTTCCTGGCCTGAATGAGGGGTACCTGAGCCTGGGGCTGGAGATCATAAACCTTCCTGGCCTGAATGAGGGGTACCTGAGCCTGGGGCTGGAGATCGTAAACCTTCCTGGCCTGAATGAGGAGTACCTGAGCCTGGGGCTAGAGATCGTAAACCTTCCTGGCCTGAATGAGGGGTACCTGAGCCTGGGGCTAGAGATCGTAAACCTTCCTGGCCTGAATGAGGGGCACCTGAGCCTGGGGCTGGAGATCATAAACCTACCTGACCTGAATGAGGGGTACCTGAGCCTGGGGCTGGAGATCGTAAACCTTCCTGGCCTGAATGAGGGGTACCTGAGCCTGGGGCTGGAGATCGTAAACCTCCATGGCCTGAATGAGGGGTACCTGAGCCTGGGGCTGGAGATCGTAAACCTTCCTGGCCTGAATGAGGGGTACCTGAGCCTGGGGCTGGAGATCGTAATCCTTCCTGGCCTGAATGAGGGGTACCTGAGCCTGGGGCTGGAGATCATAAACTTTCCTGGCCTGAATGCGGGGTACCTGAGCCTGGGGCTGGAGATCGTAAACCTTCCTGGCCTGAATGAGGGGTACCTGAGCCTGGGGCTGGAGATCGTAAACCTTCCTGGACTGAATGAGGGGTACCTGAGCCTGGGGCTGGAGATCGTAAACCTCCATGGCCTGAATGCGGGGTACCTGAGCCTGGGGCTGGAGATTGTAAACCTCCATGGCCTGAATGAGGGGTACCTGAGCCTGGGGATGGAGATCATAAACCTTCCTGGCCTGAATGAGGGGTACCTGGGGCTGGGGCTGGAGATCATAAACCTTCCTGGCCTGAATGAGGGGTACCTGAGCCTGGGGCTGGAGATCGTAAACCTTCCTGGCCAGAATGAGGGGTACCTGAGCCTGGGGCTGGAGATCGTAAACCTTCCTGGCCTGAATGAGGGGTACCTGAGCCTGGGGCTGGAGATAGTAAACCTTCCTGGCCTGAATGAGGGGTACCTGAGTCTGGGGCTGGAGATCGTAAACCTTCCTGGCCTGAATGAGGGGTACCTGAGCCTGGGGCTGGAGATAGTAAACCTTCCTGGCCTGAATGAGGGGTACCTGAGCCTGGGGCTGGAGATCGTAAACCTACCTGGCCTGAATGAGTGGTACCTGAGCCTGGGGCTGGAGATAGTAAACCTTCCTGCCCTGAATGAGGGGTACCTGAGCCTGGGGCTGGAGATCGTAAACCTTCCTGGCCTGAATGAGGGGTACCTGAGCCTGGGGCTGGAGATCATAAACCTTCTTGGCCTGAATGAGGGGTACCTGAGCCTGGGGCTGGAGATCATAAACCTTCCACCTCCATGCAGAGAAAAACTCTTCGACAGGGTTGAGAAGCGGAGAGTATAGTGGAAGGTATAGTACTGTCAACATTGGATGGTGTTTAAACCAGTTCTGGACCAAAGCAGAGCGGTGGAATGACACATTGTCCCAGATGACAGTATGTGTATGTAAATGTATGTATGTAAATGTGTGTAAATGTATGTATGTAAATGTGAAAAAAGTCATGTGTGCAGTATGCAATATCACAGTGCTAAAGTGAACAATACAAACCTCCACATATTCATGCCACAGCCGTTTGACCCTTTGAATTCTGCTCAAAATAAATAATGTTTAATTTGAACCTGATGTCTTTTCAGGATGCGTGCCAGTGTTGACTGAGAGACCTGATGGACATTATGGAAAATGGCATGGTCACCGATAATGTTGGCTTGTAGTTCTCTGAGCTTGATGGACATTATGGAAAATGGCATGGTCACCGATAATGTTGGCTTGTAGTTCTCTGAGCCTGATGGACATTATTGAAAATGGCATGGTCACCGATAATGTTGGCTTGTAGTTCTCTGAGCCTGATGGACATTATTGAAAATGGCATGTTCACCGATAATGTTGGCTTGTAGTTCTCTGAGCCTGATGGACATTATTGAAAATGGCATGGTCACCGATAATGTTGGCTTGTAGTTCTCTGAGCCTGATGGACAGTATTGAACCTGGCATGGTCACCAATAATGTTGGCTTGTAGTTCTCTGAGCCTGATAGCATTATTGGCCAAAACCATGTTTATTTTCTCTCTTGTTCTTGCGAGAATATGGTCCCCCTTCCTCTTTGTTGTTCCCGACCCTCAATCCTATGTAGAGAATAATACATGTAACTTACTGTACAATATCACAGGAAGGGGTATAACAAGTGCTGATATGGTGCATATAATAAGCTGCTGATTACTGTAACTGTAGACAGATCTTCTACTTGTTTTCCTGTCAAAGTCCTTATGACAGATGCCACTGTATATCTGCTAAGATTTGGCTGAACTCTCAGTCCAGCCTCACTCAGCGTCAATCCGTGGTTCACAATATGGTCCACTAGTGTTGCACGAATGTCATTTGATAAGTTTGGTCCTCTTCTTCTTTGTGCACGTTCTCCTCCTGCTTCAGGTCTTCCTCGACCTCTGGCTCGGCCTCTGCCTCTTCCTCCTCCTCTGTGTACTCCTCCTCTCATCCACTCTTCTTCTGACTCCTTCCATTTTGGTTGAAGGCAGATGAACCTACCTGATGCATTTTTATAGTGCTTAAACCTGATTGGTGTGTCTACAATTTAGCAATTATGTGCACCTGATGGCTGTGTTCAACAGATTGGCTCATAGGTGTGGTAATATGACAGTCAGTGCTTTGGAATTGCAAGGAAGTGACATCACGATATACTTCTGTGTCTGATGTATACAAGTGTGTTTAGTGTTTTGCAAATCACTGTGTGTAATGTTTTGCAGATAGTTTGAAGCTGACAATGTGCTTACAGTTGTGCAAATCTAGCCTTGTGTTTTGCTCCTAGAGTTTAAGGTTTTACTAATTGTGGGAAAAGTTACATTTTAGTGTGTAAGCAATCGTAAAAAACTGAAACCCAACAATGCTCTCAGTAGACCTGGTGCCTAGTACTCTAAGGTACCGGAGGGCTTGTATAGTAACCTTCTGGATATCATGAGCATTGATGCAAATTGTGTCACATCTATAAGATCTTAATTAAGAGACAAATAGGTGGGGGGTGGGAAGGGTGTGTGTGTGTGTGTGTGTGTGTGTGTGTGTGTGTGTATACATACTTTACCCTCGCTCTTGTGTCAATGACAACCCTGAGCACTTGCCTCTTGAGTAAAATCTTGAAGCAGACCTCTGTTATGTTTTGCCCTATGCTCTCCCAGGTGAGTTGGTGTGTACAGTAAGCCATACAAATGGGCTATAGCCCATACAGTAAGCCATACAAATGGAATATTTTAATAATTTAACGCTATGCATATGCTAGAAGTGTTTGTTTTATCCATGAGGTTATTTCCCAAGGGAGGAATTGAGAATCATGGTTAAACTGCCTTCCAGTACTATCATTAAACATAAATCAAATTAATGGAGAAAGTAGCCCTCACAATAATCAGACTGCAAGGATTTTATATACCGGATCAAGTTGGCCTCCTGAGTGGTACAGTGGTCTAAGACACTACATTACAGTGCTAGAGGCGTCCCTATGGAGCCGGGTTTGACCTCAGGCTGTATCACAACCATCCGTGATTGGGAATCCCGTAGGGTCGCACACAAATGGCCCAGCGTCATCTGGGTTAGGGGAGGGTTTGACCAGGGTAGACTGTCTTTGTAAATAAGAATTTGTTCTTATTAACTGACTTGCCTAGTTAAATAAAGGTTACATTTAAAAAAGTTAGGAAGAGGTCATGATGGTTTCTGGCTGTCAATCATTCTGTTCATCGTAGATACAGGATGATTAATCTGGGTTTGTACAACTCAGTGATGACTTCCTGCCCCACCTGTCAGGACCGATTGAAATTTGACAACATTGCCAAATGTTTGTTCTTTAAAGGCTTTAGTATCAAGATCTAGACCAGATGTATTCAACTCTTACCCAACGAGGTCCAGAGCCTGCTTAATTAATTGCACCCACCTGGTGTGCCAGGTCTAAATTAGTCCCTGATTAGAGGGGCACAATGAAAAAAAGTAGTAAAACTGGCTTCGAGATCCAAAGTTTAGTTTGAGGGCTTTAGACCAAGCTTTCCCCAGTTGGGAGACGGTTGAGCTTTTCTAGTGATGTGTTGTGGCAGTGTTGGACTGCCATGGTGTCAGGACGCTTTAGGTGGGGGGACATGTAATGCTTAACACAATACTACTCTCAGTAGACTTGGTGCCCAGCACTCACTGAGGTGCCGGAGGGCTTGTATACTAACGTTCTGGATAGCATAGTGTCACATCTATGAGATCTAAAGAGACAAATAGGTGGGGGTTGGTTGGGGGGTGGGAAGGGTGTGTGTGTGTGTGTGTGTGTGTGTGTGTGTGTGTGTGTGTGTGTGTGTGTGTGTGTACATGTATGCACCTCTGTGTCAATGACAACACTGAGTACTTGCCTAGGCTCATGAGTAAAATCTTGAAGCAGCCCTTTTTGTTATGTTTTGCCCTACACTCTCCCAGGTGAGTTGGTGTGTACAGTAAGCCATATACTGTACATGTGCTATGGAGATTTCTCTAATTGAATATTTTAATAATTTAACACTATACATATGCTAGAAGTGTTTATGTTTTATCCATGAAATTATTTCCCAAGGGAGGAATTGAGAATCATGGTTAAACTGCCTTCCAGTCCTATCATTAAACATAAATCAAATATAATGGACAAAGTAGCTCCCACAATAATCAGACTGCAAGGATTTTACATGCCGGATCAAGTTAGAAAGGGGTCATGGTGGGCAATGATTCATGGCTGTCAATCATTCTGCTCATCGTAGATAAAGGATGATTAATCCGGGCTTGAACATCTCTCCGTGAGCATCAAACCCAATTTGGTCTAAAAACAAATTGAAACAAGAAATAGTTACAAAGACCACTCTGTTTACCATTTACTGACTCCTTAATCTTTAGTTCATTATAAGCTGTTGGACACAACCTAATAATGGTATGCAACCCTCCTACCTAGTGGGTATTAGAATTCACTCTAGAATCAATTACAGGCTTTGTAGACAGAACCATCTAGCAAATAGCCAGTTTAGCCAATGCTGATGTGTGGCAAATGAAGCCCATCATTACATTGGTACTACAAGTGAAATATCCATGATATAGTTAAAACAGATTACAGTTTCAGTTGATTACACCTATACCTGCACATGGCAAGACTATAGTAATCAAGCGTGCATCAGTTTATCAGATGTGGACATGGTTCAAATTATCTTGATTCAAGGAGCTGGAATTCATGAACAACGTTTTGGTCGACGGAAAAGTAGTATTGAATTGTGTCATTTATCATCATAAGAGTCTATTACATCAGATTATACCGTATGCAGATGCATTGGTGAAAATGGGGACGGTGGTGTACGGTGGGGCGCACCCATTCTCGCCAATTAACGTCCATCACCTTACAAACCCATCTGCACATCTAGAGATCAAACATCACCCTAAATGCGAATCTAATTAACACCGATGCACACAAATGCATATTTTGTGATCCTTTTGTTTCATTACGGTGGCTCGTTAATAATCACTTTCCACCCTGGTGTCTAGTGCAGAAAAGACAGCATACAAATAGTCACCTGGATATTTAGAATAGAAAGCTCAGAGTCTGTGAGAAGAGAGACATCAACAAACATCTTTGAATTCAGCCCATTAAGAAAATCAATCATCTTGCTGCCATAGTTGAGAACACACTATTAAATGTAGAATTCCCACTGTTCCAGCCAGCAGGTTATCGCCACCTCCTGCGTTTAATACAATTTATGAGATGTTTGATTTGCATTTTCATCAAAGATTTGCGTATAATTAATGGAGACCTCTGTTTTAGTGGGAAGCTGCTAATGCAAAGTCTAACTTGCTCGCTCCCTGATGATAATCCATTCAGAATGTAGTAAACAAACTGCTCCAGTGAGGCTTCTGTCATATCTGTAACTTTCCTTTACAGACAAGATGGCTGTCAGTATGTAAAGACTGAGTAGTGCTCAAAGTATGAATTATAGCAAATCACCAGTTTTTACAACTGGAAGAGTAATAATCATTATTCCTATAGCACACACTAAAATGGCTGCAGCAAGCATTGCTTCATCATTGAGATATTGGTTGGCGACAATAACTAATCATGGACAAGCTGTTGTGTGAATTGGATGGGTACATAGTCTGTCACTGGCAGAGGGGTGGCCACTGTTTTCCTTAGCTCTAATTGAGCATCAGTGTTCTAAGAAAAAAAAAACGATTTATTACGAACTGATCAACACTATATCACACATCAAAAGATTTGTCCTTTTCAAATTGAGGCCAGGGATTAATGAATTCTACTGCACGAACTAGGTCAGTCAGTTATGGACATTTCAAGACATAGTTTCTAAACACTTTATGTAGAATATAAAGTAGGCAGATTCACAAGGTTCAGGAAGCTTCAAATACCTATGTTAATGGATCAAAGATGCACACATCTCTTGGGAACGAAGCCCTCATCAGCCTGTTAGCAGCTGAGACCCTTTGGCAGGAAGGAAGATGCTGCTTCTTCTTCTTCTGCCAATGAGGATGACTTCAGATCTGGGATACAAGTAAGCACAGGGCTCAGCATTAAGTATGTTAATGCCCGGAGCAAGTAAAAAAAATAGTAGGACAAGAAGAATATAGGTTTAAGTTGCTTGAATGCACAAGTAAAACAAATACTCTCAGAATAGCCTAATTGTCAAGTAACTCCTATGCAGTCAAGCTCTCCCCTGAACACTAAATATTTTAAACTTACAAATAGATACACATCTTAGTTAGCTACCTCACCCACCTTATCCATTTGATCCGTGGTTCATTAAATGAGGGAATTTTTAAGGGGGGGGGGGGGGGGCTTTCAGACAAGTAAAAAATACATCCTACTTATCCGAAGGGAAATTGTCCGAAAAAGTACAATGTTCATGCCAAGCCCTGAAGCAGAAGCAGAAGGCAGTAGATATGTAAGCAATTTCATTTGCATATTGCTTTAGAGTGTTAAAAATATATACTTTCAAAAACATGTAAACAATTACTTTCACTTCTGTGAACTGCAGGGTATTAAGGATTCAAAAGAAAGTGGTGTCTAGACACACGAAAGTGACCCAGTTGGTATTTCGTGAAAAGAGCCTCATCCAAACTGGCACTTGTGTGTCTGTAGTGGCACACAAACAAAAGCAACACGGACAGATGGGTAAAATCCTGACCTCTGGAGCATTTAGCCAAATGGAAAGCATGTCTGATTGGCCGTGAAAACTCTGCTACTTTTGGGGTCGCAAAGAGTTTGTGATATCTGGGTTCTTTTGGACATATGCCCCAGTAATAAAAACATTATTAAACCAAACCAAGTGAGATTCGGAGATAACCACTCAGAGAGAGATAATGCTTTCATCAGAGAAAAGTTCTCTGATTGGGAATTCAAAAAGCTCTCATAGGGTCGTAACACATTGTCAGAGTGCAGCGATTACGAACAGAGTGATATATGGACCAACACATTGTCTGTGCCTATTCATGTGATTATACCACTGGCAGATCAATGGCGTGTGACGATATTAGCAAATGATGAAGGAAACTGTTCAAGGCACATCGCTACTTCAGAATATTAGTTTAAATTAATTTGCACGCGCTGAACACCCACTCATAGAGAGGCCTTGACAATTAATGCAGGAAATAAAATACTTTATTCTTGGGGAAGATATTCTATCTCCCATCATCCAAGATGGATAGAGCCTACATTTGAATCATTTAGCAGACGCTCTTATCCAGAGCGACTTACACTTTCATCTTAAGATAGCTAGGTGGGACAACAACATATCTGTCATACTAAGTACATTTTTCCTCAGTAAAGAAGTTATCAGCAAAGTCAGAGCCAGTATCCTAGAATCCTTTATACTTTCATGATTCCCTCCCAAAAAACTTGAGGGAGAGACGAACACAATTACACTTTTTGAACTGTGACAAGTCAACACAAGGAAAGGTTTTGGAAATGTGCGAATCACAGCTCTGCATTGTTGGCAAAGTCTATAATCAACTGTGGAAGAATTAGGCAGAAACATATAAACACTGTCCTCTCTGCCAATATGATGATTTTGGCATTCAATTTTGTTTACTCACCACTTGAGGCAGAAAAAGACAGGATCCTTCTCCAATTCATTAATGCTGAGGACGAATACAGTATTATGGAAATGTGAAATCTATTGCCTGAATCTCCCTTAGTAGCCAAAAGCTACAGTGGTTGCTGAGCTGGAATAGATGTGTCTCTCATGGGAAAGGGCACAATCTGTGGCCTTAGAAAGACTCATGGCAGAACATTGCTGTGGTCTTATGGGACAGAAGACAAAAATAGAAAGAATTGCACCGTTTTTTTCCTCCAAAGATGTATCTCCTTTTATTCATTTGAATCATTCAGAACTAGGGATTATTCAACATGAAATGGGGCAAACAGTTGTTGATTCTATCTTTAAAATTCACAACTAATAGCTTGTGGTTTGTACAATAAACTGGACCGTGAGAGCAGACGCCACTTTGACTGGGTAGATTGTATTGTAATAAACATTAGCGGGGCAATTATGATGAATGCTGCTCACTGCGGGTTTCCACAGCAGTCTGGGCCCGCTCGAGAATTTTCATTTGCATCACTTTCCTGACACACAATGGTGATGGTGATTCAAGCATAGAGTACAGTATGTGTCACGCCCTGGTCCATATTTATTATGTTATCTTCATTTATTGGGTCAGGCCAGGGTGTGACATGGGTTTATTTGTAGTGTGTTTCGTCTTGGGGTTGTGTGGGGTGTATAGATTAGTCTATGGCTGCCTGAGGCGGTTCTCAATCAGAGTCAGGTGATTATCGTTGTCTATGATTGGGAACCATATTTATGTAGCCTGTGTTTCACTGTGTGTTTGTGGGTGATTGTTCCTGTCTCTGTGTTTGTTGCACCAGTTTTCGACGTTTGTTGTTTTGTATTGTTCGTGTTTTCTTCATCATTAAAGATGTATCTAACGAACCACGCTGCATTTTGGTCCGATCCTTGTTCCACCTCTCCGTCAGAGGAGGAGTTGGAAGAAACCCGTTACAGAATCACCCACCACAAACGGACCAAGCAGCGTGTCAACAGGCAGAAGCCACAGGAACAGCGATCACAGGACTTCTGGACTTGGGAGGAGATATTGGATGGAAAGGGACCCTGGGCACAGCCTGGAGAATATCGCCGTCCCAAGGAAGAACTGGAGGCGGAGAAAGCAGAGAGGCACTGGTTTGAAGAGGCAGCACGGTGGCGCGGTTGGAAGCCCGAGAGTCAGCCCCAAATATTTCTTGGGGGGGGGCTAACAGGGAGTATGGCTACGCCAGGTAGGAGACCTGCGCAAACTCCCGTGCTTACCGGGGGACTAGAGAGACCGTGCAGGCACCGTGTTATGCTGTGGTGCACACGGTGTCTCCAGTGCGGGTGCATAGCCCGGTGCGTTCTATTCCAGCTCCGCGTATCGGCCGGGCTAGATTGAGCGTCGAGCCAAATACCATGAAGCCGGCTCTACGCATCTGGTCCACAGTGCGTCTCTTGGGCCAGCTTACATGGCACCAGCCTTACGCTCGGTGTCCTCGGTTCGCCTGCATAGCACAGTTCGGGCTATTCCACCTTGCCACACTGGCAGAGCGACCGGGAGTATTCAAACAGGTAAGGTTGGGCTGGCTCGGTGCTCAAGAGCTCCAGTGCGCCTGCACGGTCCGGTCTACACAGTACCACCTCCACACCCCAGCCCTCCGGTGGCAGCTCCCCGCACCAGGCTTCCTGTGCGTGTCCTCGGCCCAGTACCACCAGTGCCAGCACCACGCATCAGGCCTACAGTGCGCCTCGCCTCTCCAGTGCTGCCGTAGCCTTCCTCCTCTCCTGCGCTGCTGGAGTCTCCCACAAGTTTAGCGGAGCCCGAGCCTTCCTCCTTTCCTGCGCTGCCGGAGCCTCCCGCCTGTTCAGCGCTGTCGGAGCCTTTCTCCTCTCCTGCGCTGCTGGAGTCTCCCGCCTGTTTAGCACAGCCAGAGCTGCCAGTCTGCATGGAGCAGCCGGAGCTGTCAGTCTGCATGGAGCTGTCAGTCTGCATGGAGCTGTCAGTCTGCAAGGTGCTGTCAGTCTGCAAGGAGCTATCAGTCTGCAAGGAGCTGCCAGTCTGCATGGAGCAGCCAGAGCTGTCAGTCTGAAGAAGCCGCCAGAGCTGTCAATCTACGTAGAGCAGCCAGAGCCGCCAGTCAGCATGGAGCAGCCAGATCCGTCAGTCAGCCAGATTCTTCCAGATCTGCCAGTCAGCCAGACTCTTCCAGATCTGCCAGTCAGCCAGACTCTTCCAGATCTGCCAGTCAGCCAGACTCTTCCAGATCTGCCAGTCAGCCAGACTCTTCCAGATCTGCCAGTCAGCCAGACTCTTCCAGATCTGCCAGTCAGCCAGACTCTTCCAGATCTGCCATGCAGCCAGACTCTTCCAGATCTGCCGGGCAGCCAGACTCTTCCAGATCTGCCAGTCAGCCAGACTCTTCCAGATCTGCCAGTCAGCCAGACTATTCCAGATCTGCCAGTCAGCCAGACTCTTCCAGATCTGCCAGTCAGCCAGACTCTTCCAGATCTGCCAGTCAGCCAGACTCTTCCAGATCTGCCAGTCAGCCAGACTCTTCCAGATCTGCCAGTCAACCAGACTCTTCCAGATCTGCTAGTCAACCAGACTCTTCCAGATCTGCTCGTCAACCAGACTCTTCCAGATCCGCCAGCCAGCCAGGATCTGCCGGATTCAACTACCTGGCTGGGCTTCCTCTCAGTGCTGGGCTTCCTCTCAGTGCTGGGCTTCCTCTGTCCCGAGCTGCCCCTCTGTCCCGAGCTGCCCCTCTGTCCCGAGCTGCCCCTCTGTCCCGAGCTGCCCCTCTGTCCCGGAGCTGCCCCTCTGTCCCGAGCTGCCCCTCAGTCCAGTGGGGTTCTGGGTGAGGGCTACTAGGCCATGGTCGGCGGCGAGGATGGACAATCCTAGGACGCGAGGAGGGGGGACTAAGACATTCATAGAGTGGGTTCTACGTCCTGAGCCAGAGCCGCCACCATGGACAGACGCCCACCCGGACCCTCCCTATTGTTTTGATGTGCGTCCGGGAGTCCGCACCTTAGGGGGGGGTTCTGTCACGCCCTGGTCTATATTTATTATGTTATCTTCATTTATTGGGTCAGGCCAGGGTGTGACATGGGTTTATTTGTAGTGTGTTTCGTCTTGGGGTTGTGTGGGGTGTGTAGATTAGTCTATGGCTGCCTGAGGCGGTTCTCAATGAGAGTCAGGTGATTATCGTTGTCTCGGATTGGGAACCATATTTAGGTAGCCTGTGTTTCACTGTGTGTTTGTGGGTGATTGTTCCTGTCTCTCTGTTTGTTGCACCAGTCAGGGCTGTTTCGGTTTTCGACGTTTGTTGTTTTGTATTGTTCGTGTTTTCTTCATCATTAAAGATGTATCTAACGAACCACGCTGTATTTTGGTCCGATCCTTGTTCCACCTCTTCGTCAGAGGAGGAGTTGGAAGAAACCCGTTACAGTATGGCTCTTTTTAGGAAAATGACTCATGTACACAGATCATTGAGCTGATAAGGTGAAGTATTTGTCCCCAAACTGCACATGATTCAAATATTATATCTAAGAGGTAGAAACCAGTTTGTCCAAAATCAGACTATCAATATATAACTATTCACAATGATATCAATGTCACGTTTATGATCTTGATACAGGTGAGTTATTAATATCCCTCTATACTTTGTTGGTATTTATATTTCTCACATTGAATGGAATTCAGTATGCTGTTTTTCTTAAAGGACCAGTGCAGTCGAAATTCAGATTTCCCTGTGTTTTATATCATATTGTCCAACAGCTGATGAAACTAACACTGTAAAAGTGTGTCCAAATTTGATCAGTGTTATTTCCTGATAGTTCCTGGTTAATAATACAATTTCTGTGGTGGTATCACCATTTGGTAAATTGGTTAATAGACCAATAACAAAGTGTTCCAAACCTCTGCCAATAACAGCTTGTTTTCAGTTTTACCCTCTCCATTCAGACAATCCTAGCAAAATTCTTGCTTGAGAAATAGTTTTTTTGCTAAACAGCTTTTTGCCCTTTTTAATGGTAAGGTACTTACTTGTTACTCAGAAATGATTTGATATTTATATACAAACGGCTGCTTTGGGACTTTCATCTTTTAATAGAATTTTGTTCGATGGCCACATTTTAAAACAGCAGATTTTGAAACACAGCTAAAACTGCAATTAGATGTAGTCAAACCCCCCCCACCCCGGCCCCCAAAAATAAACTTTTCCCCACAGACTAGCTAATGTGAAGGTAAGGTGTGCGAATACACTCCTACTACATACTCTTTCTGCTCGCTGCACTTTCCTTCCTGTTGCTATGGTAGGCCTATGCAGTGTTAACACAATTTAACTGGGATTACATCATTATTCTGGAAGAAAAATACTCCTATTAATAGCAAGTTGCAGTATAAACTGCCACATCAACCCCAAAGATAACGTTTTACCCTCTTGATTAGTAATAAATGCCTCGCTACGCAATTACGTAACTGTTGAGGTTGGGAGTCCATGTAGTCATTAAATGCTTTTCTAATTATTATTGATTGCGAGTGAGAGAATCAATGCAAATCTAGAGCCACGGAGGGGCCAAGACAGGAATGAACAATGGGGCTCCTTAAACGCAGAGAGAAAATGAAAACTAAAACTGAAGGATTTCTGAGAAATAAACATGAAGCCAAGCTTTTGGGAGACGTCTGTCTGTGTGAGTATTGTCCATTTTCTTATGATCTTTTCTCTTGTTATCTTAGAGAGAATAATATCTGCATCAGGAGTGAAATGAAAAAGTCATGATGAATGCTTGTTTTTCTCTCAGCAACTATTTTCTCCAAGATGGAGAAAAGGGATTGTCTTTGGCAAAGAGAAAAACAAACAACCAAAATGAAGAATTCTATTATGAAAAGTTTATTTCTTTCTGTGACCTTTCACCACAGTTGTTCCCAAAGTTGGTTGTATTAGCTTTTAAATCATGTTGCCCTGAGAATAGTCTGGAATCTGGATAGTGAGGTGGAGGAATGGCCTTGGCAACAATGTTAACCTAAAACATCAAAAGCTACCGGCTCTTTAATATACTACACTGGCATACTGAATCCTCCAATGTTCCAGGAATTTTGTCGCAGCTACATGGGCACATACAGTAAAACTGAATGTATCATGTTTATATTTGGTTGCCTATTTACATGTATGTTCACCTGAAAGATATTAACGTAAAGTGGCATTTGAAATTGCCCCACATTTACCTCATAGACCTTATAACTGGAACCTCCATCAGAAGCTAGCCTTCAGAAGCTAGCCAGCTATATAGTTACTAGCTACTTAGTCATTGTTAGCTACTACTAGCAGTCTTTAACTTTAGCACAGACACCAGTCGCTTTATCCCAGATAGCCCGGATAATATCTGCCAGTCTGCACAGCGCGATATCAGCCCTGAGCGGACTGCTTTTTTCCAACTACATCATCGGATTCCTGCCGCAAGCCCTGCCCACTACATTACACTGGATCATCGCAGCTAGCTAACTGCAATCAAGTGGCTATCATGGCTGACGCCATTGTCCAGAAGCAAGCACCAATTATCCTTGAGCTTGGTCCATTCCCTAGGGTAGCAAACAAAGTACATCAACTACAATACCGCTCTTGCGATTGGCCTGAACTCTTTGTCGACACGGACTCCCGCCGATCCATCACGACTGGTCTGATGACACATTTTGGCTGATGTGCTCTCAACCGTCCTCTGCGTCGTTAATGTCGGTGAGGACCCAGCGACTAGACCCGGCCTGCTAACTCTCTGAGCTCCTTGTCTCCCACTCGCCTAGCGTAGTGACGACTGCTGAGCGGCTCCCTGTTTCGTCCATTGCTGCTTATTCGACCCTATGATCAATCGGCTACACAGCTGATGCCCACTGGACTGTTCATTAACACAATACTTCATTTTGTTTATCTGTCGGCCCCAGCCTCGAACTCAGGCCCTGTGTGTAGCTAACTGACCCTTTCTGCCCATCCATCACCATTTACCCATTGTTGTTGTCTTAGCTGTTTACCCATTGTTGTCTTAGCCCTCCCAATCAACACCTTTGATTGCTTTATGCCTCCCTCTAATGTCAATATGCCTTGTATACTGTTGTTTAGGGTAGTTCTCATTGTTTTGTTTTACTGCGGAACCCCTAGTTCCGCTCTACATGCCTCGGTTACCTCCCTTGCCCCACCCTCTCCCCCCACACATGCGGAGACCACACCTAGCTTAACTGGAGCTTCCAGAGATGCCAGCCTCTCTCATCATCGCTCAATGCCTAGGTTTAGCTCCACTGTACTCACACCCTACCATGCCCTTGTCTGTGCATTATGCCCTGAATCTATCCTACCACGCCCAGAAGTCTACTCTGTTCCAAATGCACTAGACAACCAGTTCTTAAAGCCTTTAGCCAACCCTTATCCTAATCCTCCTCTGTTCCTCTGGTGATGTAGAGGCCCTGTGTGTCCCCAGGTGCTCTCATTTGTTGACTTCTGTAACCGGAAAAGCCTTGGGTTCATGCATATTAACATCAGAAGCCTCCTCCCTAAGTTTGCTTTATTCACTGCTTTAGCACACTCCACCATCCCTGATGTCCTAGCCGTGTCTGAATCCTGTCTAAGGAAAGCCACCAAAAATTCTGAAATTTCCATTCCTAATTACAACATTTTCCGTCAAGATAGAACTGCAAGGCCTCCCTGCATGCAGCGCCAGCTGTGCCATCAGAGACTCTGGGTTCACGCCCAGGCTCTGTAGTAACCGACCGCGAGGTTCGTGGGGCAACGCACAATTGGCCTAGCGTCATCCGGGTTAGGGATAGTTTGGCTGGTAGGATATCCTTGTCCCATCGCGCACCAGCGACTCCTGTGGTGGGCCGGGTGCTGTGCGAGCTAACCAAGGTTGCCAGGTGCACAGTGTTTCCTCTAACACATTGGTGCGGCTGGCTTCCGGGTTGGATGTGCGCTGTGTTAAGAAGCAGTGTGGCTTGGTTGGGTTGTGTATTGGAGGACACATGACTTTCAACCTTGTTCTCTACTGAGCCTGTACGGGAGCTGTAGCGATGAGACAAGATAGTAGCTACTAAAACAATTGGATTCCACGAAATTGGGGAGAAAAAGGGGTAAAACAATCAGCTCCACAGCTGATGCCCACTGGACTGTAGAGATAGCCTGCAGAGTTCTGTCCTACTATCCAGGTCTATGCAAACAGTTTGAGCTACTAGTTTTAAAAATCCATCTCTCCAGAAATAAGTGTTTTACTGTTGCCACTTGTTATAGACCCCCCTCAGCTCCCAGCTATGCCCTGGACACCATATGTGAATTACCCCATCTGTCATCAGAGTTCGCACTGTTAGCAAACTGGGATATGCTTAGCACTCCTGCCGTCCTCAATCTCACACAAATTAACAAGGAACCTACCAGGTACAACCCCAAATCCTTAAACATGGGCACCCTCGTGGATATCGTCCTGACCAACTTGCCCTCTAAATAGACCTCTGCTGTCTTTAACCAGGATCTCAGCGATCATTGCCTCATTGCCTGCGTCCGTAATAGGTCCGTGGTCAAACCACCACCCGTCATCACTGTCAAACGCTCCCTAAAACACTTTGCGAGCAGGCCTTCCTAATCGACCTGGCCCGGGTATCCTGGAAGGATATTGACCTCATCCTGTCAGTATAGGATACCTGGTTGTTCTTCTAAAGTGCCTTCCTCGCCATCTTAAATAAGCATGCCAGACTTGACTGCCCTTGACCAGCACAAAAACATCCTGTGGCACACTGCACTAGTTTTGAATATTCCCTGCGATATGCAAATTTTCATGGAATTCAGGAACCAATACACACAGTCAGTTAAGAAAGCAAAAGCTAGCTTTTTCAAACAGAAATTTGCATCCTGTAGCACAAAATCCCAAAGTTCTGGGACACTGTAAAGCCCATGGAGAATAAGAGCACTCCTCTCAGTCACCACCGATAAATCCACAATAATGCTTCAACAAGCATCCTGAAATAGCTGCAGAAACTGGATCCCTACAAATCAGGTGGGCTAGACAATCTGGACCCTCTGTTCCTAAAGTTATCCCCCACCATTGTCGCAACCCCTATTACTAGTCTGTTCAACCTCTCTTTCATATTGTTTGAAAGACTGGAAAGTGGCCGCGGTCATCCCCCTCTTCAAAGTGGGAGACACTCATGACCCAAACTGTTACAACCTATATCCATACTGCCCTGCCTTTCTAAAGTCTTCGAAAGCCAAGTGAACAAACAGATCACCAACTCGAATCCCACCGTACTTTTTCCGCTATGCAATCCGGTTTCCAAGCTGGTCATGGGTGCACCTCAGCCACGTTTAAGGTCCTAAACAATATCATAACCACCATCGATAAAAACAATACTGTGCAGCCATCTTCATTGACCTGGCCAAGGCTTTCGACTCTGTAAATCAGCGTATTCTTATCGGCAGACTCAAAAGCCTTGGTTTCTCTAATGACTGCCTCGCCTGGTTCACTTACTACTTCTCTGATAGAGTTCAGTGTGTCAAATCGGAGGGCCTGTTTTCCAGACCTCGGGCAGTCTCTATGGGGGTACCACAGGGTTCAATTCTCAGGCCGACTCTTTTCTCTGTATATATCAATGATGTCGCTCTTGCTGTGGGTGATTCTCTGATCCACCTCTACACAGATGACACCATTCTGTATACTTCTGGCCCACCGCCACAGACACTAGACACCCCCCCTAAACCTCCAAACGACCTTCAATGCCATACAACACTCCTTCCGTGGCCTCCAACTGCTCTTAAACGCTAGTAAAACAAAATGCATGCTCTTCAACCGATCACTGCCCGCACCCGCCCACCCGCCTAGCATCACTACTCTGGAGGGTTCTGACTTAGAATATGTGGACAACTATACTGCCTCCCCCACCCAGCAAAATAGGCAGTACCTGCTCATTTGGTCGAAAATGAGTTAATGTTTGTTACATTTGTTACATGTGGACTACACATTTTCGATCCTGCCTCTATTGTATTGGGTTCTGGGGTCATATAAGCAGTAACTGTTACTGTGAAACCAAGGTAAATGGCATTAACTGATCTTACTGCCTTTTAGCTCGGTTTTAACCTGCCCTTGGCTGCAGTTACTGCTTTTTACCTTGGTTTCATATTGTTTATTCTGATAGTGATGCAATCGAACCTGTTTGACACTGACTGACAGCGACACACACATACATTGCTAATCTAGGGATACAACACCATGAAACAGCATTCCCAGGGGAAAATGATGGTTGAACTTGCTCTGACACGCTAACATCCAGACACTGGTAAGAGTTAACTAGCTATGTAGATCTGAGATCGAAATTAATCAGCTTGCTAACAAGCTAGCGAGCATAGACTAACACTGCTACCTGCTCTCATAAGAGGAGATCTGCATTTAATACTAACTTCAATCTATTATAATTATAATATAATGAATTATATTCTGAAATTTCATCTGATGGTTTCTTTGAATCAGTACAACCACCTAACTAAAAGTGATGCGCCCCTACCATTAGCATGAAGCAATAGATTTGTGCTACATGCTCCCATAAGCAACGACCAGCAGTTAATACTAGCTTCAATCTATTATACCTATAATTAATATAATCCTGTCACGTCCTGACCATAGAGAGCCCTTATTTTCTATGGTAGAGTAGGTCCGGGCATAACTGTTGTTTTTTTCTAGTTTATAATTTTCTATGTTGGTGTTTGGTATGATTCCCAATTAGAGGCAGCTGGCTATCGATGCCTCTAATTGGGGATCATATTTAAGTAGCATTTTTCCACCTTGTTTTATGGGATATTGTTTTGAGTTAGTGTATGTTACACCTATTTGTTACGGTACATTGCTTGTTTCGTTCTTCTTTGTTGTTTTGTGCATTTCTAATAAATAATTTGTGGAAACCATATCGCGCTGCAGCTGACGAATGTGACAGAATATCCCATCAATCCAGGACCAAGCAGCGTGCCCAAAAAGAGAAAGATTTCTGGACATGGGAAGAAGTGATGGGGATGTCATGTGTCTCCTCCTCGCACTCTCCCTGAAGTGCGTGTCCCCAGTCTGGTACGTCCTGTGCCTGCTCCTCGCACTCGCCCTGAGGTGCGTGTCACCAGTCTGGTGCCACCAAGCATCAGGCCTCCAGTGCGCCTCCCCAGTCCAGAGCTTCAGGCGACGGTCCCCAGTCCAGAGCTTCCGGCGACGGTCCCCAGTCCAGAGCTTCCGGCGACGGTCCCCAGTCCAGAGCTTCCGGCGACGGTCCCCAGTCCAGAGCTTCCGGCGACGGTCCCCAGTCCAGAGCTTCCGGCGAAGGTCCCAAGTCCAGAGCTTCTGGCAACAGTCCCAAGTCCAGAGCTTCAGGTAACGGTCTCCAGTCCAGAGCTTCAGGCGACGGTCTTCAGTCCAGAGCTTCCGGCGATGGTTCCAGTCCAGAGCTTCAGGTAACGGTCTCCAGTCCAGAGATTCTGGCAACAGTTCTCAGTCCAGAGCTTCCGGCAAAGGTCCCCAGTCCAGAGATTCTGGCAACAGTTCTCAGTCCAGAGCTTCCGGCGATGGTTCCAGTCCAGAGCTTCAGGCGACGGTCTTCAGTCCAGAGCTTCCGGCAAAGGTCCCCAGTCCAGAAATTCTGGCAACAGTTCTCAGTCCAGAGCTTCCGGCGACGGTTCCAGTCCAGAGCTTCCGGCGACGGGTCCCAGTCCAGAGCTTCTGGCGACGGTTCACAGTCCGGAGCTTCCGGCAACGTTTCACAGTCCGGAGCCTCCAATGACGGTCCACAGTCCTGAACCTCCAACGACGGTCCGCAGTATGGAACCTCCTGAGATGGTCCACAGTCCTGAACCTCCAGCTCCATGGCCGGAGCCTTCCCTTGCGCAGATGCCCAGTCTAAGCAAGGCGTCCAGTACAGCTCCAAGGCCAGAGTCTTCTGCGTTGGTGCCCAGTCCAGGCACAGCGTCTAGTCCCGCTCCATGGCGGGAGCCTTCCCCTGCACCAATGCCCAGTCCAGACATGGAGTCCAGTCCAGCTCCATGGCCGGTAGCCTTCTCCTGCACTGCTGCTCAGTCCAGATATGGTGCCCAGTCCCACTCCATGGCAGGAGCCTTCCTTGATACCGAGGTCCAGTCCAGGCACAGTGTTCAGCCCAGTTCGATGGCTGGATCCACGGGATGAGCGGGTTCTTCGGCCCGCACCACAGCCGCCCCCGATGCTGGCGGATCCACGGGATAAGCGGGTACTTCGCCCTGCACCAGAGCTGCCACCGACACTAGACACCCCCCCCTAACCCTCCCTTTTGATTTCAGGTTTTGCGGCCGGAGTCCGTACATTTGGGGGGGGGGTACTGTCACGTCCTGACCATAGAGAACCCTTATTTTCTATGGTAGAGTAGGTCCGGGCATAACTGTTTTTTTTTCTAGTTTATTATTTTCTATGTTGGTGTTTGGTATGATTCCCAATTAGAGGCAGCTGGCTATCGATGTCTCTAATTGGGGATCATATTTAAGGAGCATTTTTCCACCTTGTTTTATGGGATATTGTTTTGAGTTAGTGTATGTTACAATTCTTTGTTATAGTTCATTGTTTGTTTCGTTCTTTCTTTGTTGTTTTGTGCGTTTCTAATAAATAATATGTGGAAACCATATCGCGCTGCAGCTTGGTCCGATAATTATTCCAACGAACGTGACAAATCCATAGTTGTATTCTGACACTCCATGGGTTATTTGAATCTGTAATGTTACACCACACATACGATCTCTAGCCAGCTGACGGTCAGTTGGACGTGCACCCCATACTCAATTGTCAAAAGCCACGCACACTCGTTTTCTGGATGAGCACACACACAGCATTGCTAGCTCATTAATAATATATCTACTGACATGTTTCTGGTTTTCTTTTATATTCCAGTATTGCGTGACTGTCCCGGTTAAGAAAGTTAAAATCCCATATTGTATCCATGACCTTTGTTGGTGGCATATGTAATTAGTACAACAAGCTTTGACATGCCAAATATGTGCTCAATGTGTTTGCTTCAGTGCCATGACATGAATGCAGAAAAAAAAAAGTTTTTCATTACTTCCACCAATCCATGTGGTCTAGATGATTAGTATCTATGCAGATCAAAGTTGCCATGTGAGGGTGTATTAGGACAGTACAACCATGTCACACTAGGTTTTATTCCTGTCAATGTTCATCCATGCAGTTTTTTTGTATTTGTAAATATAAATACATTTGAGAGCCTTTTTGGGAGCAGGTATGAAATTAATAGATTAAATTTATGACAGTGAAAATTATTATGATAATGTTTGCACAAGATAAAATCAACATCATTGATTATATCCTATATTATAGAACAACTGAAAATGATTATGATCACATGTTTGAACACCACAAAATGTCAGTATTAATTATTATCATCCATGACTGAATAGAATCATTAGGATGCAGGTCCCTGATTATTTGCTCTATTTATTTCAGTTGAGTTTGAGGGCCACATTCCAACAAAGATTCCTGATCTACCCCCTTTAACTGAAGTCACAGTGTCAACACTATCTGAAGAAATAAAGAACCAGTGAGGGGTCTCTGACTCCATAGACATCAGTCTATCGGAAGAGAAATCAATTGCCGATGATGATGATGATGATGAAGATTACCATCCACTTTTATAGTTGGATGTTCCAGCAGTGGCAGCTGAGCCTGTGGACACAACTCCAGAACACCTATCAAACAAGAAATCCAAGATTGCACCAATGGGTAAGCCATGTGGTCCCAAATGCAAGAGGCAATGTACTAGGCAAAAGGAAATATGGGAAAAGTATTGGGAGAAGAAGTATAAGGAGAAGAGGACATGGATCTTCCACATGGTGGCACAGCAATCAAAGAAAAATATCACTGTTGGCGCTGACAGTCGACGCAGCAGGTCATTTCTGTACCATCTTCCAAACCAGAGCGGTTCTGCATAGCAGGTGTGCAAAGTGTTTTTCCTGACAACATTGGGCAACCACCCAAAAAAATGACAGGCTGATTGTCACAATGATGAGCAAGTCAATCACCACCAAACTTATTCCACCAAAGGATCAGAGGGGAAAGAAAGCTTCAGCGAGCAAATTGAACATGAATTCAATCCTGCAACACATTGAGTCCTTCCATCCCCAAATCAGCCACTACATACAAGCGCATGCCCCACATCGCCTCAACCTCCCTAGTGACGTCAATATTCGGTTCATACATAATGACTACAAGGAGAAGAACAAAGATGCCAGCTGCGGTTACAAAACCTATCGCAAGGCGGTAAAGGGAAGGAACATCAGCCCTGTGAAGCTCGGCGAGGAGTGCGAGCTCTGTTTGGTGCAGGGTCATCATCTGAAGATGGAGCACAGGGAGAATGAGGCCATGGAAACCCAAGCCTGCCAAGACAACAGCCATGCAGTAAATGAATTCACCATCACCAACCCCGACTGCATGCAATGTAGAAAATATGAGGAACATAAGAAGTCTGCAGGGCAGAGCAGAAGCCATTACCAGGCTGATGCACAGAAAGATTGGCCTGCGGACTGGTTTGTGAGGAGTGTTGATATGCAAAAAGTCATCATGCCAGGTGTGAAAACAGCATTGTTCACAAGAAGAATCGTTGCCTATCACGAGACATTCGCCACCATTGGAAAGAAGTCTCAAAATAAGAAGCAAACGATCTCAGTGGTGTGGCATGAAGGAGCAGCTGGTCGGAAGGCAGAGGAGATTACTTCATCTTACATAACAGCACTGGAGAGAGAGAGAGATGTCAAGCATGCAGTGTACTGGGTGGATAACTGCACTTCTCAAAACAAAAACCGGTGCCTCCTTACTGGTGAGTGTTGTCAATGCTGACTCAACTTTGATGGAGGACATCACCCTCAAGTTCTTCGAGCCAGGACACACCTTCATGACTGCAGACAGTTTCCACCATGGCGTGGAACAGGAAATGAAAGCTCAACCTGGAGGTGTGGTGTACGACTTCGGGGACTTCCTCCATGTGGTCGCCACTTCCAATACAGGCAAGGTGGAGGTGGACAAAATGAAAAAGGAAAACATCCTGGCGTGGAAAGCTGGCCATTCCATCGTCAAGCTGAAGAAGGCAGCAGCACCAAAGCTGAGATCCAGTTGAGGCGTGGATCCAGGAGCCTCTTCTACAAAGTCTCCCATGAAGAAAAGGACTTCACAGATCTTGACTTTATCATGAGGAAAGTCACTCTAGAGACACACTCGACACTACGTACACAGGATAGAGGGATAGAAGAGTCCAAGAAGATGGACATAATCACCAAGCTGTGTTCTCTGATGCCTGCAAATCGAAGGCAGTTCTGGAATGCCTTGGCTGTGAACAGCGCTGTGGAGGATGAGGAGTGATACGGAAGAGCACTGAAGAAGTTTTACTTTAAAATGACATTTTAATTAAAAATTAAATGTAAATATTCAGCATTTTATCAATTATAGTTAAATGTCATTTGGGTCCTCTTATGAATATGAACATGTAAATATGTTAAAAATGTATTCTTAAAGCTGTTATTTATTTATTTTTTCAAAACAAATACAAATTAAAATGCTTTTTTTTGCAATCTCATGGTCATTTTTTATCATTTGAATTACCCTACATCATACTTCTATCATGTTCCATCATTATGTTTTACAAGACAGTTAATCATTTCATGTAATTCAAACAATTGCACTGCTGCTTTTCACATGTATTCTTATGACAAGACATGGGCTACTTGTCAAACACAGTATGTAATATGACTGATGCAGAACCTACATCTCGATGTAAATGGAACTGGTATCTAAGAGGAAGACACACCGAAGGATGCAGTTTCAACTCTGTTACACTGTCAGTAATTACACTGCTCTTGTATTAACAGCATAAATGAGAAATATAGTAAACTAACAAATGAAAATAGCAGATAATGCTCTTAGCTTTGGTATTACCTTGCAATTTATAACATGTCATCCCAAGGAAGAAGGCAGTAACTGCCATTTAATGGTCAAAGGTCATGTCAGAGGTCAGGGTCAACATTAATAAAAAAATGTACTCATAGTAAGGCAACAGATCATTACATCTCCAATGATCACCCTAGAATTCATTTGGCTGGACAATTAAACAACTTTGAAGCCATTTTTCTCAGTTCCACTCTATGGGCAGGTACTGCCTTTTTGCTTGGGAAGGCAGTATAAATACCTAGGTGTCTGGCTAGAATGTAAACTCTCCTTCCAGACATATATTAAGCATCTCCAATCCAAAATTAAATCTAGAACCGGATTCCTTTTTTTCGCAAACAAAGCCTCCTTCACTCATGCTGCCAAACATACCCTCGTAAAACTGACTATCCTGCTGATCCTTGACTTCGGCGATGTCATTTACAAAATAGTCTCCAACACTCTACTCAGCAAATTGGATGCAGTCTATCACAGTGCCATCTGTTTTGTCACCAAAGCCCCATATACTACCCACCATTGCGACCTGAATGCT
The DNA here is from genome assembly GCF_036934945.1 of Oncorhynchus masou masou. NCBI lineage: Eukaryota > Metazoa > Chordata > Actinopteri > Salmoniformes > Salmonidae > Oncorhynchus > Oncorhynchus masou. The sequence continues at coordinate 20,774,909 of NC_088218.1, forward strand.
CTCGTTGCCTGGTCCTCGCTTCATATTTGTCGCTAAACCCACTGGCTCCAGGTCATCTATAAATCTTTGCAAGGTAAAGTGCCGACCTTATCTCAGCTCACTGGTCACCATAGCAACACCCACCCGTAGCAAGCGCTCCAGCAGGTATATTTCACTGGTCATCCCCAAAGCCAATACCTCCTTTGGCCGCCTTTCCTTCCAGTTCTCTGCAGCTGTCCACAGCCCATCGGTAAATAGCCAATCCAACCAACTACCTACCTCATCCCCATATATTGCTTTTTTTAAATATTTTTTGTTCTGCTTTTTTGCACACCGTCATCTGCACATCTATCACTCCACTGTTAATTGCTAAATTGTAATTACTTTGCCACTACGGCCTATTTATTGCTTTACCTGCCTTATCTTACCTCATTTGCGCACACTCTATACAGATTTTGTATTGTGTTATTGACTGTACGTTTGTTTATCCCATGTGTAACTCTGTGTTGTTGTTTTTGTCGCACTGCTTTGCAACTGGCCTACCTGGTTAAATAAAGGTGAAATAAAATCAAAATTAAAAAATGATGTACAGTATGACAGCTTGCAAATAGTAACGCATCAAGATCTGCATTTGAGATGTCCTTGCTACATGAGTCTATTCCAAAAACTGGCCTCACTTCTGAAAAAGTCCATCAGAACGTCACAATTAACTGGAGCAAACGTATCAATCTGTGACTGTGACAGAGAGTCAATGAAACTCATTAGTTGGAAGCATCAGAGGTGAACCCAATTTTATATTTGACAAAAGCTGCTGTGTGTGTGTGTGTGTGTGTGTGTGTGTGTGTGTGTGTGTGTGTGTGTGTGTGTGTGTGTGTGTGTGTGTGTGTGTGTGTGTGTGTGTGTGTGAGAGAGAGAGAGAGAGAGAGAAGGAGAGAGAGAGAGATGTGTACTCGTGATCATGTTAAAAAGAAATGGCAGCAGTATTATTCAAATCAGTATTGGCATTTAAACAATGAGGATGATAAGACCACTTGCTTTGACATTTTAATATTAGTTTTAATATACTGAGTATTCTGCCCATTATCTCTCTATGAATCCACCCTGATCTATCTGTGCTGACAACCTTCCTACATACCAAGCTGTTTCCCTGAGCTGAATTGTCACAACTCTCCACAGGAAGTGGGAGGATGTTGGAAGTCTCTATGCCAGTAAAGATCTCATCTCAAATTTCATTAAAGCCTTGGAGACAGTAGTCTTAAACTGTCATGGAGCAAGCCGGTGTGGTGTCGGTTTCAATATGCCCAGGAAATCTGTTTCCTCTGTGGCCTAAGAGCATATGTTCACAAACAGTTGACTGTAATCCACTCGCCATCTCCTGTGATTGATTGTTTGCACACAGAGAAACACAGCCAGCTCCTCTGAGTCAGGGGAAGGGTATAGGCCACCTTAACCAGAAATTGGTAAATAATTACAAGTGGAACATCTCTATAGATTCCAATAAAATTAGGAGGGGAGGTTGTTGTTTTATTCAATTTAGAATGTATCAATACAGCTGCTTTGTTAGGCTATGGTTTAGTGAATTTATCAAAACATCAACATCAAAACATCAAAACATACAGAATGATTGGCACCCTTGATAAAGATGAGCGAAAAAGACTGTAGACAAACAATAATAGGCGAAGAAAACAAGTATGCGACCTGTACTTTGTTATAAACTTTAGTGAACTATTAACAGAACAAAAAAAATAACACATATAGACCGTTTCCTATGACAAAAACAGGCTAAATGGATCCACCTCCGAGCCCAGGAGGTTGGTGGCACCTTAATTGGGGAGAGCGGGCTCGTGTTAATGACTGGAGTGGAATAGTTGGAATGGAATCAAATACATCAAACACATGGTGTCCAGGTGTTTGATGCCATTCCATTTGCTCAGTTCCGGCGATTAGCAGCCTCCTGTACCACCAAGATACTGTCACTTCCCACAGATTAAACAAGCATTAGAATGAAATAGGCCTCTCAACCGCTTTTACCCACAAGCCATAAGATCCCTGAACAGGTAATCAAATGGCTACCTGGACTATTTACATTGTGTGCCCCCGCCCCCAACCCCCCTCTTTTTACACTGCTGCTACTCTCTGTTTATCATGTATGCATAGTCACTTTAACTATACATTCATGTACATACTACCGCAATTGGCTTGACAAACCAGTGCTCAAGCACATTGGCTAACTGGGCTATCTGCATTATGTCCCACCCACCACCCGCCAACCCCTCTTTTACGCTACTGCTAATCTCTGTTCATCATATATGCATAGTCACTTTAACCATATCTACATGTACATACTACCTCAATCAATCTGACTGACCGGTGTCTGTATGTAGCCTTGCTACTTTTATAGCCTCGCTACTGTATATAGCTTGTCTGTTTACTGTTGTTTTATTTCTTATACTACCTATTGTTTACCTAATAACTTTTTTGCACTATTGGTTAGAGCCTGTAAGTAAGCATTTCACTGTAAGGTCTACCGCTGTTTTGTATTCGGCGCACGTGACAAATAAACATTTTGATTTGATTTGATTAGACCTTCTTAGACTGACTAGTATACGTTAAGTGAATTCCCTTGACCTACTGAGTTGTAGATAATCACCCATCGTGTGCGTATAGTTTTTTATATAACGTGTTTGGTGCAAAGGTGCATTAATGTTTTCTACGCACGAAAGTCTGATAGTGTCATGGTCGTCCTCCTCTTCAGATGAAGAGGAGAGGCGAGAAGGAGCGGAGGACCGAAATGCGGCGTGGTATGTGTTCATGATGAATATTTAATTAAAGAAAGTACTGAACACTGAATACAAAAACAATAAACAACCGTGAAGCTATAAACGAGACCTGTGCTGACCCAAGCAACTAACATAGACAATCACCCACAAACAAACAGTGCAACCCAGGCTACCTAAGTATGATTCTCAATCAGAGACAACTAATGACACCTGTCTCTGATTGAGAACCATACTAGGCCGAAACATACAAATCCCCAAATCATAGAAAAACAAACATAGACTGCCCACCCCAACTCACGCCCTGACCATACTAAATAAATACAAAACAAAGGAAATAAAGGTCAGAACGTGACACATAGACTATCCTGTACGCACTTCCTTCGTATACATCCCTTTGCGTAGATTTTCATGTTGCACTTATTCGTCATGTTGCCTCTTATACACAGATGTGATCATGTTGTATTTAGGTTTTGGATATAGCTTATTTTCCTGACATGCAACGTTTACTTGTCCCCACCACGTCAGCTTCCGTTTACAACGCTGCCTGAGGAAGACTGTAGTAGTCGAACTGCCTGCAATTGTTCGTCCTGATGTACAATGCTGTCTGCTCCTATATGTATTATTTTATCAATATATTCCATTAATAGTTTACTGGCTTCTTTTTTGGATCACCTGCCATTTAGGGGCCCACCTTCACACTGCCTTCATCCCACCTCAAATAAATAATACAAATAATGAGCTATACTGTATGCTTCAATTATGTTATTTCATACTAATACTAATTGCTCAGAGAAAGAGATTTTGATTTAACATGTAATATTTGTATTTTTTTATATGGAGGAATGTTCTATGATCCCTCCAAATGTTTTTTTTTAAATCCCATAAAACAGTTAAGAAAGAAGCTAAGTGCTATTATCCTCGCAGGCTGAGGTTTTGACAGATATTGAATACGGGGTTGGCGATCATTCTGACCCCTCTCTTGATGAGAATCTGTATTACTTGTTAAAAAAATATATGTATCTGAGCAATTGTAGTTGCGTAAAATATATAATTTCCTTTACAGTACAGCCCAGTATTTGTATTTGTAATTTGTAATTTGATACAGTATTTTTTGCTCATCTTTATCAAGGTTGACAAAAATATTTGGACCTGACTGTATGTGAAGCAAAGCCAACTCATGTAAGATTTACATGTAAGAATACACAACTATGCAAATCAGGATTATTTATTTGAAAGACATTTCACTAATATTGACTATTTGAAACAAGATAGTCTTATTTTTATTCTTTTTCCTGAGTATGGAAAAGGAAGTGACCTTATTCATGGCCTGTCTCTGACCCAGAACTGATCCTGCTGCTGTCTGGCACACTACACAGGGGGCACCCCCTCTCCCCATAGGTACAACCGCTATAGCAGGCGGATGCTGAGAAGGACAGTGGTTTTACAATGCATAGTCAGGTGTAACATCACAATAACACAGTCGTGGACTCCCTTCCTCCATGATCCAAGGAAAAAAATGGATTTCCTGTCTTGGATGTGAGGGAATCAACCAACCCAAAGCACAACGCCTTGAGTTTTTCTGACTGGGGGGAATGTAAATGTTTCATTCAAGTATTAGTTCTCACCAAATCTTCAGGCTTGATTGGTGATTTACTAACTTTGGATCGATAAATTAACAAATGTAAATAGACCATGTAGCTTTGAACAGTCATATCCCGTGGAACAAGTACAAAAGTACATTTCCATACAAAGAGCCAACTCAAATCGCCATGGATGGAAATATGATTTATTTACCCATAAAGCATCAGTTAGTGAGAAAAGAAAGAAAACAACGCTAAGACAACAATCAAATAACTTCAATCATGTCGTTCATAATGATGGAGTGGTACAGTGTCTGAAATGCTGGTTGTGGTATGTCTTTACACAGTCCTCTATCAAACCAGTTCCGTGCTCCAGTCAATAGTTTGAAATGATTTATATTGTCTTCCACACTACTGTGTAATTTAAGCGATGCTGGCCTTTATCTGCGCTGCAGCCCCGCCAGGATAAATCAATAGGTTTCTTCTCGATATAAATGGATGACCTGTACCTACACTTCTCTATCTCTCACAATGAAATTCAACAGGTATCAGGCAGACAATTTCACTTTGGGATGCTAACTAAACTACGTAGCTCTTGCTACATATTTCACATCGATACCAACATTTTGTCCACAATCGCAACTTGGAATGCATGTACCTTTATTGTGGTTCTCAAAATGTACATAAACACCTAACTCTTTTAAGTTACACTTCAACAAAACAGCATATTTTTACCACCCTATAGAATACATTTCTGGGGGGTAAGATTACCTTGTCAGCCTGTACACACCTAGTATACAGGAATGTACAAGTTACCTGTCACGTCCTGACCTTAGTTCCTTTTTTATGTCTCTGTTTTAGTTTGGTCAGGGCGTGAGTTGGGGTGGGCACTCTATGTTGTGTATTCTAGGTTTTGTTTTTCTGTGTTTGGCCTGGTATGGTTCCCAATCAGAGGCAGCTGTCGATCGGTGTCTCTGATTGAGAACCATACTTAGGCAGCCTGTTTTCCCACTATGGGTTGTAGGTAGTTGTTTTCTGTGTCTGTGTTTTACCATACAGAACTGTTTCGGTTTTCATTTATTTCTCGTTCTTTTGTATTCAGTGTTCGGTTATTTTTCATTAAAATATGGACACTTACCACACTGCGCTTTGGTCCACACCTTCTTCACACGACGACCATTACATTACCATTGTTCTCTGTTCTTAAGAGTTAGGTAGTTAGCCCCCTGCTCAGTCGTGCTGCATCAGTGGTTTGACCTGTCCTCTGAAATGTTATTGAATTAACAGCAATAGTTGTTTGGAGGTTGTGTGCTCTACCCATGGCAGATTGTGTCAGAAGGAGATACTGTTCAGACTAGATGACATGTCACAATTATCCTCCTTCGTCAGTGAAGTAGAGAAATGGAAGTCTTTCTATATTACACTTCATACAAAGTACAATTCAGATTTTTTTTCTAATGATTTAAGTAGCATCAACAATGGGTTAGATAGATCTGGCCACAACAATTTCCCTTCATATCATGGATGTGTAGACCAAATTGTCCACCATAGCAAAACATGTTGAGGGGATGTTTGTTTATCATCAGATTAGATCAACATGAGGCAAAATGCATCAAGGGTGCGACGCTGTCAGAGAACGACCAATCAATGCAATTAATCACGTCCAATACCACAAATGAATTAGATAAGATTCATGTTTTTGCCATCTGCTGCAATGTACTATGAATTTGCTTATGTATAGATGTAGAATCCTTCAACAGTATGTATGCTCTTCCTCTTCTTCTCTTCTCCCCAGATGTGAAACACTAGGGGTTGAGAGATGAAGCTGAAAACAATAGGTTGGTGATAATAGTTTGACTTTGGGATTTAGCTAATCTCCCGTGGGCAGATTCTGCGTGTAGACTGAGGAACCTGCCGGGACTGAATGTGATACATGAGATAATGAGCAGCAGTAGTTTTGGGATTTGGGTTTTCGTCACTTGTTATATGGACAGATTAAGATTGGGCGAAGGCGATGCTTAAACTGCTTTCCTTTGTGTGCTTTGCGCTTGTGCCCACATAGATTGGAAGGGGGTATCAAGAAGGAGGTATCCAGATGTCATTTGTAGATACTGACAGAATTGTTCAAGGCGAGGAATCCAAATAGCGCTCGTGGAAAGATCACCACAATACAGTAATTGAGAGGTATCATTAAATTGCACTGTTGTCGCCTGTAATGCTTCAGGTTTTTTATGTCACAGGATATTGTTAGTTATTGTTATATACAGTGCCTAGTCAAAGTCTACACACCCCTTGCACAATCTTCTCATTTTGCTGCCTTAAATGTAAATTTGAAAAATGTGTACAATTTGTATTTTTTTTCTAATGATGTACATGACCTAGAAAGAAAGAAAGAAAGAAAGAGATGATAGAACATGTTTAAGAAGACTAAGGCAGGGTTTCATATTACTTTTTATTTATTTATTTTGATCCTAAAAACTCCCCAGTCCCTTTCGGTTGCTGGATCGAATCCCCGTGCTGACAATGTAAAAAACAAAATACCCCCCCGCACAGGGTTGGGTAAAATGCGGAAGAAACATTTCAGTTGAATGCATTCAGTTGTACAATGGGCGAGGTATCCCCTTTTCCCTTTCCCTGCTGGTGACGAGCATACCAATAACATGATGCTGCCACCACAATCATTTAAAATCTGTATACATGTATCTAACGTATTAGCTGTATATCTATAAATTATACTGCAAATAATTATAATGAATAATATTGACACTGAAAAGTAAATAGTTAATGGAATATTATGTCTTATGTTTCATCGTGCAAATGGTTTTGTATCAGTAGGTCTCAATACCACACACTTATCTGACTAATTCCGGGAACAAATGATCTCAAGCTTTTCTTAATTTCTGCATATACTGTATAAATCATTACACATTATCGCAGGTGAAGATTTAATTACAATTTTAATAGATTCCATAGCTCTTAATTACGTGAACGGAAATAGTCTCATTCTCCCAAGTAGCTCCTGCTCTTGGAAGGGCATATCAAGGTGCTCTTGGGAAATATGCTCAACTGCCGCTATCTCTGTGACAGGGGAGACAGAGGGGTAATGTGTGTGGTCGTGGCAGGATAAAGCTCCATGCATACGGATATTAATGGAAAACCAGATGGGACAGAGGCAGTGACATTGTCAAGGTATCTAACACCTGTTCAACCGCTCTCTGGGCCTTTTCTTTGTGATGAAAGTGCCTCGTCTGCATGATGAACATGGTGTTTGAAAAACAAGCAAGTTTCTGACATCCTGACTGGTGGTGTGAAAACAGGGTTTTACGTGTGGAGAAATAGGAAATGAGGGGGACAGAACTGTACAGAGCTCCATTAAAAGTGCATTCATAATTACAATACTGTAGGGAATCGTGCAACTTTCTATGGTGACCAACAGAAAGTGGCAATTATGGATGCAAATGGTAAGGTTGTTTTTGGACCTTGGCACGTTTTGAGGGTTGTTTTGAGGAAAGAAAATGAGTGTTGAATATTTGAGTGTTGAATAGCTGAAGAACCTGATGTCATTGAATGCTCTATCTTTATCATTATTACAATTAATAAACTATAATGTCAGAGTTCATAAGATAAAAAATGGCTTGCAATGTAGGCAGCATTTCATTCACATACTGTTTGCTATATAACGTGGACTATTGGTTTGGAATAATTGATTGACACAAAAATGAATGTGTGCTGTTGTTTCCAGTGAGGCCACCATTCATCATCCCCTAACTCAGTGACACCAAAACTTAATAGATGTTCGGGTTGCCTCTTTCACTGCCTCCTCCCTTTGTCAAAATCTCATTGAAAAATATCCAATTATTTGCAGTTTATTACAATGTCAGAAGCAAGCGCTGATAGTGAGCACTAGAAACCAGACCCAGTTGTGCGATCGTAATTAGAACACCTATCTATTAATATGAGCCATTTGGATGCTTGATCTTGATTATTCATCACTTCTTGTATGCACACATACACAGCTGCCTTAGCAGTGTGTTGCTGTCTGTGCCTCCCCATCTGTTTTGGAATGGTTCAAATAAACTAATGAACGTGTGAGATTGGGGAGAGAGATGTTGTGTCGCCGGGAAGAGAAATTAGTTAAACCCAAAATTGGGCTTTATTAATTTTTTTTCAGTTGACAAGCTCTATCTCCATAGACATTCAAGGGAATTTACAAAACAACATAAAGTCCACATACTTTGATATTCGTCCAATTGACTAATGATTTATGTGAATTTGTGAGTTGTGAGCACTAATGTCAAATCTAAATAGCACATTCTGAGAATAGTCCATCAAGGGTAATGCCAGTGTGCCACTTTCTTATATTTATGTGTAAATTACCCTGTTGATATATGAAATCCATCTTTCAAACATCTTCAACGTCTTCAATTAATCAAAACGAATGAGCATGTATCCTTGGGTGTTGATTGAGTCATTAATTTTGTTGAGCACATCTGACAGCTTTATGTCAAGCACAGTCAAATCTGAAATTGTGTGATTATACTGATGTGGCCTAAGGAATATCAACACAAAGATAACACTGTGATGTTCAAGTGGTGTGTTATTAGAGCACGATGACAATTTATGAAGCGGAGCAGGTGTGCTCATTTTCTAAGCGGTGGATTTCAGATGGATACACAAATCAATAGACACTATCAAGATTTTGACTGCACCCTACTGTGGAGTATTGCCCCACTACATAATAATATGGGCTCCCGAGTGGTATAGCAGTCTAAGGCACTGCATCTCAGTGCAAATGACATCACTGCAGCTCCTGGTTCAAATCCAGGCTACATCACATCCGGCCTTTGTTGGGAGTCCCATAGGGCGTCATCCAGATTGGCCGTCATTGGAAATAAGAATTAGATCTTAACTGACTTGCCTAGTTAAATAAAGGTTCAAATAAATAAATAATCATAAAATAATAAACAGTTCAAATGTTTGCCTTTAAGTGTATTGAGCCACCAAAATATTGCTATAGCACTATATTACACTGCTATAAAAGTTATGCTATGTGTTATACCTTTCCCAACCAATGTGTTAGGAGAAAAGACAGCAAAGTAAACAAAGTGTTGGGAAGCTGGAAGACACTAAGAGCTGGACGTTTTTGATGGAGCATTTTGATCAATAAATGAGACTGAAGTCCATGTGAATGCTCTTTTTTTTCTTCTTTTTTTCTCATCCTTTCATGTTTGTTTCAATCTTTCAATCACCTGCAACACATAACAGCTCATTTGCATTCTTCTTCATGCAGCCATCCATCACTTCATATTCCCCAGACATTACAGTCTGAGAATGTATGTCAGCCATGCATCAGCCTCTGAACCAGGGGTGCACAATTAGAATTCAAACATTTTCTCCCCCCAAAGGTCCAAACCATTAAAATGTCTAACGTGCGCTGTGATTTGGGGGCATATGTAGTTCTTGTATATGTATTGCTAATAAACAAAGTACTACATTTCAATGACATTTCACCAGTATTTATTGCACATTTTCAATGCAGGCACATTAAACATGAGGTAAAATAAATATGCAGTTCAATCATACATAAAAGTCAGAAATGTTCTCATTTCAAGCAAAACAAGACGGCATCTTCACCAAAAAAGAGAACAAAAGTTCCTTTTTCTGAAAAAAGTGCTTAGATTTTTGAACAAATAAGAAACCACAGGTTTAATATGTATCTTTCTCTCCCACTTCACTTCTCCATCTCTCTTCTTTGGTGAGAGAAATGGGCTTTTGCTTTCCCTGCCAGTAATTTGGAATGGAATGAAGTCAGTGCCATTGTCATGTAGGTGCTCATTGGTGAGTCTAGAACAGTACTTATTATTAATGATGTTCATAGTGGAGATAGAAGACTCACAACTGTATGTGGAGCCAAACATGTTCAAGGTGTGTAGCTCTACTTTGGTTAGACCAGGGAACACAGTCTCAGACACAGCCTGCAGCCAGTGTCCTGATCAGTTAGTTGAAAGTGCTCTCTCTCTTAGTGCAACATTTGCTTGCAGATCAAATCAGTTCCGTCTGTAGATGCCCACTTGAAGGTCTGTGTCACCTCCTTTGAAAATCCCCTGACATCTGTGATGAGGAATATATTCTCAATTTGAAGAAGGTGCTGCTGTCCAAGACTGAAGCTGTCAAAGAGATTTCTGAAGTTTCTAATCAGCTTATCTATGAAGACAACATGGGGAGAAACATCTCTCTCACCCAGAAGCTGTTCCTGCGCTTTTGGGAAGTGTGCACAGTCTCCTTGAACATCTTCCTTGAATACTTCCAGTTTCCACTTGAAGGAGCGGACAGGTGTCATCAAATCACAAACTGAATAGTTCTTGCCATGTCGTTTCACGTTGAGCTCATTGAGGTGTATTGTGATGTCTACCGAAAAAAGCAACAATATTCATTTAGCTCTCGTCTTGCAAAAAAAAGTGAAAACTGTGTTGCCTTCTGACTCCTGAGCTGTACTAGGAAAGCTGTTATCTCCTTTCGAATGGACCAAAGGTGTTTCAACACCCTACCTTTACTGAGCCATCTTACGCTGTTGTGCAGCATGCAGCAGTAGGTAATTTGCCTCAACTTCTTTTAGGAATTCTCTCAGCAGGCAATGTTGTTGAGATGAGGATGCCCTGAGGAAGTAGATGAGTTTCATCATTGTATTCGTCACTTCAGCATACTCTTCTGACAGATTGGCGCACAGGACAGACTGATGAATGATGCAGTGGTAAGCTGTGAGATCAGGGTTGTCCTCTTTCAGCTGTGCCACAGCTCCTCTCTTTCTTTTCCTGTCAAGGCAGGGGCCATGTCTGAGGTGATAGAGACCACTTGTTTTGGATCTATCCCCCTCTTCTCAGCTTCTCCTTTATGGCCATGTATATGTCCTTTCCTCTTGTGTGTCTTGAGTGGTGTTACACCTAAACAGGTCTTCACAGAGTTCCTTCTTCTCTGTGTGGTAAAACATCTAACATACACCAGAAGCTGGGCATTATCACTCACATCAGTAGGTTCATCAACAGCTAATGCTCTGCATGGTGCACTACGAATAGCTTCATCACGCTGTGTTATTACATCCTCTGCTAGTATTTCACTCTTTCTTGTTGTTGTTGTACGTGACATTGGGATTTGCTTGATCTTTTTGTTTACCTTCAAGCATAGTTTCAGCAACAGCATTCATGCACTCCATCACCACTCCCCCATCAGTAAATGGCTTTTGGTGTTAACCCAAAATCCAAGCTACATTCATTTGCACATTGTTGGGCAGTGAATGCATGGGAGAGGACTCTGGTGGACCGATCACACTGGGCTTGGAGCTTGTTTATTTCCCGTGCCCACACCTCAGACTGCTGTGGATATGTTTGCTCGAAAGATCTGTGCTTCATCTTGTAGTGGCGCTTCACATTGGCACTTTTTATTAGAGCCACGGTCTCTGAACATATCAGGCAGAGTGGTTTGACACTCGCTGCGGAAAGGATAAAGGCATATTTGTCTGTCCATTCTGTCCACTCCATTCTATCATTTCTCCTCTCACTTCCGCTTTTACTTCTCTCGCTGTCTCTCTCCCCGACAACGTCAGTCTCCTAACATGCATTGTAAACATTCAATTTGATTGACTGAGTTTCGTGAAGTGATTTAAATAACGCACGTGATTGGACAACACACAGTAGTATGGGCCGCTGTCTGGAACCTTCCCAGCTGCGCTGAGCCAGCACAGTGTGTGTGTACATTGAAAAAAAAGGTTGCTTCATCAGTATTTAATTGAACAATTAGTTCTGAGAAATGTGTCGAGGTCCAGATAGAACCTTCACTCGGTCCGGATGCGGACCGAGGTCCGCCAATTGTGCACCTCTGCTCTAGGCCTTCAAAGGAATGAAATGTGTGAAAATCCATCTTGCTTAAGGTTCAATGAAGCAATTTCAAATCAAATCATTTCTGGCTAACAATTAAGTCTCTTAATGTGATTGTTTTCATCGTTTTTAAAAAATTACAAAAATAGCTTCTTAGCAAAGAGCAATTTCTCAAGTGAGAATTTTGCTAGGACCATTTGGGAGTGGTCTGATTGGGGAGGGTAAAACGGAAAACTAGTTATTGGCAGAGAGGTTCGGAATGCTGTTTCTTATTGATCTACTAACTAATTTACCAGACAGGTCAACACTCCATCCCACCAAAACAGACTGAAATTTCAGGCGTGTTTTTTCAAACAGCTCTTACACTAACATGGCATTCTCCAAATTTTCACAATTTCTAAGTATTATTCCAACCTCATAATGTGAAACTTAATAATCACGTTTTTGACTGCACTGGGCCTTTAAAGATGATATAGTAGAGAGGAATCTGGCAGGATTCCAGAAGAGGAATGGCAGGCAAGCAGGCAGTCAGATATGATCGGTACAGGCAGAAACTCGAGAGAACAGGCTACTGCCAACCCATTTTAATCCATCATTCCACATAAATTCTAATACTGTTGACTCTCCCGACTCGCACACTAATCAACCGCATTGCCCGAACCACTTAGCCAACATAAGGACCGGATTTTCTAATGAATCCGTTGAGAATCGAACCTCTAGTTGTCCTTATTTTGGTGGGTTGTAAACGAGATAGCCGTGCACTGTACCATATTTTTTAAATATACGCCAATAATAGTGGGTATTCCAATGTCTATGACTAATTGACAGTGAGAGTGCTAACTTTTTTATTCAGGCAGTTTATCTGGCCTTTCTCACACCGCGCCCTGATCAGGCCCCGCCATAAAACCAAAATAAAACGCATTCATGCAGAAAATCTTGTTAAAATGCAGCTTGTAATGAATCTTTTTTTATACCCCAACACATCAAACTTGCTGACCCTTATTTATGACATGGACTTTGGACTTGCTTCATAAGTCGGTGAAATTGCTGCGCTGATTTAATAACACCTCATTACGTATTTAAGGTAATACAATTAAACATCTTGTTAGAGACCATCTCCCAAATAATGTGTTTTCAGCCCCTTGCATTACAGTGCTGTACAAAACATGCAAGTACCACTAGTGGTACATTGTGTGTCTTGTAAATGTCTCGGTACTGTTAAACATAATAAACCACACTAAGAGTGTCTGTCTCTGTGTACACAGAACAAGGCTTTATATTCATCATTAAAACAATTTCCAAAGCCCCGTGGGAGATGTGTCTGATACATGAATGGTCCCAGTTTTGATATGGAGGGTGTTTGATAGTGTGGCGTCAGTCTTTCTCATATACAGCACATTCGGAAAGTATTCAGACCCTTGACTTATTCCCCATTTTGTTAAGTTACAGCCTTATTCTAAAATTGTTTTTCCCCCTCTTCAATCTAAACCTCATAATGACAAAGCAAAAACACTCTTGACATTTTTTGCAAATGTATAAAAAACAACAACACCTGAAATATCCCATTTAGATTAGTATTCAAACCCCTTTACTCAGTACTTTGTTGAAGCACTTTTGGCAGCAATTACAGCAATTGCAATTACAATGAGTCTTATTGGGTATGATGCTTGGCACACCTGTAATTGGGGAGTTTCTCCCATTCTTCTCTGCAGATCCTCTCAAGCTCTGTCAGGTTGGATGGGGAGCTTAGCTGCACAGCTATTTTCAGATCTCTCCGGAAATGTTTGATCTGGTTAAAGTCCGACATTCAGAGACTTGTACAGAAACCACTCCTGCGTTGACTTGGCTGTGTGCTGTCGTGGAAATTCATACTGAGAGAGAATTTGTCAAATATTATATTTTCAAAAAATCATCATTTAATACCGATTCATTATTGCAATTATGAAGCCATCAACCCCACACTCTTGAGTGTGTTGCAGAGAGCTTTACCATTACAGACAATGCAGAGTGCTTAGGGTTGTTGTCCTGTTGGAAGATGAACCTTCGCCCCAGTCTGAGAGTTCTGGAGCAGGTTTTTATCAAGGATCTCTCTGTACTTTGCTCCGTTCATCTTTACCACGAACCTGACTTGTCTCCGAGTCCATGCCACTTCAGAACATCCCCACAGCATGATGATGCCACCACCATGCTTCACCGTAGGGATGGTGCATGGTATGCTCCAGATGTGACGCTCAATCTTGACCATAGCATCTTGTTTCTCTTGGTCTGAGAGTCCATCAGGTGCATTTTGGCAGACTCCAAGCGGACTGTCATGTGCCTTTTACTGAGGAGTGCCTTCCGTCTGGCCACTCTACCATAAAGGCCTGATTTATGGAGTGCTGCAGAGATGGTTCTCCTTTTGGAAGATTCTCCCATTTCCACAGAGGAACTATGGAGCTCTGTCAGAGTGACAATCTGGTTCTTGGTTACCTCCCTGACCAAGACCCTTCTCCCCAATTGCTCAGTTTGGCCAGGCGGCCAGCTCTAGGAAGAGTCTTGGTTCCAAACTTGGTTCCAAACTTCTTCCATTTAAGAACAATGGAAGCCACTGTGTTCTTGGGGACCTTCAATGCTGCAGAAATCTTTTGGTACCCTTCCCCAGATCTGTGCCTCGAAACAATACTGTCTTTGGTTTTTGCTCTGACATGCACTGACAGAGCAGAGTGACAGGTGAGCTGGAGGTACCTGACAGAGTAAATACATATTAAGAGGTTAAGACCAGTTTATTTGTATTCACCCATTCTGATAATGACTGTAACTCCTTATTTTGACTTTCACTGACTTTGGGATCACTGGGTGCTGACATGTATGTGTGGAATCATCTGCAAAATAGTCATTCTAGCTTTGTGTAAGACCAGTGGCAAATCATTTGTTAAAGTAGAGAAGAGTAACGGCCCAAGGCAACTGCCCTGATGTACATATCTGATGTTAGAGAAGCTTCCACTGAAGAACACTGGGTTCTATTGGATACATAACTCTCCGACCATGTGATAGCTGGTGATGCAAAGCCATAGCAAGTGACTTTCTTCAAAAACAATGTATTATCAATAACATCTAAGGCTGCACTGAAATCTATCAATACAGCTCCAACTATCATCTTATTATCCATGTATTTTAACCAATCATCTGTCTTCTGAGTCAGTGCAGTACAAGTAGAGCACCCTTCTCTATATGCATGCTGAAAGTAGGTAAACTTGTTCTCTGAAAAATAGCATTGTATTTAGACAAACAATTCTCTCCATCAGTTTACAGGCGGCAAACAGATTGGGTGGCTGTTCGAGCCAGCAAAGTGTGCTCTGCTGTCGCTAGGCAGTGGAATTACTTCAGCTTCTTTCAACGCCTATGGACACACACATGCATGTGGACACACACACTTTGGTTAAAGATATAGAAAATAGAGGTGGCAGTACAGTCCGTTACCATTCTCAATAGTTTCCCATCAAGGTTGTCTATACCTGGTGGCTTATCATTATTTACGGAAAACAATAGTTTTTCCACCTGTCCCACACAAAGTTGACCAAATTCAAAACAGCTATCCTTTTCTTTCATTATTAGATCTTTTAACAACAAAAAATATGATGTTTCACAGTTCAATGTTGTAACTTAGTTTCTGAGTTTTTCCACTTTACTAGTGAAATAGTCACTGAAAGGTTTTCTTATAAATGACCCATCAACTTCAATGAGCGATGGAGATTAATCGGGTTTTCTGCCGATGATATTGTTTAAGGTACTCCAAAGTATTGTTTTACGTAATTTTTCTTGGTTTGGTAACATAGTTTCTTCTTTTTGTTAAGTTTAGACAAACATTTCTCAATTTACAGTACGTCAACCACTCAGATGAGCAACCTGACTTTGCCACCTCTTTTGCGTAATTTCTTTGAACCATACAGTTTTTAAATGCATTACCAATCCAGAGGGCTCAAACAGTTCAATGCTTGCTGGCCCACTCCGGCTCTGTGCGGTTGGGACTGTAACAGTAATCAGGTGAAACAGATGACATGACATCCAAATATATTTGGTGCAAAGAGGCATTTTTTCCAAATTCAGAACAACATATGCACCTAAAGAGTTCCACTTGAGGATACAGTTACCAAGCATGTCAATAGTGAAACTTAAATCAGAGGATAAACATTACATTCACAGTTCAATGCTTTTTGGAGTATATACTGTGTTTATGATTGGAGTTTCAGTGTGAGTGGGGGGGGGATCAATGTTGAGGAGGTTTGATACAAACCAAGAAATGTCTTTAAGTGCATAACACCAAAAAACACATATTTTATGTTGCAGAATGAAATATTTAACGCACTCGAACAATGGATTCCATAACAGGATTGATGTGCTTCAGCAGTTCTAGCTTATCACCACCGGCCACACTTTATTGCCAGGGCCTACCTCAAAGAAAATTAAAAGCACCTACAGCCTTTTGATATTTCCATGCCCATTATGGGATGCTGTATTGCTTGGAAACACTATTACCATTCAGACTCTCCCACACACATCCTGCCAGTGCCAGTTGCAATGTGCCAGCAGCATACCACCCTGCATCCCCACTGCTGGCTTGCTTCTGAAGCCAAGCAGGGTTGGTCCTGGTCATTTCCGAGATGGGAGACCAGATGGTGCTGGAAGTGGTGTTGGGTGGCCAGTAGGAGGCACCATTTCCTCCGGTCAAAAAAATATTCCTATGCCCCAGGGCAGTGATTGATGAGATTGCCCTGTATAGGGTGCATACTTTCAGATGGGATGTTAAATGGGTGTCATGACTCTCTGTGGCACTAAAGATCCCATGGCACTTACCGTAAGAGTAGGGGTGTTAACCCCGGTGTCCTGGCTAAATTCCCAATCTGGCCCTCATACTATCATGGTCACCTAATCATTCCAAGCTTACAATTGGCTCATTCATCCCCTTCACCTGTAACTATTCCCCAGGTTGTTGCTGTAAATGAGAATGTGTTCTCAGTCAACTTTCTGAGTAAAATAAATACAAATTGAGAAATCTAAGATGTGTTCCTATTTTTCCCTCAGTTTTTCATCCCTCAAGTTTCAACAAGCACAATGGCTTTTTAAAGGACTGCCATAAACAATACATGCCCACACAGCGTGATTTGATGATAAACTGCTCTTAGATAAATTCAAGGCGGCAATTTATCAGCAAACAAACATGTCATTTTTCTGTGTGTGAGCAAATATGTCCCTACAACTGGGGTTTAAATTGGGATTTTGTAGGTGGTGGAACTGTCCTCAATATTGCTTGTTCTCCCATGGTGATTTAACAGAAATCTATTCAATTCCCACTGGCCACTGCAAGCTGTGTCAACCATTCCTCCCCCATTTAACCACAGCCTACAATGGTTGCTCCACGTCCCACTCGTGTTGTGCCATTGTGATCATGACAGTTAAGATGAAAGAGGTGCAATACAGGTATGTGCTTGGCCGTAATAGGTCAACCCTCCAGCAACTTTTATATTCCGTATATTCTGTATTTGTGCCTTTTTCCATGAGATGTGCTGTGATGCAACATCCCTGGAAACGGCTGCAACTGCAATGCAGAACTACCTGGTATCAAATGGTTACCTAAGGGAACACCTTGTGATGAATCCCAGAGAAAAAAATAGAAATTCCTTGGTACTGTAATTGTCATTTTGCTATGTTATATCTCCAATGAAAATAGCATCATTATGATCAGTACCCATGTTCACCTTGACAAAACATTTAGGCATAATACTACACTATAGTGAGTTAATACATAAAGGACATTGCCAATTCTCGATCACGTTCATGTAGACTTAAGTTACTTGCTTGACTTGGACTACTGCATTAAATGCTGTTTGAGGCAACTTGACGATATAGATTACAGAGGCAGTGTTCACAAAGGAAATCCAATTCGATTATTTTGACCAAAAATCAGCAAACAATATGATCTGATTTGTCAAAAGATCAGATTTGGACTACCTGTGTAAACACAGCCATTTTCACATAGCCTAATATCCACAATACCTCATGGTGCATATACTGTCCAAGTTTGCAGTCATTCCAGTGGGACTCAATTGTTTGAATCGATCAGCAGCACCCACTACAATCTATTCTGATTAACTTGTTTGTGTCTTGGGAAGCCATTGGCAAATAATGAAAAGGTCTGTTATCAGCAAAAACTTAAGAGTTCATGCTACCTCTTGTAATTTCCCAAGATACCACAGCATCAAGGTAGAAAATATGAATTAGGATGAACTGCTGTTTCTTAAAAACATATTGATTGGAACAAAAACTGGAGATCTGCATCTGTAGTTTTTAAGAAAATCTCCCATTGAAACAAATATATGGTTTTTCCGAAAGTCTGAGGGGCTGTACACATGCCAATCTCAAGTTAGGACTTTCCTCTCAGTGCGGTACAATCAAGAGAGTTGGGCAATATCAGAAGTTAAGGGTTGCAAAGCAAAACTTAGTTAATTGTCATCAGGTTAATAACATCGGAACTTCTATAAAATAATTTTGCTAAATTTAACCCTACGAAGTCATGTTTTACCTGAGGCAACAGAGGTATAATAAATATTTTATTTTTATTTAATGACACAGACAGACAGTTAAATGCAGGGACATGTGGCAACATTTAATTAGGCTGTAGTGTGAATGTAATCCTATCAGCTGCTTCCTCAAATAAGCAGGTATTTTTCCTCTGGAGTTCATTTTCAACCAAAGTAATGCTGTTTTCAAAGACCTGAAGAGTTGTCTCCCCAATAAGATAACCTTTCAACCCACATAGCTAATGGAAATTCCTGTAGGTTCGGTAATTAGAGGTAGTTAAGTGTATCCTCTCTGTAAATAGCTTGGAAATCAATAGGCATTGCAGGTGCACTCTTGATGTACTCTATCCTCCCAGGAGCAGTGTTTTTTTCAGTCCCAGTGTTCCTCAACTTCAAAGCCAATATATTCATAGAGAAACCAGGTTTGTCAGTTTAATGGAATAAGAAGTGCTCGATAATATTTTCTCTTCGCTCAAAAATACAGAGGAATAAATATTTACCTCAACATCTGATATTACAGACCTGAAGCTGAATTTTTTTGTTAATGTTGTAAAGTTTCTAGTGGAAGTCTACACACCCCTTGCACAGTCTACACATTTTAAAAACGGATTACATTTTGCCCTACAAAAAGTGAAAGGAACATTTTACAGAACATAAAAAATACAACATTTGGCAGCCATGACAGCTGTGAAAATTTGAACTTTACACATTCTGAAGGGCAACATACTGTTTATCCATTGTTTTTGTCAACAACAAAAACATTACTGAGATAGAACCATTTAGGAACACTCACAACCTCTTCGAAAGCCATTTTGATGTGTCTTTGGCGTTAAAATGTGAGTAATTGTCCCACTTTCAGAAAACTTTGACTGGTTTTCCTCGAACGTTTTACCTGGGCTTTGCTCCTTTCTTATTTATTTTTACCATAACAAACTCCCCAGTCCCTAACGCTGACAAGCAAACCAATAAGATGATCAACAACATTGCATTCACTCCACATGATTGGCTTTTATGACAAAGTGAAAAGAAGGAAGCCAGTGTTTGCAATGAGGCCGTTAATAAGTAATACTGCAAGACAATATGGCAAAGACATTACGTTTCCGCTAAATTAAAAACTACAGGTTTGCGTCAAATTGTAGTGGCAGCATCATGTTATGGTATTCTTGCACCGGCAGGGACTGGGGAGTTTGTCAGGATCAAAAGAAATATGAAAGGAGCAAAGTCCAGCGAAAATGTTTCAGGAAAATATGACAGTCTTCTTACCTCGTACCCTTGCACATTGATCTGCTACTGGTGCTCCTTTATATAGCTCCATATTGATCTGCTACTGGTGCTCCTTTATACAGCTCCACATTGATCTGCTACTGGTGCTCCTTTATATAGCTCCACATTGATCTGCTACTGGTGCTCCTGTATGTAGCTCCACATTGATCTGCTACTGGTACTCCTGTATATAGCTCCACATTGATCTGCTACTGGTACTCCTGTATGTAGCTCCACATTGATCTGCTACTGGTACTCCTGTATGTAGCTCCACATTGATCTGCTACTGGTACTCCTGTATGTAGCTCCACATTGATCTGCTACTGGTACTCCTGTATGTAGCTCCACATTGATCTGCTACTGGTACTCCTGTATATAGCTCCACATTGATCTGCTACTGGTACTCCTGTATGTAGCTCCACATTGATCTGCTACTGGTACTCCTGTATGTAGCTCCACATTGATCTGCTACTGGTACTCCTGTATATAGCTCCACATTGATCTGCTACTGGTACTCCTGTATGTAACTCCACATTGATCTGCTACTGGTACTCCTGTATGTAGCTCCACATTGATCTGCTACTGGTACTCCTGTATGTAGCTCCACATTGATCTGCTACTGGTACTCCTGTATGTAGCTCCACATTGATCTGCTACTGGTGCTCCTTTATATAGCTCCACATTGATCTGCTACTGGTGCTCCTTTATATAGCTCCACATTGATCTGCTACTGGTACTACAGTGTGTAGCTCCACATTGATCTGCTACTGGTACTCCTGTGTGTAGCTCAAAATTGATCAGATACTGGTACTCCTGTATGTAAACTCCACATTGATCTGCTACTGGTACTTCTATATGTAGCTCCACATTGATCTGCTACTGGTGCTCCTTTATATTGCTCCACATTTATCTGCTACTGGTACTCCTGTATATAGCTCCACATTGATCTGCTACTGGTACCCTTGTATATAGCTCCACATTGATCTGCTACTGGTACTCCTGTATTTAGCTCTACATTGATCTGCTACTGGTACTCCTGTATGTAGCTCCACATTGATCTGCTACTGGTACTCCTGTATATAGCTCCACATTGATCTGCTACTGGTACTCCTGTATATAGCTCCACATTGATCTGCTACTGGTACCCTTGTATATAGCTCCACATTGATCTGCTACTGGTACTCCTGTATTTAGCTCCACATTGATCTGCTACTGGTACTCCTGTATGTAGCTCCACATTGATCTGCTACAGGTAATCCTGTATATAACTTCATTCTTCTATTTTTATTCCTCAAGTGTTACTATTTATCTTTTTATTATTCTTATTTTTATCTCTGCCATCCTGGGAAGAACTTGTAAGCAAGCGTTTAAACTTCTTGTGACTCTCAAACCCGGGTCCGGGAGCATAATCATCGCCTGACACTATTTAGCATAATGCAACGGACATAAATCTTCCTAGAAAATCTTCCTATTCATGAAAATCACAAGTGAAATATATTGTAAGTCGCTCTGGATAAGAGCGTCTGCTAAATGACTTAAATGTAATGTAATGATATTGGAACACAGCTGAACCTTTTGTTAATCACCCTGTCATCTCAGATTTTCAAATTATGCTTTACAGCCAATGCTAGACAAGCATTTGTGTAAGTTTATCATAGACTAGCATAGCATTATGCCTTGCTAGCAGCAGGCAACCTTGTCACGAAAATCAGAAAATCAGAAAATCAAATTAAATCCTTTACTTAGGATGTCTTCAATCACGAGACTCCCAGGTAGATTGCCAAAGTTCATTGTTTCACAAAATATTACTTTTGTAGGCGAAATAGCTCCATTTGTTCTTCACGTTTGGCTGAGAAATCGCCCGGAAATTGCAGTCACGAAAACGGCAAAAAATATTCAAAATTAGCTCCATAATATCGACAGAAACATGGCAAACATTGTTCATAATCAATCCTCAATGTGTTTTTCAATTCGATAATATATCCGTCGGGACAATGAGTTTTTCAGTAGGACCGATTGGAGTAATGGCTACCTCGGTATTTTACGCGAGAATCTCTCTCGGAGCAACCATGTGACCACTTATGCAATGTGGCCGCCTATGGCTATTCTTCAACAGAAATGCGTAAAACTACGTCACAATGCTGTAGACACCCTGGGGAATACGTAGAAAGCGTAAGCTCTTTTATGGTACATTCACAACTCAATAGGGACTCATTGGAACGCAGCGCTTTCAAAACCTGGGGTACTTCCGGATTGGATTTTTCTCCGGCTTTCGCCTGCAACATCAGTTCTGTTTTACTCACAGACAATATCTTTACAGTTTTGGAAACGTTAGAGTGTTTTCTATCCAAAGCTGTCAATTATATGCATATTCTAGCATCTTGTCCTGACAAAATATCCCGTTTAAAATGGAAGCGTTTTTTTTTTTCAAAAATGAAAATACTGCCCCCTAGTACTAACAGGTTTTAACAGTGAAGTACACCCGTTGTTTTCCTCATATGTGATTAGATTTGAAAACTAAACCTTGAGACGTAGTTGTATTTTTCAGGGCGATAATTACACAAACTTTAATGGCAAAGACACACCAGAATGGCTTTCCAAGTGGAGGTGGTGAGTGTTACAGTGTCACGACTCCGACCGAAGGTGGCTCCCCTTCCCGTTCGGGTGGCGCTCGGCGGTCGTTGTCGCCGGCCTACTAGCTGCCACTGATTCTTTCCTCCCACTCCTTGTGTGTTTATTGGTTACACCTGTTATGTTTGTGTTAATTAGTTGGGACTTATTAGTCAGCCGGCCCGCCTGTTTCTTTGTGCGGGATTAATTATTGTAACATTTGTGTATGTTGGAGACGAGCGTGTTTGTTTCTGTTCGTGGATTTTGCTGGACTGTTTTCGTCCACGCGTTTGGGGCATTTGTTTTGAGCACCCAGTGTTTTGTGGGGTGGCCGTTGTTCACCATGTGTGCATTAAAAGAGCACTATATTGAACTCTCTGTTTCCTGTGCCTGACTTCACACCCACGACACCCAGATTGTTACATACAGAGTGGTTCATTCTCAGTTCTGACTTAACTTTGCTTGAAAATCAGAGCCAATATTTGAATATTGCTGTCCCATCAATGATTCCCCCAAAAAGTTACTGAGCTTGAGCAATTTTGACAGTGCAAAGTTAGGTAGAATCTTATTCAAAATTATTCACAGCTGTAATTGTTGCTAAATGTGCTTCCACCAAGTCATACATTTGGGGTGTGAAGACATACGCAATCAAGACATCAACATATTTTTTTACACCTTTAATTGATTTGGAAAATGTTTCCTACTTGTCTTTCACTTTGAAAATGTGGCATAGATTGAGTAGTTCTAAACCAAAATCGAACTTAGTCCCTTTTTTAGATATAAGGCCTCAAAATGTGAAGACTGCGCAAGGGGTGTGTAGACTTCCACTAGGCACTGTATGTACTGTAAGTATGATGCATTGTGTCTGACGTAAATGACCACCCACGATGTAAGACTAGCTCTTGCTATATGAATCATGATTTGTTGTTTGTAGCTAATATCATGTGTACTCACCCAGAAGAATGTCTCAGTGCTTGTTAATTGAATCATGAATATGTTCTTGCTTCCATACAACGGTAAAAAGCACCATCACTAGCAGCTGAAATGCCCCAGGCATCATGTATTTTATGTCTGCATAAATAAAACCCGCATGGACCAAGAAAGCATATTATCTAATGTGAGTTGACTGAGAAGGCCCCTCCTAGGGTGTTATACGAGCCAAGAATGACATTTGTGACCATATGTTGGGATTCATCCAAACGACTGTTAAATCATTCATATGCTGCTCAATGGCTCCTGTTCATACACTCTTAAAAAAAGTACTATCTAGAACCTAAAGGGGTTCTTATGCTACAGAGGGTTCTACATGGTACACAAAAGGGGACAGCCGAAGTACCGTTTTGGGAGTGTACAATAGGTAGACTGTATGTGTTCTCACATGGATTGTTGGCTAGCCTACAGACATAGAAACAGCTAGACATGGTCAACGTTATCCAATCGAACATATTACCGGATGAGTTTTATCAAAGTGCTGCAAAGAAATCTGATGATGCAATATGTTGAGATTGCAATACAATGAATGCATATAGTCTCAATGATTGAAGTAGACTGGAGGGGGAGTTTACAAATATGTATACGAATATTCTATAGACAATACAGGAAAGAGCAACACACACCGTGGGTGAGAGACCACATAACAAAGCTTATGTGAAGGTATTTCTGCTGCAGAGAGAACAGACTGGGGAGGAGATTACAGCATTAGTGAAGGAACAGAGCAGCAAGAGAATATCTCCTTATTTTAATCCAATATAGGTTTACATGTATTGGAGCAGAAACTGACTGTTTTGACGTGTGTTTTTTTCAGCCCAGGCTTTTACGGTAGGGTTGGAGGAAATGGACTTGTACTGTCCAGCAGGTAGTACTTTAGATGTAGAAGATGTGAGGGTATACAAAACAGTAAAAATCTCACAAATTGAAATTACCCATGATATTGACTTGCGACAGTATTGGAGTACCACTCGGGTATGGTCTTCAAATATACCATGAGTATGTAGATGTAGAGAGGATGTTTATGAGTCATGACTCACTTTATTGTGACAGAGTTGGGTGCAGGTGTGAAAGAAATTAAAAGGAGTAACTATGACTTCGATATTCAGTCAATTATTTTGGATCAAGTGACGTCAATGCTGATTCCTATTTGCATGTGGATACATTGAGTTGAGTAACCCAGCAAAAAAATGTTTTCACTGCCCAACCACGTCGGTGGCACTTTCACATTCTCCTGTTGCTTGATGCCAAGCCAAAGCACCGTATTACACCTTAGTCACTGTCAGCGAGTAGAAGCTGAGAGACTCTTCTACCACATTGAGCCACCAAGAGTGATACCACACCACCCTGACACGGCATTCACTGTGACATCTGGAAACAAGACCCTGTCACCAGAGCTGTGGGCTTCAGGGACCTCAATTGAAAGCCAGTGACAGGAAAGCCATTTGTTGCAGATTCCAGGTAGCCAAGGTAGTGTGAGGAACCACCGTGCTGTGCCAGACAGCAGACTGAAGCACAAGTACTCGAACTGTGAGATTGGGATAAACCTTGCCAACAAAGCTTCGAAGGGAAGGCATTCTGTGGAGCTCCTAGAAAATTGCTCTTGGGGTGCTATTCAAAACCTGGAAATCTAGAAGAGAATGTCCTACCTTTGAAAATGGGTTTGGAAAAAAAGAACACACAGCCTAAGTGAACAGTGTAGACAGAAGGAGAGTAAAAGCAGTTTTGTGCTTTTAGTTTCAATCCAAGATTTGACAGACCTTGGCATTGAGCAAAACACAAATGCATCAATGTTGAATATGCACTGAAATGCACTTTCTGAAGAAATATTCTCAAAATATTTTCTATGATGTATTACCAAAGAACTTACACCAACCACGTGTGTCCATTGCTTGCGAGGGGTTCAGACCGTTTCCCCTTTTAAAATGTACCTCAACGCTTCTGTACCTGTTTCTGGCATCCCTCAAACCTACAGTCTTTAAAAAAAGGTGCTATCTAGAAAGTAAAAGGTATATTCGGCTGTCCTAATAATAGAACCCTTTGGAGAACCCTTTTTGGTTCTAGGTAGAACACTTTTTAACAGAGGATTCTACATGGAACCAAAAATGTTTCTACTTCAAACCAAAAAGGTTTATCCTTTGGGGACAGCTGAAGAACCATTTTGGAACTCTTTTTACTAAGAGGGTAAGCCACAAAGCTCCGGCGATGGATTATCTATGAGTTAAAAAGAAAAAATGGTGACGACTTGCTTGTAAATGTTTCCCGAGACTGTATAGCCCCGCACTGCCTGCCTGCCAGCTGCCGCTGCGTCTTTCTTTCTCTTTTTTTTCACTCCATCTCTCTTCCTCCTCCTCCATCCTCTCCTTCTTTCCCCAAACAAAGCCCTACTCAGCATCCTTGGCAGAGATCACAGGATGTGGAGTAATGAGACAACAGTCTGTCTCCACAGCTCAGGTACCTGGTGTTTGGGGCGAAGTGTAATTCATTATTGAATCTGCCTGATAGGCTGTCTGGGATAGAGTGACAGTGTCACACACAGAAAAGAGACAAGGCCAGTGGGGGGGAGGTAAAGATGACGGCATCACAGTACAGCCCTAACGGCTTCCACTCCACTCCCTACCCCCAACCCCCAACCCCCACCCCTCTTCTGACTCCCGAACTCCTCTAAAGAAGAGTACTGACTCAGCTATTTCTCGCAACACAATACGTGAGTGTGGGAGACTAAGGTGAATGGCAATGTCAAACAGCTCAGAGAAAGCCTTTGAGCGAAGCCGCCACACACCACTCACACATACAGTAACACAGTCTGAGCCTATGCTAATTCTGTCGCGCTGAATGACAACGACAAGGCAGCAGGATTGCATCAGGAGCTGGCCGCTGGAAGAAAGAAGAAAGGAGGAGGGAATGAGGGAGGGATGGGGAGGACTTATGATTGAGGTGAAGCAGAGGCAGTTATGCAGTTATGCATTTCCCACCTGCTGTTGTTCCAGCCCTGTATTTATGAGATACCAGCCAGTGTAAGAAGAGGATCAAAGAACTGAATCAAAGGCGTTGGCAGAACAGGGGGCCGAGATCTGAGAACACCAGAATCTCTCTTTCCCTCCACTTCAAGTCATCCGTTTTAGCTTGCTCTCTTGTCTCTGAACGTCGTTTCATTAAAACACACCCAGAATACTGATATTTAAGCCCATGTAATCAACTTCCTTTGTGTGCATTCTACAGTCTGATTAATTGAGCCAGCACATAATCAAATTCTCTTCTGTTGTTAGAATGTCAGAGGGCATTTTGGGGGGGTTTAAAATATCTTATCACATCTTCATCGGGTCAAAAAAGAGTAACAATGTTACCATTATCTACGTTGAGAATCAGGGAAGGAGAGGAGGACCCTTCTGTGTCCTGGCTGCATAGCAATGACTGTGCAGTCTTCGTCAGGAAGAAAATGGTTTGTGGTAGAGAGGGTGAAGAAAGAGGAATAAATATATCATCTGACAGATATTGTCAGGCAAGGAAAGGTAACCAGCAAACTCCAAATGCACCTAGTTTGTTGGCCTGAAGAAGTGAAGAAGTGGTAGGAATCAGAGGCTTTCATACTCGTGTGAGTTTCATCACTCCCTGTCAAGCCTCTAAAATCACACCATCATCGCTTTATTCACGAAACGAGAGAAAGAGAAAACACAAACATTCACCGAAATAGAATGTGTCATAAATCAGCTCGTCGCTGCCTTGGGAGTGAAGGTGGCAGGGGAGAGGGGAGCGGGATGCAGGAGGAGGACTAAACTTGGGAAATGAAGGGTGTGCACGGCTGACAGTAGATTGGGGAACAAAAGAGGGGATAGAACGTTGATGCGGGGCTCTACTGACAAGTCCGAGGCTACAGCAGAAGGCACCATGGGAATACA
Organism: Oncorhynchus masou masou; assembly: GCF_036934945.1. Classification (NCBI taxonomy): domain Eukaryota; kingdom Metazoa; phylum Chordata; class Actinopteri; order Salmoniformes; family Salmonidae; genus Oncorhynchus; species Oncorhynchus masou. The sequence continues at coordinate 20,802,435 of NC_088218.1, forward strand.
GTTGACAGGATACAGAGGGAAATCATTAAAGATGATAGAGGAATAGCGGGAGGGCACAGTCGCTGCAGTGTCAGAGAGAGAGGGATAGAGGGAAGGGATGTGGCTGAAGCAGCCATAGGCAAAGAATGAAACGGAATACGTGGGTGGCAGACAGGCCTAGGAACCACAACTGATCATAATGACTGTGTTTCCATCAGTCTAGATGTGTGTGTGTGCCAGCCCATTTCCCTCAAGATTTGTCCTGTCGGATCTGGGATTCAAACTGGCAACCCTCCGGTTGCTGGCTCACCTCTCTAAGCGCTAGGCTACCTCCACAATGTGTGTGTGTGTGGGTGTGCTTGTTTCAACTTCTGTCATAGAGCTCCCTAAGTAAATAGGATCCCTTGAGATAAGATGCTTGATAGCTTCGCCACCATGGATGTTTGCGTTTTCTACGGTGAGACTGATTCCCCATGAGTTGTTCTCCACAATGTCTCCATGGCTACATGTTCTGTACAATGAACAGAATGGAAACGTTTAAAGACAAACAGTATACATAAGAATATTCAACTATACTGAACAAAAATAGAAAATACAACAATTTCTAAGATTTTACTGAGTTACAGTTCATATGTGGAAATCCGTCAATTGAAATAAGTTCATTAGGCCCTAATCTATGGATTTTATATGACTGGGAATACAGATATGCATCTGTTGGTCACAGATACCTGAAAAAAAAGTTGGGGTGTGGATAAGAAAGCCAGTCAGTATCTGGTGTGACCACCATTTTCCTTGTGCATTTTGACACATCTCCTTCACATAGAGATGGTCAGGCTGTTGATTGTGGCCTGTGGAATGTTGTCCCACACCTCGTCAATGGTTGTGCGAAGTTGCTGGATATTGGCGGGAACTGGAACACGTTGTCTTGCATGTCGACCCAGAGCATGTCAGGTGAGTATGAAGGCTATGGAAGAACTGGGATATTTTCAGCTTCCAGGAATTGTGTACAGACCGTTGCTACCTGGGGCCGTGCATTATCATGCTGAAACATGAGGTGATGGCAGTAGACGAATGGCACGACAATGGGCCTTAGGATCTCGTCACGGTATCTCTGTGCATCCAAATTGCTATTGGTAAAATAACATTGTGTCCGTTGTCCATAACTTATGCCTGCCCATAACATATCCCCAGCGCCACTATGGGGCACTCTGTCCACATTTTTGACGCCCACAAACTGCTCGCCCACACAACGCCATACACGTGGTCTGAAATTCTGGATGTACTGACAAATTCTCTGAAAATCCGTTGGAGGCAGTTAATGTTAGAGAGATTAACATTCAATTCTCTGGCTCTGGTAAACATTCCTGCAGTCAGCATGCCAATTGCACGCTCCCTCAAAACTCGAGATATCTGTGGCATTGTGTTGTGTGACAAAACTACATATTTGCGAGTGGCCTTTTATCGTCCGCAGCGCAAGGTGCACCGCTCTAATGATCATGCTGTTTAATCAGCTTCTTCATACGCCACACCAGTCAGGTGGATGGATTATCTTGGCAAAGGAGACATGCTCACCGACAGGGATGCAAACCAATGTGTGCACACCATTTGAGATCTTTTACTTTAGCTCACGAAACACGGGACCAACACTTTTCATGTTGCGTTTATATTTTTGTTCAGCGTATGTCGCTGTACACCTGACTGACACTTGACGAAGGCTACTGCAGCTGAAACATATAGGGTGCTGGAGTAAAGCAGGGGAGATGTACTGTATTTCCATGTGCAGGCTTTTCATTCTTTAATATCGGTGTTTTTTTGTTTTTTTTGCCCAACACCAGTGGAGAAACTTATGGGATGCTCATATCACCGACACACTCCTCATGTGGAGTCGTCTAGGGTGGAACGATGCACCTGTTATTCTCAACACCTTTCATTGCTCACACCCCATAATGTCATTTCACAATTATGGATGTGCAAAATCAACGAGAGGTTTTTCAATCAAAAATCTTTAGGGCATAGAATACACTTCAGAGTGAGAGGGGCACACTGCATATGAACTAAAAGTAAGGTTTATACTCAGTCAATGGAGATTTACAAGCGATTGTAAGTCTTGGGTATTGTATATAATCCATGGGAAACACAACCTAGTTTAAACTATGACCCATGGTGTTATGAGTAGGTTGTAAGTGAATGACATAGACGACAGGCATGTCAAATTGGACAAATAATTATTTTTAGACTGCCTGATCATATGTGACAGGCAGCACAGCAATTCATCGAATTTGATGACAAATTAATGAATCCCATAACCTAACAAAGAACATATTTTCTGTTGTCCATGACAATCCATCCAGATAAATTCATTACAAAAAAGCAAAAGATCAAAAAACATTTCCTCACCTGTCATAGGGTTATCCTATAGAGAGCCTCAGACTTTATGTGTAACTATGGGCTTGTGTCAATCTGTACCGCGCACGTTTAGCATTACAGTGTGATTGACATTTAAAGGCAATGTTCCGTTGTCGGCGGATACTGCATTCACGGTAAATGTCGACTCAATCGGAAATCACCTTTGAATTTCTATCACACAATCTGTAGCACTCCAGCGGTGCAGATTGAATAGAGCCCTATGTCTATAAAACACAATTGTTACCAATGGTTCAGCCTTTGATGTTTTTGTCTCCATGGGAGCATATCTGGAACACGATTGGTCCAACGTGAGGTATGTCTTTTGAGGTTAGTAAAGGAGAAATAGCCCCCTTGCAACATATTGGCAATCAGGCCAGAATCAACACACTCGGCTGGAAATTATCGATTGCTGTCCAGCTTTGTATCACGTTAGAACCGATAGCATCTGGTCACAGCAAAACACAGTAACAAGTTACACCGGCTGCAAAGGCAGTTCTGCTGCTATGGAACCTTGAAGGTCTTTTTCCAATCCATTAGTCTTTCGCAGAACCATACACTGTACTTGATTTACTATTTTTCAAAATACGTGGCTCTGGTCTTTCACTTTCATACATATGTCCACACCATTCTGCATCCATGCTAACGTGGTGTTAGGGGCCACTCTGTGAATGTCCCTTTATGATTCTGTCAAAGCCATTTGAGAATACCTGGCAGTTCACCCATATTCACATCTATGCTCAGAGGCAACAGATTGCTTGTTTTTGGTGTGAGGTGATCCAGTCTAAGATAGACAATGGGCACCCTCTTTATAACATGTTTGTACTCTTCAATTGCATATGAACGCTTTTGTTAGTAAAATGTCATGGAATGTTGATGGAATCAGCTATCAAGTAAAACATGATTACGTTTGCACACAAACAGGACTTATGGACACATATCCCCGCTAGCTAGAGATAAATGTGTCGAAATGATATATGTGACATTTCCCCACGGAGAGACGGATTTAAAAGAGCGGTCCGTTTCCTGTCCCAATCCGCAGAGGCCAAACACAATGAAAGCGCTCACTCATTGTCTTTCGCACTAATTAAGCAATCCATCATGTGCTGTCTCATAAGACTGAACAGTTTGGGACACAAGTAGAAGTTAGTTCAAATGAAGTCTACAGCTTCTCTAGTACAACGTCCATCCTAAAAGTAAAGAAGTGTCCGCGGCCAGTGATATGTGTTTGAGCGATTCATGGGTCTATCATGGTCTGGGGAGTATTTTGTGAAATGACACACAATGACACAACCTGATTCTGCCACTGTGCTAGGCGTCGTTCTTTGTCGCGTCAACCTCCGTACTCACTGTCAGTCTGTGACAGGGTTGTTGTGGGAGTTTGTTTGTGGGACATGAGTGACATGTAAAACTGATGATGATGATCTCCCGAGAGACACTGCTTCTGTTTGAACTTCCAAGTGCATTTGGCTGTCTCGAGGTTGATCAAAGTCACTCCCTTTGGGTGAATGACACAAGAGGTAAGATTGGGGTAGTTGGAGCGTTACAAACCATTATGCGGCCTATTTAAGACAGTTCGGAACCACGTCTAACATCATTTATATATATATATATAAATATATAGATAAAAATGTGTCCTTACATTGCCAAACTTCATATGGAAAAATGGTTCAAAGATGAGTTTGAATGTCATTCATTGCTCAGTTGATGGGTAAACCCATGTGTATTCCTGTCACTTGATGCAAGTTCATATTCACACACTTAACTAAACATCTCAAAACTCTTGGGACCCTGCTATCACTATGCAATGCGTTCATGCTTTTAAACCACACTGATTTTTTTCACTCTTTCTCATTCCTTTTCTTAATTCACGCTTCATAGATCTAATTTAAAAATGCACCATTAATTAAGAAAATCATATTTATTATTTCCTCTCATCCTTAGAGGTGGGAAATCAATTAGAAATAACAATAAGCTGGTCCCCACTTTCTGGTAGAGGTTGTATGGTCCCCTGCATATTTGATTTCCCCATAGATTCGACATGCTCCATTGAGGTACACGCTATGCAGTGCCATATGCACACCTATGACCGCATTAACCTAGCCGAGCATTCACTACCCACTGGAGGACTGAGATTATACCACCTCCTCAGTTTAACATCCCCCAACTCAGCACTTCTGGGAGGCTTCCTGGACATTACCACCCCATATAACCAGTGAACCACTCTCAATCTGGGGAAGGGCGGTTATCACAAAGGGTTGAAGGTCACCTGTTAATTATTTGTTATCCTATATAACTAAACCATACATGTCCCAGGTGTGCCAAGACACATGGTTGTCACACACTCCCCTCCCTCCTGTTCATTGCATTGTGATTGGGCAGATTCTATGAATATGTATAGACAGTGTATCATGGTTACTATACATTCCCTGGAAGCTCAGATTTTATATGACTATCAGCATTCATAGTGTTAAAGAAGCCCATTCTTGGTGGATTTTCCACCATATTGCTGCTACGTATGAAAGAGTAGCGCTGGTGAGAGGAAGGACACGTGCTATGTAGCCATTGGGGTTTTTGGATACAGGCCTAGTCCAAGTACTGTTCAAATGCAATTCCTTTATTTCCTTTGTCTAGTTCCCAAGTCAGTACCAGTTAGGAGAAAAAAAGATCCCCGACTTTGCTGAAATCTATCCGATCCAAAGCAGTATGCGATGATGAGACACATTTTCAGGGATTCAGACAGGGCCATCGCCCAGCAGGCATCATCAAGGGGTGTCACAATGACCGAGCTCCTGGAAATCCCTTGGTCCTCTGTGGTCCATGGGCCAGGAGGAGGGGGCTGCTGGGTAGTGAAGTTTCCGGTTGATGTGGTTGTTGGCCGTGCTTCCCTTCTCCTCTTCCCGCTGCTTTAATCTCCTCCTCCACAGCTGTCACTTCCTCCCTAACAACTGCTACCCCTCCCCTATCTTCCCCCTAGCCTCACTGCACCACTCCACGGCCTGCCTACTGGAAAGTGGAAAGCAAAACACCCTTTCAGTTAGCATCCTTATTCCAATGTGTTTAGTAATTTTTCGGCTGATTAAAAGGTTACAATTAAAGGGAGTGTCACGCCTTGGTCTTAGTATTTAGTGTTTTCGTTGATTGTTTGGTCAGGCCAGGGTGTGACAGGGGTTTGTTTTGTTGTATTTCGTATTGGGGTTTTGTGGTTATTGGGATTGCGGCTGAGTAGGGGTGTTGTATGGGCTTGGCTGCCTGAGGCGGTTCTCAATCAGAGTCAGGTGATTCTCGTTGTCTCTGATTGGGAACCGTATTTAGGTAGCCTGGGTTTCGCTTTGTATTTCGTGGGTGATTGTTCCTGTCTCTGTGTAGTGTTCACCAGATAGGCTGTAATTAGTTTTCACGTTCCGTTTGTTGTTTTGTATTTATTTAAGTTATTTCATGTATCGCTATCTTCTACATTAAAGACATGATTAACCACCACGCTGCATTTCGGTCCGACTCTCTTTCAACAAACGAAGAACGCCGTTACAGGGAGAGTTTACCAAAATTGCATTGCTTTCCTTGCCCTGTAAGTAGTTTATGGAAAAGGTATGACGACAATAAACAATAAACAAAATAACTACACTTAAAGAACGAAGTAGGCAATATAGTTTGTCAGATTTACGTTTGGAGGCTTTTGACCTTGGATATTACTAGATTTCATAATTGAATCACATTCATTACTGGTGTCAAATGATCAAATAATGTAAATAATTTTAAAGCAGGCACAGTATTACACAGGGAAAATGACTGACCCCTGGTATTGATGACTTCAAGTTGAAGGCCGACCACAGTACTGCAAGCATTGTTTCCAGAAAACAGAATGCCCCATTATAGTGAATGGGGGAAAGAGATTTTTTTTTAGAATACAATCATGGTACGAATAATTGCTTCTATTTCACCAAATGTATGTCCTTGAACCGATAATAAATCACACATAGATAACTGAACAAAAATATAACAATTTCAACTATTTTTACTGAGCTACAGTTCATATAAAGAAATCAGTCAATTTGATTAAATTCATTAGGCCCAAGTCTATGGATTTCACATGACTGAGCAGGGGCACAGCTATGGGTGGGCCTGCGAGGGCATAGGCCCACCCACTGGGGAGCCAGGCCCAGCCAATCAGAATAATTTGTTTCCCAGACAGAAATACTCCTCAGATTCATCAGCTGTCCGGGTGGTTGGTCTCAGACAATCCTGCAGCTGAAGAAGCCAGATGTAGAGGTCCCTGGCTGTCGTATTTACACGTGGTCTGCGGATGGACATGCTGACAAATTCTCTAAAACAACATTGGAGGTGGCTTATGGTAGAGAAATTAACATTAAATTCTCTAGCAAACTGCTCTGGTGGACATTCCTGCAGTCAGCATTATAATTGCACACTCATTCAAAACTTGAGACACCTGTGGCATTGTGTTATGTTACAAAATTGCACATTTTAGAGTGGCCTTTTATTGTCCCCACCTTATGCACCTGTGCAATGATAATGCTTTTTAATCAGCTTCTTGATATGTCACGCCTGTCAGGTGGATGGATAATGTTGGCAAATGAAAAATGCTCACTAACAGGGATGTAAACAAATTTGAGAGAAACACGCTTTTTGTGCATATGGGACATATCTGGGATGTGCTATATCTTTTATTTCAGCTCATGATACATGTGACCAACACTACATGTTGTGTTTATATTTTTGGTCAGTATAGTTGCTAATGGAGGCCTGCAGTGCCTTGGTCGGTCTTCAACTTGAGATACTCCATGGTAGGGGGCAGCACTGAGCAAGCCTGCAACGTCACTTCCTAGTAGCTAAAACTATGCATGCAATGTTTCCAAAAACTCCTCCAAGATGACAAAATGCTAAAATAACACTTCCTGATCGTCAATTGTGCCACTGAGCATTCTCATAGGAAACAATGGGTGATGTCATTGATGGCGTCGTCCATATTTGTTACAGTGTACGGCAGGGGTATTCAACTCTTACCCTATGATGCCTTGAGCCTGCTGATTTTATGTTCTACCTGATTGTAATTGCACACACCTGGTGTCCCAGGTCTAAATCAGTAACTGTTTAGAGGGGAATAATTAACCAACGCAATGGACCTGGCTTCGAGGTCCAGAGTTGAGTTTGAAGGGTCTATGGCATGACACCAACACCGTGAATCACTGTGCTATATACTTATACACATTTGTGATTGGGATTGTCACTAGATAATAACCAGAAATTCCTTTGCAAGTTTAAGCACACCAGTGATTCATATTCATCTGTAATCATCCTATTTTACACAATGGAAATTTCCACAGTAACAGAGTGATGATGAGACTCTGAAAATATGAGTCTCAGGATCAGACTGTTCTCGTGGAATTGCCCCTATGCTATTAACGATGACCTCCTCTGTAAGATAAAATAGACATCATTCAGATTTCAAATTCCATTAAGTAAAAGTCTGAGTGATTGACTCATTACCATTTGACCAGAAACAAGATCCATCAATGGCAGTTGTTTTGCTCTTCAACTCTACTGCCTTTGAGTGGTATATAATCCAAGGCCATTGTTAAGTATCCCGTACAAATTACCAGAAGTTCAAACTTGATTCAAAGGATCAGCATGAAATTATATGGCATCTGATTATTATCTCTGGTCTTATGATAAAATAGTCTGAGCTGAACAATGAGGAGATGTTCAACATACGTGTTTTGTTGGTGATTGGCGTTACAGAGAAAATGAGAGTGCTTGTTAAACTACTGGAAGTATTGAGATGAGGAGACTGCTTGGAGATACTTCAAATAAACAAGAAAAATATTCCAGATGAGGGTTTCTTCAAGTTCCTATTCCACATCTGTTTTGCAACTATGTAGCATACACAAGGTTTTGTACAGATTCCCACTTCCAGAGAGTGATAATAGGACTGAGTGTATTGTTGATATTGTTTCAACAGAAACCACTAAACTGATAAATCAGTTGTCTAGCACAAACACAATCTTTGCAGAGAGCTCAATCATTTTGCCACTGTGTCTTTCATTATATTTGTGAGTGGAATCACATGATTCAAAATCACTCAGTGAGTCCAGATGATTTAGGCATTGCAGGCTCCCACTTACAGTATAATCCCTGGTGTGGTAGAAAATTCAATAAATAGTGTTGGTTGATTTACCTTCCTCAGTCATAAACCATGGTAATATTCACTCACCAAACAGCAGAAAACAGACTGAAACAGGAAGGGACTGGGTTAATTTGTCCAATAAGAAACATTTGCTTTTGTTTTCCATTGCAAAAGAAATGTGCTGAGGTGTACATTAATGAATACAACCCATGATGTTACGATGACTAAGCCACAATGCTCTGATTATGGAACTTTATGGCCCTACTATTGATACCACTCTTAAATATCCTCTATTTTCCTCGCCTCCTTTTTCTTTTCATCCAAGCCTCCTCAGATCAACCAATGGTCATGAAAGGAGAGGGTAATGGGGAAAGGAAAGGAATCAAGACTATTTAAATGCAGCTGCTGTGTCACCTTTGGTCCTCCCTCATCAGCCGCTCACAGATGTGCCCCGTCTCACATTCCTAGCCTCACTTATCTCCTTCTCAATTTAGGTTAGCCAGATTATAGGTTATCACCCTGTAATCTCTCTGACATCCCCTTGTATTGAAGGGATAATGTCTGGAGGACATGGAGGACGTATCAATGAAGACATCAATGTGAAGAGTCATGTTAGCTAAATCAGAGTTGGCATTAAGGTACTTATAAATACTGTAATACTGTGTTTTTTTAGCTTAACAATCTTGATATGAACAGAGTTCAACCTTCAATTTTGTATAAAGCCAAGGAATCAACTCATTAAAAGAGACCCAATAGTATCTGAGGGAGTTAGATTAGTTATTTTTTTGTTGTTGCTATAATTCCAAATCTGGTATTGTTCAGCAGAGGACAATTGGCTCTATTCATCCTTCTAAAACAATACAGCCTGATCTATCTTTTTTTTCAGTCTTTATGTTGCTTAATCTTGATATTTTCTTCCTGCAGTAGATTATCTTCAAATGAAACGACAGCAGAGACCTTGGCATATCCAGCCCTGGGAGACTGTCTTCGGGGCCTCTGAAATGATGCAGAAAGGATTTTGTAGGGTGGAAATGAGAAAACCTTTTTTCTATGATTTAAAGCTGACAGAAATGTCAAGTTCGTTCCGGAAATGCTGATAAATAGCTTGGTGGTTCACAATGAAATCTACAAAGTGGTATATATATATATATATATATATATATATATATATATATATATATATATATATATATATATATATATATATATATATATATATATATATGTGTGTGTATATATATATATATATATATATATATATATATATATATATATATATATATATATATATATATATATATATATATATATATATATATATATATATATTCACGGACACATATATATATATATATATCTACACACACATAGATATATATATATATATATATATATATATATATATATATATATATATATATATATATATGTATATATGTGTGTGTGTGTTATAAGCAACGGGTTTTGTTGCTACTTTGTTTCTTGGGCAGGCAAAGTAGGGTCCAACATGTAACTCTAACTTTCACATAAATCCTGCATGTCAAGTTTAGGAATTAGCCCAAATGGAGTGCATAATTAATCTATTACGAAGGTCACCCTTTCTAACAGCAGTATGTTTGGTCTAAACTATATGTTAATACACTTACTGAAAGGAACATTTAGTCATTGTTTAAATACATCTATACAATATTAATGGAATAATCCTTCATACATGTAGAGAGATGATATGTAAGTTATGTTGTGTGCCCATTACACAAAAAAATTACAAATATTCATAATTATTAAGTTTACAGTACATACACCTTAGCCAACTACATTTAAACTCAGTTTTTCACAATTCCTGACATTTATTCGTCGTAAACATTCCCTGTGTTAGGTCAGTTAGGATCACAACATTTTTTAAGAATGTGAAATGTCAGAATAATAGTAGAGAGAATTAGTTATTTCATATTTTATTTCTTTCATCACATTCCAAGTGGGTCAGAGGTGTACATACACTCAATAAGTATTCGGTAACATTGCCTTTAAATTGTTTAATGTGGGTCAAATGTTTCGGATAGCCTTCCACAAGCTTCCCATAATAAGTTGGGGGAATTTTTGCCCTTTCCTCCTGACAGAGCTGGTGTAACTGAGTCAGGTTTGTAGGCCTCCTTGCTCGCACACGCTTTTTCAGTTCTGCCCACAAATTTTCTATGGGATTGAGGTCAGGGCTTAGTGATGGCCACTCCAATACCTTGACGTTGATGTCCATATGGCATATTGCCACAACTTTGGAAGTATGCTTGGGACCATTGTCCTTTTGGAAGACTCATTTGCGACCAAGCTTTAACTTCCTGACTGATGTCTTGAGATGTTGCTTCAATATTTCCAGTTAATCTTCCTGTCTCATGATGTGAATTGTTTTATTTTATGAAGTGCACCAGTCCCTCCTGCAGCAAAGTACCCCCACAACATGATGCTGCCACCCCCGTGCTTCACGGTTGGGATGGTGTTCTTCAGCTTGTAAGCATCCCACTTTTTCCTCCAAACATAATGATGGTCAGTATGGCCAAACAGTTCTATTTTTGTTTCATCAGACCAGAGGAAATTTCTCCAAGAAGTACGATCTTCATCCCCATGTGCAGTTTCAAACCGTAGTCTGTCTTTCTTATGGAAGATTTGGAGCAGTGGCTTCTTCCTTGCTGAGCGGCCTTTCAGGTTATGATGATTTAGGACTCGTTTTACTGTGGATATAGATACTTTGTACCTGTTTCCTCCAGCATCTTCACAAGTTCCGTTGCTGTTGTTCTGGGATTTATTTGCACTTTTTGCACCAAAGTACGTTCATCTCTAGGAGACAGATCGTGTCTTCTTCCTGAGCGATATGACGGCTGCGTGGTCCCAGGGGGTGTTTATACTTGCGTACTATTGTTTGTACAGATGAACATGGTACCTTCAGGCATTTGGAAATTGCTCCCGAGGATGAACTAGACTTTTGGAGGTCTACACAAAAAATTCTGAGGTCTTGGCTGATTTCTTTTGATTTCCCATGATGTCAAGCAAAGAGGCACTGAGTTTGAAAATAAGCCTTGAAATACATCCACAGGTACACCTCCAATTGACTCAAATTATGTCAATTAGCCTATCAGAAGCTTCTAAAGCCATGACATAATTTTCTGGAATTTTCCAAGCTTTTTAAAGGCACAGTCAACTTAGTGTGTGTAGACTTCTGACCCACTGCAATTGTGATACAGTGAATTATAGGTGAAATAATTTTTCTGTAAACAATTGTTGGAAAAATTACTATTCGATGTCCTAACCGACTTGCCAAATTTATAGTTTGTTAAATCTTCTTATGTCTGCAATTCCGTTAACGGGATGATATGACAACAGCCAGTGAAAGTGCAGGGCTCCAAATTCAAAACATTCAAAATCTCATAATTAAATGTCCTCAAACATACATGTATCTTACACCGTTTTAAAGGTGGTCTTGTGGTTAATCCCACCACAGTGGCCAATCTCAAATAAGCTTTATGGCGAAAGCACCACAAACAATTATGTTAGGTGACCACCAAACCACAATAAAAACAGCCATTTTCCCAGCCAAAGAGGAGTCACAAAAAGCACAAATAGACATGAAATGAATCACTAACCTTTGATGATCTTCATCAGATGACACTCATAGGACTTCATGTTATACAATACATTTACATTACGTTTGTTTTGTTTGAAAGCACTCCAGGAATCCCAGGTCCACAATAAATGTTTGTTTTGTTCGATAATGTCCGTTATGTCCGTTATGTCCAAATACCTCCATTTGTTAGCGCGTTTGGTATACATATCCAAACGCTCATTCTGATCAGCGTTACGTCAGACAAAACTTCAAAAGGTTATATTTCAGGTCGAAGAATACAGAATCAATCATTAGGATGTTTTTAACATATAGCTTCAATAAAGTTCCAACCGGAGTATTCCTTTGTGTCTTAATGAGCAATGGAACGCAAGTGGATACCATGAGGAATGAGCATGATCAGAAAATGGCTGACTGCCAGTTACCTGATAGATTCTGCTCTCATTCAGTCCCACAAGGAAGTGCAACGTCATTAATATCTCAAGGGGATTTAATTGGGAACTGTGGTGAATACATACGAAGCTCATATTTCTCACGTCCTGCTTTGATTTCTCCTCAGGACTTTGCCTGCCATATGAGTTCTGTTATACTCACAGACATCATTCAAACAGTTTTAGAAACGTTAGAGTGTTTTCTATCCAATACTAATAATAATATGCATATATTAGCAACTGAGACTGAGGCCGTTTACTTTGGGCAACATATTCATCCAATACTACCCCCCAGCCATAAGACGTTTTAACAAGCAATTTGTGGAGTGGATGTAAACTTCTGACTTCAACTGTAGATGTAAGGGAAGGGTAAAATATGCCACTTTACATGTATTAAACATTTATCCACCAATTCATTTGTAGAAGAACATTTCCAACATATACCAGATGCACTGTATATGAGACATTATTTTGCAGAGTTTCATGAAGTGGTACTTCTTATTTAAATTAGTTGGGAGCTTAATATCAGTCATTGGGGAGAGCAAATCAATCAATCTTTTCTCTCAGACAGAGAGAGAGAGAGAGAGAGAGAGAAAGGAAGCAAAGCATACTTGACAGGGAAGAATGGTCATCAAGTCAGTGTTGTTTACCACAGCATCCTGCCAAGGATTTTCCTGAGAGAGGCCTGTTTTAGTTCGCCACCGCCTGATATGGAATTCCAATCCATTATCGAACTAGCATATCTGGCGCCGGTTTATCAGTATTGGGTTAGATGAATGTACATTCATTAACACCTCGGACTGTTTCAATAACAGACGGCCCCTCCAACTCTCGTGCCAGAGCGACACTCTGAATTTACCTCACATGTGTGAGAATTATGCAGCCTCGACATAGCAGTGAAGCTAATTCTGTCTAAAGGTCACATGTAGGACAATGGCACCATTGAACCAAACGGTGAGACGCTGAAGCTTTCTTCAGGAGTACATCACTCAGGCGGACTGTAGAACGGTAGATCTGCCCATCGATTACACCCACTGATGAGAGGTGTGTAATTAGACAAAAAAGTAGACCTAAAATCAATGGTTCCCTTTGCTCAGACTTCCTCCGGGACTGGCCTAAGACCCAGTTTCTTGTGAAGTGGTATGGAGGTGGAATAAATGACTGGCTGAAACTGAAATCACACGTACTGAGCTGGTTGGGCACTTGAAGAATCAGGAGATAACAATGAAGAGTTTCTTAAATCTGTCTAAGGTCCACAGCTCTTGGTTCACAATCATCCGTCTCCACAGATGATACCACTCTTAAATAGCCTCTATTTTCCTTGTCTCCTTTCCTTTTCATAACCTTTGACAATGCAGCTGTTACCCGCATCAAGCCTGTCCAAGCCTGCTCAGATCAACCAATGGCCATGAAAGGACAGGGTAATGGGGAAAGGAAAGGAATCAAGACTATTTAAATGCAGCTGCTGTGTCACCTTTGGTCCTCCATCATCAGCCGCTCACAGATGTGCCCCGTCTCACATTCCTAGCATCACTTATCTCCTCCTCACGTTCATCACAGGCTGAATAATTTCTCATCAATCGCTAGATGATTGAGGGATGACGCTCTACTCGGCTTTATAGCTCTCTTTCATTGAAGAAGCAGACCAAGAAGTGAATAAGTTAGAACATGTAAGAATGGTATGGCTCTGAAATGAATACCATTTAAATACCTTACCAATTATAATCATGTGTGTGTCACGTGACACAAGCATTAAGAAAGGTAATACATGAAGTCTGTCAGTATTCATATTTAAATCTTTGCGCTCAATGCTTCAAGGCGTTCTTCTAACAAAATTGAATGTTTTGAATATCGTAGCTACAATAGCAGGGAGATTGTTCAAGATTGACTTTGGGTAATGCCTTCAAACTGGGTATTAGGGGCAACAGTGAGCGCTATTACCATCAGGTAGGCTTGGGTTTCGCTAGGGTGATGTGGACGGGGGTGGCGGATGGGCGTAACCATAATCCTTCACTTCAAAACACTTTGAAGTTTGACGTTTGGAGAAACGGAACAATGCTGAGCAGGAGGATCAACCCAGAGTGTGAAAAACACTTTGTCGCGTGATGTTTTGAGCAGCTTCGAAATGTGACATTTGGAGAAAGGTGCAGAAATGTCTGCAGAATCTGAAGTCAAATTGGTAAAACCGTGAGATCTGGTTGACAATAGATGTTGACAATATGAGGGTAAAAACATACTTCATGACTCCACCAACGGAGAGCAGAGAGCAGGCTTTGTGGAACCGAGCTCCGACTACAACGATTCAATACTTTAAAAAAGATCTATATATTATAAAACGCCTGCCATGTACTGTACCTATGTTTGTCATCTCTAGTTGTATGGCTTTCTTTGTTTGCTGAAATCCATACTTTTTCAATAAACGTTAATCAAATACAACCACCAACTGTTTGGTCATTGCTGTTGCTCTAAAATGGCAACTCAGCGCAAATTTCAAGTGCCAATTTAATCTCAACGAGGAAACAGTCTGTTGTTGTATTTGATTAACGTTTATTGAAAAAGTATAGATTTCGGCAAATAAAGAAAGGCACACAACTATAAAAGACAAACATAGGTACAAGGTAGGCGTTTCATTTTTTTAAGTATTCACCTTGGGTGAATCGATTGAGTCAGAGCTAGATTCCACAAAGCCTGGAGTGGAGCTGAGTCCGCTACTGCTTCACATGAATGATCATAAATTGCCAATGGAAGATAATAAAAAACAGGTAACATACATTCATGTACTGAATACGTTTTATGATGTAAAATGACCACTAATTCCAATGTGTGCTTACGTCCAAACAATGTTTAAACACTCTTTAAATTGTCTAAATGTAATCCTATGGGATTGGAGCAATTTGTGAATTTGGCAGAGGTATCAGCCTAGTCTCATAGACTACACATACTATAGTAAATGTAAATCCATAACACTCAAATTAGTATGATATGTTACATTTGGTATTGTTACAAAAGTAAAAGGGCTACTTCAGGCAAAATTCAAGTAATATGGTTGGTTGAGGTGGATGGATGGATAGGCGTATAAACCCAAAGTTTGCGACTTCGAATCTCATCATGGACAACTTTAGCTAATTAGCAACTTTTAACAACTTAGATTACAAATCTTTAGCTACTATCTTTAGCTACAACTACATAACATGTTAGCTAACCCTAACATTAACCATTTTTAGCTAATACTTCCCCTAACCTTAACCTTAAACCTTCTAAGTCCTAAACTTAATCCTAACCCCTAACCATGACCCCTATCCTAGCTAATGCTAGCTAATGTTAGCCAGCTAGCTATATTAGCCACATTGCTAGAATTCGTAACAGATCATACGTTTAGAAACTTTGTAACATATTGTACGTTCTGCTAATTCGTAACATATAATAAGCATTTCGCTACACTGGCATTAACATCTGCTAACCATGTGTATGTGACAAATAAAATTTGATTTGATTCATACGAATTGTTATTTGTAACATATCATACGTAATGGGTGATGAGAATCCACAAATTAACACATACCATACTAAATGAATACTATACCAGTGTTTCGGATTTACGTACAGAATAATACAAAATGCTCTGAGACCAGGTTGCAGCTACACAAGTAAATAATTGTGTATTGCAACAATCCATATGTAGTCATACTGTTTTCTATATTACCTTGAGCATTTACGACACAACAGGGTCATATGCAATCAAAACTAGTAACCAGGTTTCTGGGATTCAACCAACTTATTTCCATAAAGAGAGAGAACTGAGATACATGTTATATTTGTTACTGTTTCAGAGCAGCCCAATCTGTTACATCAAAACCAATATGAGCATAATTGCAGTGCAAAACCTTGGGTATACATAAAACTATCTGAGCATTTGTGCAGCGCAAGAAACAATGCATTTTCACAGCAGAGACCTGGTTACCAGGATGGATTAAATAGGGCCTCTAGAGTAATTTACGTAAACACGACATATACTATATAATCACAAAAAAGAACCAAATGGTACTAAAATATGTTTATTTTCACTATGCCACATACTCTGTCTGGGGATTCTAGGAATGGATTAGGGTGAGAGGTTCGCATAGCACCCGTGCTGACAGACAGTCTCAGAAAGACTTCCCGTTCAACACTTGGTAGTAAGTATGAAATGTGATTGCCAGCTGTCATACTGGAAGACATTTTAGAGAGAGAGAGAGTCATTGTTGCTTCAAGTCATTGTATATTTCTCTGCTAAAGATCTTGGAAGAAGTTGTGCTCAGGCCATATTCGGAGTAGAGAAGCCTCTACTTTTTACTGTATACATTTTACTGTATATGATGAAATAAACCCCACTACTATTACTTAAAGCAGCAATCATCAGTTGAAACAATAACACAGTACATTCCCCACCACCGTTTAGGTAAAAAGATGAGGGATTGGGCTGGAGAAATCTAACCACTCTCACATTCATAGACAGAGCTAAGGACTGACCATCCATGATATCAAAATGATAGTTTTAACCATGTTTTGGTGGTATATGTTGGTTGTTTACATTTACCTTGTTCACAAGCATTGGAGTAAAACAAGCTAATCTTTTGGGTTCTGGTGCATTATGAAAGTTGAATTAAGCTCATGAGGCATTTAAAAGTTATATTATTCATGATTGAATGGGTACATATCATTGTTATTATGTATTTTTTATTGATGTAGCAACTGCAGATTGCCCCTTTAAATGTTTCTATTTCACTCTACAGTGTAATAACCATTAAGCTATATAAAGCCACATTTAATATTGCATAGAAGCATTTGAACATGCATACAGGTACATGCTATGCTGATATCAGCATTTATGAATCTGTTATACTTAACATCAATTGTTTTAAAATGTTTAATGTAGTCACTTCATAGCTTATTGGCATTATCGTTTCTCATTCACCCAACTAATCACATTGAGCCCTTGCTGCAACATTAAAACATCTCCTTACATCGGGACTGAGCTATTATAGCGTTGCAATCACATTGTCGATCTCAATTTCACAAGATAGATATTTTTATAAAACTTAACACCAGTGTCTCCCTCGACACCTCACACATTTATAATATGTTCCTATTAGCACCCACACCATGCAAAGAGCTGAGAATTTATCAGGCTGTTATTTGATCCTAATTTCTTGTAACAGAATTAACACTATATTAGATGTACTGTAATACGTTACTTTGATAGATGGCGTTGTCAACAGGGATACCATAATGTGTTTCACCCATACAACTTCAAAAGACAGGATTTTAAAATAAAATAACAATTTGCTTGGCATTGTGTGCCTTTTGCATCCATTGGAGGTGCAAAAAGTCATTTTAGCGACATCAATATAAAAACCGGCTTCATAGTTTGTAGGTAAACACTCTTTCTAAAAACAAAAAGGTGCTAAGTGCTAAGTAGGGGGTTCTTTGGTTTGTCCTCATAGTGGAACCCTTTTTGGTGCTAGGTAGAACACTTCGCAAAGGGTGCAACATATAACCCTCTATGTAGGGTTCTTCATAGAGCCCCTGCAAATGGTTCTACCTAGAACCCTCTATGAAGAGTTATTCCTAGAACCCCCTATAAATGATTTTACCAACAACCCATTTATCATCAAAAGGTTCTTGCTAGAATGCTCTAATCAAATCAAATTCTATTTGTCACACGC
The DNA here is from genome assembly GCF_036934945.1 of Oncorhynchus masou masou. NCBI lineage: Eukaryota > Metazoa > Chordata > Actinopteri > Salmoniformes > Salmonidae > Oncorhynchus > Oncorhynchus masou. The sequence continues at coordinate 20,820,705 of NC_088218.1, forward strand.
GCCGAATACAACAGGTGTAGACTTTACCGTGAAATGCTTACTTACGAACCCTTTCCCACCAACGCAGAAATAAAAGTCTGAAAATGTGCACAAATAAGAAATAGTAATACATTAAAATAACAATAATGAGGCTCAATACAAGGAGTACTGGTACTGAGTCAATGTGCTGGGGAATGCAGTGGTTGAGGTGATTGAGGTAACCCACATCAAGGGTTCTACCGATAATCCTTTTATCTTTTCAACGGTTCTTCCTAGAACCCTCTATGAATGGTCACACCAGCCTTATTAACATTTAAATTATACCCTTTATGACAATACATAACATACATCACAATGTGTATTTTTGGGGGGCGGAGTTATACCCTTAACACAGTGGTGTTAGAAAACTCCTGGTTTACAGGCCACATCAGGCCTGCAAGTGAAATTGTATTTGCTTGGAAAGTGATGTGTAATTCCTATTGGAATCCAGCCAATCATTGTAACCTGCATTCAGAATGACTGCCACGGTAGGGAAGATTGAGAAATTAAATCATCTAACCTGGAACAACAATCTCAGTAATGGGTGCAATAATTCCAACTACTAACAGATTGTATTAGTTTTGAAAAATATATGTTATTTATCTGGAACAACTATCTCTGTAACGTGCAATAAGTCCAACTACAGTACTAACAGATTGGGTAAGTGTATCTTTGTGTAGCATAACATTAATCAACTAATCAATGTAAATGCAAAAAACACAGATCTAAAAAAAATATATTCTAAAAATCAACCTGCAATAAAGCATGCTGGGAAATATGACAATGATAGGCATGGTTTTGAGTGTTTTACTCTAAACAGAGTAGAAATGAAACAATCACACTTAACTCTGGTCATTAACATCAATACTGATGTTCTTTTACACCACTGAGTGTTAAGTTTATTTAACTCCTGAACTAGAAATATTACAGTGACAAACCAACACTAGGTAAAACTGGCCAATTTGCTCTGTACCATACAATACACTGTTGGTTCACTCTTTCCCCCTATCTATTCTTCCACTCTCCGCTCAATAAAATCACAGAAAATACTCATTTGAAAGACAGAAATCATGGCAAAGATTTCAACTATGTGAGCACTGTATATGTACAATGATTAAGGGAATGGTTGCACATATCACATGCACACATAATCCAATATAGGTACAGTATAAAACATTCTCACACAAATGTTTACTTTTCAGATTACTCTCATTCCTAATGTTAGTTTAAAAACTGAGATAAACAGTCATGCTCAGGCACTGTTCAATAGAAAGAAAACAATTGAAAGAAAAAAAGATTACTCAGATTCAGAAGGGTTCTTTGTTGAACTCTTCTTGCTTGTAAATAATCCTTATTTTCTTCCAAAAATAGCTGTTAGGATGAAAAAGGTTCTAGGTAGAACTCTTTTACTTACAAAGAACCCCCGTCTTCCAAAAATAGTTATTCGGATCAAAACGGTTCTTGGTCGAACCCTATCCCTCTGCAAAGAACCCTTTAGTGGCCCTTTTCGCTAGGAGTGTCGGTCTTATACTATGCTCTGTCAAACACCATATGTCCATGATGCTCCACCCAATGGGAATAGACACGGGCCAGAATTGAGTGATCTCCAACAACCCACCCGGGACATGGACAACAAAGGGCGATGACGATAGCATATTCCACTTTCTATCATGTGATCACGTGGAACACTCGCCTGGGGAGCGAAGCAACAACTCAAGAACCCCTTTACAACTTGCTAGTCAGAGCACTTTATCGGCATGTGGAATAAAACTATTGGATTCCTTAGGACTGGAGGACGTTGGCTGTAGCATATGACTAATGGGAGGAAAGCACAAGGAGCTAAGCTGACGTAGATGCTGCATCGGGCCTGTTGAGAGATCCTCCACAAGTTCCATTTTTAACAAGCACACCCACAGAGTGCCAACTCTGCCCTCTCTGTTGTCCAAATGGGTGCTAACTGTCACACGATTCATTCCACAGAGGAGGAGAGAGACACTGTTTTTTTTTCTTTCCTCGTGATAGTCCGTTCACAATGATTTACCCAGACATCAACATTTAGTATGTTTACATGCACGTTAATAATTCAAACTGATATAATGGATTATGGCAGAAGGCCGAGTATGGATTTAGTCAGGTCATAATCGAAGTAAGCAAACGCTGGATTTCTTAGAAACCTTTACATTTATGAGGACATGCAAACACCATAATCATAGTTCCAGCAGTTTATTTGATCTGTGCATGTGCTAGCACCAGCAGCGCTAGCCTCCCTCTTTTGTGCAATTGAAGTGAGTTCGGGGGGAAAAAAATCACATACTCAGGCTTCCAGAAGTGACATGGTCGCTGTGGTAGAACGTTTATCTTGATTGACGATTTTATAGCATTTATCAAAGTCCCATCAGGTAGCCTGATTTCAGATGTGTCCATTTAAACAGGATTATTAGGGAAATCAGAGCATGTAAATGTTTCAATGAACTATTATGTGAATATGAGTATTCACAATAATTATATTATTGTGTGCCTTTAAACTTACTCGTTGTAGCCTGGATTAATCAAATGTGTTTGTTTAAAAAACATTTAAATTCTCTATTCCAGAGTCAATTTCGAGATCCACATTAAAATGTCTGTCTCACAAAAATGGGAAATTCGTTTACTACCTCCCACCATTTCATTATCAGGTCAATCTCCAAGCGCCTAATTCCTTTATCAGGCCTGCTTCTGAATTATGCTCCTCAATGTGTATGAAAGCCATAGAGAACAGAGAAAAAAACATCACATGGGTGGAATTTTACAGGAATTCAGACTCCAATTAAAGACTATCTACTGTACACACAGCACAGGCACATACCCACACAAAAACCCTGATGAGCAAACACACAGAAAAACACACACAGAAGTGCATAAACACACACACGTCCTTATGACACAAACACTGCTCCCTTATACCAGCTCATCAGTATGGCCTAAGAATTCTAATCTTGGCAACGACAATAGGCTATTTCCACCCATACATAGCAGCAAAATATGCAATTTCATTTTTAAAGTCTGTCCCTGTGAGGGTAAACAATCTCCATATTATGGTCATGAGTCTTGCATGAAATCACATTGTCACATATTGAGCTTCTGCTAAAATCCATCTTCAATACACAGTTAAGTGTGTGTGTGTGCTTGCGTGCGTGCGTGCAGGTGTACGTGTGTGTGTGTGTGCGTGTGTGCGTGTGTGTGTGTGTGTGTGTGTGTGTGTGTGTGTGTGTGTGTGTGTGTGTGTGTGTGTGTGTGTGTGTGTGTGTGTGTGTGTGTGTGTGTGTGTGTGTGTGTGTGTGTGTGTGTGTGTGTGTGTGTGTGTGTGTGTGTGTGTGTGTGAGAGACCGTGTCCGTGTGTGTGTGTGATCCTGCATGGTTTCAAGGAAAATAAACGACAGCCTATCCAGTCAGCACACCAAACAAAATAAACCGTAATCCGTTGCCACATTGACATCAATTTAGCAGCACCTTCTCGCATGTCTACGGCTGTCAACAGCTCTCAAGTCAACTAACAATATCACCCAGTACAGTCGTAACATTCGAGACAAAATAACTGCGGCTACAGTATGCTGCATCATTGGATGTACCATTTATGCATTCCTTTCCTCCCACTCAGAGACAATGACGCACAGAGCTAGGGCAGGGGCTACAGCAAAATGACTTGACACACTCAAGGAAGCAATACATCAACCTGTTGTTTTTTTAGCCAGACATCACGAGGCTGGAGAGTCAATAATGCTATGGTTGCCATTTATCAAACGACAGGGTTGCTGCAGCTTCTGATCAACGGCTGCAGCACTATAACCAAACAAACAAAACGCGAGCCTAATAAGCACAACCGGGCGATCCAGTGGGAGCATGCTTGGAAACAGGGAGACAGGAAAGAGGCACTGACACACACACATACAGTCACTGACATTCTACGCACATACACAACTCTCCCCCCCTTCCTCCTGAACATACAAACACTGTCACTGAGCCTCTATGCACATACACAACTCTCACACTCTCTCTCACACACACACACACACACACACACACACACACACACACACACACACACACACACACACACACACACACACACACACACACACACACACACAACAACACAAACACAAGGTTATGCGATGACAGACAAAAATAGCATCCATTTTGAAAACTGTTGTTGCCGTTTCTTAGTAATCCAGGGCCCTTGCTGGCTTTCAGCACACACTTTTCACTATCTAACAGAATGGATTTTTTTGATACGGCACATTTGATTTATTTGGTTTTATCCCTGCGGAGAGGAACAATCACCAGGTCATGTTTAACAGGAAGTTGTACGAGCAATAGCTCAGCTCAACCTCTCAGTACCACAGGAATGTGGAATATACTTACATGCTTTTATTACTGTCCTTTTCCAGTATAATGTTATAACATATTTCATTACCATATTATATTGCGTTCCATGTCGTCTGGGAAAACTATAGATTGGGGAGACGGGTGAATTAGCATCAGACAACATCCCTTAGGAATCTTTACCACAGATACTTGAGAAATAGGCTGCTTTCTTAATCACACTAAATGTTCTCTAAACTGCATTATGTCGAAGGTCAAAATGTCAAATGGAAATTAGGAGTTACCCTTGCTTTGAATAATAAATTCTAGTTTCTTTCTGGATACCCAGGAAAACCATTGAAAGGTGATAAATCAGGGTAAAAACACGTCCTCGCATCGTGAACCTGTTTGCAAAATGAGAAATAGTATCAGACATATTGATTCAAATAATACAATAAAAAAAACATAAATTACAATCGGTGAGAATAACACCCCCCCCCCGCCCCCCCCCAAATAAATACAAAAAAAAAAAACGTAGACCTGTAATTACAGAGGTGAGGGACAAGAAATCTTAATGTGTTGATGAACATTTGAGCGCTTTTACATGCCTGGAGGAATTCCATTAACTATCATGATTAAAGCAATCATCAGACTCATTGGTGCCTGTCAGATCTCATCTCTGCCTTCTCAATTACCCAAATCTCCTTGAACTCAATTGCTCACATCATCATGACGCTGTGGCAGAGCGTCCTCCTCACATGTCCTCTCGGCCCTGCACTGCAGCACAACAGGTTTACAGCAGAGATGTTCCCTCCTTTGGCCCCTCCAAATGAGCTAAGTGAACGAATCCAGGGAGGCGAATTAAACCATTGTGCCGTTCCACATGGAGTCCCACAGAGGACCCCATTGGCTTATTAAAAGCATTATTTGTCAGCTTGGAGGCTCTCACGTCAACCTCCTGCAGTGAGACATGGCTAATTCATTCATCCATTAGCCAGGATTCGGCTACCCTGCTCAGGGTCATGGCAACATTTGGGCTGGCTTCTGGCTTGAAAATAGGAGCATGAACCCCCGCCCCCCCCACCACCAGGTTCACTTAACAAATGAGATGGGTATATTATGAAATCACAAAGAGGCACATGTTAGTGTAAAGACACGCAATTGCGTACATACACACGAACACCGAACACGCGTCCCTATACTAACGCCATAATTTGATTCACACCTGAAATACATTTTTTCCCAAGCAACTGCAGCTCAGGAGTAAAGCAACTAGGTCAGATTCTCAGTATTGGCTAATAACACACACACAGCAACATGCAGCTTTTGCTGAGGGTGCCGGAAGTAAAATGTTTAGATTTTGTGTCACTTCCCAAATGAGTTACACTGGCACATAATTTACCCCAAAACTGTCAACAGCCTAGGTTACATCTCTTCAGCCCATGACAGGGCCTCTACCGTTAGCCTGTGGACACTTGGCTATGATTCACCTCTTGTGACGCCTATGACATATCGACAGATACACTGAGTTTCGGGCCCTTCTGTTCTCTAAAATGCTGCCTTCATTTTAGGCTGCTATAAAAAGGCTCACATGCACCCCTTCTGGAATAGGGCCCTGGAGTCTTGAAAGGAATACTTTCATATGTATTTTTTGGTGCCTGTGATGTAAAGTGTTTTTAACCCTATCAGAAGATGATCAGCACAAATGTTGATGCCTGCAGTTGGAAGCACTATGATTATGAGGGCACTCACACAGGATCATTGATTTAAGCATATTGATCAAAACCTCATTGACAGACCAACTTCTCTTGAATGGTACGTTACATGCATCTGCCTCTGTGAAGTATCTAACGACAGCCTTTAATTTACCCCACAAGAACGTATATGAACCTGACATCATATTTATTGATGACATTAACATATTTTGGTCAATATAGTGCAATAAGTGCAAAGCAATTGAAACAAATGAAATTGATGAGGGAAAGAGAATTGCGAATGCTTGTATAAAAATAGGTGTTACATTAAAAGATCAGTATTACACAACATAATTATTACTTCAATTATTATTCATGAATTTGATAACATACCAAGAATACATATTAAGAATGAACGCACGTATTCATTTTTAATAGTAATCGTCCTAATGACAGCTGTTTAACAGGCCCACTTGCCTTACAAATCCAAAAAGTGCAGAAAGCATACAAGGACACCATTTTTTCTTCTTCATTAAATGACGCAGTCTTTCTTTAACATTGGGGGTGTGCCACCTTTTAAAAAAAAAAACTTTTAAAAAGCCACTTTTACAATGCCGAGCTACAGTAAATGATATGGAACTACAAAACATAAAGGTTTACAGAGGATCCTGGAATTATGACACAGGTAGTATTGATGAAGAATCAAAAGTTTGGAAAACACATGGCAGATTACTCCAATAAATACTTACTTACAGACTAAAAGCAGAGAATTGTCCTGCGCAGTTTGATGGAGACACTGCCGTACAGTGTTCTTTCGTCAGAAGGTGATTTATAAACGTTTTTTTGTGATTCACAATATATGTATGGTTATATTCCTGAAAATGTGGTCGGGTAAGGTTACCTGTACACTTACATATATGTGTATTCAATCTTCACCATATAAAAATAGATTCTAAATCACCAGTTAAGTAGAACAACTTGTATGTTCGTCCAGTTAGGTTCAGAGAGAGACTTTCAGTTCCTGCGATGTCATGTAATTAAGAAATAAGAATAATAGAGTTTGGCACACCCCGTTTAATGCTTATTTTGTTGATGTGTCGTGCCAAGGCACCCTCAATATTGAGTCAGTACTTTTAAGGGGGGAAATCCTTCATATATGGACAAATCTGTTGCTCAAAACTGACTGAAAGTGGTCTGTTTCTCAAGAACTTCGAGGTAGTCCGGCTCGACTTGAAGTTTCGCTTTTAGTTCCAAATATTCATTTCTGTTGGGCTCCACGTATACAGTACTTGGCGCTGTGCCATAAAGCACTGTTTCTCGTATCCTCTCTGGGTGTAAGAACTGGCGTCTAACATCAAAGTTTGGGTTGTACGTGTACGAGACAGGGCCAGTGTACTTGTATTCTAGACTGTTACCGGAGGGGGATTGGTTGTCCGCCTCTATGATGCCCCTGAAGAAGTGCTCAGCATTCTGTGCAGGGGAGGGGTCCTCGCGAGGCTCAATAGTGCTCACGCTATAAGTGGGACTCCTCATGTTGCTGTTCCTCTCCTCATCCACATCACTTCTATAAGTCACCTTCAATTCATGGAGGTCGCGGTAATCCTCAACTGTGTTGCCTTCCCTGGACCTGTAAATGGGATTTTTGCACATGTGGCCCATAGGGTGAGGGATGTACTCATACACGTGTCCTGCGGGGGCTTTGACTTTGGGGACGGTTCGGTTGTTACTGTAAAGGCTGTACTGCAAGTTAAATGAGCTCACGTCAGAGTTGTTGGTGCTGGTGCGGTCGCTCTGGGACTTTTTGCGCTTTTTCACCACGACCACAAACAGCCCTGCCGCCACAAAGACGGACATGATGAACACGAGCAGCAGGCTGAGGATGAGGACAGAGAGAGGGACGACGCTGCTAGTGGGGTTAGATCTCTGGTAGGTCTCTGTGGTGGTGGCTCTGTCCGGCAGAGGCTCGTCAGAGGGGGGCACTGTTGAGACGACTACGTCAGAGTAATCTGGACACAGCTGTTCAGACTGAATGGAACGCATGTCAATCCCGCTGTGCCGTTTGGGGGACTCGCATTTAACCTCATTAACAACGGTGCCTGCACTGAGCTGTTCGAGCCATATCTTCATGCCGACGACGTCACATGAGCAATCCCACGGGTTCTCAATCAGATCTATCTGCAACAGCAATTTTAACTGATCTAACACACCGCTTACAGGCAGGTTTTGGAAATGGTTACTGCGGAGATTAAGTCTAGAGAGGGACAGCCCAGTAAAGATTCCCCCTGGTAAGGTTTTCAGAAGGTTATTGTTGAGGAAAAGCAGCTGAAGGTTTGGCACAAACCGGAAAGTGCCCCCTACAATCTCTTGGATTTTGTTGTATTCTAAGTAGAGATACTGCAAACTCTGCAGGCCAAAAAACATCTCTGCTGTAAGCCTGTCGATTAGATTACCATTTAAATACAGCCTACGCAGGTTGGTTAAATCCCCAAAAGCTCTGTCTTGGATGAGGGATATCCTATTGTTTCCTAGGTGAAGCAAATCCAATCCGGTAGCCTCCAAGAAATCCGATCTGCGTACCACAGGAATGTAATTCCCCGTGAGGTACATTTTTTTGGGATTGTATGGCTTGGGCTTCAGGTCAGATATGTTCTCAATCTTTCTCTCCTGGCAGTTGACATTTAGTCCAAGATCAGCAATCTGCAGATTACACGTACAGGTGGTGGGACAGTCCAAAGGCACAGGAGATTTGGTCTGATAAGCAATGATGGGGCCATAGTTGTAAGGGTTAGCCGGAATCCGGGAGGTGGGCTTTGACCTGGTTCGGTTTGAATGACGGGTGCCCTTGGTAGGCCTTGACGACGCCTTGAAAGCATTCGACGAGGTGGCTGAGGCCGTCACCGAAGCTGGAGTGGTTTGGAAATATCCATTGGTGCTGAGTGGGGGAGGGGGGCGCATTTCATATTCAGAGATTGCTCGGCGAGGGCACAGCTCCTGTTTGGAGACCTCGTCCAGGTCTCTGCCATGCAGCCTGAACGGCGTCTCACAGACCACCTCCCCCACTAAAGCTGTGTATGATATGCTCTCCAGCCAAGCTTTCAGGGCGATGAGCTCACATGAGCAATTCCACGGGTTCTCCTCGAGTTGTAATTCCACCACTTTGTCCATGTGCTCCAGGAGCCCAATGTAAGGAAACATTTTCAAACGGTTGCCCCTGAGGTCCAGATGTGTTAAGGGAACATTCCGGAAAATGTTGGTAGGCAGAGCAGAGAGCAAATTGTCATTCAAAATGAGAACTGTGAGCTGATGCAATTTACTCAGGGCATTGGGCTCTATATTGGTGATGTAATTGTAATCAATCTGAAGGTATTCCAAACTCTCCAGGCCGACAAATGTATCATCCCTTAGGACGTCTATCTTGTTGTTGTTCAAGTGCAATCTCTTTAATCCTTGGAGTCCATTGAAAGCACCCGTTTCCACTTCGTCGATAGCATTGTTGCCTAAATGCAATATGGTCGCCCCAGTGTAGTTGATAAAGTCGTTGAGGGACAGTTTCTTTAAGAGGTTCCCTGTCAGCAGAAGGTGGTACATTGAAAAATGCACCGGGCTTATTTCTGTCAGTCTGACGATCCCTCTGTTCTCACAGCTTACCGTCAGTATCCCTTCCTTCTCCTCGCATGTACATAGATTCCTACAGATCTCCCCGTAATTGTCGTACATCTCGACCAGAGTCAGAGATGCTGCGATCAGAAGGATTATTTTCAGTATCCAGATATGCATTTTCGAGGGAGAAGGTGCCCCAGCTCACTGAAGTATGGTGCCAGTATGGGGTGTCATCTAGAAGAGAAAGGCAGGCATTGTCTGTTTAATGAACATCTTGTGTCAAGCGAAACATCCCTGCATGCAGTGGTTACAAAGAGCTATGCACTTGTGGATAGAGACATACTCCACTTTGTAAAGCATTTTAGATAACTCAATGCATATACATATTTGGAGGTTTAGGTGGAAAGGAAAGAGCAGAAATCTGGAGAGAGTTGCAAACACAATATAGTTATGCCAAAAACATTTGTTGCAGCTAAAATGCCACATTCACTACAGTTCCATTATTATGTATTTAGCTACAGCATCATATCTCAACACGAAAAGGAAATAACTCCCCATGCGAAATATTGATGACATGCAGTGCATGTTGGCGAATGTCATGGAAAAGAGTACAGCCTATGCATGTGTTTCTTTGAAAATAGAACAAGCAGGTTGATTATAGCTGCTTTAGGTTGGAGTTGCGGGATTTTGAAAGCTAACGATGCATTCAAATGGCTTGCATACTAAACCGACTACCCATCTGCGACATTTATACAGAATCCATTGCCATTTCAAATATATATATTATATTATATATTCCCCGAAGATTCCAGCAAAGAGTTCATCTTGATACAATGTTTACGTTTAATCTACGGGACCCAGGATTAAAACATACATTTCATGAATGGAATGGAACAACATTCCATTGTTAGTTTAGATTTAAAGATCTATTTTAAACATAGTATACGAGCAACCCTATGGAAAGACCAATATTCTACTCACCCCGCATATCCGACGACTTGCGAATAGTATAAAAACCGCCGGGTATCAATCATTATCATCAGATATCAGGAGATATTTGTTATTAATAAATGATAAATAGGCTAGTCGTGGTCATTATGGGAGGTGTTCATCCTCAATCATGCATGCGTTAGAAATACTGATTGTTACATAGGGATAGTCACAGCCCTTCATCCCTCCGGCGAAAAAAAAGAGACCCAAGTTAATTAAAAGCAAAAACGGATTTGCAAGCATTGCTGAATGTCATGCACAATTTACATCTTGATGTGGAATAAATCATACTATAACAAACGTTTTATATCGCATCCGGTATATGTTGAAGTTGAAGAATTTCTTAATTCTTGTTCAAATAACCTCTCTCTCCCTTTCACTCGCCCCCCCCCCCCCCACTCACAAACGCGCGCGCACCACTCTCACAATCACACATATACACACACACAAACACACACACAAGTTATATCTGTGACAAAATCCACAAAATAGAAAACGCTATCAGCCTAGAGGTCCGATGTTGTGGGTGTAGTCTTCCTAATATGATCATAGAGTTTATGGTAAGCTAATAGGCTATGCTTTTTTTTACGAAAGGACATTTGATTTATACCGATGAAGAGTGTATTGCATTGCATATTTAGTTAGTCTGTAGCCTATGTAGGCCATTTACCAATAATTAATTTAATCAAAATAGGCCTACACTGAACGAATATGAGGCATTGCAATGATTTCATGAATTGCGCATTCATTCATCACATTGAAGGACACTGAGTAGCCCCCAAAAAAGTTATGCAATTTATGTCAATTTATTATATCGACCAGTAAACGCGGATGCATATTATTGCCACTTTAATCAAATCCACCCTTTTCATCGTTTTTAATTTAGATTCAACCAAATTGAATACTGCTGTATGTGGGTAAAGAGCTGTATGGGGGAAAATAATTTGCAGGACCATGGACAGCTCCCCTACTCAAGCAATAGCTTCCCTGAAATGAGCAATAGAGCCATGCATCTCAGACAGAAAATCCGCTGTCCTTACCATGTTGAACCTTGTCAATGCGAAAGCATTCCAACTACCTTCCGCTGTTTACCATCCTGTCTTATGGTAATGTGGAATCTGTGATTTTCTTCCTTTTCCCCGTTGTAAAATCCTCAAAGTAGAGCCACGGCGGTCTTTAGCTCCACATACCAGGCAATGAATTGCACAAACTGTCTCATTCACGCCTGCAACGTGACAATCAGCGCGACAAAAAAACGGGTTCTTGTATTTCTCACAGCGAATCTTGGTCTCTCATTGTGGATTGGAATCAAGGAAAAGTAATACTTTCAAATGGGAAAAGGGGTAATAAACCGAACTGCAAAACATCAGATACATCCATTTTAACCGAGATCTCCCTCTGTAGCACAAGCGCCGGTGAATCCGTGGAAAGGCACGAATCCCTTTGTATCTTGTGAGTGGTACGGCTTGTATTGCGTTGTGAATAGATCTACCCAAGATCCCCCCCAAAAATTCTCAGCGTTGACCGCACAATTTGACTGAATATGTATGCGCATCTTAGATAGTTGACTTTAATTCAACATTGTCTGACGAAATAATATGATGTCCTCCTTATGTCTCTGTGCAATCAGTTATGCGTTTTTTTGTACTGACAATGTTTCAACTGGTGGAACGTGTATCAAGGCTGGCGCAGCATACACAATATGTAAAGTCAATATTAATTTCCATTCGTTGGATGCTGATAGAATCCTGAAATATGTATGAATATCCCCACCTCTAACGTATATAACGAGCAAAACATGCATGTTGTCAATATTTAGATGCGATTTGTTGTGTAGTACATCGTGGGGGGGGGGGGGGGGGGGGGGTTCGAAGGAATGAGGGAGACCTATAGAGGGCAGTACAATGCGATGAAACATACTTTTTTTGAGGGTGTACGGTACACTGCCAGACAATACGGCTGCATTTACACAGACCGACCAATTTTGATATGATATTTATTGGCAATAATTTGACCAATCAGATCAGATCTGTTGCCCATAATTGGACAAAATATCAGAAATGGGCTGCCAGTGAAATAATACTCTGACAACATGGCAACAGGTGCTGTTCATGTGGCATGTATGTAAGGTCAGTGTGTGGGTGGAGTCGTAGGATGGCCCGAGGGTGTGTGTGTGTGTGTGTGTGTGAGAGAGAGAAAGTGACATAGAACACAGCCTATGAGACATACAGTATAACCTAGTTGTAGTTGAGGGTAGCTAAAACTCTCTTTGGTAGGGCTAACTGCCTGCACCTAACTTAAATCTCAGGCATGCCTAAACCATATGGTTTGGGTAAGTGTTTAAAGACATGGACATTTACTGTACATACAGGAAATCTGTGCACAAAATTCTAAATTGCATGTATTTTCTAAATTAATTCAACAATTATAACAACCAACACATTTGGGACTGATTTCCTGAAAAAAAAAGATTAAGCCTAATCCTGGACTAAGAGGCATGTTTAATGGAGATTATCCCTGAAAAGTACATTTTAGTCCTAGACTAGGCTGGGTCTGGTAAACGGGGGTTTTCCATTACAGCACCAGTGGTTTGCAATTGATCATATTCATGTTAGCTCTATTGTTGTTGTTTTTTTGGGGGGGACTGTGTTTCCAGTTAGTTAGGGCTGACACTGAGGACTTGACACTGAGGACTTGACACTGAGGACTTGACACTGAGGACTTGACACTGAGGACTTGACACTGAGGACTTGACACTGAGGACTTGACACTGAGGACTTGACACTAAGGACTTGACACTGAGGACTTGACACTGAGGACTTGACACTGAGGACTTGACACTGAGGACTTGACACTGAGGACTTGACACTGAGGACTTGACACTGAGGACTTGACACTGAGGACTTGACACTGAGGACTTGACACTGAGGACTTGACACTGAGGACTTGACACTGAGGACTTGACACTGAGGACTTGACACTGAGGACTTGACACTGAGGAATTGACACTGAGGACTTGACACTGAGGACTTGACACTGAGGACTTGACACTGAGGACTTGACACTGAGGACTTGACACTGAGGACTTGACACTAAGGACTTGACACTGAGGACTTGACACTGAGGACTTGACACTGAGGACTTGACACTGAGGACTTGACACTGAGGACTTGACACTAAGGACTTGACACTGAGGACTTGACACTGAGGACTTGACACTGAGTACTTGACACTAAGGTCTTGACACTGAGGACTTGACACTGAGGTCTTGACACTGAGGACTTGACACTGAGGACTTGTGTAGAGCAGAATCAACAACATCTGCATCAACAAGACAGTTGCTTTGTGAGAAGGTGTTAACCCTAGATGGTTTTAACCCATGTGCACAGTTAACCATTGCTATATGGTTAGCAATGTATACATATAATTAAATCTAGCTTATGGAGGGGGCTGGCATGTACAAACAGATCTTCCCTTTAGTCTACATTGTATTACGTATCCATAAGTCAACTCCTATACCCTCCTTAGTGACCAAACACAACGGTAAGCTGATGTGTCATATAGGCGGCATCCAAATTAGCCGTGGAGATGCATTAAATTATCTGAACGTTTCTGGCTGGCTTATCACATTAACAATACGTTAACAGTAAGTTGCCCGTTGTGAAGGACACATCTCACAATCGCTGGCGCTCAGTTGGAAATCCAGTTAAAGAAGTCGTTGTCGTGATAGCATGGCACGGTTCCAGTGGTGTCTTCCCAATGGAAGGCACTTTGGCTGGCTCCCCTGAGAAGAATCATGACATCAAAATAGCAGCCATTTTTTTGAATTACCTGACATGATTATCGGTTTCCTCTGATGGAGGAGATACACGTGGTGTGTGTTTGTGTGTGTATGTGCACGTAAGAGAGAGAGGGAGAGAGAAAGGAGAGAAAGAGTAAGATAGAGAGTGAGAGAGAGCGAGGGATAGATATGTGTACATGCGATCATTTTAAAAGAAACAGTAGCAGTATTATTCAAATCAGTGTGTGTGTGTGTGTGTGTGTGTGTGTGTGTGTGTGTGTGTGTGTGTGTGTGTGTGTGTGTGTGTGTGTGTGTGTGTGTGTGTGTGTGTGTGTGTGTGTGTGTGTGTGTGTGTGTGTGTGTGTGTGTAGGCATTTGTATCTACTCTACAGCAGATGCATCTATGCCAACCTGCCTGTTACCAGACCAAAAATATTAATAATTATACTCACAGGGCACTACAGATTGGAAATGGGAGCACATACGGCTGCTTGGTCAACATGAACTGAGTGTGCTTACAGTTTGTAGAATTAGGTGCCTACTGTATAAGCTTCACCTGGAAAGCTCATCCTAATGATCACCTACTAAATAATGACTATGCCAGTGGAGGCTGCTGAGGGGAGGACGGCTCATAATAATGGCTGGAACGGTGCAAATGGAATGACATTAAACAAATAGAAACCATGTGTTATATACCATTCTACCTATTCTGCTCCAGACATTACCACGAGCCCGCCCTCCCCCAATGAAGGTGCCACCAACCTCCTGTGCTATGCACACACTATCATACCCAATCAAGGAGTAAAGATCTGATGTCATTGGGATGTGATGCTACAAAGTATTGAGCCCAATGCCTATGCTTAATGAGATCAGATGATGTGCTCAAGGCTTGTGCTTAATGCTATGTGGGATTATCTCAGAACATTATACAGTATGTGCTGTGTTTCTATGTCACACATTACTGTTTGCATTGACAGGTTTAGCACCTAGTCAGTCTGAGCCAAGATTTGTGATGCTCATAGAAGAAGTAAAAAAAGATATAGGACTCTTATCACTGTTGTCCTTGAGTTATCCTTTTGGGACCAGAATACTAACATTCAATCAAATGGATTTATATTAAAAGATAGTTCTCCATTTCTCAAGACAATGTTGACAATGTACTTCATGTAAATACTGATATTAATCATCGAATGTCAATGTCATGTGGATGTCATGTTTAAAGAGATAACGAAGAGACGTGGTGGTGAATTCATAAATAGGATATGTGGGTTTGGGACGAAACTGTTTCAGCAACTGCACATTCATTTGATTCAATTGCAGTGCACCTCTCGAATAACAAACAGTAATTCCAGCTCAATAATCGTTACCAATTTCTGAAAAAAACACTATTTTGGTTAACTGGTTATTTGATTGATGGGTTAGCTGGATTGCTTAGAGTAATTGATCATCTAGATGCACCACAATTAAGAGTGTATACCTTACTTACGTGCCTTTGTTTTCTCAACAGTGGAGTGGCGCCATCCATTTTCCTTCAACAGTGGCAAATACAGGAAGTATTCACAACCCTTGACTTTTTTTCACATGCTGTTGTGCTGCAGCCTGAATTAAAAAATGGATTACATCTAGATTTTGAGTCACTGGCTTTACACACAGTAACCAAGAATGTCAAATTGGCATTGTGTTTTTTAGAAATGTGTACAAATTCATTCAAAATGAAAAGCTGAAATGTCTCGAGTCAAATAAGTATTCAAGCCTTTTGTTGTGGTAAGCCTAAAGAAGTTGAGGAGCACATTGTTGCTTAACAAGTCACATGTGCGCAATGATAGTGTTTAACATGATTTTTGAATGCCTACCGGATCTCAGTACCCCACACATAAAATGATATGTAAGGTCCCTTAGGTGAGTATACCTCACTATTGGCTAATAACACACACACACACACACACACACACACACACACACACACACACACACACACACACACACACACACACACACACACACACACACACACACACACACACACACACACACACACACACACACACACACACACACACACACACACACACACAACAACAACATGCAGCTTCTGCTGAGGGTGCTGGCAGTAAAATGTTTAGATTTTGTGTCACTCCCCAAAAAACTGTCACCAGCCTAGGTTACATCGTTTCAGCCCATGACAGGGCCTCTACCGTTAGCCTGTGGACGCTTGGCTATGATTCACCTTGACATATCGACAGATACACTGAGTTTAGGGCCCTTCTGTTCTCTAAAATGCTGCCTTCATTTTGGGCCGCTATAAAAAGGCTCACATGCACCCCTTCTGGAATAGGGCCCTGGAGTCTTGAAAGGAACACTTCCATTTTTATTATAACTTTTTTTTTCATGACCGTATGTTGAATGGCGCTATTAATAGCATTGCAAACATTTATTTTGATTCATGTCATGTGTTTTCAACCCTATCAGAAGATGATCAGCACAAACGTTGATGTTTGCGATTGTAACGACTGTGATTATGAGGACACCCTCACAGGATCATTTATTGAAGCACAAAACACCAACTTCTCTTGACTGGTACATGTTACATGCAGCTGCCTTTGTGAAGTATCACAATAGCATTTAATTTCCCCCACAATAACATATATGAACCTGACATCATATTTTCTGATGACGAATATATTTTGGTGCAATAAGTGCAAAGCAATTAAAACAAATGAAATTGATTAGGGGAAAGAGAAGTAATTGATCATCTAGATGCACCACAAATTAGTGTATGCCTTTATTTGACTTTGGTTTCTTAACAGTGGAATGGTACCATTCATTCTATTTCAACAGTTGCAAACACAGTGCCTTCAGAAGCATTCACAACCCTTGATTTATTCCACATTCTGTTGTTTTACAGCCTAAATTGAAATGTATTACATTGAGATTGTGTGTCACTTGCCTATACACAATAACACGTAATGTCAAATTGGAATTATGTTTTTAGAAATGTGTACATATTATTTAAAAATGAAAAGTGTTTGGAGTCAATAAGTATTCAACACCTTTGTGATGGCAAGCCTAAATAGGTTCAGGAGTAAAGATGTGCTTAACAAGTAACATAATAAATTGCAAGGGCTCACTATGTGTGCAATGATAGCATTTAACATGATTTTTTAATGCCTACCTGATCTCTGTACCCCACACATACAATTATCTTAAATCAGCTTGAAAATCTATGGCAAGACATGAAAATGGCTGTTTATCAATGATCATCAACCAACCCGACAGAGCTTGAAGAATAAAACAAAAATGTATGTGCAAATATTGTATAATCCAGGCTGGCAGCGATTTTGAAGTCAGGCTGTAACACAACAAAATGTGGAATAAGTCAAGGGGTGTGAATACTTTCTGAAGGCCCTGTACATCACATCAATCAAGTTAGCTCCTGGAATGTGTAGATCACTTCTTTACTCTCTGTTTTCATTTTTCTGGCAGTTAATTTGCCACATTTACTTCCTGCGCGATAGTAGCTGTCAATGACCGGACGTTAATCAAAAGCATCAAATCTAACCCTCAGCATTTATCAGGCCTGAGAAGATGTATAGCTCTGGAGTGGATTCACATTGAAGAATGACTGCATTGCCTCTTCAGACAGCTAAGATTGATCACCAAAGAGCACGGAGGTTTCGTGGGGGGCTTTCCTTTGTTTTTATCCCCCTCCCAGGTTCCTAAGGGAAGGTAATTTAAAAAATGTTGAATCGGTAAGATGCCAACTTACCTGGGGCTATAATGAAGAGAGCTGCTGACGACAGCGATAAGTGCATCCACAGTATCAACAGTATGAACGAGTGAATGAATTGAATTATGAGCTCTCATGCAGAGTAACAAAGCGGCGAACCGGAAAAAAGTTCACCAATCATAGCTTTCAGTTACAGTAGGCCCTAGGTTAAAAAAAGACACAAAACAGTCCAAAACAATACAATACAAACAACATATTTTCACCATAACTTTGGACATAGAAATCTCCCATGTTTACAATGTTGACATTTTCAGAAATAGAAATGTATAGAGTTGACTTCCTGAGACTTGGGTATTTGGATAGAGTTTCAGGTCTGAGCGCCCATACGGAAAGCTCATATATCATAAAATATACAGTACTTACATGTATGTTCAAAACATATTCATGAAATATACAACTTGAGCACATCATAGAATATGTATGTAATTATATTTTGAAATCTATGTAAATTAAATATATTTTTGCACCACATGTATCATGCTGAATTGTAATGTTGAGTCTGTTGACATCTGGTTCCTTGGCTTTAGGTTTCCAAAATGGGGATTGCATGCAAAAGTAAAAAATGTAACTATTCAGCTATTGAGTCTACTTGCAGATTATGAAACAATGTAAGATTAGCTATGTTAATTTAATTTCGAAAGGAGACACATTAACCTAGAACATATTGCTCTCAAGCTGTCAATCCCAATTTGAAATAATCCAGAGCAGTTGCAATTTAGACATTTCACCTGTTAGCACCCAAAATCAATCTTACTGATAATAGTATTTTATTTCATGATATATTCATAACAATGATTTAAAATGTACTTTTTAAGCTAGCGGGTCAAACTGCCTGAAAGAAAGCGTTTTCACTGAGCTAGCTAACACAGCTACTTACTGTAGCTAGCCAACTCCCTTAGCTTGCCCACACAACATGCAGTGTGACTGACCAAGGTAAGAATTCTTCGGATAGTTAGTATGTTGTGTAGCTACATTACAGGTATGTGCTAGATATAATCTAATTGCCAAAGCTAGCTAGTTAATGTAAAATGTTGCTTACCAAGCAATGGCTAGCTAGCTAGATTATTTCTAGCTAAAAATAAAAATAAATGGCTCTGATATATGAATAATAAGACATACATGTAACGTTAGCTAGAGTGCCAGCTCGCTAACTGTAGCTAGCTAGCTAATAGTACACTTTAACTTGAAATTAACCACTTTCTGTCAAAGTTATAAACTGTCAAATCTGAAAATGTAGCTAGCTAGACTATCTTACCTGTATACATCATTCATGGATGGACATGTCTCCTGTCGGATGCCATGGTTTGAAGATGTAATCCGGAGACAGGTCTTTTCTTAATTTCCTTAGCTTCATACTCAAATTCCACTGATTTAAAAACTCAGTCCTTCAGAAAGTGGAGAGCAACATTTATGCAGTTTTACTACACAATCCATTTAAAAAAGCTGCACCTAGACAGACTGACCAGCTCAAATAGACAGAAGCGTACCATATGGCATACCAATCCAAACCCGTCTCTCGGCATGTCATTATCTCACCCAATCATGGCTAGCGGGAAGATTGCTCACTTTTTCTATGCCTAAACCAACTAGGCTCGTAAGTTAACAATTTCATTAGTATTTACAGATGGCATTCACGTTTGTTATGAAGGCACATGAAAGTTCACATGTTTGAGAAGGCATTTGTGAGAAAAAAAAAGGTTACATTCAAATGGCTCTCCTGTGAAGTAGTGACCCGCGACATAAGCCTAGTTTCCTGAAACAGGTCACATATATGAGGAATAAATATATTTAGATATATTTATAGATATATTTATTTCAAATATTAGTACGTACACTATACTACATATACAGTATATATTTGAAATATGTGTCAATATAAACTCAGCAAAAAAAGAAACATCCTCTCACTGTCAACTGCGTTTATGTTCAACAAACTTAACATGTGTAAATATTTGTAAGAACATAACACGATTCAAGAACTGAGACATAAACTGAACAAGTTCCACAGACGAAATGGAATAATGTGTCCCTGAACAAAAGGGGGGTCAAAATCAAAAGTAACAGTCAGTATCTGGTGTGGCCACAAGTTGCATTAAGTACTGCAGCGCATCTCTTCCTCATGGACTACACCAGATTTTCCAGTTCTTGCTGTGAGATGTTACCCCACTCTTCCACCAAGGCACCTGCAAGTTCCCAGATATTTCTGGGGGGAATGGCCTTAGCCCTCACCCTCCGATCCAACAGGTCCCAGACATGCTGAATGGGATTGAGATCCGGGCTCTTCGCTGGCCATGGCAGAACACTGACATTCCTGTCTTGGAGGAAATCACACACAGAACGAGCAGTATGGCTGGTGGCATTGTCATGCTGGAGGGTCATGTCAGGATGAGCCTGCAGGTACCACATGAGGGAGAAGGATATCTTCCCTGTAATGCACAGAATAGAGATTGCCTGCAATGACAACAAGCTCAGTCCGTGACACACGGTGCCAGACCATGACGGACCCTCCACCTACAAATCAATCCCGCACCAGAGTACAGGCCTCGGTGTAACGCTCATTCCTTCGACGATAAACGCAAATCCGACCATCACCCCTGGTGAGACAAAACCACGACCCGTCTGTGAAGAACACTTTTTGCCAGTCCTGTCTGGTCCAGTGATGGTGGGTTTTTGCCCATAGGCGACGTTGTTTCCGGTGATGTCTGGTGAGGACCTGCCTTACAACAGGCCTACAAGCCCTCAGTCCAGCCTCTCTCAGCCTATTGCAGACAGTCTGAGCACTGATGGAGGGATTGTGCATTCCTGGTGTAACTCGGACAGTTGCTGTTGCCATCCTGCACCTGTCCCGCAGGTGTGATGTTCGGATTTATCGATCCTGTGCAGGTGTTGCTACACGTGGTCTGCCACTGCGAGGATGATCAGCTGTCCATCCTGTCTCCACATTACAATTTATTGCCCTGGCCACTTCTGCAGTCCTCATACCTCTTTGCAACCATTAGAAAGGCCTCTTTAGTGTCCTAGGTTTTCATAACTGTGACCTTATTTATGTTTATTAAAAAAGCATGGGAAACAGTGTTTAAACCCTTTACATTGAAGATCTGTGAAGTTATTTTGATTTTACGAAAGGTCTTCGTTGTGGATTAACAGCATCAAGGTCTTCAGCCATCTGTGTGGTAACTTCACCACTACCCATATTTAAAGCATAGATAAAAATGTCATTTTAATCTCTGACTTTGACTCATTAGTCATCAGGTGATAGGATAAGAAATGTAAGATGTTAAGAGCAATTGCATTACATGTGTACATATCAATGGTGAATTTGTCTGGCTAGTACATCTTCCTCTAAATCCTTAACTATCAGCCACTCTCATAGCAGAAATTCAGATCATAAGGCATTTTGAAGCACCACTCCACATTGCCTGGCCAGTTGAAAGGCAAATTTGAAAACACTAAGCTGAAGAGGAGCATGGTTAGTAAAATTCCGCGGTGGCCTACATTCAAAAGGTCAATGTTATGTATTGCAGAGAATGGATGGCTAAGCCGGTATTTTCAAATGTTGTGCCACTTTGTCAGCAATTTCAAAAAACAGACAGGAGTGGAAGCCTGATGCGTACTCATACTCAGTACACCATACAGTTTGCTGCTATGCAGTTCTAAGTTTGCACAGTAGCCAAGGTTGGTAGTTATTAATTAAGGGTAAAACAAGATAGTGGGGAAATAAGAAAACAGAAACTGTGACATTGTTGAAGTATGAACATTACCTCCATCCAGTTTCTCTACTGAACACTACTCTCATATTTAGTACAATGTATGTTGATAATAAAACGACTGTCTCTACTTTATGAATTTGGGACAAAATTGGGGGGATAACCTAAAGAATTTCAAACATCACATATGTGCAAAAAAATGTAAAGCTCATCTGCAAGTCACATGTCAGACACACAAGCATGAGGGAGGGCTATTGTTCAAACAAACTTTTCTCTCGTTTGGGATTGGAAATTAATTTTACTGTGCAATGTTCTAGTCTAAATTAGAATCACTGTTGGATTTCAATCTGTGAGTGAGGGAATGAATGAGGGGGAAAAGCCTGCCTAGCCAATTAGCCAAGCAATAATGGATTTCTAAGTCACAAGAGGAACCATTTGCCCTCTATTTAAATAGTCAAGATAATTACAGTATGTGAATATATGGATGAGAATATTACCATGTACATATCAATTGTCATGCATGTCTAGTTGTCTCTTCCCTTTTCTCTCTGCACTAAAAATACACGCATCTAGACACTAATACAAATATAACTCCTAAGACAGACTCCTTTTAGTTAACCTACAACTGGTAGTGTCAGTCACTCTAATGATGTTCTGTGTTTTGGACACACCAAAATTCAACTGCCCTAGTTGTTCAGGCTCTGGTCTCGTCCCATCTTGATTTATGTCCGGTAATATGGTCAAGCGCAGCAAAGAAAGACATAGCAAAGTTAAAGCTGGCTCAAAACAGATCAGCACCCCTTGCCCTTAACTACACATACAGAACTGGTTGAGGGTTGACGAGAGATCAACTGCTTCTCTTGTCATTTTTATGAGAAAGATTAATGTAATGGAAATTCCAGATTGTCTGCATAATCAAAAAACATTCGGTTCAGACACCAAAACATACTCCACAAGACATGCCACCAGTGCGTCTCTTCTTAGTCCCCAAGTCCAAAACAAATTCTTGGCAATGCACAGTGTCATACAGAGCCATGATCACATGGAACTCTCTTCCATCTTCAAATACTCAAGCAAACAGCAAAATTACCTAATGGGGATCCGAATAAACCAATGAATTACATCATAGCCAGAGTTCTGTCACAACATCTTCAGCCATTTCTCCCCACTGCAGCTGATGTTACGAATTCAGTAGTTGAGATTCACAAAACTACTTCCACTTGCCAGGAGCCTAAGAAGCATGAAAAATGCCCGTCCGGAGCAAAAACAGACACAACAACACTATACCCATGTCTTTACATAGCTGACATGTGGCACCATCAAACACACACAGCGCACCACAGAATGCCACAGCAGAATGAACAGGGACATCATAGAATCAAAAGGTATTTGAAATGAAAAAAGGTTGTTGAACCCTATGACGTTCCAATTCTTTGCACTCGCTGCCTTTTTTATGTCTGGATCATTGATTTCCGTAGCAGTGATTTGATTCATGCTGGGAAGGTATAGGGGCCGAAAGGAGTCTGACTATGTCAGAGTCCTCTCAAATGCTCCTTCCAATGTCAATAGTGCCTTTTCTACACTATTCTTAAGTATGTTCCATGTTCTAGTATTTTTCAGAACATCACAATAGAAAACAATAGAATCAACTAAGCACACTGACCATGAAAAATAACTAACGTTTTTCTGAATGAACAGAAAAGTGTTCTGTACCGCATGGTATAATCATATGAACAAAGACCATTGCTCAATAAGACTTATTATCTGCAATGCCTGAAAAATCATATAACATTTTTAGATTCAAAGAACTAGGGCCTATGTTTATTGAGTGATTGCAATAGGCTTCTGTGAACTCATGAAGCAGCTGAATATACCTTGATTTTCATAAAAATAGTCAATATATAGTTGTTTTAACACCCATCCCGAATCTCAACGGAGGACTTTGGTATTTAGTAGAGTGTGTTGATGAGGAGAGCTCCCAAGGGAAATCATTTCATACTACACCCTCACAATGACAAGTCATGGGACGAGAATACATTCATTAACAAATCTTGAATTCATTTATCAATAAAAGTGCCATCAATATACAATCCATGGTACTCTAGAAGTGAGGAGAGTATGCAAAACAACAGATGGTCCAGATGGTCCTCTGATACTCATTCTGATTAATGACAGGTGCATAGGGAACTAATCAACAAACTGGACCATTACTTCGTCAACATATGCAAAGTGTGATGTTCTCCCAATTGGCTTCAGCAAAAACCATATCCTTCAAAAGGTCACGTGATATAGGGTAATACTGTGCAAAAGTGGTGTTTCAAACTGACCTCAATTCCAGATTAAAATGTGCTTCCAGTACTTGACAAAACCAAATACACTACTGTTCAAAAGTTTGGGGTCACTTTGAAATGTCCTTGTTTTTGCCTCACAAGTCCTCAACTGGCAGCTTCATTAAATAGTCCCCACAAAACCACCAGTCTCAACTTCAACAATGAAGGGGTAACTCTGGGATGCTGGCCTTCTAGGCAGAGTTGCAAAGAAAAAGCCATATCTTAGACTGGCCAATAAAAATAAAAGATTAAGATGGGCAAAAGAACACAGACACTGGACAGAGGAAGATTTGAAAAAAATGTTATGGACAGACTAATCTAAGTTTGAGGTGTTCGGATCACAAAGAAGAACATTCGTGAGACACATAAAAAAAATGAAACGATGCTGGAGGAGTGCTTGACGCCATCTGTCAAGCATGGTGGAGGCAATGTGATGGTCTGGGGATGCTTTGGTGGTGGTAAAGTGGGAGATGTGTACAGATTGAAAAGGATCTTGAAGAAGGAAGGCTATCACTCCATTTTGCTACGCCATGCCATACCATGTGGACAGCGCTTAATTTGAGCCAATTAAAATGACCCAAAGCACAGCTCCAAACTATGCAATGACTATTTATGGAAGAAGCAGTCAGCTGGTATTCTGTCTATAATGGAGTTGCCAGCACAGTCACCAGATCTCAACCCTATTGTGCTGTTGTGGGAGCAGCTTGACCTTATGGACATAAGAGGTGACCAAGTCAATCCTACTTGTAGGACGTGCTTCAGGAAGCATGGGGTGAAATCTCTTCAGATTACCTCAACAAATTAACAGCTGGAATGCCAAAGGTCTGCAAGGCTGTAATTGCTGCAAGTGGATGATTCTTTGACGAAAGCAAAGTTTGAAGGACCCAATTAAAAAATCCTTATTTTTATTTATTTATATCTTGACTATATTTCCTACACATTTTGCAAGTAATTTCATTTCTGTTTTCACGGAAAACAAGAACATTTCTAAGTGACCCCAAACTTTTGAACGGTTGTGTATATGTACAGATTCTCATTCACTCATTCTCATTGTGTGTATTAGGCAGTTGTTGGGGAATTGTTAGATTACTTGTTAGATATTACTTCACAAATGCTCTCCATCCAACCTCACTGAGCTCGAGCTGTTTTGCAAGGAGGAATGGGAAAAAATTTCAGTCTCTCGATGTGCAAAACTGATAGAGACATACCCCAAGCGACTTACAGCTGTAATCGCAGCAAAAGGTGGCGCTACAAAGTATTAACTTAAGGGGGCTGAATAATTTTGCACGCCCAATTTTTCAGTTTTTGATTTGTTAAAAAAGTTTGAAATATCCAATAAATGTCGTTCCACTTCATGATTGTGTCCCACTTGTTGTTGATTCACAAAAAAATACAGTTTTATATCTTTATGTTTGAAGCCTGAAATGTGGCAAAAGGTCGCAAAGTTCAAGGGGGCCGAATACTTTCGCAAGGCAATGTATGAGATAAATAATGTAGGGTATGTAAACATTATATTAAGTAGCATTGTTTAAAGTTGCTAGTGATATATTTTACATCGATTCCCATCAATTCCCATTATTAAAGTGGCTGGAGTTGAGTCAGTGTGTTGGCAGCAGCCACTGAATGTTAGTGGTTGCTGTTTAACAGTCTGATGGCCTTGAGATCGGCCCCAGCTTTGATGCACCTGTACTGACCTCGCCTTCTGGACGATAGCGGGGTGAACAGGCAGTGACTCGGGTGGTTGTTGTCCTTGATGATCTTTATGGTCTTCCTGTGACATCGGGTGGTGTAGGTGTCCTGGAGGGCAGGTAGTTTGCCCCCGGTGATGCGTTGTGCAGACCTCACAACCCTCTGGAGAGCCTTACGGTTGTGGGCGGAGCAGTTGCCATACCAGGCAGTGATACAGCCCGACAGGATGCTCTCGATTGTGCATCTGTAGAAGTTTGTGAGTGCTTTTGGTGACAAGCCGAATTTCTTCAGCCTCCTGAGGTTGAAGAGGCGCTGCTGCGCCTTCTTCACGATGCTGTCTGTGTGAGTGGACCAATTCAGTTTGTCTGTGATGTGTATGCCGAGGAACTTAAAACTTACTACCCTCTCCACTATTGTTCCATCGATGTGGATAGGGGGGTGTTCCCTCTGCTGTTTCCTGAAGTCCACAATCATCTCCTTAGTTTTGTTGACGTTGAGTGTGAGGTTATTTTCCTGACACCACACTCCACTGTTGTGTCGTCCGCAAACTTGATGATTGAGTTGGAGGCGTGCGTTGCCGCGCAGTCGTGGGTGAACAGGGAGTACAGGAGAGAGCTCAGAACGCACCCTTGTGGGGCCCCAGTGTTGAGGATCAGCGGGGTGGAGATGTTGTCGCCTACCCTCACCACCTGGGGGCGGCCCGTCAGGAAGTCCAGTACCCAGTTGCACAGGGCGGTGTCGAGACCCAGGGTCTTGAGCTTGATGACGAGCTTGGAGGGTACTATGGTGTTAAATGCCGAGCTGTAGTCGATGAACAGCATTCTCACATAGGTATTCCTCTTGTCAAGATGGGTTAGGGCAGTGTGCAGTGTGGTTGAGATTGCGTCGTCTGTGGACATATTTGGGCTGTAAGCAAATTGGAGTGGGTCTAGGGTGTCAGTTAGGGTGGAGGTGATATGGTCCTTGACTAGTCTCTCAAAGCACTTCATGATGACGGAAGTGAGTGCTACGGGGCGGTAGTCGTTTAGCTCAGTTACCTTAGCTTTCTTGGGAACAGGAACAATGGTGGCCCTCTTGAAGCATGTGGGAACAGCAGACTGGTTTAGGGATTGATTGAATATGTCCGTAAACACACCAGCCAGCTGGTCTGCGCATGCTCTGAGGGCGCGGCTGGGGATGCCGTCTGGGCCTGCAGCCTTGCGAGGGTTAACACGTTTAAATGTTTTTCTCACCTCGGCTGCAGTGAAGGAGAGACCGCATGTTTCCGTTGCAGGCCGTGTCCTCAAAGCGGGCAAAAAAGTTATTTAGTCTGCCTGGGAGCAAGACATCCTGGTCCGTGACTGAGCTGGATTTCTTCTTATAGTCCGTGATTGACTGTAGACCCTGCCACATACCTCTTGTGTCTGAGCCGTTGAATTGAGATTCTACTTTGTCTCTATACTGACGCTTAGCTTGTTTGATAGCCCTGCGGAGGGAATAGCTGCACTGTTTGTATTCGGTCATATTACCAGTCACCTTGCCCTGATTAAAAGCAGTGGTTCTCGCTTTCAGTTTCACGCGAATGCTGCCATCAATCCACGGTTTCTGGTTATGGAATGTTTTAATCGTTGCTATGGGAACGACATAAACAGGTTAATGTCAAGCCCTGCGTGTTTTGTTTTTCAAAAGTCTACATTGAACACCACACATGTCTTCTATTTCCATGTTGAAATGTTATGGGATGCATTTTCACCATTGTTTGGCAGTGAGTGGTAGGTCTACGTTAGGATCAAATATCCACAGTAGCCTACTTGACCACTGTCTGAAACTATAACTTGAAGCGGGTACATCCTCGCTGGAAGTTGGACAGAATTTTCACAATGTTTAGGTTTGAGCTCAGCAGACCTGCAATTTGCTCAGTGTCGGATAATTTTTTTAAAGGAACATTGCTTGACATGTTTACTTGACAGATCTGATTGATTATGAATACTGTTTTGTCAACACGTGTCAGGGCGCTTCACAGAAACCGATTTCAATAGACAGCCAATTATATTTGGACCATCTTTAAAAAATGGTGGAAGAGTGGGGTTTAGTGATGAGTCACTCCTGTATTGTTCTTTACATTGATTGTGGGGCCCTCATGATCCGTGTCTCAGGGGACTCTATTAGCATAACATTACTCTTCTCCTCAGCTCACTTTCCAAGTGCGATTCATGAAAACGAAGAGTCATCTGTTTCATAGGTCTTCTGACAAGTAAATCCGTTCAGACAGCAATCTGAAGAAGAGATTTCTATTCATGTTTTGCCTTTGAGAGTCAGGCGGTTTGGCAGGTGGAAAGGAAGAAAAATACAATAACATTTCGGGGACCCCTTGGTAAATATCTCAAACGATGCTGACGAATGTCATCTTTTCTTTTGAAAAATACTATTGTAACCGTAGTCGTTATGAACACAAGCCTGATGAAAATGTTTCCATCTGCAAAACAGTCCAATGCAATGTTTGCTAGAATGTGGTGTATGCAACTTCATTGTTGGCATAACAATTTTTATTTAATCTTATTACATTTGCAATAATACCATTATGTCTTAACTGCATGAGCGCATATGCATTTCAACTCCCCTTTCGAGTGACAACATTCTGAGTTCACTATTGACAATTTCAGATACCATCAATAAACACCGTTCACCCATCACTCATTTGGGGATGTTCAATCAATTCTCACATTATGAATTGATTGAAAATATGCTCTTCTCTGCTCCAGAGAAGCAAAAAAACAAAGCACAGTAAGTCAACTGGGGATATTGTCAGTTTGGACACACCATAGACAATATATGAAGCTTTGAGTCCCTTTGACAAGGCACAATCAGCAGAAAGCAGCTGTTTATTCTGGAAGCGAGGCGCCGGGCAGCGCTACTCTGGGATGCCAAGAGCAGCACGGTTTGATTATTTACTGTCACACAGTGTGTGTTCAGACACAAATTGACCCCCGGAACAATGTTGGGAAAAAGGATCACGCAAATTCCACTTCTAAGCAGCGTTGGTATTCTCCTGACGATGGCCGCTTCGAGTCGCTTCAGTGTTTGCGGAGGCTTATGTGAGCCAGAGTAGGATTGCATGGGATGGAAAACCCACTGAGGGCAGTGAAAGAGTGGAGTGCGAGTCCAGGATTAGAGAATATGGGGCTAATATGGTGGTTTACCCCAGTGAAATGGTGGAAGAGACAGGTTTTGGTCTAAACAGCTGAACAGCTTATGTTGCAGGGTGGTAAAGATGCATTATTCCGAAACAGTATGTCAAACTGTACCCTTGTGTGACATGATAGCCACCTCAAAAAAGCTGCTAAATTATCAAGCATCAAATTTAGTGTCATGACTAAATCGCGTTATTAAAATATAAAGATTGATCTATAAATGTTATGTTAGAAGGCTATTATCAATGTATGAAGGATTTTCCTCCTTTATCATTGAACAAACCCTAATGAAATCATGAAATGCCAAGTGGAAGACAATCAAAGATCTTGTTACTCGGTCTCAAATTAATTCGATTTCGACGCAGGCCATTGAAGATATGAATTGTGACATCCCATTCAGTTTATCTTTTGATTAAATGGGGGACCCGTCTTGGCTCGTGAGCACCCCTTTCAAAACTTCCGCCTGAAATGATACAAAAGTTCTGGAGCATCAATTTAAGTGTGAGCATTTACTCTAGATTGCCCTCCTTTGAGAGCTTTCTCTAGTTATGGACTTTAACAAGTACAAGATCATTCAATCAAGGTCCATGTGCAATGCTGCTGATTTTCAGGCTTCTTTATTCTCTATGAGAAGCAGAGCCTACAGCATCACCACTGAAGAATTAGAAGTGTTCATTTTCCATTCAGAGGCCCTGGCAAACTATTCAAAGGCGGAGGAGAAAGAAAGCCATATAGCCAAGCAAAGAAGTATGTGCTCTCTGCTCCAGAGATGTGATGACGTGTGTTTGGGGCAGTTGTCAAGATTCCTGTGAGTTTCTTTTGAAGAACGGAGGGAATGAGAGTGAGGGAACTTAATGC
The DNA here is from genome assembly GCF_036934945.1 of Oncorhynchus masou masou. Lineage (NCBI taxonomy): Eukaryota > Metazoa > Chordata > Actinopteri > Salmoniformes > Salmonidae > Oncorhynchus > Oncorhynchus masou. Next base: position 20,850,670 of record NC_088218.1, read on the forward strand.
TTGTTCGGGACCGAGGGTTATTGTTATTCCAGAGGAAGGTCACGTTTGATGCACTTTTAACATTCAAATGTGACACGTCTCAAAGTGTCAAACAACAATATGGTGTTAGATTAGGGACATGGTGTTAGCAACCGCTTACAAAAAAAATAACATCTCCAAAGTCTCCGAAATGTGTCAAAATGTCAAAATGTGTGTGCACTTTGAATGGTAACGAGTCAGTTTCAAGGCATCCGTACCTTCTTGTGCCTGGTGATAAGAGAATTTAAAAAAACATATATATATATATATATACAGTGGGGCAAAATGTATATAGTCAGCCACCAATTGTGCAAGTTCTCCCACTTAAAAAGATGAGAGAGGCCTGTAATTTTCATCATAGGTACACTTCAACTATAACAGACAAAATGAGAAAAGAAAATCCAGAAAATCACATTGTAGGATTTTTTATGAATTTATTTGCAAATTATGGTGGAAAATAAGTATTTGGTCACCTACAAACAAGCAAGATTTCTGGCACTCACAGACCTGTAACTTCTTCTTTAAAAGGCTCCTCTGTCCTCCACTCGTTACCTGTATTAATGGTACCTGTTTGAACTTGTTATCAGTATAAAAGACGCCTGTCCACAACCTCAAACAGTCACACTCCAAACTCCACTATGGCCAAGACCAAAGAGCTGTCAAAGGACACCAGAAACAAAATTGTAGACCTGCGCCAGGCTGGGAAGACTGAATCTGCAATAGGTAAGCAGCTTGTTTTGAAGAAATCAACTGTGGGAGCAATTAGGAAAAAATATTAGGAAATGGAAGACATACAAGACCACTGATAATATCCCTCGATCTGGGGCTCCACGCAAGATCTCACCTCGTGGGGTCAAAATGATCACAAGAACGGCGAGCAAAAATCCCAGAACCACATGGGGGGACCTAGTGAATGACCTGCAGAGAGCTGGGACCAAAGTCACAAAGCCTACCATCAGTAACACACTACGCTGCCAGGGACTCAAATTCTGCAGTGCCAGACGTGTCCCTCTGCTTAAGCCAGTACATGTCCAGGTCCATCTGAAGTTTGCTAGAGAGCATTTGGATGATCCAGAAGAATATTGGGAGAATGTCATATGGTCAGATGAAACCAAAATATAACTTTTGGTAAAAACTCAACTCGTCGTGTTTGGAGGACAAAGAATCCTTAGTTGCATCCAAAGAACACCATACCTACTGTGAAGCATGGGGGTGGAAACATCATGCTTTGAGGCTGTTTTTCTGCAAAGGAAGGAAAGAATGTGTAAAGGAAAGAATGATTGGGGCCATGTATCGTGAGATTTTGAGTCAAAACCTCCTTCCATCAGCAAGGGCATTGAAGATGAAACGTGGCTGGGTCTTTCAGCATGACAATGATCCCACACATACCGAAGTAGTGGCTTCGTAAGAAGCATTTCAAGGTCCTGGAGTGGCCTAGCCAGTCTCTAGATCTCAACATCATAGAAAATCTTTGGAAGCAGTTGAAAGTCCGTGTTGCCCAGCAACAGCCCCAAAACATCACTGCTCTAGAGGAGATCTGCATGGAGGAATGGGCCAAAATACCAGCAACAGTGTGTGAAAATCTTGTGAAGACTTACAGAAAACGTTTGACCTCTGTCATTGCCAACAAAGGGTATGTAACAAAGTATTGAGATAAACTTTTGTTATTGACCAAATACTTATTTTCCACCATAATTTGCAAATAAATTCATTAAAAATCCTACAATGTGATTTTCTGGATATTTTTTCTCATTTTGTCTGTCATAGTTTAAGTGTATCTATGATGAAAATTACAGGCCTCTCATCTTTTTAAGTGGGAGAACCTGCACAATTGGTGGCTGACTAAATACTTTTTTGCCTACTGTATACACAGTATCAGTCAAAAGTTTGGACACACCTACTCATTTAAGGGTTTTTCTATTTTTTAAATTATTTTTTACAATGTAGAATAATAGTGAAGACATCAAACTATGTCATAACAGGTATGAAATCATGTTGTGTTAAACATATTTGAGATTCTTTAAAGTAGCCACCCGTTGCCTTGATGACAGCTTTGCACACTCTTGGCATTCTCTCAACTTGCTTCATGAGGTATTCAGCTGGAATGCATTTCAAATAACAGGTGTGCCTAGTTAAAAGTTAATGCATTTGAGCCAATCAGTGTAGCACCCCCACAAATCTGCCAAAGTGTCCTTTAATACCTACCTTTATATCATTCACTTCCACTGAAGTGGAATTCTTACAATCAGAGCATTCACAATCAGAGCAATCAGACCCCTAAAAGTCTTCACGGATCCACTTGTACCCGAATGTCTGAGACCCGAGCGGGTTTGAATACAGCATTCTAAATAATGTCACAGGTCTGAGTCGAAGCTGATATGATTGTCACGGGTCTCGGTTATGTGTAATTTTAACTGACTTGTCACTGAACAAAAATATAAATACAACATCCAACAATTTCAAAGATTTTACTGAGTTAGAGTTCACTAGAAAAACAGCAAGTAGAAATAAATAAATTAGGTTCTAATCTATGGATTTCACATGACTGAGAATACAGATATGCGTCTGTTGGTCACAGACACCTTAAAAAAGGTAGGATAATTGTTTTAATATATCTGGTGTGCCCACCATTTGCCTCATGCATTATCAAGCTGAAACATGAGGTGATGGCGGTGGATGAATGGCACGACAATGGGCCTCAGGTTCTCGTCATGGTATCTCCGTGCATTAAACTGCTATCGATAAAATGCAATTGGGTTCGTTGTTCATAGCTTATGTCTACCTATACCATAACCCCACCCCCACCAAGGGGCACTATGTTCACAACGTTGACACTAGCAAACCACTTGTCCACACAACGCCGTACACACTGTCTGCCATCTGCTTGGTACAGCTGAACCTGGGATTCATCCGCGAAGAGAACACTTCTCCAGCATGCCAGTGGCCATCAAAGGTGAACATTTGTCCTCTGAAGTTGGTTACGACGCCGAACTGCAGGTCAAGACCCTGGGGAGGACGACGAGCATGCAGATAAGCTTCCCTGAGATGTCTTCTGACAGTTTGTTTAAAAATGATTTGGTTGTGCAAACCAACGGTTTCATTAGCTGTCCGGCTGGCTGGTCTCAGACAATCCCACAGGTGAAGAAGCCGGATGTGGAGGTCCTGGGCTTGTATGGTTACACGTAGTCTGCGGTTGTTAGACAGGTTGAAAGTACAGCCAAATTCTCTAAAAGGATGTTGGAGGCAGTTTATGGTAGAGAAATTAACATTCAATGCTCTGGCAACAGCTCTGGTGGACATTCCTGCAGTCAGCATGCCAATTGCACGCTCCCTCAAAACTTAAAACATCTGTGGCATTGTGTTGTGTGACAAAAATGCACATTTTAGAGTGGCCTTTTATTGTCCTCAGCACAAAGTGCACCTGTCTAATGATCATGCTGTTTAATCAGCTCCTTGAAATGCCACACCTGTCAGGTGGATGGATTATCTTGGCAAAGGAGAAATGCTCACTAACAGGGATCTAAACAAATTTGTGCACACCATTTGAGAGAAATACGTTTTTGTACATTTAGAACATTCTGGGATCTTTTATTTCAGCTCATGAATCATAGGACCAACACTTTACATGTTGGATTTATATTTTTCTTCACTATATCTGTGTGACCTTGCAGACTGCAGAATGTTTTAAAAGTGCAAAGTCACTATGAATTGTTCTAATTTTGCTACACCCATACTATATACAGTACGTACTGTACTGTTTTGTGTCTTATATTTCCTTCAGGTGATATATAATTCTTAGTTTCCTCCTATCCCAAACCAACCACTCAGCCTCCTCTGTCTCTTCCACGCGATTGAATATCTATTTTAAAAAATGTGTGGTTAGTCTTTCGTGCTGATCATATTCAGGACTTAAGGAGCAAATCAGATGGATAACTAGCACTTCTCCGTCAAAATGCATCAATCTGGTATTGTGCACTATACTCCGGAGATCTTTAATTATGCATACTGCAAGAACATTCAATCTTATACAGTAAAGGCCCCCGGAATAATACATTGACCAACCCCAATGATAAATGGATGACTTTACTCAATATTGTCAAATGCTAGGCTCAATGGCTTGTACAGTCATCCGTCAACAGTCCAGCTCTGTACGTAATTGGTCAAATCATGTGGTCTGTTAGTCTTGAGTCGAGTTGTATAATCCCGTTACAGCATAGCCTGTCCATGTCTGACTAGAGTGTTCACACTGCCCATATTAAAACCCCATAGAATGCTTCTTAGCAAAAATGAACAGATGTTTCACTCACCAACACTAAAGATTCATGTTCTTAATATAAGTATAAAACAGACAATGCTGTACCTGTTAATGCACGCATCATGCATACATTGCCTTCACAAAGAATTCACAGCCCTTGACTTATTCCACATGTTACAGCCGGAATTCAAAATGGATTAAATCAAATAAAAACCTCTCACCCATGTACACACAATACCCAATAATGGAAATGAAATATCTAATTTACCTAAGTATTTACACCCCTAAGTCAATACTTTGTAGAAGCACCTTTGCTTCTACAAAGCGATTACAGCTGTAAGTCTTTCTGAGTACGTCTCTAAGAGCTTTGTACACCTGTATTGCACAACATTTGCCCATTATTCTTTCAAAAAACTATTCAAGCTCTGTCAAGTTGATTCTTGATCATTGCTAGACAGTCATTTAGATAGATTCTCAAGCTAATTTAAGTCAAAACTGTAACTAGGCCACCTTGGTAAGAAACTTCAATGTAGATTTGGCCTTGTGTTTTAGATAACTTTCCTGCTGAAAGGTGAATTTCTCCCAGTGCCTGTTGGAAAGCAGACTGACCCAGGTTTTCCACTTGGATTTTGCTTGTTCTTATAGCTGTATTCAGTTTTGTTTATCTTTAAAAAACTCCCTAGTCCTTGCAGAAGACAAGCATACTCATAACATGATGCAGCCAGGCTTGAAAATATGAAGAGTTGTTGGATTTGCCCTAAACATAACACTTTGTATTCAGGACAAAAATGTAACATCTTTGTAAGTATTACTTAAGTTTTTTCATATAAAACCATTAAACTCTAACTGGTGAAATCCCTGAGCAGTTTCCTTCCTCTCCGGCAACTGAGTTAGGAAGGACGCCTGTATCTTTGTAGTGACTGGGTGTATTAGTACATCATCCAAATCTTAATTATCAACTTCACAATGCTCAAAGGGATATTCAGCGTCCAATGCCTTTCTTTGCAAGGCACGGAAAACCTCCCTGGTCTTTGTTGTTGAATCTGTGCTTGAAATTCACTAATCAATTGAGGGACATTACAGATAATTTCACCTGTGGGCTACAGAGGTGGGATAGTTATAAAAAAATATGTTAACCACTATTATTGAACACAGGGTATCTGTAACATATTATGGGATTTGTTAAGCACATTTGCACTCCTGAACTAATTTAGGCTTGCCATAACAAAGGTGTTGAATACTTATTGACTAAAGACAAAATGTATAAGTGCCTTTGAACTGGGTATTGTTGTAGGTGCCAGGCGCACCGGTTTGTGTCAAGAACTGCAAGGCTGCTGGGGTTTTCATGCTCAACAGTTTCTTGTGTGTATCAGGAATGGTCCACCACCTGAAGGACATCCAGCCAACTTGACACAAATGTGCGAAGCATTGGAGTCAACATGGGCCAACATCCCTGTGGAACGTTTTCAACACCTTGTAGAGACCCTGCCCCGACAAATTGAGGCTGTTCGGAGGGAAAAAGGGGGCGTGGGATGGGGTCGCAAATAAATAGTAGTAAGCCGTTCTTTTATACATACTGTAGGTATTTTAGGCTTACAGGGCAAAATACAGCTTATTTCCTGAACCGAAATAACCCAACACCAACACACACACACACATACGTGATCCCTACACTTTATGCCTTTTTAATGCTTTAATGTTTGAAAGCTTACGTTGGGTTTTGTGTTTCGATATCCTGCATACACAGCATGCTGTGTCTCTAACTCGCTTAGTTATCCCACAGCACAGTGGTAATGGATGAATAGTCACTTTAGGCCCTGACAGATCTACTGCACCAGCAGGGAGTTGATTGATGTATGTCACTGATGTCTCCCGGACCATGAAGAGATTAAGTAAAAAGCATTGGCGAGATTATGTGCTATGCAAAAGTTGATGTGGCTGGTCGCAAATTGTGTTTACCCGGAGATTTATGGGATGCTCTACAGACTATATTCATTGGCATAACCTCTGATCACCCTATTTGGTGAATGAGGGTCATGCCTTAATTCCCTCCCCAAGTTCAGTGCAAGTGCAGTACTGCATAACATTAGATTTAGCTAGGGTTTAGCTGGGTTTACAGATATACAGTAACTGTAACCACAGATAAAAAAAGACACAATATTTAGCCTCTGTGGACAATCAGACTTAATGGACTTTATGGGATAAAACCCTTGTGCAGATTTTGGAGTACGCCACTATATCATTTGAGTCATGCTGGACATTGTGGCTGAACAAAGGCTTGGACATTTACTCTGCTAATGGAAATTACATACAGTATTGACATGAATTACATATATGGGATGTTTATGCCTGTCTTTATTACTCATCAGGTCCATATGACTGTTTGTATCATGGGAACAACAGGCCTCATGGGCTCATATAGTGTGCAGTACTATCATAGCTCAACCTACCTATCATTATTAGGGCTTTCGAGGCATACAGTCAGATACCCTTGGTAAATATTATCAAAAAAGACTGTATAAAATAAATAATAGAAATACTGAGCTATATTGCATGCTTACATTTTTGGGGAATTTATATTGTTTTATACTGATGCATTTCAGTGACGTGCGGTGAGATGGGTGGCTGGGTAAGCACTGGCTATTATCAACGCCAGATTTACTCACAAATAAACCTTGATGAAGCACAAGTTCACAATACAACACAGTACAGTAGCTCAAGCAACAAGAGTTACATAGGCTATTAACCAAAATAGACAAATCATTTTCACCAAATGTAAATACCAACAGAAGCGATGGCCTCCGATGGAGGCATATTTCTTATTATTCAACAAAATTACACACTGCTCAAATCAGGTCCGCCATAGACCGATTTAGCATCCACAGTTACAATTGATAGTTGGCACGAAAAACCCAATGTATAGACACATTTAATCCAAATGATTCGCAACGCAAACTCTATAGCCTTTCACAATGGATTTACAATTATTCCAATGCACCATGTGTGGCGCTCACAATCACCCCCCCCCCCCCCACACACATAATAATATTATTATGTAAAATATTATTTCACACAAATATAGAATAAATATTTTTCTAATGAAATGTACATAAACAATCGAAATTACTGAAAAAAAGCAGTTCCAAACGTCAAAAAAGTGTCTCATCAAAACATTATTCGAGCTTGATAAATCAAATGCATTCAAAGAGATGTTAACCAGCAAATTGAAAAGGAAAATGCATTTAGGCCTAACTTTACGTGTTATAAATGAAGTCAATGTATCTGTCCTTCAGGGTGAACAGAGTTGTAAAAGTCACAGAAGAACCCTATGCCCATTATTTTATTCTGCATGCACACAGCAGGCCCACAGTCGTGTGGAAGATGTATCCCCAAGACCTCCTTCGATTCCATTTTCACACTGACACAAAAGGTCACACACACACAAACAAACAGCAGCTGGTAGCACAGTTCTCCCATGCAGCACACATGCAGCTCCATCCATTAGGTTATCCAGCCAGTTGGAGAGCAGAATCCTCCCGTAGGAGTGCGCCGCCATGCAGTCACGCATGTAAAATGGTTGTAGTGTAGTTAGTCACATCCATCTTGTAGAAGCCAAGGCTCATGTCCACATTGAGTGCCAGAAAAAGCCCTATTCCCACTACGTCCACAAAGCAAAAGTAAATGTCCAAGATGTGTAAAAGTCAGGGTAATAAGTATTAATTGGTAATGACTTTTCAGACAAGTGTTCTGTTCACTGTTCACCTGCCCAACAGCTGACAGTGAGGGTAATGGTGGTTGCCTTGTCTGTCATGAATAAAGTCACATCTTCTATCAAATCAAATTGTATTTGTCACATGCACCAATACAACAGGTGTGTAGACCTTACAGTGAAATGCTTACTTACAAGCCATTAACCTACAATGCAGTTTTAAGAAAAAAAGTGTTAAAGTATTTCCTAAAGCAAAAAGAGGTAATAAAGAAAGAAAAAAAGTAAATTAAATTAAAAAATATAATTATCCTTTCTAGGGCAGGAGTTCCGCTAGCAGAACCCCTCGACAACATTCTGCTGAAAAGGCAGCACGCGAAATTCAAAAATATTTTTTTAGAAATATGTAACTTTCACACATTAACAAGTTCAATCAATACAGCAAATGAAAAATAAAATTATTGTTAATCTACCCATCGTGTCCGATTTCAAAAATGCTTTACAGCAAAAGCACAACATATGATTATGTTAGATCACCACCAAGTCCAAAAAATACACAGCCATTTTTCCAAAACACATTACTAAGGTTCCAACTGGAGAATTCCTATGTCTGAAGAAAAGCACTGGAACGAGAACTAACTCTCTCGTGACCCCGCGTCACGAGACCAAGGCATTCTGCCAGACCACTGACTCAAACAGGTCTCATGAGCCCCTCCTTCATAGTAGAATCATCAAACAACTTTCTAAAGATGGTTGACATCTAGTGGAAGCCATAGGAAGTGCAACTTGACTCCATAGACACTGTGTATTCGGTAGGCCAAGCTTTGAAAAACTACAACCTCAGATTTCCTACTTCCTGGTTGGATTTTTCTCAGGTTTTCGCCTGCCATATGAGTTCTGTTATACTCACAGACATCATTCAAACAGTTTTAGAAACTTCAGACTTTTTTCTATCCAATACTAATAACAATATGCATATATTAGCATCTGGGACAGAGTAGGAGGCAGTTCACTCTGGGCACGCTATTCATCCGAAAGTGAAAATGCTGCCCCCTATCCCAAAAAGGTTATTAAGAAGCGACAATAAAATAACAGTAGTGAGGCTATATACAGGGGGTTCCGGTACAGAGTCAATGAGCGGGGGCACCGGTTAGTCGAGGTAATTGAGGTAGTACATGTAGGTAGAGGTAAAGGGAATACGCATGGATAATAAAAAGAGAGTAGCAGCAGCTTAAAAATTGGGGGTGATATGGGGACAATGCAAATAGTCCAGGTAGCTATTTGTTTAACTTTTGCAGGAGACTTATGGCTTGGGGGTAGAAGATGATAAGAAGCCTTTTGGACCTAGACTTGGCGCTCCGGTACCGCTTGAGAGAACGGTACCGGAGCGCCAAGCTCTTTGGCCACGCACACAAATGGTGGGTTTTGCGTAGAAAAAGAAAGATGCATATGCAATGAGGAACCTCATATACTGTAAAATATGGTGGTGGATCTTGAGGTATTGAAATAGGGGCTCTAATCATTTTTACCCTATGTTTTTAATATATTTCTATTATTACTTGTTAAACATAATCTCTCTAAGAAATCGTATAAGTATAAAATAATAATTTCATATTTTTGGGGAGCATAAATATATCTCAGTATTTGTATTTATTTTAGACAGTCTAATCAATGGTACATGATAGGATTATGCCCATCCCTAGCATATCCTTATTGGTCGGTATAGCCCGATTCTGTCAAGAAAAGTTGTTGCTTGTGTTCTGTGTTTTTTTCCCCAGCCCTTGTCTGTGGAGGACTAAAAATAAGAAATCCCCCTTCTACAGATATAATTAATCACTGTGGGAGTAGAAACCATGTAATGATTTAGGTTACCTCGGAATGCTTCGAAGCCCTTCACTTTACATCCTAGAGCACCATTTCACCAGCTACAGTACATAGCCACTTAAGCTATCAATCCCAAAATAATTTTCTCCCCGTAATTTGCTGCTACATGAATAGTTGCAGTCGGTGGAAGTTGCAATTTTTGAAAAGGTTGCTGTATCCCCTTGGGTTACTACACAGCTTGCAGTAATGTGTTTTGACTTGAAGGGACCTAATTTGAAGGAAAGCACTTCATTGGCACAAAATGGAACCGAGAGATAGACCATTAACATACCCTCTGCTGCAAGCTAAACGTCAGTCATCTGTTTCAGTTCTGATGAGCCAATAGAACTTCAAAGTGAAATAAGTTCATGCCCGCCTCATCTCTCTCTCCTCTCTCTCTCTCGCTCTCTATCTACCTTATGCTGAGTAGTGAGGCTTGCAATGTGGAATATGAGGGATTTGCCTGGCCTAGAATATGTTTAGACAAGAATACATTCAAATCAAATGTATTTATATAGCCCTTCGTACATCAGCTGATATCTCAAAGTGCTGTACAGAAATCCAGCCTAAAACCCCAAACAGCAAGCAATGCAGGTGTTGAAGCACGTTGGCTAGGAAAAACTCCCTAGAAAGGCCAAACCCTAGGAAGAAACCTAGAGAGGAACCAGGCTATGAGGGGTGGCCAGTCCTATTCTGGCTGTGTCGGGTGGAGATTATAACAGAACATGGCCAAGATGTTCAAATGTTCATAAATGACCAGCATGGTCAAATAATAGATCTGGGAAAGGTAGCACGTCCGGTGAACAGGTCAGGATTCGATAGCCGCAGGCAGAACAGTTGAAACTGGAGCAGCAGCATGGCCAGGTGGACTGGGGACAGCAATGAGTCATCATGCCAGGTAGTCCTGAGGCATGGTCCCAGGGCTCAGGTCCTCCGAGAGAGAGAAAGAAAGAGAGAAAGAGAGAATTAGAGAGATAAGATAGGAGCAGTTTTCCAGATATAACAAACTGACTCTAGCCCCCCGACACATAAACTACTGAAACATAAATACTGGAGGCTGAGACAGGAGGGGTCAGGAGACACTGTGGCCCCATCCGATGATATCCCCGGACAGGGCCAAACAAGAATTCAACATGAGTGTATTTAATTGTTCATGCATCGTTTCACTGAGATCTGCACCAGAAGCATATCTCTTTGGTATGATACTCTATACTATACATTACAATGACTGCTCTAAGTATCCTATATGCATATTTCTTCCATAACATTTCACATTTGCTAAACTCTACAATTTCGAGGAATGGCTGAATGCTATACGCAATCTTCAACAAGAAAACATGTTTCTAAGAAGTGGGCATTTGTTTCTTAGTATGTGCTTGAAAAGGCAGTCAATAGACCAGACGTGTTTTGGAAATGTTGATTGTTTTTCAGCTCAAAGGTCTCCATGACAACCTACATAAAGACACTGAAGTCTAAGTCTACTATTCCAACTTGGATTGGTGAAACACAAAGTGCTGGATACAACACAAACCCACAATAATATTTGTTTAATTTAATGAGTGTGACTGGTATTCTACAAACTGGCTCAAAACAGAAAGGGCATAGCCTCGTCTTCCCCAGGTAATCATAAATTGAATTTACGAAAGTACAGTAGAGGAGTTTTCACAATGTTTTTATTAAACACAGGCAAGACAGTGCAAGAGAGTATATCTTAAATACAATGAGATTAATAAATGGGATTTCTCATTATTGTATCTTTTTTTTTACCTTCATTTTACTAGGCAAGTCAGTTAAGAACAAATTCTTATTTTCAATGACGGCCTAGGAACAGTGGGTTAACTGCCTGTTCAGGGGCAGAACAACAGCTTTTGTACCTTGTCAGCTCGGGGATTTGAACTTGCAACCTTTCGGTTACTAGTCCAATGCTCTAACCACTAGGCTACCCTGCCGCCCCTGTATGGTGAATTGATGCAGTTTGAATAGATTGAAGTTAATTGTGAAGATTATACCTGCAATGGCTTTTTGTATTGACTGGAGTTTTGGTAACACTTTACAATTTACATAATTCTGATTTTTTATTTTTTATTTCACCTTAATTTAACCAGGTAGGCTATTTGAGAACAAGTTCTCATTTGCAACTGTGACTTGGCCAACATAAAGCAAAGCATTTCGACACATGCAACAACACAGAGTTACACATGGAATAAACAAACATACAGTCAATAATACAGTAGAAAAAGTCTATATACAGAATGTGCAAATGAGGTAGGATAAGGGAGGTATAAGACATTAAATAGGCCATGGTGGCGAAGTAATTACAATATAGCAATTAAACACTGGAATGGTAGATGTGCAGAAGATGAATGTGCAAGTAGAGATACTGGGGTGCAAAGGAGCAAGATAAATAAATAAATACATTATGGGGATGAGGTAGTTGGATGGGCTATTTACAGATGGGCTATGTACAGGTGCAGTAATCTGTGAGCTGCTCTGACAGCTGGCCCTTAAAGCTAGTGAGGGAGATATGAGTCTCCAGACTCAGTTTTTTTTGCAGTTCGTTCCAGTCATTGGCAGCAGAGAACTGGAAGGAAAGGCAGCCAAAGGAAGAATTGTCTTTGGGGGTGACTAGTGAGATATTCCTGCTGGAGCGTGTGCTACGGGTGGGTGCTGCTATGGTGACCAGTGAGTTGAGATAAGTCGGGGATTTACCTAGCAGAGACTTGATAGGTACAATGCCAATGCATTATGATGAAGTATTGCCTTACGAGACTGAGTATGTTTGTCTTGTCTTAATGATGTTGTGTTACTGTCTTACAATTATCAATAGTTATTTAACTTAAAGGGGCAATCTGGGATTCAAAGAACAAAGTGTCACCTCGCCACTTCTTTGGTCACCAACTAATGTCAAGAGGCGTTTATAAGTCATATTCGTCAAGAACCAATGGCTATATATCTATCATTCATTTAAAAGTTTAAAAATGGATGCAACAATCCCAGATTGTCCCTTTCACTCTTAAGGTGTACCAGTTGTGACAAACATCATGGGAAGTCACAGTCGGAGAGGCATTCTGAGGTGACAGTGAACAAATTATGCTGTGAAGCAGCAAGCACAAAATCCTCAAACCTCTCTCCACCAATTATGATTCGCCCCTTTGCTGATAAAGGGTTCAACATCAGTTCAGCAACAGATTAATACACCATTATGAACACATCCTTTGGAGTGTTCCAGACCGATTCAGAATTAGAGCGATTAGAGACCTCCATTGAAATCCCAGACAAGTCAGGCAAAGTTGCTATTGTGCAGCGTCAGCTGTTCGCAACCAGTAATGTGATGCTTGCCAATTGGATAGTACATGTGTCCAAATGAGAAATGACAGGTCTGTCATGATGTTGACAGACCCATGCTTTTGGCACAGCCCATTGTCTCCAGTCCAGTAAACACAGTGGACACTGATGAGACCGCTATGTCAATTGGACATAGGATACAACAAAGTTTTTGGGCAATACTTGGGTATCACATTTACTTAGACAGTTTCTGTCACACCCTGACCTTAGAGAGCATTTTTATGTCTCTATTTGGCTTGGTCAGGGTGTGATTTGGAGTGGGCATTCTATGTTTTTGTTTTCTATGTTTTTGTTTTTCTATGGTTCTCAAACAGGGACAGCTGTCTATCATTGTCTCTGATTGGGAACCATACTTAAGTAACACTTTCCCTCCTTTCAGTGTGGGAGGTTAACTTTGTTTGTGGCACATAGCCCTTAAGCTTCACGGTTGTTTTGTATTGTGTATTGTTTTTGTCGCCGTTGTTTCTAATACAGGGAATATGTACGCTCACCACTCTGCTCTTTGGTCCTCTTCATTCGACGGCCGTGACAGTTTCACTATAGTTCAAATTACTTTTCACAGCTCTAAAACTTATTTCTGATGAAGTTTTTCAGATCTAGGACTGAGGCAACTTGGGATTTTTTTATTTTACCACTTAGTGAATTAAGAGGAAGAGCAACAGTATGAGTACTAGGTAGTTCCTTCTTTAAAAAACAACAACGTGTAAACATCTTTTATTTTTTATTTTTCTCACAAAAGGATATCAGGTGTCAAAAACACTGTATTTTTGAATGTATTATCATCGCTGATGCAGGAGAAAGCTCCAGACGTTAATTACTTTAACGAAGAGGAGTAGGTGAAGAACAATTGGAGCTAGGCACGTCCATTACATTAATATCAAATGCAACCAGAACATGTGTGTGTTGGGGAGAGAAAGGTCAGTCTATCGTAGAGACATTCCGTGGACTGATTCACTGAATCCATCTAAAGTCAGTCTATCATGGAGACATTCCATGGACTGGTTCACTGAATCAATCTAATCAGTGCATACGAACTAGTAGATACTGTAGGCATGTGTAAACCAAGTGGCTGTGTAAACCAAGCAGGAGACGTCCAGGTCACTCTGCATCGGAGTTAGCTGAGCCAGAAACCGAGAGAGAGAGATGTTCAAGGACAGTGAGATAGAGCAACACAGGTGAAAAGGAGTGTCATCTTACTGAGGGCACAGAAAATACAATAATAAAAGTTTGTGGGTGGGTTGGGGAGGGGGAGTGAGGGACATAGATTTGAAGGCAAGGGTAATCCAAACCAAATATGGTGTGTTTTTCAGAAAGGCACGATCATTCAATACCCATTGCTGTTATTTTTAAAATCTCTGTTCGGTATTGGTAGATTATTTTACAGATACTTTGACCTGCTGATGTAATGATGAGATGTGGTTTACGGTTAACAGAGGGCATGCAGATTCGGGAGGACAGGGAGACAGAAATCTTACCCTTCTCCTTCATCTTGCGACTGAAACCAAAATGTATTTTGGGAAATAAACTCTTAATGGGCTGGAGACCAAATAAGTCACTGTGTACAGTAACAGAAACAGGTATCTATGACACGAGTGAACATCATTAAACTGAAACTTACTGACATTCAAGTAACCACCAATTATGATCACCTTGATTAATCCGGACAGTGCGTTATAACCAAGCTTCCAGTATGCACCTGGCACATCTAGAGTTTTGATGGAAATCCTGCTTAGGCTACAGTTTATTCCGCCATCAAAGTGATGGCATGATTGAGACAGCATCAGCTTTGACATATTGAAAGAAATGGACATTGTCCCTTGTACGCTTCACTCCACAACAGTACATGTTGTGTACTGGCAGACAGATACTACACATTTGGTTGAAGTGGCTTTGTCAGTGACAGCCCACCAAAGGCTCTTTGGCGTGTCCACTCATCCATTTATGGAAGAATATTTAGACAGTTGTAAAACTGCCGTAGGAGGACCGTTATCACACGCAGGAAAAGACAAAGTCAAATAGGACATCAAACTGAAACTGCTATTTTCTAAAATAAAAAAATAAAAAATGAATTTAATTTACTTAAGTTACGTTTTTTTTAATCATTAGTTGTTGCCCCTGACACAGTCAAATAACCCTGCTATGTTTGCCTGGTTCATAGTTGACCTGCAATAGGCATTCAATTGACATGCAAAAACTTCAAAGGTGCTACAGTGGCATTTCATTTTTGGGGGTATATTTTCTGATGTGAGATAGCATGGACAATGATCCCAATAATAAGTTGTCAACTTGCAGCAAGGTGCACAGAAGTGTTAGGGAGGATGGAAATTGAATTATCTCAAGTCTCTGTGGGATTTCATCAAATTGGTCTGTTAAAGAGATGAAGTAGAGAGAGAGTGAGAGTGGTAGAGAGAGAGAGAGACAGAAAAAGAGAGAGCGAGAGAGAGTGTGAAAGAGAGAGAGAAAGAATGGTAGAAAGAGAGAGAGAAGTCATTATGGCAGAATAAAAAGCAGAGTAGCTTTTGGACAGTTTTCTCTCCTTTTGAAAGCATTCCCTCTGAGTTTTCTCAACACAGTTTGCCAGTTCGTTGAGCCCGCACACACGTTTTCCCACGCACTCTCCGATCGCCTTCATTTGGTTATCAATGCCTTCTATTCCAAATGGCAGAAGAGGTACAACAGCCCCCCTAAAATGTTAATGTTAAAACACACTGATACTGAAACTCAACTCTTGTGTTAATCATACACTTGACGGCATCCATTTTCCCCATTGACAATATGTCCCACCAACAGTAGCCTATGTGGTTCAACTGTCCAGGGAATAGTGTAATTGTTTTTGACATCACAATTGCAAGTCTCAAGCTGTCCACCAGCTGGTCCCAGGACAGGTCATTTCCAATGACAGCGTGGTAGTTGGGGAAACACCTGACATGTGGTTCCCATGTTCAATGCCTGTTGATGTTCACTATACTACAACATGTTCTGATTCAGAAATGGTTCCCCTCACTACAAAGGGCAAATTCAGCCTCAATTTGAAAACCCTAGTGGGTACCGCTGTAGGTGGGCCTGGCGGGTATCTAACCGGCATAGACAGTTCTTCATATCGTCGTGTAGAGGACGTGGAGCTGAGCGGTTTAATTATAAATTGACCTAGGAAAATCCAAATTTTCAAATCTAAGACGGTCTCGGGGATTAATGCTTGCCTAGAGCAATAACAGTAAGTATTAAGGCACTTTCCTGGGCCTACCATTGAGCTCGAGGCTACAGCCCTGAGCCACCTGGCAATACGTTGGATACACAAAGCTCTGAAGACTAAAGAGCTGAAAGACAGTAGACCTACATGATTTTGGAGCCGTACGATGCAGATCACCATGTTATGAACAAGGTGAAGTTGTTTCCCTCTTTTTGATTCTATTCAAAATGTTGTTTTTTTAAATTCAATGTATACAATCATGAAATAAAATGTTGTGTTACATATGCACAATTTAACAAGTGCTCATCTTGAAACATCTGACACTTGAAACACGTTTTGACTAACTGCTGGCGAGCTTGCGGTAATTTGCATGGTTGAAATGCAAGAGCACAGTTTCAAGTGCTCACAGGTGTGATCCCAGGCGCTCAGCTTCACTCGACAACTGAGACAAAGCAAGGGGTTCCTGGCATGGATTTCTGCCCAATTAAAGTGCTCTCTGGGGCTCCGTGTTTGGCACATTTGGGCCGACCGGCACTCCCTCTCGTATTGTCCTCCCAGTGTGTAGGAACAATGGCGGCCTGTAAACAGGGTCCCCACAGCCAACACAGGTCATATAGTGATTATGGAACCTGGCAGTGCAGACCTTTGTCATTCCTCTACACATGATAATGGCTGTTTCGACTACAGGTGACCTCCCAACATGTGACGTGAAGCCGTGCCCATTTTTAACCACTGTATGCATATATTGATTATTTCCTTTTTTGTGCTCTTAGAAGCTCTATGCACAACTGTTGAATTCCTGTCATATTTTATCTGGGAAGCTATAAAGGAAACACTTGTATGATGAGTTCATATTACTCTCTTTTAATCTTTTCTCAATCTTCTGAATCCTAGATTTACTTTAAGGTGAGATGATGCAATCTCTATGTTGATGGCCCAAGGCCCTCCTGTCTCACTGGCTGTGTAGTTTCCACAAAGCTTTTTCATTGCATTATTGCTGCCTCTGGGTAAGCCCTGGGCAAAGTGGCCCCATTCAGAAAACATAACATTTTTCTCTTATCTGGATAGAAGCTTCTATATCCTGTACTGAAATAAATTACGACTTAAAAAGCTGATGAAAATAAGTTTCCCGGAGAAGTAACCTTAATAGTAAAAACAAAGATGCAATCCACAGAATTCAGATATCCACGACATTCAAATTAGATTATTTTGATGGGGCTACAATTGATAAGATGAATTAGTATACACGTTACTCACACATTCTATTCATTTAGTTAAATTGAAATTGTCTCTCAGTCCTGATAGTTTTTCATAACAGCAACAGTAGCAAAGAGAATGATTTAAAAAAATATGCTATAATTATAAAGAGATAACGTATCAAACTAAAACATTCCATAATACATCATATTGAAATGAAATGGACCAAAAGTGATATAGATGAATCAGATGCAGCCATGTTAGTTGTTTTTTGCCAACACGTCAGACGGTTCTCTGTGTTTTAATGTAACCTCTGTGACTAATGTAACTTTAATAGCTAATACCTCCTATGTAATTACTGCCACATCCAGTCAGACACAGAAAAAAAAGGGCCGTCATCATTATAATCACTCCAAACATACCCCAGACATCTGTGCCTAAGTGACTCTTCCCCAATGTGTATATGCAGTAAGTCTAAGTTCAGAGCAGTAAAAGATAGCACTACTGTACATGGTGGACTATTCAATATGCAAATGTACTGTAACAATAAGAGCAAACATCAATGGAAATTCATGCTTTTACATCCGTTTGCGGTACACCACCAACCCACTGAGTGATTCAACACTGGCAATGTGGAATGTACATACTCCCTAATTCCTGTACTATAGAAGGAAAATGTACTGAGTAAACTCATTGTGAATGCAGTCTTAGAGGAACTGCAGGTGCTTTCAAAGCCTTTTAGCACGTCTCTGAAAACCTTTTCAAGTATGTCTCTCTTTGCCAAGGCACACTTTTTAAATTAGGACTTTTTTTTTTTCTAGGAGGGGAAGCGACTGTCATTTTTCCAAAGGGCCATATCTGGGCTGCCTGCTATGATGTCTGTTTCTTTCCACAATCAGCCTTTACATTCTAAAGAGGCGATGTAATGAGAAAAGTGCATATGCCTCCTGTCTCTTGGGAGTGGGAATAAATACATTGAACACTCTAATTAGCTTTTCTCCATCCTCCTCACTGAGGCTTTTCAAGAGAGTATCTGTATATGATAAGTGACATTTTTTGGAAGTAAGTTCAAACTTGACACTATATGCGTAAATGGATTCACATTTAGAGATTACACTTGTGTTTGAGTCTAATCAGGGTACTAATTTCTCGATTTTAGATTCCTGTTGTTTTTTTCTACACCTATTATTATTTGACTTAATACTAATATGACATTGTTTTGTGGTAAACTTAACACTAGATTGCATTGTCCAACAGATATCCATACAGACAGGTGGAAATAAGAAGCAAACTTGATCCATGGTATGTCCAGATCCAATGGAGTTATGATGATGATACTGTGTATCCACTAACTAGTCAGTAGTTATAAAAGGGAATGTGGCAAGGAAGGAATGTGGCAAGATACATGTAACTGCCAAAATAATGGAAACATTTCAGTCAATGGAGGATACAAAGTATATTGAAAGCAGGTGCTTCCACACAAGTGCAATTCCTGAGTTAATTAAACAATTAACATTCTGTCATGCTTAGGGTGATGTACAAGAATGAATGGCAGGCAATTATTTTGGCTATTACTTTGCTACCATGGTTATACCCCCATAGGATGAGAATGCCCCCATCCACGGGGCACAAGTGGTAACTGAACAGTTTGATGAACATGAAAACAATGTAAACCATATGCCATGGCCGTAACAGTCACCAGATCTCAACCCAACTGAACACTTATGGGAGATTCTGGAGCGGTGCCTGAGACAGCGTTTTCCACCACCATCAAATTATGGAATTTCTCATGGAAGAATGATATCGCATCCCTCCAATAGAGTTACGGACACTTGTAGAATCTATGCCAAGGTGCATTGAAGATGTTCTGGCTCGTGGTGGCCCAACGCCCTATTAAGACACTTTATGTTGGTGTTTCCTTTATTTTGGTAGTTACCTATATGTAGCAACACTGCCTAAAGTGAAAGGGTAAAGACAATGACATAAAGTAAACTCAGCTTTAGCTCCATTTTGGATTGCTTTATGTTTTTCTATTAAGCTGCACAGTCGTTTATTGCTAGTGGATGTTATGTTACATTCCTATCTGGGCAAAGCTAGGAACAGCAATGGCAGGTCAAGCATAAGGTGCCCTTGCTAAGCAATATTCTAAAATTACAGTTCTTATACTGCCTCTGGCCCTCTGCCTGGACCAGGCTATTGTCCCTGCCATACAGCAGCAGTGACATTAAATAACAAGTAAACTAATTATTTTGCAGAGGAGCGAACGAGTGAAATTAATCTAAGGTGCCAGTCTGCTTTGTACCCATGCACTCCACTGATGACATTCTGCATGCTGAAAGGGTTCGAGAGAGGCCGGTTTCATTCTTACATCCTTGGAGTTTTTGGGACACAATGGATTTTGGGCGTCGCATGTCGATAGATGAAATGAGAAGATGATAATTCCCGTTTCCATTTCTATATTAGAGGATCACATTCGGCATTCATCTTTGTTTACCGGAGACTGCCTCGGCCTCATGCATATTTAATGATGTGTCAGACCCAGGCAAGCCACTGAAGCCTTTATTAGATAGATGGATGTTTTATTCAATTCAAGGCAGATATGAAAAAGTACAAAACCAAAATAGAAAAAAAAAATCCAGCTACAGAATCAATTTGGGGCGGTTATGAACAATTGTCACATGCTGATGATTTTCAAGCTGAAGGTTTTTTTCCACTGAACAAGTCTCATTGTATAAAAACTTCTGGGTCTGTATTCAGAAATTGTCTCAGATTAAGAGTGCTGATTTAGGATCAGTTCGGCCTTTTATATCATAATGAATGAACGGGGGGACCTGATCCTAGATCAGCACTCCTGCACTGATATGCTTTATGAATATGAGGCCCTGGTCTTAGAATCTCAATATGATATTATCTTACTCCTTGAGAATAATCTGGCTAACAAGGGTTAATACTAACTGTGGGTTGGTAAACTGAATAGCAAAATCCCTATCTATGGCATCTGACTGTTTGAATGAATGGACAACTCGCTAGTTATCCATTAAGGTTGATTAGTCGATTAGAACAGAGTGAACGCTCTCTTTAAAAGGTATTTTGCACATTTGCATCGACCCATTCCCCTTTGAACAGGCCCAGCGGGACGTCAGGAGAAAGCACAAATTAGCGAATGGAAGCTGTAATTTGAACATGTTTGTGACTGCATGAAATGAGTCAGGTGTTTGCACTGCATGGGGTATGTCAATGTTTCTCTTTCGTTCGGTCTATTTTTCTCTCCCTACCTCCCTCCTATTATCTGTCTATCACTATGTGTGTGTGTGTGTGTGTGTTTGTGTGTGATCGCTCGTGTGCGTATGGATGTGTGGGGAGTTCATATCATACCATATAATGAACCCCAACAGCATCAATGCCTTGCAAACTCCTTCAGACATCATTCCCAACACACCTTTCAGGCAGAAAGGTTTCAGACAGAAAACTGTCCAGTCATCTCATTGTTCCACCATCTACAGCATGTATCTACATAATGTAGAATCATCCATGAAAGTCCCTTCGACCATGATGATGATATGTTTGCTATCTCGTTATTGCCGAAAGGAAAGGAAAGGCAGAAGTAGGGCATTCCCGAAGACGTAGCTAGCATATGACTGGAGGACAGTCTGCAGAAAAGATGAAGCTTCGACTGAATGTCTTGATCATATCCCTCTGGGCGAGCAGGAAAACAGCCTTTGTTCCCTGTATCTGCCATCAAAGACCCTGTTACGTACCAGTGCTGCTTTTGCTATTAAACACATGCAACTGAGTTATTTTGTGCAAAAAACATACATTGCAACTATGGACTATGAAATGACGCACATCGTATATGTTTCATTTGAAATGCGTACTGATCAGTATGACATCAATCCAGCAGATAATGGCAGAATCTTTTTATGAAGCTTTGAGCACATCTTGATCTAATCTACTGAACTCAATTCTGCTTCTGACATTTGGGAACAACAAATCATTAGTACAGTGAGACAGAATCTCTTTCTGATGCTTACACACACACTGTCTGTCTCTCTCTCTCGCTCTCACTCTCTCTGTGTTGTCAGCTCAGTATTGCTTATGTTTGTCCCAGCTCACTCCCTGTCCTAGTAATTACCTCTTCACTCTGATCCCTTAATGCTGGAGTGTGGGCCTTGCCTCCTCTGGGGCTGCCTGCGCTAGATAAATAACTATGAGTTAGAAATTGATTAGCCACCAGTTAAATATTGGGTATTAAACTTTTTATAAGTCCATGACCTGAGTCCATGACCTGAGAGGAGTGTACGGAATATGGTTTTAGCTCATCATAGATTGACAGCATGTTACTAAGCCATATGGATATACAGTGTAGCATAGTATGGAGTACTGTTTGTGCCAACTCGGTTCTTTGTCATTTTCCGGGTAGTATTGCATTTGGGAGAAAAATCAATAATTTTAGCTCTTTTTATTTTTTCTTCTCGAAATCACAGTTGAATGATTTGTGGCATTACAAGGGGTAGTGAAGGCAATAGTCGCCTTCTTCTTTTAAGGGGTTTTACGGTAGTTTGAGGGCAGTTATGGCAGAAAGAGTATCTGGTTACCACGTCTCATCAAAGAGATCACATTTGTTTTCTGACAAAGGCCATGACACCGATTTGTAAAGCTTTTTAAAGAGCAGTGATTCTATCAAGAGCAGTGTGCAGGTTTCTTCTTTTTTCAAATTTTATTCAACTGTTACCATGCACATGCAAAAATTATAGCTCAGATGTGCGAATGCGTTTTGAATTTTGTGAGAAAGCAAAATAGAATTTCTACATTCAAGACAGGATAACCAAATTGCTTCAGAAGACAAACCAAATTTCTCGTAGTTACATTTTTCTCTACTATTACTTTCTAGCATGTCAAACTAGCTTATTGTTGAGCTAAGTAGTTAGCTAGCTACTGTAGCTACCTAGCTAGCTGGTTGATGTTTTCCTTTTGAAACCAAGGCAGAGGAACGCAACATTCACTTCCAAAAATGCAGTTAACTATCAAGGTACAAGGCGAGACCCACATGCAGACACAGGAGGCAGATGGTTGGAGTCTTATAATGTTTATTAATCCAAAGGGGTAGGCAAGAGAATGGTCGTGGACAGACAAAAAGGTCAAAACCAGATCAGAGTCCAGGAGGTACAGAGTGGCAGACAAGCTCATGGTCAAGGCAGGCAGAATGGTCAGGCAGGTGGGAACAATGTCCAGAAACAGGCAAGGGTCAAAACCTGGAGGACTAGAAAAAGGAGAATGCAAAAAGCAGGAGAACAGGAAAACCTCTGGTTGACTTGGAAACATATAAGACAAACTGGCACAGAGAGCCAGGACACACAGGGATGAATACACTGGGGAAAATAAGCGACACCTGGAAGAGTTGGAGACAATCACAAGGACAGGTGAAACAGATCAGGGTGTGACAGTTAATAAACATTGATATCTATAATGAAGGAAGCAGTTAAAGACCCTGAATTTCTCACTTAATTTAAGGGGGAAATTCACCTTAAAAATGTTGTGCAACCTACTAAAAGCTAAGGAAAATGTAAGGGAAAGATATGGAGGTTAAGTTAACAGGATTATAATATCCCATCACTGTTTGAAAAATTGGACAAGCTATGCTGGTTAGTAACGATTCTGGTAGTTAGCAACGACTCTGGTAGTCAGCAATGGCACTGTTCCCATATTTGTGATGGCATTTTCTTACAAGGGGAACTGCCTCCCAGAACAAACGTATCTTGTTATAAACAACCTGTGTATCGATATGAGTCAGAAACATTCATTCTAGTGTCTACAAAGTACAAATATGATCAATTTTGTCCTAATCTCAGCATCGTCCAAAAGGAGATTTGGAAGTGAGTGCGTCACGACGGGTATGGATGGGTTGCGTATGGATTACTTACATGCCCAATTATTCCAATGATGTCCAATTGCCTAAAGACAACAAGGTGTGGTCCGCCTCCAGCTGCCATATGTTGTATACATATTGTCAAGTCTGCAACGCATGCACACTTGCTCAGCATAGGAGTGAAAAAGGGCTTCCATATTGTTGGTGCATTAAAACAAAGAGGACGTACAAGACATTCTCCAAACACCCCACAGGGCCGACATCCCCGTTATTTGCAAGAGAAAGCGACGCAGGTACAGAGGACAAAGAGCTGGATGCCTGGTCAGGACCCAGAGAAGGCGAGTGGGAAAGCTGCCGTTACCGTCAATACTACTCACCAATGTGCAATCATTGGACAATAAATTAGACGAGGCACGATCACTAATATCCTACCAACGGGACATCAAATACTGTGTCTTAGAATCGTGGCTGAATGACGACATGGATATTCAGCTAGCGGGATATATGCTGCACCGGCAAGATGGAACAGACGAGGAGGGGGGGGGGGTCTGTGCATATTTGTAAACAACAGCTGGTGCACAAAATCTAAGAAAGTTTCTAGATTTTGCTGACCTGAAGTAGAGTATATTGTGAAAGATTCCAGGCCACACTTCTTGCCTAGAGAGGTTTCAGCTATACTTTTCGTGGCTGTTTATTTACCACCGTAGACAGATGGTGGCACTAAGACCACACTCAGTCTGCTGAATAAGGAAATAAGCAAACAGGAAACCACTCACCCAGAGGCGGCGTTCCTAGTGGCCGGAGACTTTAATGCAAGGAAACTTAAATCAGTTCTACCAAATTTCTACCAACATGTTAAATGTGCAACCAGAGGGAAAATAATTCTAGATCACCTGTACTCCACACACAAAGACGAGTACAAAGCTCTCACTCGCCCTCCAATTGGTCCATTTAACCAAAACTCTATCCTCCTGATTCCTGCTTACAAGCCAAAATTAAAGCAGGAAGCACCAGTGACTTGGTCTATAAAAAAGTGGTCAGATGAAGCAGATGCTAAACTTTAGGACTGTTTTGCTATCACAGACTGGAACATGTTCCGAGATTCTTCTGATGGCATTGAGGAGTAAACCACATCAGTCACTGGCTTTATCAATAAGTGCATCGAGGATGTCGTCCCCACAGTGACTGTACGTACATACCCCAAACAGAAGCCATGAACTACAGGCAACATTCGCACTGAGCTAATGGGTAGGGTTAGCTGCCGCTTTCAAGGTGCGGAACTCGAACTGTGATAGCAAAACAGCTTACAAGAAATCCCGCTATGCCCTGCGACGAATCAAACAGGCAAAGCGTCAATACAGGGCTAAGATTGAATCATACTACACCGGCGCTGATGCTCGTCTTATGTGGCAGGGCTTGCAAACTATTACAGACTACAAAGGGAAGCAGAGCCGCAAGCTGCCCAGTGCAACAAGCCCACCAGATGAGCTAAATCACTCCTATGCTCGCTTCGAGGCAAGCAACACTGAGGCATGCATGAGAGCATCAGCTGTTCCGGACTACTGTGTGATCACGCTCTCCGTAGCCAACGTGAGTAAGACCTTTAAACAGGTCAACATACACAACGCTGCGGGGCCAGACGGATTAACAGGATGTGTGCTCCGAGCATGTGCTGATTCACTGGCAGGTGTCTTCACTGACATTTTCAACATGTCCCTGATTGAGTCTGTAATACCAACATGTTTCAAGTAGACCACAATAGTCCCTGTTCCCAAGAACACAAAGGTAACCTGCCTAAATGACTACAGACCCGTAGCACTCACGTCCGTAGCCATGAAGTGCTTTGAAAGGTTGGAAATGGCTCACATCAACACCATTATCCCAGATACCCTAGACCCACTCCAATTTGCATACCGCCCAAACAGATCCACAGATGATGCAATCTCTATTGCACTCCACACTGCCCTTTCCCACCTGGACAAATGGAACACTTATGTGAGAATGCTATTCATTGACTACAGCTTAGCGTTCACACCATAGTACCCTCAAAGCTCATCACTAAGCTAAGGATCCTGGGACGAAACACCTCCCTCTGCAACTGGATCCTGGACTTCCTGACAGGCTGCCCCCAGGTGGTGAGGGTAGGTAGCAACACGTCTGCCACGCTGATCCTCAACACTGAAGCTCCCCAGGGGTGCATGCTCAGTCCCCTCCTGTACTCCCTGTTCACCCATGACTGCATGGCCAGGCACAACTCCAAAACCATCATTAAGTATGCATACGACACAACAGTGGAAGGCCTGAACACCGACCACGACGAGACAGCCTATAGGGAGGAGGTCAGAGACCTGGCCGGGTGGTGCCAGAATAACAACCTATCCCTCAAAGTAACCAACACTAAGGAGATGATTGTGGACTACAGGAAAAGGAGGACTGAGCACGCCCCCATTCTCGTCGAAGGGGCTGTAGTGGAGCAGGTTGAGAGCTTCAAGTTCCTTGGAGTCCACATCAACAACCAACTAGAATGGTATTAACACACCAAGATAGTCGTGAAGAGGGCACGACAAAGCCTATTCCCCCTCAGGAAACTAAAAAGATTTGGCATGGGTCCTGAGATCCTCAAAAGGTTCTTCAGCTGCAACACTGGTACGGCAATTGCCTGGCCTCTGGCCGCAAGGCACTACAGAGGGTGGTGCATACGGCCCAGTACATCACTGGGGCTAAGCTGCCTAACACCCAGGACCTGGCTACCCAGACTATTTGCATTGTGTGTCACCCCCTACCCCCAACCCCTCTTTTTACGCTGTTGTTACTCTCTGTTTATCATATATGCATAGTCACTTTAACTTTACATTCATGTGCATACTACCTCAATTGGGCCGACCAACCAGTGCGCCCGCATATTGGCTAACCGGGCTATCTGCATTGTGTCCCGCCACCCACCACCCGCCAACCCCTCTTTTACGCTACTGCTACACTCTGTTCATCATCTATGCCTGGTCACTTCAACCATATCTACATGTACATACTACCTCAATCAGCCTGACTAACCGGTGTCTGTATGTAGCCTCACTACTTTTAAGCCTCACTACTGTATATAGTCTGTCTTTTTACTGTTGTTTTATTTATTTACTTACTTACTATTTTTTGCACTATTGGTTAGAGCCTGTAAGTAAGCATTTTACTTTAAGGTCTGTAAGGTCCTACACCTGTTGTATTCGGCGCAAGCGACAAATCAACTTTGATTTGATTTGAAATAATATTGTGCAAGATGGCAAGGAATGGATTACATACAACTAACGTATGACCTGATGGCTGCAACTGAGGTGTGGTGAGTAGCTAGCTATGATACTGTGATCCTGTGGTGTAACTAGCTAAATACGTAGCCTCTCCCTAATGTGTGATGTAACGTCTTAGAGGGAAAGATTTGCATAGCTAATGTTGCACCTGACAATAAGGATTGATTGTTATCCAGCTTGCTATCGATAGGTAATGTTTTAACTCAAATGGGATCACTAATAAGATCCCTGCTAGATAACTTTTTGGCACTTGCTCTCGTTAACTCAGGCCCTTGCGCCATTCTGCCTTCATTGTAATGGACCTGGGAGTCATGATCAAGGGCTCGGTTAGAACTAGCTAGCTAGCATTCTGGGGCTTCGTCTGCTACTAGTGCTAAAACAACATTTCAGTTCTCATACAAGTCTATTGTGTATTTTCTAGGTAAAAAAATTAATAAATATGACTTGTCGAGCCTGAGTGCCAGTTTCTTTAGCTAACATGCTACAAATATGTGTCAACAAGCATTCTGCAACACAACTTTACACAGCTGGTTTTATAGTCATGGCGTCCGAGTCACTGACCTGAATCTATTCTGTAATTACAGTCACTCTATTAGTATAATGACTTCCAAACTAGAGAAGTCATTTTTCTCACTATATGTTTATTGAGTGACTACATTATTCCATTCACAGGCTACTTACAAGACCCTGTGTATTCCTTAAGCTTGTCTTATATGGGACACCATACGAAGGGATGACGACTAACATGTACCACCAGACAAATTGCTGATGGGTACAGTATCTGTATCGGCTGTAATTGACAATAGAAGACAAATGACAAGAATAATATTTGCACATCTACAGTATTATGTGAAGGTTTGTTATTATTATTATTATTATTATTATATAGGAAACTGTTATACTTCAAAGTTATCATAACACTTTGTTTAGAATATCTACATAAGGTAAGCAATTGCACTCTTCTCATATTACTCTGTACGCTACTGACCGATGAACAGCTTCCTCCTGGACATAGCTTGGTCTTTAGCTACAGGTGGTATGAGAAGAGTGCCATCTTCCTGCATCTTACATCTGCCTGTATTTATTTGAACTCTGCCTGCTGGACCAATGGGTTGAGGCAAACTCTGTCATATCCAGGATGGAGTGTCATGCACTACACACCTCCTGCCACCTGACAGCACCTGTCCATAACCTGTAATACATTACATAGATGGAAGGGACTTCATCACCCACTGGTGACTTGAAGACAGAACCTCACATCACCCAAGAGAGGTGTGCATGTCAATGTGTGGTTAGACAGCCAAATCCTTAGACTAGATCATAAAACATAGAATGCCATGCCAGTTCTGGGACAGCTGAGGTTGTACCAGTGCTCCTTGTTCCTCCTGTGGTTGTACTGTACACACCATTTATTTATATTTGCTAGGTAAAGTGAAGGCATACTGTCTTTACAAGCAAATCAATATGACAGCCTATTTACAGCAAACAATGTTTTGTCTTTGTAACACATCCATCTTTTTTTCTGTTGATGAATGTAACTACACTCAAGCTAGCCATGTTTGTGCAATGTCCACATGTAGCCTGGATCTGCAGGGATATTAGTTCTGGGATTTGTCCCCCAGGTAAGATCTAACGGTGGATAAGATGAGACAAAACTAGAGAGTTATAGAATATTGTGTTGACAGCTGAGCTGACTGAAGACCGGGCATTCAACTAGCAGTTGTTGATCTTAGTTTCTATGGTAACATGTTTTTACATGACATGACACAACTTCAAGTTGCAAGCTACTATTCTCGCAAGGTATTGTTGAACAAGTGTCTCATGAAACACATTCCAGACACTGGTACTTCTAGCTGTCTTGGCATAACTGATTTGAAAGAGAAATATAATCTAGCTAGATAGGGTAGCCAACTGTAGCTATGTTAGCTAGCTGCTGTCAGGTTGGCTAAACACAAGTTCAGGGCAGGCTTTAGCCTACACATAGATCTGAATTAGCATCTTGAGATGGCGAGTCAGTCAGGAGGGGAGAAGTCCACAACTTCAAACGTCATCTTCCATAGAAAAGTTAGCTTAGTTTACCTCACTGTTACGAAGTTACTCATTACTGTCCTTGTTTGTTTGTTGTGATTGAATGGCAAAGACACAAACAAAAAACACCCACATTAAACCACACCCCAAAGACAACTCTTGTTTGGGCTTCAACAATAGCCGCTGCATTTCTTAAATGAGTATCGGAAGAAACACATGCGGAATAGGTGAGTGCAGTTCAACTTTAACTTGTATATTTTTGACCGAGGATACAAGCATATACTAATTATAGCACCACCATGTGGTGGATCTATGTTTATTTTAGGCAGGGCCATAGATGTAAAAATATGAGTACTGTTTTTTTCATGTCGGAACTCAACTTACTCTTGAGAGGTAGAATACACACGGTAACATTTCGAAATTGGCTTGTGCATCAGCAGTTTTCCTCTTGTTAGTGGCTTCAGAAATTATTCATGCCCCTTAACTTATTACACATTTTGTTGTTACAACCTCGATTCAAAATGGATTAAATATAGCTTTTCTCACACATCTACACAACATACCCATAATGATAAAGTGAAAACATGTTTTAGAATATTTTTTCCATATGTATTGAAAATGAAATAATGAAATATCTAATTTACCTAAGTATTCACACCCCTGTTTATTAAAAATCAGCAAAATTGATTATTGATCAATGCTAGACAACTATTTTTAGGTCTTAGGTCTTACCATAGATTTTCAAGTAGATTTAAGTCAAAACTGTAACTCTGCCACTCAGGAACATGCAGTGTCTTCTTGGTATGCAACTCCACTGTAAATTTGGCCTTGTGTTTTAGGTTATTGTCCTGCTGAAAGATGAATTAATGTCTGGTAGAAAGCAGGCTGAACCAGCTTTTCTTTTAGGATTTTGCTTGTGCTTAGCTCCATTCTGTTTCTTTTTATCCTGAAAAACTACTCAGTCCTTAATAATTACAAGCATACCCATAAGATGATGCAGCCTACACTATGCTTGAAAATGTGAGTGTATTGGATTTTCCCCAAACAGAACACTTTGTATTCAGGACAAAAAGTGGATTGCTTTTCCACATTTTTTGCATTCTTACTTTAGTTTCTTGTTGCAAAAATGATGCATGTTTTGGAATATTTTTATTCTGTACAAGCTTCCTTCTTTTCCTTCTTTTCACTAATTTAGGTTAGTATTGTGGAGTAACTACAATACAATGTTGTTGATCCATCTTCAGTTTTTTTTTCACCATTGGCCTCATGGTGAAATCCCTGAGCAGTTTACTTCCTCTCAGGAAACTGTATCATTGAAGTGACTGGGTGTATTGATACACCATCTAAAGCAGGGCTCTCCAACCCTGTGTAACGGCGTTCGTCTGTTGAAGGAGGAGCGGACCAAAATGCAGCGTGGTGGTTACTCATGTTCTTTAATGAAAAAATGAACGAGACATGAAAAATACAAAACAACAAACGGCACGTGAAAACCTATACAGCCTGTCTGGTGAACATAAACACAGAGACAGGATCAATCACCCACGAAACATTCAAAGAATATGGCTGCCTAAATATGGTTCCCAATGAGAGACAACAATAATCACCTGACTCTGATTGAGAACCGCCTCAGGCAGCCATAGACTATGCTATACACCCCACAAAACTCCAAGACGAAACACACCACAAATAACCCATGTCACACACTGGCCTGACCCAATACATGAAGATACCCCCCCCCCCCTAAGGTGCGGACTCCCAGACGCACATCAAAACAATAGGGAGGGTCCGGGTGGGCGTCTGTCAATGGTGGCGGCTCCGGCTCCGGCGCGGGACGTGGAACCCACTCTATAAATGTCTTAGTCCCCCCTCCTCGCGTCCTAGGATAGTCCACCCTCGCCGCCGACCATGGCCTAGTAGTCCTCACCCGGAACCCCACTGGACTGAGGGGCAGCTCGGAACTGAGGGGCAGCTCGGGACTGAGGGGCAGCTCGGGACAGAGGCAGCTCGGGACTGAGGGGCAGCTCGGGACTGAGGGGCAGCTCGGGACTGAGGGGAAGCTCAGCACTGAGGGGAAGCTCGGGACTGAGAGGAAGCCCAGCACTGAGAGGAAGCCCAGTACTGAGAGAAAGCTCAGCCAGGTAGTAAAATCCGGCAGATCCTGTCTGACTGGCGGATCTGGAAGAGTCTGGTTGACTGGCGGATCTGGAAGAGTCTGGCTGACTGGCAGATCTGGTAGAGTCTGGCTGACTGACAGATCTGGAAGAGTCTGGCTGACTGGCAGATCTGGAAGAGTCTGGCTGACTGGCAGATCCTGGCAGACTGACGGATCTGGCTGCTTCATGCCGACTGGCTCTGGCTGCTCCATGTAGACTGGCAGCTCCTTGCAGACTGACAGCTCCTTGCAGAATGACAGCTCCTTGCAGACTGGCAGCTCCATGCAGACTGACAGCTCCTTGCAGACTGACAGCTCCTTGCAGACTGGCAGCTCCTTGCAGACTGGCAGCTCCATGCAGACTGGCAGCTCCGGCTGCTCCATGCAGACTGCCAGCTCTGGCTGTTCCATGAAGACTGACAGCTTTGGCTGCCCCATGCAGACTGACAGCTCTGGCTGCTCCATGCAGACTGACAGCTTGGGCTGCGCTAAACATGCAGGAGACTCCATCAGCGCAGGAGAGGAGGAAGGCTCTGGCTGCGCTAAACAGGCGGGAGACTCCAGCAGCGCTGTAGAGGAGGAAGGCTCTGGCTGCGCTGAACAGGCGGGAGACTCCGGCAGCGCAGGAGAGGAGGAAGGCTCGGGCAGCGCTGAACAGGCGGGAGACTCCAGCAGCGCAGGAGAGGAGAAAGGCTCCGGTAGCGCTGGAGAGGCGAGGCGCACTGTAGGCCTGATGCGTGGTGCTGGCACTGGTGGTACTGGGCCGAGGACACGCACAGGAAGT
Organism: Oncorhynchus masou masou; assembly: GCF_036934945.1. NCBI lineage: Eukaryota > Metazoa > Chordata > Actinopteri > Salmoniformes > Salmonidae > Oncorhynchus > Oncorhynchus masou. Next base: position 20,882,373 of record NC_088218.1, read on the forward strand.
CTGGTGCAGGGAGCTGCCACCGGAGGGCTGGTGTGTGGAGGTGGCACAGGATGGGCTAGACCATGAAGGCGTACTGGAAATCTTGAGAGCAGTGTTGGCACAGGACGTGCAAGGCTAGGGATGTGCACAGGAGGCCTGGTGCGTGAGGCTGGCACCAACTTCACCAGCCGACGAACACGCACCTCAGGACGAGTATGGAGCGCTGACCCAGGTGCCATCAAATCCCTGACACGTTCCGTCGGGCGAATTCCATGCAAAAAGCACCAACACAGCAACTCCCTCATTTCTCTTTCCTCCAATTTCCCCATTAACTCCTTCACAGTCTCTGCTTCGCTCACCTCCAACACCGGCTCTGGTTCTGGTCTCCTCCTTGGCTCCTCACGAATAACAGGCAGAGTTGGCTCAGGTCCGACTCCTGATTCTGCCACACTCTCCCTGAGCCTCCCCCCCCCAAGACATTTTTGGGGCTGACTCTCGGGCTTCCAACCGCGTCGCCGTGCTGCCTCTTCATACCAGCGCCTCTACGCTTTTCTGCCTCCAGTTCTTCCTTGGGACGGCAATATTCTCCAGGCTGAACCCAGGGTCCTTTACCGTCCACTTCGTCCTCCCATGTCCATTCCTTCTCTCGCTGCACCTTGGGGCGGCTACACTCCCCTGGTTTAGCCCAGGGTCCTCTCCCGTCGAGGATTTCCTCCCAAGTCGAGAAAGTTTTGTTACTCTGCTCCTGCTGCAGCTGTTGCCTGTTACCACGCCGCTTGGTCCTGTTGTGGTGGGTGATTCTGTAACGGCGTTCGTCTGTTGAAGGAGGAGCGGACCAAAATGCAGCGTGGTGGTTACTCATGTTCTTTAATGAAAAAATGAACGAGACATGAAAAATACAAAACAACAAACGGCACGTGAAAACCTATACAGCCTGTCTGGTGAACATAAACACAGAGACAGGAACAATCACCCACGAAACATTCAAAGAATATGGCTGCCTAAATATGGTTCCCAATCAGAGACAACGATAATCACCTGATTCTGATTAAGAACCACCTCAGGCAGCCATAGACTATGCTATACACCCCACAAAACCCCAAGACGAAACACACCACAAATAACCCATGTCACACCCTGGCCTGACCCAATAAATGAAGATAAAAATAATATATTTTGACCAGGGCGTGACACCCTGTTCCTGGAGAGCTACCCTCCTGTAGGTTTTCAATCCAACCCCAGTTGTAACTGACCTGATTCGGCTTATCAACCAGCAAATTATTCGAATCAGGTGCAATAATTATGGTTGCCGCGGAAACCTGCAGGATGGTAGCTCTCCAGGAACTGGGTTGGAGAGCCCTGATTTAAAGTGTAATTAATAACCTCAAAGGGATATTTAATGTCTGTTTTTTATCTACCAAAGGGTGTCCTTCTTTGCGATGCATTGGAAAACCTTCTTGGTCTTTATGGTTGAATCTGTTTTTGAAATTCATTGCTCGACTGAGTGACCTTACAGATAATTGTATGTGTGGGGTTACAGAGATGAGGTAGTCATTCAAAAATCATGACGAGTTTCAGGAGAAAAGTATTTGTTTCTGGCCATTTTTAGCCTGTAATCGAACCCACAAATGCTGATGCTTCGGATACTCAAATAGTCTCAAGAAGGACAGTTTTATTGCTTCTTTAATCAGAATAACAGTTTTCAGCTGTGCTAACATAATTGCAAAAGGGTTTTCTAATGATCAATTTGCCTTTTAAAATGATAAACTTGGATTAGCTAACACAATGTGCCATTGGAACACAGGAGTGATGGTTGCTGATAACGGGACTCTGTACACCTATGTAGATATTCCATTAAATAATCTGCCATTTCCAGCTACAATAGTCATTTACAACATTAACAATGTCTACACTGTATTTCTGATCAAGTTGCTGTAATTTTAATGGACAAACATGTGCTTTTCTTTTAAAAACCAGGACATTTCTAAGTGACCCCAAACTTTTGAACGGTAGTGTATATCAGAAAAACATATTCCCAATTGACAGGGTTGGGGAGTAACTGATTGAATGTAAACCGTTAATGTTACCAGAAAAATATTTGTACAGGTACTTTTGAAAACCTAGATGATTGCATTACTTATAAATTCAGAAAGGATGTTTGCAAAAAATACATTGACAGCTTTCTGTTTTCTCAATGACATTAAATCTAGCATTGAAAAAAATGCGCAAGTTTAAATTTGCCTGACCACAAGTCAGAAACCACTCTGATGACACACCAAAAGTGTTTGATGGATTAGTTTTTTGTTTTTACCTTTATTTAACTAGGCAAGTCAATTAAGAACAACTTAATATTCACGGTGACTTTACAACATCTTCTAATGCCTCTTAAATGTAAAATAATCTAAAAGTGACTGAAAGATTCAGTCTTCAGTCTTTCAGATTTCATTACTGAGTTTCGGTAGTCCAAAGTTACATTACCGATTACAATTTTAGAAAGGTATTTAGGAACTGCAATGGATTTCATTAAGAAAGTGACCTACTCAACCCTGCCAATTGATAGCCAACATGGTTGTTAACAATTAAATAAAACTCATCCCGTAATCCGTCAATGCTGCCCTAAAGCTGTATCGTGATTTAAAAAATAGTTTGCACCCATTCATTTTAAATCTTGATGACAGACAGTGAAGGGGGTAGATTCTAGAATGTCAACAAAAAGTGTATGACTATACCCGTTTGAGGAGGGGATCAAGTCCATATCTTGTCTCCAGTTAGCACAATGAATGGCTCTTGGACCATCCACAGAGGAACAGAGCGATGAGGGCCTGTTTGACCTGGTAAGAACAAACCAAAAATTAGGAAATACGATTAAATTCAAAGAAACCCATTGTATTCCACAACACTTCTGGTAGCTACTCATCCCAATGCAAGGTGTCACATTTTCCTGGATTTCAATGGGTTGCTTTAGCATTAGTTAGCCTTGCACGAGGACGAAAAAGGCAGTTTAATAGAAAACTAGCAGTATTCTAATGTGCTTGATTGATCAATTTGGATAGTGGAATAATTAGGAGTACAACGACATCTTCCATTCCTGGATTGAAGTACGTTTTCGAGCCATATCCTGCGCCATATGGCAGCTGTGCGTTCCGACCTGAAAGGTTCAGATTGACTATGTTATTTGCTGCAGAATCTCTGGTCGGAACAGTTCTGGCTGCTATGAGATGCAAAAAAAAGATGTGACTTTCTTTTGTATCTATGACATTCACAGGCTGAGCAGATTTTGACAGTACACTATATACACTGAGTACACCAAACATTAGGAAAACCTTATTATGACCCCCTCCCACCATCCCTTTTGCCCTCAGAACAGCTTCAATTTGTCTTGTCCATTTTGACTCCAATGCTTTCCACAGTTGTGTCAAGTTGTCTGGATGTCCTATGGGTGGTGGACCATTCTTGATCCACACGGGAAACTGTTGAGAGTGAAAAACCAAGCAGCGTTGCAGTTCTTGACCTAAACCGGTTCACATGGCACTTACTACCATACCACGTCCAAAGGCACTTAAACCTTTTGTCTTGCCATTCACCCTCTGAATAGCACACAAACACAATCCATGTCTCAATTCTCTCAAGGCTTAAAAATCATTATTTAACCTGTCTCTTCCCCTTCATCTACAGTTAATTGAGGTGGATTTAATAAGTGTCATAAATATGGGATCCTAGCTTTCTCTTGGATTCACCTGGTCAGTCTACGTCATGGAAAGAGCAGGTGTTCTTAATGTTTTGTATACTCAGTGTATAGTATTGTACCACACTACTGTACAGTAGCTGAGTGGATTTAGAATAAAGTGAGTCTGTTCTCAGAGCTGTTTATGTGCTCGTCAGCAGGAATGCAGTAAATGCGCAGACATCCGTAGTAACAGGTCCTAGAACAGACAGACATGGCTGTCAAGTGGCTCCAGCCCTGGGGGAGTCATCTGCCACCGCCTCCTAAATCTGCAGCATCACCACTCGGAAGGTAAGGTTCCCATTTCCCCGCCTCCCTGAGCTGTTCCTCAAGTTCTGTGGCAGAGAAAATGCAATTACCTGTCCCCTGTAAATGTCTGGTGTGTTACAGAATCTGCTAGTAATGAATTATGGATGCCAACCATCATGCAATAATTTAGAATCATGAAGATTTTATACAGCATTTACATACCTAAAAATATGAACAAAACATGATACAATTGAAACGATTTTACTAAGTTACAGTTTATATAAGGAAATCAGTCATTCATTAGGCCCACATATATGGATTGTGCAGTGGTAGTAGTGCAGACAGGGGTGGGTCTGAGAAGGCATAGGCCCACCCACTTGGGAGCCATGGACAGCCAATGAGAATGAGTTTTTCCCCACAAAAGGGCTTTATTACAGACATAAATACTCCTCAGTTTCATCAGCTGTCCGGGTGGCTGGTCTCAGATGATACCACTTCCCGCTTAGTTACACGTGGTCTGCGGTTGTGAGGCCGCTGGAATGTACAGCCAGATTCTCTAAAATGATGTTGGAGGTGGCTTATGGTAGAGAAATAAACATTTAATTATCTGGCAACAGCTCTGGTGGTAATCCTGCAGTCAGCATGTCAATTGCACTCTCCCTCAAAACTTGAGACATCAGTGGCAGTGGTCTAAGGCACTGCATCGCAGTGCTAGCTGTGCCACCAGAGACTCTGGGTTCAAACCCAGGCTCTGTCGCAGCCGGCCCCGACCGGGAGGTCCATGGGGCGATGCACAATTGGCCTAGTCTCGTCCGGGTTAGGGAGGGTTTGGCCGGTAGGGATATCCTTGTCTCATCGCGCACTAAAGACTCCTGTGGCGGGCCAGGCGCAGTGAACGCTGATCAGGTCGCTAGGTGTATGGTGTTTCCTCTGACACATTGGTAAGGCTGGCTTCCGGGTTGGATGCGAGCTGTGTTAAGAAGCAGTGCGGTTGGGTTGTGTTTCGGAGGATGAATGGCTCTCGACCTTCGTCTCTCCCGAGACCGTACGGGAGTTGTAGCAATGAGACAAGACAGTAACTACTAATAAATGGATACCATGAAATTGGGGAAAAAACACATTTTATAGTGTCCTTTTATTGTCCCAAGCACAAGATGCACCTGTTTATTGGATCGGTGTCCCCCCGACAGAACGGTTGAGCTGAAGTGTGCTAATGTGATTAGCATGACATTTTAAGTAACATTTTAAGTAACAAGAAAAATTACCGGGACACAGACGTCTTATATGGGCAGAAAGGTTAAATTCTAGTTAATCTAATTGCACTGTCCAATTTACAGTAGCTATTACAGTGAATGAATATCATGCTATTGTTTGAGGAGAGTGCACAGTTATGAACTTGAAAATGCATCAATAAGCCAATTAGGCACATTTGGGCAGACTTGATACAACATTTAAACTGTAATGGAATGGTTCATTGGATGAGTCTAAAACTTTGGACATACATACCTGCCATCTAGTGGGCAAAATCTAAATTGGGCCTAGAGTCCTAAGTCATATAATGGACTTTCTCTTGCATTTCAAAGACTATGTTTGTTTCCCTTTGTATTATCTTTTACCAGATCTAATGGGTTATATTCTCCTTAATTTCACATTTCCACAAATGTCAAAGTGGTTCCTTTCAAATGGTATCAAGAATATGCATATCCTTGCTGCAGGTCCTGAGCAACAGGCAATTACATTTGGGTATGTCATTGTAGATGAAAATGTAAAAAAGAGTCTGATCCTTACGAGGTTTGATATACCACACCGGTCAGGTGGATGGATTTTCTTGGCAAAGGATACATGCTCACTAACAAGGATTTTTTTTAAAAGCCAAACATTTCAAAGAAATTCGCTTTTTGTGCATATAGAACATTTCAGGGATCCTTTATTTCAGCTCATGATACATGGGACCAATACATTCCATGTGGCATTTCTATTTGTGTTCAGTATTTACAGTACCAGTCAAAAGTTTGGACACATTTACTTATTCAAGTGTTTTTCTTTATTTTACTATTTTCTACATTGTAGTATACTAGTGAAGACACCAAAACTATGAAATGACACATATGGAATCATGTAGTTACTAAAAGAGCGGTCCAACTCATCCCAGACCATCTCAACTGGGTTGATGTTGGCTGATTGTGGAGGCCAGGTCATCTGATGCAGCACTCCATCTCTTGGCCAAATAGCCCTTACACAGCCTGGAGGTGTGTTTTGGGTCATTATCCTGTTGTAAAACAAATGATAGTTCCACTAAGCACAAACCAGATGGGATGGTGTATGGCTGCAGAATGCTGTGGGAGCCATGCCGGTTAAGTGTGCCTTGAATTCTAAGTAAATCACAGACAGTGTCAGCAGCAAAACACCCCCATACCATCACACCTCCTCCTCCATGCTTCATGGTGGGAACCACACATGCAAAGATCATCCGTTCACTTACTCTGCGTCTCATCAGACCAAATGACAGATTTCCACAGGTCTCATGTCTATTGCTCGTGTTGCTTGGCCCAAGCAAGTCTCTTCTTATTATTGGTGTCCTTTAGTAGTGGTTTCTTTGCAGCAATTTGATCATGAAGGCCTGATTCACGCAGTCTCCTTTGAACAGTTGATGTTGAGATGTGTATGTTACTTGAACTCTGTGAAGCATATATTTGGGCTGCAATCTAAGGTGTAGTTGACTCTAATTAACTCATTCTCTGCAGCAGAGGTAAATCTGGGTCTTCCTTTCCTGTGGCGGTCCTCATGAGAGCCAGTTTCATTATAGCGCTTGATGGTTTTTGTGACTGCACTTGAAGAAACTTAAAAAGTTCTTGAAATTTTCCGGATTGACTGACGTTCATGTATTAAAATAATGATGGCTTGTCATTTCTCTTTGCTTATTTTATCTGTTCTTGCCATACTACGGACTTGGTATTTTAACCAGGCACACCTGTTAACCTCTTGAAACTCCCTATCCCGGATCCGGGATTGTGACTAAGCCTTAGGCTCATTAGCATAACGCAACGTTAACGATTTCTGAAAATCGCAAATAAAATTAAAATAATGCGTTTGCTCTCAAGCTTAGCCTTTTCTTAACAACACTGTCATCTCAGATTTTCAAAATATGCTTTTGAACCATAGAAATTGACTAATTTGTGTAAGAGTATGCAAAGCTAGCATAGCATTTTGTGTAGCATGTAGCACGCAACATTTTCACAAAAGCCAGATAACCAAATAAATAAAATCATTTACCTTTGAAGAGCTTCTGATGTTTTCAATGAGGAGACTCCCAGCCACATACCAAATGCGCAGTGTTTCCTGAAAGCGTCTGTGTGTAGGAGAAATCGTTCCGTTTTCTACATTGCGCCTGGCTACCGAAACGAACTGAAAATGCAGTCACCTACAACGTGAAACTTTTTCCGGATTAACTACATAATATCGACCGAAACATGGCAAACGTTGTTTGGAATCAATCCTCAATGTGTTTTTTCACATATCTCTTCATTGACATGCAGTTCGTGGAAGCTTGCTTCTCTCTCTGTGCCCCATGGAAAAATACTGGCAGGTGACTTTTGCGCACCAATTTCGGCGCAGGACACCGTGCGGACACGTGGTAAATGTGGTCTCTTATGGTCAATCTTCCAACGATCTGCCTACAAATACGTCACAATGCTGCAGACACCTTGGGGAAACGACAGAAAGGGCAGACTCATTCCTCTTGCGTTCACAGCCATATAAGGAGATCATGAAAGACAGAGCCTCAAAAATCCTTGTCATTTCCTGGATGCCAAGTCATCTTGGTTTTGCCTGAAGCTCACGTTAAAGGGCACGCACAGAGAAGATATTTGTATTTCTGGACACGTCAGAGTGTTTTCTTTCGAACAGTAGCAATTATATGCATAGTCGAGCATCTTTTTGTGACAAAATATCTTGTTTAAAACGGGAACGTTTTTCTTCCAAAAATGAAATAGCGCCACCATAAGTGTAAGAGGTTAATTGAAATGCATTACAGGTGACTACCTCATGAAGCTGGTTGAGAGAATGCCATAGAGTGTGCAAAGCTGTGGCTACTTTGAAGAATCTCAAATATAAAATATATTTTGATTCTTTTAACATTTTTTTTGGTTAATACATGATTCCATATGTGCTATTTCATAGTGTTGACGTCTTCACTATTATTCGACAATGTAGAAAAGAGTCAAAATAAAGAAAAACCCTTGAATGAGTAGGTGTGTCCAAAACGTTTAACTGAAACTGTATATATTTTTGTAAATAACTGTCATCAGGCATTTTGACAGCATCCCAGAGATCAGATCAAAACTAGGATATGTCCTTTTACAAGGAGAAACAACTCATCGGACTAAGCAGCCAGAGCTTGTTACAGAGCAGAAGCGGTCCCGGCTGCCTCACAGATTGAGGGTATAATTCTATATTTGATCTGACAGCTGAAGGCAAGTGAAAAAACTGTCACTGGTTATTTTTGCCAGCCCTTCTAGGAGGCCTATTGTGGAGTAGTTTAGGATGTGATGTATGCAGTGGTGATTTGTCACAGGACTTGGAAATACAGCCATGAGTAATATTTCTTATGACAAGTACGTAAATATCATAATATGATTAATTGTGGGTCTGTGTGTGTGTGTGTGTGTGTGTGTGTGTGTGTGTGTGTGTGTGTGTGTGTGTGTGTGTGTGTGTGTGTGTGTGTGTGTGTGTGAGAGTGTGTGTGTGTGTGTGTGTGTACTGCACGTGCGTGTGCATGCATGTGTCCATATTCAAGTGTCTGTGATTATAGGGTGTGATAAGACACAATACAACTAACATTTCTGCCAGTGAAAACTTGTGGATTATCTACAGCAATCTAAATGCAAAATGACTAACTCAAAAAATGCATACAGTTTAAGTTGAGACATCTGAAGATTTTCCCAACAAACACCAATGACACGCCTTTTAGTTCATCCTTGAGATATACATGTGTTAATATTACCCCTATTTAACATATTTACACTCCCATCATGTATGATGCTTTTGTTATATATACTCTCTAAACAGAGCATAGAGAATGCCATTTATTCAACAGCAATACAATGGTTTACATAGGCAGTAGAGACATTGACAGGGTTGCCGGGAGTTAACGGAAAAAAACAAGAGTTGCCGGTGCATGGCCAGGCAGAACCAGTGGCCGCTATGCTTTGGCAGACAAAGTTGAACGCCTGTCTCTCACAGTGTGGTCCCCCTTGCCAAGACTGATGCAGTCGCTTATTGTCTGGGAACTTCCTCTGTCATCGTTAGTGAGGAAGGAGGCACTTGTCAGAGGCTGCATTAAGAGTTTCTTATGAGCTCAGATGCGTCGGCAGTCACAGATAACTACGGAGTGGGCACTAGTGAAGTCCTCTTATCCAGGGAGAGGGGACGGCAGACTGCTAGAGGATGCCAAAATAGTGGGAATGAGAGATTATTTTGTAGGGTAGAAAAGCTGCATTGTGGTGGTTGAGTGGCACCATGACTCAGGTATTGTATTGCAGCCGGGTTTAGGAGTAGTGCTCAAGCATGAGTCATAATTTCACGCTGTTATAAAATCTTAGTCTCCAGGTATGATGCTTGTTTTTGGTGGACACAGTGGTAGCTCTAGTAAGCCTATAGATAGACGTTTTATTCAATCAAAAAATCTGAAGCAGCAGCAGAGCAATTATATATCATCAATATTGCATTGGCTATTACATTTCTAGTAAAAACAACAGTAATACCAATTGGGCATGGATTTCAGGGAATAGCGTTAAGACTGCTTTTGTGCTCGCATTGTGTAGGACTGCGTACCATGTATTCCAAAGTAAATACAGTCACTTACATTCATTATTATACTCCATGATTCTTACGTGTGGCCAAAGCAATGAATGTACTCTATACCCATTCCATTTTGATGTTCAATGAATAACTTCATATTTACAGCACTGTAATCTAAAGCAGTAGAGCAATCCCGCAAACCTCATTTTGAACAAAACAGAATTGTCTTTAATCCTCACCATCTGTCTTCCAACTGTGATCGTCTTGACATATGTGGGGGGGGGGGGGTGGGGGCATTGCTGCTTCTAATAGAATGTCTGTTCCCAGATATCTGCTCTTCGTGACAAACAGGAAACAGGGATCAATTCCACTGATAAAAAGGCTGGTTGAATAAATCAGGTATAATGCAGGCCTGGGACTAGCTCTGGAAAAAGGCTTCAGCGTAGAGAACAGTATGTTAAGCTTCACCTACTTGTCAGTAAGATTAATGTGGCGCCATTGTCTCCGGCTCTCATCACAACACTTTTATCTTCAGAAATGACAAAGCTTGCACTTTTCATTATGTATGTTTGTAGTGAGCTACATTCTCCTCAGCAGCCCCTGCTTACTTCTATGAGATTGTTTTGGTTGTGTTGCATTTGTGTGTGTGTGTGTGTGTGTGTGTGTGTGTGTGTGTGTGTGTGTGTGTGTGTGTGTGTGTGTGTGTGTGTGTTTCTGTGCAACCTATACTGTATGTGTTCTCTAACAATTTGGACAGAGTAATTTAATGTTTTGTTCGACAACACGGTTGTGTGGAGTATTGATTACCTTCAAGGCAACATTGATTGGAGAAATTTGTTGAAAATATTTGAAGACAAGTGTTGCCCCGTGAATTGGCTGGCTGTGAATCAATACTATTTGTGAGAGCAGAGATAAAAGAAACATGAAAAACCAGCGGTATAATGCATCATATGATAGTTACATGCAAAATGAGATTGCCAATTCAATCGCTTTCTCCCAACAACAGTGATACATGCCAATGAGGAAAGCATGGCCTTGGGGTTCAGCACCTTAAAGTACTAGAACATCAGAGAGATGATCTATATGTCCTTGTCATTAGCATTGCTTTAACAGAAATTAATAGAGGTCAATACAGTTCCAAGATGGCATCATCTCTCAAGGCACACCATGAGTAAGAACAATGTGATGTAAAAATGTCAATAATATTAATGTGTCAAATTGAATCTATGAATAAAAGATAGAAGGTGGGAGCAACATGTCCCATATTTCTGCCATGGGCTTGGAACAAAGCCATAAACAAAGTGATAACAGAACATTACTTCTGTGTGTAGGTTGTGATTGCTGATTCTCACCAGAAGCACAAAAAAACCTAGGGCAAAGAAATATACATACACTACATGGCCAAAAGTATGTGGACACCACTTCAAATGAGTGGATTTGACTATTTCAGCCACACCGGTTGCTGACAGGTGTATAAAATTGAGCACACAGCAATGCAATCTCCATGGACAAACATTGGCAGTAGAACAGCCTTACTGAAGAGATCAGTGACTTTTACTGTTGTACCGTCATAGGATGCCACCTTTCCAACAAGTCAGCTCATCACATTTCTGCCCTGCTAGAGCTGCCCTGGTCAACTGTAAGGGCTGTTGTTGTGAAGTGGAAATGTCTCGGACCAACAATGGCTCAACAGCGAAGTGATAGGCCACACATGCTCACAGAATGGGACCACCGAGAGCTGAAGCACGCAGCGTAAACATATTCTGTCCTTGGTAGCAACACTTACTACTCGGTAGCAACACTCACACTCACCTCTGAACGTCAGCACAAGCCATGCGCAATGCGAAGCGTCAGCTGGAGTGGTGTAAAGCTCGCCGCCATTGGACTCTGGAGCAGTGGAAATGCATTCTCTTGAGTGTTGAATCATGCTTCATAATCTGGCAGTCCAACGGATGAATCTAGGTTTGGCGGATGCCAGGAGAACGCGACCTGCTCGAATACCTAGTGCTAACAGTAAAGTTTGGTGGAGGAGGAATAATGGTCTGTGGCTGTTTTTCATGGTTGGAGCTAGGCCCCTTAGTTCCAGTAAAGGGGATATCCTAACACTACGACATACAACGACATTCTAGACAATTCTGTTTCCAACTTTGTGGAAACAGTTTGGGAAAGGCCCTTACCTGTTTCAGCATGACAATGCCCCCGTGGGAAAAGCGAGATCCATACAGAAATAGTTTTTTGAGATCAGTGCGGAAGAACATGACTGGCCCGCACAGAGTCCTGACCTCAGCACATTGAAGACCTTTTGTATGAATTGGAATGCCAACTGCGAGCCAGGTCTAATTGTCCAACATCAGTGGTTGACCTCACTAAAACTATTGTGGCTTTAATGGAAGCAAGTACCCGTAACAATGTTCCAACATCTATTGGAAAGCCTTCCCAGAAGAGTGGAGGCTGTTGTTGATTTAAAGGGGTGACCCAAAGCTTTTGGCCATGTAGTGTATCATATCTCCAATCCCATTGACTTTTCTCACCAGCCTCACAGCATGTACATTGTTACTACAAAATGACAGAAAAGCAAAGTGTCATCCAAGCATTGCTGTGATTTCCGACATTGCTAAAGTTAATCGAATCACTGCGGTGATTTCAGCCGTTGCTTTAAAAATCATATTGCTGTCCCTGGTGTGATAACACCTGCAACATCAGTATACAGCACATTCCCAGGCCACTTGCCAACTAAGTTAATGTTTTTCTGTGCCAGAACGCTTAATACGTTAATGTAAGTAATTATTTGGAAAGTAGAAGCTAAAATAGCTTAGGTGTCTTGGGGTATAAATCCGTTGATAATTACATGCTAACTACAAATCCTGTAGGACTGCAGCAGTCCAGAACAGAGAACAAATGGAGGGGGGGGGGCTTTGGTGCTGCACATCACACAGCTAAGAAGTCTCTAAAGAGAACCAGTCAGGCGGCCACCATCTTGAATGCAAACAAGCACAGAAGGACTTGCCCAGGACGGCACTTAATTAGATTTGCCGTTGACAATGCATATGTCTTCTCCCCTGTCTGCAAGAACTCGTACAAGGTCGGGGATATTGAATCAGTTGAGAGTGTAGTTATTGACAAGGGTTCTGTGTGGCGATGAATGTAATAAGGTATTCCTCGAGAGGGTTAATATATGTGTGCGTTGTAAAGACAGCGTGCTGTGGCAAGCACTATGTCAACACTGTGTTTGCCAAGACACCATGAGGTATACTTAGACTATTCCATTGACTCTTCCTCCTGATGTCTGAGTATTATACTGCCACATCTGCATAACCAGAGGCCCCTTTTAACTAACCACTACTCTGCATTATTGATGTATTATTCTATATGAACGTCATATGGCCTTGCAATTCTTTGTCAGTCCTTAGTTGTATTTTAAAAGCAGCCATGGATTACTGTACATACAGTTGAAGTTGGAAGTTTACATACACCTTAGCCAAATACAAATACAATTAATCCTAGTAACAATTCCCCGTCTTAGGTCAGTTAGGTTCACCACTTTATTTTAAGAATGTGAAATGTCAAAATAAAAATAGAGAATTTTTTATATCAGGTTTTGTATCTTTCATCACATTCCCAATGGGTCAGAAGTTTACATACACTCAATTGGTATTTAGTAGCATTGCCTTTAAATTGTTTAACTTGGGTCAAGGATTTCGTGTAGCCTTCCGCAAGCTTTCCACAATAAGTTGGGTGAATTTTGGCTTATTCCTCCTGACAGAGCTGGTGTAGCTCATTCAGGTTTGTAGGGCCTTCTTGTTCACACACGCTTTTTCAGTTCTGCCCACAAATGTTCTATGGGATTGAGGTCAAGGCTTTGTGATGGCCACTCCAATACCTTGATTTTGTTGTCCTTAAGCAATTTTGCAACTTTGGAAGTATGCTTGGGGTCATTGTCCATTTGAAAGAACCATTTGCGACCAAGCTTTAACTTCCTGACTGAGATGTTGCTTCAATATTTCCACATAATTTTCTCCCTCATGATGCCATCTATCTATTTTGTGAAGTGCACCAGTCCCCCCTGCAGCAAAGAACCCCCACAACATGATGCTGCCACCCCCGTGCTTCATGGTTGGAATGGTGTTCTTCGGCTTGCAAGCCACACCCTTTTTCCTTCAAACATAACGATGGTCATTATGCCAAACAGTTCCAGTTTTTGTGTCATCAGACCAGAGGACATTTCTCCAAAAAGTACAATCTTTGTCCCCATGTGCAGTTGCAAACCATAGTCTGGCTTTTTTATGGAGGACTTGGAGTAGTGGCTTCTTCCTTGCTGAGCGGCCTACCAGGTTATGTCGATATAGGACTCGTTTTACAGTGGATCTAGATACTTTTGTACCTGTTTCCTCCAGCATCGTCACAAGGTCCTTTGGTGTTGTTCTGGGATTGATTTGCACTTTTCACACCAAAGTACGTTCATCTCTAGGAGACAGAACGCGTCTCCTTCCTGAGCGGTATGACGGCTCTGTGGTCCCATGGTGTTTATACTTGCGTGCTACTGTTTGTACAGATGAACGTGGTACCTTCAGGCATTTGGAAATTGCTCCCAAGGATGAACCAGACTCGTGGAGGTCTTCAATTTATTTTCTGAGGTCTTGGCTGATTTCTTTTGATTTTCCCATGATGTGAAGCAAAGCGGCACAGAGTATGAAGGTAGTCCTTGAAATACATCCACAGGTACACCTCCAATCGACTCAAATAATCTTCTAAAGTCATGACATCATTTTCTGGAATTTTCCTAGCTATTTAAAGGCACAGTCAACTTAGTGTATGTAAACTTCTGACCCACTGGAATTATGAGACAGTTAATTATAAGTGAAATAATATGTCTGTAAACAATTGTTGGAAAAATTACTTGTATCATGCACAAAGTGCCAAAACTATAGTTTGTTAACAAGACATTTGTGGAGTGGTTGAAAAACAAGTTTTAATGACGCCAACTTCAACTGTATTGTCCGACTTCAACTGTATCGTCCAGCCTTTAGGTTCCATATGGGAGCCAACTTTATTACGCAACTGCATCTTTGTGAATAAAAAAAAAAGTTTTTAGCTTTACTTATACAGTGGCAAGAAAAAGAATGTGAACCCTTTGGAAATACCTGGATTTCTGCATAAATTGGTCATAAAATTTGATCTGATCTTCATTTAGGTAACAAATCAAATCAAATGTATTTATATAGCCCTTCGTACATCAGCTGATATCTCAAAGTGCTGTACAGAAACCCAGCCTAAAACCCGAAACAGCAAGCAATGCAGGTGTAGAAGCACGGGGGCTAGGAAAAACTCCATAGAAAGTCCAAAACCTAGGAAGAAACCTAGAGGGGAACCAGGCTATGAGGGGTGGCCAGTCCTCTTCTGGCTGTGCCGGGTGGAGATTATAATAGAACATGGCCAAGATGTTCAAATGTTCATAAATGACCGGCATGGTCAAATAATAATAATCACAGGCAGAACAGTTGAAACTGGAGCAGCAGCACAGCCAGGTGGACTGGGGACAGCAATGAGTCATCATGCCAGGTAGTCCTGAGGCATGGTCCTAGGGCTCAGGTCCTCCGAGAGAGACAGGAGAAGTACTCCAGATATAACAAACTGACCCTAGCCCCCCGACACATAAACTACTGCAGCATAAATACTGGAGGCTGAGACAGGAGGGGTCAGGAGACACTGTGGCCCCATCCGAAGATACCCCCAGGAAGGATATAACCCCACCCACTTTGACAAAGCACAGCCCCAACAGACAGTCTGCTTAAACTAATGACACACAAACAATTATACGTGTTCATGTCTTTATTGAACACACTGTGTAATCATTCACAGTGCAGGGTGGGGAAAGTATGTGAACCCTTGGATTTAATAACTGGTTGACCCTCCTTTGGCAGCAATTTTCTCAACCAAACATTTAGTTTGTAGTTAGCCTGTAGTTGCAGATCAGACCTGCACAACTGTCAAGAGGAATTTTGGACCATTCCTCTTGACAATCCTGTTTCAGTTCAGCAATATTCTTGGGATGTGTGGTGTGAACTGCTCTCTTGAGGTCATGCCACAGCATCTGAATCGGGTTGAGGTCAGGACTCTACCTGGGCCACTCCAGAAGGCATATTTTCTTCTGTTGAAGCCATTCTGTTGTTGATTTACTTCTGTGCTTTGGGTCGTTGTCCTGTTGCCTCACCCCACTTCTGTTGAGCTTCAATTGGAGGACAGATAGCCTAACATTCTCCTGCAAAATGCCTGGATAAACTTCGGAATTCATTTTTTCCATCGACGATAGCAAGCTGTCCCTGAAGCAGCCCCAAACTATGATACTCCCTCCAACATAATTTAAAGTTGGGATGTTGGTGTGCTGTGTCTTTTTTTCTCCACACATAGTGTTGTGTTCTTTCCAAACCACTCAACTGTAGTATCGTCTGTCAACAGAATATTTTGCCAGTAGCACTGTGGAACATCCGGGTGCACTTTTGCAAACTTCAGACGTGCAGCAGTGTTTAATTTTGGACAGCAGTGGCTTCTTCCATGGTGTCCTCCCATGAACGCCATTCTTGTTTAGTGTTTTACGTATCGTAGACACGTCATCAGAGATGTTAGCATGTTCCAGAGATTTCTGTAAGTCTTTAGCTGATTCTTCTTGACCTCATTGAGCATTCTGAGCTGTGTTCTTGCAGTCATCTTTGCAGGACGGCCACTCCTTGGGAGAGTAGAAACAGTGCTGAGCTTTATACATTTAAAGACAATTTGTCTTACCATGGACTGATGAACATCAAGGCTTTAGAGATACTTTTGTAACCCTTTCCAGCTTTATGCAAGTCAAGCATTTTTAATCTTAGGTCTTCTGAAATCTATTTTGTTCGAGGCATGGTTCACATCAGGCAATGCTTCTTGTGAATAGCAAACTCAAATTTTGTGATTGTTTTTTTATAGGGCAAGGCCGCTCTAAACAACGTCGCCAATCTCTTCTCATTGATTGGACTCCAGGTTAGCTGACTTCTGACTCCAATTACCTTTTGGAGAAGTCATTAGCCTAGGGGTTGACATGCTTTTTATAACCAACACTGTGAATGTCTAAATGATATATTCAATATAGACAAGAAAAATATGATAATGTGTGTGTTATTAGTTTAAGCTCACTATGTTTGTCTATTGTTGTGACTTAGATAAAGATCAGACCAAATTATTTGATGACCAATTTATGCAGAAATCCAGATAATTCCAAAGGGTTCACATACGTTTTCTTGTCACTGTAGCTCCTCAGAGGGACATGTCAGCATATAGACATCTATATAGATATTGGATCTTAATTTGACCAGTATTGTCGCAGCAGAATAATCTGCAGCAACAGGATTTGAATGTTTAGTCCATAATGTTGCTTTATCGGTGGTTAGGCTATTAGCTGGCCAAAATTAGGCTGCATGAAATGTGCAATACCGTTACTATAACAGTGTGTTAGTGCAGGTTTTCAGTGAATTTATGTAAATTATTAAGCTCATCTGCATTTCCTTTGGAGAGGGAAAATTCTCAGCAACAAAAGAGTGATCAAATTAAGTTCCTATATCTGTAGACCTGGAATGATGTATTGGTCAGCACGTCATCAACAGGCCAACTCATCTCATAAAACAACAATACATTGCAGTACCTTCATAGAAAGTATGGTGTGTATATACGGCTGGGTGGAGATCAGGGCCATTATCTTTAAATAAAACATATAGTTGTCTTTTTTATGAAATGCCATTTTACTCTACATACTGTAGATTTTGATCAGAGTGAAACTCCTAAATTAATCTATTTGCACAAGCGAAACTAGACTGACACACACAGGCACAGTTCGTAATGGTGGTAATTGAAATGGGGAAATTGATTCGATAGACACGTTTTACGAGGGCATACATTACAGCTGCCTGGATGAGTGGCTCCAGGAAGGCCAGTGAGCCCTGAAATGGAATTTCTCCATCGAACATTTCAGATACTCGCTGAACAATGTTCTAATGCATAAGTAACATCCATCGCTACGTTAAAATATATTTTTAATCCATTTGAAAAATTCCCCCAGTTAATCTGCATGTACAGTGCCTTGCGAAAGTATTCGGCCCCCTTGAACTTTGCGACCTTTTGCCACATTTCAGGCTTCAAACATAAAGATATAAAACTGTATTTTATTGTGAAGAATCAACAACAAGTGGGACACAATCATGAAGTGGAACGACATTTATTGGATATTTCAAACTTTTTTAACAAATCAAAAACTGAAAAATTGGGCGTGCAAAATTATTCAGCCCCTTTACTTTCAGTGCAGCAAACTTTCTCCAGAAGTTCAGTGAGGATCTCTGAATGATCAGTGAGGATCTCTGAAAAATACAGTTTTATATCTTTATGTTTGAAGCCTGAAATGTGGCAAAAGGTCGCAAAGTTCAAGGGGGCCGAATACTTTCACAAGGCACTGTATATGCAGTGGCATTAATTTTCTTCCTTCCAACACGTGATTGTACGTTTCTCTTTGACTGTTGGTTTACAGTATTCAGGGAACAGACCCCAAGAGATAAGCATTTTTTTAAATGAGGATGCATTTGAAGGGATTATGTCTGTCTGCTCACTTTTACAGCAACATATGTCGTAGGCCCTCTACTTGCATTCTATTTGTGTTTGAGCTGTACATGAGTGGGTGTGTGTTGTGGTGTCTGGCTCTGATTGTGAATATGGCATTGGTAATCTGAGCAAACACTTGGAAACACAAGACCAATCAAACCATATGGCCAATCAAACTATTATGGCCAGGTTTCTGGGATCAGTAAAAAAAAAAGTAATTGTGTCTTGTCCTGCAAGAAATATATTGTTGATGATCTGAGTGTTATCAATCAAATCTTGATATTACGAGATAAGATTTTGGGACACTGGGAACTAAAAATGTGTTAGAGCAAAAACAACAAACCTCACAAAATATTTAGATTTTTTCTAATGGCATAATACTTATTTATAGACTGTGTCTTATCCCATGGACCTGGGTACCGCTGTGGACCTGGGTACCGCTGTGGATTGAATTGAGCCCCTCGAGGGTGCTATTGCTAACTGAATGACGGTTTCTCCCCGTGAAAATCAAATAATGCCTATGTATTATTACCTTTGTGCAAACTTAGGCCACGGTTTCAGAGTGATCTCTCTTCTGCAGTGTGCCACTGAGAGCGGGAATCTCTTGGGACTCCAGAAATGGGTCAATGGGACTCCAAGGAAAATGATTAGAATAAATGTCTTCATTTCCATCTAAAAATGACATCTCAATGGATAATGTTAAGACTCCTTTGGGGTGATAGATGGGAGGTGAAGATAAGTTTGCTATGACCGATTAAAGGTCCCATTTTTGGACAGTGAAAAAGCTCTCCCAATTGACTGTTACCTGGGCAGTACTCAATATCCCAAAACACAGTAATGAAATCATCAACCTGCAAAGTTTTGGGAAGTGCGTCAAAGCTACAAACACAGGCAAGAAGAACATTTGGGTACTCAATGTTCATTTTCATAATGAATTCACCATACTCTGTGTCATCAAGAAGGCTAATTGAGGCGCCGTGGCTGTGAGATCCATCTACATCAGTGAAATCTAGAATTAATCGGTCTACTGTAATTAGTAATTGTTCGCACTGTCGGAGATGTACCACCCAAACTCCTACCTGGTCTCATACTATGCACTAAGAATTCCCATTACAAATTAGAGCCTAGTTCTCTGATATCTGCTGCACCTTATCACCGATTCACTGACTTCTCCATTGACTTTTAAGGTGTTGCCTCAAAGCATTGATAAGGAACCCTCCTGAGGGGCCCGATACACCCATGCACATGGAATACAATGTGATAGTTCATGAAATGGAATAACATTTCCTCTCCAATATAGTCAATATGCAAAAATCACCACATTACTAATATTCATTGTAACACATACTGGGGGTCCTACTCTTCCATATGCAAATGTCAAAGGTATGATTTGAGCATTTTTTCAGGAGGACTTACTATGTATTTAATTTTCTGAAAAGCTTTTACATTTTAGTAGTACCTCTTCTCCAGCGTGACTTAAAATAGTGGGTACATACATTTTCAAACTAATTCGTACTGGTCACCCATGGGAATCAAACCCACAATCCTGGCATTGCAAGCGCCATGCTCTACCAACTGAGCCACACGGGACCGCTTATATTATTTGTGGTATTTATTTTCTCCGAAACATTCCTAGTGTCAATCTATCGCCAAGTTGCAATTGGATGAGGACCTCTTCTCCGCACCACAGGGCCAATACTTTACTCCTCTTATCCCAGTGTTATTATTACCAAGCTTTTAAGTAAATCCTAGTTTCTATGGCAACCCAAGTCAAGTTCCTATGGGGAGGGAGCTAATGGTTGAAACTTCAGCAGCGGCCAAGTGTTCCTACGGAGTGACACCAAGTCAGCCAGAGATCATCCTGACCAATCATTCCAGTAACCTGTCTCGGCGGTACTGGTCTCAGCGGTAACAGTGTTTTCTACCAGGGTATTAATTATTTCACAATACCGATAATTAAGTCGCAATACAACATATCCTTATCCAATCAATCGCATATCATTTGATGCCATTCACATGGCATCTACTGAATGGTTTCCTGAGACAAAATGTATATGCATGTATACATATGCATGTGGTTACATGGTTATTTTGGTGAGCTCACAGGAAGACGAGAGGATAATAACAGAGTATTTAGAATTTGAGTTATTGCTGATGCTACTGACTAACAGTGCATTATCTACATCAATTATCTTTCTTTTTCTTCTATTGATCTAAAAAAAATCTGAACATGTTGTCAAGATTACAAATTCACTCATCTCTTGTGGAATCATTTATATACCTTGGCCTTTTTTGTAGTATGGAGAAAATATGTACTGTAAGGATTTCTATTTTGGACTGTTTTAATCCTAAAAAGGCACATACTGCGCTCCTTGCATATATAATCCACCATTCACCTCGGGTTGCAAAATTTTAACAATGGGACAGAGTTTTAACAAAACAGTGTATTATCCCTAACATAATGGGACAAGGCCTTAGCCTGGGGTGACACGTTTATTAAATAGTAAATACATTTTACTGTCTAAGTCTGGTTAATTTGAAATACATTATTTCAAACAAACAATAAATCCCATGTGTGTAGAGCAATGGAAGTTTACATACACTTAGCTTGGAGTCATTAAAACGTGTTTTTCAACCACTCCACCAATTTCTTGTTAACAAACTACAGTTTTGGCAAGTAGGTTAGGACATCTACTTTGTGCATGACACAAGTAATTTTACCAACAATTGTTTACAGGCAGATTATTTCACTTATAATTCACTGTATCACAATTCCAGTGGGTCAGAACTTCACATACATTAAGTTGACTGTGACTATAATCAGTTTGGATAATTTCAGAAAATGATGTCATTTAGAAGTTTCTGACATAATTTGAGCCAATTGGAGGTGTACTTGTGTATGTATTTCAAGGACTGCCTTCAAACTCAGTGCCTCTTTGCTTCACATCATGGGAAAATCAAAAGAAATCAGCCAAGACCTCAGAAAACAAATTGTAGACCCCCACAAGTCTGGTTCATCCTTGGGAGCAATTTCCAAATGCCTGAAGGTACCACGTTCATCTGTACAAACAATAGTATGCCAGTATAAACACCATGGGACCACGCAGCCGTCATACCGCTCAGGAAGGAGACGCGTTCTTTCTCCTAGAGATGAACGTACTTTGGTGCGAAAAGTGCAAATCAATCCCAGAACAACAGCAAAAGACCTTGTGACGATGCTGGAGGAAACAGGTACAAAAGTATCTATATCCACAGTAAATCGAGTCCTATATTGATATAACCTGAAAGGTCGCTCAGCAAGGAAGCAAGCCACTGCTACAAAACCTAATGAAAAAGCCAGACTACAGTTTGCAACTGCACATGGGGACAAAGATTGTACTTTTCTGAGAAATGTTCTCTGGTCTGATGAAACACAGATGTCACGATCTTGCTTCTCTTCATCTGAAGAGGAGAGGCGAGAAGGATCAGAGGACCAAAATGCAGCGTGGTATGTGTTCATGATGAATGTTTAATTAAAGAAAGAACTGAATACTGAATACAAAAACAATAAACAAATAAAGACCGTGAAGTTATCATAAGGACTGTGCTGACACAAGCAACTAACATAGACAATCACCCACAAACCCCAACACCAAACAGGCTACCTAAATATGGTTCCCAATCAGAGACAATGACTAACACCTGCCTCTGATTGAGAACCATATCAGGCCAAACACAGAAACAGACAAACTAGACACACAACATAGAATGCCCACTCAGATCACACCCTGACCAAACACAACATAGAGACATACAAAGCAAACTATGGTCAGGGTGTGACAATAGAACTGTTTGGCCATAATGACCATTGTTATTTTTGGAGGAAAAGGGGGAGGCTTGCAAGCCGAAGAACACCATCCCGAATGTGAAGCACGGGGATACGGCATCATGTTGTGGGGGTGCTTTGATGCAGGAGGGACTGGTGCACTTCACAAAATAGATGGCGTCATCAGAAAGGAAAATGTGGATATTTTGAAGCAATATCGAGCAAGGAAAGCAAGGAGGCCTGCAAACCTGACTCACTTACACCAGCTCTGTCAGGAGGAATGGGACAAAATTCTCACAACGTATTGTGGGAAGCTTGTGGAAGGCTGATATTAACTGACCTAAGACAGGTCATTTTTTAGTAGGATTAAATGTCAGGAATTGTGAAAAACTGAGTTTAAAGGTATTTGCCAAAGGTGTACGTAAACTTCCGACTTCAACTGTAGGTATAGATATGTCTTTCTAATCCTCTAGGTAAAGTATGTATCACATGAAATCCATGTCTGTAACATACAGTAATGTTGATATATGTCTAACAACCATAGATTGTAGCTAACAGCTAAGGGATGCACCTATACGAAATGGGTAGAAACTTGGAATCATGGACCATCGCATGAGGTTGCAGTGTCGTCATCATATTATTTTGCCCATCAATTCCTTATTAGCACAGGTAACATTTAGAAAAATGGCATCTGTATAGCTGAGATAATCTCTTCGTCAATACAGCAAGAACACCAGTTGGTCAAATAAACCTTAAAAAGTACCCTTTGAATAGAAGAGAGGCCCATGGTTTTATGAAAACAGGCAAAGAGGACAGACTGTCATATCCCTTAGTGGTGGACTTAATTAACATAGATGATGCATAAGAAAATACTGTCCTTGTCCTGGGGTTGCAAATGTGCAGACAACAAAGGATAGTCTGGGTAGTTAAAGTGAAATAGAGTTACAAAGGCTCTCTTCCTTTTTTTCACATTTTGACTGAATTTCACAGTTTAGAATTCAAAGTAGGTTACACTTTACTTATTAAAGGGGCGGCCTGCAGTTCCAACAATAACAGAGGCACCACACCACTGATTTGGCAAACAGCTGAGGGATGGGTCTGGAAAAATATTACCACTTGCACTCAAACTCATCGACAGAGCTCTGGATACAAGGACTGACCATTCATTATATAACACTTATAGTTTTAACTATGCTTTGAGGCTATACAGCGTTTGACGTTTGTTTACATATACAGTGTTTACAAACAAAGGCATAGAACAAGGTTATATGTTGGGGTACGACAGTTGAACTACAAGCTTATGAGGCTTATATTGTTCAAGAATCACTGGGTTTATATCACTGATTTAAAAGTTTAAAAATGTATGTAGCAACTGCACAATGTCCTTTGACAGGTATAATGCAATATATAATGTGGCCATAATGAAATGAGAGACCCTGAATAAATTACAGCCATTTCGTTGCATTACAATTCCTCCTCAAAGAGCTAGAACTATTCATTGTTGTGTTTTTGAGAGACGTTTTAAGGTCCTCTAAGCGGTTCCAATCTAGCTTCCTTATCTCTTTGTCATGCATTTCCTTTTGAAATACTAAAATCATTTCCTCTTATCTCTCATTCATAATAAATGGTCAAAGTAAGCATGTGCTCATCTGCCTTTTAACAATGTGGAGAGCATTTTTTCGAATGGAACTTGAATGCAATGTGGACACTTAGGTAGCAGAACCATGCCTAGAGTTATCACAAAATACAAAGACCCCTATGGGGGAATTAATCCACTAGTTTAATTCTAGGACTGTTGACCCTAAACCTTTGTTATTGGGGTGGATTCTGCTGAGCAAAAAAATCTAATAAAAGATTTGATCAAATATTGATCACAAGTTGAATAACACATTCATACATTGTAAAACAGACAGTCAAAATAAAGACATAAGAAAGCATTTAACCACAAACTACCTCCATACTTGCGTAATGACACTTGTGACACATCGTGTTAGTGAGAATCTCATCTTTCTATTAAGTGATCAAGAATCCAAGATGGCGTAGCAGTCAGACGTCTTTTGTCCTCGTCTTACATGTCCCGTGTATAAATCGTGTATATATATTTTTTCTTAACCTCAACTTGAACATACTCTCCTGCAAACCGCCTTATCCAATGTGGTATGGATCTGCTATTTTCTTTACTTTGAACTGGAACCCCAAACAGAAGCTAGCCATCTAACTAGCTAGTAGTCAGCTAGCCACTGCTAGCGGTCATCAGCTACCTTTAGCCCGGACATCTCTCACCAGTCTGCATAGTGCGACTCAAACCAGAGTAAATTGGACTTGTTTTTCTCCATATCTCTGGATTTCGACCTCAAGCTCTGAACCTTTTCACGGGGCTCATCGCAGCTGGCTAGCTGCTATCCGAGTGGCCACTCCTGGCGAACGTCTCTGTCCCGAAGCAAGAAGCAACTAGCCTGGAGCTAGCCTTTGCTAAGCCCATCTCCTGGCTAGCCGAAGAGGTCCATCAGCCACTCCTTAAGCTACAATACCGATTTTGCCAAATGGCCTGGACCCCCGCCGACCCATCACGACTGGACCACCGACGTAATTCGACAGAGGGGTTTTTTCAACTGGCTCCTCTGTTGCGACGTCCTCTGAATGCCCATCTGCTAGCCTGCTAGCAGCAACCCGCTAGCTGTCTAGAGCATATCGAACTGTTAGCTTAAGAGGCCCATTGAACCAATTCTTTGGCCACTATACCTATTTTGCCAATTGGCCTGGACCCTTTTACCACACGGAGCCCTGCTGATCGACTCGTCTGCCGACGTTACAGCACGAGGGGGCTACAACTGGCTCCTACCGTCACGACATCCCTCTAAGGCCCTTCTGCTAGCTTGCTAGTCCCGTCCCGCTGGCTGTCTGATTCACGCCTACTCCTCATCTGTTCCTCTGGTGATGTTGAAGTTAATCCAGGCCCTGTAGTGCCTAGCTCCACTCCCACTCCCCAAGAGTTCTCATTTGTTGACTTCTGTAACCGTAAAAGCCTTGGTTTCACGCATGTTTACATTAGGAGCCTCCTTCCTAAGTTTTTGTTTTATTCAATGCATTAGCACACTCTGCCAACCTGGATGTTCACTCCAGGTCTGGTTCACTCCAGACCTGACTGCCCTTGACCAGCACAAAAACATCATGTGGCATATTGCATTAGCATCGAATAGACCCCACGATATGCAACTCTTCAGGGAAGTTAGGAACCAATATACACAGGCAGTTAGGAAAGCAAAGGCTAGCTTTTTCAAACAGAAATTTGCATCCTGTAGCACAAAATCCCAAAAGTTCTGGGACACTGTAAAGTCCATGGAGAATAAGAGCACCTCCCACCCAGCTGCCCACTGCCCTGAGGCTAGAAAACACTGTCACCACCGATAAATCTGTGATAATTAAGAAAGTCAATAAGCATTTCTCTACGGCTGGCCACGCTTTCTATCTTGCTACCCCAACCAAGGCCAAAAGCTCTGCATCCCCCGCAGAAACTGCCCCAAGACCCTGAAAGAGCTGCAGAATCTGGATCCCTACAAATCAGCTGGGATAGACAATCTGGGCCTTCACTACCTAAAATTATCCACCAAAATTGTTGCAACCCCTATTACTAGCCTGTTCAACCTCTCTTTATTTTTGTCTGAGATCTACAAAGGTTGGAAAGCAGCCGCGGTCATCCCCCTATTCAAATGGGGGAGACACTAGACCCAAACTGCTACATACCTATATCTATCCTACCTGCCTTTCTAAGGTCTTTGAAAGCGAAGTTAAACAGATCACCGACCATTTCCAATCCCACCATACATTCTCCGCTATGCAATGTGGTTTCCGAGCTGGTCATGGGTGCACCTCAGCCACGCTCAAGGTCCTAAACGATATCATAACCGCCATCGATAAGAGCCAATACTGTGGAGCTGTATTCATCGACCTGGCCAAGGCTTTTGACTCTGTCAATCACCACATTCTTATCGGCAGACTCAACAGCCTTGGTTTCTCAAATGACTGCCTCGCCTGGTTCACCAACTACTTCTCAGACAGAGTTCAGTGTGCCAAATCGGAGGGCCTGTTGTCCAGACCTCTGGCAGTCTCTATGGGGGTGCCACAGGGTTCAATCCTTGGGCTGCCTCTTTTCTCTGTATACATCAATCATGTTGCTCTTGCTGCTGGTGATTCTCTGATCCACCTCTATGCAGACAACACCATTCTGTATACTTCTGGCCCTTCTTTGGACACTGTGTTAACTAACCTCCAGACGAGGTTCAATGCCATACAACTCTACTTCTGTGGCCTCCAACTGCTCTTAAATGCAAGTAAAACTAAATACATGCAATCGCTGCCCACACCTGCCCGCTCGTCCAGCATCACTACTCTGTACGGTTCTGACTTAGAATATGTGGACAACTACAAATACCTAGGTGTCTGGTTCGACTGTAAACTCTCCTCCAGTCTCACATTAAGCATCTCCAATCCAAAATTAAATCTAGAATTGGCTTCCTATTTTGCAAACAAAGCATCCTTCACTCGTACTGCAAAACATACCCTCGTAAAACAATCCTTGACTTCGGCGATGTCATTTACAAAATAGCCTCCAACACTCTACTGAGCAAATTGGATGCAGTCTATCACAGTGCCATCCATTTTGTCACCAAAGTCCCATATACTACCCACCATTGCAACCTGTATGCTCTCATTGGCTGGCCCTAGCTTCATATTTCTTCGCCAAACCCACTGGCTCCAGATCATCTATAAGTCTTTGCTAGGTAAAGCCCCGCCTTATCTCAGCTCACTGGTTATCATAGCAGCCCCCACCCATAACATGCGCTCCAGCAGGTATATTTCACTGGTCATATCTCCATCACTAGCTTTAAGCACCTGCTGTCAGAGCAGCTCACAGATCACAACACATGAACATACCTCATCTGTAAATAGCCCATCCAACTACCTCATCCCCATACAGTTATTTACTTTATTAATTTCGCTCCTTTGCACCCCAGTATCTCTACTTGCACACTCATCTTCTGCACATCTATCACTCCAGTGTTTAATTGCTATATTGTAATTATTTCGCCAATATGGCCTACTTATTGTCTTACCTCCCTTACCCTACCTGATTTGCACACATTGTATATATACTTTTTCTATTGTATTATTGACTGTATGTTTGTTTATTCCATGTGTAACTCTGTGTTCTTGTTTGTGATCGCACTCCTTTCTTTATCTTGTACAGGTCGCAGTTGTAAACGAGAACTTGTTCAACTTGCCTACCTGGTTAAATAAAGGTGAAATAAATCAAATAAAATATTAGTTTGTAGACCAAACCATTCGGACGCTACAGATGTTTTCATGAGAAGACCGATTTTCGGGATGTCTCCTGGTCTGACAAACACAGCTGTAGCTTTCCACTTTCCATGGAATATGCAGAAGGTTGACATAGGCAGATGCAGAAGGCCGACATAGGCAGATGCAGAAGGCCGACATAGGCAGATGCAGAAGGCCGACATAGGCAGATGCAGAAGGCCGACATAGGCAGATGCAGAAGGCCGACATAGGCAGATGCAGAAGGCCGACATAAGCAGATGCAGAAGGCCGACATAGGCAGATGCAGAAGGCCGACATAGGCAGATGCAGAAGGCCGACATAGGCAGATGCAGAAGGCCGACATAGGCAGATGCAGAAGGCCGACATAGGCAGATGCAGAAGGCCGACATAGGCAGATGCAGAAGGCCGACATAGGCAGATGCAGAAGGCCGACATAGGCAGAACAGATGCAGAAGGCCGACATAGGCAGATGCAGAAGGCCGACATAGGCAGATGCAGAAGGCCGACATAGGCAGATGCAGAAGGCCGACATAGGCAGATGCAGAAGGCCGACATAGGCAGATGCAGAAGGCCGACATAGGCAGATGCAGAAGGCCGACATAGGCAGATGCAGAAGGCCGACATAGGCAGATGCAGAAGGCCGACATAGGCAGATGCAGAAGGCCGACATAGGCAGATGCAGAAGGCCGACATAAGCAGAAGAAGGCCGACATAAGCAGATGCAGAAGGCCGACATAAGCAGATGCAGAAGGCCGACATAGGCAGATGCAGAAGGCCGACATAGGCAGATGCAGAAGGCCGACATAGGCAGATGCAGAAGGCCGACATAGGCAGATGCAGAAGGCCGACATAGGCAGATGCAGAAGGCCGACATAGGCAGATGCAGAAGGCCGACATAGGCAGATGCAGAAGGCCGACATAGGCAGATGCAGAAGGCCGACATAGGCAGATGCAGAAGGCCGACATATCTATTGTATTATTGACAGATGCAGAAGGCCGACATAGGCAGATGCAGAAGGCCGACATAGGCAGATGCAGAAGGCCGACATAGGCAGATGCAGAAGGCCGACATAGGCAGATGCAGAAGGCCGACATAGGCAGATGCAGAAGGCCGACATAGGCAGATGCAGAAGGCCGACATAGGCAGATGCAGAAGGCCGACATAGGCAGATGCAGAAGGCCGACATAGGCAGATGCAGAAGGCCGACATAGGCAGAAGGCCGACATGCAGATGCAGAAGGCCGACATAGGCAGATGCAGAAGGCCGACATAGGCAGATGCAGAAGGCCGACATAGGCAGATGCAGAAGGCCGACATAGGCAGATGCAGAAGGCTGACATAGGCAGATGCGGTGGATTGAGATGCAGCCCATGCAAACAATGTATATCTCTCGCTTAAACTGACAGATTTTGATGAGGACAATATTACCACTCATATTTGCTGTATCTTAAATTGAATTTAGTTTCAGAATGGGCGGCAAGGAATAAGTTGGTCCTAAATATTAGAAGCATTATATTTGGTACAAATCATTCCCTAAACCCTAAACCGCAAATAAATCTTGTAATGAATAATATGAAAATTGAACAAGTTGAGGTGACTAAACTGCTTGATAAAGTGCTGTTCTGCCTTCTTTACAACACTATCAACAAGGCAGGTCCTACAGGCCCTAGTTTTGTCGAACCTGAACTGCTGTTCAGTCATGTGGTCAGGTGCCACACAGAGGGACAATTACAATTGTCTCAGAACAGGGCAGCACAGCTGGCCCTTAAATGTACACAGGGAGCTAACATTGATGATATGCATGTCAATTTCTCATGGCTCAAAGTGGAAGAGATATTGACTTCGTCACTACTTGTTTTTGTAAGAATTGTTGAAAGGTTGAGTGTACCGAGCTGTCTGTTTAAACTACTAGCACACAGCTCCCATGCATACCCCACAAGACATGTCACCAGAGGTCTTTTTCACAGTCCCCAAGTCCAGAACAGACTATGGAAGGCGCACAGTACAACATAGAGCCATGACTACATGGAACTCTACTCCACATCAAGTAACAGATGCAAGGAGTTGAATCAGGTTTTTTTTTAAACATGTAAAAATACACCTTATGGAACAGCGGGGACTGTGAAGAGACACACACAAAGGTACAGACACACACATACGCACACAAGCGGTAGCACACCCACTCTACACACACATACATTGTAATATTGTTGTATGGTGGTATTATACATTTTTTATTGTAGATTTGCAATGGTGTAATAATGTTATATGATGTACTGTTTTTTATTTTGTTTTATATGTAAGTGCCTCAATCTGTTTGGAACCCAGGGAGAGTAGTATTGCTATTGGTGTTCCCTAATAAATACAAGTACGTTCAAATTCTCCTAAGGATTAATAAACAATTCTCACATCAACTTGTTTGAAAATAACTTACAGTATATCTGACTTCCATCTCTGCCAGACGACAACTAACAATGTGAGTCAACCTCTGAGGAACCGCAGTGTTGAACTGGCATCCTGCCATATAATAACATAAAAAAGGTCCTCAGAAAGATTAATGGGAACATTATGCAGACCAGAAAAATAGTGATTTCAATACTTCAGCTGCACACAGAATTGTACCCTCATTGCCAGTGTGTTATATTATATGAATTAAGGAGATAATGACGTTTTACAGATGTGTTTTCGATAAAAGAGATCACCTATAGTTATTGGACCATTTCGATATCTGGTTAACCCTGACTGGTCGATGTTGGGATCATCTTTATACCCAAAACACAGTATACCGTAGAGGTTGGGCTCCCCAGCAATCTTACAGGGACGCTTTACATTTGCATGAGGTGGCGATAGCTTTTGTTGTGGGGGTAACAGCACCAAGGGTTACTCAAGTATTTAATCTTCACAGTAAATTCTAATCCGCTTTCCCGACAATTGTAACTGTTGCTAATACCCTAAGTAGTTTAAATATCTATTCACTGACCATGTCCAGTGATCCAGAGAGGGAAAGTGCTTAGTAATCATGAGAAGAGCTCTCCACATATAAACCATTGATATTAATCACTTTGCAAAAAAACATTTGAGAATAACTTTCCAAGCAGATGTACTATAAAGTTGGAGAATGGTGAGAGATAATTGAAGCATGGGCTATAGTGAATGTGATTAAACCGAAGTAATTTCCAAATATCCACATGATCTTACTACAATTAAAAGTAGCCTAAATTCTAGAATATGCTCTACAAAAACAAGAGCATAACAAATTGATCTAAGCTAGAAAAATAAACCCTTTCAACTAATGTCTACAACTGATGTATACTGTAAGGATCGCCGGTGTGTATTACATGAAACGGGAATATCATCTGTTTGGTCGCTTGTTGTCACCGAAATAGTTCTCAGAATGTCACAGCTCGAATCTCTGCCAGATTTTGTAACGGTTTTCTTGAGTCGAAGGAGAGGCGGACCAAAACGCAGCATGGTTATTATTCATGGTTCTTTAATAAAGAATCTATACATGAATAGACTAACAAAACAAGAAATGTGAAAACCCAAACCAGCCCTATCTGGTGCAAACACAGAGACAGGAACAATCACCCACAAAACCCAACACCAAACAGGCTACCTAAATATGGTTCCCAATCAGAGACAATGACTAACACCTGCCTCTGATTGAGAACCATATCAGGCCAAACATAGAAATAGACAAACTAGACATGTAACATAGAATGCCCATTCATATCACACCCTGACCAAACAAAACATAGAAACATACAAAGCAAACTATGGTCAGGGTGTGACAGATTTTCCCCAAACAGAAAATCTTAGCGAGTAAGTTACCACTCTTTCCCCAAACTCCAACATCAAGAAACGCTCACTGTCCTACATAAAAACAAAGCGACATGAAACCAAATGCCTCCTGGGGGGGAAACAACAACAAGGAAGCAACTAGCGAAAGCAGCTAGACCCCTAAAGGAGTCCCCCTTATTCTTTTAGTCAAAGCCTTGGATCATATGAGTCGCACTGTGTGTGGATGGGGCTGCCTCACGGGCCTTAGATGCACCAGCGCACACTCACCGCCTTGTCTCCTTCCTTCAGTCTCAATCTAATGGGAGGCCTGCTGATCTGGGGAGATGCCCAGAAAGAAGTCACTATTGCACACATACCCTGAAGAGATTCTGACACAGGTACTATGAGAGTACCTACCAAATCTCTGTGTGTGTGTGTGTGTGTGTGTGTGTGTGTGTGTGTGTGTGTGTGTGTGTGTGTGTGTGTGTGTGTGTGTGTGTGTGTGTGTGTGTGTGTGTGTGTGTGTGTGTGTGTGTGTGTGTGTGTGTGTGTGTGTGTGCGCGCGCGCTTCAGAGATGGTGATGCTCCAAAGTGTCTGGGAAAATATCAAACACTTGCGGATGTGTTTGCAGCACTGGAGGCTACTGAGGGGAGGACGACTCATAGTAACGGCCGGAATGGAGTCAAGGGAATGGTGTCCATTCCAGCCGTTACTATGAGCTGTCCTCCCCTCAGCAGCCTCCATCGGTAATCAAATCAAATGTATTTATATAGCCCTTCGCACATCAGCTGATATCTCAAAGTGCTGTACAGAAACCCAGCCTACGGTAGACCGTATACCCACAGGAAAGGTGAAATATCCGTCCCTGTAGCCTAGAATTGCATGTTTAGGTGGTTGAGAGGGACTCACAAATTAAACTGACCTCACTGATCTCCAGCCATATCTTTTTTTGTGAAGGGATCTAGAGGCCTTTCTCTGCCTGTATTTTGCCTCGCTACTGTCTCATGAGGTCTTTGGTGCCTGTCTTCAAGGTTGACTTCGCCTTGGGGTCTGTTCATCTGGCTGCCGCATCAATTCCTGTTTTAGAGAATATATTTTTGTGAAGACATTCCAATAAAACATTTTGTTTCAAATAAATGTCATAAAACGTGTCAACAATCAATGTATAAAGATAATGCGACTGCACGCCTTGCAATAGCATTTCATAGAGTCCATTATGTTAAAGTTCCAATGGAGACATCGAGACCAAACTCAATCTGCACATGTGTTAAGAATGACAGATCACCTGTCATGAAGTCTGGTGGCAGTTCAAACCAACCAGCATTAATACAGTATTCACTACTGTAAAGCGTGAGACAGTAAACATTTGAATGATAGTCGAGCATGAAGGTGGAGGGTGTCGGAAACAGTACGGGCAATGCCTGCATTCCTAAACAACTGCAGTGGTTCATATTGAATGCAGGGGCAAGGTGGAGGATCTGATATTTCGTTTTTGATACAAAATAAATAGACCTTACAGCCTTTGGATCTAACCTCTGGTTGAACTAACATCCTACCGTTTGCTTTTTGGCTCATGTTTACTCTTTAGGTCACAGGAGTGAAAGAGGCTGATTGGCCCACATGGGAAAGTGGTTATGAAATATAGGTGAGAGGAGACTGGGAGGAATGGGAGGGTCAATGCTCTGTGCCAGATCTTTCTCCCTTGCATTTTATTTGAAAGATCTCATTACAGTTCCTTCCTCCGCCTGGGTGACCGTTGGCATGGTTGACTGGATGTATTTATCATGTGGGTATAGGTTCAAGCAATAATGCAGTTTAAACCGTATCTATTTCATGCCGTATGGATAGCAACAGCAGATACCACTCTCTCTACTCTGAATCAATTTAGTCCTGGACATTCACCTTCCCCAAATTCTTATAGAGAAATGCTATCAAAGTATGTCCACAAAAGTGAGTAAAGTTCACACCCACACCCATTCCATGACTTTAGTTGTTCTTTAAAGGACATAAAGATAGGCAGAGAATGGACTGATAAGCCAGTGTCCAGTGTGTGATTGAAGACAGTGTACAAGCGAAGTAAAAGACTCACCGGCTCCATGGCAATCGGGCAACAACATTCCTTCAATATGAGACTGCCAAAAAGTTGTGATCAGAGAGGAGAAGTTACACATTCAGCAGTTGCAAGTGGGTTTTCAGAACAAGTGGAGAGTGAATGATTCAGAAGATAGAGAAAAAGCCTCTTAACTTTGATCTAGCTGTAACATTGAGCGTGAATGTGGTGAGCTTTCAATCAAAAAGTGGAAAGTGTCTCATCATTTTTAGAATATATCATTATCAATCGACTGGTGTCTTCAAAGGTATAATACATTGGCTGTGCAGATGATTTCAATCCATCCAAAGTTTCAGAGAGGTTAAATGAGATTACAAAATGATGTAAGTATCAAATGCAATTTTAAAAAATGACCTCGGGTCCCATTTCTCAGAATACCTCAGAGAAGTTGTACTAAATAGGCTGAATTTGATACGAACCAACCAAATACAACTACCTGTTGATAGAACCTGGGACAGGCTGACATGGAATAGACAGGTTGGAACAAGATTAGAAATGAATTGTTTACTAGCCTTCTCAGAATGTACAGACTTTTCAAGGAAAGACTTACAAGACACAACTATGTTCTCCAGACAGAACCTTTGATGATGTTTAACATGGCGACACAGGACAGACGAGGTTTGATATTGCAGACACAGCAACACTTGTCTCACACGTAATGGTGTTTCAATTGAATCCCTTTGTTGATGTCCAATAAAATAAACAAATCTATAACAAAAGACCACCAAAGGGAACAGACCCACCGTTTTTGTTCCTCTCCCTTGTGCATTGGTTATTTAGAATGCTTGCTCTGCACCACATGTTGGCACATCTGTGAAAAGTACAGCACAGCTGCCATAGCACACTGGCGGGACCATTGATGTAGCTGGTTCCAGTGGAATAATGAGATGGATTTGAGGACTGTTCCAGAAGGTGGGATCAGTGGGCTCCTCCATTACCAGGAAACCTGTGTCCTGAAGACCTGGAAGCATCGGACAGAGGTAATGCTGACCTGGACAAGGACAAGCAAGTGGTGCCAAACAGGGTCTTTGGTTGGTGCCTGGATATCTGCAATACAGATCTGGAAGGAACTATGTCCTGGAACACACTGTCAATGTGAACCCTGACAGCATACCATGTGTGTTGTATAGGGCACTAACCATCTTTGGTAATGGTTTTTGGTTCCCTGAGATGGCAAAGACTGGTGTGTGTACTGTGTCTGAAGAAAAAAATTAGAGAAATCAATTTTTGTTAAACAACTCACCCAATACAATTTTGTTGCCAGAGTAGTCAGAGAACTTTGCAAACAGATATGCAAGTATCTGTTTGTGGGAACTGACATAATTAAATATAGTGCTGTGTATAATGTAAGTATGTTTGACAGATGAAAATGAAGGTAAATGGCAATTTTTTTGCAACTGTCCATCCATTATAAATTGTTGTTCAGTATTCGGAGGGTTTACGTCACCATAGTGTCCATCTTGGTTTGAACGTTAATGCATTTCTGCTCTGGGGTTGGAAGGTTTGAGCCATGAGAACTGATTAGAACACAGCAAACTACATAATGTAAATACCATTAATGTATCGCAAACTTACCAGGGATATGAGTTTCAAAAGGTTTGATGACTTAGTTTAATGAATGTTCCATTTAATCGTCAATCTGTCCTAATGTAATTTATAGTGTGCCAGTCATACGTGTTTGTGATGATAAGTAAGTTAATCATTTCAGGGGGGGTGGGTTTCATAGAAAAGAGACTCACTATGTCTTCAAAATTCCAATATGCTTTCACGGATGCACTGTATGAGACTATCCAAAGACTATAACCATATTATGTATAATACACTGATACCATTGTTCCGCAATCTTCACAATCAAATGACTGAAATACAAAGTCTGAAAACATTTGGCATGATTTGTCGTGATAAAAGTGTAGATGCCAATCACCATATAAGTTCAAAGATGAAAAAGCCCGGAAAGAGGAGAGATGACTAGAAACGATTCGGTTGGCCATTTTATGTGTGGATTAATTGTCGGAGTAAAAGACCTTTTGCAATTCAAGTAAAATAACAACTTAATATTTATGTCCCAGGACAACTTAGCGAGCACCAGCAACCTAGCTAAATTGTACAAAGTGAAAGCTAACTACCTAAATTGCCATACATGTTTAATGCTTTTCGACCTGTCCCCAAATTCATGTAATTGGTTCAGAGATTGTTTTGATATTTTAACCTGCGTGTCGTGATCGTGTTTGGTGAAGGGGGACTGTCACGTTCTGACCATAGTTCTTTTTGCGTTTTCCTTGTTTTAGTGTTGGTCAGGACGTGAGCTGGGTGGGCATTCTATGTTGTGTGTCTAGTTTGTCCGTTTCTATGTATGGCCTGATATGGTTCTCAATCAGAGGCAGGTGTTAGTCATTGTCTCTGATTGGGAACCATATTTAGTTAGGTAGATTGTTTTGTGTTGAGGTTTGTGGGTGGTTGTTTCCTGTCTTTGTGTTCTCTGCACCAGATAGGACTGGTTTGGGTTTTTGCCACGTTTGTTGTTTTTGTAATTGTGTTCATGTTTAGTTTCTCTTATTAAAAACCATGAACTCTAACAACGCTGCATTTTGGTCCCCCTCTCCTACGACGGAGGAAAACCGTTACAGGGACAAAATAAATTTATATACGATAACGTACGATGGCGCACTCGCGCAGCCGGTTTGGGTTCCGTGTTAGGATCATCAAAAATTCAACAGCTGCAACATTGAGAGCATCTTGACTGGCTGCATCACCCCTTGGTATGGCAAATATACCGCCCTCGACCGCAAATCACTACAGATAGTGGTGCAAATAGCCCAGTACTACACTGGGGCCGAGCTCCCTGTCATCCAGGACCTCAATACCAGAAGGTGTTCAGAAGAAGGCCCGTATAATTGCCAAAGACTCTAGTCACCCAAGTCATAGACTGTTCACTCTCCCACCATCCAACAAACGGTATCGGAGCATCGGCTCTCAGACCATCAGGCTCCGAGACAGCTTCCACCCCCAAGCCATAAGAGTGTTAAATAGCCATAAGACTGCTAAAAAGTATATTAAATGTTAAATGCTTACCTGGACAATTGTATGCTGCTGCTACTCTGTTCTTTATTTTATGTTTCTTATTAACTATCCTGATGCCTATTCAGTTTACATTTCTAACTCATACCCCTGCACATTGATATGCTACTGGTACTACTGTATATAGCACCACATTGACCTGCTACTGGTACTCCTGTATGTAGCTCCACATTGATCTGATACTGGTACTCCTGTATGTAGCTCCACATTGATCTGATACTGGTACCCCTGTATATAGAACCACATTGATCTGCTACTGGTACTCCTGTATATAGCTCCACATTGATCTGCTACTGGTACTCCTGTATGTAGCTTACATTGATCTGCTACTGGTACTCCTGTATATAGCTCCACATTGATCTGCTACTGGTACTCCTGTACATAGCTCAACATTGATCTGCTACTGGTACTCCTGTACATAGCTCCACATTGATCTGCTACTGGTACTCCTGTAAATAGCTCAACATTGATCTGCTACTGGTACTCCAGTACATAGCTCCAAATTGATCTGCTACTGGTACTCCTGTACATAGCTCAACATTGATCTGCTACTGGTACTCCTGTACATAGCTCCACATTGATCTGCTACTGGTACTCCTGTATGTAGCTCCACATTGATCTGCTACTGGTACTCCTGTACATAGCTCCACATTGATCTGCTACTGGTACTCCTGTACATAGCTCAACATTGATATGCTACTGGTACTCGTGTATATAGCTCCACATTGATCTGCTACTGGTACTCCTGTACATAGCTCAACATTGATCTGCTACTGGTACTCCTGTACATAGCTCAACATTGATCTGCTACTGGTACTCGTGTATATAGCACCACATTGACCTGCTACTGGTACTCCTGTATGTAGCTCCACATTGATCTGATACTGGTACCCCTGTATATAGAACCACATTGATCTGCTACTGGTACTCCTGTATATAGCTCCACATTGATCTGCTACTGGTACTCCTGTATATAGAACCACATTGATCTGCTACTGGTACTCCTGTATATAACTCCACATTGATCTGCTACTGGTACTCCTGTATATAGCACCACATTGACCTGCTACTGGTACTCCTGTATGTAGCTCCACATTGATCTGATACTGGTACCCCTGTATATAGAACCACATTGATCTGCTACTGGTACTCCTGTATATAGCTCCACATTGATCTGCTACTGGTACTCCTGTATATAGAACCACATTGATCTGCTACTGGTACTCCTGTATATAGCTCCACATTGATCTGCTACTGGTACTCGTGTATATAGCACCACATTGACCTGCTACTGGTACTCCTGTATGTAGCTCCACATTGATCTGATACTGGTACCCCTGTATATAGAACCACATTGATCTGCTACTGGTACTCCTGTACATAGCTCCACATTGATCTGATACTGGTACTCCTGCACATAGCTCCACATTGATCTGATACTGGTACTCCTGCACATAGCTCCACATTGATCTGCTACTGGTACTCCTGTACATAGCTCAACATTGATATGCTACTGGTACTCCTGTATGTAGCTCCACATTGATCTGCTACAGGTACTCCTGTACATAGCTCCACATTGATCTGATACTGGTACTCCTGTACATAGCTCCACATTGATCTGCTACTGGTACTCCTGTACATAGCTCAACATTGATATGCTACTGGTACTCCTGTATGTAGCTCCACATTGATCTGCTACTGGTACTCCTGTATATAGCTCCACGTTGATCTGCTATTGGTACTCCTGTACATAGCTCCACATTGATCTGCTACTGGTACTCCTGTATACAGCTCCACATTGATCTGCTACTGGTACTCCTGTATGTAGCTCCACATTGATCTGCTACTGGTACTCCTGTATATA
Source organism: Oncorhynchus masou masou (assembly GCF_036934945.1). Lineage (NCBI taxonomy): Eukaryota > Metazoa > Chordata > Actinopteri > Salmoniformes > Salmonidae > Oncorhynchus > Oncorhynchus masou. Next base: position 20,920,718 of record NC_088218.1, read on the forward strand.
GCTCCACGTTGATCTGCTATTGGTACTCCTGTACAGAGCTCCACATTGATCTGCTACTGGTACTCCTGTTTGTAGCTCCACATTGATCTGCTACTGGTACTCCGTGATGTGGCTCCACATTGATCTGCTACTGGTGCTCCTGTATATAGAACCTCATTAATCTGCTACTGGTACTCCTGTACATAGCTCCACATTGATCTGCTACTGGTACTCCTGTACATAGCTCAACATTGATCTGCTACTGGTACTCCTGTACATAGCTCAACATTGATCTGCTACTGGTACTCCTGTATATAGCTCAACATTGATCTGCTACTGGTACTCCTGTACATAGCTCAACATTGATATGCTACTGGTACTCCTGTACATAGCTCCACATTGATCTGCTACTGGTACTCCTGTATGTTGCACCACATTGATCTGCTACTGGTACTCCTGTATACAGCTCCACATTGATCTGCTACCGGTACTCCTGTATATAGCTCCACATTGATCTGCTACTGGTAATCCTATATGTTGCACCACATTGATCTGCTACTGGTACTCCTGTATACAGCTCCACATTGATCTGCTACTGGTACTCCTGTATATAGCTCCACCTATATCTGCTATTGGTACTCCTGGACATAGCTCCACATTGATCTGCTACTGGTACTCCTGTACATAGCTCCACATTGATCTGCTACTGGTACTCCTGTATATAGCTCCACATTGATCTGCTACTGGTACTCCTGTATATAGCTCCACATTGATCTGCTACTGGTACTCCTGTATGTTGCACCACATTGATCTGCTACTGGTACTCCTGTATACAGCTCCACATTGATCTGCTACTGGTACTCCAGTACATAGCTCCACATTGATCTGCTACTGGTACTCCTGTTTGTAGCTCCACATTGATCTGCTACTGGTACCCCTGTATATAGCTCCACATTGATCTGCTACTGGTACTCCTGTACATAGCTCCACATTGATCTGCTACTGGTACTCCTGTATATAGCTCCACATTGATCTGCTACTGGTACTCCTGTACATAGCTCCACATTGATCTGATACTGGTACTCCTGTACATAGCTCCACATTGATCTGCTACTTGTACTCCTGTACATAGCTCAACATTGATATGCTACTGGTACTCCTGTATGTAGCTCCACATTGATCTGCTACTGGTACTCCTGTACATAGCTCGACATTGATCTGATACTGGTACTCCTGTACATAGCTCCACATTGATCTGCTACTGGTACTCCTGTACATAGCTCAACATTGATATGCTACTGGTACTCCTGTATGTAGCTCCACATTGATCTGCTACTGGTACTCCTGTATACAGCTCCACATTGATCTGCTACTGGTACTCCTGTATATAGCTCCACGTTGATCTGCTATTGGTACTCCTGTACATAGCTCCACATTGATCTGCTACTGGTACTCCTGTATACAGCTCCACATTGATCTGCTACTGGTACTCCTGTATGTAGCTCCACATTGATCTGCTACTGGTACTCCTGTATATAGCTCCACGTTGATCTGCTATTGGTACTCCTGTACATAGCTCCACATTGATCTGCTACTGGTACTCCTGTTTGTAGCTCCACATTGATCTGCTACTGGTACTCCGTGATGTGGCTCCACATTGATCTGCTACTGGTGCTCCTGTATATAGAACCTCATTGATCTGCTACTGGTACTCCTGTACATAGCTCCACATTGATCTGCTACTGGTACTCCTGTACATAGCTCCACATTGATCTGCTACTGGTACTCCTGTACATAGCTCCACATTGATCTGCTACTGGTACTCCTGTACATAGCTCCACATTGATCTGCTACTGGTACTCCTGTACATAGCTCCACATTGATCTGCTACTGGTACTCCTGTACATAGCTCCACATTGATCTGCTACTGGTACTCCTGTACATAGCTCAACATTGATCTGCTACTGGTACTCCTGTACATAGCTCAACATTGATCTGCTACTGGTACTCCTGTATATAGCTCAACATTGATCTGCTACTGGTACTCCTGTACATAGCTCCACATTGATCTGCTACTGGTACTCCTGTATGTTGCACCACATTGATCTGCTACTGGTACTCCTGTATACAGCTCCACATTGATCTGCTACTGGTACTCCTGTATATAGCTCCACATTGATCTGCTACTGGTACTCCTGTACATAGCACCACATTGATCTGCTACTGGTACTCCTGTACATAGCTCCACGTTGATCTGCTATTGGTACTCCTGTACATAGCTCCACATTGATCTGCTACTGGTACTCCTGTATACAGCTCCACATTGATCTGCTACTGGTACTCCTGTATGTAGCTCCACATTGATCTGCTACTGGTACTCCTGTATATAGCTCCACGTTGATCTGCTATTGGTACTCCTGTACATAGCTCCACATTGATCTGCTACTGGTACTCCTGTTTGTAGCTCCACATTGATCTGCTACTGGTACTCCGTGATGTGGCTCCACATTGATCTGCTACTGGTGCTCCTGTATATAGAACCTCATTGATCTGCTACTGGTACTCCTGTACATAGCTCCACATTGATCTGCTACTGGTACTCCTGTACATAGCTCCACATTGATCTGCTACTGGTACTCCTGTACATAGCTCCACATTGATCTGCTACTGGTACTCCTGTACATAGCTCAACATTGATCTGCTACTGGTACTCCTGTACATAGCTCCACATTGATCTGCTACTGGTACTCCTGTATGTTGCACCACATTGATCTGCTACTGGTACTCCTGTATACAGCTCCACATTGATCTGCTACTGGTACTCCTGTATATAGCTCCACATTGATCTGCTACTGGTACTCCTGTATTTTGCACCACATTGATCTGCTACTGGTACTCCTGTAAACAGCTCCACATTGAACTGCTACTGGTACTCCTGTATATGGCTCCACGTTGATCTGCTATTGGTACTCCTGTACATAGCTCCACATTGATCTGCTACTGGTACTCCTGTTTGTAGCTCCACATTGATCTGCTACTGGTACTCCGTGATGTGGCTCCACATTGATCTGCTACTCGTGCTCCTGTATATAGAACCTCATTGATCTGCTACTGGTACTCCTGTATGTTGCACCACATTGATCTGCTACTGGTACTCCTGTATACAGCTCCACATTGATCTGCTACTGGTACTCCTGTATATAGCTCCACGTTGATCTGCTATTGGTACTCCTGTACATAGCTCCACATTGATCTGCTACTGGTACTCTTGTACATAGCTCCACATTGATCTGCTACTGGTACTCCTGTATATAGCTCCACATTGATCTGCTACTGGTACTCCTGTATATAGCTCCACATTGATCTGCTACTGGTACTCCTGTATGTTGCACCACATTGATCTGCTACTGTTACTCCTGTATACAGCTCCACATTGATCTTCTACTGGTACTCCTGTACATAGCTCCACATTGATCTGCTACTGGTACTCCTGTATACAGCTCCACATTGATCTGCTACTGGTACTCCTGTATGTAGCTCCACATTGATCTGCTACTGGTACTCCTGTATATAGCTCCACGTTGATCTGCTATTGGTACTCCTGTACATAGCTCCACATTGATCTGCTACTGGTACTCCTGTTTGTAGCTCCACATTGATCTGCTACTGGTACTCCGTGATGTGGCTCCACATTGATCTGCTACTGGTGCTCCTGTATATAGAACCTCATTGATCTGCTACTGGTACTCCTGTACATAGCTCCACATTGATCTGCTACTGGTACTCCTGTACATAGCTCCACATTGATCTGCTACTGGTACTCCTGTACATAGCTCCACATTGATCTGCTACTGGTACTCCTGTACATAGCTCCACATTGATCTGCTACTGGTACTCCTGTACATAGCTCCACATTGATCTGCTACTGGTACTCCTGTACATAGCTCCACATTGATCTGCTACTGGTACTCCTGTACATAGCTCAACATTGATCTGCTACTGGTACTCCTGTACATAGCTCAACATTGATCTGCTACTGGTACTCCTGTATATAGCTCAACATTGATCTGCTACTGGTACTCCTGTACATAGCTCCACATTGATCTGCTACTGGTACTCCTGTATGTTGCACCACATTGATCTGCTACTGGTACTCCTGTATACAGCTCCACATTGATCTGCTACTGGTACTCCTGTATATAGCTCCACATTGATCTGCTACTGGTACTCCTGTACATAGCACCACATTGATCTGCTACTGGTACTCCTGTACATAGCTCCACGTTGATCTGCTATTGGTACTCCTGTACATAGCTCCACATTGATCTGCTACTGGTACTCCTGTATACAGCTCCACATTGATCTGCTACTGGTACTCCTGTATGTAGCTCCACATTGATCTGCTACTGGTACTCCTGTATATAGCTCCACGTTGATCTGCTATTGGTACTCCTGTACATAGCTCCACATTGATCTGCTACTGGTACTCCTGTTTGTAGCTCCACATTGATCTGCTACTGGTACTCCGTGATGTGGCTCCACATTGATCTGCTACTGGTGCTCCTGTATATAGAACCTCATTGATCTGCTACTGGTACTCCTGTACATAGCTCCACATTGATCTGCTACTGGTACTCCTGTACATAGCTCCACATTGATCTGCTACTGGTACTCCTGTACATAGCTCCACATTGATCTGCTACTGGTACTCCTGTACATAGCTCCACATTGATCTGCTACTGGTACTCCTGTACATAGCTCCACATTGATCTGCTACTGGTACTCCTGTACATAGCTCCACATTGATCTGCTACTGGTACTCCTGTACATAGCTCCACATTGATCTGCTACTGGTACTCCTGTACATAGCTCCACATTGATTATGCTACTGGTACTCCTGTACATAGCTCCACATTGATCTGCTACTGGAACTCCTGTACATAGCTCCACATTGATCTGCTACTGGTACTCCTGTATGTAGCTCCACAATGATCTGCTACTGGTGCTCCTGTATGTAGCTCCACATTGATTATGCTACTGGTACTCATGTATGTAGCTCCACATTGATCTGCTACTGGTGCTCCTGTATGTAGCTCCACATTGATCTGCTACTGGTACTCCTGTACATAGCTCCACATTGATCTGCTACTGGTACTCCTGTATGTAGCTCCACATTGATCTGCTACTGGTGCTCCTGTATGTAGCTCCACATTGATTATGCTACTGGTACTCCTGTATGTAGCTCCACATTGATCTGCTACTGGTGCTCCTGTATGTAGCTCCACATTGATTATGCTACTGGTACTCCTGTATGTAGCTCCACATTGATCTGCAACTGGTGCTCCTGTATATAGTTCCACATACATCTGCTACTGATACTCCTGTACATAGAATCACATTGATCTGCTACTGGTACTCCTGTATGTAGCTCCACATTGATCTGCTACTGGTACTCCTGTATGTAGCTCCACATTGATTATGCTACTGGTACTCCTGTATGTAGCTCCACATTGATCTGCTACTGGTGCTCCTGTATGTAGCTCCACATTGATTATGCTACTGGTGCTCCTGTATATAGCTCCACATACATCTGCTACTGATACTCCTGTACATAGCTCCACATTGATCTGCTACTGGTACTCCTGTTTGTAGCTCCACATTGATCTGCTACTGGTACTCCGTGATGTGTCTCCACATTGATCTGCTACTGGTGCTCCTGTATATAGAACCTCATTGATCTGCTACTGGTACTCATGTACATAGCTCCACATTGATCTGCTACTGGTACTCCTGTACATAGCTCCACGTTGATCTGCTACTGGTACTCCTGTATGTAGCTCCACATTGATCTGCTACTGGTGCTCCTTTATGTAGCTCCACATTGATTATGCTACTGGTACTCCTGTATGTAGCTCCACATTGATCTGCTACTGGTGCTCCTGTATGTAGCTCCACATTGATTATGCTACTGGTACTCCTGTACATAGCTCCACATTGATCTGCTACTGGAACTCCTGTACATAGCTCCACATTGATCTGCTACTGGTACTCCTGTATGTAGCTCCACATTGATCTGCTACTGGTGCTCCTGTATGTAGCTCCACATTGATTATGCTACTGGTACTCATGTATGTAGCTCCACATTGATCTGCTACTGGTGCTCCTGTATGTAGCTCCACATTGATCTGCTACTGGTACTCCTGTACATAGCTCCACATTGATCTGCTACTGGTACTCCTGTATGTAGCTCCACATTGATCTGCTACTGGTGCTCCTGTATGTAGCTCCACATTGATTATGCTACTGGTACTCCTGTATGTAGCTCCACATTGATCTGCTACTGGTGCTCCTGTATGTAGCTCCACATTGATTATGCTACTGGTACTCCTGTATGTAGCTCCACATTGATCTGCAACTGGTGCTCCTGTATATAGTTCCACATACATCTGCTACTGATACTCCTGTACATAGAATCACATTGATCTGCTACTGGTACTCCTGTATGTAGCTCCACATTGATCTGCTACTGGTACTCCTGTATGTAGCTCCACATTGATTATGCTACTGGTGTACTCCTGTATGTAGCTCCACATTGATCTGCTACTGGTGCTCCTGTATGTAGCTCCACATTGATTATGCTACTGGTGCTCCTGTATATAGCTCCACATACATCTGCTACTGATACTCCTGTACATAGCTCCACATTGATCTGCTACTGGTACTCCTGTATGTAGCTCCACATTGATCTGCTACTGGTACTCCTGTATGTAGCTCCACATTGATCTGCTACTGGTACTCTTGTATATAGCTCCACATTGATCTGCTACTGGTGCTCCTGTATGTAGCTCCACCTTGTTTTGCTACTGGTAATCTTGTACATAGCTCTATTCTTGTGTATTTTATTCCTCTTGTGTATTTTATTCTTCTTTTTATTTTTTAACTCTGCATCGTTGGGAAGGGCTCGTAAGCAAGCATTTCACGGTACAATCAACACCCGTTATATTCGGCACGTGACAAAAACAATTTGATTTAACACAACATCCTTGTCTCTATGTTCCTTGATGTAATTGTCTTTCATATGCAAATTCAGCATATAATGAAAAGATATTGCACCAAATGGAAAAAGGAGTGGTACAGTGAAGTTTGATGATGTGAGAGAGTGAATGCAGCAAGGACTGCCTAGTTGGAGATTGATATGCACATGCATACTGGAGTGTTATTGGCTGTTCATTAGTATGTGCTGAACAGTATGGAGTCTACAGTACCTGGAAAGGACACATCACGCATCTATAAAGTCTGAGGTGACTCATACAGTTTTCATTAGATGCTTCTAGAGGTCTGCTGACTGGTGAAATAGGAGAACATTGTGTATGTTATGTTGATATGTACATGATCGAAGTAACAAAGTGAGATACGGACGGACGGATCGACAAGACCAGACAAGACGGACAGACAGGCACAACCAGAGAGTTATTTTCTGGTCTCTATCCCAATGTCTGCCACTGCTGCATAACAAGCAATATGATCAAACTCTAATGATTGAGGTTGGAAGTGTTCTCTGAGTTGAAGGCACTGACAAGGTTTCTGTTAGAAATGCCAATTACATCTAATTACAGTTAATCATCCATTGTTTGGTCTACAATGGAATCATCAACGCAGAATGCAAGAAAACAAACATATTAAACACAGCCACATCCCGTCATTAGCCACACATATGCATCGAGAGGAACCTATCTCTGCACAAATGGGTTTGTGATGAGGTAAAGTCTAACCAAAACTCTGCTCCCCTGTTCTCATATCATTCATTTCTCCAAAGAGGCCTGTCAGCCATGACAAAACATCATCCATTCATCAACACGTCATTTCTACCTCGGCACATAATGGAAAAACAAAAAGGTCAAACAACAGAATTTTGTGTTTTCTACCTAAAGTGTGCCATTCAGCATTTTAATTAACTAGTGAGCGTATGAAGAATGAATGAGCTGCGAGCAGTAAAAGCCTTGTTTCGCCCTGAGTCATACACTGGAGAGGCAGGCAAGACGGCGTGGTTACATTAACAAAATGGTGAAGCCGAAGAACAGCGATCCCCGATCCCTAGGCGGAGGGGATGACGTTACAAACACTGAGCCATAGTGAAGATGCTCTTATTACCATGCCTCTCCCTCAAGATGGATGATAGTCCTGTTGCTCTCGATTCCCTTTGAAGGTTTAGCCAGACTTTATCTCCAGCCACTCTGATGTTAGCTAGTATGCGACCCCTCTGGCGAAAATAGAAATCGTACGCCATATGTCATGTCACACACAACAGATGCATGAAACATACTACACAACTACAGCCTGCTTTCTCTTGGTTCCTGTCTGGCTGAAGTGAATCTCCTGTGTCTGTTGTTGAAGCATCACAATGGCTTTTAAACAAAGGCAGACTCTGAAGGGAGGTGTTAGCCAAAGTGGGGCTTTGTGAATAATTGCTGATACCATGGAGCAGCTAGAGGCAGCATGCTGGCGGAGAGGCACTCATGGTTGACTAATGATCAGCCTGGCTTCTACCCCAAATGAGAAGTGACAAGAATCCAGATGAGTGGCAACTGGCTGATGGACTACAATACCCAGGCAAATGCAGGACGGGTTCCATGTATGGAATCATGGGAACTATAGTGACATATCATCATTGTGTATATTATATATGCCCTGGTCATCAGCTGTATGTCCCATGGACGGATAACAAGTTGACTGGAGTAAGAAATTGAGGTTCAACTCTTAGCAAGCCAGGGCTAGTTGGGGCGGCAGCGTAACCTTGTGGTTAGAGCGTTGGACTAGAAACCGAAAGGTTCAAGTTTGAATCCCCGAGCTGACAAGGTACAAATCTGTCATTCTGCCCCTGAACAAGGCAGTTAACCCACTGTTCCTAGGCCGTCATTGAAAATAAGAATTTTTTCTTAACTGACTTGCCTAGTTAAATAAAGGTGTAAAAAAAGGCCAACATAGTTTAAAGTAGCTGTCCAGTGTTTCAAGATTTCTAGGAAATATGATCTATAATGAATTACAATATGAGTGAAATGTTTTCTTCCATTTTTTAAATTTGATTAAGTATGTTAATAAAAAGCAGCGTTTCTGTGTTTGAATAGTGTGTGCCTACCCCAACAACAGAATGGTGTGGGTATGTCTGGGTCAGTAAAAATTTGAATGAAGAGTAAATTCTCAGCCAATAATGAGCTGTCTCGACCAAAACATGACATCATCCTCTATGAGGAAATAACAAGCATTTTTTAAATGGTATGTTTGAGATACAAGTTTGAGGTGGTGGTTTTTGAAGTGTTTTTTTTTTCATCTAATTCTTGCTGTGGCCAAAAAAACAAGTATAGTCCGAGTCAACAACATTATTTGGGTAATCAGCCAGCCTGATAGAAGTTACAGAATAATGTGTGGTTTGAATCACACACTTCCTAGAACATGTTAAACATGGCTCCTTCTGTTTTTTATCAAGGGTCCTGTAAATGTAATAACAATTTATCCTGGACTAGTTTGGTTTAGTGCAAACTGTACACTTTCTATGAAGTCAGTGAGTTAAGCATTAACCGGGAATAGCATACACCTGCATAGTGGATCTTTTGGAGGGTGGAACTGCTGTTAAATCGGTGAATAGCTCTTGATCATCATAACGAAGCCACACCCGCCCCTCTCGTGTTTGAAGTTCAGAAATAATGACGCCCAAATTGAAAAATCATTCAACAAAATAATGAGGGTTTCTATCATCCTCATGAAGGTGCAAATTCCATCTCACATTCCAGTGTTCCAACTTGTAAACACGGCTGCATGAGAATCATGTTATTGCCACTCCATGCAGCCAATGGCAATGTCCGCTTAAGATATAATGTCGAGAGCCAATTGTGGATTTGACAACTCTAACACAGTTCCACCTACAACACAGTCAAAACAACCACTATGTTGATAGTGGCTAAAGCAGATCTGATTGAATATAGCCCTTAGTCTTGTTTATAAGGACTGACACTAAAACAGAAAGTCTGCAGAGAATCAAGAACTGCTATTTTGATCATAGAAAACAGAACTGGAACTCTGCACACACAAAAGCCGCACGCAAAAAAACAAATAACAAATGTCTGAGGGGAGATAATTATTTAGCTACTAAAAGGGAACCCAAGTCCATGACAACTGTGTGGGCTAGTTCTTTAGAATCCTTTGTTGCTACATTGTCGCCACATTGTACAGATATAAACACAGAAAAAAAAAGAAACGGCCCCTTTTCAGGACCCTGTCTTTGAAAGATCATTTGTAAAAATCCAAATAACTTCCCAGATCTTCATTGTAAAGGGTTTAAACACTGTTTCCCATGCTTGTTCAATGAACCATAAACAATTAATGAACATGCACCTGTGGAACGGTCGTTAGGACACTAATAGCTTTAAGACGGTAGGCAATTAAGGTCACAGTTGTGAAAACTTAGGACACTAAAGAGGCCTTTCTACTGACTCTGAAAAACACCAAAAGAAAGATGCCCAGGGTCCCTGCTCATCTGTGTGAATGTGCCTTAGGCATGCTGCAAGGAGGCATGAGGACTGCAGATGTGGACAGGGCAATAAATTGATATATCCGTACTCTGAGACGCCTAAGACAGCGCTACAAGGAGACAGGGCAGACAGCTGATCATCCTCGCAGTGGCAGACCACGTGTAAGAACACCTGCACAGGATCGGTAAATCCGAACATCACACATGCGGGAACGGTACAGGATGGCAACAGCAACTGCCTGAGTTACACCAGGAACGCACAATCCTTCCATCAGTGCTCAGACTGTCTGCAATAGGCTGAGAGAGGCTGGACTGAGGGCTTGTAGGCCTGTTGTAAGGCAGGTCCTCACCAGACATCACTGGCAACAACGTGGGCCTAGCCTATGGGCTTCACAGATCATCGCTGGACCAGACAGGACTGACAAAAAGTGCTTTTCACTGACGAGTCATGGTTTTGTCTCACCAGGGGTGATGGTCGGATTTGAGTTTATCGTCGATGGAATGAGCGTTACACTGAGGCCTGTACTCTGGAGCGGGATCAATTTGGAGGTGGAGTGTCCAGCATCGTCGGACTGAGCTTGTTGTCATTGCAGGCAATCTCAACGCTGTGCGTTACAGGGAAGACATCCTCCTCCCTCATGTGGTACCCTTCCTGCAGGCTCATCTTGACATGACCCTCCAGCATGACAATGCCACCAGCCATACTGCTCGTTCTGTGCGTGATTTCCTGCTAGGCAGGAATGTCAGTGTTCTGCCATGGCCAGCGAAGAGCCCGGATCTCAATTCCATTGAGCACGTCTGGGACCTGTTGGATCAGAGGGTGAGGGCTAGGGCCATTCCCCCCAGAAATGTCAATTTCTGGAAGGTGCCTTGGTGGAAGAGTGGGGCAACATCTCACAGCAGGAACTGGCAAGTCTGGTGCAGTCCATGAGGAGGAGATGCCCTGCAGTACTTAATGCAGCTGGTGACCACACCAGATACTGACTGTTACTTTTGATTTTGACCCCCCCTTTGTTCAGGGACACATTATTCCATTTATGTTAGTCACATGTCTATGGACCTTGTTCAGTTTATGTCTCAGTTGTTGAATCTTGTTATGTTCATACAAATATGTACACATGTTAAGTTTGACAGTGAGAGTACGCTTCTTTTTTTGTGTGGGATCACTGACTGAAAGCACCATTTGTGGAACTTAAAATAATTATTTTAGCTTGATGTAAAAAAGTTTATTTTTTAAATAATAATTTAGAAGAAATGAATCTGAAAAGTCTCACGATGTGCATTGACTTCGATATGAGTTTGAAAGGTAAAAAGGTCCACCACTTTAAATTTACCTCGTAAGAATTTATTCTGACAATGTCTTTTTCATTGAAATTGGTAAAGCACATCCATACATAAATCATTTGAATATTTGTACCTTGCAATGAAAAACTAGAACAGCTTTGAAATGGGATAATGTGAAAGCCACTTTAGTGGCAAATTAAGTTCATGGAATTTAAGATGACAGCCCTAGGCAACATATCGGCCTACTGAGATATACCTCAAGATTAAATCAATGGTGAGTTTTTCATAAAAGTGGATGAATAGCGCATTGTTTATTTGCATTAAGACATCGATTTGGCCTTTTGCTTTTTTATGTTGGATATTTTATGATGCAACTTAGTACTGTCATGATGTAGAATGAAAGAACCTGCATCAATTAAAAAATACATATCCTATAACCATGACATTGCTAAAAGCTCTAGGCATTGTGCACTGATCTAAAATCAGCTGTATTTAACATAACCCTAACCTTCACTAATAGAGGTTAAAAAGCTAAACTGACCCTGGATCATTGCTTAGGGCTACATTTAATTTCTACATCAGGGGAAGGAGGCGGAGGGGACCTAGGGTTGGGAATATAATATGACACAACCAATGAGAGACTACTTGAAGTACTTTGGGGACCATACAAAGATACATGGCTTTGAGATTAGAACCCTAGCCCTTATTTTTGAACCTCGGTTAATTTGAACTATCTGACTCTTCGACCCACAGTTAATGATATCCTTTGAATTATCCCCCTTTAGTTTAAAAAAAGCGCTTGGTAATTGAAACCATAACAGCTTTCTTAGCTGGCCAAGCCACAATAGCAATGCATCTAGGTTACAAATAGCTAGCCATTGACAACTTTAATTAATAAAGAGCTACAATGTTCTCTCAATGTTCAATATGCATTATTTATAGTTATGGATCACAAAAATACACTTCTAAAAATATGTATATATATACATTGTACGTATATATATATATATATAAAATGTCATATTGAAAATGAATAACAATCCATAGGGAAGTCTAACTTGGTAATATATTTGGAAGGACCAGTAATTATAAAACTAGGCCATATACCAATGGGAGATAATTAACAGTAGCAAATCCCTATGAGGTTTTTAGGAAAAAGAGTCTTTGACAAAGCCATTCAATTATGTCCGTCCCACTGGGTCTGGGTATATAGAATATAGAATGTCTATATTAGGTACATGACAAATGGAAGGAATGAGCCATGAAAGTGTATGGTGGACTGTGGTGGATATTGAACCCCCAATGAATAGGTAGCCATTAGTCTGATGTCTTTGTGACTCTTTTTGCATCTTGTCAATCTTGTCAATGTGGATTTATAAGAAAACAAAGTTACAACACAATTGAGTAATTGGTATAGTTAAAGGGAAAGTCCACTTCCCCAAAAATACATTGTTGGTCATTTGTATACATTTGTAGTCAAATTGTGTCCATGTTCCACATTGTCTCTCACAGATTGAGCTAATTTGTTTTCATCTAAAAGTGAAGATGTGCTTCATATGTAATGACCTGTATACAGTACCCTGCATCATGCTCATCTGTTTAATGACGACTGGCAGGACTAATTAAGAAGAGTCAGGCTGACAAAGAGTGACTTGGCCCACTATATACAGAATAGACCTCAATGTCTAGTTGATCTTACGTTCTCTCAGAAAGAAAACTAACTGTAAAAATGTTCATAAATGCTTCACAAATAATTTATAAGCAAATGTCACAATATATAAGCGTGATATAACAGGAGCGTTCTCTCTCGCACACATGCATGTGCGCACACACACTTTTTCGGGGGGTTGCCATCACGCCGCCAAAGATGGTGGATAAATGAAGATGATCCACTCAGGCCGTTTACCATTGAAAGAAAATGGTCAGTTCCAACCTGCATGGATCTACCTTAAGGCACAAATGCATTTGCAGCTGGGTCTGGTCTGCTACATTTATTCATATATTATTGTTTTTATCATGACATTTTTCTATCAGCATTTTGTTTTTTGATTGCTTTATGTATAAGTTGTAATTAATTGGTCATCTTGAATGAGTTGAAGACACATTTTGCCAGTTTATGGCTAACTAGCTTGGGGACAGTTTGGATTCAAGTGAATTAGAATGCCACCGGCTTGAAAAGAGAAGCAGAAAAAGTGATAAGAATGCATGCAGAGATGGCTCGGTCTAGTGGATAAACTACCACTCTGACTGTTAATATGGTGTGGTGAGCTTCCAGCGCCTTTGTGGCAGCATAGTTTAGCATCACCCAAGTAGGTTCTACGCGGTGCTAGTGGAGAGAGGAGTGGCTAGCTAACTAAACATCTACATCCCGGAGCACAGAGGACGTGAGCGGACAGCTGGATGTGGTGCCCAGACTCCGGACCTGACTGCCATTCTACTCAGACCGGCTCCTTTCTCCATTCATCCATCAATCAATGCTTCCTCCTCTCCTAATGCCATCACATCTACTTCAACTCTATCATCCATCATCTCTTGCAGTTCCATTGCTCTCACAATGCATTGTTGTTTGTTTGCAAGTACTTGTGTACGCAATCCAGCTTTTAGCTGCCACGTATGCAAATAAAAACTAAACATACACACACACACACACACACACACACACACACACACACACACACACACACACACACACACACACACACACACACACACACACACACAGGCCATCTGTTGTCATCCAGTCCATATGCAATTTCACTCAGCATGCGCATGGTTCCAGTGTACTAAACGGGAGGGATGGGGATAATAACTGTGTCCTCCTAATGGGCGGAAGAGACAAACAGTAGTCATGAAATCAACAAGCCGAGTCGAACTATGAAGCAACTATAATCTATACCTACTGTAATGTGTTGATCTATTTCTTCGGGGGAAAACGTGTGTGCTAATGGCATATATTCTATTACACAGAGGCCCATGACTAGCTGCCATGACCTCTTTCCTGTGCACAAACTGTCACTCCTTCTTCGACTTGCATTTCAAGCTCATTAAATAGCAAGAAAATGTTGCTTATAACATTGGGAGAAACATCAATCTTGGACTTCATATCAACTTCAATGTCTTCTTTGAAAGGGTTGTTAATTAAGGCACAGCATTTTCATTGGCCGACAACACATTTTTACCCAACCAGAAAATAAGTTGTTGAACACATTAAGGTTTGATTGGCTCAGTGCACGCAGTGATTTGAGATCCAATAGGTGAGAGAGGCAACGGATGTTCGGGTTCATACTATGCTATTAACATTCAGTATGGGTGATAAATTCCTAAACACATGGTCCTGGGGCTTGCGATCGAGACCGAAGTGTTGCTGTGGATTTTAATTAGCCATTCTACTGCCCTAGCTCTTGTGGCAAATTAAGCTCTGCATGGATTCAGAAGAACAGTGAGAGATCAGCTCAGGTACATGCACTGGGTCTGTATCTAGCATGCCAGACAGACAAAGAAATAGGTCAGAGTGAGAGAGAAACGGGAACATAATGCTACCATGTTTGACCAGAGTCACTGTATACCAGCCCCCTTCGACACCTGCAAAAAAAAAACACATGTTGCCTGGCTAAAAATAAGCTCGCCACAAGGACTCGGAGACGTGTGCAAGGCAGACAGATGTTGGACAGGCCAGTTAGACATATGAGAGGATATTCAGGGATGTACACTGTCCCTGTTAACATTTACAAGGTGTTTTTTATTTTCCTAATACGAGAAGAGGTCATCAATGACCTTCCCAACGGAGGCTCTCACTATCAGTTTCAATGTCGGACAGGAACCGAAACCAAAATAGTATTTCTAATAATGATGCTTTAGTAATCGGGATTGACAACCATGATTTTGCAATATCACCATTGCTATTATGTGTGAAATACTGATGCTTATACATGGCAGTAGGCATTCACTTTGTATGCTGGGGGAGCACACACAAAAAGCCACCCAGAAGCACTGTAGTGGCAGGGAAGTTGCTGTTATTACTATGACATATATCTGTGGTGCGTGACTGCTTTATTTTCCCCATTAATCTCTTTACTTTCAGCCATTATTTCGGTTGGTCCCCATCTAAACTTAATCTTCTAAAAGGTGAGATTTACTCCCACACCATGGGGCCATTATCCCCAGCGTGAATTAAGCAAAGGGACATCTATTTAATTTATCTGAAACGATGTACTCAAGACCCCGAATTAAACGCTGTGTATCTGCTAGTCACTGGGACATACTGATACACAACTGCTAATGCAAAAGAATGGGTTCTAAGTTGAGGAAAGCGTATACAGTTCGAGTGAAAAGTTTGGACACACCTACTCATTTTTACTACATTGTGGAATAATAGTGAAGACATCAAAACTATGATGTAACACATATGGAATCATGTAACCCAAAAAGTGTTAAACAAATCAAAATATATTTTAGATTCCGCCTTTGCCTTGATGACAGCTTTGCACACTCTTGGCATTCTCTCAACCAGCTTCACCTGGAATGCTTTTCCAACAGTCTTGAAGAAGTTCCCACATATGGTGAGAATTTGTTGGCTGCTTTCCAACTCATCCAAAACCATCTCAATTGGGATGAGGTTGGGTAATTGTGGAGGCCAGGTTATCTGATGCAGCACTCCATCACTCTCCTTCTTTGTCAAATAACCCTTACACAGCCTGGAGGTGTGTTGGGTCATTGTCCGGTGGGGAAACAAATGATAGTCCCACTAAGCACAAACAAGATGGGATGGTGTATTACTGCGGAATGCTATGTTAGCCATGCTGGTTAAGTGTGTCTTGATTTAAAAATAAATCACTGACAGTGTCACCAGCAAAGCACCCCCACCCCATCACACCTCCTCCTCCATGCTTCACGGTGGGAACCACACATGTGGATATAATCCATTCACCTACTCTGCGTCTCACAAAGACATGGCGGTTGGAACCAAAAATCTCAGATTTGGACTCATCAGACCAAAGGACAGATTTCCACGGGTCTAATGTCCATTGCTCGTGTTTCTTGGCCCAAGCAAGTCTCTTATTCTTATTGGTGTCCTTTAGTAGTGGTTTATTTGCAGCAATTTGACTATAAAGGCCTGATACACACATTCTCCTCTGAAGAGTTGATGTTGAGATGTGTCTGTTACTTGAACTCCGTGAAGCTGCAGGTTCTGAGGCTGGTAAATCTATTGAACTTATCCTCTGCAGCAGAGGTAACTCTGGGTCTTCCATTCCTGTGGTGGTCCTCATGAGAACCAATTTCATCAACAGCACTTGATGGTTTTTGCGACTGCACTTGAAGAAACTTTCAAAGATCTTGAAATGTTCCTTATTTGACTGACCTTCATGTCTTGCTGGACTGTCATTTCTCTTATTTGAGCTGTTCTTGCCATAACTTTTACCAAATAGTGCTATCTTCTGTATACCAACTCTACCTTGTCACAACACAACTGATTGGCTCAAACGCATTAAGAAGAAAATAAATTCCACAACTTTACTTTTAACAAGGCACACCTGTTAATTGAAACGCATTCCAGGTGACTACATCATCAAGCTGGTTGAGAGAATACCAAGAGTGTACAAAGGTGGCATAAAGGCAAAGGGTGGCTACTTTGAAGAATCTCTAATATAAGAAATATTTTGATTTGTTTATCACTTTTTGATTACTACCATATGTGTTATTTCATAGTTTTGATGTCTTCATTATTATTCTAAAATGCAGAAAATAGTAAAAAAAAAAAAAAAACTGTAATGAGTAGGTGTGTCCAAACTCTTGACTGGTACTGTATGCATTGGAAATTAATATACAAACAATAGTGTTCCCTGTGTTTCCATTGTATATCCTCTAGTCACCCAGACCCACCAATACACACCTCCTAATGAAAAATAATGGGTCTAAGAAGCTGAAGAAAGCATACAAGAAGTATTACCAAACATTACCATGCTTCTTCATGACACATAAAATACTGTATGTGTCTCTGAAAAGATAAGTTCAACTGAGTAGGACTTTACATTCGACGTCACCATGTGACCCTTGGATCCCACAGTGCAGAGGTATTCAAACTGTACAGTAGCAGGACAGTGAATAGACATGCAGGCGGGGGAGAGGCAGTGGCAGGAAAAGCAGGCATAAGGGCATGGCTTTACAGTGTGTGTGTGCTGTGGGGGTGGATGGTGGATGTGCATGGCTGCGTTTCCCTCTATGACAGCTCCCTGCCCGTGAATCATTCTGAGCCCTTTGAGCACCATCCACAGGCTCCAAAAGACTGTAGAAAAGAGAGAGAGAGTCACAGGCTGTGCCACCATGGCCACGGCTAAGTCCTGTCCTCATCCTACAGCATGCCTTACAGAGGAGCCCTGGGATGACACTGTTCATGGTATACAATACATGACGGTATGTATGCGATACTTGCAAATGAGAACATTAAGTTCCCCCTCAGCGAGGCCCAGCTGATAATCACTGTGATGTGCTCAATAGGGGACTATACACACTACGATGACTGTGTAGTCAGTAGAATACAACACACACACACATAGCTGGTGGATGCGACATCAATCCAATGTTACATGCTCCCCTCAATGACATTGCATAATAGTTCAGGTCTTGATACAGTGTTGTGGGCAGGAGCTAAAATAGGGCAAATCATCAGAAAGACTGAAGACAAAACAAAAACGTAATATGTGGCAGAGCTTTGTTTTAATTAATCTAATTCTGCCTCCGCTGCTGCATGTACGGAATGACATAACCATCTCATTTGGTTACTTCTCTGTCGTCTCAAGCTTTCAATGCCCCCATGCGGTTACTCGTGATACTACAGCCTCACCCCATACTTTGTATTCAAACACAGTTCTTTGTGAGATAATTTCCCTCATTGGGTGGATTGGTTAGAATGATCTAGAACATTCTGGTCCTTTAAGGCTATTGTGATTGTGATTGACAGATATGAGTACATATACTTTATTGTGTTGCTGGTGATATTCATTCCTCTTTGATCATGCTACACTATATGACCAAAACCAAAAGTATGTGGACACCTGCTCGTCGGACATCTCAGTCCAAAATCATGAGCATTAATATGGAGTTGGTCACCCTTTGCTGCTATAACAACCTGGACTTTTCTGGGGAGGCTTTCCACTAGATGCTGGAACATTACTGTGACAAATAATTTATGTATGGACCTTACTTTGTGCACAGGGGCAGTATCATGCTGAAATAGGAAAGGGCCTCCCCAAACTGTTGCCACAAATTTAGAAGCATAGAATCATCGAAAATGTCATTGTATGCTGTAACGTTAAGATTTCCCTTCACTGGAGCTAAGTGGATAGCCTGAACCATGAAAAGCCCCAGACCATTATTCCTCCTCCACCAATATTTACAGTTGGCACTATGCATTCGGGCAGGTAGCGTTTTCCTGGCATCTGCCAAACCCAGATTCGTCAGTCGGACTGCCAAATGGTGAAGCGTGATTCATCACTCCAGAGAACCCGTTTCCACTGCTCCAGAGTCTAACGGCGGGGAGCTTTACACCACTCCAGCCAACGCTTGACATTGCACATGGTGATCTTCGGCTTGTGTGCTGCTCAGTCATGGAAACCCATTTCATGAAGCTCCGGACGAACAGTTTATGTGCTGACATTGCTTCCAGAGACAATTTGGAGCTTGGTAGTGAGTGTTGCAACCAAGGACAGACAATTTCTACACGCTACGAGCATCAGCACTCAGCAGTCCCGTTCTGTGAGTTTGTGTGGCCTACCACTTTGTGGCTGAGCCATTGTTGCTCCTAGACGTTTCCACTTCACAATAACAACACTCTCAATTGACCGGGGCAGCTCTAGCAGGGCAGAAATTTGACAAACTGACTTGTTGAAAAGGTGGCATCCTATGACGGTGCCCGTTGAAAGTCACTGAGAATGCATGGCTGTGTGCCTTATTTTATACACCTGTTAGCAAAGGGTGTGGCCGAAATAGCAGAATCCACTCATTTGAAGTGGTGTCCACATACTATAGCTGTATGTTGAGTTCAGATTGACTCAAGGTTAATGAGAGGTCAATGCATACTATACCTTGGCATTAGACATCAAGTGGAGCAGCAGGTACTTTGGGTAATAATGGATTTTCCATTTGTATTCTAAATATTTAATGCGCTAGGATATTCAAGGATTATTTCTCTGCATAATAGGTCTTTGGATATCAGTCTCCTCTGGTCTTCTTCCTTTGTAAAAAGCCTTGTGTCCTTGTGTTGTGCTTAGGGGGTAATAAACAGTCCACTTAATGCAGGGAGTGATATTTATTATTTATTTCCTGTCTTTCTTTGTCCTTACTTTTTCCACTTTTCGTTTTTTTAATGCAGGTATACTTTTGTGTATGCCTGTTTCCAGTTCAAGTAGCGTAAAACTCTGGGGTTGCGGTGAAACCACTGCTAATGTCAACGCTAGGCCAGACAAAAAAAGACCATGCTAATTTGTCGAGATCAAACCACACTAAAGGATGTCAACAAAAGCCCATAGAAAGGCCAATAGGATATCATTCTACCATACAGTCCTTGAAGAGGAGGGAGGAAGGCTGTCTGATAATGGTGGATAACTGACGTCAGAAGCCTATTACTCTGTCCAGGGTTGCAGGGAGTCACTGAATGGGAGAGGATGAATGATAGAGACTTCAGAGTTAAGTAACTGCCATGATTAGAGTGCTCTGTATATTACTGGGGGGAGTCTGTCTTTTTTAACTGATTGAAGACAATTGAAAAACCATAGAATGTCTATATCAGATATTGTTTTGTACAATGACACATAGCAAAACATTTGCTGTTTTCCAGATTGTGCATAGCAATGTATTGATTTTTTTGTGGTATGCAAATAATTCAAAATGAATTGGGCCTTAGGGTAGGGTAGCCTAGTGGTTAGAGCGTTGGACTAGTAACCGGAAGGTTGCGAGTTCAAACCCCCGAGCTGACAAGGTACAAATCTGTCGTTCTGCCCCTGAACAGGCAGTTAAAAACTGTTCCCAGGCCATCATTGAAAATAAGGATGTGTTCTTAACTGACTTGCCTGGTTAAATAAAGGTAAAATAAAAAAAATAAAAAAAGGCTAGGGGCAGAGGAAGACAGGACAACATGCATGGGTTTCTAGAGCTAGCATGTTCTCCAAAAGCCACACATTAACTCATGTTTCTGGAGTAGAGCAGGTTTACCATCAACTCCCATGCTTCTCTTCTGGTTCTGTAACAACTTGGCATGTTTAGGACTTGAGTCATGCTTTTGCTTGTTGTTGTAAAGGCTGGGAGCTATAGTATTGTACATACGATTTATTGCCTCTGTCGTCTGAAGGGGGCACCACGGAATACACTAAAGTGTCTATTGCTTTATGGAAACGACACTGAGAGCAGTCACATACAGCCATAACAAAGATTGTGTTTGCACATTTTTTATAACATTTTTACAAGCTATAGCAAGTTCATGAATTTTAAAGCAGATACACTTCATCTGCGGTAGCCCAGAGAATATTACTATGGGTTCAGCATCAACATAACCTGTGGCGTTATCGCTAGGGCTTGAAACAGTACAAAACTCCTGTAAACCCTCGTAATCCCTTGGAAAATAGGTGGATAAGATGTGCACAATGATGTCCCCCCCCTAGATAACACTGTAGAATTTCATAGAGCTAAACAGCCCTGTTCAACATTGTTGTTATTTGCTCTAAGAAGATGAACTAACTAATGAAAGGAATTTGTATGCAGGATTTGCTCCATAACTCTTTCTAAATGAGTGTTTCATCATTCTTATAGAGGATAACTGCTATCCAGTTGCACACCTCTAAATCCCAGTGTGGAGCATTGGGTCTATAGC
Source organism: Oncorhynchus masou masou (assembly GCF_036934945.1). Taxonomy (NCBI): domain Eukaryota; kingdom Metazoa; phylum Chordata; class Actinopteri; order Salmoniformes; family Salmonidae; genus Oncorhynchus; species Oncorhynchus masou. Next base: position 20,942,368 of record NC_088218.1, read on the forward strand.
ATGACTTCCATAATATTTTACTGTATAATTTCCAACGTAATTGACCTAAGGGCCCGCAGGGGTCATTAGAAACATACTTTCCCAGTATGTGTTTCATTGCGGCTGTTAATTTTATGACGGTAGTTAAGTGAAGTGGAGGTGCTACTGCCAGCTAGCATGCTGCTTGGATCAGCGTTTCATCCTCCCAAAAATATTAGCTTTTTCTACTTTCTTTGAGCCTCTGACGCTGCCGAATTTCAAGTGCTATTTAAGACTGTGGGGTATGATTAAAATGTATGTGCCTCTGCAGGGACATCTCATCCAGGGGAGACAATGCACTCAGTGTTTCCTGGTCATGTGAACGGCATGTTTATGCCCCATGAATGGAGGAAGGGATCTGAGAGTGTCAATGCAGGTGGTCGTTGGGATATACAACCCGAGGTACTGGCAATCGGCCAAAATGGACCTTGACCAAAAGATGTCCCACATTTAGCCAATACTGCTGATGGAATTTTGATCCACGAAACGTGATGCATGTCAAGGCATTACCAAATGGTATGTTATATGCAATGATTGCATTGACATATATGTATCGTCAGTCATACCACTACAGACTGTGATGTCATTGACATCTTTAACAGCAGTCTAACATCGCTAATTTCTAACAGCTGATGGTTAATGTAACATCCTAAAGTGGAGAGTTTGACATGTTTTGCATGTAGACCCCTTCCGGAGGTGAAGGGGACACTTAGCATATAACCATTTTCTATTTATCTGGGGTGAAAACACAAAACATCTCTTGGGTTTTTCATAGTCATCTCAGCAGTTAAGCTGGACATAGACCAGCACTTCAATACAAGCATTACCATAACACACCCAGGGAGATAATCAATAATGCCTTGGGGTCATGCACTGTCTGTTACAGAAATGTACCTTCCATCACTAAAACAATTAACAACGGGAATAATCTGTCAGTCAACCTTCACCCTTCCCTTGCCTCAGCCCCCCTCTACCCAATTGGGTAATGGTGGGTGTGCTAGCCAACCAGCTCCAATAGTCCCAGCCCCTGCATCGCCCTTAAATGAGTGCTGTGGCGCAAAGCCTCTGTTTGCCTCCCCAGCTCAGTCATTAATAATGGGAAGGGATCCACCCCGCGGTGACCTGGGACATGTAGTCTGTTCCGTTACAGTGGTGTTGCCAACTAAGTGCAGCTAATTGAGAAGGACAGTGGGGGTGTCGCTGTGTGTGGGTGTGGGAAGAGGGAGTGGGTGTCTTGCTGCATTATGTGCTATTAAGAACCTGGGAGCACTCCAAAGATGGAAAAATAATTATAATATTGTAGTTAATTTGGGAGGTAGTCCCAACTGGGCCTCCAACACGAATCTAGCAACTGTCAAACCAAGACCTTAACCATCGTGCCACGATGTCTGAACCAGGTCACTAGGTGTTGTTTTAAGGTTGCTACATTGGTGTCAGAAGTGGGATGGCTCCCGTGAGGGCATCGGAGAGGCGTGTACACGTGAGGGACTTGGAATAGAGAAGCACGTGTACACGCCTCTCCTATGGCCTCACGGGAGCCATCCCACTTTGAGTCCCCGACAGTTCCTCCCATCATTCACTCTGCTGCCTCTCTCATCACTATGTGTTCACTCATCTGGGCACTCTACTTACAGCTGTACTCAGGCCAGTCACCATGAGCCAACAACTATTTCTGTAACATCTGTTTTGAGCAGTGCCTTCATCCGAAAGCTACAGTACCCACGATAAGGATGACTGTATTTGTTTCTTTTGATGTTGACAGTGGTCGAAAGATATCCTGCTCACTATGTGAATGTGGCATTACAGATTCTACTGTGGAATAGACTTGTATATTATGTTATCACCTAACCAATCATTGTGCAGGTCCTTTGTCACCTAGAGGGAAAACAAATGCAAACATCCAATCTGGCAATGCAGTAGGCTACTATATTGTATTATTCCTCACTCCATGATCCCCACAGCATGACGCACAGGGTTCTTTTTCAACTGCCATGTGTCAGCACGTCTCTGTGTGTGTGAGCAAACAGCTATGGGCATCTTAAGTCTCCAAACACCCTGGAGAGCCTAATAGCTGTCCATCATCAACCAGGAGTGTGTCAGCTCTCAGCACTTAATCAAAGTGATGAAATCCTATAGATGCTCCTCAATGTCACCAGTGATGTGAAACTCAATTGATGGGTGTATTTGATTTTAAATGGCATCAGTAAAAATGGGGGAATTAAAATACAACTACTTCTAATTTTGTTTAGTTGAGAAAGAAGATGACAAGGGGGTGGTGTGTGTGTGTGTGTGTGTGTGTGTGTGTGTGTGTGTGTGTGTGTGTGTGTGTGTGTGTGTGTGTGTGTGTGTGTGTGTGTGTGTGTGTGTGTGTGTGTGTGTGTGTGTGTGTGTGTGTGTGTGTGTGCATAACATGTATAGGGGAGGGATTTAATCCTCTATGCCTTCATTTATAGGGTTGGGAAATTCAACAGTGCCCTCTACTGTACGCCAATGGTATCCTCTCCAAAATGACCTTTTCCAGGACAGTAAAATCACCCAACACATATTTGCTTAGGGCTTTGCTCAAGTGAGAAGAATACAAATAAATCACATGAATGTAGTCCTGCAAATCTTCTAGTCTTAGCAAAGTAAATTGAGGACTGAACAAGTGGGTCTTGCGTTAACGGTTGACCGAGCGAGTCGATCTTTAAAGCTCCATTTCCACCAGTACACTTCAAGTTCACCCTTTGACAGGGTTCTATTGAGCCACCTATTGTCTGACAATGCCAATGAGGAAGATTGAAAGGATAAAAAGCTGCATGAAGGCAGAGTGTGCTCTGTTAACAAATGAATACTCTCAAGTACATGTCTTTGTCGACTATCCAATTTAAATACATACTGGTAAGATAGTGTACCATAACATATGGATAAATCCATGTAATGACAACAAAAAAAGACAACAACATCACTCGATTTATCCTGAAAAAGCTAATCCACAATCGACTCTACCCCACGTTCAAGACTTAACAGCTCACACCCACTGGGCACAGACGTCAGTTCAACGTCTAGTTTTGATTAACATTTAGTTGAGTTGACAACTAACTGTGAATTCAATGTGAAGTCAACAACAAATGTCAACATGTCATTAGAGTTAAAAGTTGCGTGAAAAAAAGACACAATTCCCTCACTTTGATGACTTTTTGCAAATCCAATCAGTTTTCCAAGTCAATTCAACGTCATCACATACATTTTTGGGCTTGAAATGATGTGGAAACAACATTGATTCAACCAGTTTTTGCCCTATGGGCAACATTTTGGACTACAGAATATTTGATGAGGTAATTGACAATCCCTAAACCAGCATGTATCCAATTTGAATACAGTGTGAAAAAACAAGACATGAACTGTAGTGTTGTAGACAAACAGATACAGCTGCTGTTTCCCTGATCAGCCCCAGGCCCCAAACGCCACATTTTACATAATGTTTTTCTGGTGTTCGCCTGTAATTAGGTGACAGATATTGGGCATTTGAAGGGGCTAGGCAAATCACCTTCATTACCAATGCTGCTCATTATCGTAATGAGCCGATTTCATTATCGCTTGGAGGACTTTTATCTCTGCTACCGAACAAGGTTTGTTGTTCAGCACTCCAGGGGTGCTACTTGAGTTGACTCACAAAGGGGTTTGGGTCGTGGTGATGACAGGTGTTGTGAGGAGTTTCTGACTGCAAATAACTAACCATAATCCCCTCCTGTAGGACTCTAGTGACGACTGTACTGCTATCAGCAGGAATAGTCCTACTACATTAGGCCCCGTTGAGCTCTCTGAGTTTCTCTGATAAGTAGTCAATCTGTTTTATGACCTTTAATGGCGGATCAAACTGCTTAATGTTGAACAATTTTCAAACCCCACCACACATGCCTCCAAACCAAATCTTTGGCTTAATCTCCTCTCCCCAAATGACCTCTTCTCTTTGTTTGCCTCGTCTGTCGCTAATTGTCCTCAAACGCTTTCCATCAGCGTCACAAACAACTCGCAACCGACGCCAGGTCTAATCTTTTGGACTGATCTTTTCTTCCTGTGTACTCATTCACTGGCTGGCTCTAAAGAGCAAGGCCTCAGCTGGAGTGACCCGCGCAGTCGTGCAGGGAACGCTAGGTACCAAAGCCGTTGAGGTGCATTTAGGAGGATTTAACGTTTGATGGGAGCTCAGAGGAAGTGAAGGGAAGCTGTGGTAGACGACCTCTGAAGCCAGAACAGCCTGAGCCGGGTATTAGCATTCAACAGTGTGCCAGTCAGGGTCCCCAGGGATGACTTCCTGGTCACAGTCGGCAGATGAAGGTCATTGGCAATGGGAGGTGTACTTGCAGCAGAGGCCTTGTGTGTGTGGATGGAGGGGTAAACGAGGGCCACAGGAACAGGGACTCAATGGGTAGGATTTGAGACAAGGTACTCGCACGCATGCACACACACACACACAGAAAGAGAGAGAGAGAGAGAGAGAGAGAGAGTGAGAGAGAGAAAGAATCATTAAAACGTATACATTAAAACGTGCAGCAACTCTACTAAAAATACGTTCTATGTGGAACAGGTTGTGGGAGCTCTATGTCAATTTAAGCAGTAGCTGAACGTCGTAATATTTGTTCAAATTGATTCAAGAGCTTTACCAAACAGAAGCAGCTCCCCACTGTGTACATATACTGTATGTATTTTAGATGAGGGCAAATACATCCAGAAATGGTTCTGCACACAATCACCATGCCTGAGAACATGCAGTATTTCCAGCACTCGTCCACAGTGTGCACTGTGCAGTGTATACACAGGTAATTGCTGTGATTAAGCTGTGCAGTTGACAGAGCTAACAAAAGTGTGTATTTCCTCTCACAACAGGTCCCCTACACACATATAATGAATTTGAATGTAAATTTTATGGATTTTAAGGCTCTACTGACTCTTAATCTTAAGATTAGCAAAATGTCACATGACAATTGGGTTATATGGTGTTATATATGTTATATAAAATGCTTCACATCCAACCCTTGTTTTTGTTTGACTAGCAACATCAAAATCAAATAGTTTAGCTGCCGCCATCTTCATGAGCAAACTATTGTACAGACAGACAGACAGACAGACAGACACAATTAAATGGCAGGATTGTATTATTGGAATATATCAATAAGTACATATGTAGTTCAGACAGAAAGTTCTAAAAGCTCAAATGCTATCCCAAATAAACAGTTCTCTGCTATGCTTTGTTTTGTACACTGTCCGAGTAGATACTGTTCAATCAGTAGGTGAGAGCAGCCACTGTAGTTTTGGTTCCCTCATGTTGTCTGTTTGAATTTGTATGGTAAATCACCAGAAGGGGGCAATGCAAACCAATGGAAATATCATGCTTCCTGTGAATTTGATTTAGAAAGATCAAGCGTTGTAAAAGGAAGCATTAATCAAATCATCTGCGTCATTGAGAAAGCAACTACCATACTACTGGAGACATGTGCCTATTGTGCAAGCTGACAAAAACTTTGAAAAATAAATGTTTGTGTATAATGTCACTGACTGAACCTAGATGTACTTTTAGATAAACAAGGCTTGTCTGGTGTGGTCAACCAGGGCAGGCTCTCAGACTATTGTGATTCAGTTGTAACCCAAGCCCCTTTAATTAACACACAACCTGTCTACTTACAGGACCAATGGACCACGCCGCCCACCTATTACACAATGACCTACATGGGACTAGAAACGAGTCTTTTATGAGAGAGGAGGACAGGCCAGAACAGACAGAGAGAGAGCAGCATGTGGTGTGAGGCCTTACCCTGGGGCTGTCCAGCCCTTCTACACGACCAATACAAGCTGTCCACTCTCACTGATCTGCTTCTGTCCACAATAAGCCACTTCCTGTCTAGAAACAGGAAGAGGGTGATGGGGGGGGGACACAAAAGTCAGTAAATAAAGTAAAGTACACACAAAGGGCTTTCAATCACGTACAATAGAACACCAATTGTATTGGCGACCTTGGACCTTAAAGAGGTGTTTATTTTTAATTGAACACGCCTCAGTTGGACAAACAGGATGTTGCCAGGTACTCATCTTTTGTCCTAGTTGGTGGAAGGAGAGATATTGCCAAGTACTCAAACTTTTGTTCTATTCAGTAGAAGGGGAGCGATAGTCTGTCAAACGACTATTAGTGAGCAGCGTATCAAGTGAATATCTCTGGGGTAATAAGTGTGTAGACAGGTGTCCCGTTGTCCAGTCTTCTGTAAAATAACCACTAAAAAGCAATATCAATCTTACTGCGCATGCTGTTCTTATTTTCCGTGTAGTATGATCCAGCACATAGAAAGCCTACTCTCGGTTTATCATATACCCATAGTCACTTTAACCATATCTACATGTACGTACTACCTCAATCAGCCTGACTAACCGGTGCCTGAATGTAGCCTCCCTACTCTTATAGCCTCGCTACTGTATATAGCCTCGCTACTGTTATTTTTCACTGTCTTTTTACTGTTGTTTTTATTTCTTTACTTACCCATTCTTCACCTAATACCTTTTTTAAAAAAGTGCACTGTTGGTTAGAGCCTGTAAGTAAGCATTTCACTGTAAGTTCTACACCTGTTGTATTCGGGGAACGTGACAAGTAAACTTTGATTTGATGTGAGCTTGCTCGGTCAATAATAGGTTCATATTCAGCAGTGTGTAGCAGAGGTAATCTGGCGAACGAGGCTTGAATGATGACTAACCTCATACCTGAAGCCTGGAGACTTTTGTGCACTTCCAGTCAGAGTTAGTCTGGAATTGCCTGGGTGACTCCCATTTTGATATTCGGTCAGTCTCACTGGTGCATGTGACTCAGATCACACAATTGATATCTGTCAGCTGCTGCAGAGAGGGGGAAGAGATGAAAGAGGGATTAAGTATACGCAGGGTGTTTCCAAGATGTAGGCATTAGCTCTGGGTGCTAACAAGAGTCTTCAGTCCTCATGCAAGGTTACCAACGACATATCTCAATTCTCTTTCCTTGATTCCACAAGCCCTCTCTCCACACCTCCTTCTCAAATCACGTTGGAGGTTCCTCCCGTCTGGCCTTCTCCGATGCAATTTGCGAAGGAAATGAGGAGATACAAGAGACGAGGAGACACGAAGGATCAAGGAAATGCAATTGAGATTTACCCATATGCTTGTGTGTTAGGCAAGCTTGCATGAGACCTGAAGACTCGTGTTAGCTGCCAGGGCTGATGCCTACGTCTTAAATTGTTCCGGGTTCAATACACGCCACATGGTTTGATTAGTCACATTAAGCAGTAAACAAGTGCTCAACAGATCCAATACTGATCAGCTGATGTGCAACAATTTACTGAAATAAGTCCAACAGCCAACCTACTGTATTGCACCCTTCCAGCCTGAACATGACCTGAAAATATCACATTATGTCCTAGGGCCAGTGGGCCTGTGTAATCATGCCTATCTATCCCTGTTGATGGAACAATTTGATCCAACTTCCTCTTTCTCCACCTTGTCCATTAAAGGTATTCTCCAAAATGCTTCATTTATTTCAAATGTTGCACTTCTGGTGATATTGTGGTGTTTATCCTTTTTGTCTTTAATGTTTGTGTATGCAATTTGTGTATGCTTTTGGCAATCATATTACTTTTGTGTTTTTCTACCTCAGGGTACATAGGTTGTGCTTTCCCAAATGAAAGCAGAGATAACTTGGTCACATGCTGTGACGCTCATGGAAAAGGTTTGTTTTCTTTTTTCTCACAGGTCACCTGCCCAAAGCTTTTCTGGACACAAAGATTGTTTTTCCCATAAATTCCCTTTATCTCTGTTCTCTGTTTGCAGATAACATATTTGTTCTGCCAACAATTCATCTCACTGAAGATTACATCCCAACAGATTTGCAGCCATTGCAATGACCCAGACTGCACATGCAGTCGAGCTGATAGACCAGCCACACACTCTCAGGATACATGTAAATGTTTTGGCATCATAGTATTACAAAAACTATTTTCTCACAGCAGGTTTTCAAAGAAATTGTGCATTTCCGTACAATAAAGACAACAAAATCCCCTAAGAGTGCTATATTTTATCCACTCTATTGTCTATTAGTAATGTCTATATGACGCTGCCTATATAAAACAAGAGATATGTGCAAAGGTAATACTGCATCAATGAGTGGCACCGCAAAATGCATTGAATTACAACATCTAGACTTGCTTAACAACTGTAGATATTTACAATGTTCAATGGGAATACTATACCAGATAAATAAAATAATAATAAAATAAAGTGTAACCACAAACAATCATGATATGTCATAAAGAAGGAGAAAGATAACCTTTAGAGATGTTATTTGCTATTGGACAGGAAACACAACTCACTGTACCAAACCTTCACCTTCACTTCCCTCATCATTGGTAGCCTTCGAGCTAATTTGAACTTTGACACAAGCAACATCAAAAATATACAGCATGCTACAGCCTACTGTTTTGTTGATATGCATCATAATATACAGTGGGCAAAAAAAGTATTTAGTCAGCCACCAATTGTGCAAGTTCTCCCCCCTTCAACTATGACAGACAAAATGAGAAAAAAAATCCAGAAAATCACATTGTAGGATTTTTTATGAATTTATTTGCAATTTATGGTGGAAAATAAGTATTTGGTCACCAGGCTGGGAAGACTGAATCTGCAATAGGTAAGCAGCTTGGTTTGAAGAAATCAACTGTGGAAGCAATTATTAGGAAATGGAAGACATACAAGACCACTGATAATCTCCCTCGATCTGGGGCTCCACGCAAGATCTCACCCCGTGGGGTCAAAATGATCACAAGAACGGTGAGCAAAAATCCCAGAACCACACGGGGGGACCTAGTGAATGACCTGCAGAGAGCTGGGACCAAAGTAACAAAGCCTACCATCAGTAACACACTACGCCGCCAGGGACTCAAATCCTGCAGTGCCAGACGTGTCCCCCTGCTTAAGCCAGTACATGTCCAGGCCCGTCTGAAGTTTGCTAGAGAGCATTTGGATGATCCAGAAGAAGATTGGGAGAATGTCATATGGTCAGATGAAACCAACATATAATTTTTTGGTAAAAACTCAATTCGTTGTGTTTGGAGGACAAAGAATGCTGAGTTGCATCCAAAGAACACCATACCTACTGTGAAGCATGGGGGAGGAAACATCATGCTTTGGGGCTGTTTTTCCATAAAGTGACCAGGACAACTGATCCGTGTAAAGGAAAGAATGAATGGGGCCATGGATCGTGAGATTTTGAGTGAAAACCTCGTTCCATCAGCAAGGGCATTGAAGATGAAACGTGGCTGGGTCTTTCAGCATGACAATGATCCCAAACACACCGCCCGGTCAACGAAGGAGTGGCTTCGTAAGAAGCATTTCAAGGTCCTGGAGTGGCCGCGCCAGTCTCCAGATCTCAACCCCATAGAAAATCTTTGAGGGGGTGTAAATTGTCTGTGTTGCCCAGCAAAAGCCCCAAAACATCACTGCTCTAGAGGAGATCTGCATGGAGGAATGGGCCAAAATACCAGCAACAGTGTGTGAAAACTTTGTGAAGACTTACAGAAAACGTTTGACCTCTGTCATTGCCAACAAAGGGTATATAACAAAGTATTGAGATAAACTTTTGTTATTGACCAAATACTTATTTTCCACCATAATTTGCATTATAAATTCATAAAAACTCCTACAATGTGATTCTCATTTTGTCTGTCATAGTTGAAGTGTACCTATGATGAAAATTACAGGTCTCTCTCATCTTTTTAAGTGGGAGAACTTGCACAATTGGTGGCTGACTAAATACTTTTTTGCCCCACTGTAGTTAAATGCTTGTTATTCGGAATAGAGTCAGAAAGCAGTAGTCATGTTTGAAATACTCTGTTGTAACTTAGGGATTTAAGAATAGATCACAGAACAATCTGCTGTGGCTCATTTACCATCTTTCAGACAAACTTTTTTGTTTGCTGTGGAGATGTTCCACTGTTTTATTCCAAATGTTCCTCAACTGATGCTTCAGAAAAACAAATCAACCATATCAGTGACAAGGCAGCAGTAGGCCTGGGGTATATTCACTAGGGTCCAAACTGAAGCAATGTGGACGAAACGAGAAGGGACCTTTCTGACCCTTGTTGTCTAATAACAAATACATGATTTTGTTTTTCTGTTACAAAACGTTTGTTATGATGCAAAAACATTTTGATACGTGTCCACAAATGAATAAACACATGGGCCGTTCATTTCGATCATGATAGGCAGAATCCTATCTTGAGATGTACACTGAATGTACAAAACATTAAGGATACCACCTTCCTTTTGCCCTCAATTTGTCAGGGCATTGACTCTACAAGGTGTTAAAAGCGTTCCACAGGGATACTGGCCCATGTCGACTCCAATGCTTCCTCTTGATGTCAAGTTGGCTGGATGTCCTTTGGGTGGTGGACCACACACAGGAAACTGTTGAGTGGGACCTACTACCATACCCCGTTCAAAGGCACTTCAATGTTTTGTATTGCTTAAATCTTTTGTCTTGCCCATTCACCCTCTGAATGGTGCACATAGACAATCCATGTCTCAATTCTATTAAAGCTTAAAAATCATTCTTAAACCTGTCTCCTCCCCTTCATCTACACTGATTGAAGTGTCATCAATAGGGGATCATAGCTTTCACCTATATTCACATCAGTCTGTCATTGAAAGAGCAGGTGTCCTTAATGTTTTATACACTCAGTGTATGTCTGCAGTGCAACACATCTCCCACTGATATTGACATTGGGATTAACAATGCAATTAGGGGGATGTCTGAGTCACTTAATCACATCTTAAGTTAGTATCCACGAAGTGTCTCAGAGTAGAAAATTGGTTGTAAGTGCTGAAAATAGAGACATTTTCCTCCTACTCTCATGGGTAAAAATAAAAGCTATGCATGAAGCCTCTTTAGTCAAAAGACTCCCACCTCGTCGACAGATATTTAGGAGACCTCATGAGCTGGCCTAAGCAGTTAAGAGTTAGCAGCAAGTGTTTTGATAATAGAAAAATGCAGTGAGTCAGTGGTTCCTGCGCTACATGAAATTGCTTTGGAGTTGTTGAAAGAATGTTTGGATATTTCAACCCCTACATAATCTAGACCTACATGCAACAGCGTCTCTGTAACGGTTTTCTATATGGGAAGGAGAGTCGGACCAAAATGCAGCGTGGCTATTGTGATTCATGTTTAATGAAACAAAGTAAACACGAATCAAATACAAAAAAACGTAACATGAAAACCAAAACCAGCCTATACTGGTGCAAAGTAACACAGAACAGGAACAAGGACAATCACCCACCAAACCCAACACCAAACAGTCTACCTAAATATGGTTCCCAATCTGTCAGGACCCGGGTACGAACCCGGGTCTCCGGAGTGAGAAACAGTCACTTAACCAACTGAGCCACGAATAGTCGGCAGATCCCAGAAGATGAGGCAGACACAGCAGTACTTGAGACGGTGTATTTAATAAAGTAAAAAGTGAAGTCCTTCAGGAAAACATGTAACTCCACAACCTCAAAAGGAATTCCACAAGAACAAGGTAATCCACAAGGTAATCCTCCAAGACAAAAAGGTTAATCCACAAGGTGGTAGGTATAGCATAAAAAGCCTCAAAAGATACTCAAAAATAAATAAACAAGATCAAAAAAACAGAATTCCACAAGAGCGTCCACCGGAATCAACAAGAGTTCACAGAATACTAGGGCTGGGTGCTAACATACAAACACAGAGCAAAGAACTGAGGGAAACTAAGGGTTTAAATACAATCAGGGGAAACGAGGCACAGGTGCAAATAATAATGGGGATCAAGGGAAAGCAAAAGGTCAAAAAAGCACAATGGGGGCATCTAGTGACCAAAAACCGGAACAACCCTGGCCAAATCCTGACACAATCAGAGACAATGACTAACACCTGCCTCTGATTGAGAACCAGATCAGGCCAAACATAGAACTAGACAAACTAGACATGTAACATAGAATGCCCACTCATATCACACCCTGACCAAACAAAACATAGAAACATACAAAACAAACTATGGTCAGGGTGTGACAGTCTCCTGCACTTGACAATAATTTAACTTGAGGCCTAAATCCCTAGAACCACAAGGCTAATACATGAACGGGTTGATTTCTTTCCAATAATGAATTACCTACGTTATGTTATTTCAAGTTATACCAATTGAGCGCAATATCACGTTGTTAAGAAATATGCCTAAATTGGGCATGCCAATTGAATGCATCTATGGCTTATGTTAACTTTGATTCTGTTTGATTAATAGGACAGACCTTTCAAACGTTGTGTGCAACATTATCGGCAAGATACTTGACGCCTAGTGTTCCTAAGTGATTTAGCGTTATTAAATGGTGCGATGTTAGAAGAGTGTATTGTTCTATCGGTAATATTGTCAAGATTTCGCTTTTAACAACCATCAGAATTGGTACAGAAAAATGTTATGCATGCCAACATATCAGGCAAGAATAAAGAGTAGGCAAAGTGATCAACCGAAGTTATTGACCCCTTTTTATTTAAAAAAAACACACAAAAAAAACATTATGGACTAAATGTTCAAATCATGTTGCTGCAGGATTATTTTGCTGTGACAATATAGAGCGAATTAAGATCCTATCATTGCGGTAACTTTGTGGTACCTCAAACTGTCATGAGAGAGAGATGAGAGTTGACTTTACTGTCTGAGCAGTGTCTTAACATCCTCCTAAAACCTACTCTGAGCTGGGCGTTTTTTGGTGGTCCTAAAACAGTTTTTTTTTAAGGATTCCTTAGGACCTTTTTTTGAAACCCTTTGTGGATGTGGCCCCTGGATTTATAGGACCTGTATGTCACATCGTTAGTGTCTGCCTCTGATGATTGAAACTGAAAAGGTCCGAATTTCAACTGAGTCTGGACATGTCTTTATGCATTCCTGTATGCTGAGAATCTGTTATTGCACTGTCAATGCACAGTAATACTCATAACCTATACATTTTGTTGTAATATTTGCTAGTATTGGATGCATGATTTCTGTGAGATTATTATTAACATTTTTATAAAAGATTACAGTAATATAATACCATTACGATTTTCCCAAATGTTTACATTGTGATGACAAATTCCATTTAATTACTACAATAAATCAAATGTTCCCACACTTCTGGCATCAGAGAGAAGTAAAGGAATGTTTATTTTATTTTCCTACCTTACCGTATCACCATCAATTAGATAGAAAACAATCCTCTGTCAATGTATGTAATGCATTACTGGATTGTGAAACTGCCAGGACAGGTTATTCTACTAGTTACTGAGAATGCGACAAGTTGGGACCTGCTTCCTGTGTTTTTGTTTCTTATCATGGGAAATTATGTGCTCACCTCACTAATATCCCTCATCGTCATAATTTCATGTTTGATGAAGGCTGGGCCTTGAAACCAGCTCCGTAGATACGAAACAGAGAAAATAATGGAACTGTCATCTAAAGCTTTGAATTGACATATATTTTACCTTTATTTAACTAGCCAAGTCAGTTAAGAACAAATTCTTATTTTCAATGACAGCCTAGGAACAGTGGGTTAACTGCCTGTTCAGGGGTAGGATGACAGATTTGTACCTTGTCAGCTCAGGGGTTTGAACTTGCAACCTTCCGGTTACTAGTCCAACGCTCTAACCACTAGGCTATAATACTTACTGTAGATAGGCATCAGTTGACACCATTTTTCATCACAAGTAAAGACAGGCGATTACCTTGACTGTCCCCTAAATATACATATATTAGTGCACATTCAGTACACACTGTAATTTAGTGTCTGTGATCTCTACTATCAAAATGTGATCTACAATATCACTGTGTTAGGGCATAAGTTTAGCATGTATACCTGAATATGACCTTTGAACTCATTTGGGGGTTCGGGGTTGATGTTCTACCAGTTTACAGACACCTCTGTTGCCTACTCAGATTAAAATCCCAGTGTTTTATTGTTTCCCAGTTTTTTTTCTTTTTCTACGGGGTAAAGTGGGTTTCTCATGGAAAATGGCCAGTAGTGACATGCCTACGAGGAAGACAAAGAGGATCAGTGGGGGGTAGCACGGTTGAGTCAGACTGTGACAGTGTGTGGGGAGAGTCGACAAAAACAATGAGGCACATCGTGCCTTCAGGTCAAAACAAACAAACTCTCAACAAATGTAGAACTTCCAGTGAGATTCGGTTTGCTCAAAGGTGCTATAGTTGCATCACCATAAGAAAACACTGGAGCTAGACAGCTGGGCTCTAAACTTTCTGTGATACCTGCATATTGATATTTTGTCAGATATTTACCTGAAAGGCTGAAATTCAATCGATAGTGGATAATGTCTCAAACCACAGAAAACATAAAAGTGTGATAATGCACACAAATGTAAACAGTCCACATCTGTGATTCAAACAACAAGCCCAGTGGCTTACCGTGCAACTTTGATTGAATTCTAGCTATATCTTCAAATATTGAACAGGTCTCATTCAAATACTTCCAAGACCTCTACTTTCGAAAGCTGTTCATGAGTAGTTAGTGAGGATTCGGATATGTTATTTACTTAACTTGGGGACAAATTCTGATTCAAATTAGATGTTTACGAAGCAGTAAACCAAATGAACAAATGTTGGACTAAATAATCTAACTGCAGATGGATTATTCCAGGTGTTTTCTGAATATATTTTACCCCATGAGAGTATAATATTGTAAGTGAAGCACAATGCATCTTCAGATCGGACAATCATTCTTTGAACATCTTCTGATCAGAGAATCATTCTTTGAACATACTCAGATCAGAGAATCATTCTTTGAGCATCCTCAGATCAGAGAGTCATTCTCTGAACAGTTTCCAAATGTGCCTGGCACAATCAGACCGAGATATGGTAATGGTATAACTGTGAGATTAAATTGGAGTCTGATCCCATCCAAGCTCATGCACTACTGTCCAGAAAATCCAACCATTGATCTTTCACATAGGATGAAGTATGCACAGGGTTCAATCTGTTTGTATGTATAGGCCACTGTATTATAGACTGTGTACGGACAGTCGTTATAAGGATGATTCCTTAGCTGCCTTAGCTTCAGACCTTCACACATAACTTCCATTGTATGAGGCCTCAGTGAGTGACAGGTAGAATTGTAATGGAAAGAATGCACTAACAGGTAGTGTTGACAGATATATATATATATATATTATTAGTTATTTACATTCTATGTGCTTTCAGGATGAGAAGACATTGTCAATGGGGGTGTCCTAAACATGTTTACATTGCATTATTCATTATTCACGACAACTGTCAAACATGTCAACTGTCTTTAATATCTAGAGGGTGAAACATATTCATTGTCTCCTTTTATTTTGAGCATGAATAAAATATGATGTGTTGAACACCTAGCCTGGCGCTAGCTTCCCTGATAGGAACTGTAAAAAGCCAGCCAAGGTGAGGGTTTATTTTACTGTAAAACAGAGAGTTTATGAGACAAGGAAACATATGTAAACACCTTTACAAGGTAATCCCTAAGCAGTAAACCTTCCTTGTAGTTCACTTGAAATATTAGGATTCATGCTCACCACACATACCCATAAAGCACACGCCTACACGCACACACACACACACACACACACACACACACACACACACACACACACACACACACACACACACACACACACACACACACACACACACACACACACACACACACACACACACACACACACACACACACACACACACACACACACACCATTGAAATACTTCAGAATCTGCCATTTCTGACAGTTGCATGACCAAAAGTGATATTCACTCTGGTCAGGGTTCTCAGGAAAGATGTCTATTTCCCCAAAACAGTAATAGTCACACAAACAAAAACATAAATGAAACATATCAATAAATTACATTACAAATCCAGATGAATCTCTAATGAATCTATATATACATTCGAAATAATTATATTATATCAACACTGTAGGCAACCTGACTTTCAGAACCAGATACTGATCTGCCAAACGCGCTCCACAACGCCACTCAATGCCATAAAAGTCCGTGAGTCTCGGGGGGAGGAGCCCAGAACAACTACAATACTTCGGAGCTTTCCGTGGCTCAAAAGCGTGTAAATGATAAGGAACTATGCGAAGGGTCAGTATACCAAATAGACTCTGCAGTTACACTCACACTTTAGGGGCTGGTAACTAAGCGCACAAGAAGTTAACAGAGAGGACTGACCAGGGAGACTAAAAAGGATCTACAGTAATTAATTACAGATAAAGTGGAAAGGCCAACACATCCCAAAATTGCCTCGGACTAGGATCGTGTCGGTGGGAACACTTTGCAATATCAATGGAAATATCGGATTTCTAGATGCCGACAGTCTTCTACAAAAACAAGAGGGGACAAAAGTAAACGTTAGTTACACCGGTATGCCTAGTCTATTCTCTAAAGAAGATGCTGTGACGTTTAATTAAACAGTTTGAGGGGACTTTTGATGCCTCGCATCCTTACGTCTCCACATGGATCAACCTCTCTATCCCAAGCATCCTTTGGATTAGCCACTGTCTTTCTCACTCTGCACAACGGGTAAGTAGCCTATCATATCATCCGGACAAGAAGTCTCACAACTGTTATAAATTCGTTACTTTCTCAAATTAGTTTGTTGACAACCTTTCTTTAGACTGGTAGGACATACAGTCACTTGAACTTCCTGCGTCTATCTTGTGTGGTATCCAGGTGTCCGTTCGATATGTCGAGGCTTGTTCAGACTAGCTGGGGCTGAGGCTGGGAGCTCGCTTTCCTCCAAATAACCAACAAACATATCGATTTTATTATATTGGTATCATAACGTCCGGTGTGTTCTGGCCAATGCTTTGTGTTTTTAGAGATTGCAGTTGGCAAGACAATTCAAAAAATTGTTATCCTCCATTTGCAAATTGAATTGTCTGATTCAATACGTCTTTAGTTTGTGAGGGCATTTGAATTACTCGAAATAAATCTGCTAAAGTAACGTTACACCTGGGTCGACAGACAGGTTCAGGTATTTTACGCGCACCTGGCGCAACGCCATGCATTACATTCAGCCGCACGCACTGCACATCTCCAGCAACGCATTGATTTAGCCTACTACAATGAATCGTCCTTGGAACATGTAAAATGATTCAGCATTTGCTCACCTAAAATGTTTCCTAGCGATTTCCATTGGTAATAATAGCACTAACTAGTCTTACCATTTTACTTGACTCAAGATGTATTTATGCAGACGTTCTCATTTCAACATGTTTTGTGTGTAAATCAGTCAAGTTAGGCTACCACATCAATGGGGGGAATTTATAACATCAATCTAACATGGAAGGTACCTCCATGCAACCAAAATGCAATTACTCAGCTGTGCACTGTAACTGCAGATGAAATATTATTTGGTAATGTATAAAATACGCAGGCCTAGGTTGTAAATTAGGTACATTGTAGACATATGTGTAGAAGAAGATAATACATTGGGTGAAGAATTGAACAGAATGTTACTATGGATTCCATTTAAGTGCAGTCTTTGAGCTAAAGGATGACCAAGTTGAGTTGGTCATCACATTTATGCACTCACTGTGCCTTGAAATCTAGCTTAAAACATGAAGACCGTGGTTACAATATATGGTTATTGTGCTACATTGTATTCCTGCTCTGGTAGGATCATAAAAATTCCCATTTGGACTAATCACCCGTGAACACCCACTAACTGTATTCCTGGTTAGGCAAGTCATTGAGTATTAAATAATGGAGGTGCAAATCAAGGCACATCCACAACATTGTTTAGTTGTCATACTTCAGAACAGGGGTATATTTAATGCTTAAATGATGGTTCCCAAACAGTAGAGTTTGTCTTCCCCCCAAGAACAGGAAACAAACACACACACACACACACACACACACACACACACACACACACACGCAAAATGTATGAAATAGTTGAACAGCGAGTGAGTGACCTTTCGTCTGTCTTGAGTGGGCGAATGTAATTATCATCCTTGGACTGTGGGACTGAGGACCATGGTGACGTCTCGATAGATGTATGTGGGAGTAGTGGTTTCCCTGTAGGGCAGGCACATCACTTCCAATACACTGGAATAGTGAACTGTCCTTCCATTAATTGGCCTGGGAACATTGTGCAGAGGTCCTCTACCGGGTTCATATTTGTGCACATAATAAAGGTGTGCAGAAGCTCCTAATTTGCTCTCATGGCTCTCAAGTTGAGTTGCTCTCTGCCTTGCCTCCCTTAGAGTCCTTCAGCCATGAGCGTAGCATCCGGTGTGCTGCAGTAACAACCTCTAGTCTAGCCTCCAATCTGCTGGCTAAGCTACTTCTGTGTAGAGACATTGTGGGACTTATCTTTCAACACTATGTCTCCATAATAGAACTAAATATGCAATTCGAGGTCATGTCTTATGGTGAACATACACTGAGTATACCAAACATTAGGAACACCTTCCTAATATAAAGTTGCACCCCCTTTTGCCTTTAAAACCACCTACATTCGTCGGGGCATGGACTCTACAAGGTGTCGAAAGCGTTCCACGGGGATGCTGGCCCGTGTTGACGCCAACGCTTGGCACCTACTACCATACCTGTTCAAAGGCACTTAAATCTTTTGTCTTGCCCATTCGCCCTCTGAATGGCACACATACGCAATCCAAGTATTAAAAGTCCTTTAACCTGTCTCCTCCCCTTCATCTCCACTGATTTTGAAGTGGATTTAACAAGTGACATCAATAAGAGATCACCGACGGACCAGGTGAATCCAGGTGAAAGCTATGTCATGGAAAGAGCAGGTGTCCTTAATGCGTTGTCCACACAGTGTGTATGCCAATACACAAATGCCAATACCATACACCATGCAGAAATACATAGCAGCTCTTATATAGATATACTAACAGCACTTATCTATCCAGAGGGGCCATTTGAATCATGGTGTTGATTTGAAACTGACAAGTTGGTGTACGTGACTTGAAAATGTCATTTTGTTTTGGGTTGGGTTTAGGCATTCTAATCTTAGCTTGTGTAATGGATCTACACAGATTAAAAGGATAGCAACAACTAGGCTACGTTAGGTCATTTCAACATCACGTCATTTTGGATGATGCTTCTGTAGAAAACAAGATGTGGTTTTTTGAGACTTTTACTGTCACCACTCTGTGTGGTGAGGAAAAATAGTCACTTGCCAAAGTTATTTATCATGAGTCATTTAAAGTTGACTAGTTTTACAAGATCTCCCAGGTTTGGGCATGTCTGTGGTTTTGGTCATGCAGCTCAGTGATATTATGGAAGATTCTCTTCCTTTTACCTTAATGAATTGAGTGATGAGCCTTCTATAACCCAATGACGACTTCTGTCAGTGTTTGTGATATTCTCAAATGGCCTCATCCAAAGTCTCCTTTAAAACAGAATAATAATACATTTCTGGTCTAACTAGGGAGTAAGGGAGGGGTAATCATTTAGACCAGATTCTGCAATGTTTTTCATTACTGCAGAGCCAAGTGCCTTTTATTGTGACAGTGATTCGCACATCTGCAGATATCTTTCTTGCAAAACATATTTAAAGTCACTTGGTACATCTGACTGATAATCCTTGTGAAAAACAATTGCACCAAATTAGTTAAACAGACCATTTTAAATGCACGCCTGCTAAATCGTCTTTATCCGGGGGAGCTGGGTACCCCCCTGTCGCGCTGCTATTATTAGCTTATCTCGCATATGCTCGCTATCAACCAGGAGGGGCCCACCAGCTGAGCGCAATGTGAAGATATGTGTTGCATTGTTTATTGTGGCAAGCTGTGTGCACGGTGGTGTTTAGTCGATCAGACACCAATTATAGCTATCTCGTCAGGGGATCGTGTGTGTGTGTGTGTGTGTGTGTGTGTGTGTGTGTGTGTGTGTGTGTGTGTGTGTGTGTGTGTGTGTGTGTGTGTGCTGTAAGATTGACCGCCTGAGTGGAGCTGGGTTCGCAGCTGACGTGATGTAACATCACGGACGCCTGCTATCGCTCATCCGCTGTGTGTCCGTTATCAATGCCGTGGTGGGGCATCAGTGTTTGGTTGTATAATGGATGACATTGCTGTAGAAGACCACCTACTCAGGAAGAAATGCCAAAATGTGGAATATATTGGGTATATTTCTGTGAAAGTCAAAGCCTCTGTTGATAGTGATGAAGACACATCTTGGCCATTCCATTATTTAAAACTAAGTAAAATAATGAAGCCTTTCATATCCTCCCATAATTATACAGTGGACAAAACAGTAGGAACACCTTCCTAATATTGAATTGCACCCTTTTGCCCTCAGAATAGCCTCAATTCAATGAGGAATGGACTCTCCAAGGCATTGAAAGCGTTCCACAGGGATGCTGGCCTATGTTGACTCCAATGCTTCCCACAGTTGTGTCATGTTGGCTGGATATCCTTTGGGAGGTGGACCATTCTTGATACACACAGGAAACTGTTGAGCGTGAAATACCAAGCAGCGCTGCAGTTCTTGACACTCAAACCGGTGCGTCTGTCACATACTACCATACTCGTTTCAAAGGCACTCCACAATCCATGTCTCCTCCCCTTCATCTACACTGATTGGAGTGGATTTAACAGGTGACATCAATAAGGGATCATAGCTTTCCCCTGGATTCACCGGGTCAGTCGGTCATGGAAAGAGCATGTTTTGTACACTTCGTGAATACAATAGTAGTCTTGTTAGTGTTGCTGGTGGTGGTAGAAGTAACAGTAGAAGTAGCAGTAGCGTTTGTATCCTGCGTCTGCAATGCTTAGAGGGAGAAAAGAGCAGCTATGTGAGATAATGATTGACGCTTTAGCATATATGTCATTCCCCTTTTACGGAGGATGAGTCAACAAGGTTATATCAGAGCAATGTAACCTGCTCTGCTCAGGCAGTGGAGAAGTATTAGGAGCATCGGTCACCGCAAATCAATTGAAATGGACAAAAAATGATCTCAAACGGCAGTATCTGAAACGATCCGAAAGCTCTGACTTAATAACAGGGTTGATATACTACATTGTGAACATTCCGCACCACTGTGACATTTACATTTGAGTCATTTAGCAGACACTCTTATCTACAGCGACGTGCCTTGTTCAAGGACACGTCGGCAGATATTTCACCTTGTCAGCTGCAGGGATTCGAACCAGCGACCGTAAGGTTACTGGCCCAACGTCCTTAACCACTAAGCGTACCTGCCGCGGTTATGTTAATACACCATCAGTGCTGCAGGATAAGAGTGCGATGGAACCATCAAGCAGGATCCCCCATTTTGGCACGAGCACTCTGCCAAACAGATTGCACTTGGAAGCAATATGAAGCACACCGAGCAAACAGTGTGAATGATCTATTTGTCTGGAGATATATGGACCAGGTTCATTGTGTATATTACAAGGGCCGCAGGGGACGTTTTATTTCCGAGGTTTCTCGCTCTTTTTTCTTTCGTTCAGAATGCACCGTTTTCCCAGTAATTGTTTTATGACCGCTTACGAGCACAGTAACTGCTTGGTGATGAGTTGGCCTTTGCTTACGTGCATGAGAAGGCATTATAAGGCTTCACTGGCCTCCAATGGCTCTGTGTAGTCGCTTCGCCACAAGCTACACACATTTGATTCTGAAAATAGATGTGGGGCGGATTTTCCACTATCCTCACCCTGTTGTCATCCATTGTATAATACACCCAGTCACCTTTCAATAGTATATATATTTCATTTTATATTGTGTTTTTGAACCCCCCCCCCCCCCCACCCACATAAAGCATTTAGTGATAAAGCATTCGGTCTTCGATCAGTGTACTTTTTTTTCTTCCACCAATGCAGTGCAGAGCTGTCATCCAACAGTGAGGCCTGTCATACCGCACAATACACTCAACCTACAGTATCAAGCTCGTTCGGTATCTAGGGAGAATCAATGAAAGAGCACCGCTTCGTGTGATGATCACACGTTGCTGTGTGAGAGATTTCGAAGAAGAAAATTGCATGGGTGAGAAAATACATGTTTGCTCATTTGAGGGTGAAAAAAAGTATTTTATTGACGCTTCCTGTTCTTTAGTTAAAAACATGGGTCAAATCCATTCTAGGGCCATGCCCAAGTGTATTATTTAAACAGATGAAGTTTTCTACAGTACCTTATATATGAGGTATTGTGCACATGTAAACAACATTCCAATGATCTCTAGGCCATGCATGTTTAAAGAATATGAATTCCTCACATTGCTTCCAAGTTAACTGTATGCTCCCTTCATGCATTTGATACATTAATAAAGGCAATTGTATTTTATTGCATTCAATGCATAATTCATTTTGAAGTTCATTGTGTATTCAGTTTCAAGTTCATTTCTATACTGTGAGAATTGCATTGACCTTATAATCCAGGATTAAAAGTGTATGCACAGTTCAGAAGGTCATTATTTCTATAATTGGTGACCATGAAGGGACTGATAATCTAATCAAAGTAAAGATACTTATAGAAAAAATATATAAACAAATACTTGTGATTATTGATTTAACCTATGATTTTATGTTCTTTTCCAATTCCATTACATTTTGGTAACATCTCTCTTCCCTCCCTCCCTCCCTCCCTCCCCCTCCCTCCCTCCCTCCCTCCCTCCCTCCCTCCCTCCCTCCCTCCCTCCCTCCCTCCCTCCCTCCCTCCCTCCCTCCCTCCCTCCCTCCCTCCCTCCCTCCCTCTGTGTTGCAGATACAACGGAGAGAAAATGCTACCCTGCATCGTTTTCCTTTGCTCATTTTTCACTGCTGCGTGTTTCCAAGACATCCAGCCCTCCAAGGCATTTCTGGCTGAATCCTGTGACTCATTGTGTACTTGTGAAGAAAAAGATGGCATCCTGTATCTTAACTGTGAGGAGAGAAATATCAGCAAGATCTCCCAAATCAAAGTGCCATCAGCTCTACCTTTCCACCTCAATCTGTACAAAAATGACTTGGTGGAGTTGCAGGCAGAAGACTTGGAAGATTTAAAGAATGCCGTTTCACTTCATCTCGGGGCTAATAGCATACAAGAGCTTGAACCTGGCGTCTTTAGTGCACTGGGCTCCTTGAAGAAGCTCCACATCAACAGTAATTTCCTGGTCATGTTGAAGGAAGACACTTTTCACGGCTTGGTAAATTTGGAGTTTCTCCAGGCGGACACAAACTTCATCCGCGTGGTTGAGCCGGGGGCATTCAGCAAACTCATCCGCCTCAAAGTTCTGATCCTCAACGACAACGCCATTGAGTTTCTTCCCAGCAATATTTTCCGGTTTGTTCCACTCACCCACTTGGACCTGCGGGGGAACCAGTTACAAACCCTGCCTTACGTTGGCTTCCTGGAGCACATTGGGCGGATCATGGAGCTTCTTCTGGAGGACAATGACTGGATGTGCGATTGTGAGATCCTTCACCTGAAGATCTGGATGGAGAACATGCGGGCCCAGTCGGCCATTGGGGAGGTGGTCTGCAGCAGCCCCCATCACCTCAGGGGCACCATCCTGGCCAAAATCAAACGGGATGTTCTCTGCCCTTCTCACGCCGATATCAACTTAGAGGAGCCTTCCAAGTCATTGGACATGGTGGTCACTCCGTCTTCCAAAGTGGCAGAGATTCCAAAGTTGGAGGCCGCCAAGGACGACGCAAAGGTTCCGACACCTGCTTATGTTCCAGCGAGTCCTTGTGTGGAGCACTGTTCTTGTCACAATCACCCGGTGGCTGGGTTTTTAATGCATTGTCAGGACAGAGGAATTCAACGGATTTCAGATATTGGAATACTTGAGCAAAGCCCCACCAAGCTGGTGCTTACAGGAAATATGATTCAGAGACTATTGAAATATGACTTTGTCACATATGACGGTTTGGAGTTATTGAATTTAGCCAACAATCGAATCGATTACATTGACAATGAAACTTTTCTCAGCTTAAGCAATTTGAAAAAACTTTATCTCAACGGCAACAGAATTGAAACCCTTTCCGCGACCATGTTCATTGGACTCCACAACCTTGAATACCTATATTTGGAATATAACATTATCAAAGAAATTGTTCCAGGAGCTTTTAATCCTTTGTCTAATCTGAAACTCTTGTCTTTGAATAACAATCTGCTGACTAGTCTGCCATTGCAGATATTTCGCAATGTGCCCCTCACCAAACTGAACCTGAGAAAAAATCTGCTCATGCACCTGCCTGTTAGCAACGTGCTGGACCAGCTTGACTCTTTAGAGCAGATTTATTTAGAGGACAACCCCTGGGACTGCAGCTGTGACTTAGTCAGTCTCAAACAGTGGGTTGAGAAGCTGAGGAAGGACACAGTCATAGGTTCCATTTTGTGTCACACACCGAGAAAAGTGGCGAAGGCTGAGCTGAGAGCCCTCAGAAATGAGTTGCTGTGCCCCGGCCTAGTGACCTACTCCTTGCCCACGGACGAGGACGAGAGCGTGACAACCACAGTGGCGACTGACGGCGCTAGGAGCGGTTTCTTCAGCTCCATCACAGACTCAGTTCCACTCTCCGTTCTGATCCTTAGCTTGCTCGTCATCTTCCTCATGGTCATCTTCTGTTCGGCGGGGATCGTGGTTTTCCTAGTGCACAGACGGCGAAGGAGGGTGAAGAAGAAACAGGCGGAGGAGCAGCCGCGGGAGAGCAGCAGCCCCATCCACCTGCAATACAGCATGTACGGCCAGAAAACCACCCACCACACACTGGCGCAGAGGACCGGAAGCACCGTATACGACGAGCGCTCACACAGTCCCATTGTCCAGATCTGCCGCAACCCCACCTACTGCACTCAGCATAAAGAATATGAGACCGACCTCAATGAACTGGACGAACCAAAGCACATCTGTCGTAGCATCATGGAGACAGAGAATACCTCCCCTCTCACAGGCTCTAATTTGAAGTTCAGAGCTGTGACGTCAGAATGCCCAACTGAGTTCGTAACACTCGGAGATGCGAGCTCCCTCTATAAAAACATACTAGAAAGGGAGAGGATTAGGGAGCTGCAGCAGCTCGGAATTACTGAATACCTCAGGAAAAACATGTCCCAGCTGCAACCAACGGTAGAAGTGCCGGTCCCAGGATCAGGACACCACGAGGAACTGAAATTAATGGAGACTATTATGTTGTCGAGACCGCGGAAGGTCATGGTGGAACAAACTAAAAATGAGTACTTTGAACTCAAAGCTAACCTACACACCGAGCCAGATTATTTGGAGGTTCTGGAGCATCAAACTGCATTTACCTGATATAATAATACAATTAATGGTTTTATATTCAGCTCGAGAAGTGCCTTGTCCAAAACTGCCATCTTATATTTTCACAGTCTAAGACCTACAGTACATATCCCACAGCGGTCTTGGACACACAAGTCATTTGTAGCACAGAATGTACTGTATAATTATCTATTTTTTTTGTTATTTTGTTTTCCTATAGATAGACCGCACTTGAAGTTGCTGATATAACAGATATCTTGCCCAAATGTAATTATTGGGAAGGCAAATAGGTACTGCGGGGGTAAGTTTTTGTTACCAGTTCAGCTTAGATCTTTGGCAGGCCTCAATGTTTTGCATCAACTCTGTCAGGCTGTTTCAATCATATGCCATAATCAGCATGCTCAATGTGCCGTAGACTTAACAAAATGCCAACATGTATTCTGAGTCGCAATGATGGAGTGCACATTAGTCCTGTCGTTCATTAGATTTAGCCCTTGCATTATTTCAATACCACATTTTGTATTCCACCCAGTGGGAACGTGTTTAAACAAATCCATTTTCTCAAAACATAGCACTTAAAAGTCCCAGTACATATATAAATCATATCTTGTATCTGTAAAGAAAAAAATGTATTGCACTAATCAAATGCCATTTAAAAGATGGTGCATGACAATCAACTTACCGTTCAACAACCATTTCTGCTAATCGTTGTTCCTTCCTTGCTACTGAAGGGGACACAACTACTGATGTGTATAAGAACCTTTTGTTTGAGTGTAATTTTTACAAATCAAAACCGACCAGTTTCTCTCAGCATGATAAATGTTCAGGATATATGCGTTCACTTTATTATTCTGATTGAGTAAGCAACCCCGTTCAACTCTGAAAATGTTTCATGTCAACTTTATTTTTTACCAATGTAGATGGAATTATTTATTCTGTAAATGTTGTAGTATATGTCACACATTCTATGTTATTTTGTGCCTTCGGTGTTGTGCAGGTGAAAATGTATTAAATGTAAATAAAGAATTGCAATAATGCAAACTTTGAACAATTAAGATGCAGTACAATAGACAGACACGCTCTTCAGTCCTCCAAACAGATTGCGTGCAGGTTTATTCCAGAGCCTGTTGCAAAAAGATGACTTTCTGTCATTATCAGTTGAACATAAAAGTGACCAAACATCTAATAGTATAGCACATTGCATGCTCAACAGGGGCGTGGGTGAAATCATGATGCTATCCTGCACAGAGGGCACCTAAGATAGTAATGACATTACATTGTTATTCACACTCTTATGCATGTCCTCAATGCTGCTGCATGTTTTGTATTCCTCCCATGGACATGCAGTACAGCACAGCACAACATTATATACCATCTGTGTGCTTGTTTGAATAAATCAATCTCATAGGTAGGTACATCCCTGTCATTTTACACAAAGTAGAATTTCAAATGAATTGCTATATACAGTGGGGCAAAAAAATCTTTAGTCAGCCACCAATTGTGCAAGTTCTCCCACCTAAAAAGATGATCATAGGTACACTACAACTATGACAGACAAAATGAGGGAAAAAAATCCAGAAAATCACATTGTAGGATTTTTTATGAATTTATTTGCAAATTATGGTGGAAAATAAGTATTTGGTCACCTACAAACAAGCAAGATTTCTGGCTCTCACAGACCTGTGACTTCGTCTTTAAGAGTCTCCTCTGTCCTCCACTCGTTACCTGTATTAATGGCACCTGTTTGAACTTGTTATCAGAATAAAAGTATCAGTATAAAGTCCACAACCTCAAACAGTTCCACTCCAAACTCCACTATGGCCAAGACCAAAGAGCTGTCAAAGGGCACCAGAAACAAAATTGTAGACCTGCACCAGGCTGGGAAGACTGAATCTGCAATAGGTAAGCAGCTTGGTTTGAAGAAATCAACTGTGGGTGCAATTATTAGGAAATTGAAGACATACAAGACCACTGATAATCTCCCTCGATCTGGGGCTCCACGCAAGATCTCACCCCGTGGGGTCAAAATGATCACAAGAACGGTGAGCAAAAATCCCAGAACCATGCGGGGGGACCTAGTGAATGACCTGCAGAGAGCTCAGACCAAAGTAACAAAGCCTACCATCAGTAACACACTACGCCGCCAGGGACTCAAATCCTGCAGTGCCAGACGTGTCCCCCTGCTTAAGCCAGTACATGTCCAGGCCCGTCTGAAGTTTGCTAGAGAGCATTTGGATGATCCAGAAGAAGATTGGGAGAATGTCATATGATCAGATGAAACCAAAATAGAACTTTTTGGTAAAAACTCAACTCGTCGTGTTTGGAGGACAAAGTATGCTGAGTTGCATCCAAAGAACACCATACCTACTGTGAAGCATGGGGGTGGAAACATCATGTTTTGGGGCTGTTGTTCTGCAAAGTGACCAGGACGACTGATCTGTGTAAAGGAAAGAATGAATGGGGCCATGTATCGTGAGATTTTGAGTGAAAACCTCCTTCCATCAGCAAGGGCATTGAAGATGAAACGTGGCTGGGTCTTTCAGCATGACAATGATCCCAAACACACCACCCGGGCAACGAAGGAGTGGCTTCATAAGAAGCATTTGAAGGTCCTGGAGTGGCCTAGCCAGTCTCCAGATCTCAACCCCATAGAAAATCTTTGGAGGGAGTTGAATGTCCGTGTTGCCCAGCAACAGCCCCAAAACATCACTGCTCTGGAGGAGATCTGCATAGAGGAATGGGCCAAAATACCAGCTACAGTGTGTGAAAACCTTGTGAATACTTACAGAAAACGTTTGACCTCTGTCATTGCCAACACAGGGTATATAACAAAGTATTGAGATAAACTTTTGTTATTGACCAAATACTTATTTTCCACCATAATTTGCAAATAAATTCATAAAAAATCCTACAATGTGATTTTATGGATTTTTTTTCTTCTCATTATGTCTGTCATAGTTGAAGTGTACCTATGATGAAAATTACAGGCCTCTCTCATCTTTTTACGTGGGAGAACTTGCACAATTGGTGGCTGACCAAATACTTTTTGGCCCCACTGTATATCCACACAGACGCACACACCGAAAATCTCTTTAGTGTCAAATTCGTGCTCAAGCCTGGCTTCCCTAGTCACTCCCTCATCGCCCAATATGGCATGTCAAGTCTTTCCAGTTCTCTGCCATGCAAACACAAGATTTCCCCCTTGCATTATTGGACCCCCTTCTGAGATTGCTTATCCACAGTGCTTAATTACTGCACAACACTGGGGTATAGCAAATTCCCTCTGTACTGCTCCACACGACTTCCATGTCCATCCTAGCTGGTGATTTAGTAGGCTGTTCCGGTGCTTCCATTATACATCATAATTGGTAGAACTAAAACTGTTCACACGGCCCCCTCTCTGTGAACTGGGGTTGGAATACGGACAGAGTGGTAAAGGCTTGGGATTTTCTCCTTTGAGAATTAAGGGAAATGTTCTCCGGTCGGTCGTTCTCTGTGACGTTTACCAAAGTGCAAAACAATGTTCACTTTGAAGGCCAATATTTTCAGTATTTTGTGCTCGTGAAACCGTCGTGGGTGTTAGTATTTCAGCAACGGAAGTCGAAGTCAGAGGTCGAAACGGCTCAACATACAGTGTGCCGATAGGGGAGTTGAAAAAGTGTATTTTATGTCAACATTGGAGTAGAGATAAAATATGTATGCAGTGATTGTCTAACTGGCTCCACCTTTAGTCTATATGAAATGAATCCAGCCCGATGCCTATTATGGATGACGAAGCATGACGGAGCTAACAATGGAAAATTCTAAACGTGTGCAGCAGGTACAGTATATTATTTCCAGATACTACATTTTGGTGCAAACTAGCATGTACAGCCCTACTCTTTTTCACACTATATTAGACATGGAATACAAAACCACGATGACTTACTCCTGTGTGGTGAAAAATGACACCAAAGCACATATTTCATGGGAGGAGACCACGGCACATGGAACGTCACAGTCATGTTTACATGGTAGTTGAAACTTCAGCTACTGTCGTGCCGACAGTTCAGTCTTTGGAGGACGTCACAAAATATACGTACTATAGGCACTGACAGCCTGGACTGCACGAAAAGCTGGCATTCATTTTGGAACACACACCAAAATGTAAAATCAATCTTACATCACATTTCTTTTCATCGAGAAATAAACTATTGTTCCCCCATGTCAGAGTAACTACATGAAAGTATCAGTGCTGAATATCTTACCCCTTAGCCCCCTCTCCTTTATACTCAAAGGTACATTTTATTTCAGTAATAGACCGACTTGAACAGCTAGCCAAAGTCAATCATATGAGCCATAGATAGATTGGGATGTGAAATTGCCAACCCATTTGCTAATAGCAACTTTTCAGATAATCCACAGTGGATCTCTGGACATTAGACTTTGTAAATTAAGTAATGCCCGCTGGCCAATATCTTGTATTTACCATTTTGTATTACAGAATGCCCTCTGCTCTGCAGTTTTGAGCAGTACACTGGTGCCTATAGTTCATCTACGACCCAGCTGAGAGTTAAAGTATTTGTACGGTATCACTGCTCTCAGTGGTGTAGAGAAGCGAGACTCATGACCCCAAATGTAACTGTGAATTATGAATATTTCGTCTTTTGGTTTGGACAAGAGCACTCTACCAGAAATGGTCTAGTCGGATTATGTAAACCTTTGAAACCAAGTCACCAGGGTCACTGCTGTTTATATACTCCTACTTAACAAAGTTAGCAGAACATCAACGTTTCGCATCCAGTCACAAAACAGACAACTGAATTTGAACCCCGGTAATATAAGTGTATATACGGCCAATTTAGAGGTTCGTTTGGAGGTGATGTCACCTCATTATTTGTAGAACGCTCCGACCTTGCACCGCAGTAAACATACTGAAAAAGCTATTTTTAGCCACTCCAAAGCGTCAGTCGATACGATACACTTTTTATGCTTGAATTCATCCATTGAAGTGAATTCCACAGAGGTTTCATTCGAACACATGATTGATTTTCATCTTGCCCATGAATAGTTCAGGCTATCAACAGCCCCTTATATAGTAAGCTAATGAATCCATAGCCTTTAGTGAAGCCAAATGCATGCACGCATTCAACATGTAACGTATGCCGCCACAGGGAACCTTCATCAATATATAATGATAACCTTCACATGGGTTCTTTAACCTAGAGGAGTAGCTAACATCAGCTCGATATGGATTCGTTTACACACAGCATAAATCCATAGAAATGTTGGAAATATTCATAGAACACTATTTTCAGTACCCCCCCCCCACACACACATACACACACACACACCCTGCATCTGTACGACATTAATATACTTAGAAGAAGCACCCGCAGCTACTGATATGGCTGAAACAATGCACACGTATCACATATTGTCTTGTTAACCTGTGGTTCATAGATCACAGCCTTGCATGTGCAAAGCTTCCATGACCCACATGAAACATCTCTCTCCACATTGTAAGCTGTGAAAGAAAGACTCATACGTTAACAATTATCCGTCCGTAAGGACTGACTCTAGTGTTCGGCCTTGCGCATGCTACAATGTTCTACATGTTCAACTTAATGTGCATTCGTGTACGATATGCCTGCCCACGAGGAGACAGAAGTCACATTGCTGAAGACAACACCCTTGCCCTCTGCTTCGAAACAAGACATTGCTCATAAGATCAAGATCAAACAGTGGAACTATGACCCACAGTGTTACCCACAGTGTTTCTAATATTACAAGTGCAATGATCCACTTAGACGAGGTCTGGATTTGGATTCTTTTTCAAATGATCACTGATGCTCTTTCACGGCTGAGACCGGAGAGTGAAAAGCACCCGTTCTTATACACAACCGATGATGCAATTAAATGTTTAATGGTTTGCCAACATATTACTATCTGTGCTTGCTCCCAGCTTTCTCATTCATCTCATTCACAAGCCACAGTCACACACAGCACAAAGACATGGCTTGCATCTCTCTCTCTCTCTCTCTCTCTCTCTCTCACTCTCTCTCTCTCTCTCTCTCTCTCTCTCTCTCTCTCTAATGCTTTGTTCTTTCTGTTTTTGGGGGTGTGGATGTTGAGGCTTTCTGTATGGGGAATGCTCATTGCTCTGCAGCAATCTTCTGCCGAACATGCCTGAGATCTTGTCTGTGTTTCATCGCTTTTGAGGAATCCGTCTTTTTCGATATTTTCAATAGTATTTGACCTGCAGCAACCTGAAGCAGGATTGTACATATCTCTTCTCTTTTGAAACAGCTAACCCTGACACATGTATGTAGTTTGTAGATGTAGAGGGTTGAATGTATTGTTCGTTTTGAGCATTGCTTTAGTGTCAACCTATGCAAAAGCTAAAGGTTGAAGTCATTAGAGTAATATCTGACCAATGTACTGTACTGTGTGGCCTTCAATTGTCTTACCTTCAACAATAACATGTTGTGTCCTTTTTAGTCTGTATTTTTGTCCTGACAAAAAGGAGGTGACATTTTGGTGAGGCGTGCATGACTCATCCCAGATGTTCCAGCTCGTAATCACCATTGTCACTCACCTCCGTGTTGCCGAAAGCTAAACTGTACATTTTCCTTGAAACATTTTTCACTTGTCTATTTCTACATCTTGGTATAGCTTAATACTTGTGTTGTTGTTTAATAGCTTAATACTTGTGTTGTTGTGATAATAGTTATGTAATTATTCACCTTGGCCCTTAAAATGTAACTACATTACGATAATTCAAACATCCTATGTGATGTGTCTGAATCTCGGATAACCTCACTGTGTTTCCATACATGTCATTTGTTATCAGCCTCGGGAGTCGATGCTTGCTTCCCTATTCCCATGTCAGCCACCCAGCCCTATTAACCACGATGCACAATGAAAATGTGTACACACACGCGCCATTCACTTTTGTTGGCATGCTGATAGTAATTTTATAATGAGCAGCCCTCAGGAACACAATGGTACTCTGTCTGGCATCATATGGATTCTGTGCATTTCACATATAATTTGCTAGATTAGCAAGCAACCACTATGGAGCACTATAAAAACAGTGTTGTATGTCACTTGTGCTGCCACATTCATACTGGCTGGACAGCTAGAATCCTCGTTATCTCACAGTACTATCTCAGTTTTTCGTTTTAGTCCATCATATTTGTTGCTCCCTGCATAAGTTCAGAGTGAATGTCTCTTTGAGCGTATGTAGCTTTAAGCATCAAGGGTCCCCGCTATACGCAGTACTTCGTTCATCACAAGTCACAACAATGAAGTCAGCCCTCAACCTGTTTAGAGACCCCCAGATTTCACTAACAGTTTCATTTACTCTCTCTTGATAGAGACGGATGTATAAGTAAGGAACAACGCTAGCCTTCCTGTGCCATTGTCACTTGTAAACGTGTTCTACCTACTCGCGTCCCATTTAGTGTAAACATCCCCCAACCGACTGGCGTGTTGTTGTGTTATCCAGGGGGCAACGAGTGGTGAGGAATGAGGGCTCAGCTTTAGTCTACACCATCGCGAGTTTCAGCTTGTTTAGAGATTAATGGTTGGGCCTCGCTGCTACATGGCCTAGTCCATATCCTGCACAGACAGGCACCATCAGGCCCCCCCTAGTTTGACATTCCGCCATGATAGAAAAAAAAACATGTGTTCTCTATACCGCCAAAGCTCTCAGCTGAGTTTAATTTGTTCATGATGAGGCAGTTTGAGGAGTAAGCTGGAAGTAAAAGGGGGCTCTTGTCGAGAGTGATGATGGACTTCACCGTTTTTGTACGCCCGTACACCTCATCTGACTCTTAGCATTGTGAATCATGGTTGCAAAGCTGCGTACTCTCTAGTTCTATGTGGTTGCACACAGCCCTCAGAAGTATAACTTTTCTGGCTCATCAATTAATGATATGACCCTCGATTCAGCTCTCAAAAGGCTTTCTGACCTCCACAGCTTACATGCAATGTTCCCAATGTAATCTTCTCTACTCTCTTCACAGACTGATTTCAAGACTTTTTTTGAAAGACAACTGATTTGAAGTGGCAGGTCATTTCCTGCCTGCGACACCCAGGCCTTTTCTTCGGAGCCAACCTGATTTGAATGTGGTGTGTGCACCAGGGTGAAGAGGACACGGTTAACACCGTTGACACTGTCCTGACATCCATCTCCGGCTGTGTTCCACCCCCTCACCTCCCTACCACCCCACTCTCCTCTGTAGCCACTCTTCTCTGCTGGAGACTGGCCTGTCTGGTCTGTGATGGCGGCAGTGAGAACCAGAGTTAGACTCCTCCTCTACCCTCCTCCACCAAGCCCCATGCCCCACCTCTGCTGTGTTTTCCACCCCACCCCCTCCCCTTCCCACCAACCCACTCATCTCCTCTGTAACCCCTCTTCTCTGCGGGAGACAGGCCTGTCAGGTCTGTGATGGCTGTAGTGAGCACCAGTTAGACCCCCCACCCCCGCAGTTTGAGAAAGCTCCACGTGGACTGTCTGCTCTGTCATCCCCCCGAAGCTATTTTTAGCTGCCTCACTGCACCTTCAAAATGAGCTATAACCTCCCCAACTTAAATTGAATGTGATCATGCAGTCGCGGTGCCTCTTCGAGGAGTTAGATTGGTGAGCTCTCCTTGAGATACAATGGTGGAAGGTCGTCGACTCTAAATTCCTTTGCAACGTTGGAACTTGTTTGGCATCTCTTTGTGTACTGTACCTCACGCAGTCGAAATAACTTGGGCACGTGAACAATTTGTAAAACCGTACTCTAAGCTGTTCAGACATCTCAGCGTTCCTGTCACCTTGAGAATGTTCCACTGAGGCCTTTTCATCCGTCAGTCATAACATAGTTTTCCTTCCTGTAGCCTTGTTGTCAGCTATTAGACTATGGTGAGACAAGGAAGGTATTTGACATGTGTTTGGAGTGCGTTAGCGCCTGAGAACACAAATGTAAGTTTGACCTTTGTTTTAGTATCAGCATTATTTTATTATTTTTGTCTCCAGCTTGGAGGCACATGTATTTTGGGATGTGTTCTGCTCTCACAGAATGAGCTGATGTGCAACAACCCTAAGAAAGAATATGTGTGTATACTCATTGGA
Source organism: Oncorhynchus masou masou (assembly GCF_036934945.1). Classification (NCBI taxonomy): domain Eukaryota; kingdom Metazoa; phylum Chordata; class Actinopteri; order Salmoniformes; family Salmonidae; genus Oncorhynchus; species Oncorhynchus masou. The sequence continues at coordinate 20,976,743 of NC_088218.1, forward strand.
CGGCTTGGACAATACAAACTGAACCGCTAACTGAGGCACTGCAGGCAAACGGAGAATGTCTGATAGAGCCTCAATGGTACAAATCTATTCAGGTAGAAACTGAATATGAAAAATGGACTCAATTCTCTGTCATGTTAAATAGAGAACTGTGTCCTTGTCAGTTTCCCAATTATATCAGCAACAGTATGTAACATTTCTCCTGCTAAATATGACCACATTTGGGATTTCTCTTCTTCACATGTGCTTGCATCTCCATACCCAGTACCCAAGCCCACTCATTTCTGTGAAACACTCTACATCACAAATGTTCAGGCAAGGCATGGCTGTGTTATCCTGTCAGCTGTAAGGCTGCATTAATGTTTCGCAGGTGTGCCTCATATTCAACTAATGACAGCTGCCCTTTCATAGAAGAACAAAGGCTAAATCCCTTGGGGAGATCTCATCCACAAATCACATGCCCAAAAGGTATCTCCTGTGCCCAACATAGAAGATGTACTGACTTTACCTCAAGACACCAAGAAAGACTATTACAGATGGTTGTGTGGTATATTTTAAGATAGAAGAAGAATATAGGTCCAAAAATAACAGCCCAGAGGGAAGGCAAGCAGATGTGTACAGTACATCACATTCATTCTGTGTTGTTCGGGTCAGTGGTGACGGAGAGATAGCAAATCAACTGTGGGAAAGATAATCCCATGCATTCACTTTGATTTACATAGCAATGTATGCATTTTTCAAAATACGCATGACTAAATGCTTCCTCAAGATAATTTGTTAGGTTATAAATGAGATTTGAATGATGCAGCAAAAGGTTTCTTCCATTTTTTTTTCTGCTCGCTAATTTCTTGACGGACGTAGTTTATTTCAGCCAAGTGGTTGTGAGAGTTTGAGGTGTTATGTGGAGATTATGGTTCAATGGCGTCCTTCTTCTTTCCACCAGTTTTCTTGTTCAAAAATGATTCACATAGAAAAGTTACATTTGCAGCTTCACTCAGCTGGAATGCTGTGAAAGGAGAGAACATGATCAACGCTCGGTCTGTGTTTGTGTGTGTGGGCTCCTGTGTGTCACAGTGACGTCATTCCCATAGGTTGCACAACGGCACGTTCCCCCTCAGATTTGTCCTGTTTTAAAAAAAAACATTTCAGATGTTAAATGAATAACTAAACTTTAAATCTTGGGTTATGGTACTATAGACCAGCAGGGCAGTTCTTAAAGAATCAATGTTTTACAGTTTTCATGATTATATATATATATAATTGGCCATATAGTTATGTTTATGTTAGAGAACAATGTGTTTATGCAAGCTACTGTGTCTTCTACCGTACTTATCATATTATTTGCTGATGATACCAATTTGCTTTTATCACACAAGAATGTTGATTCACTAACTAATGAAGCCAACTCAGGCATGGTCACATTTTCTGAATGGTTTGCGATAAACAAATTATTTTTAAAATGTTAAAAATCCAACTTTATTGTATTTACTAGTAAGAATTTGAAATTTTGTTTAAAACAAAGAGCCAGTTCTAAGAGATTTCTAATAAATGAAAAGTTATTTTGAAGTGATCATATTCAATTTGTCTGCCGCAAAAGGATGAAATCTGTTCGTATCATCAGAAAGTTTATTGCTTTGGTTCAACAGGCTTGCTTCCTAACTCTATACTATAACTTAATTTACCCATATCTCATTTACTGTAATATTGTCTGGGCCAGTACATACGTCTCCTACCTACACAAATTACTCATCATACCAAACACTCACACACTCACATGCACACAAACATTTAAACCAAAAAAAAAAATAAAAAAAAAATGTTTTACGTGATTACTGATTAATAAATTTATAAATTTATGATTATTAGGTTTTGTTATCTGTTTTAACAAACCTTTTTTATTTTTCTACTTATGTATTATATATTGTTTTGTGTGGTGTGGTTTTCATATAAGCCCTTGGGCTCCCAACCACAACTGCACAACTATTTTATTTTATTATTATTTTCTGTATTGTTGTCTATGACTTGTTTTGTTTGGTGCAAAGAAATAAAATAAATTTGCATCATTCGTTAAAATATCATCTGAACAGGTAAAGGGATATGCTTAGATAACCTCAGGAGACAAATATACACTTGTTTTATACATAAAATTAGGCATAATGATTATGGCTCTAGATTACAGGAGAAGACTGTTTCGGGTGTTTGGAAAATGTTTGAAAAAACGTCCATCCTCACAGACTTCGAGCCCCCACTAAAATAATGGGTGTTTGTGTCTGTGTGTGCGTGTGTGTGCGCTCGGTAAGACTCTGTCTGAGCTCAGACTGCAACTGTATATCAACCCATATAGTCTTTACATACATCTGAATGAATAACTTCCAAATCATAATAACATTCATGTCACTTTCTACATCATCTAGCCATTTGAGAGCTTTTGGCTGTAGCCTAAATGCTGTTGCTAACGCAGTTGCCGTGGAAGGCCACGACAAGTCAGCAATGACAAAGAGGCAGCATCTCCCTGTGGAGGGACTTCATGCACTCAACATCCAAGGGATTACAGTTACATTTGAGTTACATTTGATTCACACATTCTGTGATGGATCTTGTAATTGAGTCCTTGGGAAAAAAAGGACACGTGTGTGACATGGACAGAAACTTGGCTCTTGAGTCATTTCCACGCTGTTGTCTGCCAGCAGGAAGTGGCAACATCGTCCAATGGAGAGTCTCTTGGCTTGTTTGCGGACTACTAAGTTGGAAGGTGGTCTGTGCTAAGGAAATAGGTTCAGTTAGCCATGCTGTAAAGAAGATGGACTCAACAGGTGGCATGGACAAGATGAAATACATTTTTTTAAATACATTTTTGACTAGTCATTGTACCCATGTGTTCCATTTTGCCTTATAAAGTCCACCTCGCCAGACCATGAACTCCTTTGTTTTGTTTTGACCAAACGTGGAAAAAAGTGTCCGTGTGAGGCGACAAAATGTGCCATAATGATACCACCATTGTCCTCGTCACCCACGTTACGTCCTCTGCTATCATTAGTTTGTGTTACATAATGACCTTGTGTGTTCTGGGGCTGTCACTGTCACTCTCTCTAATGGCCCTCAAGTATATACCTCAGACTCTTGCTGACACCTTGGCTCCTTCCCTCAAGGATTGACTAGCCGGTGGCTGAATAACACTCTGCTCAGTCCACTGATACCATGTCACAACCCTTCCAACCATCTATCTCATTTCCTTTACACACTCTCAAATAACTCATGTTATTAATGTGACACTGTTTAGCACACGGCTGATTGTGGTTGGTGGATTTAGCCGAGTGTCGTCGAGGGAAGTGTGTCTGCAAGAGAGTGGAAAATAAGGTTGTTTACACCTTGAGGCTCCGTTTGAGAAAGAGAGAATTGTCAATTGACACGTATGAGATCCATTTGACTGTATGTGTGTATCTCTCTGAGTTAAGCTCTGCTGTTGTGGGTAGACATTAATTGCAGGGCCTGTGCATTTCCCCCCATAAGTCTACAGACTAACTGTCAATCTGCTGTATTCCATGGTGCATATGTGCAAAGCCAAGTCCATTTCTGTGGAAATGGTCAAGAAGGTGAGGTCCCATATCAACTGTTAAAATGTAGCATGGCTGCTATATAACACGGCAAAAATAATTTTCAGAATACAACACTTTTAACAATCCAACACCGGGACCTTTATCTCCACACAATAACATTGGCTGGGTGTAATAGAGGTAGTGGGAAGGGAATACAGCAACTACCTCGCTCTCCAAACAAGCTGCTTGAATTGAGATGTAAACTGAAGTGAAAAATTAATTCAGCACCTCTCAAGAGTGCAGAGGAAGTTGACAAAAACACCTCTTTACTGATAAAACCTACACATTTCAGCACTTAGCCTTCGTCACCTTAGCCTTCATCAGGGGTTGATTAAGGCTAAGAGTCTAAAAATAAAATTAAAAGTTTGTGAAAGTTAAACTCAGAGAGTGACTGCTTCCTTCCTACATCACTCGTCAGTACAATGCAGTGCAATTTAATGAGTATAGACCAACCCGGATGGAGGATGGCACTACCTACAGCAGTCCTCTCACATTATCCTGACAAAGAGAACAGCATTTAATATTTCAAGACTGTCCTTCCTTGTAACCCCCTGAAGGTTTCATGAGGTATTAGTGGTGCCTGGACTCAGTGTATCGCTCTGGGGGGTTTGAAGCCAGATAGATACAACATCTGCCCGTTGTTTACACCTAACCTCTAAATTGCATTTTTTTTCTCCATTTGAGGTTTTCATGCTGTTCTCCTTTCAAGGATCAGACCCTTTTAAAAAAAAAAAAATTGCCTAAAATGACCTACCCAAATCTAACTGACTATAGCTCAGGACCTGAAGCAAGGATATACATATGCTTGATACCATTTGAAGGGAAACACTTTGAAGTTTGTGGAAATGTGAAAAGAATGTAGGAGAATATAACACATTCGATCTGGTAAAGATAATACCCCCCAAAAAACGAGTTTTCTATTTTCCATCATCTTTGAAATGCAAGAGAAAGGCCATAATATAATATTGCAATTTAGCCACAATTTAGATGTTGGCCACTAGATGGCAACAATGTGTGTGTGCAAAGTTTCAGATTGATCCAGTGAAGCGTTGCAATACTGGACAATATTTTGTATAAAGTCTGCACAAATGTGCTGAATTGGTCAATTGATACATTTTCAAGTACATAACTATAGAGAACATGCAAAAATGATATGGTAATACAAAGCGTAAGTTTACACACTCCCAGGAATGTCATACATGATGGATCATTAGCTTATGCACTAACTTTCACACATCTAGATGGCCAGGTGTGGAGCAAGAGACAGCAGGGGTTCAAACTGTAGAACCCAGTTTCTACATTTGAATATAAAAATGGATTTTATCAAACAAAACTATGCTATATTTTATCTTTGGGACCCTCCGGATGACAAATCAGAGCAAGATTATTGAATGTAAGTACACTATTTACCTTCAGAGGTGAATGTATCAAACCAGTTGTGGTGATAAAAAAATAAAAAATAAATTGTGCACTCTCCTCAAACAATTTTCACTGTAATAGCGACTGTAAATTGGACACTGCAGTTAGAATAACAAGAAGTCATGCTTTCTGCCCATATTAGACATGTCTATGTCCTGGAAAGTTTGATGTTACTTACAACGTCATGCTAATCACATTATCGCACGTTAGCTCAATCCTCCCGGTATAGGGACACCAATCCCATAGAGGTTCATGGGGTGGATTTAACTGGACAATACTGCAAGGTCATGAGGAACTATACAATGAACCAACAATGAGACCTCAGTTAATTAATGGGGCAATTGCTGAATTGTAATTGAAAGTCTTCTCATTGCATCCTTGGATTATTTATGAACCGATTCACACAATGACAGTAGTGTGACTGAAGTGTGCCTGTTAAGAGTTAAAACATAGGCCTACACTTTGTAGTTGTGGTTAGCTAGGTACTGTGTGTAAATTCCCGGAGCAACATGTTTTGCTCTAGGGACGAGCTGCCCCTCAGCTTTCCCACGATACCATTTAACTGTAAACATTACGAGTGAAAATGCTAACCTTACCATGGGCAAGTGAATAAATTCAGCTCTAACCCACACCAAACATTTTGAACTACATTCACTTAATCAGAGCCTGTTTTTATAATACTGCATACATGCAATTTTGTTATTACCCCAAACCCAATACTTCCATTAAGCCGTATGAAGATCGAACCTGGATATTGTATAAACAAAAGTCAACTTGGAATGATTGAACCCAGATGAGAGTGGACACACATCCAGGGAGATTACTTAAGGAAGTTGCCATAGATCTGTGTAAAAGGGGTATTAAGCACTCAGCCTTCCAGATGGCTGCTCTGTAAAAACCTATGCACAATTACCTTCCGACATCTGGGGCCCATATTAGACCCCTTCCCCCATCTCTTCGACTCTCTTCTTCCATCAAGGTTTACCTTTCTCTCTTTCTTCTTTTCCCCCAGCTTTCACAGACTTACTGCTCTTGTTTCTCTCTCCTCTGACTCCTGCCATGACACTTGTTTCAGAGCAGCAATAATATAGCTACTTCGCCATTCAAATGACAGTGTTATGTTTTACATTCAGTATGTTTCTAAGGACTTTATGTGTCCATGTTTGGCTGCGCTGGTAATGGACATGAGGCAAAGAAAGATTTATCCGGAGATAATGCAATGATCTTATCACATGAACTAACATTATTTATTTATTTGGGGATTTTTTTAAAATCTATTTGCTAATTGTTTTTTTATTTGATTTTGATTTGCATGGTTGGGAAAGGGTGCGTGTATTCGGCGCATGTGACAAATAAAATGTGATTTGATAATTCAATTGATTCACTGAACTACCTAATATAGTTGAAAAATGTATTGTATGCCGGCATCATATACAGTGCCTTGCAAAAGTATTCATCCCCCTTGGTGTTTTTCCTATTTTGTTGCATTACAACCTGTAATTTAAATGGATTTTATTTGGATTTCATGTAATGGACATACACAAAATAGTCCAAATTGGTGAAGTGAAGTGAAAAAAAAAAACTTGTTTCCAAAAAATAAAATAAAATAAAAAGTGGTACGTGCATATGTATTCACACCCTTTGCTATGAAGCCCCTAAATAAGATCTAGTGCAACCAATCACAAGTCACAGAATTAGTTAAATAACGTCCACCTGTGTGCAATCTAAGTGTCACATGATGTGTCACATGATTTCAGTGTATATACACCTGTTCTGAAAGACCCCAGAGTCTGTAACACCACTAAGCAAGGTGCACCAACAAGCAAGCGGCTCTATGAAGACCAAAGAGCTCTCCAAACAGGTCAGGGAAGTTGTGGAGAAGTACAGATCAGGGTTGGGTTATAAAAAAATATCCTGAACTTTGAACATCCCATGGAGCACCACTAAATCCATTATTATAAAAATGGAAAGAATATGACACCACAACAAACCTGCCAAGAGAGTGCCTGCCTACCAATACTCACGGTCCAGGCAAGGAGAGTATTAATCATAGAGGCAACAACGAGACCAAAGATAACCCTGAAGGAGCTGCGAAGCTCCACAGGGAAGATTGGAGTACCTGTCCATAGGACCACATAAGCCGTACACTGCATAGAGCTGGGCTTTACGGAAGAGTTGCCAGAAAAAAAGCCATTGCTTAAAGAAATAAATAAGTAAACACGTTTGGTGTTCACCAAAAGGCATGTGGGAGACTACCCAAACATATTGAGAAAGGTCAGAATGGTACTCTGGTCAGATGATTCCTTGCCATTAAGGAAAACGCTATGTCTGGCGCAAACCCAACACCACCCATCACAAAGAGAACACCATCCCCACAGTGAAGCATGGTAGTGGCAGCATCATGCTGTGGGGATGTTTTTCATCGCAGGGACTGGGAAACTGGTCAGAATTGAAGGAGTGATGAATGGTGCTAAATGCTGGGAAATTCTTGAGGGAAACCTGTTTCAATCTTCCAGAGATTTGAGACTGGGACCGTGGTTCACCTTCCAGCAGGACAATGACCCTAAGCATACTGCTAAAGTAACACTCTAGTGGTTTAAGGGGAAAAATTGAAATGTCTTGGAATGGCCTAGCCAAAGTCCAGACATCAATCTAATTGAGAATCTGTGGTATGACTTAAAAATGTTTGTAATCCAACAGAACCCATCCAACTTAAAGGAGCAGGAGCAGTTTTGCCTTGAAAAATGGCCAAAAATTCCAGTGGCTAGATGGGCCAAGCTTATAGAGATATACACCAAAGGACTTGCAGCTGTAATTGCTGCAAAAGGTGGTTCTACAAAGTATTGACTTTGGGGAGTGAATAGCATGTCTGATTTCTTGTTTGTTTCACAATAAAAATAAATATTTTGAATCTTCAAAGTGGTAGGCATGTTTTGTAAATCAAATGATACAAACCCCCCAAAAATCCATTTTAATTCCAGGTTGTAAGGCAACAAAATAGGAAAAATGCCAAGGGGGGTGAATACTTTCGCAAGCCACTGTAATACCATTTATTAAAGGTAACATTGCTTTACAATCAACAATTGTGTGTTACAATCATTAAAACAACATTCTGGAAGATTAATCAATTACTAATTTCTATCTATTTTATGGGATTCTCAAGCATTGCTTTATTCTGGTTACAAAAACACTGGGATCTGAACGTTGAGGCAAACCAAATAAAATAGCAGAAAAAATCTTAACGGGTATAGTAAGACAAACACGCTTGAGTACGGGGGGATTTGGTCTAAAAAATAAAGAAAGAGGCTTGAAGCAAACGCGTCCTTGTTTGTGCCTCGGAAAAGAAAAGAATAAATAATTTCTCAGTCACAGGAGATTACATCTCCTTGTGATGATTATAGGAGCCAGAGGAGTAAACCTATCCCAGGAAAGTGTACCACGGCCCAGATAGCACAGGTAGATGTCCTTACCCTCGAAATTAAACCACAGAGAAAAAGTCTGCGTGATCTAGCATTTATTTTAGGTTCTGGTTGATAAACAGCACACTCGAAAAGTTTAGTTGACTCAAAGTTCTTACTCAAGTTCTTACTCAAGTTTACTCTTTGCTCAGTGTGTGGTTTTAGGATAGCGGGAACATTCCAATCGAGGACCATGGTACCCCTGAGTTGATAAACACTAGTCAGAGTTTGTGAGTTCCACAATGATAAATTAGCTTTAGGACTGGAGCCTGGAACAGGAGTGTCTTCACCTACAAGAGTATTGACCCTTCTGTTCCCTGATGGCTTTCATGAAAATGGGACATTTATTCTTAGATACTTTAGGGAGTAATTGAGTCATATGTCATCAGCATTTTCATCTCAAACACCTTCCTTTGCCATATGTTTCAGTGCAAGCACCTCACAGCAGATTTCAAACATCTACATCATTGTCTATCTCTGTAATCACTAATAAAAGGAAGAATACAGAACAGACTGTAAAAGTGCAAGATCTATTTCCTTCATTAAACAAGACAACCAGCATATCATATGCCACTGGAGACATTATATTAAGCTTAATGAATTGTGTAAATATTGAACCATTACGAAATATTTAATTATTACCCAATATTGAACCATTATTTAATATGTGCAAATACCAGATCCTAATGTGATGAGTCTGATGTCTCGTATAGATCAAAGTTGGATATGCTTAAAGGGATGGATCAACATATCTGTTAATAAACCAACAGCCATGCATGCTATGCATCGCACGCTATGCACCGCACGCTATGCACCGCACGCTATGCACCGCACGCTATGCACCGCACGCTAAGCTCAGTTGCTTGTGCTGTTCATGTTGGGATGTCTAAATAACCTCCCTCTTACCAGGGTTGGGTTACTCTAAAATAGCTTTTACTCTTTGTCTCCTTTCCTTCACGAAAACAGACACATAAAGCTGTCACTCTGATTTCTTTAAACCTATCAACCGAGTAAAGGGGATGAATAGAGTGAACTGTCTATGACTGTTGAGACATGGCACATGTCTATTTCCAGAAATGGGATAGTGAGTCTGTCACGTGACTCTCTGACCTTTGACCCTTGACAGTGGCAAGAAGTAGGGAATGTGAAAGACCAAGGGCAGAGTGGGTAAATTACCCAGAGTGGGTAAAAAAGGAAATTGGTCGCAAGTGCTGGAAAAATCATTCAAAGAATAGCACATTGCTCATATCATCATAATACCCAATTGGAAGTGGATTGAAATCCAATGGAAATCAGACAGATTGTCATTCTGCACCGTTTAAATGCACCATGTAGGCAAGTCGAGGTGCATCAGCCACATACTGCAGAAAAACAACACTGAAGTGGTCAGGTTATTGTTATATTTATGTAAGCATTTAACAGATCTACTAGACATTTTAATCGATAGCTACTAGACCTTACAGCATAGTAGATCTTCTAGACTTTAAAAAAGATATCTACCAGACCTTACAGCATAATATATCTACGAGACCTTAGAATAGATCTACTAGACCTTAGAATAGATATTCTAGACCTTAGAATAGATCTACTGGGCCTATAGAATAGGTCTACTGGACCTTTTAAAATATATCTACTAGACCTTAGAATAGATCTACTAGACCAATAGAATAGATCTACTGGACCTTAGAATAGATATACTGGACCTTAGAGTAGATATACTGGATCTTAGAATAGCTCTTCTAGACCATAGAATAGATCTACTGGCCTTATAGAATAGCTCTACCAGACCTATAGAATAGATCTACTGGACCTTTTAATAGATATCTACTAGACCTTAGAATAGATCTACTAGACCTATAGAATGGATCTACTGGACCTTTTAATAGATATCTACTAGACCTTAGAATGTATCTACTAGACCTTAGAATATATATCTACTAGACCTTAGAATAGATATACTGGACCTTAGAATAGCTCTTCTAGACCGTAAAATAGATCTACTGGCCCTATAGAATAGATCTACTAGACCTTAGACTAGATCTACTGGGCCTATAGAATAGATCTACTAGACCTTAGAATATATCTATTTGACCTTGGAATATATCAAATTGGCCTTAGAATAGATCTACTAGACCTTAGAATAGATGTACTTGGCCTTAGAATAAAACAGGTCTCAAAGGACATACAAGGTGTCAAATGACCGCTTGTGCACATTGCTGAAAGTTGCTTCATAACATCCTCCAATGAGCAAGTCTCAGGTACAGTAGGACTTTTTCTGTGTCCTACAAATGCTTTAGAATAGGTTCTAGTAGCTTCGATGAGATGATTTATGCATGCAGGCCCAGTTCAGCAGAAGAGATGATATCAAGTGACAGTCCACTCTGACTAATGCATGAGTCACACCAAAGCATGTTTATTTAAGTCAGTGTAAATGTGGGCTTCTCTCATGTTGGGATTGGTTCATTTACAACAGGAATGGGCAACTTTGGGGCAGCAGTGGCTCGAGGGTCTGCATACCCACATAGCAGTCAGCGCCGGCCCAAGCCTTTTGGAAGCTCTAGACCAAATGTTGTTGGGAGCCCCAAAAACGCTGGGAGTCCAAAACATTTTTGTCCCCCCCTCTTGACAGTGAATATATATATATATATATTTACAATTTGACAGTTCATTTACTGCAATCCTTTTTATGTTGCTATGGTGTGTAGAGAAAATGTTGCAGTTTAAAGAAAGTTTACTGCAGTTCTACACATTTTGCCAAGGGGCAGAGATAAGATTTTGCAATATTATAAGTCATTTCATGCAATTCAGCACAGTTTGGCATGGGGCCGAGAAAAAAATGCAGTTTCACAGGTTATTTCCTGCTTATTATACACATTTTGCCATAGGGTGGAGACAAATGTTTGCAGTTTTAATATGATATCTGATGAGCAATGGGGCCCGGTCGGTAAATCAACTATAATTACTAGAAGTTTTGATAGCTGGTCGCTAAGACTAATTAACCAATAAAAATAAATATAAAAGTCACTAATTGGGTGGCTGTCAGTAGCTAGGTTTCCATCCAATTTGCGACAGATTTTCATCATAATATTCAAAAATTTACCTAAAACGATATGCGCATTTCCTTTGAGAGATGTTCGATACGGTGGTTATTATATCAATATTTGTGCAAAAAGGCATTTCCACCCCCATTTCTTGCATAATGTATTTTATTCGACATAAACGATCCCACCACGTTGAACAATCAAATTGTCTGTCAGCATTTATATAAGTGTAGCGACATTTCATGTTTCCATCAGCCCGGTCGTGACTTTTTTAATGAGTCAGGTACTTTAATCCACATGAAATGGCTGGATGGAAATGTGCTTAGTGACTGAGAGAAACTGCTGATGAATTTAATCAGAAAATAAATTGTAAAAATAGATTCTTCACCCAAAGCTTAACAGCGGCTATTATTCCAATGTCGTCACTCCACAGCCACTTGTACGCTACAACTGGTGTCACGTTGTTCGTAATAATGATGGTCGGACCAAGGCACAGTGTACGTAGAGTTCCATATAATTTTAATGAATAATGTGAAACTTAAGCAAATACAAACAATAAAGAACAAACAAACCGTGACGACAATGCAGTGCTAACAGGCAACTAAACATAAACAATAACCCATAACCCACAGGGTGGAAAAAATGCTACTTAAGTATGATCCCCAATTAGAGACAACGATAACCAGCTGCCTCTAATTGGGACAAATCACCAACATAGAAAATCAAACCTAGAACCCCACATAGAAAATATGAACTAGAACAAAAACACGTAGTCATGCCCTGACCTACTCTACCATAGAAAATACAGGTTTTCTATGGTCAGGACGTGACAACTGGTAACGGTAAGCAAGTCTATTACTACCCCTGTATGTACCCTAGCCTACTCTGGATGGAGGCCAGGTACAGAGTCCTTCATGGGAACTTCCTGGTTGTGTAAACTTTGGGCAATGGGCGCCATAACTCATGTTTGAGGGGAAAAACAAAAACAGATCAGTCTCCTGGCTGTGACTTAAACCAGACCCCACCACTCCATATGACCACATAGACCCACTGTCGACTGTAAACATTGTCCATTTTTAGAACCGTTAACAGTCGACATGAACCAGAACGCGGTTTAAAACCTTGTATAAGGGAACAGTCTGATCTGATCTGTGAAGCACTATTAGATCCTGTTTTATTATTGTAATGGCACTTTAGGAAAAGTTATGATAAAATCAGAACTGTCATCCAATGGTGATGAATGCAAAGGGAAATGGTTTATTCTTGAGGTTTGTAATGATTGTTGCTTTAGCTATTAAAGGTGCAATCAGCGGTTTTAGTAAAAAGCTGATGGAAGGCCTGTAGAAATGTAGGCCAAGCACTCTAAAATTCATAAACAGAGCTATGGACTGACCATCAAATATACAGTGCCTTCAGAAAGTATTCAGACCACTTGACTTTTTCCACATTTTGTTACGCTACAGCCTTATTCTAAGGTCGATTAAATACAATTTTAAAAAATTCAGCATGCTTTACAATAACCCATAATAAAAAAGCAAAAACAGTTTATTTTTTATTTTTGCAGATTTATTAAAAATAATAAACAGAAATACCTTATTTACATAACTGTTCAAACCATTTGCTATGAGACTTGAAATTGAGCTTAGGTGTATCCTGTTTCCATTGATCATCCTTGAGATGTTTCTAAAACTTGATTGGAGTCCACCTGCGGTCAATTCTATTGATTGGACATGGTTTGGAAAAGCATATACCTGTCTATATAAGGTTCCACAGTTGACAATGCATGTCAGAGCAAAAACCAAGCCATAAGGTCGAAGAATTTGTCTGTGAAACAACTTCTTCACAACTGAAAGTGCATCGACCATCTATAATGAAAGCATGACAATTGTTGTTGTCCTCTAGATTTACGATAAGGCAACAAACGCATATGCACACACACCCACACATATACCCACCCACACACGTACAGTGCCATCAGATATTATTCAGACCCCTTGACTTTTTCCACATTTTGTTTAGTTACAGTCTTATTCTAAAATGGATGAAATAAAAATATATCCCCATCATCATTTTTTACTTTTTTATATTTCACCTTTATTTAACCAGGTAGGCTAGTTGAGAACAGGTTCTCATTTGCAACTGCGACCTGGCCAAGATAAAGCATAGCAGTGTGAACAGACAACACAGAGTTACACATGGAGTAAACAATTAACAAGTCAATAACACAGTAGAAAAAAAGAGAGTCTATATACATTGTGCACAAAAGGCATGAGGAGGTAGGCGAATAATTACAATTTTGCAGATTGACACTGGAGTGATAAATGATCAGATGGTCATGTACAGGTAGAGATATTGGTGTGCAAAAAGAGCAGAAAAGTAAATAAATAAAAACAGTATGGGGATGAGGTAGGTAAAAATGGGTGGGCTATTTACCGATAGACTACGTACAGCTGCAGCGATCGGTTAGCTGCTCAGATAGCAGATGTTTGAAGTTTTTTGAGCGAGATAAAAGTCTCCAACTTCAGCGATTTTTGCAATTCGTTCCAGTCACAGGCAGCAGAGAACTGGAACGAAAGGCGGCCAAATGAGGTGTTGGCTTTAGGGATGATCAGTGAGATACACCTGCTGGAGCGCGTGCTACGGGTGGGTGTTGCCATCGTGACCAGTGAACTGAGATAAGGCGGAGCTTTACCTAGAATGGACGTGTAGATGACCTGGAGCCAGTGGGTCTGGCGACGAATATGTAGCGAGGGCCAGCCGACTAGAGCATACAGGTCGCAGTGGTGGGTGGTATAAGGTGCTTTAGTGACAAAACGGATGGCACTGTGATGAACTGCATCCAGTTTGCTGAGTCGAGTGTTGGAAGCTATTTTGTAGATGACATCGCCGAAGTCGAAGATCGGTAGGATAGTCAGTTTTACTAGGGTAAGTTTGGCGGCGTGAGTGAAGGAGGCTTTGTTGCGGAATAGAAAGCCGACTGTAGATTTGATTTACACATAATAACGGAAAGGAATTGTCCATAGAGCTCTGAGACAGGATTGTGTTGATGCACAGATCTGGGGAAGGGTACCAAAACATTTATGAAGCATTGAAGGACCCCAAGAACTCTGTGGCCTCCATCATTCTTAAATGGAAGAAGTTTGGAACCACCAAGGCTCTCCAAGAGATGGCCGCCCAGCCAAACTGAGCAATCGGGGGGGAAGGGCCTTGGTCGGGGAGGTGACGAATAACCTGGAGGTCACTCTGACAGAGTTCTAGAGTTCCTCTGTGGAGATGGGAGAAACTTCCAGAAGGACAACCATCTCTGCAGCGCTCCACCAATCAGGCCTTTATGGCCAGACGGAAGCCACTCCTCAATAAAAGGCACATGACAGCCCACTTGGAGTTTGCCAAAAGGCACCTAAAGACTCTCAGACCATGAGAAATAAGATTCTCTTGTGTGATGAAACCAAGATTGAACTCTTTGGCCTGAATGCCAAGCGTCACATCTGGAGGAAACCTGGCAACATCCCTACGGTGAAGCATGGTGGTGGCAGCATCATGCAGTGGGGATGTTTTTCAGCAGCAGGGACTGGGAGACTATTCAGGATCGAGGGAAAGACGGAGAAGAATGGGAGAAACTCACTAAATACAGGTGTGCCAAGCTTGTAGCATCATACCCAACAAGACTCGATGCTTTCATCGCTGCCAAAGGTGCTTCAACACAGTACTGAGTAAAGGGTCTAAATACTTATGGAAATGTGATATTTCAGGGGGGATTTTGTAAAAAATGTGCAAACATTTTTAACAGATTTTTCTATGTCATTATGGGGTATTGTGTGTAGATTGATGAGGGGGGAAATATTTAATGCGTTTTAGAATAAGGCTGTAACATAACAAGATGTGGAAAAAGCCAAGGGATCTGTCTGCATACTTGCCTTCAGAAACACCCCTTGACTTTTTCTACATTTTGTTGTGTTACAGCCTGAACTGAAAATGTTTCTAATAAAATAAAAACGAAAATCTGAAATGTCTTGAGTCAAAGTATTCAACCCCTTTGTTATGGCAAGCCTAAAGAAGTTCAGGAGTAAGTCACATAACTGGTTACATGGACTCACTATGTGTGCAATGACTACCACATCTCTGTACATACAATTATCTGTAAGGTCCCTCAGTCAAGAATTTCAAACACAGATCCAAACACAAAGACCAGGGACGTTTTCCAATGCCTCACACGGAAGGGCACCTCAGGAAATATTTCATTTTTTTGGACACAGATATGACTTTTTGTTGATGTTGGCACAAAACTACCTGTATACTGAAAGATGAAGATGTATTTTTAAAAACCAGTACCAAGGTACCTTCAGATGAGTCCCATGAGAGATATGGGGGTCGTAGTCGAAAACGGAGAACACTATCATGTTCGAGAGAGTTTCATCTTTCAATAGGGGTGACAGGTAGCCAAGTTTTTTTAATTTAATTTTTAATTTGACCTTTATTTAACTAGGCAAGTCAGTTAAGAACAAATTCTTATTTTCAATGACAACCTAGGAACAGTGGGTTGGTTAACTGCCTGTTCGGGGGCAGAACAACAGATTGTACCTTGTCAGCTCGGGGGTTTGAACTTGCAACCTTCCGGTTACTAGTCCAACGCTCTAACCACTAGGCTGCCCTGCCGCCCCAGGGTTAGAATATTGGACTAATAACCGAAAGGTTGCGAGATCAAATCCACAACCTGACAAGATACAAATCTGTCGTTCTACCCCTGAAAAGGCAGTTAACCCACTGTTCCTAGGCCATCATAATAAATAAGAATTTATTCTTAACTGACTTGGCTAGTTAAATCAGTTAGAGTAGTCATATTTTTGGAATGTCTCATGGTCTGACAAGGAGCTCTGCCACTTTCTGTGGTGGATAGAGATGAAGCACATGCAAGAAAACAGATTTTAACATGGAATTTTCTATTATGTTAAATACATTGATACACGGGTGAGTCAATAGACTCTGAAGGAATAAAGTATGGTAAAAAAAAAAAAAAACACTGTGGCAACACAAGCCAAAGCATAACACAATGTTCTCTCAAAATAACTTAGCCCTATTTTTAGGTTTTTGTCATATTTTTCATTGAATATGACACGTTTATTTCAGTTTACATCCTGAGCTCAGTCGTCATCCCAATTTTTGTTTTTGCTGATGACATAACTGTCCATTTGCCATGCCCTAGCCATCTTGGGTTCTGGAACAGAAGCCTGAGTCTCACTATGGCATTTCCTGTGAACACTGGTCCCCATTCATTCATAGCAAATTAACTTTGAAATCAACAGCAATGATCTACGGTCATCTGTGTGACTGCATGTGAAAGCCCCTAATGCTTATCACATCAAAAGAAGGGGAGTTCCATAGACAGGCAATGGAATGTAAAACCCTATCATGACACATAAAGTCTAGTGTATTGACGTGATCTGAGAATAATTATTGATGTTCATTGTTCTCAATGTGGGGAAAAAGTAACAGAATAACCTACTAACAGTAACACATTGAGTAGAAACTGCAATGTACAATGACCCGTTTAGTGATCTTCAATAAGATAAACATATTAAAAAACATATTAAATTGATCTTAAGTAATTACCATTTGGTGGACAATCAACATTCATGTGATTGACGTCCTACCTTAGAACACTACGGAGGACAGCAGTGTTTGATACAAGCTAATTCTCCACCGCAGTCACCGGTTACGAATTAAGACAATATGAGAACGACAAAGGGAGATATTTTCCTCAGTCTGACCCGTCAACTGACTGGTGCCTGCTCAGAGGGACACTCCAGGGGCATCTCCGAACGCTGGCATGACAAGTATTGTGCAGATCGGGCAGTTTTTTGCATAATTGCCCCGGAATGGTCTAAATGACTTGTGCTCGCCATGAATATCAATGTCAGCCATGTCAGATGACATCAGATCTGAGACGGCTTGATTTGTGTCATCCCGCTGCATAATTAAGTCAAGACGTGACTCTCTGCCTGGACTGGAAGAGTGATGTTGATGCAGACCTATGACATGACATGGCATCTTATCATATTATGTAGGATGTATAATAACCGCCTAATAATGTCACAGTTTGTGTGCTTTGAGACATTACTCAGATCATTTGCATATAGTCATTTTAAGGACTTAGCTTTCACTTATCAGTCAAATCAAGTTAATATCTTTGGGACAAAATGTGAAAAACATGTGATTTGCATTAATCAAGAATAGAATATATCTGTGGTTGCCATGGCGCGGTGAGGTCGCCTAGGCAGAGAGCTGTGTAAATATTGTACATGTTGTTGTTAAGTGTTTTTTGGTAATTCATGAATGAATTACATTTGTAAAGCACTTTCATTATACGGAATAATCTCAAAATGCATAAAATAAAAAAAATTAAACCAAATAGAAAATGTTTCACAACTAGACAGGGAAACTGACACAAAGAACACAGCTGACACTACAAGGGACAAGGACACCAAGGAGCACAGTTATAAACGGAAAGCTTTTCAAAAGAGAAAGGTCTTTAGGCATGTTTTCAATGAGTCCAGAGTCTGTGGGTCCTGCAGGTGGTCCGGGAGGGCGTTCCAGTGGCTGGGAGGCTTGTTGCATTTTTTTTAAATTATATTTTTGGGGGTTTGACTGCTCTGGGGTTTGATCACTTACATTGTGTGGTCTTGACTCTCAGAATTGCAGAATTGGGATGAAAAGTCTACCTTTTGGGCTTATAGCTAGCTAGCTATCTGGCTGTTTGGTTGTTTGGATTTAAAATAATGCAGCCACAGCTATTTTGTTTCATCTGTCGGGAAGAATAACAGTCAAGGACTGCATGCTTTGTCCAGAGGTGGCAGAGGCTCAGGGGCTGATGTTAACCACTGCCAGGATATAGTGGCTTTTTGTGCGCTTTTCATTAGCCGTGGCATCGCCCAGGTAGGTGCTACATGTTCAGACAAGGAGGACCTGTACCTACAGAGGAGTGGCTCCTATGACAGAACTGACCGTCGGCGGAAGGAGTTGTGGTGCAATAAAGAGCTTCGGGCCTGTTTGTCAGACTCTTTCATTCTCCCTGGCTTTACCATTGATGCTCCCTCTGTTGAAGTTACACTTCATTCCCAATCCAAACGATCTCCCAGCCTTTTCATCATCTGAAGCCAAGTATAGACATTGAAACCATAAGCTCGAAATTGAAATGTTTCCTTGTTAGATTTGCTCCATGCACTTTCGGGACCACAATGGAAAAAAGCCTTTGACATTGTGTTATCCCTGTCACGTTTTTAAAATGTATGTACTCTGTGTATGTTTGTTTTTTAACTGAAAATACACTCAGTGGGACTGGGAAGCCAAGGGTAGACTTAGAACCAGTGCCCTTTGAATAGTCTGTTCATGCCAACTCTCAACAAGCAAGGCTACAGGCTCTGACCTTATTTTCCTTTGACTTCTTAAGTGGAGTACATCATGCATTCATGATTATAACAGTAGGTCCTGATCACACAAAGTCTTAAAAGGTTATCTTCATCTGTAAAAAAAAATATGCAATTCTAATTTCATATTGTGATATCAAAACACTTGGGTGAGACAGAAATGAGCAAAGCCAGAGAAAGTAAACATCTTAATTCTGTTGTGCCTTTAAAAGTATAGACCAAAGCTGCCTTGAGCTATTTATAGTCATTCTATAGAGTTGTCATTGTAGTGATTTTGTTAGATATTCAAATTAACCGAGATTGTCCATCTGCAGAAACAAAACCATGTCTCCAGGGAGATGTTTCTACCTTGTATTATTGGTTCTGACAGTATTTCAAGGGAGATTCACTGCCCCCGTTGTTATTTTTATGTTAAAATGAAAAGTTAGGACCCTGTTTTGCGCCCTCGGTTCAATTGTTGGGTGCACACTATCCCTCTCCGGGTTAATTGTATAGACAAGCACACAGTGTGAAACTGGAAGAAGTATCTATGATTTTGGAGATCTCGTCCTATGTCAGAGTTTAGGAACAGTGGCTTTGAAAGTGATTCATTTTTGTGATGGATTCTACTGTTTCACAGCAGTGTGGATGGGTCCCTTGAAACCCGCCAAAGCAATGTTCACGCGGTAACTACTCCCTGTGCGCACACACTTCTTGTAGGTTTGGTTCATCAAATGGGTAAACAATAATATATGCTGAGATCGTGAATCAAATATTCTAATTGGCTGAAGATTGAGTTAAAATGTGGAGTAATTATTAATATTTAAAATGCATCTTTCCCTATGAGCACAGCAGGTACAACTTGTCAACTTCGTGCTGTGTGTATAGTTATATAATGCATGCATTATGAATGTACGCTGTGTTAAGACTTTTTCAGATGTAAATTGTTCCTCATTCTGTCGTCTCACAGGTCTTAATAGTGTCTTTCAGGTGAATTATGTTTTGAACAAGCAATTCATAATTAATTGCATTTCAAGTTAGAACAAGCTGTGATAGCCTTCAAAGAGAATTGTGTATTCTCACATTTCCTTCCAAACCTACATTTAAGACTTGTTCGGGGAGCTTTTTGGTCCTGGTAGACTGGTAAACTTAAATGTTTACAAAATTATATTTCATTTACTCTCCTTTACTTTTCAGTCAAAAAAATAGCAGCTTTCAGTTCTAGCTTTTGAACAGTTAACAGTGAAAATTAATGGTAGCATATTGTATAATTGTATGAAACATACAGAGTCATTTCAGCCAACCACAACCACAGTGAAACTGATTTTTATCCATGGTAATCTACAAGAAAGGGAAAAGGGCAAATTATATAATGGGGTTTTTTGCAACCAAGAACAAGGTCCTTTTTCATTGAGCAACACGACATCAGTTCAGCATCACAATTCTGAGGTGGAACAGAGTAAACTCTGATTTAATTAACTATGGATTAAATCCTGTGCGATAGAGACACAGAGATAAAGGAAATCCATGAAATGCATGGTCCCATTTATCATTAATGTTGTATATTTACAAACTGAAATTGGGGCCCGCAATGAGCAAAATACACTGGACACGTGCCACTCAGAATCAGCTATTTGTGCAATAACTGAACTGTAACGTCAACTAGTTGAAGAGTACAATAACCCTGTGTTGACAACTCAACCTATCAGTAAAAGGGAAATGTGCAACATGCATACCAAACAGGTCTGTGTAAAAAAACAATGTATGCTTCTCATGTATGCTTCTCATATGTTCAAGAATATCTCCATAACTAGAGTGATTAGTCTTCAATACAACAGACACATCAAAAGCAGTTATATAACACATGAAAGGAAGATATACAATACATATCAAAGCATGTTGTACAGTACTCTACACGTACATTTAAAATGTAGTACCATGATAAGCTATACTACATATCCTTCCTTCTTCCCCCAATAAGTCAGTCCAGTTTCACTGGAGTAGCTGGGCTGACATGTATTTTACATGATGCATGTTCGATGAAGTGGACACCAACCCCCCGCAATGCATATACTCTATAAGGCGAGACATGGCCCCAGCATACAGTAGGGGCCTGTACAGTAGATTAAACATGACGTCTTTCCCACTGCTCGTTGCATTTGTGCAGTGGATCACGTGTCAAGTTTCCATAGAGCGTTGGAAACTTTAATGTCACAACGTCAGGGAGAATTGATGAGAACCAGTAGGAGCCTAGATCAGGGATGGGCAACTGGCGGCCCCCTTTTAAAGACCCTCAGATCACCCCCCGCCATCCCCCAAAAAGTATATATATATATATATATATATATATATACACAGTTAAAGTCGGAGGTTTACAAACACTTAGGTTGGAGTCATTAAAACTTTTTCAACCACTCCACAAATTTCTTGTTAACAAACTATAGTTTTGGCAAGTCAGTTTGGACATCTACTTTGTGCATGACACAAGTAATTTTTCAAACAATTGATTTCAGACTGATTATTTCACTTATAACTCACTGTATCACAATTCCCGTGGTTCCGAAGTTTACATACACTAAGTTTACTGTGCCTTTAAACAGCTTGGAAAATTCCAGAAAATTATGTCATGGCTTTAGAAGCTTCTGATAGGCTAATTGACATCATTTGAGTCAATTGGAGGTGTACCTGTGGATGTATTTCAAGGCCTAGCTTCAAACTCAGTGCCTCTTTGCTTGACATCATCGGAAAATTAAAAGAAATCAGCCAAGATCTCAGAAAATAAATTGTAGACCTCCACAAGTCTGGTTCATCCTTGAAAGCAATTTCCAAACGCCTGAAGGTACCATGATCATCTGTACAAACAATAGTACGCAAGTATAAACACCATGGGACTACACAGCCGTCATTCCGCTCAGGAAGGAGACGCGTTCTGTTCCCTAGAGATTAACCTACTTTGGTGCGAAAAGTGCAAATCAATCCCAGAACAACAGCAAAGGACCTTGTGAAGATGCTGGAGGAAACAGGCACAAAAGTACCCAGCTTATTGTGCGAAGCTTGTGGAAGGCTACCCGAAACGTTTGACCCAAGTTAAACAATTTAATGGCAATGCTACCAAATACTAATTGCGTGTTTATAAACTTCTGACCTACTGGGAATGTGATGAAAGAAATTAATGCTGAAATAAATAATTCTCTCTACTATTATTATGAAATTTCACATTCTTAAATTAAAATAAAGTGGTGATCCTAATTTTTACTCAGATTAAAAATCAGGAATTGTGAAAAACTGAGTATAAATGTATTTGGCTAAGGTGTATGTAAACTTCCGACTTCAACTGTATTTTGGAACTCAGTCGGGGGCTCAACTTACTCTTGCAGGTTAGAATAATAGAATACTTACCGTTGCAAGTTAGAATAGTAGAATAATAGAATACACAAGGTGTAATTTCGAAATTTTGTTGTGAATCCACAGTTTTTCTCTTGTTATGTCAGTCACTGACAGTCACTCAATTAGCCAATGTCAGCTAACGCACATGTGGGAATGCAGACCCACGAGCAACTGTGGCCCCTCATGATGAGTTCCGATTTTTTGTGTACCCATCAAAGTTGCCCATCCCTGGCCTAGATCATGATATGATGTTTCTTTTGAGGACCAGAGAAATTATATGGTATTTATTCTACCGCGTGACCTTGTCACTACTCACTTTATATTTGTAAATACAGTCCTTTATTACTATGCAACTACTTCTATTACTTCTGATAGTGATTAATGTACTGCATTGTTGAGGGCGCTATCACATGTTGTAAACAGTGTATGTGATGAATACAATTTGATTTGATTTGATTAAGTAAAGCAGAGGGAACGACAGTGCAATTGCTGTCATTTCCCTCAGCCCCATCTCGGGTTGTGTTAATCTACTGTTTAACCTCTACTGGATCAGTGACCCCCCCTGCAGGATGGTTGAGCTAACATAGGCTAATGTGATTAGCATGAGGTTGTAAATAACAACAAAAAATCCCAGGACAGAAAGCTTAAATTCTTGTTAATCTAACTGCACTGTCCAATTTACAGTAGCTATTACAGTAAAATAAAACCATGTTATTGTTAGGGGAGAGTGCAGAATTATGAACTTGAAAATGTATTAATAAACCAATTAGGCACATTTGGGCAGAGCCCAACAACATTTTGAACAGATATCAAATGGTTCATTGGATCAGTCTAAAACTCTGCACCAAAATCTAAATTACACTGGGCTGGAATAATATATATATATATTATTATATGATATATTATTAACATATAATATATAATATATTATTCCAGCCCAGCGTAATTTAGATTTTGGTGCAGAGTTTTAGACTGATCCAATGAACCATTTGATATCTGTTCAAATGACCTTTCTCCTCCATTTCAAAGGTGATGGTACAAAAAAACAATACAGGCAGAGTTGCAAAGAAAAAGACGTATCTCAGACTGGCCAATAAAAAGAAAAGATTAAGCTGGGCAAATAACACAGACACTCGACAGAGGAACTCTGCCTAGAAGGCCAGCATGCAGGAGTCACCTCTTCACTGTTGATGTTGAGACTGGTGTTTTGCGGGTACTATTTAATGAAGCTGCCAGTTGAGGACTTGTGAGGCGTCTGTTTCTCAAACTGGATACTCTAATGTACTTGTCCTCTTGCTCCGTTGTGCACCGGGGCCTCCCACTCTTCTTTTTATTCTGTTTAGAGACAGTTTGCGCTGTTCTGTGAAGGGAGTAGTACACAGATTGGTATGAGATCAATTTCTCGTGTAGAATAGCCTTCATTTCTCAGAACAAGACTAGACTGACGAGTTTCAGAACAAAGTTCCTTGTTTCTGCCCATTTTGAGCCTATAATCGAAACCACAATTGCTGATTCTCCAGATACTCAACTAGTCTAAAGAAGGCCAGTTTTATTGCTTCTTTAATCAGAACGACAGTTTTCAGCTGTGCAAATATAATTGCAAAATTGTTTTCTAATAATCAATTAACATTTTAAAATGATAAACTTGGATTAGCTAACACAACATGCCATTGGAACACAGAAGTGATGGCTGCTGATAAAGTGGCCCTGTATGCCTCTGTAGATATTCCATACAAAATTAGTCGTTTCCAGCTACAATAGTATTTTACAATGTCTACACTGTATTTCTGATCAATTTGATGTTTTTTTAATGGACAAAACATTGAGCTTTTCTTTAAAAAAACAAGGACATTTCTAAGTGACCACAAACTTTTGAACGGTATTGTAAATATCTGGGCGAGCAATGTCAGAGCGGCATAGACTAAGATACAGTAGAATAAGGTATTTTTCAGCTGGAGGGTATGAACATATCAGAAATATCAAGACCTTTCTTTTTCACTGATCCTCATTCAAGACAGAAGCCACAATATGCTCGATGATTGCTTCAAGACTGTTTTTGGCTGTGTTGTAAATTGACAAAATTTAGTTTGTTGACGTTAGGTGAGTGGATTTTGGATCTACTAACATGAAACTTGAAAAAGTGTAGAGATTATGAAGCAATTTGCCTCTGGGAATTACTGCTTGTTTTAGGGTTATTTTGGGGAAACAGAATTAAGCTTTTTCCTCATTGCTTGCACTGAAGATTACCATGTTGGAGTCGTGAGTTGGCCAATCTAATTTGATTTAAATAACATCAATTTCCTTTTTTCCAATTTTCTAAATATTAAAATATGCATAATATTTCATCACAATCAATTAACCACAGATTAGTATGACACGCCATTGAATATACCCTTTTTTCCCTGCAGAAAAAAAATGCTTAGGGCTTAAACAGAAAAAAATTCACACTTTGAATTTACACTCATTTTAATGCGTGAACAGCCCTCAAGGGTCTAGTCCCTGAGAACATACTTAAACTCTTGTGTATCTAAGTGAGTTACAGAAGAGACTATTAGACAGGATATAAGGAGTGTTTATTAAGATTATGTTGGGATTAAGCTTGTATTTAGTTTCAGTTGGTTATGATTGAAGATACAGAATGTATCCATATCATGTTTCTCCTGTATATGTGCACTGCTATGTGCAACATAGAGGTACTTCATCTTTATAAGTCACACATCACCAGTCACACATAACCATGGTCCAATTACATTACACACATATTACACACATTTACCACAATGCCACACGATACTGTAATTGTACAACATACTCTACTCTAGGAGTCACTTTCAAAGTCACACAACCTTGTAAGACTATTGTAGACACAAGGCTGTTGGTAGGGGATCAACATTTCTATTCTCCCCACTGAAATGCAAGCCTCAAAAGGGGTTGCTGGAAGGTGAAAGTCAAAACTGAAAAGCATTCCACAGGTTCGGGAGCTGTTGGGCATGTCAAGCTCTAAACCTAGGCGGTGGCACAAAACATATACTGTGTTTCATTGCTGAGGTGTCATCTTTGTTCCAGATGATTAGGTTTTGAGGTCTCGTATTGCACTCTGTGGTTTAATGGTTTAATGGTTTGGTGAGACTTGATTTGACCCAACATGACTGAGGGGGATTCATTTTGGGTCAGATCAAGTCTCACCAAACCATTAAACCATAGAGGGGGGTGTTAAGGCACATTTAACTGTATTGACTTAAATGCCATTGGTTACCAACAATCTGTGTCTTTCCTGAATGTTATGTACTTTCCATAGTGTGGTTGAATATCAACCTAATTTTACTTGGTGTGTGTGTGTGTTTCTGTTGTGTACTGTACATTCGGAAAGTATTCAGACCCCTTGACTTGTTCCACATTTTGCTATGTTACAGCCTTATTCTAAAATTGATTATTTTTTTTTTTCTCTCATCAATCTACACAATACACCATAATGACAAAGCAAAAATTGCAAATATCACATTGAAATAAGTATTCAAGCCCTTTATTCAGTACATTTGTTGAAGCACCTTTGGCAGCGATTACAGCCTTGAGTCTTCTTGGGTATGATGCTACAAGCTTAGTGCATCTGTATTTGAGGAGTTTCTCCCGATCTTCTCTGCAGATCCTCTCAAGCTCCGTCAGGTGTGATCGGGGCGTTGCTGCATGGCTATTTGAAGGTATCTCCAGAAATGATCAAATGCAGAGGTTTGGGCTCTGGCTGGTCCACTCAAGGACATTCAGAGACTTGTCCCGAAGCCACTCCTGCGTTGTCTTAGGGTTGAGGTCCTGTTGAAAGGTGAACCTTCGCCCCTGTCTGAGGTCCTGAGCGCTCTGGAGCAGGTTTTCATCAAGGATATCTTTGCTGCATTCATCTTTCCCTCGATCCTGACTAGTCTCCCAGTCGCTGCACTGAAAAACATTCCTTCAGCATAATGCTGCCACCACCATGATTTATCGTAGGGATGGTGCCAGGTTTCCTCCAGATGTGACACTTGGCATTCAGTCCAAAGAGTTCAATTTTGGTTTCATCAGACCAGAGAATCTTGTTTCTCATGGTCTGAGATTATTTAGGTGCTTTTTCGAAAACTACAAGCCGGCTGTCATGTGCCCTTTATTGAGGTGTGGCTTCCATCTGGCCACTCTACCATAAAGGCCTACTTCGTGGAGTGCTGCAGAGATGGTTGTCCTTCTGGAAGTTTCTCCCATCTCCACAGAGGAACTCTAGAGCTCTGTCAAAGTGACAATCGGGTTCTTGGTCACCTCCCTGAACAAGGCCCTTCTCCACCGATTGCTTCATTTGGCCGGGCAGCCAGCTCTAGGAAGAGTCTTGGTGGTTCCAAACATCTTCCATTTAAGAATGATGAAGGACACTGTTCTTGGGGACCTTCAATGCTGCAGACATTTCTTGGCACCCTTCCACAAATCTGTGCCTCGACACAATCCTGTCTCGAAGCTCTACGGACAATTTCTTTGAGGTATTACAGTACCTGTAAAATGTTGGGAAATTATTAAAAAAAAATCAATTTTAGAACAAGACTTTAACTAAACAAAATGTGGAAAAAGTCAAGGGGTCTGAATAATTTCTGAAGGCTCTGTGTGGTGTGTGTGTGTGTGTGTGTGTGTGTGTGTGTGTGTGTGTGTGTGTGTGTGTGTGTGTGTGTGTGTGTGTGTGTGTGTGTGTGTGTGTGTGTGTGTGTGTGTGTGTGTGTATTTGCATTTGTTGCCTTAGCGTAAACTTAGAGGACAACAACAATTGTGCTGCTTTCATTATAGATGGTTGATGCACTTTCAGTTGTGAAGAAGTTTCACTTCTTCCACAACATGCCATTGATACTGTCACTTGTCAACATAGTAATACACCTTAATGCTGTTCCTTCAGATAACTGTGTTCCAAAGTCAAGGGTATTTAATGACAAAACATCAGATGAAAAATGCTGCAACATATCTAAGAACATAAGTCATCTTTACCTCTGCTCGCCCCTCAACAACAGTGGTGTTGGAGGTAGACAGTTGACTTTCAGAACAAAAGCACAACGATTCAAGAAGTGATTTGAAGGATAAAGAACATTTTCAAAATTCCAAATTAATTTACATTCCAAACACAAGTTGACCATCACATGCAGTCTTCTTTGCTGGGAAATAATGAATAACAAAATGTGGCTATGGATAACAAAATGTGGCTATGAATATATCATACTTGTATTGTTTGTTTGCAGATACATTTTTGTCTCTGTACATCTAGCCTATGGGCTATGTTTTGTTGCTAATCTGTGACGAGAGGTCAAAAGACACAAACTCATGTTACACTATTTTGTACAAATTTCGGTCCACACTAATGGCACTGAGCCTTCGGTCTACTGTACCTAAACTCACGTACACTGTGCACACCTAATTGCCAGGGTCAGTCTTGTCTGATTCACAATGCAAATCTAATGCACTGTGACTACTCATTTGGGCTCGAGGCTGTCCCCAGGACTCCAGGTCATTCAAGACCATTAGCATGAAAGACCAAAATACCCAGATGGACTACCCAAGTTAGAAGCTCATGATTAGGGATGATGTCTTTCTGTTGTTGTTTTTCATCATACATTAGAAGGTAATTTAATTTGGGTTTATTGGGTACATTACATTGTATTTGACGTCAAATTCTTCACAGAAAATGATGTAACCACAGTGACATGAGCTAATGTACAGTTTTGTTGTTGTTGTAAGTTTACAAATCCATGGTTCGTTCATCCGTCCTTGTTGAGATCAAGTAGCAGACAGGTCATGGAGTTTTTGCAGAGCTTGCACTAAAGCCAAGATCCTCAAGTCATGCTGACGTCTCTATACACCATGACATGATATTTTTTAATACTGGTACTAGTTTGAATGGAAAGCTGAAAGTTAGCCTATTGACTGGAGGGATTGAGATCTGGCCGGATACTCTCCTGGTTGCGTCCTCTTTGTTTTGCTCTACGTCTTATTTGCATAGACTGAACAAACAGTACTATGTGTGTCAAAACAAGTCAAACCTGAATAGCATGGTGTTAATTTATTTTCTTTCATACTTCCCCTTGCACATCTGTTAGGTAGAATACTAATTCCAACACAAAAGTGAGGAACATTGATTGATATCTCGAAATTCAGCTTGATCCTTTTTTCAACTCTGGATATCCAGCATCTACATATGTGGTGAAAAAACGCGTTTCTACGATCTGTGGTTAAAAAGATGAGAAGGAAAGTAAAAAAAAAACCATCACAGTCTAGGATTAAATGTAAAACAATGGTTATTTTCAAAAACCTGCAACAGGCTTCTAGCCCGTGAGGGTATTTTCTTGCTCTTCACGCCACTGCGAATCTCATAGTGTTTGAAAATCAATGTTTTTAAAATGTTGAAACTTTTGATGATGTCATCAAGTACAACTTTTGAACTTTATATTTTTTCTACAAAACTTAGAAATGCTCAGTTTTCACGTGTTGACAGTGGTATTGTGCCGGAGATGATGAAATTTAGTTTTAAAAGTGGTGGAGTTGACGTATAAGGGTATTCCCTTATCGACTCTTCTAATCAAATCTAATTTTATTGGTCACATTCACATGGTCAGCAGATGTTATTGCGAGTGTAGCCAAGTGCTACATATCTAACAATTCCACAACAAAACCTAATACACACAATCTAGTAAAAGAATGGGATAAGAATACATACATATACATTATATGGATGAGCAGTGACAGTGGCTAAGACACAATAGATACTGTAGTATAGAATAGGTAGTGGAGTATACAGTACACATTACATACATATGAGATAAGTAATGCGAGATATGCTAACATTCATAAAGTGGCATTATAAAAGTGACTAGTGTTCCACTCTTTGGGCGTATGAGTTTCTATTGCTGCCTCATATGTCCATGATGCAACCTAACTCTCCTCCCTATGACACCTAACATAACTTGTCTCATTATTCTAATCAAGGCGGGTCATTCAAATCGACGGGCGTGGACACTTGGGAAGGAACCCAGGGCACAATCACTATTTCAAAGAACAAAAGTTCCTTTTGCAATTAGAACATTTGAATTCATTTAATTTAAAAAATGCTTTAGCCTTTTTCAAAATCAGCTTGAAAACATAGTCTAATGTCTTATGAAAAGTCAGTCAGAACTGTGTCAGAAATACTCCGTCCCAGGGTGGCGAAATGAGACACGAGGCAAAAAAAAAAAACTTGGGAGGAACTGAAACTCGAGCGAGCTGGAGAGGGGTTGTAATTTCTCAGTGAAGTGTGTGCTCTCTTTTCCAGTGTGTTTGGGGACCTGACAGATTAAAGACCTGTATTTATAGTTGGATATCTGTGGTTTGGAAATGTTGCAAAGAAGACACCCTGTGGTGCAGAACGATAGTTGCAGATGGACACTCT
Source organism: Oncorhynchus masou masou (assembly GCF_036934945.1). Lineage (NCBI taxonomy): Eukaryota > Metazoa > Chordata > Actinopteri > Salmoniformes > Salmonidae > Oncorhynchus > Oncorhynchus masou. The sequence continues at coordinate 21,006,461 of NC_088218.1, forward strand.
GGCCAGCAGAACGTCTAAAGTAGATCTATACTGACAGTAGATGGTTCTGGGCTTGGTGGCTGGTACCTTCTATGATAGTATCTAAGAGACCTTTGAAGAACAGTGCCAGAGAAACAGGCTCCATGTGTTTGACCAAGCTGATGGACTGCTTGCGTCATCCGTCATATCTTTATTTTGGAGTGCATACATGTTTATTAAGGTGTATGTTGATGTGAATTTTGTTCCCCAAAAGATATGTAGAATAGATTATCAAGCACTCTTGAGAGTGCAGGCCTTTGTTCCAGCCCAGTACGAATATACCACCAACTATTCAGTTTGATAAGATGTGTTGGTATTGGGCTGAAATATAATCCGGCACACCTTATGTGGTGAATATGATTTTTAGTTACATCGTAAGCATGTTTAATTCCAACATGTATCATTTATTTTGTGTAATTAAACTTTAAAGCCGTGCCCAAAAAAAGGATAACAAATGTTGTAAAGCAGAGAATAGACTTTGGTTTGTTGAATAATTCAAGCTAACGTCAGACATATAAAATTCTGGAAGAAGGTGAACACCAAATGTACATCAGGACAGCAAGTTTCAACTTCCTATGGACGGTGTCTTGGCATAATGAATTGGTGGATTTGACTCGTGTACGTTTGACTTTGTTTATTATTCAAATACATTTCCATATTAGAAACGGTGGTTTGCTATTTCCAGAGCAAGCCTTACCTTTCATCTGCTAGCGTTCATGGTTGGCTATACGTTCTCAATTATGGGATGTTTTATGACTTCGCTTTTTTATATGTCTGCATTCCCGCACTCAAAAGTAAAACCAACATTGGGAAGATTTAGATTTTTGGAATCTGGGTGAAAACATGTCTTGGCTCTGAACCACTATGGCTAGTAAACATAAGGCTTGCAGATGGTCCTGAGTGTAGGCAGGTATGGTGCATTTAGCAAGAAAAGGTCTTGTTTTCCATGTCATTTTCAGTTTTGTTTGAAGAATAAGATCCTGTTGTGTGTGTGTGTGTGTGTGTGTGTGTGTGTGTGTGTCTTTGCTCTAATTTCAATAGCCCTATGATGACTGTATGCTGCAAATGTTAGCCCTCCATTGTCTCTGCACTGCTTTCTGTTGGCTTCACCATTCCTCACACTCAGCACATAAGCTGATTTTCCAGCACTGAAGAAATTAAGCTGAGGAAGATTGGGCTGTTCAGTATCTTTTTGCCTCACATTTCTTCCCTTTTAGGCACAGTAAACCCCTCCCACAATGCAGACTGATTCATACCCTGCCACCCTCTGCAACCCATATGAAGCATTATTGAGAAAGACACCACACTTACGGAGCATGGAAACTACCAGACATTCAGATATGTCTGTCTATACTCTAGAATGTGCTTTCTTTGGCAGTTTGTGATTAATATTTTGGACATTATGGAGTTCAAGGGTGTAATGAATGTTTGAACTGATCATTCGAAATTATATTCTGACTTTCTATGAATACATTACTGAACTTCTGAACATTTAGTGATGAATTCATGCATCATTGGACACCATGCAGTTACTATCAATTCAATTAACTGTGCGTGTGTGTGCGTGTGTGATGGTAGAGCATGGTACTTGCAACGTGAGGGTTGTGGGTTCGATTCCCAAGGGGGACCAGTACAAACTTGTATGCACTCACTACTGTAAGTTGCTCTGAATAACAGCGTCTGCTAAATGACTAAAATGTACATGTAAATGCAATATTTCTGCACACATGCCTGCCTGAGTGTGTATGGGAACTAGTGGGGCCTGTGCCAGGTGCACGCTGTGATTGTGAAAACGACACAACTTCTTTCTTGGTCTCATAACAGAGCTGAGACTGCTAGGCACCTTCTGGCGCTTAACAATTCATGTTTACACAGGACAAGACAATTTATGGCCTAAGACTCCTAGCTTTTTGAAAAGGGTGTCCGCAGACACGGGTGTGCCGCAACATCACAAACTACAACACACACTTGCATAAATGCACACACACGCACACACATGCGCACACACAGAGAAAGAACTGGGTTGATATTGACTTTTTTGCTGTTGTTGTGCAATCCTACTTTACTCTGTACACAAACAGCTGTTCCAGGACAAGTAGAAACCAGAGCGCTCACCTTGTGCCCACAGACACAGATTTGTCACATAATCACACACTACAACACACATAAATGCACACACGCACACACACTCTGACATACACACTTTACGTGTGCGCACACAGAGTAATGCAAACAGGTCAGAGTTTGCAGAGCATTAAGCTTGTGTGTATAGCCTTGCTAAGCCTGGCCACTGTTGCCTAAAGTGCAGCTCAGATTCCAAAGTAGAGCAGTTGAAATGAAATGCTGACCCACAAGGCTTTGTTGTTGATGAAGCAAGGTTGTGTGGGAAAAGGCTTCCTTTGTGATTTAAACATACGTCCCCAGATCCGTCACAAACAAACACAGCTGCAAGTTGTAAATATGTTGCAAAATAACACAACGTTCATTGATTTGTGGGTGTGTTTTCTTTTGTTTAATTCAGTGGAAATGGCGACTTCAAGGGGATGAAGCCTCTATGCGCCTCCGAGCCACCAACACCATGTTATTCCTTTGATATGAGTTGGGCTGTATGTTTCTCTGTGGGGTGTATAGCCCTCTGAATGATCTTGGTGTGGGTACACAAACCACTTTGTGACCAATGGACTCTGAAACACCTTCTGACCCAAGTGATGGCATTTTCATGTTCTTTAATTTGAGTTACATAGTAAATAAACATTTCAAGTGGCAACATGCACCTTGTCTGCCCGTCCGTCCGTCCACCCATCTGTCTGCCTGTTCATCTGAGTGCCCCAGTGTGTGTCTAGTCCATTGAATATACCTAATAATTTGAGAAGGAATAACATCAGATTAAGTTTCTGTGTTGCAATTCAATCTGGGTTGATCTCCCGGCCTCATAAATCAGGATGTTATTCTATTGCATTCATTATATTTTAAGTAACTTGAAGAAAATACTACGCTCTTATGTAGGTTTCATAACCAGCCATAAGATTACAGAGAATCAGACAAATGATGCTACCCTCTGCCCATTGGCTACTCTGCTTATTCAAGCCTGCCTCAAAATACTACACTGCCCCTTTAAGACATAAAAAAGCTTTTTACCTGCCTTGCTTTTGAAACATGTCTAGAAATATAGATGTTTTGTGCTCTTGTAGGAAGCAATCACTCCCCTACTGCTGACTACAAATTATATATAACTGGGCTAATTAACAAAATGTGAACATGTGGCTACATGCAGCTCTCGCTTTGATCTCAAAACAAGCGCATCTACTCATGACCGCTCATGCTGTAAACACAGTTCAGATCAAGGTAAACAGCACAGAACCATATATGGCAATGGTCGATTTGCATATAGGCCTGCTGCAGCTCTGATTGGCATGCCACACCAGTACGGGCTGAGTGATGCTGAGTGATGCCGTGTCAATGCAATATGTCTGAGTCGTGCGTTCTGCCTACAACAAAATATCTGATATTTCTTCTGCGTGGTAGTCTTGGGGCTACTCCGTGCCTGTGCGCAGCTTCGAGGGAACATTAGTTATGACCGTGTCATAACATGTTAAGATGGCGCCGAAGAAGATGGCTGACATTTTACATGCCCGTAACCAATTGTGCTATCTTGTTCATTTTTTGCATTGTTTGTAATAAGTACATTTTTTTTACTTATTTTGTAGATAATGTTGTTGCTACTGTCTCTTATGACCGAAAACAACTTCTGGACATCAGAACTGGGATTACTCACCACGAACTGGAAGAAGATTTTTCCTTTAACGAGTCTAACGAGAAAGATATACTGCTCTCCCAGGAACAGGCCCAGATCCCTGTTATTTGCGTGAAGAAAAGATGGAGGAATTGAGGGCGCAAATCGGGCTGCTTTTTGAGAATCCGTAGGTGAGCAAGGAAACTACCACTGCCATCAATTCTATTTGCTAACATGCAATCATTGGAAAATAAAATGTATTATCTATGATTACAATTATCCTAGCAACAGGTCATTAAGAACTGTAATATCTTATGTTTCACCAAGTCATGGCTGAACGACGACACGGATAATATACAGCTGGAGCGATTTTCAATGCACCGGCAGAACAGAGAAGCTGCGTCTGCTAAAACGAGGGGTGGGGGTGTCTGTCTTTTTGTCAATAACAGCTGGTGCGCATGGTCTAACATTAAAGAAGTCTCGAGGTATTGCTCACCTGAGATATAGTACCTTATGATAATCTGTAGACCACACTATCTACCAAGAGAGTTCTCATCTATATTATTTGTAGCCGTCTATTTACCACAAAAGACCAATGCTGGCATTAAGATTACACTCAACCAACTCTATAAGGCCATAAGCAAACAAGAAAATGCTCACACAGAGCGGCGCTCCTAGTGGCTGGGGACTTTAATGCAGTCAAACTTCAACCAGATTTACTAAATTTTTACCAGCATGTCACATGTGCAAACAGAGGAGAAAAAAACTCTAGACAAGCTTTACTCAACACACAGAGATGCATAAAAAGCTCTCCCCCGCCCTCTATTTGCAAGTCTGACCACAAGTCTATCCTCCTGATTCCAGCTTACAAACAAAAGCTAAAGCAGGGTGTACCAGTGACTGGTCCAATACGGAAGTGGTCAGATGATGAAGATGCCATGCTACAGGACTGTTTTGCTAGCACAGATTGGAATATGTTCCAGGAGTCATCCAATGGCATTGAGGAGTACACCACCTCAGTCATTGGCTTCATAAGTGATTCGACGACGCCATCTCCACAGTGACCGCACATACATATCCCAACAAGAAGCCATGGATGACAGGCAACATCTGCTTCGAGCTAAAGGCTAAAGCTGCCAGTTTCAAGGAGTGGGACACAAATCCGGATGCTCATAAGAAATCCTGCTATGCCCTCAGATGAACCATCAAACAAGCAAAGCGACAATACAGGAATAAGATTGAATCTTACTGCACCGGCTCTGATGCTCGTCAGATGTGGCAGGGCTTGAAAATTATTACAAACTACAAAGGGAAACCTAGACACGAGCTGCCAAGTGACTCGAGCCTACCAGATGAGCTAAATGCCTTTTATGCTCGCTTCGAGGCAAGCAACAATGAAGCATGCATGAGAGAACAAGCTGTTAACTGTGTGATAACGCTCTCGGTAGCCGATGTGAGCAAGTCCTTTTAACAGGTCAACATTCACAAAGCCGCAGGGCCAGATGGATTATCAGGACATGTACTCAAAACATACACGGATCAACTGTCAAGTGTCTTCAATGACATTTTCAACCTCTCCCTGACTGAGTCTGTAATAGTTACATGTTTCAATACAGACCACCATAGTCCCTGTGCTCAAGGAAGCGAAGGTAACCTTCCTAAATGATTACCGCCCCATAGCACTCACGTCGGTAGCCATGAAGTACTTTGAAAGGCTGGTCATGGTTCACATCAACAGCATCCTCCAGGATAACCTAGACCCACTCCAATTCGCATACCTCCCCAACAGTTCCGCAGATGATGCAATCTCAATCGCACTCCACACTGCCCATTCCCACCTGGACAAAAGGAACACCTATCTGAGACTGCTGTTCATTGACTACAGCTCAGCGTTAAGCACCATAGTGCCCACGAAGCTCATCACTTAGTTAAGGACCCTGGTACTAAACACCTCCCTCTGCAACTGGATCCTGGACTTCCTGGCGGGCCGCCCCCAGGTGGTAAGGATAGGTAACAACAGACCTGCCACGCTGATCCTCAACACTGGGGCCCCTCAGGGGTGTGTACTTAGTCCCCCCCTGTACTCCCTGTTCACCCACGACTGCGTGGCCAAACACGACTCCAACACTATCATTAAGTTTGCTGATGACACATCAGTGGTAGGCCTGATCACCGACAACGATGAGACAGCCTATAGGGAGGAGGTCAGAGAACTGGCAGTGTGGTGCCAGGACAACAATGTGAGCAAGACAAAGGAGCTGATCGTGGACTACAGGAAAAGGCAGGCTGAACAGGCCCCATTAACATCTACGGGGCTGTAGTGGAGTGGGTCGAGAGTTTCAAATTCCCTGGTGTCCACATTAACAACAAACTATCATGGTCCAAACACAACAATACAATCTTGAAGAGGGCACTACAACACCTTTTCCCCCTCAGGAGACTGAAAAGATTTGGCATTGGTCCCCAGATCCTCAAAACGTTATACAGCTGCATCATCGAGAGCATACTGACTATTTGCATCACCACCTGTTATGGCAAATGCCCGCCATCTGACCGTCAGGCACTACAGAGGGTAGTGCATACGGGCCAGTTCATCACTGGGGCCAAGCTTCCTGCAATCCAGGACCTATATAACAGGCGGAATCAGAGTAATGCCCATAAAATTGTCAGAGACTCCAGTCACCCAAGTTATAGACTGTTTTCTCTGCTACTGCATGGCAAGCGGTACCGGAGCGCCAGGTCTAGGACCAAAAGGCTCCTTAACAGCTCCTACCCTCCTAACAATTAATCAAATGGCCACCGGACTATTACATTGACACCCCCTCCCTTTTTGTACAGTTGTTTGTTTTGTCCACTGCTGCTACTTGCTGTTATTATCTATGCATAGTCACTTCACCCCTACTTTCATGTACATATTACCTCTAACCAATACCCCGCACAATGACTCGGTACCGGTACCCCCTGCCTTGTTATTGTTATGTTATTGTTACTTTTTTATTATTTTTTACTTTAGTTTATTTGGTAAATATTTTCTTAATATTTTCTTAAGCATTTCACAGTAAGGTCTACAGTTGTTGTATTTGGCGCATGTGACAAATAAAGTTTGATTTGATATGAAGCTAGGTGTCAAGTAACCTGTTACAAGGACAGTATTGAGTTGCAACACCCCCTTTTTCCCTTCTTTAACCTGTCTCTTCCCCTTCATCTACACTGATTGAAGTGGTCTTTACAAGTGACATCAATAAGGGATTATAGCATTCACCTGGTGAGTCTATATAATGGAAAGAGTTCTTAATGTTTTTTCTACTCAGTGTATAGTACCAGTCTCGGTAGCAGACCATCATTATAACCAATGTTGAAAATGCTAAACAAAATGTAGGTGTTCATACTTGTTTGTGTGTCCGACAACCAATCACATCTTGTACACACCTCAACAACTAACTACACAAAGGGACGCCACTGTGCTCCCTAATATATCTTGTTGGTGCAGTTTAAGTGGTTAGATGGGCAGACCTCAGGAAGTAATGATTGCAATGTATGGAATCTAAGCCAAAGTCAATGCAGCTCGGTGGCGGATGCCCTAAGGCTGTTTCTCTAAGTAAACATGTTATGGAAACCTGGGTCATGAAACCAACAGAGCAGCTTTGCTAACAGGCTCGCTTCTCACTGGCATCACTAAGCTCTATGCATATTGTTACCTTGCTAAAGCCAGATTGTAGCCTCTGGGGCAACATATGACCTTATAAGGTCATGAGGGACCTGTTTACACCTGGTTGGTCAGCAAGTCTAACAGCCGGTGTTCCAGGTGAAAGATCAAAACCTCTTTGATGTGTTCAACAACCACTATGAGAGAGACCACATGGACTTTTACTTTCAACGGCTTGGGGTGAACTATAATTATTTAAAAAAAAACACCAATGACTGTCTGCTGAATAAATCTGAAAATAATGTACTGATTCAATATCCATGTTTATCAACAAAATAAATCTGTTTTTCCCCACAATAATAATGTAGGCCTGTTTTTCTAACAATGTTCATCAGCATCTCTAAATATTATTTCTATCCTTTGTGTTTTCTGAGCGCCTCAGTAGTCTGATTTAATCAGTAGTGTAAAATGAGATTCATTTGTAAATCGACCACCCAAGATTCCACTGTTTGGAAATAAAATGGTTCTGGGTTTCTCAGCTTGTCTTTAGTATTTGTGCTCTGGTAATGTGGGTCTCTTTATTTGTCTATTTCTAAACGATTTACATTCAAGGCACATTTTGAAACAGTTATTGGAATACTTTATGTTTCACTCTCTGTGGACTTCTTTTCACTCTGAAGAAGAAATCCTGCCGCTCTGTGTTTGGGAAAGAACACATAATGAGGATAGAAAAGTCCATTTTTCAACAGAAGTGTCCATTCCATTGCCTGTGACACAGTGAAGAAAAAATAATTTGCCTATTGTTGTCTAGAGTAGAAATGCTGGAATCGGTGGATCAAAAACGCCCATTCATTAATTTAATTGGCTGCGAAGAGATACTGGGGAGTGTTGTATGACTTTGTTAATAGCGATACTTTTGCAGTATGGGAAATAGGATACAGTGATTCTTTTCCCATCAAACAGAGAGACGTAAACCTTAATCACTTTCTCGGATCGGCTTCTATATAGAATTTGGCTGTTGAAATCTACAGGAGAACCCCTGACTATCCTACTCTCGCTATTAGGCAGATCAGCATTGGTCTACCCCAGAGTGTAGTCGAGCAGTCATTTCAATGTGTGTGCCTCTCCAAACAAAAGGCCCAGTGTTTGACAGAGCATAAAGGGGGCTAACAGTTCACTTTACCAGAGTGGGGGCCTATCAGGAGCTGATTCCAGACCGAGTCTCAGAGACAGACAATAGCCCCATCTGATCAAAGTGAGAGGGAGACGTGCCACTTGTATTGAAGTCCATGTGTTGTCTATGGCATCATGCCTGAAAGAGATCGGCAACGAGAGAAGGAATGCATAGAGGGTGACACATATGACATACTCGTAAAACGGCTCCCGTCTATCCTCTTTCGAGACAGATATGGGACCCTTGATTGTTCATAAGTGCCATTTGACCTCATGTGACCTCTCAGATTCCACGGTCCACTTTCTAGACTGACTTTAATACTAACACTGTGTTCCATTAGCCTCTTGCAATGTAATACATACTTGACTTTCTCCGTTTTGTCCTCCTTCCCTGGCTCTCTTATAGAGTGGAACAAAAGGGATCGGATGTACTACAGGTGCCACACTGGGACGCAGAAAGATCACATGACTTTTTAGCGGACAATGATGTATAGAAACTGGTCAAACATTTAGCTCACATTTTCAAATAAAGTATATCTTCTTTCAGTAATTCAGTCGTTATTTGGAAATGAGCATCACACTCTCCACTTATGGATGTGATTTGGTATAGCCAGGGTTTGCCTTCTCATCTCTTCTGTAAAATTATCTTAACTATGGCAAGCTACTTCCCGAAACAGCCTAATCCTCTATTGACATTGGAGATCATCAGTGGCGTATATTCATGGCCGCCAAGGGAAGCCACGCTTCCCCCAAAAACGTTTAAAAAATGAACATACAAAATGTATCTTTTGTCTCCCTGTGTTTCATAATTTTCCTTAAATTCGCAAGAGGCTGAATGGATCTCACAGGAGAAAGCATCCGAGCAATCAAAACTGCACACCTCTGTCTCTATACCTGTAGGCCGACTATCTGATACTGTCTGGTCCAAACGAGTATGACATTGTTGCCGTCCATAGCATTGAATGCAAGGGAAGCCAGCGTGCATTTGGACCCCCTTGACAATTTTTGGGGGCCAATCAGCGTTGAGCTAAACTGAGCGAGCTCAACTGTGAATGGTCCTGGTGGGGGAAGTGTCAAGGGAAGCTAGCTTGGATTTGGCGTCTCTCCTATGAAATCGCTTTGGGAGCATACGTCATTAACAGAAACAACTTGAATTGATGTATCTTGTTGTGTTGTTGTCCTCCGATGGCTTGCCCTTTCCTAAATTAGCCATGGATGGAGATAGGGATTTGGACTTCTGGTTTTACTTAATTATCTTACTGTCCAATGACTATAATGGCGATTCTGATCCAACCATTAATTCATACATTGTTGTGCCCCTGGCCTGAGGGGATGGAAATTCAATATGTACAGTAGCTAGATGTAGAAGGCTAATGATAACTAGCTAACGTTGCCCATGAATGGAAGTTAGACTAGTGAGAAAGCATTTTAGCTAGGTAGCCTAGGACAACAAAAAATAAAAGCGTGTACTGAATGACAGATGGACCGTTTTGTCAACATGAAGGAGAGGAGGACGGCATTGGCGTTTCTCTACAATTAAGGAGAGTCAACCTATTTTTCTACTTGCATGAAAACGTGCACACACGCACGCACGCTCGCATGCACACACACACACTCAAACACGTGCACACACACTCACACACGTGCACAAACAGAATTCAGAACCATGGACAGCCACATCATATTTACCTTGATTGGACTAAATTGTTTGGGGTATGTTTTAGTTGTCACTGTATTAGACTAAGCAGAAATGATTTGATGATGGTAAAATGTTGAAGTTAAATGGTGCTGGAAGAGTGGAGGCAGCTCCTGTTTTCTTTGCGACTTGTGGTAGCTCTCTGTGGTTCTAAATCAATAGTTGTTTTGTGGTTCGAAAATGTCAGTAAAATTAACTTTCTCAACCATCCTGTAGGTCATGTACAGTAACTGTCTGTTACATGCAGTATGTTTTGTGTAAAATATGTTGATTAATATGCAAATTTATAAGGACCATGAAGTAACAATTAGGTAATTCCCTCTTCCGTCATCAATAATTTTTCTGTGCCCAGGGTTGGGTAGGTTACTTTCTAAATGTAAGGTTTGATATTTACAAATAGGATGCTCAAGGTTATTTGGGATGGGAAGGCCATCCTCTCGAGATACAGTATGTTGTGATCAGTGATTTATCTTTTGAAGAAAGAAATGCTTCCTGATGTAAACAATTCATATTTAATGATTAAGATGTATTTTGGCTTTTGTGGGCTGGGAAACAATAAAAAAATATATATATATATGTATAGTGCTCTGTGTGGCAGCCTAGGACAATTGTCAAGGCCCTTGAGGCTATGTGTACCCATCCGCTAGCCGAGGATGGTGATCCGGTCTTCTGGACAATGCAGATGTTTCCACGTATCAGAGACAGCAGGCAAGATGGGCAAGGAACAACAGCAGTGCTGCAAGCAGGGAGACGAGAGTACATTGAAATGGATAGCCCTTGACCCATCCCTACATCACCATCTTCCACCCATGACTTGTTCCATTATATGAGCCACTTCAAATGTCTCTTACGTTGTTTTAACATGCCATCTGTATCTACTGGGATGCTGAGGAAGGAAGTTTTAGTAGTTGGGTAGTGGATTAAAGCAAAGTAGACATGGCATATCCCCAAGAACTTTAACTGTGAACTACTGTAGAATGAGATTACTTCCTCCTCTTCCACCCCCCCTCCCCCCAGCTGTGACTTAACTAGAAGTAGTTTCTCTACACTGAGAGATACTGTCTTTTTTCTATGCCTTCACATGCACTCATCATGGCTGCTGAATGGTGATTATGATACTTATGGGGAATGGCTGTGGTGCCTTTGAAGGGAAGATATGAAAACTTGTGGTATGGATTAAGGAACTTTTCCATTTTCAACGCATCAATATCGAGTGACCTACTACAGATGTAGGCTCTTAATTTGACCTACATTGTTACAGCAAAATGTTCCTGCAGCAACAGGATTTGAACGTTGCTCTGTCGTTGGTAAGGCTATTAGCTGACCAAAAGTAGGCTTGATAAAAAGTGTAATACTGTTAATATAAATATGTGCTAGCGTGGGTTTTCAATGGAGTTATGTATATCACAAAGCTCAATGTCAACAAAACCAAAGAGCTGGACGTGGACTTCAGGAGACAGCAAAGGGAGCAAGCCCCCATCCACATCGACGGGGCCGCAGTGGAGAAGGCGAAAAGCTTCAAGTTCCTTGGCGTACACATCACTGACAATCTGAAATGGTCCTACCACACAGACTGCGTGGTGAAGGAGAATGAAGAAATTTGGGTTGACCCCTAAGACTTTCACAGGTGCACCATTGAGAGTATCCTGCCGGGCTGCATCACTGTCTGGTACGGCAACTGCAACGACTACAACTTCAGGGCTCTTCAGAGGGTGGTGCGGTCTGCCCAACTCATCAACAGAGGCAAACTGCCTGCCCTCCAGCACACCTACAGCACCCGATGTCACAGGAAGGCCAAAAAGATCACCTGAGCCACGGCCTGTTCACCCCCCTATCATAATGAAGGAGAGGTCAGTACAGGTGCATCAAAGCTGGGACCAAGAGATTGAAAAACAGCTTCTATCTCGAGGACATCAGACTGCTAAATAGCCATCCCTAGCCGACCTCCACCCAGTACCCTGACCTGAACTTAGTCACTGTCACTAGCCAGCTACCACCCGATTAATCAAACCTGCACCTTAGAGACTGCTGCCCTATGTACAAAGACATGGAATCACTGGTCACTTTAATAATGGAACACTGGTCACTTTAATAATGAATACATACTGTTTTACTCATTTCATATGTACAGTACCAGTCAAAAGTTTGGAAATACGTACTCATTCAAGGGCTTTTCTTTATTTTTTACTATTTTCTACATTGTAGAATAATAGTGAAGATATCACAAGTATGAAAAACACATATGGAGTCATGTAGCAACCAAAAAAAGTGTTGAACAAATCTATTTTATATTTGAGGGTTCCTGAGTGGCGCAGCGGTCTAAGGCACTGCATCTCAGTGCTAGAGGCGTAACTACAGACCCTGATTCGATTCCAGGTGGATCAAAACTGGTCATGATTGGAAGTCCATAGGGCGGTGAACAATTGGCCCTGCGTCGTCCAGGTTAGGGTTTGGCCAGCGTAGGCCATCAATGTACTTAATAATTTGTTCATAACTGACTTGCATAGTTAAATAAAGCTTAAATAAATAACAAAAATCTTCAAAGTTGCCACACTTTGCCTTGATGACAGTCTTGCACACTCTTGGCATTCTGTCAACCAGCTGCATGAGGTAGTCACCTGGAAGGCATTTCAATTAACAGATGTGCCTTGTTAAAAGTTCATTTGTGGAATTACTTTCCTTCTTAATTTACATTTACATTTACATTTAAGTCATTTAGCAGACGCTCTTATCCAGAGCGACTTACAAATTGGTGAATTCACCTTCTGACATCCAGTGGAACAGCCACTTTACAATAGTGCATCTAAATCATTTAAGGGGGGGGGTGAGAAGGATTACTTATCCTATCCTAGGTATTCCTTGAAGAGGTGGGGTTTCAGGTGTCTCCGGAAGGTGGTGATTGACTCTGCTGTCCTGGCGTCGTGAGGGAGTTTGTTCCACCATTGGGGGGCCAGAGCAGCGAACAGTTTTGACTGGGCTGAGCGGGAACTGTACTTCCTCAGTGGTAGGGAGTTTGAGCCAATCAGTTTGAGCCAATTAATGCGTTTGAGCCAATCAGTTGTGTTGTGACAAGGTAGGTGTGGTATACAGAAGATGGCCCTATTTGATAAAAGACCAAGTCCATATTGTGGCAAGAACAGCTCAAAAAAGCAAAGAAAAACAACAGTCCATCATTACTTTAAGACATGAAGGTCAGTCAATTTAGAAAATGTCAAGAGTTTCTTCAAGTGCAGTCGCAAAAATCATCAAGGGCTATTATGAAACTGGCTATTATTAGGAACGCCACAGGAACGGAAGACTAACAATTAACAGCACTTCAGACTGCAGCCCAAATAAATGCTTCACAGAGTTCAAGTAACAGACGCATCTCAACATCAACTACTCAGAGGAGACTGAGTGAATCAGGCCTTCATGGTCAAATTTATGCAAAGAAGCCACTTCTAAATGACACCAATAAGAAGAAGAGAATAGCTTTGTCCGATGTGTCTGATGACTTTGGTCCTAATTTGAGATTTTTGGTTCCAACAACAGTGTCTTCGTGAGACAAGCACTGTAGGTGAACGTATTATCTTTGCTGTTGACACGGTCGGTGATTTATTTAGAATTCAAGGCACACTTAACCAGCATGGCTACCACAGCATTCTGCAGCGATGCGCCATCTGGTTTGCACTTAGTGGGACTATCATTTGTTTTTCAACAGCACAATGACCCAAAACACACCTCCAAGCTGTGTAAGGGCTATTTGACCAAGAAGGAGAGAGATGGAGTGCTGCATCAGATTACCTAGCCTCCACATTAACCCGACATCAACCCAATAGAGATGGTTTGGGATGAGTTGGAGCCTCAAGGTGAAGGAAAAGCAGTCAACAAGTACTATGTGTGACCTCCTTCAAGACTGATGGAAAAGCATTCATGAAGCTGGATGAGAGAGTGCCAAGAGTGTGCAAAGCTGACATCAAGGCAAAGGGTGGCTATTTGAAGAATCTGAAATATAAAATAGATTTTAGTTTGTTTTAACACATTTTTGGTTACTACTTAATTCCATATGTGTTATTTCATAGTGTTGATGTCTTCACTATTATTCTACAATGTAGAAAATAGTCAACATAAAGAAAAACCCTTGAATGACTAGGTATGTCCAAAAGTTGACTGGTACTGTGTACACTGTATTCAAGTCAATGCCATCCTATTGCTGTATATATACTATTGAGTCCTTGGTATTCTACAGATATACTAAATATTCTATCCACATAGTGTCCATAACGTCTATGTCTATACATCCCATTACATATATACAGTATATGTATACTCCTGACTACGATATTGCTCGTCCTAATATTAATATATTTCTTAATTCCTTTCTTTGTGTATTGTTGTGAATTGTTAGATACTACTGCACTGCCGGGACCTAGGAACACAAGCATTTCTCTACAACCGCAATAGCATCTGCTATATATGTGTATGCAACAAATACAATTTTATTTGATCTGCATTTCCTGTGGTGTAGAAGAATTTTCAGCAACAAAAGAGTGATCAAATTAAGCTCCTACATCTGTATGCCCATCATTGGATGACATTATGTGATATACAGTGCATTCGGAAAGTATTCAGACCCCTTCCCCTTTTCCACATTTTGTTTCGTTACAGCCTATTCTGCAAAAGTTTACATCGTTTTTTGCCCTCATCAATCTACACACAATACCCCATAATTACAAAGCAAACACAGTGGCCTCCAACATTCTTAAAAGGAAGAAGTTTGGAAACACAAACTCTTCTTAGAGCTGCCCGTCCGGCAAAACTAAGCAATCGGGGGAGAAGGGCTGTGTCAGGGAGGTGAACAAGAACCCGACGGTCACTTTGACAGAGCTCCAGAGTTCCTCTGTGGAGATGGGAGAACCTTCCAGAAGGACAATCATCTCTGCAGCACTCCACCAATCAGGCCTTTATGGTAGAGTGGCCTCCTTTGTAAAAGGAGTGGCTTCCTTGGAGTTTTCCAAAAGGCAACAAAAGACTCTCAGACCCTCAGAAACAAAATTCTCTGGGCTGATGAAACCAAGATTGAACTTTTTGGCATGAATCCCAAGAGTCACATCTGGAAGAAACCTTGCACCATCCCTACTGTGAAGCATGGTGGTGGCAGCATCATGCTGTGGGGATGTTTTTCAGTGGAAGGGACTGGGAGACTAGTCAGGATCGAGGCAAATATGAACGGAGCAAAGTACAGAGAGATCCTTGATGAAAACCTGCTCCAGAGCGCTCAGGACCTCAGGACCCTAAGCACACAGCCAAGGCAATGCAGTGCAGGAGTGGCATTGGGACAAGTCTCTGAATGTCCTTGAGTGGCCCAGCCAGAACCCAGACTTGAACACGATCGAACATATCTGGAGAAACCTGAAAATAGCTGTACATTGATTCTCCCCATCCAACCTGACAGAGCTTGAGAGGATCTGCAGAGATGAATGGGAGAAACTCCCCAAATAGAGGTGTACCAAGCTTGTAGCATCATACCCAAGAATACAAAGTACTGAGTAAAGGGTCTGAATACTTATGAAACCTGTTTTTGCTTTGTCATTATGGGGTATTGTGTGTAGATTGATGAGGGAGAAGTCATTGGTTCTTCCCAAATGTACTGGGTATACATGTTTTGTGCAAAACAATTACACTACTGTTATTACAAACTCTACAATATGCAGTATTAACAAATAATCAGCATTAAATCAATCAAGAAAACTGCAATAATGCAATTGAAGCCACATGGCACTACTGTTTTCATAGACACAGCTGTCTTTTACAGAATATTGTTGTAAATGCTTTCCTATTTGATGAAGGGGAACACAACACAGTGTGGTTTTGCTGATGATATTGAATGACTTATACCGTCCTAAAGAAATGCTGAATAATCAACCTGTACAGTATTTACAGTATAAATACTGTTTATGTGTAAGGGAGTGAGTAACTGGTGGCAGTGAAGTCAGGCGCAGGAGAGCAAAACTGGGTAATCAACGGAGTAGCTTTATTCATAAAACCACCGGTAACCAGAAAAACAAACAAATGGGTACAAAACCCGGCGCGCACCAGATAAAACTTGCACGTGCACTTACAACATGTAATGAGGGAAATTGAGACCAGGTGTGTGAGAAGACAAGACAAAACAAATGGAAAATTAAAAGTGGATCGATGATGGCTCGAAGACCGGCAACGCCGAGCGCCGCCTGAACAAGGAGAGGAACCGACTTCGGCGGAAGTCGTGACATTATGAACTACGTCTGATTTCCTTTATTTCCTTGTGTCCCCATAACACAGATGACCTGTATATGCTCTATGCATACTTAGTATGTTCCAAGGAAGCTAAATGTCGCTGTCTCCCCTGTCTCCCTCTTTCTAATCACCAGTAAAATATTTGGTTTGAATTCACTCACAGCCGTCACTCCTACCGCTTTGCAATCTACCATTTGACACATATTGTTAAGTCTTGTCTTTTTTTGTATCCCTAGCATATCCGTACTCCTCAGAAATCCTCCCATGTTTCTTGATCACAGATGAATCGGCAGATCAAACTCACTTTGCATTCTCTCGCATTCAGTTGGATCAAAGCTGTGATCGTCATCCGAGCACCATCTTATGCAAATTAATTCTGGGAGACATGCCCCAATATAATATGCTACCGAGGGGGAGAGAGGGAGAGCTCTTGAGTCTGAAATGGATTCCACCCTGTCAAATCTGTCTTCATTTTCTAAAATAAATGAAAGCGAGAGAATACCAAAGTATAGCGATATCTCACTGTGGAACCAAAGAACAGATGTAGATGTTCCATCAATGATTCATATGTCAATTATATCTTAGATAATTAATGATTCTAAACTTTGTAGCTTCGGAGAGATGCTAAACTGAGAACTCTCTTGAGGTGAAAATGAGCATGCAAGAAGCTTTCAAAACAACTGGGCAATCATTGATGTGTTTACCTGCCTGTCTGCCCTGCTAGCAGCGTGTTCGCTGTCAGATCACATTCCCCATTTAGACTGCAGAACCAGTAAGCGCACAGACTCATCTGGTAACCAACGCCACAATGAACATGCGACAGAAAGTTCTCTGAGAATAAAGGAAGACAATGCTTAATATTCTTAGGGAAGAGAAAGACTATGATTGAAACGACAGATGAAATAATATCACTCTGCTACTTCAGCAAGGAAAAAATACATTCCGTTTGTATGATCTGAAGAGTTTCAAGACGGGAAGAAAACACAGTGCTATTTCATAAAAGGGACAGGGATCTCATGAGCAGGGTAAAAAGCAAGGACTTTCCAATCTCTGTGAAGCGGTTCTTCTTTGAAATTGATGAGCACTGAGTAAAGAATAACCTTGAAGTCAAATGCAGAGTCTCTGGTATAAACACAGAGAAACACTTTGGCTGTCCAGATTTCTCAAAAAGGTTTGAATTGCATCTCCTATCGGGTGAACTAGATAAAAAAATAAATTAATATTACATCAATGGGCATTAGTATGTATTACACTGCGTTTGGGACATGATTCCAGAGAGTTCTCTGGAGTTTTGGGGTGAAAAGACCTATTTAACTTGGCAGTTTGGATACATTTTGAAATTGAGACAATTTTATATTTCCTCCTTTCAGTTTGCTCAAAGAGATCCACTTGACCCACCCTTTTGAAAGCAGATGTCTTGATGGCATGTGTGCAGAGGGTTTGGGCATAAGTCCTTTCTAAATCTATGAGATAAATGTCGTCCCTCGATACTCATCCCCTCGTCGTGCTGTGTAATTCCAAACAAATCGAATTACAGTAGATGCTTACAGTAAACATTTCTACACAGTCAGGAACATTGGTTTAAAGGCTAGCGATCATGCATCTGTATGCACATATGGAATTGACTGAGGGTTCATAACCTGTCTAAGCCCATCTACTGTAAGTGATGTGGGTAGTGTGTGCTGGAACATAGGAACCAGATTATAGCTTTTCAAAGGCATAGCAGTGTCATTTAACATGTTTTATGATTACTGGATGTCACATGTACTCTATGTTACCCAGACGGGTGTTGTTGATGGTGTTACGATTGCTTTCAGATGCCGATTGATGTGTATTTTTTCAATATGCATTATTCACATACTGCAATCTTCAATCAATGTTTATTTTAGTTTACCTCAAGTAAACAACATCTGCGAGACAGTATTGTCATGTGGTTAACGCATAAGAAACTGGTTTGAAAACATGACTGCTGCATTTAAACAAGCAGCCCAATTCTGATAATTGTTTCACTCATTTGTACTTTGACCAATCAGTGCATCTCTATTTGAAAAGATTGGATGTGATTGGTCAATGTGACGTAGAAGTCCGTCACTGGCCGCGGGCAGTATTTGGTTCTTTAACGCACACACATATTCATCACTCCTCCCTGCGCCATTATAAGATAAGTTAACAATGTAGGTCGACACACAAATTAACTTCTGTCTTGGTGCATGCATTTCACACTTGTCAATGTTCATATTTGAGAGATACAATAATTATTATACTTATCAATGTTGTGGATGAGTGCATTGTTTGTTTGTTCTGTTCCTCTCTCTCCATCTCTGTAGCTTCCGGGTATGCTGGAAAAGGACCCGAGCTAAGGGAATTGGGTTGGCTTTATAGTGCCTGTCCCAAATGGCTCATTAATGCATATGGGCATATTGAAAGATATTGTCAGTAGTGATGTAATGTTGTAAATGTTATGTTGTGATATTGTTTAAAACCGTGTTGCAATGTATATCCTTTAGTATGTTTAGTTCATGGAAAATGTAGGTTTGTATTGTTAATTGATTAATTAATTAGGGTTAATTGTTCTGAGGGGAGGGGCTAGCCCTACAAAAGGAGCCTCTCTTTCAGTCATGGAAAGGCATTTTGGATTGAGCTGTGGATGGGGCAGCATTGTTTTTAAGCTGTCCCATAAGGTAGACGTTGATGGCAGTACTGTTGTTTTTTGTTCCGGAATCACTTGTAAATAAACACCTTTGCACAGAAGAACTTTTGCGGTTCCGCCATCTTTTTATTTTGATAGAGGTTAGGTTATCCAGTTTAGCCTTCTGGCCTACTCTACGTGACAGTCAAAATACAAATTAGTGGTAAAAATATCAGATTTGGGCTGCCTGTGTGAACACAGCCTAATGTGGACATACAAATTGTCAATCAATCTGTCTTGCCAACATGTCATATTGGTGCCACCTATTTAAAAGTGGAATGATTCCCACAATTATTATCCTATCACTTTGTTAGTTTTATTTTTTGGGGTGGGGGTAGCTTCTAATGTGCACTATTTGTAAGTAGTCATCGTATTCAGCCTTTTTTTTTCTATTTAACTAGCTCATTAGTGACTTCTCCAAACATCAGGGAAACCTTGTTTTCTGGAAGAACAACTCCAAGCCTTGAGTTAATGCAAGATTCACAGAGTACACCAGTGAAGGCCATCCAAATACTGTAAATACAAAGCTTCACCTACCCTATAATTTTGCTGGTTCCATAGCCAATTATTATGCTATAGACACATTTTAAAGATCCGCTAATATAATGATTTTCTAATTGCTGGGAGAAGAGATTGGATATAGTGTCCACGATGAAATGAAAATTAAGCCTGGTGGTTGTCAGTACGTGGCTAAGTATGATGTCTGGTGGTGAGCTGTTATAGCCAACGTATGAAGAACACAGAATGAAGGCCCTGCCACCATTACGAGTCACGTTATAAAGGATAATTGGGCTAGTGACAAGACACCACAGTCGTTTCATTTGAGGCCGTAATTGGAGAGTAGCTTCACAATGTGAAGAAGGCTACTTTAGAACTAATAGGAAGGTGCATTGACAGTGAACAGTTAAAGCTGCAATCCAGCTAATATTGCTACCGAGGGGGAGGACTAGGGGGTTCAATATTACTTCAGATGAGAGATAAACTATAAGGGAAGTGAACAGTCATGATACAACTTCACCAGATCACATGTCTCCAAATCTTATGAAACCAAAGACGCCTTCTATTTTTTGTCTTTACATTTTGTAGTTTAAGTGAGTGTAATTACACATTGATTGGAAGATTGATCAATAATTGATCAATATGTGTGGATTCATGATCAGGGTTGTGGAGTAACAGATGACATGTAATCAACTACATGTAACTGATTAGCAAATAACTGTAATCTGTTACCTTACCAGCAAAACTATTGTAATTGGATTACGAAGACTTTTGAAAAACGAGATATTACTTCTAGGATTACTTTTACATTCAGAAAGGACGCTTGCTAGAGAAAAACATTTGACATCTTTCTGTTTTCTCAACAACATTCAAATCAGCAATAAAAAATAAAATAAAAAACATCCGCCTACGTGAATCTGACCACAAGTCAGAGACCACTGTGATAACACACCAAATGAGTTTGATATGTCGTGGGAAAAGAGCAGGAATAGGCTTTTGTAGGCTACAGTCCAACCTATGTCTTCCAATGGTGCGACTGCTGTCAAAATCCAAAGATTATCAGAATGGAATAAAATCTTGTAGGTAAGAGCGTCTACCCCGCGATATGGATATCACTTGTTATTGATGCCTACATAGCGTATTGATGTGAATCACACTGCTGCTGTCTCATTTAGCTATTTGAACTTTATGGATTGTGGTTGTTGTGGATGGCTGTTCACACATGTATATGTCTATTTTAACCCAATAATGATTGAATTTAAGTAGTTTAAGCTAGTGGACAGCCAGTGAAAAATGTGCTCTTGCAACAGCTGCATTGTGCGTATCCCAGCCTATCTAATTGGTGCTGATTAAACAATAAACATCCATTGGCCTAATGGACACGTGCTCACACTCATGCACTTTGATGGAGTTAAAAAGCTGCAAATTATTTTGATATCAAAGTGTCACCAAGAAAAATGTAAACAATAGGCCCATAGCAAATGCAGAATATGGCATCCATTTTTCACATGCATTGTTCACATTTTCGGTAGTGCTCAAAGCATGCCATTCCATGAGAGTAACATTTATTTTTCAACGTGAAGCAATGAGCCCAATCAGTCCTCCATGACAACAAAATCATAAACAACTGAGTAGGATAATGGGTCCTTTGTTTTTGGGTTATGCTCAGGTAAAACAATTTGGCTAATCTATACTTCCATAATTTCAAGTCCTATTCTTGAAGATCAAGGGGGTGTTCATTTAATTGGAATGACTGGAAATATGACAGACTTTGGTTTTTAATGTAAATACACTGTATAGCCTAATTGTAAAATTGTCTGTAGTAGAACTCAATGGGTTAGAAGAAGCCTACATAACCAACAATGCAACATCTATTTATGGCAAGCTATATAAACTCTTACATTGATTTATCCTGCAATGGATGCCGTTCAATTAGTATTGTTCATTTTTGTCTTCTTCTACTACCTCTTAAGGGAAGGTTATCTAAAAATAACTAAAAGTAATCAGGGTAATCCACAATTTTGGACAGGTAACTAGTAACTGTAAGAGATTACATTTAGAGAGGAACCTACCCAACCCAGCATCATGAGATTGTTAAGCTTTGTAACATAACTATCAATACTTGTTCATCCTTTTCTTCCACATCATATGTGTACCGAATCCTATCATTACCTGTAAAACTTAATATCTTCTTCTGTATCTAATTATTTAGAAGAAATATGCAGCAATATAGAACGCACACCCCATGACGTTAAGTACTTCCATGACAGCACACATTCTGGGTATTTGGAATCTAGGTCAGAAATATTTCAAAGAGTGAGAAATTAAACTGTGGCTTGGCCATCAGCCTGAGAGTTTGAGGACTTGAAACAATCTCGATTTAGCCTCAGCGGGGATTGTGAAGCTATCAATCCCACATGTTTTAACGTCTATGGAGAGAAATCAGCTTCATCTGTTTCTTCTTCCCAGACCTCAAATTAAATCATCTAAAAATAACAACAAAAGACTGAATGTCTATCAGGCTGCAGTAAACCCATTGTTAAATGCAAATAAGTAGCTATATCTGGTACTAGGTAGCTTTCATCATGTTTGGAGCACTAAAATCACACATTATTGCCAAGTTATGAGTCAGTCCACACTTTGGCAAGTACTAAGACTTTTCCCAGAGGTATCTGTACTAGGCTGGTTAAAGATGCTCTGTTACACATTATTGTTAACATACAGTACTGAGTGAAAAACAAGCAAAACAGAAATGCCCCATGGGCATATATTTTCCCATTTAATAAATATTCATCAAGCATTTATAGAACATAATGTAATACCTGGAGTTAAGCAATTGGTTAAAATAACAAGTACATATGTGCGTGGTGCTTGTTTAAATTCTGGAAAAGTAAGCAGCTTTACAAGAGCTGGGTATTCCCCATAAATAGAGCAACGGAAGCTTGATGGCTCTCAGGTGGCATATGGGCTGATTACTTTCTGGTGGCACTTCCTTTAAGAAGACGCATGGGTATGACAGCCTGCTGCTGACTTTTGTGAAATGTCAGAGAGTACAGGAAGTTATAGTGAGATAGTCAGCTTAGTTTTCTTTGGATGTATTCTTTTTTTCAGGATCGGCCAGCCACATTTGTGAGCTGAGCTGTTCCTCCATACTGCTTATAACATTCCACTGGGCAGAGACGTCAGTTTTTATTTATATTTGGTTGAGTTGTAAACTAACGTGAATTCAACATGAAATAAATAAAATGTCACCATGTCATTGGATTTAGGTTCAAAGTTTGGTGAAAAAAAGACGTTGATGACTTTTTGCAAATCCAATCAGCTTTCCACATTGATTTAACATCTTCACATTGAATTTGGGGTTGAAAGGACTTGGAAACAACACTGACTCAACCAGTGTTTGCCCCGTGAGATGTTTTAACCATAGAGATGTACTAGAGAGCTCATTTCAATGGCCTCTTTGATGACAGGATAGGTAATGGAGATAGCCCTCAATGGCACTGCCAATGCTGTCACAGAAGCAGCCATTAAGATGAGCTCTCTAGTACATATCTATGAGTGAGACCAGTCTGGATTGAAGGGTTGGTTTTGGACAAGGCCACTTTCTTTGAGATGTGACTGGATTATTTTCTTTAATATTTGTATAATTGTTTATGTAATGCACTTGGATTAGTATGAACGTACAAAGATGTATTCCCATGTAATTTAGACTGTTAAAGTAGATTCATTATGCCATTTTAATATGTTATTATAGATGGATGCCCTAAGGCAAGAGGGTGTGAGGTGTTGTGAGTCACTCGATGAGTTCATAGGAATACAGTGGCAGACTAGATCAACCACTGCAGTTTTTTCACAACTTGTTTTCTTTGATTGCAATGACTTACACATAATGGTTAATCATGTGAAACAATGCCCCCAGTCTGGTTGTATGATGCCATTGCAAAAAGGGATGCTCATTGGTCCATTTCATGGTTGAACAAGAAGCACAGTAGCTAGCTGTAGTTTATTACTGTAGGCTAGTTTTAGCTATTTAGCTAACATGTTGAACAGAAAGCATGGTAGCCCACTGCAGCTTGTTACAATATTTTTCAGTAAATGTTGGACAGAAAGTGTGATAGATAGCTGTAGTTTATTACTGTATGTTTCACTATTTATCTAACATAGTGAACAGAAAGCATGGTAGCTCATTGCAGATTGTTACTGTAGCTGTTCCTAGATAGCTAACGTGTTATTTTTGAGGAGACATAAGCTATTTATGCAAAATTATGATTCAAGAAGTGTTTCAACTTTGCTATTGTTTTAGACTAAACGATTTAGAATGAGACAGTAGATTCATTGATCTGTGATTGTTTTGCTCATTGGAAAGTTAATTGAGAGGCAAGTTGAAGAAACTTTGTCACCATCAAATAACAAATTCAACCTCCTACATTAGGTCAAGGCAGAGGTAGTGAACCTTTTTGGTAATTCATTAAAAAAAATATGTCAGTATTTGTTTAATGACTTCCCTGGACAGCAGCCAAGCGTTAAATGACAAAGATGAATCTAATTTAAAAAATAATAGTATTGATGGAGCATTAAATCCACTGAGAAACAAGCTCTATACAATCTAAACGCATGAAGTGCTTCACATTATATTACGAATATAATATTTGATTCACTTGAAGTTCAACAGGTGATGATGAACTTACATTTGACATTTACATTTTAGGCATTTAGCAGACGCTCTTATACAGAGGGACTTACAGGAGCAATTAGGGTTAAGTGCCTTGCTCAAGGGCACAGACAGATTTCTCACCTACAGTACTTGGTCCACCAATACATGATATTGAGATGCAAAGTATGAATGCATAATGCCTTCTATCACCTTAATGTAAAGTGTTAACCATAACTCAAAATCAAATTGCTGATAATTTTCAGTAACACATCTGTCCACGAGCATGGATCTAATCCTGACGTCAATCATGTAACCACTGAATCAGACGCATGTGCATGAAGCCATATGGGATGCCTTAAAGAGTGACTACCCCTAAAAAGCAACTACTCCATGAGTGTAAATAGGATAATTTTGGTAATAAAATAAAAAACGGAGTTTGGAACCTCAGTGTGTCACAACGAGTAAGTGAAGGCTGGGTTTGTGTCAAGGACAGTAGCGGTGCGTGGGTAAAATCACTGGGGAAGCCAAACCAGGAAAAAGATTGCCAAATTACAACCTATCTGTTGTGATAATTGTGTTGTTTGCTCTATAACCTGTTAGTTGACATGCCTTTGCACCGTGATATATAGGCCTAAGGCTGAGACAATAAAAAGACACAGTGGCAGAATGAATTCAACCACACCTGTGTTTCATCACAAAACTGGAGAGCAACATCTGTCTGGTGAAGTCCACAACGTCCACGTTCGTCTTTGCGAGAAAGAGAGGAGGACCAAGGTGCAGAGTGGTAAGTATTCATTATGCCTTTTAATGAAAACGAATACTCGAACAAAACAACAAAACACGATAAACGAAACAGTCCTGAACGGTGAAATAAAACACAGAACAGAAAATAAGCACCACAACTCAAAAGGGAAACCAGGCTACCTAAGTATGGTTCTCAATCAGGGATAACATTGACAGCTGCCTCTGATTGGGAACCATACCAGGCCAAACACAGAAATCCCAAATCATAGAAAAACTAACATAGACAAACCACCCAACTCACGCCCTGACCATATTAAAACAAAGACATAACTAAAGAACTAAGGTCAGAACGTGACACACAAAGCATATTTCATGTTACAAACAGTTACAAGCAAGTCAATGTTTATGACATTTTCAGACTACGAAACAACTATTGATTTTGAACCACTTTGAGTTACCACAAGTTGCATAGAAAACAGAAGCTGCCTCCACTATTCCAGCACCATTTCAACAGAATCAAATCACATATGCTTAGTCTAATACAGTGACAACTAAAATATACCAAAAGCAATTTAGTCCAATCAACAGAAGCTAACTATGATGTGGCTGTCTATGGTATTGATTTCTGTGTGTGTGTGCGTGCGTGATTGCAAGTTTAAAAAATGTTGACCTACCCTACTACTTGCCAATGCAATCAATCCTCTTCTCTTTCATGTTGCCTAAACGGTCTATGACTCATATATACAGTACATGCTTTTAGTAGTTGTTGTCCTAGGCTACCTAACTAAAATGCTTACTCCCTTTTGCCAAGCTCCACATGCAAATCACCCCTCCGCCCATTTCACTTCCCTTCATTGAATGGGGCTCCATTGTTTCAGGTCCTATATGGATTGACCATGCATCCACAGTCAAAGTTATTTGATTAGCATGCCCTGCGGAAAGACCCTAGAATGCAGAGTAGATGGTTGGAGTTTGTCGGTCCCCAAGTCTGCACCAGTTATGCAAGCTGCGTGTGCAACAACCAGTGGTGGTAAGCATAACCAGAGATACTGCAATATAATGACCTCTCTGGTTTAACTTAGTTGCCTACATAACCAACGTTGTTAGCTATCTTTTGACAAAGCGAGGTAGGCTAGCTAATGTTAGCTAGCGAGGCAGGCTATCGAAAGGTTTTGCTAACGTTAGCGTTGATTGTTAGCTAGATAGCTAGCTAGATACCTCATTAAATCTTAGTTAGGTCGTAGCTCATTCACGTTTATTGTGTATTGCCTAGATACTGCTGGTTATGTAACATTAGAATTTGATAATACTAGCGAGGCAGGCTAGCTAACTAGCTACAGGCTAACATTAGATTAGGGTTTAAGTCAGATTTTCAAGGTAGTTCGTAGTTAATACAAGTGTTATCTGTATTGGCAAAACTAAATAATGAATGCAGCTATGGTGTTAGCTAACTCATGTCTGTGTCTGACTAATACAGTGAACTAGGAGCAACAAACCATAACGACGTCACTGGCCTGAATGTAATCTAATCTGGAGCTACATTCAACTACAGTCTGTAAAACATAGAATTAGGGTTTCCACTAGTTACCGCAGACACAAACTCAATGTTGGCTATATTGTAAAAAAAAACGTAGCAGGTGTAAAAGAAATGCCTGAAACTATCCTGAGAAAATATAAATGCAACAATTTCAAAGATTTTACTGAGTTACAGTTCATAGAAGGAAATGTGTGATTTACATAAATTCATTAAACCCTAATCTATGGATTTGTTACGTCCATTGTTGAAATTAGACCAAGGTGCAGCGGGGTAGGCGTACATCATTCCTTTATTAATGAACACCAAGAAAAAACAACAAATACAAACTAACGTAAAGCTCTGTAGTGCTAAACAGCAACAATACAAAAACAAGATCCCACAAACTCAGGTGGAAAACAGGCTGCCTAAGTATGATTCCCAATCAGAGACAACGATAGACAGCTGCCTCTGATTGGGAACCATACCCGGCCAACAAATAAATAGAAAACTAGAATGCCCACCCAAATCACACCCTGACCTAACCAAATAAAGAAATAAACAGGCTCTCTAAGGTCAGGGCATGACAGGATTTCACATGACTGGGGGTGTAGCCATGGGTGGATCTGGGAGGGCACAGGCCCACCCACTTGGCAGCCAAGTCCACCCACCGGGGTGCCAGGCACAGCCAATCAGAATGCATTTACTACAGACAGAAATAATCCTCAGTTGAAGAACTATGCCGCACATGAAGAAGCCCGGATGTTGAGGTCCTGGGTTGGCGTGAATACATGTGGTCTGCAGTTATTTTCAAAACGATGTTGGAAGCAGCTTATGGTAGAAGAATAAACATTCAATTCTCTGGCACCAGCTCTGGAGGACATTCCTGCCATCAGCATGCCAATGCACGCTCCCTCAAAACATGAGACATCTGTGGCATTGTGTTGTGTGACAATACTGCAGATTTTAAAGTTGCCTTTTATTGTCCCCAGCACAAGGTGCACCTGTGTAATGATCATGTTGTTTAATCAGCTTCATGACATGCCACACCTGTCAGGTGGATAGATTATCTTGTCAAATGAGAAATGCTCACTAACAGCGATGTAAGCACATCTGTACACAAATAACGTTTTAGTGCATATGGGGGATTTTTAAAATATTTTTAATTCAGCTCATGAAACATGGGACCAAGACTTCTCTTGTGTTTATATTTTCTGCCAGTGTTTATAGGTTTGGACAGTCTATATACCAATAATTATAAGATGTGATCATTTGAACATGTAGTCACAGTACTAAATTCAAGAAATGTGTAAAGAAAAACATTAATACCATGTGTCTAAAACTCACATTATAGACAAATGCTTTGGCTGATTTTTGTTGTTGTTGTTTTAATTATAGAGAACAAGTGTGCTAAATGAATTTATACTTTTCCGTTATGGACATGAATTGGTTAAGTTTAATTTCTTGAAGACATGACACATTAATCCAAAATGTTGTTCACTCATGCAAAGGTTATTGCAATTAATTTAATTAATGTTGCTTGAGGCTTGGAAGTTAAACTACAGTCATTTTCTCCGGAAAGAACGCTTGACGGGATGGAAAGAAATGAGGGATGAAGTGAAGCGTAGTCACTTGTTGCTGTGAGCAACTTGGACTGGGTGATATTTGATTTCTACAGCTCTTAATGCACATCAGTCTCTCATCCCTGACTCTACAGAGTGATGCAGTATTATGTCGAGAACTATACAACGTTCACTACCATCTACGTTTTTATCAGATCACAATGTGAATTCAATTTATATTTTTAAGTGTAAACTTAGTACATGATTAGATTTAGGCCTGGATAGGATTTGGACTGATGCACACGGGTCATACCTACAGTGACAAATTTGGCAGCAATCTTAGAAAAACCTTCCATAAGCATTACAACAACAGACAAGACTAAAATGACACACAATCAAGAGCACTATGAACTAAAATTGAATGATATAAAAATGCCACTCAGACGATGATCTCAAATTGAGTAATTGTCCCAATTATGTGACTGTTGTCATCACCCAAAGATTATCTACAATTAGTTCATATATTTACATTAAGCCTCATCAGATCAGAACAGGAAGCACCAACTCGCGATTAAACATTCCAAACAGCATTAGCTTTAACTGCCAAGAAAGATGCCTACATGAGATAGACAACATTCGACTTGGTTCATTTCAAACATCTACTTTCTGTAACCCAGCGCAACAGAGGAGAAGCATTCCACTGCATTTGAATTGATTGGTCCTTGACCTGCTGTATTCAGAGGCAAGGCTTTTTGAAAAACATTCTTGTCCGAATCAGCACTTCTGCCGTCTACCAAAGGGCTTTTAAGACACCCGTCAACACACACTGACTGTGAATGACACTGTGAATGCACCCAGGTCACCCAATGTGTTTTGATGGAACATTAAAAAAACACCATGCCTTGTGACTTGACTTCACAACATATACACATTAAACTAGCAATACTGAATGCTATGTGTATAGAAGGCTGCCTGCCGGCCGTGTCTTCAGTATGTGCGGCTTGTGACACCCACCCGTGACAAAGATGGCCTTGAGCTCCTAGAAGAGGCACGTTGCAGGCAGTAAAGTCACTTGCATGTCTGTTCTCAGTGTTTGAGTCCAATAATAACATTCATAAAAGGGCACAGTGCCGTCTAAAAGGCGATTCCAAGGGCTACGGGGCACCACTGAACAATACATTTCAGTCCCATCAACAAACATGGATTCTGACAATGGTATGTTCCTCTGGTCAGTGTTGGTGTTCAAAATAACTGTGAAATGGTGTTCTTTCCAGAGAGTAGTACTGTTGTCACCTGCATGACTTCTATTCTACATGACAACAGCCAACTATACCCTCCGAAATGTGAGAACAAATAAGTCATCTCAGGGCTGTTATGCATTTGCTTGAGAAAATGAGGGATACTACTTCTAAAGTAAAGGGCTAAAATAAGTGTGATTGCTGTCTCCGGACAGTCCTTAGGTGGAATTCCTAAGAACAGGAGAACACTAACTTGATATGAAAAGGCAGCAGGCTCATCAACTAACTGGATATGAAAAGGTGGCAGGCTCATCAACTAACTGGATATGAAAAGGTGGCAGGCTCATCAGTGACTAACAACATTTGTGTGAATGTCACTCACTGACACTTGGGTCATGGCCCAGCCCTGTTTGACTCGGTGGATGGGTTGAGTGACAGGAACACACAGAGTCATAGTCGCTGACAGGGCCTCTACTAATGGGTGATAATCTAATGGTTAACTACCTGCCTCGTACATGAACATATCATCAGTACGGCCACCGCATATATTACATTAGCTGAGTGGTGCCTTGTAGATAACAAGTGCATAGTTGAGTGGGAACACAATACACTGCATAAATGCTGTTAAAGAAAATGGTCTCAAAATGAATCCCCATATTGTACATGGATGATTGTTGATGTTTAAAGTTCGGTGAAATTACAGTCACACCACACACACCACACACCTGTGCACGTATCAAAAACGTTCAAACAAATCAAACTTATTTAAAAAAGCAAACTGTCAAACAAACATTCAGCACGTGTATATGTATGCAGTATCAGGTGAAGAGTTGAAGAGAGAGGCTTTGCTGTCTTTCGGAGACTGTTTCTTTTTCAGACTTGAGGGAAGGTGTTTTGTGTAGTTTGTGTACCATGTTATGGTAAGAGGTTCCTTGTGGTGGCACTTGAGGGATTGCTCAGAAAATAAACATCCTTGGGTGAGTCCTGTCAGGAAAGGCAATGTTCAAGGTTGCCCGGGTGGTAATGCACACAGATTCCTTGTCACAGCTGCAAGGCAGACTTCATCTTGATAAGTAATTGTTGGGTGAGTATTGCCAGGCTTCTACACACATACATTTGTGATCCTCTGATAAAGATTACAACACAGGAATGATGCAGCATTTGCCTTCTGTGACTACAACTCATAGCGCAAAGCGACAACTCCTTTAATCAATTTGCCACTTAGGGAACAAAGGATGTTATGCTAGCAGCTGGCGAGATTTAAATGAGAGAAGATGTGCCCCGCCGGCCTACTTGAATATTATGCATAGTAAGCGTTAACCTGGGCTTTTTAGCCTGGTACAATGGGACCAACACTCACTCAACCCACACAGCTGAGTTCCGGCGACATCTCCATTAAAGCATTGGCATAGGCAAAGCGGGGCATCTCCCAGCATAACAAAGATAATGAGTCATACATAAATCATTTCATTGAACCTTTTCATTGGCATTTTCAGTCCTTTTTCTTCTCGAAGTAAAACATGAATAATAATGGAGTTCCTAGTGAACTTTTAGAATCTTCCCATTTTAATGATGTGGAATTGACACGTTGGAATTGCCTGTAAAATAAAATAACCAAACGTGAGCAACAACAACTTTCATGTTTTCAAGCCTACTCTTCTCAGAAGGCTTTCAAACTGCAATGCATTACCATTATGTACCCAGACAGTAAGTTTGGCTTATTTGCATGATATAAATACCAGCCTGCCTGAGTCCTTGAAATATACAGCAAAATGAGAGGCCATTATCCAGTTGGTGAACAACATTGTTTACATCATGAATGCAATTGGTATATTACCTTTAGACATATATTTGCACCCCCCCAAAAATGAAAGGCTTGACATTGGATCATAATATGAATTTTTTAATTGCCAATGACCTCTTTTCCAACACTGAATGTGATGAATCCATGTTAAACCATGTTAATACTTAATGCAGGTTTTGCATAACACCCGTGTCTCACTAGCTTGTGAAAATAACAGTACATTTTTTTTCTCATGTTAAATCGTCACAGAGGGAAATGTTTCTATATTTTACTATTCAGTTTTAGTGCAACAATACATTCTATTTTCAGAGGCAACTCTGTTGCTAGCTATATGCAGCTTGCGTGAGTTATAATTATAAGGTTTAGGAAAATGAGGCCATAGTTGTATTACAGTTGTAAAGCCAAAATTCAACAGCTGTGAGAGCGATACCAACTAGTTCAATTACATGTTTTGTTAATTCAAAATGGATTATTCACATGTCTACTATGGGTGGAAGCAAACTCAATCTAGCCATTTATCAAATAATTCATCAGATATTGCAAATTAAGAAAATATGTATCTATGTATGTAATATGTATGTATTTAAACTGACAAGACCATAAATTAACCTTAGGGATAAGCACGACAAGAATAGCAGAATGTGTTGTCAAGGCCATATTAAAACTCATGGACAGAGTGAGAAAGAGTGGTAGCTAGCTTCGAGTGGAGTAAATAGCCTTTGGGGCTTAATTTGCTCTCTCATCAGGCATGACTGGACACAATATGGGAAAAGACAGCTGAATCTTGTTGCAAGAATAGGACTATGTGTAAGCGCAGCAAAGGGTAATCAGAACGATGTGAATGTGTAACGGGTCAAGCAGGGAGAGCTCTGTGATTATACGATTTGCAGATACTCTGATCCATCATATTTAGTCATGTTGATGGCTTTGCAACACTGTGGTTATTCAGCCCATGTTTTGGTATACAATCAAAGGCCATTTTTTTCACATTATCTTTCTTTCCTTAATCAACTAATTCAATTGTAATAGTATCTTCTCCACTTTCTGTGACAGCATCCATTTTCCTACAGTGATGCTTAACTCAGCATACATTATTTGAATTAGTAGGGCTACCACTTCGCATCATACGTTTTTTTACTTTGTCACAATTCCACATCATGTTGTCATCTACATGGTCTATGTCACTACTGTGTACTCAGTTTGTGGGTGGTGGCCAATGCCATCTTTCATATACGCTGAGTGTGCAAAACATTAGGAACACCTGCTCATTCCATCACATAGACTGACCAGGTGAATCCAGGTGAAAGCTATGATCCCTTAATGATGTCACTTGTTTAAATCCACTGCAATCCGTGTAGATGAAGGGACGAGACAGGTTAAAGTAAGATGTTTTAGCCTTGAGACATGGATTGTGTATGTGTGCCATTCAGAGGGTGAATGGGCAAGACAAAAGATTTAGTTGCCTTTGAAGTGGATATGGTAGTAGGTGCCAGGTGCACCGGTTTGAGCTGGTCAAGAACTGCAATGCTGCTGGGTTTTCACGCTCAACAGTTTCCCATGTGTATCAAGAATAGCCCATCACCCAAAGGATATCCGACCAACTTGACACAAATGAGGGAAGCAGTGGAGTCAACATGAACCAGCATCCCTGTGGAACGCTCTCGACACCTTGTAGAGTCCACGCCCCGACGATTTAAGGCTGTTCTGAGGGCAAAAGAGGGCCTAAGATTCTGATGCATCCCACAACAGCTAGACATTTGTAACTTTGTTTTTTTCGTTGTACTATCAGTCTGAATATGAAAAGGCAGGTACGTTACATGTATTACGTACATGTTGAGATGCTTGAGTAATTTAATCATGCAGTGTTTACATAAGGAATGTTTTCCGGTAATGTTATCTACATATAAATAGAAGTACCTTTGTTTACACTATTTAGATCACATTTCCATTCTCCCGTGGTTCCTCTTTAAACGTTGCCAGCTTACGGGACTTAGAGGTATTTGATACATCAGAAAACCAGCACTTAATATTTGGTTACAGAAACCTTTGTTTGCAATTACAGAGATCATATGTTTCCTGTAGTTCCTGACCATGGAATAGCCTTCATTTCTCAGAACAAGAGTCGACTGACGAGTTTCTGAAGAAAGTTATTTGTTTATGGCCATTTTGAGCCTGTAATCAAACCCACAAATGCTGATGCTCCAGATTCTCAACTAATCCAAAGAATGACAGCTTTTTTGCCTCTTTAATCAGAACAAAAGTTTTCAGCTGTGCTAACATAATTCAAAAAGGGTTTTCTAATGATCAATTATCCTTTTAAAATGATTAACTTGGATTAGCTAACACAATGTGCCATTGGAACACAGGAGTGGTGGTTGCTGATAATTGGCCTCTGTACGCCTATGTAGATATTCCATTAAAAATGTTCAGCTACAATAGTCATTTACAACATTAACCATATCTACACTGTATTTCTGATCAATTTTATGATATTTCAATGGACCTACTTACAATTGCAACTGGCTAAAATGTAGCATCCTACATAAAACAATCATTTAAAGAAAAAAGTCTGCACGTTCAAACAATGTAACTACTAATTACATTTACATTTACATTTAAGTCATTTAGCAGACGCTCTTATCCAGAGCGACTTACAAATTAAAGTGCACATTTGTAAATCCCAAACGTTAAAAGTAATTGGAAAGGTGAATACAAATTAAGTGTGACACAGTAAACGATGTAAACCAGATGCTGCAATGTAAACAAGATGCTGCATTGTGTTTTTATTTACAATAGTGGACAAAGGGCTGTACAATGGGCCGCACCAAAAAACAATGCATGGTTGCCATGAAAGCAGTTAGTTAAGCTTGATTCTTAAAATGTGTCAGGTGGAGAATGACGTGTTTAAAAGGGAGGGGAATGAGATGGAGTCACAATCCATGCCAGGCACACCTGTGAGCTCTGGAACTCCACCTCCGACAGGCAGAGTCAACATACGTGGCGGGTTCGTCAGGTCGTCGGTTCACCCTGACATTTCCATTCCTTTTCTGTCAACAGAAATTGACCAACTGCTCACCAGGCACAGCAAGGGCCACCCAGACCGTTATGCTGTTCTGCTATTCCAAGGATGTGTAACCGAAGAGAGATACCACGAGTGGGCACAGAATACAAACTGGGATGGATCCCGAGGCAAATGTGGCTTACCAGTGACCCTCCGGGTGTTCATCAGTAATACTGTGTCTCAGAAGTTTCTGTCCATGACCGATGCAACCCGAAAAAGCATTAAAGACAGAATGAAGGAGTACTTGAGGTCACCGAGAAAGTCTGAACATGGCCTGGTCTCCCTTGTGTAAGGAATTAGCCACTTTCCCATGTTTACTACAGTATGTACTGTATGCTATGTTTACTTGTCAGACTGCACAGTAGCCTAAAAAACAAATGGAGGTGGCTTCTATCTTCAAAATGCTTCAAATGCCGTATTATCCAAATGTAAAAGCATACACTGTACAGTGTTTTATTTCTTCATCAGAATCTTCATGCTTTCGTTAATAAAATAATGATAAAAATACTCTTTCAAAATGCTGATGTTTATTTAGTTATGGCACCATAACGAATTATTTGTTCAAATATTCCATGATATTCTTAAGATATGTGTTGACTGAATATAAGCCAGTGATGTCTGCTAAATAATCAATTTAGGGGGTTCCAGAAATAAATCATTCTAAGTAACAAACTGGCTTTATTTACACATTAGTGAGAATGTCTCACTAATGTGTAAATACAGTAATGGCCTTTTCTCACTCACTATAGATTAAATAAAAAAGAATTCTCCAAAATATAAATATTTTTTAAACAAATCGATTATTATTATTATTAATTAATTTAGAATTATATAAAAGCCCCTTAGATATTCTCAGATATTTTCACAGATCCTAACAGAAAATGCCCCTTAGATATTAATTTCGAGTCCTCCAAATCTCTAAATGTTATTATTTGCAGAGTCACGTCATCCTCCCGTTGTACAGTGCCATATTTTCCATTCCATTCCAACAGAAACCCTAAGGGTTTCGTTTAGTTTTTTTCTCTGAATCTTAACACCAAAAAATGTATCAAATTACTTTTAAGCCATATTTCTGAAAATCAATCCCATATACTATGTTATTACAAAAAATGTTTTAAATGATCTGTTACTGCCAATATGGAAGACTATCAAATGCTTCTCAACTAGCAATAACTTGCATTAACAGAAAGAATGGCTGAAAAATAGACAACATGCCACAGAATGCTGCAGCAGCCAGCAAGGTGTGCCGCAGTATGGCACAACTTTTAAAGGAGGAACCACTGTACTTAAAGTCCTTTCCTGTGAAGAAGATATCGACGTGTCCCGGGGTGTGTTCGTGAAATGTCAATCGGTGCTTAACATATGATTGGCTGTGTTCTGTAATACGGTATTTGTACCTAGAATATGTGTATGGCACAAAGCACAGGTAAAAAAATAAAGAAGATATAATAAGTGAAGGAAACATGAAGGTATATCCACACTGCACAGTTGCTCATATCACCTCGCAGTGTCAGAAGATTTAAACCACACTGTCCGACCAAAGCATGCCACCATGGCTTGAAATACTCCCATCCTCGCTGCACACATCCCAACCTTTATAGAAGAGGGAAAATGTCACCATTAATCTAAAAGCTTTTCTTTCTCTCCCACACTTCCTGATTTCCAGAAGGCCACCTCAAACCAATTCCTCATTTGGAATTATGGTATGACACTGGGCTCTGATGTGGTAACTGCCAGACAGCTGTTTTTGCTTTCTGTTCTTTATACTTCTCATTCCTCACTTCCCTCTCCCTGTCATTTAATGTGAAGGGTGGTATAAGGGTATTCTGCCTGTTCGTCACTTACAGTGGAAGAACATATCTACAGTATGTAGTCTGAGGTAGAATAGCATCTATAAAGTATGCAGTGTGAGGTGAAATAACATATATACTGCATATAGTCCAAAATTTGAATAACATATTTAGAGTATGTAGTCTGAGGTGGAATAACATATACACAGTGTGCAGTCTGAGGTGGAATAACATATATATAGTATGCAGTATGAGGTGGAATAACATATACACAGTGTGCAATCTGAGGTGGAATAACATATATACAGTATGTAGCCTTAGGTGGAATAACATATATACAGTATGTAGTCTGAGGTGGAATAACATATATACAGTATGTAGTCTGAGGTGGAATAACATATATACAGTATGTAGTCTGAGGTGGAATAACATATATACAGTATGTAGTCTGAGGTGGAATAACATATATACAGTATGTAGTCTGAGGTGGAATAACATATATACAGTATGTAGTCTGAGGTGGAATAACATATATACAGTATGTAGTCTGAGGTGGAATAACATATATGCAGTATGTAGTCTGAGATGGAATGACATACTGTATATATAGCACGTGGTCTGAGGTGGAAGAACATACACTGAGTGTACAATGCATTAAGAACACCTTCGTAATCTTCAGTTGCACCCGCTTTTGACCTCAAAACAGCCTCAATTCATTGGGGCATGGACTCTACACAAGGTGTCGAAAGCTTTCCATGGGGATGCTGGCCCATAGGGATGCTGGCCCATGATGACTCGAATG
Source organism: Oncorhynchus masou masou (assembly GCF_036934945.1). Lineage (NCBI taxonomy): Eukaryota > Metazoa > Chordata > Actinopteri > Salmoniformes > Salmonidae > Oncorhynchus > Oncorhynchus masou. Next base: position 21,043,340 of record NC_088218.1, read on the forward strand.
CTTCCCTCAGTTATGTCAAGTTGGCTGGATGTCCTTTGGCTGGTGGACTATCCTTGATACACACGGTACTGTTGTGTGTGAAGAACCCAGCGACGTTGCAATTCTTGACACACTCAAACCGGTTCCCCTGGTACCTACTGTACTACCATACCTTGTTCAAAGGCACTTCAATCTTTTGTCTTGCCCATTCACACTTTAACCCCGCCCTCTGGTCAGGGGAAACAGCTGGCACTGCAATTACTCCTTCTGCAGCTTGAAAAGCCAGTGTTCATTTGTTAGGAGACGGAGCTACTTTGTATGTGCTGTGTTGGTTGTTGGTCAGAAAGTGTGGTGAAGTATTTTGTAGCTGCTCCTGCAGAGGTACAGTTGAGTCATTAAAACTCGTTTTTCAAGCACTCCACAAATTTCTTGTTAACAAACTATAGTTTTGGCAAGTCGGTTAGGACATTGTTTACAGACAGATTATTTCACTTATAATTCCCTGTATCACAATTCCAGTGGGTCAGAAGCTTACATGCACTAATTTGAATGTGCATTTAAACAGCTTGGAAAATACCAGAAAATTATGTTATGGCTTTAGAAGCTTCTGATAGGCTAATTGACATCATTTGAATCAATTGGAGGTGTGCCTGTGGATGTATTTCAAGGCCTGCCTTCAAACTCTCTGCCTCTTTGTTTGACATCATGGGAAAATCAAAAGAAATCAGCCAATATCTCAGAAAATAATTGCAGCCCTCCAAAACTCTGGTTCATCTTTGGGAGCAATTTCCAAATGCCTGAAGGTACCACGATCAAATGTACAAACAATAGTATGCAAGTATAAACACCATAGGACCACACAGCCATCATACCATTCAAGGAAGACGAGTTCGGTCTCCTAGATATGAACGTACTTTGGTGCGAAAAGTGCAAATCAATCCCAGAACAACAGCAAAGGAACTTGTGAAGATGCTGGAGGAAACAGGTACAAAAGTATCGATATCCACAGTAAAACGAGTTCTATATCAACATAACCCAAAAGGCCGCTCAGCAAGGAAGAAGCCACTGCTCCAAAACCTCCATAAAAAAGCCAGACTGTGGTTTGCAACTGCATATGGGGACAAAGATTGTATTTTTTGTAGAAATGTCCTCTGGTTTGATGAAACACAGAACTGTTTGACCATAACGACCATCGTTATGTTTGGAGGAAAAGGGGGGAGGCTTGCAAGCCGAAGAACACCATCCCAACTATGAAGCACGGGGGTACAGCATCATGGTGTGGGGGTACATTGCTACAGGAGGGACTGGTGCCCCTCACAAAATAGATGGCACCATGAGGAAGCAACATCTCAAGACACCAGTCAGGAAGTTAAAGCTTGGTCACAAATGGTTCTTCCAAATGGACAACGACCCCAAGCATACTTCCAAAGTTGTGGCAAAATGGCTTAAGGACAACAAAGTCAAGGTATTGGAGTGGCCATCACAAAGCCCTGACCTCAATCCTATAGAATATTTGTGGGTGGTACTGAAAAAGCGTGTGCGAGCAAGGAGGCCTACAAACTTGACTCAGTTACACCAGCTCTGTCAGGAGGAATGGGTCATTATTTACCCAACTTTTTGTGGGAAGTTTGTGGAAGGCTATCCATAACGTTTGAGGCACCTTAGGAGTGTTTAGGAAAGAGGCCTGCGAGCATACATATACCCGTAGTATTTACTCTGCCTATGCACACTAGGTCAGATCTGGGCAGACCACCCCTTGTATTTTGGTTAGCACACCAGGTGGTGCTAAGAATAGGTAACCAGTGGATAGGCAGGTAAGGTAGGAGAGGGGGAACTTTAACTTTTATTTTGGTTCCATCCAGCCCCTTTTCCCCACCTTACTGTGTGAAGGAAGAATAAACTCCCTGTAAATGGTAATATTCTCTGCGTCTTTCATCCTTACCCGCACCTACAATCACATACCTTTTTTTACTCCACGGGGAGTTGAGTTGTAGCAGGGTGTTGCGTTCCCTCCTCCAAGAGGCATGCGTAACACACACATAAACAATCCATGTCTCAACTGTCAGGGCCTGAATTCCAAGAAGCTGGTTTTTATCCCAAATAGCATCTAACACGGAACCCAAACACCAAAGGCGGAACCCAAACACCAACACGCAGGTTAAAAAATCAAAACAAACTGAACCAATGACATTAATTTGTGGACAGTTCAAAAATAATTAAACATGTATGGGAATTTAGCTAGTTAGCTTGCACTTGCTAGCTAATTTGTCCTGGGATATAAACATTGAGTTGTTATTTTACCTGAAATTTTACCTGAAATGCACAAGGTCCTCTACTCCGACAAGTAATCCACACATAAAACGGCCAACCGAATAGTTTCTAGTCATCTCTCCTCCTTCCAGGCTTTTTCATCTTTGAACTTATATGGTGATTGACATCTATACTTTTACCACGACAACCAGCAAAACATTTAGACTTTCAATCACCCACGTTTGTATAACCAATGAGGATATGGCATGTGGGTACCTACATCTATAAACCAATGAGGAGATGGGAGAGGCAGGACTTGCAGCGCGATCTGCGTCAGAAATAGAAAGGAGTTAGACCTTGGCATCTGCCCGAGCAGTGTGGGTGCAATAATTTAATATCATGGATATCTATATTTATTTTGTGACGCTCGCGCAAGTGACGTGTCAGGTCTGGTCAGCATGTTACTCCCTATGTAGTGCACTACAAAAGTAGGGCACTATATAGGGAATAGGGTGCCATTTGAATCACATCCCTGATGTAACTTATATTCATAGGGACAGTACTCTCCATGTTCTGTCATACACTTTTCGACTGATAGCATCGACTACAGGAAGACATTACATTGTCTCTGTCATTTAGTGCACCAACCTAATGAAAACCAAAAAGCCCATTTAGTATGATGTACAGTATCATACCTAACAGAACCTTTCATAACTCAATGGTACTCTATTTTACTGTAGACCTGCATTGAGGGAAACATGAACACCCATCACATTATATTCACTCTAGCCAAAACATTATATACACTCAAAATCATGACATGTCAAGTCCTGCACTCATATGCCAAAACATTGTCAAGTAAGGATGTCTTCATGTGATGCAGGACTTCACTACTGCGTTTAACAAGCTCAAATTAAGCATTACTCTAATACACTCCTGTAGGGCAACCCATCCCCCGAAGTGAAGCATAGGTAATGTTGTGCTAACATACTTTAGGTCTGATATCTGATTGGAGGTTAACTTTACCATCATGATATTGGTCAACATCTCCAATTCTGAATCCAAACAACTTGATTGCTCTTTCTCTTATGTTCCTCACCTTTCTTTCTAATGAGCCATGGTCTCTCTCTCTCTCTCTCTCTCTCTCTCTCTCTCTCTCTCTCTCTCAATAATGCTTGTTAGTGCTTTGTAAGCTTTATGCCTTGTATCTGAATCCATTGATTTGAAAAAAGTAATTAAATACAGATGTAAATAGACAATATTTAATTTCCTATTATTGTAACTCAACTATGGTGTTCTTGCATATTGCCATTGATCTTATGGAGTCAAATTTGTAATTTAATGGTCTAATTGCATAGTCTTACTATGAGTTTGCATGGGCGGTATGTATACTATGCATATATGATATGTATTACTGCCCACTGTACTCTCTCTGCACATCCGTCTGTGGTCCTGAGACACCCATGAACACCTTGGGTCTTTGTTTATTTACAATAGGAGGCCATGCCACATTAGGAAAGATGTGCCCTGAGCTCATGTGCTCTACAATGCAAGAATGTATACATTGACTCATGGCTATGACAACTACCAAAAATAGCAGCACCAGTAAGACCAATTGAAGAAAACCCCAAAGCGTAACCATATCCCCAACTCAATTCATTTGCAAAATAAACATCCCTCGTTATTCATCCTTTTATGTTCCATTGTTAAATATAGCCAGTCCTCATTTGCGTAGTGTCAGGGAGAAACTAGAAATCTTAAACCCCAGAGAGAACAATGCAGGCCGTTAAAGACAGTTCACTTCCCTATATGTCCCCTTTGCCCTCCTACCCCTGACCTGCCGCACATACTGCCAAGAGAAAGGTAGAGTGGTAGAAAGCATGTCATTTCCCTGAGGTCACACTTTCCCTACTGTCTCAATATTCCACCCACTGCCATGGCAACACATTTCAAAGCATTGCAAATCTAAGTTAGGACTGGCTGTTAAAGAATGAATCCAAAGCGTAATACATTACATTTAACTATCTCGGTATAAATCTCTGTAAACGACTAGACTTGTTTTATTTGAGGGCCTGATGCATTTCAGTATTGTAACATCAGTGTTCCACTCCTATAGACCCATAAGGTTAGCAGATCTTTGTAGCTTCACAACTTTATGTTGGCACATACCAAACACAAGTGGAATTACCTCACTTAAAAATGATATACTGTACAAACCACTACTTGGTCCAGAAACACCTGTTTATCCACAGCAGCCTTTGATATACATCATACGTACTTATTTGGAGAACAAAACACTCGTGCGAAACTATAATTAGGTGTTCAGTACGTCATGTTGATGTTTTTCATGAAGGGCAGCCAGAGTGCATAAAGGTAAGGGTGGGGTGAGGATCTGTCTGCACAACACTTAATCACAGAGAATCCAAAGTAGAACCTCATTTCCCTGCCTCAGGCAAATGCTATGCTTCAGCCCTTGAGAACAATAGTATGTTGGACGAGGAACCCTTTGAAGGTGACATTTCACAGTCTTAGCAATGGCACTGACTACATTTGACAAAGTAGAGTTCATGGGTAAAGTGTGTACTCTGCACTGGTGCCGGTTACTGTAAAGATGAGGTTGTTAGACGCTGTGTTTGCTCCTGTATCGGTTTACCTAGAGGTGCTGTGTTTGTCTTGCTATTCTGAATGATTTATTTCAGCTTTTATTTCTTTCATCACATCACACCCCAGTGGGTCAGAAGTTTACATACACTCAATTAGTATTTGATAAAACTGCCTTTACATTGTTTAACTTGGGTCAAATGTTAAGGGTAGCCTTCCACAACCTTCCCACAATAGGTTGGGTGAATTTTGGCCCATTCTTTCTGACAGAGCTGGTGTAACTGAGTCAGGTTTGTAGGCCTCCTTGCGCGCACATGCTTTTTCAGTTCTGCCCACAAATTTTCTATAGGATTGAGGTCAGGGCTTGTGACGGCCACTCCAATACCTTGACGTTGTTGTCCTTAAGCCATTTTGCCACAACTTTGGAAGTATACTTGGGGTCGATGTCCATTTGGAAGAACCATTTGTGACTAAGATTTAACTTCCTGACTGATGTCTTGAGATGTTGCTTCAATAATTTTCCTACCCCATGCAGCCATCTATTTTGTGAAATGCGCCAGTCACTCCTGCAGCAATGCACCACTACAACATGGTACTGCCACCCCCGTGCTTCACGACTGCGATGGTGCCTCCCCCTGTTTCCTCCAAACATAAAGATGGTAATTATGGCCAAACAGTTCTATGTGTTTCATTTCTCCAAAATGTACGATCTTTGTCCCCATGTGCAGTTGCAAATCGCAGTCTGGCTTTTTTTATGGAGGTTTTGGAGCAGTGGCTTCTTCCTTGCTGAGCGGCCTTTCAGGTTATGTCAATACTGTGGATATAGGTACTTTTGTACCTGTTTCCTTCAGTATCTTCACAACGTCCTTTGCTGTTGTTCTGGGATTGATTTGCACTTTTCGCAACAAAGTACGTTCATCTCTAGGAGACAGAACGCGCCTCCTTCCTGAGCGGTTTGATGGCTGTGTGGTCCCATGATGTTTATACTTGCGTACTAATGTTTGTACAGATGAACGTGGTACCTTCAGGCGTTTGAAAATTGCTCCCAAGGACGAACCAGAGGTCTACAATTTGTTTTCTGAGGTCTTGGCTGTTTTGATTTTCCCATGATGTGAAGCAAAGAGGCACTGAGTTTGAAGGTAGGCCTTGAAATACATCCACAGGTATACCTTCAATTGTCTCAAATTATGTCAATTAGCCTATCAGAAGCTTCTAAAGCCATAACATCATTTTCTGGAATTTTCCTAGTTGTTTAAAGGCACAGTCAACTTAGTGCATGTAAACTTCTGACCCACTGGAATTGTGATACAGTGAATTATAAGTGAAATTATCAGTCTGTAAAAAACGGTTGGAAAACATATCTGTGATATGCACAAAGTAGATGTCCTAACGCCCTTGCCAAAACTATAGTTTGTTAACAAGAAAGTTGTGTAGTGGTTGAAAAACCTGTTTTAATGACTCCAACCTAAGTGTATGTAAACTTCCGAATTCAACTGTACATAATGACTTCAACTGTACAAACTCTTTTGGTGGCTCACTTTGTTTTTTAGGTTGTAAGTTAAAAGAGAAATCTTTCCCCAAGATATGACCATCCAGTTAGCTACAGTACAATGGTCTTGCAGTTTCTATCTTCTCCAGAAATCCCCAGACCATCTGCTGTACACAAGACACATTCAACCCATCAACAATCTCCTGCTGTGCGCTCCAGGCGTTTATTCCTCACAGTTCTTGTCTTTGTAGAGCTCTGCTCTTGTGATTTTGAATGACAAGCGGAAAGCATCAAAACACATTTTACTGTATTTTTTTGGAAGATGGGCAGACTTTGAGATTGTGCTGATGCTATGCATCTGGATAATTTCCTCTTAGCACAAGCAAGGTGGATCCACTGACAGTTGGAAGAACATAAAGGCATGAGATCTCTACCCAGGGGTGAATTGTCTTTTCATGGCAATCTTTGAGAGTGGTTGTTTTACTGGAACTCAATATGCTTTATCCTTTATCCTCAGGTTAAAATAACTTGAGAATGCAGTATGATGTTGTAAAAGTGTAATAGCCTGTTCTGTAGTACAATATAGTATATTACAAACTGGGTGAATCGAGCCCTGAATGCTGATTGGTGAGACCATATGCCATGGGTATGACAAAACATTTATTTTTACTGCTCTAATTTGCTTGGAAACCAGTTTATAAAAGCAATACGGCACCTCGGGAGTTTGTGGAATATTGCCAATATACCACGGGTAAGGTCTGTGTCCAGTGCATAGTCCTTAGCCGGGGTATATTGGCCATATACCACACCTCCTCAGGCCTTATTGCTTAAGTATCGTATAGTATAGTACAGTAGGTTTTTAATGTACAATATATACTGAGAAAATATATAAACACAACATGTAAAGTGTTGGTCCCATGTTTCATGAGCTGACATTAAATATCCAAGAATGTTCCATATGCACAAAAAGCTAATTTCTCTCATATGTTGTGAACAAATTTGTTTACATCATTGTTTAGTGAGCATTTCTCCTTTGCCGAGAAAATCCATCCACCTGATTAAACAGCATGATCATTACACAGGTGCACCTGCTGGGGACAATAAAAGGCCACTAAAATGTGCAGTTTTGTCATAAAACACAATGCCACAGATGTCTCAAGTTTTGAGGGAGTGTGAAATGCTGACTATAGGGATGTCCACCAGAGCTCTTGCCAGAGAATGTAATGTTTATTTCTCTACCATATGCCGCCTACAACGTTGTTTCAGGGAATTTGGCAGTGCCTCCAACCAGCCTCATGTGTAACCCCGCCAGTCCAGGACCCCAACATCTAGCTTCTTTACCTGCGGAATCGCCACCCAGACAGCTGATGAAACTGAGGAGCATTTATGTCAGTAATAAAGCCCTTTTGTGGGGAAAAACTCATTCTGATTGGCTGGGCCTGGCTCCCACAGTTCATATAAGGAAATCAGTCAATGGAAAAAAACAAGGCACTAATCGCTGGATTTGACATGACTGGGCAGGGGTGCAGCCATGGGTGGGCCTGAGAGGGCATAGGCTGCACCCCTGCCCAGTCATGTGAAATCCATAGAGTAGGGCCTAATTTATTTATTTCAATTGACTGATTTCCTTATGTGAACTATTACTCAGTCAAATCGGTGCAATTGTTGCACGTTGCGTTCATATTCGTACAGTAGGTTTTAATGTGGCGCAGGGTCAAGGATGCATTTAATTACAGGGGAGAATCGGGCGTGCAAACCTTTATTAAGCTCTTGGAAATAATTACTCCCCAAGACGTCACTGGCTGAGTCGACATGTTGTGTTGTGCGCGTGTTAACTTATAATCAAGAAATAGTCCTGAGAGCACTCGGAGAAATGAGCCCTTTTGTATTTTCCCAATTATGCATCCGGGGGCCTTAGCAACAGAGGAGCGCTCTGGTGAAGCATGACGAGCCAAAACAAAAATAGAGAAGAAGAAGTTCACATCACTTTATGGATGCTGATTCTCTATCCAATTTCTTAACGGTCTTCTGGTTATGGTCTTCTGGTTATGGTCACTGGTTATTCCTGTGAAATATGCATGTGCCGAGTGCTTAGAACAGCCAGTGGCTTATTAATCATGGATTCTGGTCCGGTGGCTCCTGAACATTTCGCTGTGTCATGGTTATAACAGTGTTGTCTTTCCAAATGGAAAGCCCCCTTTGTTAGACTCTAAGGTGGATCTGTTCATTTGTCATTGCCAGGGCACTCTCTGTAGATACACGGTCAAAAACAACTGGGAGGATGGAGAACTGTTCCAACTATGGGAAAGTCCTTTAAACCCCTCAGCGTGCGACACGTAGTGTATAGATGATTGGAATTATAAAGTGAAATGTCCTTAACCAACAATTCTGTTTTAAGAAAATATTTACAAAATAAACTAAAGTAAAAATATTTAATAAAAATTACAAGATAAGATAATAATAATGAGGCTATATACAGGATATACAGTATTTATACTATTCCTGTTGGGAGTTGCGCAAGTGATAACGCGATCATTCCTTGTGTTGTTTCACATTCACACTGATTGTGATGGCATGGGACATCTAGTCAATTAGGCTGAAGGAGAGGAGTATTGCGTGTCGGGACCATCCGGGGCTCTGCTTTAGCTCAGTGCAGGGAGGTGGAGCAGTATTTTCTCCTGCGGGCCGCTTCGGTGCTACCCGACTGGAAGTGAGACTATTATGTCAGGCCTTGCCGCAAAGCGTTCATGTGAGACCTGAAATGTTCTGAATGAATTCCCTATGTCGGGTGCTGATAAGGCAGGGTTCTGGTGGGGAGGCGAGGGTGAGAATAATGAAGTAGTAATACGTGGACGAGCACGTTGATCGGTATCATCTTTAGCATCCCGATGGAAAAAAAATGCTCGGTATCATCTTTAGCATCTTGATGAAGAGGAGCTGATCGTCTGCCCCCGGGGGTATTGTCTCACGCATGCATAACTGTGATTTCAACTGGTGAGATTTGTCACAGAGAGGCGGTCCGTCTAGACACAGAGCCATCATTCCAGGCCACCAGCACCCACGGTGATTATTCCTATGCCACAACAAACTAGCTGACTTCTGAAGGATGTGGAAACAGTTTAGAGCGCTACAAAGGCCGGGTGATGGTATTGACACAAATAAAGTGCACTGAAGAGGAAAGAGGTTCACTACCATACATGGGAAGACGGGATGAGTTGCTGAAAATCCTCAAGTAGAACTTTAAAACCTTCTCAACCCACCGTATGGACATTTTATTTTTTATTCCCCCGCAATTTCTTCATTTCATGCAACGCTGTGCAGCATATTCTTGGAGACTTAGGGGACACCCATGCTCAAATGTCCAATTTTACACTTGCTGCGGTCTCCACTTTAACCACCTCTCAATTGACTTGGAACATCTGTCATGGGGAAAGACTGGATAAGCTTTGCTTCACTAGAGGAGAAATACTGCATTATACCTTCAGTGACTAGGCCATGGTTTGGGGCTCATTTCTCCCAAGCTTATCTCTGGTTGGCAAACATCTCACAGTGTGGCTAGCGTTTTTTTTTTTTTATCCCACAAGGGCAACTGGGCGGCAATGGACTGTAGAGAAAGCATTTTTCTTGTCTTTCTACCCTCAACAAGACCTATACATGTTTAAGTGCTTAAATCCAGATTAATCCACAGTGTACTGAAAATACTGTTTGACTCTACTGAATTAATTTACTGACGTTAATCCCCTTTCAAAGAATACACACAGGAACACACATATGCACAGGCACTGTTCCTATGGCAATGTTATCTGGCCTCCATATCTCCAATTGAATGTTGATTTAAACCTCGGACAAAACCGAGTTGACAACATAATTGCTTGTGAGTGTGTGTGCACACAACAACTGGCAAACACGGTTTTACACTTACACACACACATGCTCTCCCTATCCACTACTACACAAACCTCTCCCCTGTTGAAACACTCACACACGCACACACACACACACACACACACACACACACACACACACACACACACACACACACACACACACACACACACACACACACACACACACACACACACACACACACACACACACACACACACACACACACACACACACACACACACACACACACAGGTCATCCTCTGTAATACCCTTGGGGACAGAGGCTTGTCTTTTCATACTCTGAGTCATGTAGTAGTGCAATTAGCAACTGCAGAGTGATGCACACATAGAGTATGAGCACAGCACGGTAGGCACGACTTAAACACACAGAAACACCCACGATTGGAGAAGGAATCAGCACAGCGCAATGTGTTTGTTCTGTGCTGAACTGGATTTTAGGTCACAGGGAATGTAAATCACGTTGGTGGAGTTAAACCTACACACAGGTGTGTTCCAATGCCATTAATTGGAACCAGCAATCCTCAGTGTGTTGTCCAGCATCACACTGGATTTGGGTCGCAAAGGTGCAGTGTGAGCTACATTTACATGGCGAGTCTCTGTAGAACCTCTATGTAGGACGCAGACGGATGTTGTGTGGACACCTGTCCTCATTCAACACAGGAAGTACATTAACCAGGTACTGGTCCATAACTACCAACTGATATCTCTGCATGATCTTGTGCGTTGTACTTTGTATATGTGTAGCCTATCATGAAAAGTGAATGGATAAACCTTGAGGGTAGACAAACTCAATGGAGATAATTTTATAGCCAGGTTTGTCCTCTAAGCGACACTTAAGCACACAATATGCCACGTGTATTATTCAGTCATTATTCTAAAGTAATTATTTTAGATGGTTTGGGTGTGTGTTTCTGACTCTTAAACTGGGTTGCGTCCCAAATAGTACCTTAATTCACTGCTTTTGACCACAGCCCTATGCGATATAGTGCCATCTGGGATGCTACCCTGGAGTAATTTACTTCTGTCCTGTTCCCCCGAGATACTATCTTCTTCTTTCCTGGAGTTATGGCGCATATGCTGGCTATGAAATGGAGAGTTGAAATGAGAGTTAACTTACACTTCTTCCTTTCACTGCTGGTTCTTGTGATGCTCAGCTGCTTATCCGTCTGCTTTCTGTCCAATTGAAAATGCAAACAGAGCGCCAGCTTCTCACACTGAAAAACCCAAGCTACGTTCTCTTTGATGATGCTAAAAGACTATGTGTTTTAACTTTCTCCACTAACTCTGAGATTATAGCTGGATTGCAGTAAAGTGGATCCTACCATCTGGGCTGTACAATAAGGCTATTGAAGAGCTCTGTGTTTTGGTGTGCAACAATTCAGTCTTGTGCGTTTGATTAGTGTAGGTGTATTTCATACTGATGCCTCCTCGTATGTTTCCTAGTCTTTTGATCTTGAAATGTTCAAGATTGTTAAGAGAGGACATGTAACTGAACTTTTGGTCTCATCAAAACAATGAAAACATATCCTATCCGCCCATGAAGAAAATACCATGGAAATACATATTTGAGTATTTATCAGGATTACCATAATTAGCAATTCTCCAACAATACCATGTATAATCGTTCACCAGAATGTTTAGGTTTCTGCTGCATTGTATTTCCACAATACCATATTGTCGCACTTTCCTCTATTGAGTTGACAATAGGACTAAAAGAGGAAATCTGCAAATGCCAATAAGTAGCATGCCTCCGTGTCAATTCCATTAGAACTATGCAAAAGTGGCACGGTTTTTAGCTTATAATGTTCTGTGTATTCTAGTTGCATACTGTTTTATCAGTGACATAAGACAACTATTTGGGACCACCATTTCAAAACCAGCCGTGGTACATGGTCGCCCCCTTCTGGGATATTTATGCAAACACACCTAATTATTCAGGCTCTTTTGTTGTTGAACTGTTCTTCTTTTTCGCACGCCATTAAAATGCATTGAGTGTTGACTACAACAAAGGTATTTAGATTTGAACTGAACGTAGTCAATCATTTGTCGAGAAGACGGATGAAATGATCGATGACCGCGTAGACGCCGTGCACACATCACCGTTATAACAGTCATCATTGTCCCTTTGGTCAACCCTGCAACCGTTTATCCCATTTTGCACTATTACAAAGTCATGTATTTGGATTATTTAAAGCCATACATTTTATATCAATGGCAAATCCAAATGCACAATGTGTGATGCATGGTCTAGGATAATATTATATTTAGCAGAGGTGCTTTTGAAACGCTATCAGGAGCATGCTCATTTAAGGTATATTGACATCCATTGATTATCGTGAAAATGCTAGTGGTTGGCAGTGGCTAGTTAAACAAACCCAAAGTGAGGACTGAACTCTGTCCCTGTACATATAGTTTTCTGTAAAATAACAAATATAAATTGGAATTTTGATGAACTATCCCTTTAACATTATTTTTTCAAAGACTTTTTGTCCTCATAATTCTCTGGAGACGGACTTGAACATTTCCTGCCTCAGCTTCCACAGTCCCTGAGAGCAACTCTGTGATGTAGTAAGCTAACTCAGGCCGGGAACACAGCCTCCAGACATAGCATCTTTGTACTTCCTCTGTCACATTCACCCCCTCCTTACCCCCTCACCACTCTGTCATTGTGGAACAAGATAGCAAGAAGGGATAGAGGCTGGCTGTTCACTGTGGTCGAGTGTTCTTATTGTTGGTAGGAGTTGGCAAGACCGGGCTGTTTCCTGCTGGATTGGCAAAGACATTGTGAGACAGTGAAGGATGCTGGGCCTGAGGAGTGCTTGTAATCCAGCTCACGTTTACAGAGCACGACAGGGATGGTGGTAAAGCTGCCAGAAAGCAAACGAATGCCATTAACTCAAGCGGTATAAAGGGTCAGGGGGGGACATTGAAATATACAATTCACAAATATTCCAACACAAGTCCAATGCAGGCCTCTGTGAATGCGTGCGTTTAATGGATCGCCCATAAACTATACATAGGGGGTTAATTTCAGAACAGTGTCACGCAGCAAATTATTAGTCTGTGTACTTCTATGAATAATAAACCCACTGGGCACAAATCGGTTGAATCAACGTTGTTTCAATGTAATTTGTCAACGTGTTGGTACATGGACTCAATTTGGAAAATACATTGGAGTTGAAAAATATAATCACGTAAACTTTTGTTTTGAGCATGACCTTTCAACCACAAGATTATGTCATTATTGTAACTTATTTTCAACATAGACAGCAGGTAGCCTAGTGGTTAAACTGTTGGACTAGTAACTGAAAGGTTGCACGATCAAATCCCTGAGCTGACAAGGTCAAATTCTTTCATTCTGCCCCTGAACAAGGCACTTGACCAACTGTTCCTAAGCTGTCATTGAAAATAAGAATTTGTTCTTAACTGACTTGCCTATGTATAAAACTAGACAAACCTTGTATAAAATATGTTGATCTTGTACCTTTGAAACAATTTCAAATATTGAACGGTATAGCCACCATCAGAAGGAAAAAAGCTGGGCAGCACCTCCCGCTGGAGAGTTGATCTTTAACTATTAATTTTGTCTCCCATCCAGGGTTTTAACAAAGCACAGTGCTGCTATATTTGTCACTGGCTACTACCAGTATGCTATTGTGAGAATGAACATTGAGATATCTCTTAATAACTAAACATATTTACAGTTTCTATCAAAGTCATTGCAAATGGCAGGTTTAACAGAGCAAATTAAATCTAACCATCGTTTTTAAGTCATGTTATCAATGATACTATTTCGGCCTTTATAGCATTTGCAAAGTCATCAAAAGATAATGTTTCAATTCAACCCAGGGTTAAACTAAAACAGTCAATACATGTAGGCCTAAGGTTCAAGTTTTGGTTGATTTCAAATGTAATCTTCAAGGTAATTGTTAATATGTTGGATTCACATCTCCATCTCATGTAAGTTAAAGGATTATGTTCCTATTCCTGATGTATATCTCTATTTTTTTATGAAATAGAATGTTGTAGAAGGATCCAGATACTTTCTTGTGAAGTGGCTTGTTTTTGAGAAACTTACCCCAGCCATGATACACTTCATCATTGCTCATTGTGCAGTGTTGGTGCATGCAAAAGACATGAACAGAAGCTCCAAAAACACGCAAATAGATCCTTTTAGAAGAGGACACTCTCAGTATAGTGACGTGTATGATTCTAAAAGGGCGTATTTTGGAGTTTTTGGAGCTTTTGTTCTATCCAAGAGTTAGATATCCTTTAGATATTGATATTTGGCTGCGTTGTCAACCAAAGACAATTCAGTAATACCTCTGTAATACAGTAAAGGTAAGGCTGTCTTACAAACTAAGTTAACAGTATTTATTCATCCATGGCCACATTTTGACGTTAGCTTACTGTAACTATAAATCTTCTTATGTAATCATAGAAAGCATGCAGGTTCAAGATGGCATGCAAAGGTTGCAGGTTCGTGAAGATCTTCACAACTGCTATAATAATCTGCACAGAATCTTGAACATCATTGATCACTTGCACTATGTACTAATGTAATCTCAACTGCAATCCAGATCATTTAGTTGTGCTACTAGATGAAGCACAGTGATAACACGTTAAGTTGTTGTATAAATACAACGTATCTAACATTGTATTCACATTTGACATTTCCTGTGCTTGGTAATGGTTGATAGAATAGTGATAACACATTTGGGAATTCAACAAAGTTTTGGCTGTCTTTTTGATTGGGTGAATGAAGTCTCAACCAAATATTACCCAAATTTCCACATTGAAATGACGTTATGTGCCCAGTGGGAAGAGAAACTTGGAGTGACATTTAGTTTTATCTACTATGAAAACCACCACACTTCTATCTGAGGCCGCACTCAAGGTTTTCTCCAATGCTGCAATAATGCCATAGAAAACACAAAACGAATTCCAAGCATTGAGTGCAATTTACTGTGAATGTATGACCCACAGAGAAAAGAGAACATGGAAAATGGTGCAGTACTGTATGGCTGCCATGTTGCGAGCTCTGACCCGACTTTGCAATTTTGCGAGTCTTTCAGCGTTTATCTTCATTTTTTTTCTTATGATCGACAAGAACTTTTAAACATCAGATCGGCAGTTACTAACCTCAATTCCGGCTAAGACCTCGACTTTGACTCATCTGCCCTGGGCTCTTTGTGTAATTAAGACCCAATTTTCAGGCTCGCCAAGAGGAAACGCAGGTGAAAAAGAGGCCGGAGAGGGGGAGACCTATTAAAATTAAGGTGAAGGAAAACCAGCCATCTCTTCCCTCCATTCTGTTGTCCAATGTTCAGTCTATTGATAATAAGATGGATGACCTCTAATCACGGATTTGCTATCACAGGGACTCTCGTAACTGCAATATATTCTCTGCTTTTCAGAAACATGGCTATAGGACAAGATAACCCGAGCAGACAAGACGTTGGTTTCAGGGAAATTGAGAAGGGAAGGGGTTTCTCCCTTCATCAACAACAAATGGTGTGCAGACTCTAGCACAGTGGAAGTCTTGACCTATTGTTCACCTGTCTAGGAATACCTGATGGTCAAATGCCGACCCTTCTAACCTACCGAGAGAGTTTCCATATGTTATTGTTACTGCTGTCTATATTCCACCTCAGGTCAAGAAAAACAACAAGCTGCTGGGTGCAACCATGCACCCAGAGGCTGCTTTCCTTGTTGCCTGTGATTTTAATTCCACGTCATTAAGACAAGTAATTCCATCAGTACGACTCCTTCACCATTAGGGGTGATGGAGTCCTAGACCACTATTACTCTACCCACAAGCAAGCATACAAGGCTCTCCCTCATCCCCCTCTGGCAAATCAGATCATGACTCTATACGCCTGCCTCCTGAATACAAGCAGGAGATCAAACAAGAAGTACCCGTGACGCACTTCGTTGAGAAATGGTTCTCGTTTCAGAGCTTATACTACAAGACTGCTTTGCTTCCCTGTTCCCAATAACTCTAAGGCTACCTGCCACAATGACTACCGTCTCATAGTACTCATCTCTGTAATCATGGAGTGCTTTGAAAAGCTGGTTATGGCACACATCAATTCCATCATCCCTGACACCCTAGACCCACTCTAATGTGCATACCTCTCCAACAGATCCATAGACAATGCAATCTCAATGGCTCTCTCACCACTGCCTTCACCCACCTAGGTAAGAGGTTGTTAATTCGCTGCAACGCAGCGTTCAACACCATAGTCCCCTGTTTACCCATGACCACATGGCCATGCATGACTCCAACACGATCATCACCAAGTTTGCTGATGACATGACGGTGGTATGCCTGATCACTGGCTATGATGAGACAGTGTGGTGCCATGACAACAACCTCTCCTTCAACATCAGTAGCACTAAGGAGCTGATTGTCGGGGGGTGGCATTTTGACTGGCTGCATCACTGCTTGGTATGGCAACTGCACTGCTCTCGATTGCATGGCGCTACAGAGGGTGGTGTGGACAACCCAGTACATCACTGGGGCCAGGCTCCCTGCCATCCAGGACCTCTACATCAGCCAGTGTGAAATGAAGGCCCGGAAAACTGTTAAAGACTCCAGCCACCCAAGCCATAGATTATTCTCTCCGCTTCCGCATGGCAAGCGGTACCAGAGCATCAAGTCTGGAACCAACAGGACCCTGAACAGCTTCTATCCCCAAGTCACAAGACTGCTTAAATAGCTAACAAAATGGCTCCTGACTATCTGCATTGATCCTTCTATTTTTTGTTGTTGCACTGGACAATGCACACTCACTCTAGGCACACACATACACACACACACACACACACACTGAATGTACACACACGCACACTCACATACTATCATCATTTCCGCTGCTGCTCTGTTTATCGTATATCCTGATGCCTAGTCACCTTCCCCCTTATAATTTAGTTAACTCTACCACTCCAGTATCCCTGCACATTGTACATATGGTATTGTCACTTACCCGGTGTATATATACATATATTGTGTTCTTCTTATTTCTATTTCCTGTGTGTTTTTGTTCCGCTTTACTTTTTTCTAAAACTTTTATATTGGGAAATAGCAAGAAAGGCATTTCACTGTACTAGTGCACATGACAATAAAAACAAATTGTGATTTAATGAAAGGCATTATAATGTCATTTTATGCCATGCAATTTTAAATGCAATAAGGTTCTGAGACAAACTATTAGCAACTAAGCTCCGGGTCTGCATCTTAATTTGTATAACTATAGGCTTACATATACCACAATTGCAACTGCCATGAACAAACGGATTTTGTGTATATTACCTAACATGAACATGAGGTCTGTCAGGAATTCTGTCTTGAAGTGTGACTCTTACAGTTGCATAACCACTGTACCCCCTTCTGGCACGAATCATCAAAATATGCTACAACATCAGACAGCATCAAGGACTATGAAGAAGGAACTTGAAGAAATGTTGAAGGAACTTGAAGAAATGTCACTGTAGCCTATACAGAGGGGATCTAAGTTGCTCGTAACGAATGTTTCTCCAAAAACAAAATCCTCAGAGGACCACATTCTCCATCAACATACTGTACCGCACCCTTCCATGGTCTAGGTGTGTGAGGGATTTCAGTCTTGAAAGAAAACACAAGAACAGAAACAGACAAAAAGGTGTGCCAGCTGGTGATGGAAAATCAAGTTCATTCAGGCATCTCTTGGATACTGTTTATTTATTATGATTCTGAACAAAATCAAAAATCACATCAAAGTTTATTGGCAGATGTTAGAGCAGGTGCACCAAAATGCTTATGTTACTAACGCCTCGCAATGCAGTAAAATGTCAAACAAGTACACACATAATATTTTTTTTTAAACAAAATGAACATCCCAAATAGCAGAGTAACAGTAATTCATATACAATCCATACATACATTACCGGTCAAACGTTTTAGAACACCTAGTCATTCAAGGGTTTTTCTTGATTTTAACTTTTTTCTACATCGTAGAATAATAGTAAAGACATCAAAACTATGAAATAACACATATGGAATCATGTAGTAACCAAAAAAGTGTTTAAACAAATCAAAATATATTTAATATTTTAGATTATTCAAAGTAGCCACCCTTTTGTCTTGATGACAGATTTGCACACTCTTAGCCGTTTCAACCAGCTTCACCTGGTATGCTTTTCCAAAAGTCTTGAAGGAGTTCCCATATATGCTGAGCACTTGTTGGCTGCTTTTCATTCACTCTGCGGTCTGACTCATCCCAAAATATCTCAATTTGGTTGAGGTGGAGACAAGGTCATCTGATGCAGCAACTCCATAACTCTCCTTCTTGGTAAAATAGCCCTTACACAGCCTGGAGGTGTGTTGGGTCATTGTCCTGTTGAAAAACAAATGATAGTCCCACTAAGCCCAAACCAGATGGTATGGTGTATTCCTGCACAATGTTGTGGTAGCCATGCTGGTTAAGTGTGCCTTGAATTCCAGAAAAGCATCCCCACACCATAACACCTCCTCCTCCATGCTTTACGGTGGGAAATACACATGCGTAGATCATTTGACACAGCGGTTGTCAGATGATCAAAGACTCAGCGATTGGAACCAAAAATCTCCACTTGGACTCCAGACCAAAGGACAAATTTCCACTGGTCTAATGTCCATTGATTGCGTTTCTTACCCCAAACAGGACCAAACACGTCTCTTTTTATTATTGGTGTCCTTGAGTATTGGTTTCCTTGTAGCAATTCAACCATGAAGGCCTGATACACACAGTCTCCTCTGAACAGTTGATGTAGAGATGTGTCTGTTACTTGAACTCTGTGAAGCATTTATTTGGGCTGCAATTTCTGAGGCTGGTAACTCTAATGATCTTATCCTCTGCAGCAGAGGTAACTCTGGGTCATCCATTCCGGTGGCGGTCCTCATGAGAGCCAGTTATCACAGCGCTTGATGGTTTTTGCGACTGCACTTGAAGAAACTTTCAAAGATCTTGACATTTTTCGTATCGACTGACCTTCATGTTTTAAAGTAATGATGGACTGTAATTTCTCTTCTCTTATTTGAGTTGTTCTTGCCATAATATGGACTTGGTCTTTTACCAAATAGGGATATCTGTCACACCCTGGTCGTAGTATATTGTGTTTGTCTTTATTTATTTGGTCAGGCCGGGGTGTGACATGGGTTTATTGTGGTGTGTTTTGTCTTGGGGTGTTGTTAGGTGTTGGGTGTGTGGCTTAGTGGGGGTATCTAGCATAGTCTATGGCTGTCTGGAGTGGTTCTCAATCAGAGGCAGGTGTTTATCGTTGTCTCTGATTGGGAATCATATTTAGGCAGCCATATTCTTTGAGTATTTCGTGGGTGATTGTTCCTGTCTCTGTGTTTATGTTCACCAGATAGGCTGTATAGGTTTTCACACATTTATTGTTTTGTTTAGTTATTTCATGTCGAGTTCATTTATTAAGAACATGAATAACCACCACGCTGCATTTTGGTCCGCTTCTCTTCCACCAGACGAAAACCGTTACAGAATCACCCACCACAACAGGACCAAGCGGCGTGGTAACAGGCAACAGCAACAGCAGGAGCAACAAATCTGGACTACACAAATTGGAAGGAGATAGACAGGTGGGCGGTCGACCCAGGGAGAGTGCCGGAGCCCGCCTGGGATTCGATGGAGCAGTGTGCGGAAGGTTACGAGAGAATGAGGTTGGCGAAGCAAGCACGGCGGCAAGGAAGGAAGCCCGAGAGTCAGCCCCAAAAATTTCTTGGGGGGGGGGGAGACTCAGGGAGAGTGGGGCAGAGTCAGGAGTCAGACCTGAGCCAACTCTCCCTGTTTATCATGAGGAGCCAAGGAGGAGACCAGAACCAGAGCCGGTGTTGGAGGTGAGCGAGGCAGAGACTGTGAAGGAGTTAATGGGGAGATTGGAGGACAGAGAAATGAGGGAGTTGCTGTGTTGGTGCTTTAAGCATGATATTCTCCCGACGGAGCATGTCGGGGATTTGATGGCACCTGGGTCAGCGCTCCATACTCGTCCTGAGGTGCGTGTTAGTCGGCTGGTGAAGATGGTGTCAGCCTCACGCACCAGGCCTCCTGTGCACCTTCCTAGCCTTGCACGCCCTGTGCCATCACTGCTCTCAAGATCTCCAGTACGCCTTCATGGTCTAGCCCATCCTGTGCCACCTCTACACACCAGCCCTCCGGTGGCAGCTTCCCGCACCAGGCTTCCTGTGCGTGTCCTCGGCCCAGTACCACCAGTGCCAGCACCACGCATCAGGCCTACAGTGCGCCTCGCCTCTCCAGCGCTGCCGGAGCCTTCCTCCTCTCCTGCGCTGCCGGAGTCTCCAGCCTGTTCAGCGCTGCCGGAGCCTTTCTCCTCTACAGCGCTACCAGAGTCTCCCGCCTGTTCAGCGCAGCCAGAGCCTTGCTCCTCTACAGCGCTACCAGAGTCTCCCGCCTGTTCAGCGCAGCCAGAGCCTTCCTCCTCTCCTGCACTGCTGGAGTCTCCCGCCTGTTTAGCGCTGCCAGAGCCTTCCGCCTCTACAGCGCTGCCGGAGTCTCCTGCCTGTTTAGCGCAGCCAGAGCTGCCAGCCTGCATGGAGCAGCCATAGCTGCCAGTCTGCATGGAGCAGCCAGAGCTGTCAGTCTGCATGGAGCAGCCAGAGCTGTCAGTCTGCATGGAGCAGCCAGAGCTGCCAGTCTGCAAGGAGCTGCCAGTCTGCAAGGAGCTGCCCGTCTGCATGGAGCAGCCAGAGCTGCCAGTCTGCATGGATCAGCCAGAGCTGCCAGTCTGCAAGAAGCCGCCAGAGCTGCCAGTCTGCATGGAGCAGCCAGAGCCGCCAGTCAGCCAGGATCCGCCAGTCAGCCAGACTCTTCCAGATCCGCCAGTCAGCCAGACACTTCCAGATCCGCCAGACTCTTCCAGATCCGCCAGTCAGCCAGACTCTTCCAGATCCGCCAGACTCTTCCAGATCCGCCAGTCAGCCAGACTCTTCCAGATCCGCCAGTCAGCCAGACTCTTCCAGATCTGCCAGTCAGCCAGACTCCGCCAGTCAGCCAGACTCTTCCAGATCCGCCAGTCAACCAGACTCTTCCAGATCCGCCAGTCAACCAGACTCTTCCAGATCCGCCAGTCAGCCAGACTCTTCCAGATCCGCCAGTCAGCCATGATCTCCCAGATCCGCCAGTCAGTAGCCAGGATCTGCCGGATCCAACTACCTGCCTGAGCTTCCTCTCGAGCTTCCCCTCAGTCCCGAGCTTCCCCTCAGTCCCGAGCTTCCCCTCAGTCCCGAGCTTCCCCTCAGTCCCGAGCTTCCCCTCAGTCCCGAGCTTCCCCTCTGTCCCGAGCTGCCCCTCAGTCCAGTGGGGTTCTGGGTGAGGACTACTAGGCCATGGTCGGCGGCAAGGGTGGACTATCCAAGGACGCGAGGAGGAGGGACTAAGACATTGATAGAGTGGGGTCCACGTCCTGCGCCGTAGCCGCCACCATGGACAGACGCCCACCCAGACCCTCCCCTATGGTTTTGGTGTGCGTCAGGGAGTCGGCACCTTAGGGAGGGGGGGTCGTAGCATATTGTGTTTGTCTTTATTTATTTGGTCAGGCCGTGGTGTGACATGGGTTTATTGTGGTGTGTTTTGTCTTGGGGTGTTGTTGGGTGTGTGGCTTAGTGGGGGTATCTAGCATAGTCTATGGCTGTCTGGAGTGGTTCTCAATCAGATGCAGGTGTTTATCGTTGTCTCTGATTGGGAACCATATTTAGGCAGCCATATTCTTTGAGTATTTCGTGGGTGATTGTTCCTGTCTCTGTGTTTATGTTCACCAGATAGGCTGTATAGGTTTTCACACATTTGTTGTTTTGTTTAGTTATTTCATGTCGAGTTCATTTATTAAAGAACATGAATAACCACCACGCTGCATTTTGGTCCGCTTCTCTTCCACCAGACGAAAACCGTTACAATATCTTCTGTATGCCCCCTTACTTTGTCACAATACAACAGACTGGTTCAAATGCATTAAGAAGGAAAGAAATTCCACAAATGAACTTTTAACAAGGCACACCCGTTAATTGAAATGCATTCCGGGTGACTACCTAATGAAGCTGGTTGAGAGAATGCTAAGAGTGTGCAAGGCTATCATCAAGGCATAGGGTGGTTTTTCAAAGAATCTCAAATATAAAATATGTTTTGATTTGTTTAACACTTTTGGTTTCTACATGATTCCATATGTGATATTTCATAGTTTCAATGTCATCACTATTATTCCACAATGTATAAAATATTGAGAATAAACAAAACACCTTGAATGTGTTGGTGTTCGAAACTTTTGACTGGTAGTGTATATACACCCGATGAATTTACAGAAGATATACTACTACTAATATGTGTGACAACGGTGTGAGACAACAGTACAGAATGGCACTTTTTGGGGGGGAATTTCTATACATTTGTTTTAACGTTTAGAAATGACAGTACTTTATCTATCTTGTCATAAGTATTTGGGCAAATTCACTCATAGTGTGGTCAATTTATTCAAACGCTTAGTATTTGGTCCCACATTCCTAGCCTGCAGTGAGAGCTATACTGAGAGCTTTGCCATTTCTAAAAGGACGTATTTTGGGGTGTTTTTGAGGCTTTGTTAATGTTTTTCTCATGGGCCCAATACTGCACAACGGGGATGAGGAAGTGAATCGCTGTTTGGTGTAAGTTTCTCAAAAACAAGTGGAATCGCAAAAAAAAGTTGTCTGGGCCTTTCAATGACATGCTATTTATATAAAAAAATCAAGACTTGGTTGTAAAAAATGCTGCTTCTCCCTTAAGTGGGCTGACGGCCCTCTCAAATTTCAGGGAAACTGAGGTTTCCCAAAACCCTAGTGTAGTGAGAGGACTCTCAAACTATTCTATAAAGAAAGCCTTTATGGAGACACACAGTAATGGCACAAGGTGACAATGGACCCATCTGCATAGACCTATTCACATTGATCGAAGAGTCTGTAATAACATGTTTCAAGAAAACCACCATAGTCCCTGTGCCCAAGGAAGTGAAGGTAACTTGCCGACTCACGTCGGTAGCCATGAAGTGCTTTGAAAGGCTGGTCATGGCTCACATCAACAGCATCATCCCGGATACCCTAAACCCACTCCAATTCACATACTGCCCCAACAGATCCACAGATGACGCAATCTCAATCGCACTCCTCACTGCCCTTTTCCACCCTGACAAAA
Source organism: Oncorhynchus masou masou (assembly GCF_036934945.1). Classification (NCBI taxonomy): domain Eukaryota; kingdom Metazoa; phylum Chordata; class Actinopteri; order Salmoniformes; family Salmonidae; genus Oncorhynchus; species Oncorhynchus masou. The sequence goes on from NC_088218.1 coordinate 21,066,785, forward strand.
GGAACACCTATGTGAGAATGCTGTTCATTGACTACAGCTCAGCGTTCAACAACAGCTCATCGCCAAGCTAAGTGAACACAAGCTAGTGCCCACAAAGCTCATCACTAAGCTAAGGACCTTGGGACTAGACACCTCCCACTGCAACTGAATCCTAGACTTCCTGACGGGCCGCCCCCGGGTAGTAAGGTTGGGCAACAACACGTCTGCCATGCTAACCATCAACACTGGGGCCCCCAGGGGTGCGTGCTTAGTCCCCTCCTGTACTTCCTGTTCACCCATGACTGCGTAGCCAAACACGACTCCAACCCCATAATTAAGATTGCTGACGACACAACAGTGCTAGGCGTGATTAGGCGTGACAGCCAATGGGGAGCAGGTCAGAGACCTGGTAGTGTGGTACCAGGACAACAGCCTCTCCCTCAATGTGAGCAAGACAACCTCTCCCTCACTGAGCAAGACAAAGGAGCTGATCTTGCACTACAGAAAAAGGTGGGCCGAACAGGCCCCCATTAACATTGACGGGGCTGTAGTGGAGCAGGGTCGAGACTTTCAAGTTCCTTGGTGTCCACATCACCAACAAACTACCATGGTCCAAACACACCAAGACAGTCATGAAGAGGGCACGACAACACCTTTCCCCCATCAAAAGACAGAAAAGACTTGGCATGGGTCCCCAGATCCTCAAAAAGTTCTACAGCTACACCATCGAGAGCATCCTGACCGGTTAATGACCACCTTGTAAGGCAACTGCTCGGCATCTGACCGTAAGGAGCTACAAATGATATTGCATACAGCCCAGTACATCACTGGGGCCAAGCTTCCTGCCATCCAGGACCTATATACTAGGCGGTGTCAGAGGAAAGCCCCAAAACGGCTAAAGACTCGTCACCCAAGCTATAAACTGTCCTCTCTGCTACCGCATAGCAAGCGGTACCAGAGCACCAAGTCTAGGACCAAAAGGCTCCTTGACGGCTTCTACCCCAAGCCATAAAACTGCTGAACAATTAATCAATTGGCCACCTGTACTATTTACACACCCCCCCCATTTGTTTTTACACTGTTGCTACTCGATATTTATTATCTACAATATGCATGGTCACTTTACACATACATACATGTACAAATGTCCTCGACTAACCTGTACCTCCGCACATTGACTCGGTACCAGTACCCCTGTATATAGCTTCGTTATTGTTATTTTATTGTGTTACATTTTATTATTTTTTACTTTTGTTTATTTGGCATATATTTTCTCAACTCTTTCTTGATCTGCATTGTTGGTTAGAGCCTGTAAGTAAGCATTTCACGATAACGTCTACACCTGTGGTATTTTGCGCATGTGACAAATAAAGTTTGACTTGATTGGATTTCAGACAAGAGATAAACCTCAAATATGATTGAAACGGAATGGAATAAAATCATGATCAAACATTTTGGAATTGCTGAGGTGGCAACATGCATTGTACTGGAATATTCCATACATACCAGTACCGTGAAGGGGAGGATAGTGTGTGCCAAGAGTCTGGCATCAGTGTCTATGAGAGAGAGAAAGATGCATAGTAACAGGGTACTGTTGGTGGAGATGTGACTCAGTGCTTCATCTAGTGGCCATCTTATGAAATTGGAGAAAATCGACCACACCCAAATCATTTTGACCACAGTAGATGTAACCAACTACGTATTAGGGGGTTGCTCATAAAATTAAACTGTTTTTCTACTGATTAGAGTCTGGATTAATTAATAGACTACTCTAGATGTTAACAAGGCCTAGGCATTATCCTGTGTATGGAATGTACACTGAGTATACAAAATATTAGAACACCTGCTCTTTCCATGAAATAGACTGACCAGGTGAATCCAGGTGAAAACTGTGATCTCTTATTGATGCCACTTGTTAAATCCACTTCAATCAGTGTAGATGAAAGGGAGAAGACAGGTTAAAGAAGGATTTTTAAGCCTTGAGACAATTGAGACATCGATTGTGTTTGCCATTCAAAGGGTGAATGGGCAAGACAAACAGTCTAAGTGCCTTTGAATGGGGTAGTAGGTGCCAAGCACACCAGTTTGTGTCAAGAACTGCAAGGCGGCTGGGTTTTTCCACGCTCAAACAGTTTCCCTTGTATATCAAGAATGATCCACTACCTACCACCCAAAGGACATCCAGCCAACATGACACAACTGTGGGAAGCATTGGAGCCAGCATCCCTGTGGAACGTTTTCAACGTTCTTTGTAGAGGCCATGCTCTGACATATGGAGGCTGTTTTGGGGGCAAACGGAAGATGTTCCTAATGTTTTGTACATTCAGTGTAAAATGTGTTACATTTATAAAATAACACTATATACACACACATGTATGTGTTTTGTTGAATATATTTTCCTTATAACTCGAGAATAAAGCTGCCTTGTAAAACTGAAAATAAGTCTCTCACTATACAGTATATTTGATAATGCGACCAAGCATTTCATCCCCTCATCATTGTAGGCCTATGCCTCTATTTGCACAAAGGTTTGTATGAGTTCACAAAATATACAGTGTGTTACATAAACCAGCATTTTATTTTCCCTTAAGTTTAAAGTGGTTATGAAACAAACATTTAGAGGAATCACAGCTGTCTAATCACCCTGAAGGCATTGCTCCATGAGCGACTCTTGTTCAATTAATCACATTGATTATCAGCAGCAGATCCATATAAATCATTAACACATGGGCCAATTTGTCATTAATGAAATCTAACAGTCTTTAATAGCCTTAAAAAAATGATGGAACAGATGTCCAAAGTATAACCTCATCAACATGTGTTATATAAAGTGTCTTGTGACAGGATGCCACTAGATGGCACTGTTGAATCAACCAAACTGTTTCCTTTGTGGAGAGAGGGAGGGGGGGACGTGGCAACAGAGGGAGATGGAAGGAGAGTGAGAGGAGGACATAGGGAAACCGATTAGAGATAAAGATATGTCTTTTTCATCAGATTTGTACAGATATTTGCTTTACGTACAGGAAAACACACTGGGATGGGATGAAAGACATGTCATAGGCCAGAGATAACATCAAACATACACATTCACGAAAACAAAACAAAAATGACAGCTTAAGGACTCTTAACCCTCCCTTTTCCATGACATAACTGCACCCCCCCCCCCCCATATTCTCAATATTACACATCCACTTAATGTCCAAGGTCTCTTTGCATTGCACATAATGTCATTGCACAACCCTATAATTTCAATATTCATGTTACATTTTGCTTATCACTTTCCCCTACTGCCCATCCCAGGGAGTGAGTCCATCCCCGTGCCCATAATGCCCTACTTATTTGTTCATAAGGGTCAGTGCGTGTGGCACAAAGCAGTTCTGCACATCGATAGAGGGGGGTAGAGAAACGTAGACGGGGGAGAGATGAGGAGAGGGCGCGAGAGGGAGGGAGGAGAGAGGGAGGGAGATGGGGAGACAGAGGAGAGAGGGAGAGATAGAGAGAGGGAGGAGAGAGTGGGAGATGGGGAGACAGAGGAGAGAGGGAGAGATAGAGAGAGGGAGGAGAGAGCGGGAGATGGGGAGAAAGGGGAGAGATGGAGAGATGGAGATGTGAGTTCGAAGCAGCATAAACATCATAGCAGTCTCCCCGCCGTGTTAATTACTTTTCTTATTATTTTTCTGCTTTCTGGGTCAGCGATGCAATTTTGCACGTTTGATGGTACAATCTTAAAGGAAATCTGGCTAAATTCCTCAGAAACTAGACCGGGAAGGCAGCCACATCGTTGCAAACAAGCAACATGCAGGACAGGGATGAAAAGCATATGGGCCTAAGCACTACTCTGCGTTTACAGGTGCTTGTGAAAAGCAATATACCGCACGGAGAAATATGTTTACCAATCAAGCCGCTCCCAAGGGACTAAGAGAGCGAAAGGAGATGGAAATCTAATTTGTTTCTGCACACAAACCCCCTCTCTCTCTCTCTCCCTCTCCCCTTCTCTCACTCACATGTCTCTTCAGGCAAATACTGCCAGTGTATTCTTGAAAAATGAACCACATGCATGCAGTATATAAAGGATATGAGTACACGGAGTAAAGATCATCAAAACAGATATGTGGCAAAGCAAAGCCCTACAAAGAGAAGTAAAAAAGGGACATCCGTGTTTTTGAATGGGGGGGTGGTTCGTTTAGCTTGCTTGTACAGTATGCTTAGTTATGACTCGTTAGCGCTGACACTAATGAGCGTGGACTGGCAGAGTCAGACTGAAGCCAAGGAGCGGTTTTTGGTTCGCTGCCTCTCTTTTGTTCCTAATCTGGCCTGTTTCATGGGGATGTGGTGCAACGATGCACACTTGTCATATGTTATGGGGTGATTCGCCATGGATCCGTCTATAGCCAGATGTGATGGCGATAACATGCCAGACTCTATCAACTGCTACTGCTCTATCAACTTTATGTCGGCATCACCAATGGCACCCTATTCCCTATTTAGGACAATGCTTTTAAGGGCCCACTAGGATCTGTTCAAAAGTAGTGCACCATGTAGGGAATACGGTGCTATTTGGGGCACAGATCATCTGGTCCACTACATGTTGGCTGACTAGGAAATGGATGCATGCTGGACATGTCAACTCGTTTGCCTTACAGCACCTGGCATATATCACACATATATTTCTCCATACATCTTTTGGAGGTTCCTGCGTATTTTAGAAGCCCTAGTGGGTGTTGTGACTTAAAAGAGGCAGGCCCGGTCAGCCAGGCACTACCACCAGTACACATATGAATTTTAGATATACAAAACATGAGAAATGCCTTAAAAGTGTTCCAGCACGGCTAAGGGAATTACATTATCCTAATGAACCGTAATTCACACAGTGCTCAGTTTTGATCAAATGTAGTCGCATAAAGATTGAAGAACTCTTGAAGCATCTGGAAGACCACCTAACTGGGACATAATGGTGACAGTCTCTACTGTCTTGTATGTTCAAGCAATCTGTTTTAATGTCACAATCATTGACATGACATTGTATGGTTTTGTTGTAATGGCGTGTGGACATGTATTACACAAACAACAATAAGATGACTTCAATGTTGTTAAATGTTGAATCTTTTTCTCAAGAGAACGCTCTCGGCCAAATGTATTTTTCAGTGCTACCTCAATAAATTGGTAATAAACAGCCATCGTTTAAATCAGTGTCAACTTTATTTTCATCCTACTATCTTAACAGTAATTATAGTTAGAAGTCGATTGCAATTAGCTTTCTTTTGAAATAATTGGGTGGAATTATTTGAACGATAAATCATACTGAACCCATTATAAATATACGATCTCCTATTCCGTTTTTGTTCAGTCTTTGAACCGTATTTACGCGTGCCCTCTAACACATACGCCCACACTCTGTGAAGAGAAATTTGGCTGCACATCGTGTTTCTATTGAGGCATGGCATAAAACATATCCTTTTTTGTCTCTATCATAACTATATTGCTATACCGACACATATGTGTATTATCCAATTCCTTATTCAATCGTGATTTCATTCTCAATGTAGTGTGGGAAATGCCACACCATAAAGACATATTATCTTCCATTTCCGGCAAATACATTTGACAATATTACTTACACTCTTTCAAGAAATGACAGGAAATAGATCTCATCAGGCCTTTAGATCGTGCTATTCCTCTATTATTAAATGCCAGCTTGGAGAATCAGTAACAAAAATCCAACTGTGACTCAAATACATAATTGTTTCTATTGACAGTGGGCCGGTGCGGCTTTCTAGGCAAGGCTCTCATGTGTGGTTGAAAATGTCAGCTTTTGTGCACTTTAAGGGTCACGGCCAGAGACAAACAAGTCATTGGCCTGTTTGCCCAACATGGAAGGAGACAGGTGCCAGAATGAATCAGAGACTCGGTCCACTGGCCGACCTTACTGGAGTATCAGGATGACTCTGTGTCTAGATGGGGCTAAAATGACTGCTCAACTGTGTTGGGACTGGAGACACACACACACTCACAAACATATTCTTAGACCAGTGGCTGATGAGTAAAATTAAACACCCCTTTCCCCTGATACCTCTACTCTGACTGTCTTTGACGATAATTGCAGCAGCAAGTAACATTAATGTCATTAGACCAAAACAGAAAGGACAATAGATTTAGGCACCAGCGTTGGGGCTTTCTTTCAAAGCTCCAGTAGGTACTGTTTGGCACCCCCCACCCCTCCACAACCCTCCACCACTACCACCACCAACCCCCTCCCGCCCTTCCGCCCTCCATCTCTCTTCCTCTCCTCCTCCCCCTCCCTCCTCTCCTCTTACCCAAACCGTCAGTGACGTGTAGTGTGCTGGTGCCTCTCTGATCATGGCCACGTTAACTGGGATCGAGGGTGACTGTTGGCGGGATGAGACTTGTGTAGCGGATAAAACTCGCCGGCACAACCGGCGTTGTTAGGTAGCCGTCCGAATGTGGGGAAATGTTTCCAGTTCGCTGGGCTGTGCTCACCTTGGGCGTCGCTGTCGGCCTTGCCTGAACAAATGCCTCCCTTCTGTCTGTGAGAGAGCGAGAGAGGGGGCCGCCTGCGGAAAATGGGCACTGGAGAATACCTTAGTGCCAGCCACACAAACGTGCGCGTGGACGCACACGCACACCCTGCAACCCATCTAAGAGACACACACATTCCATAACGAGTGGGGGGAAATTGATTTGCCGACTCTCGCTCAATTAGCTAATAAAAAAATACAAATCTCTCTCAACGCAAACAGCGGCAACCTTCAGATAACCTCCGCAGGTGGGTCTGGCTCGTGTTGTCACTGGAGAAGACAACAGCTGAAAGGGTGGTTTCTATCTCTCCTCTTCTCAGAAGTGACAGGGTGTCTGAGATATAAGAGCATTCTCTGTTGACGCACGGTCATTGGGATAATCTCCAGTTAAAACATGCTCTATATAAAGTCAAACCATGGGGTTTTTAGTCATTTTGGGGAAACGTTTTTTGATCCAGTCCTATTTATGAAAGGTGATTGCTTACTAATAGTTTAGATATGCCTGTGATAAAGTCAGGTGATTGCTTACTAATAGTTTAGATATACCTGTGATAAAGTCAGGTGATTGCTTACTAATAGTTTAGATATGCCTGTGATAAAGTCAGGTGATTGCTTACTAATAGTTTAGATATGCCTGTGATAAAGTCAGGTGATTGCTTACTAATAGTTTAGATATACCTGTGATAAAGTCAGGTGATTGCTTACTAATAGTTTAGATATGCCAGTAATAAAGTCAGGTGATTGCTTACTAATAGTTTAGATATGCCTGTGATAAAGTCAGGTGATTGCTTACTAATAGTTTAGATATGCCTGTGATAAAGTCAGGTGATTGCTTACTAATAGTTTAGATATGCCTGTGATAAAGTCAGGTGATTGTTTACTAATAGTTTAGATATGCCTGTGATAAAGTCAGGTGATTGCTTACTAATAGTTTAGATATGCCTGTGATAAAGTCAGGTGATTGCTTACTAATAGTTTAGATATGCCTGTGATAAAGTCAGGTGATTGCTTACTAATAGTTTAGATATGCCTGTGATAAAGTCAGGTGATTGCTTACTAATAGTTTAGATATGCTGGTGATAAAGTCAGGTGATTGCTTACTAATAGTTTAGATATGCCTGTGATAAAGTCAGGTGATTGCTTACTAATAGTTTAGATATGCCTGTGATAAAGTCAGGTGAACTAAAAGTTTAGATATACATAAAGTCAGGTGATTGCTTACTAATAGTTTAGATATGCCTGTGATAAAGTCAGGTGATTGCTTACTAATAGTTTAGATATGCCTGTGAGTTTAGATATGCTGATGATAAAGTTTAGATATGCAGGTGATTGCTTACTAATAGTTTAGATATGCCTGGTGATAAAGTCAGGTGATTGCTTACTAATAGTTTAGATATGCTGGTGATAAAGTCAGGTGATTGCTTACTAATAGTTTAGATATGCTGGTGATAAAGTCAGGTGATTGCTTACTAATAGTTTAGATATGCTGGGGATAAAGTCAGGTGATTGCTTACTAATAGTTTAGATATGCTGTGATAAAGTCAGGTGATTGCTTACTAATAGTTTAGATATGCCTGGATGATAAAGTCAGGTGATTGCTTACTAATAGTTTAGATATGCCTGTGATAAAGTCAGGTGATTGCTTACTAATAGTTTAGATATGCCTGTGATAAAGTCAGGTGATTGCTTACTAATAGTTTAGATATGCTGGTGATAAAGTCAGGTGATTGCTTACTAATAGTTTAGATATGCCTGTGATAAAGTCAGGTGATTGCTTACTAATAGTTTAGATATGCTGGTGATAAAGTCATTGCTTACTAATAGTTTAGATTGCTTACTAATAGTTTAGATATGCCTGGTGATAAAGTCAGGTGATTGCTTACTAATAGTTTAGATATGCCTGTGATAAAGTCAGGTGATTGCTTACTAATAGTTTAGATATGCCTGTGATAAAGTCAGGTGATTGCTTACTAATAGTTTAGATATACCTGGGATAAAGTCAGGTGATTGCTTACTAATAGTTTAGATATGCCTGTGATAAAGTCAGGTGATTGCTTACTAATAGTTTAGATATGCCTGTGATAAAGTCAGGTGATTGCTTACTAATAGTTTAGATATGCCTGTGATAAAGTCAGGTGATTGCTTACTAATAGTTTAGATATGCCTGTGATAAAGTCAGGTGATTGCTTACTAATAGTTTAGATATGCTGTGATAAAGTCAGGTGATTGCTTACTAATAGTTTAGATATGCCTGTGATAAAGTCAGGTGATTGCTTACTAATAGTTTAGATATGCCTGTGATAAAGTCAGGTGATTGCTTACTAATAGTTTAGATATGCCTGTGATAAAGTCAGGTGATTGCTTACTAATAGTTTAGATATGCCTGTGATAAAGTCATATACCTGTGATAAAGTCAGGTGATTGCTTACTAATAGTTTAGATATGCCTGTGATAAAGTCAGGTGATTGCTTACTAATAGTTTAGATATGCCTGTGATAAAGTCAGGTGATTGCTTACTAATAGTTTAGATATGCCTGTGATAAAGTCAGGTGATTGCTTACTAATAGTTTAGATATGCCTGTGATAAAGTCAGGTGATTGATATGCTTATAAAGTCTAATAGTTTAGATATGCCTGTGATAAAGTCAGGTGATTGCTTACTAATAGTTTAGATATGCCTGTGATAAAGTCAGGTGATTGCTTACTAATAGTTTAGATATGCCTGTGATAAAGTCAGGTGATTGCTTACTAATAGTTTAGATATGCCTGTGATAAAGTCAGGTGATTGCTTACTAATAGTTTAGATATGCCTGTGATAAAGTCAGGTGATTGCTTACTAATAGTTTAGATATGCCTGTGATAAAGTCAGGTGATTGCTTACTAATAGTTTAGATATGCCTGTGATAAAGTCAGGTGATTGCTTACTAATAGTTTAGATATGCTGGTGATAAAGTCAGGTGATTGCTTACTAATAGTTTAGATATGCCTGTGATAAAGTCAGGTGATTGCTTACTAATAGTTTAGATATGCCTGTGATAAAGTTTAGATATGCAGGTGATTGCTTACTAATAGTTTAGATATGCTGTGATAAAGTCAGGTGATTGCTTACTAATAGTTTAGATATGCTGGTGATAAAGTCAGGTGATTGCTTACTAATAGTTTAGATATGCTGGTGATAAAGTCAGGTGATTGCTTACTAATAGTTTAGATATGCCTGTGATAAAGTCAGGTGATTGCTTACTAATAGTTTAGATATGCTGGTGATAAATAGTTTAGATATGCCTGTGATAAAGTCAGGTGATTGCTTACTAATAGTTTAGATATGCCTGGTGATAAAGTCAGGTGATTGCTTACTAATAGTTTAGATATGCCTGTGATAAAGTCAGGTGATTGCTTACTAATAGTTTAGATATGCTGGTGATAAAGTCAGGTGATTGCTTACTAATAGTTTAGATATGCTGGTGATAAAGTCAGGTGATTGCTTACTAATAGTTTAGATATGCCTGTGATAAAGTCAGGTGATTGCTTACTAATAGTTTAGATATGCCTGTGATAAAGTCAGGTGATTGCTTACTAATAGTTTAGATATGCCTGTGATAAAGTCAGGTGATTGCTTACTAATAGTTTAGATATGCCTGTGATAAAGTCAGGTGATTGCTTACTAATAGTTTAGATATGCCTGTGATAAAGTCAGGTGATTGCTTACTAATAGTTTAGATATGCTGGTGATAAAGTCAGGTGATTGCTTACTAATAGTTTAGATATGCCTGGTGATAAAGTCAGGTGATTGCTTACTAATAGTTTAGATATGCTGGTGATAAAGTCAGGTGATTGCTTACTAATAGTTTAGATATGCCTGTGATAAAGTCAGGTAGTTTAGATATGCTAAAGTCAGGTGATTGCTTAAATAGTTTAGATATGCCTGTGATAAAGTCAGGTGATTGCTTAGTTTAGATATGCTGTGATAAAGTCAGGTGATTGCTTACTAATAGTTTAGATATGCCTGTGATAAAGTCAGGTGATTGCTTACTAATAGTTTAGATATGCCTGTGATAAAGTCAGGTGATTGCTAATACTTAATAGTTTCAGATTGCTTACTAATAGTTTAGATATGCTGGTGATAAAGTCAGGTGATTGCTTACTAATAGTTTAGATATGCCTGTGATAAAGTCAGGTGATTGCTTACTAATAGTTTAGATATGCCTGGGGATAAAGTCAGGTGATTGCTTACTAATAGTTTAGATATGCTGGGGATAAAGTCAGGTGATTGCTTACTAATAGTTTAGATATGCCTGTGATAAAGTTGCAGTTTAGATGATTGCTTACTAATAGTTTAGATATGCCTGGGATAAAGTCAGGTGATTGCTTACTAATAGTTTAGATATGCCTGGGATAAAGTCAGGTGATTGCTTACTAATAGTTTAGATATGCCTGTGATAAAGTCAGGTGATTGCTTACTAATAGTTTAGATATGCCTGGTGATAAAGTCAGGTGATTGCTTACTAATAGTTTAGATATGCCTGTGATAAAGTCAGGTGATTGCTTACTAATAGTTTAGATATGCTGGGGATAAAGTCAGGTGATTGCTTACTAATAGTTTAGATATGCCTGTGATAAAGTCAGGTGATTGCTTACTAATAGTTTAGATATGCCTGGTGATAAAGTCAGGTGATTGCTTACTAATAGTTTAGATATGCCTGTGATAAAGTCAGGTGATTGCTTACTAATAGTTTGATTGCTTACTAATAATAGTTTAGATATGCCTGTGATAAAGTCAGGTGATTGCTTACTAATAGTTTAGATATGCCTGTTTAGATATGATAAAGTCAGGTGATTGCTTACTAATAGTTTAGATATGCCTGTGATAAAGTCAGGTGATTGCTTACTAATAGTTTAGATATGCTGTGATAAAGTCAGGTGATTGCTTACTAATAGTTTAGATATGCCTGTGATAAAGTCAGGTGATTGCTTACTAATAGTTTAGATATGCCTGTGATAAAGTCAGGTGATTGCTTACTAATAGTTTAGATATGCCTGTGGTCAGATAAAGTCAGGTGATTGCTTACTAATAGTTTAGATATGCCTGTGATAAAGTCAGGTGATTGCTTACTAATAGTTTAGATATGCTGGGGATAAAGTCAGGTGATTGCTTACTAATAGTTTAGATATGCCTGTGATAAAGTCAGGTGATTGCTTACTAATAGTTTAGATATGCCTGTGATAAAGTCAGGTGATTGCTTACTAATAAAGTCAGTTTAGATATGCCTGTGATAAAGTCAGGTGATTGCTTACTAATAGTTTAGATATGCCTGTGATAAAGTCAGGTGATTGCTTACTAATAGTTTAGATATGCCTGTGATAAAGTCAGGTGATTGCTTACTAATAGTTTAGATATGCCTGTGATAAAGTCAGGTGATTGCTTACTAATAGTTTAGATATGCCTGTGATAAAGTCAGGTGATTGCTTACTAATAGTTTAGATATGCCTGTGATAAAGTCAGGTGATTGCTTACTAATAGTTTAGATATACCTGTGATAAAGTCAATAGTGATTGCTTACTAATAGTTTAGTTTAGATATGCCTGATATGCCTGATAAAGTCAGGTGATTGCTTACTAATAGTTTAGATATGCCTGTGATAAAGTCAGGTGATTGCTTACTAATAGTTTAGATATGCCTGTGATAAAGTCAGGTGATTGCTTACTAATAGTTTAGATATGCCTGTGATAAAGTCAGGTGATTGCTTACTAATAGTTTAGATATGCCTGTGATAAAGTCAGGTGATTGCTTACTAATAGTTTAGATATATGCCTGTGATAAAGTCAGGTGATTGCTTACTAATAGTTTAGATATGCCTGTGATAAAGTCAGGTGATTGCTTACTAATAGTTTAGATATGCCTGTGATAAAGTCAGGTGATTGCTTACTAATAGTTTAGATATGCCTGGGATAAAGTCAGGTGATTGCTTACTAATAGTTTAGATATGCCTGTGATAAAGTCAGGTGATTGCTTACTAATAGTTTAGATATGCCTGTGATAAAGTCAGGTGATTGCTTACTAATAGTTTAGATATGCCTGTGATAAAGTCAGGTGATTGCTTACTAATAGTTTAGATATGCCTGTGATAAAGTCAGGTGATTGCTTACTAATAGTTTAGATATACCTGGGATAAAGTCAGGTGATTGCTTACTAATAGTTTAGATATGCCTGTGATAAAGTCAGGTGATTGCTTACTAATAGTTTAGATATGCCTGTGATAAAGTCAGGTGATTGCTTACTAATAGTTTAGATATGCTGGTGATAAAGTCAGGTGATTGCTTACTAATAGTTTAGATATGCCTGTGATAAAGTCAGGTGATTGCTTACTAATAGTTTAGATATGCCTGTGATAAAGTCAGGTGATTGCTTACTAATAGTTTAGATATGCCTGTGATAAAGTCAGGTGATTGCTTACTAATAGTTTAGATATGCCTGTGATAAAGTCAGGTTGATTGCTTACTAATAGTTTAGATATGCCTGGGATAAAGTCAGGTGATTGCTTACTAATAGTTTAGATATGCCTGGATAAAGTCAGGTGATTGTCTAATAGTTTAGATATGCTGGGATAAAGTCAGGTGATTGCTTACTAATAGTTTAGATATGCCTGTGATAAAGTCAGGTGATTGCTTACTAATAGTTTAGATATGCCTGTGATAAAGTCAGGTGATTGCTTACTAATAGTTTAGATATGCTGGGGATAAAGTCAGGTGATTGCTTACTAATAGTTTAGATATGCCTGTGATAAAGTCAGGTGATTGCTTACTAATAGTTTAGATATGCTGGGGATAAAGTCAGGTGATTGCTTACTAATAGTTTAGATATGCTGGTGATAAAGTCAGGTGATTGCTTACTAATAGTTTAGATATGCTGTGATAAAGTCAGGTGATTGCTTACTAATAGTTTAGATATGCCTGTGATAAAGTCAGGTGATTGCTTACTAATAGTTTAGATATGCTGGTGATAAAGTCAGGTGATTGCTTACTAATAGTTTAGATATGCCTGTGATAAAGTCAGGTGATTGCTTACTAATAGTTTAGATATACCTGTGATAAAGTCAGGTGATTGCTTACTAATAGTTTAGATATACCTGGGATAAAGTCAGGTGATTGCTTACTAATAGTTTAGATATGCCTGTGATAAAGTCAGGTGATTGCTTACTAATAGTTTAGATATGCCTGTGATAAAGTCAGGTGATTGCTTACTAATAGTTTAGATATGCTGGTGATAAAGTCAGGTGATTGCTTACTAATAGTTTAGATATGCTATAAAGTCAGTTTAGTTTATATGCCTGTGATAAAGTCAGGTGATTGCTTACTAATAGTTTAGATATGCTGGGATAAAGTCAGGTGATTGCTTACTAATAGTTTAGATATAAAGTCAGGTGATTGCTTACTAATAGTTTAGATATGCCTGTGATAAAGTCAGGTGATTGCTTACTAATAGTTTAGATATGCCTGTGATAAAGTCAGGTGATTGCTTACTAATAGTTTAGATATGCCTGTGATAAAGTCAGGTGATTGCTTACTAATAGTTTAGATATGCTGGGATAAAGTCAGGTGATTGCTTACTAATAGTTTAGATATGCCTGTGATAAAGTCAGGTGATTGCTTACTAATAGTTTAGATATGCTGGTGATAAAGTCAGGTGATTGCTTACTAATAGTTTAGATATGCTGGTGATAAAGTCAGGTGATTGCTTACTAATAGTTTAGATATGCCTGTGATAAAGTCAGGTGATTGCTTACTAATAGTTTAGATATGCTGTGATAAAGTCAGGTGATTGCTTACTAATAGTTTAGATATGCTGGGGATAAAGTCAGGTGATTGCTTACTAATAGTTTAGATATGCCTGTGATAAAGTCAGGTGATTGCTTACTAATAGTTTAGATATGCCTGTGATAAAGTCAGGTGATTGCTTACTAATAGTTTAGATATGCTGGTGATAAAGTCAGGTGATTGCTTACTAATAGTTTAGATATGCCTGTGATAAAGTCAGGTGATTGCTTACTAATAGTTTAGATATGCCTGTGATAAAGTCAGGTGATTGCTTACTAATAGTTTAGATATGCCTGGGATAAAGTCAGGTGATTGCTTACTAATAGTTTAGATATGCCTGTGATAAAGTCAGGTGATTGCTTACTAATAGTTTAGATATACCTGTGATAAAGTCAGGTGATTGCTTACTAATAGTTTAGATATGCCTGTGATAAAGTCAGGTGATTGCTTACTAATAGTTTAGATATGCCGTCAGGTGATTGATAAAGTCAGGTGATTGCTTACTAATAGTTTAGATATGCCTGTGATAAAGTCAGGTGATTGCTTACTAATAGTTTAGATATACCTGTGATAAAGTCAGGTGATTGCTTACTAATAGTTTAGATATGCCTGTGATAAAGTCAGGTGATTGCTTACTAATAGTTTAGATATGCCTGTGATAAAGTCAGGTGATTGCTTACTAATAGTTTAGATATACCTGTGATAAAGTCAGGTGATTGCTTACTAATAGTTTAGATATGCCTGTGATAAAGTCAGGTGATTGCTTACTAATAGTTTAGATATGCCTGTGATAAAGTCAGGTGATTGCTTACTAATAGTTTAGATATGCCTGTGATAAAGTCAGGTGATTGCTTACTAATAGTTTAGATATGCCTGTGATAAAGTCAGGTGATTGCTTACTAATAGTTTAGATATGCCAGGTGATTGCTGAATAAAGTCAGGTGATTGCTTACTAATAGTTTAGATATGCCTGTGATAAAGTCAGGTGATTGCTTACTAATAGTTTAGATATGCCTGTGATAAAGTCAGGTGATTGCTTACTAATAGTTTAGATATGCTGTGATAAAGTCAGGTGATTGCTTACTAATAGTTTAGATATGCTGTGATAAAGTCAGGTGATTGCTTACTAATAGTTTAGATATGCCTGTGATAAAGTCAGGTGATTGCTTACTAATAGTTTAGATATGCCTGTGATAAAGTCAGGTGATTGCTTACTAATAGTTTAGATATGCCTGTGATAAAGTCAGGTGATTGCTTACTAATAGTTTAGATATGCTGGTGATAAAGTCAGGTGATTGCTTACTAATAGTTTAGATATGCCTGTGATAAAGTCAGGTGATTGCTTACTAATAGTTTAGATATGCTGGTGATAAAGTCAGGTGATTGCTTACTAATAGTTTAGATATGCTGGTGATAAAGTCAGGTGATTGCTTACTAATAGT
Organism: Oncorhynchus masou masou; assembly: GCF_036934945.1. Taxonomy (NCBI): domain Eukaryota; kingdom Metazoa; phylum Chordata; class Actinopteri; order Salmoniformes; family Salmonidae; genus Oncorhynchus; species Oncorhynchus masou. Next base: position 21,082,553 of record NC_088218.1, read on the forward strand.
TTAGATATGCTGGTGATAAAGTCAGGTGATTGCTTACTAATAGTTTAGATATGCTGGTGATAAAGTCAGGTGATTGCTTACTAATAGTTTAGATATGCTGGTGATAAAGTCAGGTGATTGCTTACTAATAGTTTAGATATGCCTGTGATAAAGTCAGGTGATTGCTTACTAATAGTTTAGATATGCCTGTGATAAAGTCAGGTGATTGCTTACTAATAGTTTAGATATGCTGATTGTGATAAAAAGTCAGGTGATTGCTTACTAATAGTTTAGATATGCTGGTGATAAAGTCAGGTGATTGCTTACTAATAGTTTAGATATGCTGGTGATAAAGTCAGGTGATTGCTTACTAATAGTTTAGATATGCTGGTGATAAAGTCAGGATGATTGCTTACTAATAGTTTAGATATGCCTGTGATAAAGTCAGGTGATTGCTTACTAATAGTTTAGATATGCCTGTGATAAAGTCAGGTGATTGCTTACTAATAGTTTAGATATACCTGTGATAAAGTCAGGTGATTGCTTACTAATAGTTTAGATATGCCTGTGATGGGTGATAAAGTCTGTGATAAAGTCAGGTGATTGCTTACTAATAGTTTAGATATACCTGTGATAAAGTCAGGTGATTGCTTACTAATAGTTTAGATATGCCTGTGATAAAGTCAGGTGATTGCTTACTAATAGTTTAGATATGCTGTGATAAAGTCAGATGATTGCTTACTAATAGTTTAGATATACCTGTGATAAAGTCAGGTGATTGCTTACTAATAGTTTAGATATGCCTGTGATAAAGTCAGGTGATTGCTTACTAATAGTTTAGATATACCTGTGATAAAGTCAGGTGATTGCTTACTAATAGTTTAGATATGCCTGTGATAAAGTCAGGTGATTGCTTACTAATAGTTTAGATATGCCTGTGATAAAGTCAGGTGATTGCTTACTAATAGTTTAGATATGCCTGTGATAAAGTCAGGTGATTGCTTACTAATAGTTTAGATATACCTGTGATAAAGTCAGGTGATTGCTTACTAATAGTTTAGATATGCCTGTGATAAAGTCAGGTGATTGCTTACTAATAGTTTAGATATAAAGCCTGTGATAAAAAGTCAGGTGATTGCTTACTAATAGTTTAGATATGCCTGTGATAAAGTCAGGTGATTGCTTACTAATAGTTTAGATATGCCTGTGATAAAGTCAGGTGATTGCTTACTAATAGTTTAGATATGCCTGTGATAAAGTCAGGTGATTGCTTACTAATAGTTTAGATATACCTGTGATAAAGTCAGGTGATTGCTTATTTAGATATACCTGTGATAAAGTCAGGTGATTGCTTACTAATAGTTTAGATATGCCTGTGATAAAGTCAGGTGATTGCTTACTAATAGTTTAGATATGCCTGTGATAAAGTCAGGTGATTGCTTACTAATAGTTTAGATATGCCTGTAAAGATAAAGTTTAGATATGCAGGTGATTGCTTACTAATAGTTTAGATATGCCTGTGATAAAGTCAGGTGATTGCTTACTAATAGTTTAGATATGCTGGTGATAAAGTCAGGTGATTGCTTACTAATAGTTTAGATATGCTGGTGATAAAGTCAGGTGATTGCTTACTAATAGTTTAGATATGCTGGTGATAAAGTCAGGTGATTGCTTACTAATAGTTTAGATATGCTGGTGATAAAGTCAGGTGATTGCTTACTAATAGTTTAGATATGCCTGTGATAAAGTCAGGTGATTGCTTACTAATAGTTTAGATATACCTGTGATAAAGTCAGGTGATTGCTTACTAATAGTTTAGATATGCCTGTGATAAAGTCAGGTGATTGCTTACTAATAGTTTAGATATGCTGGTGATAAAGTCAGGTGATTGCTTACTAATAGTTTAGATATGCTGGTGATAAAGTCTGATGATTGCTTACTAATAGTTTAGATATGCCTGTGATAAAGTCAGGTGATTGCTTACTAATAGTTTAGATATGCCTGTGATAAAGTCAGGTGATTGCTTACTAATAGTTTAGATATGCCTGTGATAAAGTCAGGTGATTGCTTACTAATAGTTTAGATATGCTGGTGATAAAGTCAGGTGATTGCTTACTAATAGTTTAGATATGCTGGTGATAAAGTCTGGTGATTGCTTACTAATAGTTTAGATATGCCTGTGATAAAGTCAGGTGATTGCTTACTAATAGTTTAGATATGCTGGTGATAAAGTCAGGTGATTGCTTACTAATAGTTTAGATATGCTGGTGATAAAGTCAGGTGATTGCTTACTAATAGTTTAGATATGCTGGTGATAAAGTCAGGTGATTGCTTACTAATAGTTTAGATATGCTGGTGATAAAGTCTGATGATTGCTTACTAATAGTTTAGATATGCCTGTGATAAAGTCAGGTGATTGCTTACTAATAGTTTAGATATGCCTGTGATAAAGTCAGGTGATTGCTTACTAATAGTTTAGATATGCCTATGTCACGAACCGGCTCAAAGCCCGTAACAAAGGGAGACAACGTGGAGATAAGGAGTAACAAAATATATATTTATTAACTAAAGCATCTAAGGAAAATATACGATGGTGTGTGTAATCAGTACTCAGTAGTGTAAGTGAGTGTTTTGTATGAATGTGATAATGCAGGGTGTTGAAAGGTGCCAAAGCAAACAAACAAAAGGCCACCAAGAACCACAACACAATCTACAATGGTGTCTGCATGGAGAGAGTCTCTTCCATGAATGTGGAAGAGGTCTATTTATTCTGGGACACACCTGGCCCAGGTGTTTCCCATGTAGCTGACGACCCTCCCCAACTCCGCCCACCGGCATCCTAATAAGGAAACAAGAACAAAGACAAAATACGGCAGACAGAGTGGGAGGGTTGTCACATTCCCCCCCATAAAACCGGGGACCAACAAGGACCCCGGAACATACCAGCCTCTGCGTCCCAAATTGACACAGCCTCTGCGTCCCAAATTGACACAGCCTCTGTGTCCCAAATTGACACAGCCGCTGCGTCCCAAATTGACACAGCCTCTGCGTCCCAATTTGACACAGCCTCTGCGTCCCAAATTGACACAGCCTCTGCGTCCCAAATTGATGAGGGGTTATGTGTTCACACCTCCACCTGCACCAACCAACCTCCTCCCCAGACCTCAGCAACCTTTGCGCATAGGAAGCAATATTTAAGAGGAAAGAAAACAAGACCAGGAGGGAACAGACAGGAAAGATAGATGATGACAACCCCAACCAATGGTCAGTCACGTAAACATTCAGTAACATGGCACAAAAGACCACAACAGCTACAAACTCCAACGAAAAGAACATCAGGGTCCTTAATTTTTACAACTTCCAACGATTCATAGTCACTTCCAACGATTCATAGTCACTTCCAACGATTCATAGTCACTTCCAACGATTCATAGTCACTTCCAACGATTCATAGTCACTTCCAACGATTCATAGTCACTTCCAAAGATTCATAGTCACTTCCAACGATTCATAGTCACTTCCAACGATTCATAGTCACTTCCAACGATTCATAGTCACTTCCAACGAAACAGAATTTCACTAATTTCAATCATTTAACCTTGTAGTGTTCAGCCATCTTCAACAGCTGTTCTTTAGTACATAATTCTAACAGGTCCTCTGATGGAAAGTGAATGAACTTGTGTACATGAGACACCATAGTCATAAGTAAAGTAAATAATCTTGCTCAACCCCTCAACCCCATCAGACCACAACCAGAGAAATGACAATCACCCTGAGCACCACAGAAGATAGATGAGATATGGAGCTTCCCCAAACCTACAATAACTCAACCCTAGTCTTCGTGCAGATTTGGGATGTGCCCCCGAGACAACTGCTCAGTCCACAGACACCACACAAAAATAACAAACATTTAACCATGCCAAACATGTCCAAAAATGAAACACGTCGCTAAGCCTATCAGGGGTAAAAGGCTATAGCTCCAGGTAGCAAGTTCCACTACCCTACACAAATCTCCTACCGAGGTACACAGCCGATTTACTCACCTCCTCAGACTGACTTCCCAACAGAAAGCAGAACAAGAGTTCAGGCTAGGCAGGGCCTGAAAACTAACCATTATCTCTCTCCAACGCAGCACACAAACCAAGCAACAAAAGCAACCAATACTGGGCCTATCAAACTCAAACACAATATCCAAACCAAACACGTACCTCCACGGTCTCCCAAACCAATAGTTCAAAGATCCCGGATGAGCCCCCACTTGTCACGAACCGGCTCAAAGCCTGTAACAAAGGGAGACAACGTGGAGATAAGGAGTAACAAAATATATATTTATTAACTAAAGCATCTAAGGAAAATATACAATGGTGTGTGTAATCAGTACTCAGTAGTGTAAGTGAGTGTTTTGCATGAATGTGATAATGCAGGGTGTTGAAAGGTGCCAAAGCAAACAAACAAAAGGCCACCAAGAACCACAACACAATCTACAATGGTGTCTGCATGGAGAGAGTCTCTTCCATGAATGTAGAAGAGGTCTATTTATTCTGGGACACACCTTGCTTACTAATAGTTTAGACATACCTGTGATAAAGTCAGGTGATTGCTTACTAATAGTTTAGATATACCTGTGATAAAGTCAGGTGATTGCTTACTAATAGTTTAGATATACCTGTGATAAAGTCATATTGCAAAAATAGAAGGGATGCTGGAATCTCCTCAAAATAAAGTGTTGTTGCCGTCTTTTGGGGAGATTATATTTTAGTCACTTAGCAGACACTCTAATCTAGAGGGATTTACAGGAGCAATTAGGGTTAAATACCTTGCTCAAGGGCACACCGACATATTTTTACCCAGTCGGCACGAACAACGACCATTCCGTTACTGGCCCAAAGCAATTAACTGCTAGGCCACCTGTCTCCGTTGATGCCATTGGAAGTTGATCATTTGCTGTTCAAGTTCTGAGAACCGCTCAACCAGACAGAATTGGTACCACCGATGCTGTTGAGTAGGCTGCAGCCTCTTGTCATAAACACATCTTGATATTCCCAGAACACACACGCTCTACGAAAGCTTTAGGAAAGTACAGTACCACTGACACCCATTAATCAATGAAATGTCCTTATCAAGAACATTTACGCTGTTTTATGCATTGATGACATCTCACGCACCTGATATAGTAGGCCTAGATTTGTTGGTCTTTTCTCTGTCTGAACATTCAAGGCCTGTGACACTTTTTTAGATGAGTGCACTTCATCAGTCACACAGCACGCTTGACATTTCAAATAGGCATGAATGCTAGTACACAAAAATGGTTTTATGGTGAGCGAGCGTTGTGCCTCTTCCTGTCCAATGACGTCTACACATTTTTGGGTTGCACCTCTACTCACGTTGGTTGAGCACCTTCTACTTCTAGTCCTTCTACTTCTAAGCACATTCCTAATATTGAGTTGCACTCCCTTTTGCCCTCAGAACAGCCTCAATCAATTCAGCGAATACCATTGGGTTTCAGCATAAAATATGCTTAATATATATTTCATTTATTTTACTATGTCACTATGTAGTTATTGTCAATGTTTTATTGTCAAACTGGTGGCAGTTGTGAACACAGTCATTAGTTGGAAGAGTAACAGAGTTATTTGAAAATCATGGCATAATTGATTAGATCCTTTTTCATTAATTAGGCTATTTTCTCTTAAACCATATGGTCTAACTAGAAACTCTAACTAGAAAATAACTAGAAAACTTTAACTAGAAAATATGGACAGAGATATAATAAATGAAAATTATATTTGAACAATTCTTTTAGAAGTATTAAAAGTATATGATAGATTGTCATCGATTTTTTTGTTAATTAACTAAATTACTAAAGATTCCGGAAACTTTGGTAAATTACCGGTAGCTTTTACAACCCTGTTCGGTCTTGAGAGCATGACCATTTTCTGAACCTTCAATTCAGACTTTCTTAAGTTGACAAGGACACCAAATTGTCTGCCTTGAGGAAAACACAGCTTTCTCGCCCTCCTTTAGATGAGAAGCCATCATTATTTGACTGTCAAGACACAACTCATTTGAGATAAATCCTATTGTTTGTCTACACTTTAACAGAGCCAGTCTTGTTCGCCCGGAGTGCCAGGGTGCATTCCAAATGTGTCGCTGCCGCAGACATGCTTTTTTTGAGGCAACCTCAGGTCACGACTTTGCACTCAGTGCTCTGTAGTGAGACTTTAAAGAAGTGCCCTTCTTTCCAGACAACCAGGCTGCGTCACAAACGGCATCATGTTCCCCTATGTAGTACACTACTTCTGACCAGGGCCCATAGAGCTCGGGTCAAACGTAGTGCACTATATAGGGAATAGGGTGCCATTTTGGATGCACCCACCAGTCATCCAGACTAAGCCACATTGTTGGTCTGTCCATTTGATGTCATGGGGGGGGCCTAATTATGCAGAGGAAGGACAGGAGGTCAGGTTTGACGAAGTCTTAGGAAAGGCTCTTTACAACAGAACAGCATGGTGGAGTGGCATTTGCCTTGACATCACGGGTTCTCTGTCTAGTCAAGGGAGAGCAGGTAAAGGTACAGGTACAGGATCAGGAAGTAAACAGGATGACTGTCATGTCATGCAGATGTCATGTGGATCTACAGTGTACCATTATAGCTTAAAGAAATTGAACACAAGAGGGCGCGTGTTTTGACTTTTTTAGCATGGCTGTGCTGCGGTCTTAGGTATGATCGTACACTCCATGAGTGTACAATTGCTTTTCTACAATGCGTTACCATACAACATATTAAAAGGATGAGTGACTTATTTTAATTAAAAACATTATTTTGATACAGTTGTTCATACCATTTCATCCTTCCACGAGGATATAGTCCCGACATAAATTTAGAGTTGCTAGCTCAGCTGACTGGCATGTTCATTTGATTGGCAGGTTGCTGTGCCAAAGAGAGAGAGTTAGGCTCTTCCCCTTGCGAGCTAGCCAACTACACATATTACTCAATCAACTCAAACTGAAGCTGGAGAGACAGCAAACTAGCTGCATTTTGTGTTTGTGTTTTGTTTCACCAGTTTGTTTTATTGACATTTCTTTGTGTATATCCATACAATAATGCTGATGCAATAATGCTGATGACTGTCTCAGAAAAGTTGTATTTCTCATCCTGACATGTTCACACTCTATAGATGTGTTGGCTGACAACATCACCAAACTGATGTGTGCGCAATGATGTGGCTGGAAGCACACATTGATATGACTCGGTCAGATAGCTAGCATCAATGACAACTAGCTGCATTGTGGGGAATCATAGGTGGCATGTTTTAACTCGTTGCATGTTGTTATTGATACCATTTCTTGTTTTGAGTTGATTCGACTGATTTGATGCATATGTTGATATGGCTCAAATCCGCTAGTTCACTAACCAACAAATGTAACAATGGATTTGAAAGACAACAAGTGCTCATTGTGCAAATGTGTATATGTTTTCACTAAACATTTGGAGACTAAATATAGTTTACTGTACATGTTGTCAATAATCTAAGCCAACCCTGTCTGTTTTGCCCCATAGTTTTTCTTGCTAAACAACCAATCCTTCCATGGATGGTGAAAAGTGCATTTCATATTTAAAACAACGTTGCGAAGATTGGAGGGGCAGACAACGACGTTTGTACAAAGGCCCTACCTGTATAAAAGGAACACCTATGTGAGAATGCTGTTCATTGACTACAGCTCAGCATTCAACACCATAGTGCCCACAAAGCTTATCACTAAGCTATGGACCCTGGGACTAAACACTTCCCTCTGCAACTGGATCCTGGACTTCCTGACGGGCCGCCCCCAGGTGGTAAAGCTAGGCAACAACACGTCTGCCACGCTGATCCTCAACACTGGGGTCCCTCAGGGGTGTGTACTTAGCCCCCCCCCATTTGTTTTTTACACTGCTTCTACTCGCTGTTTATTATCTATGCATAGTCACTTCACCCCTACATACATGTACAAATTACCTCAACTAACCTGTACGCCCACACACTGACTCGGTACCGGTACCCCCTGTATATAGCCTCGTTATTGTTATGTTATTGTGTTAATTTGTATTATTTTGTATTTATTTTTGGCTTTAGTTTATTTGGTATATATGTTCTTAACTCTTCTTGAACTGCACTGTGAGTTAAGGATTTGTAAGTAAGCATTTCTTGGTAAGGTCTACACTTTTGCATTCGGCGCATGTGACATATACATTTTGATTTGATATTGATTTTATTTTATTTGTTGTGGCAAAGCAAATGCTTGGCTAGAACCAAGGGGAAGTAATGTAATTAGTAAAAGCCTTATTACTTTTCTCTTGTCGTTCGCCGTGGTATAAAGAACAGTACGGTGATATTTAAAATGGAAGAGTAAACCATTATTTTTGCATCAAGTGCATGCTAATTGTTTTTTTTTAGCACGCCTTAGAACACGTCTTAACCAATCAAAATGCATGTTTTGACCAACCTGTCGTAGAAAAGTCTGTAAAGGCTTCCACCCAGAAGACAGCAAGCATCAACTGTCTAATCTTGATTTTACTGAACATTTTTTGTCATGTCATCTCAGCAATCTCAAGTTTCTGTCGAGGTTGTCAGACTTACACGTACACGTGCCCACTCACAAATACTGACCTACTACTACTTTGAGGTAGAATATAAAATATATCACTTGTCATTTATCAACTACTGAAATTTATGGAAAGCTTATATTTCTCTCTATCCACTAGACCTAAGAGACATGATGGCATTTCAGATAGCATGGCAATCTGGATCGTTAGAAAGGAGGCGGATGGGGAAACATAGTCTTGTAATTGACTGAGACAAGTGGAAAGTGAGGACAACCGCTGGGAGTAAACAAAGGATTAAGACCCAATTCAGTTTTGTCAGAGTCAAATTTGCTGAAGACGGGGAAAGTGTGGGGAATTTGAGTGGAGTGACGGGTGGAACAATTATCATTGTAACAAACTTTTTCTCAAGCATTTAGAGGATATTTAAGGCAGTGGTACTCCAGTCTCCTTTTTCACCTCATGTAACACCTGATTTACTTAGCAAAAGGATCATCTCAATAGGTGGTCTTGGTAAGTCATTACATAGTACAAGTTGAGGGGGGGGGGGGTGGGCCTTACCTCTTTTGTTCTCTACAACATCAACATTTTATTAATTTATCAGACGCTCTTATCCAGAGCGACTTACAAGAGCATTTAAGCTCAAGGGAAAAACAGATATTTTTACTGGCACAAAACTCTCAACCGCTAAGCTACCTGCACTCCTATTGCTGTCACGCCCTGACCTTAGATATCTCTGTTTTTCTATATATTTTGGTTAGGTCAGGGCTTGACTACTGTTTGTTGTTTTTGTTCATTCATTAAAAAGAGAATGTAGGCACAAGACGCTGCGCCTTGGTCCGATCCTTATGACGAACGTGACAATTGCTCCTCTATTGTTCCTCAAACAAGGGGGGAGGCCGATGACGTCACTGATTCCCATCAGACTAACACCTAGAATTCCCTAAGCCTTAAAGTTTGCAGTTGTGACTAAAAATCACTGCATTGTTTTCCCTTTTAGTGTGTGTACTAATGAATACTCAGGGAGAAAAAGGTGTAGATTGACACACAGAGTGCGGTAGGTGTTTATTTCGCCTTCACAGAAGGCAGGAATCTTGGTCACAGGCAGGCAATGGTAATACAGGCAGGTGTACAGGCAGGTGAATCAGGCAGGTGAATCAGGCAGGTGAATCAATACAGGCAGGTGAATCAAAACTAGGACTGAAGGCTATAATTGGTTCTCACAAACGAGCTAAGAAAAGGCTTAGTAGAGTCAAAACTAACAATACCTCACAAAGGCACAAATAGAATGAACTGAACTTAATAAGGAGCTGATGAGACCAGGTGAGTAACTAACACAGGTGAAATCAATGAACAAAATTAAAGATAGGGCTACGTTCAAGAATACAAAGAAACAGAACACAAGGTTGGCTAAGAAAATAAACACAGAACCTTACAAAGACAGAGGCCCTTCAATGACTTGCAGTACATTCCCTATACATGTATGCGATGTTATCATTTTAAATGTATCCCTCTCCCCTCATGAAAACAGAGTCAGTTTTAAGATTGCATGACTTTCGCACTGTTTTGTGCTAAAGGCACTATACTGCATTATGCTTCAACAGATGTGCTTGTCAGTAGTTTAGTATTCATTTCAGACTTGAGAATAGACGGAAAAACATCTCACAACACCACAGAGTAGAGTACATGAAATATGAAAGAAAACGGGCATCTTTGTAACTGAACGTTTAACTTCACTTTATAATGTAACAAGAGAGCACATGCATATTAAAGCAATTCAAAGACTGTTCGGAATTACTACCATTAAAATAATTTTAAAGGAAAATTATTGAACGGTGTCCAAGATTATTGAGATAGGAATAAAAATACTTTGAAGAATATTAGAATGATGCCATCAGGTTAGAATGGAAACTTCTCCATTAGTTTGTGTCGTTTAGATGGGTACTCACAATTTCAAATTCAAATCAAATTGCATTTGTCACATGTGACGAATACAACAATAGAACCTTACAGTGAAATGCTCACTTATAAGCCCAACACTGCAGTTAAGAAATATACATACAAAAATAAGAATAAAAAGTAACAAATAATTAAAGAGCAGCAGTAAAATAACAATAGCATGGCTATATACAGGGAGTACCGGTACAGTCAATATGCAGGGGCACCGGTTAGCCGAAGTAATTGAGGTAATATGTATATGTAGGTAGAGTTATTAAACTGACAATGCATAGACAATAAACAGAGAGTGGCAGCAGCATAAAATAGGGGGAGGGGACAATGCATATGACTTATGGCTTGGGGGTAGACGCTGTTTAGAAGCCTCTTGGATGTAGACTTGGCGCTCCAGTACTCTTGGCCCCAGTGATGAACTGGGCCGTACGCACCACCCTCTGTAATACCTTGCAGTCGAAGGCCGAGCAGTTGCCATACCGGTCAGGATGCTCTCGATGGTGGAGCTGTAGAACCTTTTGAGGATCTGAGGACCCATGTCAAATCCTTTCAGTCTCCTGAGGAGTAATATGTCTTGTCGTGCCCTCTTCACGACTGTCTTGGTGTGCGTGGACCATGTTCGTTTGTTGGTGATGTGGACACCAAGGATCTTGAATCTCTCAACCTGCTCCATTACAGCCCCGTCGATGAGAATGGGGGCCTTCTCCTGTAGTCCACAATCATCTCCTTTGTCTTGATTACATTGATGGAGAGGTTGTTGTCCTGGCACCACTCGGCCAGGTCTCTGACAGTCACTGGGGCCAATCTTCCTGCCATCCAGGTCCCATATACTAGGCGTTGTCAGAGGAAGGCCCTAAAAATCGTCAAAGACTCCAGCCACCCTAGTCATAGACTGTTCTCTCTGCTATTGCACGGCAAGCGGTACCGGAGCTCCAAGTCTAGATCCAAGAGGCTTCTAAACAGCTTCTACACCCCTGCCATAAGACTCCTGAACAGGTAATCAAATGGCTTCCCAGACTATTAGCATTGTCCCCCCCCACCCCACCGCCCGTCTTCTACGCTGCTGCTACTCTCTGTTATTATCTATTTATAGTCACTTTACTAACTCTACTTACATGTACATATTACCTCAATTACCTCAACACCTGTGCCCCCACACATTAACTCAGTACCGGTACCCCCTGTATATAGCCCCGCAATTGTTATTTACTGCTGCTCTAAGAGTATTTATTTTTTCTTAAAAAAGGGCTTGTAAGTAAGCATTTCCCTGTAAGGTCTACACCTGTTATTTTCGGCGCATGTGACAAATAAAATGTGTCATTTAGATGGGTACTCCCAATTTAAGAGATTCTAGCATTTATTTACAGTTGGCTGCATTGTTCAGATATGGAATTATAACCTTAGAATTCCTACACATATTCACTCAATAGAATATGCATACTAACAGCAGTCAGTGTAACTGTATAAAGATGAGACTAGCCCGGAACAAACCACATTTTCGACAGTGGTATGTGGTATGGGAACCGAGGTTAGAGCAACCCTGTTGACTGGGAGTTGGAGCCGTGCAAGAGGATAAACAGGCAATGATTTGATATTTATAGCAGGATCTGGTCCCACGTCAGAGGCGTCCGCTTTTATGCACAGAGGCACCTGGCTGTACAGTACAGTAACAACCATCCAAACGCTTAGCTTAGCTGGCAGAGCACAAGGCCCTGGGGTTTTAGGGAGAAAGGTGAGCAACTGCGCTCCCGCTGCAAACCAATTAGCAAATGACTCCCTGCTCTTGGAAACAGAACAGGAAAGAATTCTGGGAAATGAGAACTGGTAACAGCTCTTTGTGTGTGTGTTTGTGTGTGTTTGTGTGCGTGCGCGTGTGTGTGTGTGTGTGAGAGAGCTGATGTGTGTTGTGTGTCGGGGATTGTTTTTGTAAGGGAAAGTGTGCGTGTGTGTGTGTTCATGCGTGTCCAGAAAGCTGTGTAAGCAAAAGACAACATGCTTCTGGCCGAGGATCAAATGCTAACAAAAAAAATCTCATAGGAATCCCTCTACTTAGTCAATGTTTTTTTTGAATCCATAGATTCATGGAAATGCTCACATCAATGGCTCACTGCCAAAAGCCTGACATAGGCAGGTCTCTACAGACAGGAGTCATCAGACACGGGGACAGGGTTCAAACATAGTCTTATAGCACATTCTTATACCTTAAGTAATGCAGAGGAAATGAAAAAGAACACACAAAAAAACATGATACTAACCTGTGAAAAGGTCAACTTGGAGGACACGTGTCAAACGAGCAAAAGCTATGTGCAGCCAACCTTGACTTGTGCTCCACTGCCTCTGAGAGTTGATGCCAGTCTATCAGCAGGCAGCCTGCAGTGCAGGAGTGGTAGAATACATACTGAACTAGCGTTCTCTGAATAGCATCTACTTGCCGTATGAACCTGCATCTGTAGATGGCCTGTTTGACAGTTCACACACAAGAAAGTAGGTATTGCAGTTGTGTGTGTGTGTCCGTGCGTGTGTGTGTTGCATCTGCAGAAGCATTCATTCCATTCCAGAACATCCTACACATTAACATACATCAATCAAACGTCACCAATGGTATTTACTATATGTCATCGTATTAAAGTTATTTGAATCCTAAAACTCATGGGGTGAAGGTAACCTACATGACCAAAAGTATGTGGCCACCTGCTCGACGAACATTTCATTCCAAAGTCATGGGCAGTAGTATGGAGTTGGTCCACCCTTTACTGCTACAACAGCCTCCACTCTTTTGGGAAGGCTTTTCACAAGATTATGGAACATTGCTGTGGGGACTTGCTTCCATTCAGCCACAAGAGCATTAGTGAGGTCGGGCACATGGTATTGTGCATGGTGATCTTAAGCTTGTGCGAGGCTGCTCAGCCATGGAAACCCATTTCAAGAAGCTCTTGATGAACAGTTCTTGTGCCGACGTTGCTTCCATACACAGTTTAGTATTTGGTAGTGAGTGTTGCAACCGAGGACAGACAATTTTTATGCGTTATCCACTTCAGCACTCGGTTGTCCCCCTCTGTGAGCTTGTGTGGTGTACCACTTCGCTGCTGAAATGTTGTTGCTCCAAGATGCTTCCACTGCACAATGACAGCACGTACACTTGACCGGGGCAGCTCTAGTAGGGCAGAAATTTGACAAACTGACTTGTTGGCGAGGTGGCATCCTATTATTGTGCCACGTTGAAAGTCACTGAGCTCTTCAGTAAGGCCATTCTACTGACAATTTTTGTCTCTGGAGATTGCATGGCTGTGTGCTCAATTTTATACGCCTGTCAGCAACAGGTGTGGCTGAAATAGCTGAGTCCACTCATTTGAAGGTGTGTATATAGTGTAGGTGTCAAGAAGAAGCCCTACTGATCATTGAAAGGGACTGGTGACGTGAGCAGCAAAATAAAGAAAACAAATTTAGACAGAAAATAGGCCATCTGTTTATGTTTTACCAATGTAAAAAATTGATAGATGGTAGGTGGAAGAAATTAACACTCGTACTTTAAATAGAAAATGAATAATTGTTTTTTTTTCAGGGTAGCTTATCCAGAATAAACATGTGAAAGTGGGTTAAATGTAGGAAATTGTAGTCATGCAGCATCTATATCCATTGTGCCTTTGTCTTTACAAGCACTGCTGAAATTACCATGTCACGCCTAATCTTTGAAGTCTCTGGGGTCCCAGCCCACCCTGCTGCTTCTATACCAGAGACAGTGAACTATTTTCTTCCCAAGTTCTCTTTTCTCCTTAGTACCTGACTTACATAGATTATTCATATTCCATTCCACCAGCAGCTACTTGCATTGTCAACACTGAAATAAGGAGGGAGAGATGGATGAGGGGTGGGGGAGCGCAGGCTAATGCTATTTTTAGACTTGAGCTGTGTGAGTCATTCAAAGCAGTGCTTAAAATGAGACCCAACCGTGGAGTTTTGGAAACGGGAAGCAATAAAGGGATCCAGATGACAGACATTCAGCTGGATGGATCAACTCTCTAATTGACAAGTGACATTTGTTATCTTTGTGATGTTCATCATGCAGTAATAATGGGTGATTAGACACAGTCAAATCACAAAGTCACTCATATGTTGTCAAATTTAACACTATTTTGGGGTTTATATGGTCCCACCCCCATTTTGTGGTAAAACTACTCTGGTTAGTGTTTATATTTTTGGAGTTAAAACAACACTAAATTGAATAAATATTAAACTCAGAGAGGTTTAACTCCAACTCCCATTGTACTATTTTCAGTGTTGTTTTTAATCAACTCCCTTGGCATTTTACACTTGTGTTGTTTTGAAAAAAAACTAAGTCGATGTGTCCCTGAGAAAGGCACTTTTTATTTATTTATTTTACTAAGCAAGTCAGTTAAGAACAAAGTCTTATTTTCAATGAGTGCCTAGGAACAGTGGGTTAACTGCCTTGTTCAGGGGTAGAATGACAGATTTTTACCAAGTCAGCTTAGGATTACGATCTTGCAACCTTTCGGATACTAGTCCAACGCTCTAACTACTAGTCTACTAATAGCTCCTGTGAGTCTGCTAAATGACAAAACTGTAAGTTGCACTATTGGTGTGAGAAATGGCAAGGTGCTGTACATCACATTGAATAGTCAAGGTGAATAGCATGATGCATCTTTGTAGACTCACACCATGCACAAAGGTTTGTAATAGGCCATGACGTCACCATCCGGTGAAGTGACGAAAGCTGGATTAAATCACCATGTACCCCCTCATCACTTCAGGAAACTCCGATTGCCTACCTGATTACCTATCAAATTCCATTCACCTTCCTTTTTGAAAGCGGGGGAAAACTGCCAGTCTAGTCAGGCTTCAGAAAGGCTTTTACATCTCTCAGCGTAATTGGCTTTCTCTTCTATTCTCCAATTAGAATGCAGCAGAAGCTTTGGTCCAATCAGAATAGGACACACGGTCTGAATGATTAAGGAGCCCCTTTGAAAGCCTCCTCCATTTGAACTCTGTTCCCTATCATTCTATTCTGAATCATCTTCCTGAGCACTGTAGGGACCTTATCTCGGTTCTACGATCCTTCGCCACACTTGCATTTTTCTTTACTGCTCAGGCTGATATTTCAAGGGGGGGGGGGATCAGGTAATTGTATTTCTAACCCTCTGAAGTTAAACTGAAGAGGGGGAGAACGAGCTCTTGTTTGAAAGGGAAATGAATTGTGCAAATGAAATTGCTAAGAAAGTAGCTAGATTTTTGGATTTCATTTTGAGAAGGGCTCTTTGTTTTCAATGCAGTGTGTCTTATTTTCAGCTGCATGGAAAATAAACATAGAGCAGAGATGACAACTATTTTATGTAAGGTCATAACTTGTGTTATTTACGTGGTGAAAAAGGCTATATTGTCAAAATCAACCAAAAAACGGTCTTAAAAACATAGTCAGCTATATCCCTTTATTACACGCACACATCTGATTAACCCTAAAAGTATCAACAAAGGCAAAAAATATATATTATTTCAAACCCTTTTTTTATTCCTTCCGAAGAAATTAAAGGACTTTGTCAAGCAACTACTGTAGGTGTGACGGCTGGCTAGATGTGTAGCGAGGAATCAGGCGTAGAGAGCAGAGAGGTCCAGGGGAAAAGTTCACTTTAATACGGCCTCCAAATTAAATGCCCAACACACAGGGCGCAAACAACGACCAACCCTAACAACAAGGTTCAGAGCACTAACAACACCAACGATACAATGTGAACATCAATTTAATCCCGCACAACAAAGGGGCGGGTTCCATACGCTAAATAGGAAATCACGCACACACAAAATAGGAACAGGTGTAACAAATGAGACAAAACTAACGGAAAAGAAAAAGGGATCGGTGCCGGCTAGTAATGTATATGGAAGAATTACAAGTAATCTCTCTTTTGTATACTAGTGTTGTGTGGCTAGGTTTGCAAAGGGAGGGTATATTATTGGAAGCTTTCGAAGTTTAGCAGTAAACTATCAGAATGTTGGTATCTTTTAGTGATTTTATGTAATCTATCACAAGATATCTAGAGGCCCTCTTTTGGTACTACAGATTATCACAGGTATTTGTAATTATCTCTGGGCACATGTGTGGCCTTATCACATGAAAAATATCTGAAGTAATTAAATATATACATTTTAAATTGAATGAGCTGTAAAACATTATCCTAAATATAAGCTATAAACTTAGTGAATACTATTGGTGTGTCACGGCCGTCGTTCAAGGAAGACCAAGGTTGCAGGGTGGTGAGCGTACATTTTCTTTTATTTGTTAAAATGTCGCCAACAAAACAAGAAATAACAAAAACGACCGTGAAGCTTACAAAGGCTATAGTGCCCCTAACAAAGACAACTCCCCACAATGACAAAGGGGAAAGGCTGCCTAAGTGTGATTCCCAATCAGAGATAATGGGAAGACATACTGGAGGCTTGGTTCTTGGCGGAGGCACCGGATACACTGGGCCGTGGAGGCGCACTGGAGGTCTCCAGTGTAGAGCCTGCACGTCCCGTCCTCCTGACTGGATGGTTATCTTCGCCCTGCAAATGCGGGGCGCTGGCACAGGACGCACTGGGCTGTGCAGACACACCGGAGACACAGTGCGCAGAGCCGACGCAGCATATCCTGGGCCGAATAGACACATTGGAGACAAGGCGCGCTGAGCCGGCACCATCCGTCCTGGCTGGATGCTCACCCTCGCCCGGTAGATGCGGGGAGCTGGGATTTTGCGCACCTGGCTGTGAACGTGCACTGGAGTCACTGTGGAAACAACGCTGGGCCCCTTTACTCGCTGCCTCTGCGTTCCTAGCTGCTTCCACCTGTTCCCATGGAAGTCGATCCCTTCCGGCCACGATCTCTTCCCATGTCCAGGATCATTTGCCGTCCAGGATGTCCTCCCATGTCCAGTCCTACTGAAGACGCTGCTCCCCCTTACCACGCTGCTTGGTCCGTTTGTGGTGGGATGTTCTGTCACGGCCGTCTTTCAAGGAAGACCAAGGTGGAGCGTGATGAGCGTTTATTTTCTTTTATTTGTTAAAATGTAACCAAGAAAACAAGAAATAACAAAACAACCGTGAAGCTTACAAGGGCTATAGTGCCCCCAACAAAGACAACTTCCCACAATGACAAAAGGGAAAGGGTGCCTAAGAGGAGAGGAATACCTATGTGAGAATGCTGTTCATCGACTACAGCTCGGCATTTAACACCATAGTACCCTCCAAGCTCGTCATCAAGCTCGAGACCCTGGGTCTCGACCCCGCCCTGTGCAACTGGGTA
Source organism: Oncorhynchus masou masou (assembly GCF_036934945.1). NCBI lineage: Eukaryota > Metazoa > Chordata > Actinopteri > Salmoniformes > Salmonidae > Oncorhynchus > Oncorhynchus masou. Next base: position 21,100,354 of record NC_088218.1, read on the forward strand.
CTGGACTTCCTGACGGGCCGCCCCCAGGTGGTGAGGGTAGGCAACAACATCTCCACCCCGCTGATCCTCAACACTGGGGCCCCACAAGGGTGCGTTCTGAGCGCTCTCCTGTACTCCCTGTTCACCCACGACTGCGTGGCCACGCACGCCTCCAACTCAATCATCAAGTTTGCGAACGACACAACAGTGGTAGGCTTGATTACCAACAACGACGAGACAGCCTACAGGGAGGCGGTGAGGGCCCTCGGAGTGTGGTGTCAGGAAAATAACCTCACACTCAACGTCAACAAAACTAAGGAGATGATTGTGGACTTCAGGAAACAGCAGAGGGAACACCCCCCTATCCACATCAATGGAACAGTAGTGGAGAGGGTAGTAAGTTTTAAGTTCCTCGGCATACACATCACAGACAAACTGAATTGGTCCACCCACACAGACAGCATCGTGAAGAAAGCGCAGCAGAGCCTCTTCAACCTCAGGAGGCTGAAGAAATTCGACTTGTCACCAAAAGCACTCACAAACGTCTACAGATGCACAATCGAGAGCATCCTGGCGGGCTGTATCATCGCCTGGTACGGCAACTGCTCCGCCCACAACCGTAAGGCTCTCCAGAGGGTAGTGAGGTCTGCACAACGCATCACCGGGGGCAAACTACCTGCCCTCCAGGACACCTACACCACCCGATGTTACAGGAAGGCCATAAAGATCATCAAGGACAACAACCACCGAGCCACTGCCTGTTCACCCCGCTATCATCCAGAAGACGAGGTCAGTACGGGTGCATCAAAGCTGGGACCAAGAGACTGAAAAACAGCTTCTATCTCAAGGCCATCAGACTGTTAAACAGCAACCACTAACATTGAGTGGCTGCTGCCAACACACTGGCTCAACTCCAGCCACTTTAATAATGGGAATTGATGGAAAATGATGTAAAATATATCACTAGTCACTTTAAACAATGCTACCTAATATAATGTTTACATTCCCTACATTATTCATCTCATATGTATATGTATATATTGTACTCTATATCATCTACTGCATCTTTATGTAATACATGTATCACTAGCCACTTTAACTATGCCACTTTGTTTACATACTCATCTCATATGTATATACTGTACTCGATACCATCTACTGTATCTTGCCTATGCTGCTCTGTACCATCACTCATTCATATATCTTTATGTACATATTCTTTATCCCCCTTACACTTGTGTACAAGACAGTAGTTTTGGAATTGTTAGTTAGATTACTTGTTGGTTATTACTGCATTGTCGGAACTAGAAGCACAAGCATTTCGCTACACTCGCATTAACATCTGCTAACCATGTGTACGTGACAAATAAAATTTGATTTGATTTGAAGTATGATTTCCAATCAGAGACAACGATAGACAGCTGTCCCTGATTGAGACCTATACCCGGCCAAAACATAGAAATTCAAAAAGAGAAAACAGAACATAGAATGCCCATCCAAATCACACCCTGACCAAACCAAATAGAGATATAAAAAGGCTCTCTAAGGTCAGGGCGTGACATCGAGTTTAAAATGAGGATTTCCACATGACATATCCTTTATGTAAATTTTTTATTACAAACATTTATTCATTTTACTATTTGAATATGCATTTTTTCATGAAAAAGTCTATTTTGTCTTGAACCATATGGTCTATCTACATATGGTCTATCTACTAGCAACTCATCAAAAATAAAATTAAAATAAATATTTTTGTTTCATCATCTTTGAAATGCAAGAGAAAGGCCACAGTGTAAAATTCCATCTTACACGGAACCCAAACCGGCTGTGCGCATGCACCATGGTGCACTGTCATGCATAAATGTATTTCTCCCCACACACCAAACGCGATCATGACACGCAGGTTAAAATATCAAAACAAACTCTGAACCAATGACATTAATTTGGGGATAGGTCGAAAAGCATTAAACCTGTAAGGCAATTTAGCTAGTTAGCTTGCATTTGCTAGCTAACGTTAATTTGTCCAATTTAGCTAGCTTGCTGTTGCTAGCTAATTTGTCCTGGGATTTAAACATTGAGTTGTTATTTTAACTGAAATGCACAAGGACCTCTACTCCGACAATTAATCCACACATAAAACGGCCAACCGAATTGTTTCTAGTCATCTCTCCTACTTCCAGGCTTTTTCATCTTTGAACTTATATGGTGATCACATCTAAACTTTCATTGTATTACCACGACAACCGGCAACAAAGTTTGTCTTTGGCGTCGCAAACGCTCGTTGGCACGCAACGTGTCCGGTCTGGTCAGCAAGTTAGGCACAATTTACATTTTGGCCACTAGATGGCAGTAATGTATGTGAAAAGTTTTAGACTGATCCAATGAACCATTGCATTTCTGTTGTGGAATCAAGTCTGCCCAAATGTGCCTCATTGGTTTATTAATACATTTTCAAGGTCATAACTGTTCACTCTCCTCAAACAATAGCATGGTATTATTTCACTGTAATAGCTACTGTAAATTGTACAGTGCAGTTAGAGTAACACAATTTTAAGCGTTCTGCCCATATGTCCTGGGAAATGTTCTAGTTACTTACAACCTCATGCTAATCATATTAGCGCATTTTAGCGCAAACATTCCACCGCGGGGGACGATCCTGAGGTTTTTAATTACCACAATTTCAGAAGATTCCAATAACTTTGGTAAATTACCAGTAGCTTTGCAACCCTATGCGTGGCTAAGCTGAAATGTGGACTCAATATATATATTTTTAAAAGTTTGTGATAAACGCACTGAATTTGCCAGAGAATTTGCCACTCCAAACTTGGACCCTGGGGGAAGTGGCAGCCACTTTATCAAAAAAATACAAAAATTTGTAAATAGATATTTAGATTCCAGTCAATGTATCTATACCAAGTTGGTAGTCTCAAGATGTAATTGGAACTTGGAGTTGATAGCCCATATCATTCCAAAGTTAGAACTCCAGTGGCCATATCACCTATAAAGCACATATTGGTGGCTATTTTAGGTCATACCAGTATATCAGATTAGCTTAATAACCAATTTCTCAGCTGCTGAGTATCACAGATAAACTTTGAATGAATGAGAGATTTTTTTGGGAGGATGTTATGGAGGAAATTTATCAAAATAACTTTGCAAAACATAATTCTTTGGTTGAAAATGTCGATTTTAAACTATAAATGTGTGAAATGTCAAAAATATATGTTTACTTTGAGAAATTTTAACCATTTACTGTTTGCTTGACAGAAAATGTCATTTGCAATCATTTCCAATTCGGGGTCGAAATTGACACTTGTTGGTACTTTAGGGTTCGAAATTTGTTGGTGCTTTTAGGGTTAAACATTGATGAAACAACTCATATAGCAGCAGTAACATATATCCACTGTGCGTTCTTTCCAGCAGTGCTCTCTAACAGATAGAACACCTAACTGTGTGGGCTGAGAACAACCAACCCACGTTTCAGCTGCAGTAATTGCCGACCGCCGCAAATGGACCCTCCGGATACCATGTTCAGCAAGGCGTCTTTGGAGGACAGCTCCTAAACACAGGCATCCAGCAGCGAGATCAACAATCTAAATTAGGGCACACTTTGTGCAACAAGCCTTGGAGCACATTTCCAACACATTAGGTGACTGAATGCTACCCTTCACCACCCCTCAACGCCCCCAGCTCTTTGTACCTGGTGTTGCCATTAAAATACCTATTGCACTCTGTGCCACTCACCCCGGATGGGTTTGCCTGGCAATGTGGACCACAGGACTCATTTCAGGCTATAAAAATCCTCCCAAAACACCAGCCAGTGGATTACTCAGCCTGCTGCCGCCAAACACCATTTTCACATAGACCAGGATATGAATTATTCATAAATTCATTAACCTGAGCAATTTGCCTACTGGCTTCCCTCCGAGTCCAATGCAAAAATAGCACTATTTTGGGAGCTGAGCTCACCCAGAATATGTGATTTTGTGCGGTAGACTCTGAAAAATGCATAGGATATTGTGGTAGATGTGATGTGGTGTGTGTTTCTCATTGGTGTCCCTATGCGCTTAAGTTAATAGACAGACACTGCATTTACAGACAACACTTCAAGTACTAATTAGTTCAGCTGTGTTAACCAGTGGAGATGGACACAGACACACACCTCCTCTCCCATTATATAAGTAGTTTCCAGTCGCTCACTACTACCCTGTCTCTAGAGTAGGCCTACATCAATGCAGGTGCCTTACTTTGCGCAGTGTCCAGGGGGCTTTAGAACCTTCACAACCATTACTGAGCTGAACAGACAAGCTCCAGACAAAATAGTTTCAAAAGCACCACAAACTGAAATACTGTCACAGAAAAAATACTGTTTTTTTCCTGCATTGGTTTATGAGTCAATATGCATTATTATAAAGTCTATGTCATGGAAATGATGACAGACGATGCATAAGAATAGAGCCACATCAGATATAGAGGAGATGTGCCATGTCTGGAATACATTCAGCCACTGTGGCATATGCAGAGATATAAGATAATGTCACCCAAATGGTACAAGAACAGACTGTCTGAGCACGCTCTTAGATAACACACATCCGAAGGTTATAATATAAGTCTGAAAATGTCATGCATGGTGTTGGTTGTCATATAATATATGTGAGCTACAATAGTATGTATGCATACATTCTCAACCGTTTCAATTAATCAGTTACGCTGACACAGATTGATAACTTTGATATTCACATCTTGTGCCAAAATTATCATTAGAGCAGAAAGCCTTGACAAGCAATGAGTCATTACTAGTTACCACCACAGCCACAAAGTCATAACCCCTGCCCACTTCTACAATTACATTTTTAAACCTAAGGTAAACCACACTGCTAACCTTATGCCTAACCCTAAATGAAGACCAAAAAGCTATTCATTTCATGAATCTGTAGGATATAGCCAATTTTGACTTTGTGGATGTGGTAATTATTTGAAACCCAAGCAATTCGTGCTTGTGTGACTGGGAAATGATGAAGGCATACTACTGCCAAAGTACAAAGTCAGTAGTTTGTCACGGTGATCACACTACAAATGTCATTGTAAAATGTGACAACATAGCCACTAGGCACTAGCTTGACTGACCAGTCCCATTGACTGACGAGTCTACAATTAAAATGGCATCCATGGGTAGTTCACAATAGGGAATATGGTGCCATTTTGGACAAAGTCAATGGGGGAAAAGACTCAGACCTCTCACTCTTCAGTCTGCATAGTACTCATGTACATCAGTACAGATAATTACACAAATTATAGTCTTTAGTCTACTGGACCTTAAATAGTCTACTGGACCTTACATAGAACTGTAAATAGATGTCATAGATAGAGGAAGCACTAAAGGGAACTGGCCTCAATCCATAAATCAGATGTGTGATGCCAATTCAAAAACATATGACCTTTAGACTGCTCTGTGGTTAAAATAAATAGAATTGTTTCAACTAGTCTTCACTTTGGCACTTTGGATGGCAGCCATACATTTCAGGTTTCAGTTTGCAATGTTTGAACAAATGTCAAGACCATCATTTTTTTCTCAACACCTTTGTGACAGAGGAATGACGTTGTTTCGCCTTCTATCTTACACCCCTCATTCTCTCAATATCTATCTCTTTTTGAAAGACAAAGTCATTCAAGTGTTAAAGGTGCAACCTGCAATTTAAACAATAACAAAGAAACCCCGCCACTGTTTTGGTAAAAAGCTGAGGAATGGGTCTGGATAAATGCAAACACTCTCAAAATGAAAAAGCAGAGCGTGTATTCCTCTGAAGAAATTTGGGTAAGACCATCAGAAACTTCTACAGATGCACAATTGTGAGCATCCTGTCAGGCTGTATCATCGCCTGGTACGGCAACTGCACCCACCGCCTGCAACCACATGTCTCTCCAGAGGGTGGTACAGTCTGCAATACTCACAGGGCACACTGCCTGCCCTCCAGGACACCTACAACACCCAATGACACAGGAAGGTCAAAAAGATCATCAAGGACATCAACCACCTGAGCCACGGCCTGTTCACCACGTTGTCATCCAGAAGGCGAGGTCAGTACAGGTGCATCAAAGCTGGGACCGAGAGACTAAAAACAGCTTCTAGCTCAAGGCCATCAGACTGTTAAATAGCCATCACTAGCTGGCTACCGCCGGGCTACAAAAAACTGCACTTTAGAGGCTGCTGCCCTACCTAGACATGGAATCACTGGCCACTTTAATAATGTAACTTGAGTAATTTTAATGTTTACATACTGCTTTACTCATCTCCTATGTATATATTGTATTCTATTCTACTGAATTTAGTCAATGCCACTCCGACATTGCTCATCCTAATATTTATATATTTCTTAATTCAATTATTTTATTATTTAGATTTGTTTGTATTGTTGTGAATTTGTCCAATTTAGCTAGCTTGCTGTTGCTAGCTAATTTGTCCTGGGATTTAAACATTGAGTTGTTATTTTACCTGAAATGCACAAGGACCTCTACTCCGACAATTAATCCACACATAAAACGGCCAACCGAATTGTTTCTAGTCATCTCTCCTCCTTCCAGGCTTTTTTATCTTTGAACATATACGGTGATCACATCTAAACTTTCATTGTATTACCACGACAACCGGCATCAAAGTTTGTCTTTGGCGTCGCAAACGCTCGTTGGCACGCAACGTGTCCGGTCTGGTCAGCAAGTTAGGCACAATTTACATTTTGGCCACTAGATGGCAGTAATGTATGTGAAAAGTTTTAGACTGATCCAATGAACCATTGCAATTCTGTTGTGGAATCAAGTCTGCCCAAATGTGCCTCATTGGTTAATTAATACATTTTCAAGGTCATAACTGTTCACTCTCAAAATGATCATTAGAGCAGAAAGCCTTGACAAGCAATGAGTCATTGCTAGTTACCACCACAGCCACAAAGTCATAACCCCTGCCCACTTCTACAATTACATTTTTAAACCTAAGGTAAACCACACTGCTAACCTTATGCCTAACCCTAAATGAAGACCAAAAAGCTATTCATTTCATGAATCTGTAGGATATAGCCAATTTTGACTTTGTGGATGTGGTAATTATTTGAAACCCAAGCAATCGGGCTTGTGTGACTGGGAAATGATGAAGGCATACTACTGCCAAAGTACAAAGTCAGTAGTTTGTCACGGTGATCACACTACAAATGTCATTGTAAAATGTGACAACATAGCCACTAGGCACTAGCTTGACTGACCAGTCCCATTGACTGACGAGTCTACAATTAAAATGGCATCCATGGGTAGTTCACAATAGGGAATATGGTGCCATTTTGGACAAAGTCAATGGGGGAAAAGACTCAGACCTCTCACTCTTCAGTCTGCATAGTACTCATGTACATCAGTACAGATAATTACACAAATTATAGTCTTTAGTCTACTGGACCTTAAATAGTCTACTGGACCTTACATAGAACTGTAAATAGATGTCATAGATAGAGGAAGCACTAAAGGGAACTGGCCTCAATCCATAAATCAGATGTGTGATGCCAATTCAAAAACATATGACCTTTAGACTGCTCTGTGGTTAAAATAAATAGAATTGTTTCAACTAGTCTTCACTTTGGCACTTTGGATGGCAGCCATACATTTCAGGTTTCAGTTTGCAATGTTTGAACAAATGTCAAGACCATCATTTTTTTCTCAACACCTTTGTGACAGAGGAATGACGTTGTTTCGCCTTCTATCTTACACCCCTCATTCTCTCAATATCTATCTCTTTTTGAAAGACAAAGTCATTCAAGTGTTAAAGGTGCAACCTGCAATTTAAACAATAACAAAGAAACCCCGCCACTGTTTTGGTAAAAAGCTGAGGAATGGGTCTGGATAAATGCAAACACTCTCAAAATGAAAAAGCAGAGGGTGTATTCCTCTGAAGAAATTTGGGTAAGACCATCAGAAACTTCTACAGATGCACAATTGTGAGCATCCTGTCAGGCTGTATCATCGCCTGGTACGGCAACTGCACCCACCGCCTGCAACCACATGTCTCTCCAGAGGGTGGTACAGTCTGCAATACTCACAGGGCACACTGCCTGCCCTCCAGGACACCTACAACACCCAATGACACAGGAAGGTCAAAAAGATCATCAAGGACATCAACCACCTGAGCCACGGCCTGTTCACCACGTTGTCATCCAGAAGGCGAGGTCAGTACAGGTGCATCAAAGCTGGGACCGAGAGACTAAAAACAGCTTCTAGCTCAAGGCCATCAGACTGTTAAATAGCCATCACTAGCTGGCTACCGCCGGGCTACAAAAAACTGCACTTTAGAGGCTGCTGCCCTACCTAGACATGGAATCACTGGCCACTTTAATAATGTAACTTGAGTAATTTTAATGTTTACATACTGCTTTACTCATCTCCTATGTATATATTGTATTCTATTCTACTGAATTTAGTCAATGCCACTCCGACATTGCTCATCCTAATATTTATATATTTCTTAATTCAATTATTTTATTATTTAGATTTGTTTGTATTGTTGTGAATTTGTCCAATTTAGCTAGCTTGCTGTTGCTAGCTAATTTGTCCTGGGATTTAAACATTGAGTTGTTATTTTACCTGAAATGCACAAGGACCTCTACTCCGACAATTAATCCACACATAAAACGGCCAACCGAATTGTTTCTAGTCATCTCTCCTCCTTCCAGGCTTTTTTATCTTTGAACATATACGGTGATCACATCTAAACTTTCATTGTATTACCACGACAACCGGCAACAAAGTTTGTCTTTGGCGTCGCAAACGCTCGTTGGCACGCAACGTGTCCGGTCTGGTCAGCAAGTTAGGCACAATTTACATTTTGGCCACTAGATGGCAGTAATGTATGTGAAAAGTTTTAGACTGATCCAATGAACCATTGCAATTCTGTTGTGGAATCAAGTCTGCCCAAATGTGCCTCATTGGTTAATTAATACATTTTCAAGGTCATAACTGTTCACTCTCAAAATGATCATTAGAGCAGAAAGCCTTGACAAGCAATGAGTCATTGCTAGTTACCACCACAGCCACAAAGTCATAACCCCTGCCCACTTCTACAATTACATTTTTAAACCTAAGGTAAACCACACTGCTAACCTTATGCCTAACCCTAAATGAAGACCAAAAAGCTATTCATTTCATGAATCTGTAGGATATAGCCAATTTTGACTTTGTGGATGTGGTAATTATTTGAAACCCAAGCAATCGGGCTTGTGTGACTGGGAAATGATGAAGGCATACTACTGCCAAAGTACAAAGTCAGTAGTTTGTCACGGTGATCACACTACAAATGTAATTGTAAAATGTGACAACATAGCCACTAGGCACTAGCTTGACTGACCAGTCCCATTGACTGACGAGTCTACAATTAAAATGGCATCCATGGGTAGTTCACAATAGGGAATATGGTGCCATTTTGGACAAAGTCAATGGGGGAAAAGACTCAGACCTCTCACTCTTCAGTCTGCATAGTACTCATGTACATCAGTACAGATAATTACACAAATTATAGTCTTTAGTCTACTGGACCTTAAATGGTCTACTGGACCTTACATAGAACTGTAAATAGATGTCATAGATAGAGGAAGTACTAAAGGGAACTGGCCTCAATCCATAAATCAGATGTGTGATGCCAATTCAAAAACATATGACCTTTAGACTGCTCTGTGGTTTAAATAAATAGAATTGTTTCAACTAGTCTTCACTTTGGCACTTTGGATGGCAGCCATACATTTCAGGTTTCAGTTTGCAATGTTTGAACAAATGTCAAGACCATCATTTTTTTCTCAACACCTTTGTGACAGAGGAATGACCATTGTTTCGCCTTCTATCTTACACCCCTCATTCTCTCAATATCTCTTTTTTTGAAAGACAAAGTCGTTCAAGTGTTAAAGTTGCAACCTGCAATTTAAACAATAACAAAGAAACCCCGCCACTGTTTTGGTAAAAAGCTGAGGAATGGGTCTGGATAAATGCAAACACTCTCAAAATGAAAAAGCAGAGGGTGTAGTCCTCTGAAGAAATTTGGGTAAGACCATCAGAAACTTCTACAGATGCACAATTGTGAGCATCCTGTCAGGCTGTATCATCGCCTGGTACGGCAACTGCACCGCCTGCAACCACATGTCTCTCCAGAGGGTGGTACAGTCTGCAATACTCACAGGGCACACTGCCTGCCCTCCAGGACACCTACAACACCCAATGACACAGGAAGGTCAAAAAGATCATCAAGGACATCAACCACCTGAGCCACGGCCTGTTCACCACATTGTCATCCAGAAGGCGAGGTCAGTACAGGTGCATCAAAGCTGGGACCGAGAGACTAAAAACAGCTTCTAGCTCAAGGCCATCAGACTGTTAAATAGCCATCACTAGCTGGCTACCGCCGGGCTACAAAAAACTGCACTTTAGAGGCTGCTGCCCTACCTAGACATGGAATCACTGGCCACTTTAATAATGTAACTTGAGTAATTTTAATGTTTACATACTGCTTTACTCATCTCCTATGTATATATTGTATTCTATTCTACTGAATTTAGTCAATGCCACTCCGACATTGCTCATCCTAATATTTATATATTTCTTAATTCAATTATTTTATTTTTTAGATTTGTTTGTATTGTTGTGAATTGTTTTTAGATACTACTGCACTGTTAGATACTACTGCACTGTTAGAGCTAGGAACACAAGCATTTCGCTACACCCGCAATAATATCTGCTAAATATGTGTATGTGACCAAAACAATTTGATTGGATTTGAAGAATTGACCATCCATGATGTACCAATTATAGTTTCAACCATATCTTGAGGCTATAAGGTATTTGTTTATAATTACATTGTCTCCACACAAAACAAAACAAATATGTCACTTTCTATTCGGAAGAGTGCCGTTGTCTGAAACAATAGAGTGCACCTTGTTGGACTTTTGGTGTCAGTTCGGTATTTTGGCTCAGTGCGGGTGAAGCACACCTCTGTTTATTGCACAGGTTAGCATTTTCCATCATGCATCTTGTACTGGAGGCAGCTCTGCAAAGTGGCCACTAGCTGGCACAGCCACAGAGTAATAAAATCTGATTTTAAACCTAACCTTCACCACACTGCTAACTCTAATGCCTAATGTTAACTTAAATTAAAGCTAGTTTTTGTTTTCATTCATTTTACAATATAGCAAAGTTTTATTTTGCAGCTGGTCTATCGAAGGGTAAATCACCCAGTTCCGCCTGCAGGACAAGACTCATGACAATAAACATCAACCTGCAATTCTCTCCAGAGATGTTCGATCGGGTTCAAGTCCGGGCTCTGGCTGGGCCACTCAAAAACATTCAGAGACTTTTCCCGAAGCCACTCCTGCGTTGTCTTCGCTGTGTGCTTAGGGTCGTCCTGTTGAAAGGTGGACCTTTGAGGTCCTGAGCACTCTGGAGCAATTATTCATCAAGGATCGGTCTGTACTTTGCGCCATTCATCCTTCCCCTGATCTTGACTAGTTTCCCAGTCCCTGCCACTGAAAAACATCCCCACAGCATGATGCTGCCATCACCATGCCTCACCATAGGGATGGTGCCAGGTTTTCTCCAGACGTGATGCATGGCATTCAGGCCACATAGTTCAATATTGGTTTCATCAGACCAATTGTTTCTCATGGTCTGAGTCCTTTTGGTGCCTTTTGGCAAACTCCAAGTGGGCTGTCGTGTGCCTTTTACTGGGGACTGGATTCCGTCTGGCCACTACCATAAAGGACTGATTGGTGGAGTGCTGCAGAGATGGTTGTCCTTCTGGAAGGTTCTCCCATCTCCACAGTGGAACTCCCTGAACAAGGCCTTTCTCTTCCGATTGCTCAGTTTGGCCGGGCAGCCAGCTCTAGTGAAGAGTTTTGGTGGTTCCACACTACTTACATTTAACCTGTTGATGCTCTGGGGGCGCTATTTCATTTTTGGATGAAAAACGTTCCCGTTTTAAACAAGATATTTTGTCACAAAAAGATGCTCGACTATGCATATAATTGATAGCTTTCGAAAGAAAACACTCTGACGTGTCCAGAACTACCAAGATATTTTCTGTGCGTGCCCTAGAACGTGAGCTTCAGGCAAAACCAAGATGAGACGGCATCCAGGAAATGAGCAGGATTTTTGAGGCTCTGTTTTCCATTGTCTCCTTATATGGCTGTGAATGCGAGAGGAATGAGCCTGCCCTTTCTGTCGTTTCCCCAAGGTGTCTGCAGCATTGTGACGTATTTGTAGGCAGATCATTGGAAGATTGACCATAAGAGACCACATTTACCAGGTGTCCGCCCGGTGTCCTGCGCCGAAATTGGTGCGCAAAAGGCAGCTGCCAGTATTTTTCCATGGGATACAGAGAGGAAAGCAAGCTTCCACGAACTGCATATCAATGAAGAGATATGTGAAAAAACACCTTGAGGATTGATTCCAAACAACGTTTGCCATGTTTTGGTCGATATTATGTAGTTAATTTGGAAAAAGTTTTACGTTGTAGGTGACTGAATTTTCGGTTCGTTTCGGTAGCCAGACGCAATGTAGAAAACGGAATGATTTCTCCTACACACAGACGCTTTCAGGAAAAACTGCGCAATTGGTATGTAACTGAGAGTCTCCTCATTGAAAAAAGCATATTTTGAAAATCTGAGATGACAGTGTTGTTAAGAAAAGGCTAAGCTTGAGAGCAGACGCATTATTTTCATTTTATTTGCGATTTTCAGAAATCGTTAACGTTGCGTTATGCTAATGAGCCTGAGGCTTTAGTCACGATCCCGGATCCGGGATGGGGAGTTCCAAGAAGTATGTAGCCCACTGTATTCTTGGGGACCTTCAATGCTGCAGAAATGTTTTTGTAACCTTCCCCAGATCTGTGCCTCAACACAATCCTGTCTCGCAGCACGACGGACAATTCCTTCGACCTCATAGCTTGCTCTTATGTAGACAAGTGTGTGCCTTTCCAAATCATGTCCAATCAATTGAATTACCACAGGTGGACTCCAATCAAGTTGTAGAAACATCTCAAGGATGATCAATGGAAACAAGATTTAAATATATACAGTGCCTTGCGAAAGTATTCGGCCCCCTTGAACTTTGCGACCTTTTGCCACATTTCAGGCTTCAAACATAAATATAAAACTGTATTTTTTTGTGAAGAATCAGCAACAAGTGGGACACAATCATGAATTGGAACGACATTTATTGGATATTTCAAACTTTTTTAACAAATCAAAAACTGAAAAATTGGGCGTGCAAAATTATTGCCATGTCACCCGCTTGCTAGCATAGTAATGACTACCTAATGACTTCTCTGTTTCATCTACTGCTGTACATAGCTGATGCCTGCTGGACTGTTCAACAATCACTTTACTACATATTTTGTTATTTTGTCAGCCCCAGCCTCGAACTCAGGCCCTGTGTGTAGTTAACTGACCCTCTCGGCCCATTCATCACCATTTTACCTATTGTTGTCTTAGCTGATTAGCTGTTGTTGTCTTACCCATTGTTGTCTTAGCTAGCTTTCCCAATCAACACCTGTGATTGCTTCATGCCTCGCTTTATGTATCTCTCTAATGTCAATATGCCTTATATACTGTTGTTTAGGGTAGTTATCATTGTTTTATTTTACTGCGGAGCCCCTAGCAACACTCAACATGCCTCAGATACCTCTTTTGTCCCACCTCCCACACATGCGGTGACCTCACCTAGCATAACTTGTGACTCCAGAGATGCAACCTCAGTTTCAGTTTCATGCATGTTAACATCAGAAGCCTCCTTCCTAATTTTGTTTTACTCACTGCTTTAGGACACTCCTCCAACCCTGATGTCCTTGCCATGTCGGAATCCTGGCTTAGGAAGGCCACCAAACATTCTGTCATTTTCATCCCCAAATACAACATTTTCCAACAAGATAGAACTGCCAAAGGGGGTGGAGTTGCAATTCTGTCATACTTTCCAGGTCTATGCCCAAACAGTTCGAGCTTCTCATTTTAAAACTGAATCTCTCCAGAAACAAATCTCTCACTGTTTCCACCTGTTATAAACCCCCTCAGCTCCCAGCTGTTCCCTTGACACCATATATAAATTGATTGCCTCCCATTTATCTTCAGAGTTTTTTCTGTGACCTAAACTGAGATATGCTTAACACCCCGGCCACTGTACAATCTAAACTAGATTTTGTATTATTATTTTACCTTTATTTAACAAGGCAAGTCAGTTAAGAACAAATTCTTATTTTCAATGACGGCCTGGGAACAGTGGGTTAACTGCCTGTTCAGCGGCAGAATGACAGATATGTACCTTGTCAGCTCGGGGGTTTGAACTCTCAACCTTCCGGTTACTAGTCCAACGCTCTAACCACTAGGCTACACTGCCGCCTCACGCAAATTATCAAGGAACCCACCAGGTACAACCCTAAATCTGTAAACATGGGCACCCTCATAGATATTATCCTGACCAAATTGCCCTCCAAATACACATCTGCTGTTTTCAATCAGGATCTCAGCGATAATTGCCTGCATCCGTTATTGGTCCGCGGTCAAACGGCCACCCCTCATCACTGCCAAACGCTCCATAAAACACTTCTGCGAGCAGGCCTTTCCAATCGACCTGGCACAGGTATCCTGGAAGGATATTGACCTCATCCCGTCAGTAGAGGATCTCTACAATCTCTATTGCACTCCACACTGCCCTTTCCCACCTGGACAAAAGGAACACCTACGTGAGAATGCTATTCATTGAGTACAGCTCAGCGTTCAACACCATATTATCCTCAAAGCTCAGGAACCTGGGACTAAACACCTCCCTCTGCAGTTGGTTCCTAGACTTCCTGACGGGCCGTCCCAGGTTGGTGAAGGTAGGTAGCAACACATCTGCCACGCTGATCCTCAACCCTGGAGCCCCTCAGGGGTGCGTGCTCAGTCCCCTCCTGTATTCCCTGTTCACCCACGACTGCATGGACGACACAACAGTGGTAGGCCCGATCACCAACAAGGATGAGACAGCCTATAGGGAGGAGGTCAGAGACCTGGCTAGGTGGTGCCAGAATAACAACCTATCCCTCAATGTAACTAAGACAATGGAGATGATTGTGGACTACAGGAAAAGGAGGACCGAGCACGCCCCCATTCTCATTGACGGGGCTGAAGTGGAGCAAGTTGAGAGCTCCACGTTTCTTGGTGTCCACATCACCAACAAACTAGAACGGTCCAAACACACCAAGATAGTCGTGAAGAGGGCACGACAAAGCCTATTTCCCCTCAGGAAAGCAAAAAGATTTCGCATGGGTCCTCAGATCCTCAAAAGGTTCTACAGCTGCAACATCGAGAGCATCACTGCCTGGTACGGCAATTGCCTGGCCTCTGACCGCAAGGCACTACAGAGGGTGTTGTGTATGGCCCAGTACATCACTGGAAATAAGATGCTTGCCATCCAGGACCTCTACACCATGCGGTGTAAGAGGAAGGCCCTAACAAATGTCAAAGTCCCCAGCCATCCCATCATAGACTGTTCTCTCTACTACAGCATGGCAAGCGGTTCCAGAGTGCCAAGTCTAGGACAAAAAGGCTTCTCAACAGTTTTTACCCTCAAGCAATAAGACTCCTGAACAGGTAATCAAATGGCTACCGGGACTATTTGCATTGTGTGCGCCCGCAAACCCTCTTTTACACTGCTGCTCCTCTCTGTTTATCATTTTTGCATAATCACTTTAACTATACATTCATGTACATACTACCTCAATTGGCCCGACCAACCAGTGTTCACGCACATTGGCTAACTGGGCTATCTGCACTGTGTCCCGCCCGCCAACCCCTCTTTTATGCTACTGCTTCTCTCTGTTCATCATATATGCATAGTCACTTTAACCATATCTACATGTACATACTACCTCAATCAGCCTGACTAACCGGTGCCTGTATGTAGCCTCTCTACGGTATATAGCCTCGCTACTGTTATTTTTGTTACTGTTGTTTTTATTTCTTTACTTAACTATTGTTCACCTAATACCTTTTTTGCACTGTTGGTTAGAGCCTGTAAGTAAGCATTTCACGGTTGTATTCGGTGCATGTGACAAATAAACTTTGATTTGATGTAGTTACTGTCACCACAGAGGCTGGGAGTACACATCAACCTATATGTTCTCCCCTCAGCATCCACTCCAGGGGGATCCAATAAGAGGCCAGTTTGTACGGTCTAGAGAGTCAAGAAAGCGGTATAATACATGACAATGTTATGTATAACAATCAAGATAATAGACAGGCCTATGCAACATCAAGTATTACAGGCTCAGGGATGACTAGACATATTCATTTGTAAGCCGTATTGATTATGGCACAACACATGTACATTAGGTAATTTAGCACATTCACTTATCCAAAGCGACTAACTGGAGCATTTACGATTAAGTGCCTTGCTCATTGGCACACTGACAGATTTTTCACCATGTCAACCACCATGTCAACTCAGGTATTGGGCCCGAAACTAACTGAAAGGGTTCTTGCCGTAACACTATTGATGGCTCTCTTGGTCTTGTATACTTTGAAGACTGCATGGACAACTCATTGTTCAAATGGTGTTGGTGGGGCTGTTGTTCTTTCTCTTATGTGTGAGTTTACAGGCTAATTAGGATATTATTTGTATAAAAGCTAGACTGGCAATTGCAAGCAACATGTTATTCTCTACTACCACTATTGACTTAATACTCCTTGCACTGTTTGGTAACATAAATGATTGTTTATAATTAAGTCCCAGATTGTGAAGCGCGCATCCCATACATTTTATTTCTATGGCGTGCATCCACTCGTTCTAGAGACAGCATGTCATCATTGTGAGACAAACTTAAAGGGGACTGCAGTAGCCAGTTGCATTATGGGGTGTAGGCAGGATACACAAAAATACAGTTGGAAGGATGTCATTAGGTAGGCTATTTATTTTCATCTCTTACTCTTCAGAGAGCTTGTCATTTGGACCTTCAGGTGTGGCACGACATTCCTTACTCTAATTAAATTTGATTAGGGCAGGAAACACTATGAGGGAGTAAGAACAAAAAAAATGTGTTTACATCCTTCATTCAACCCCACCTCAGAAGTTACGATCTTGGTCCTGACTCGCGGCGCGCATTAATCTACTTCCAGGATTTCAAAATGAAAATAACGAAATACATTGGTCAAATTGTGCCTACTAAAATAAGTTAGCTGACAATTGTGCAGAGAAAGTCATTACAAGGAATATTGTGGTCATGGGAGTCCAGAGTGAAGTGTTTGGGAGGTATTTATTATAGACTTTGATTTTGCATGGGATTTCTACGGGGAAGGCGGGGGTAGAATCAGTGTATTACCTACTGTACATCTAAAAACTCAAGCAATGGACCTAAAAACTGTCTGGGGTACTGACAAACAACCAGGTAAGTGTTATAAAGTGCCCCGAATAGTTTTTGAATGAACCTCCTCTTTAAATATTAATGTATTAAGAGTGGATATTAGATTCAATTGGATATTCTAACCGGCTAAAATATGGTGGAGATGATGATTTTGACATCATTCATAACTCATAACATAGCTCCTGTACCTGGGATGAAAATGTGCTCGTCATCCAATTTGAGTCATTAATTTCAATCGCAACCCTAAACACAAGACAGCCCGTAGTCATATCTAAGACATCTGCTGTTTAATGCATGTTAGCATTAGCCTAACATTATGTCCACTCCACAGAAACATGATGTAATGGGCTAGCCACGTTACTTATTCATGTACTAAAAATATCTGCGCCCCGAACAGCAGCCGGAGACCCTGAGGTGATGCGACTCTTTCTGATGGGGAATCTAATGTCACTCAACACTCATTCCTCTCACCATTTACCTCACACACTCTTCTAAAGCCCAGGTTGCTACTACAATCAATACTCTTCCAGTCCAGTGCTAAGGTAGTCAATGACAACCATTAGTTGCTCCATTGTGGCGCTCCTGTCTTTTTTGAAAGGCCTGTGACCTGTGACACTGTACTTGGATACCTGACCCGTGGGGCTGAAAGGACCACGGATCTCATCACCAGCTGAGGGTATTGCAGGAACCGTAGGCAGCACTCTGATCCTGTTGGACACTGGTTGACCTTCTAAAGGTTAAGAGAGAGCTAGCACAGTTTCTCCTCTCAGTCCACCCGGTGGTAATGGAAAGAGTAGGTGGGAGGGCTGAGGTTTTCTCCAGACTTAATTGCTGGGCTTGGGTTACCAAGACATGATGGCAGTCTCCACAATGGCAATGTCTTAGGATAATAAAGGCTAATAGATCTGCAACATGAGTCAGTTAATATGCAGACTGTGTGGGAGGGAAATGGCTGGGTTGAACTTTAGTGAATGGCTCACATTTGGTGACCCTTGAGTAAGATCTCACAAGGTCACAGACTGAGTCACAGACAGAGGGTGTGATGGAAGGAGTAGGATAGAGAGACATATGGCTTTCATAACATTGGCCCCATTATAATAACCAAAATAGTCCATATTAACCCCAATACCACATCATATTTATTTCAAAACGTGAGTTTGTATGGTCCATATAAAGGCAAACAATGTATGTGGGTTTGTTGTGTAAAAATGTCACCCTTTAAGGAGGAGGACAGGTATCATGCCAAGCATTTCAGTCCTTAACTCTCTAATACTGTACACACTCTGTAAGGGGAGCTGAGAAAATACAGTAGGTCTTAGCTTCTCTTCACAACTTTCATGACTTGATTTAAGTTAAATAATTGCAGTTAGAAAATTGATAGGAGTATGTCATTTTTTATTTCAGCATGTATAGAGTATCTGGTGAGAAACATTTTCCACTTTTTCCCCATACAAGACAAAACATTCACCAAATGAAAAATGCAATTATAAAAGGTTTAGCAAAGCAAGGCATATTTATCTTCGGTGCAGCTAAGCATAGAGGCTTACACACGGTAATCCTTGGGAAGAATGCTTTGCTCACAGTCTTGTTGACACGTGAAACTGAAACATGACTATTTGAAAATAGGCTACGGACATCAGAGGAAGCAGTAATTACGGCAGATGTACAGCTCAAGTCGGAAGTTTACATACACCAAGGTTGGAGTCATTAAAACTTGTTTTTCAACCACTCCACAAATTTCTGATTAACAAACTATAGTTCTGGCCAGTCGGTTAGGACATCCACTTTGTGCTTGACACAAGTCATTTTTCCAACAATTGTTTATAGACTATAGATTATCTCACTTATAATTCACTGTATCACAATTCCAGTGGGTCAGAAGTTTACATACACTAAGTTGACTGTGCCTTTAAACAGCTTGGAAAATTCCAGAAAATGATGTCATGGCTTTAGAAGCTTCTGATAGGATAATTTACTTCATTTGAGTCAATTGGAGGTGTACCTGTGGAGGTATTTCAAGGTCAACCTTCAAACTCAGTGCCTCTTTGCTTGACATCATGGGAAAATCAAAAGAAATCAGCCAAGACCTCAGAAAACAAATTGTAGACCTCCACAAGTCTGGTTCATCCTCGAGAGCAATTTACAAACGCCTGAAGGTACCACGTTCATCTATACAAACAATAGTACGCAAGTATAAACACCAGGGGACAACGCAGCCGTCAAACCGCTCAGGAAGGAGACGCGTTCTGCCTCCTGGAGATGAACGTACTTTGGTGCGAAAAGTGCAACTCAATCCCAGAACAACAGCAAAGGATCTTGTGAAGATGCTGGAGGAAACAGCTACAAAAGTATCTATATTCAAAGTAAATCAAGTCCTATATTGACATAACCTGATTGGAGTGGCCATCACAAAGCCCTGACCTCAATCCTATAGAAAATGTGTGGGCAGAACTGAAAAAGTGTGTGTGAGCAAGGAGGCCTACAAACCTGACTCAGTTACACCAGATCTGTCAGGAGGAATGGGCCAAAATTCACCCAACTTATTGTGGGAAGCTTGTGGTAGGCTACCTGAAATGTTTGACCCAAGTTAAATGATTTAAAGGCAATGCTACCAAATACTAATTGAGTGTATGCAAACGTCTGACCCACTGGGAATGTGATGAAAGAACTAAAAGCTGAAATAAATAATTCTCTACTATTATTCTGACCTTTCACGTTCTTAAAATAAAGTGGTGATCCTAACTGACCTAATACAGGGAATTGTTACTTGGATTAAATGTCGGGAATTTTGAAAAACTGAGTTTAAATGAGTTTAAATGTATTTGGCTAAGGTGTATGTAAACGTCTGACATCAACTATGTTTTCCTGGGGTGAGAAAGCCTAAAATACTCCTATAGACAATCACTAGTGGATGATTACTCTCTCTGATCCTTCAATCGACAGAGCAGCAGCCCTCCCTTGAAGACGTCATCTTATGATTTCTTTCTACTTTACAGATGTTGTACACCATGTACATAACCGTATATAACAAGATAAAGCCAGAACAATTAGAACACATCAAATAAATACCACATGACGGTATTTTACAAAGCTATCTATTTTACATATAGGCCTAAGCTAACTATTTTTGTCACGCCCTGGCCATAGAGAGGCTTTTATTCTCTATTTTGGTTAGGACAGGATGTGACTAAGGTAGACATTCTAGTTTCTTTATATGGTTTCTATTTCTTTGTTTTTGGCCGAGTGTGGTTCCCAATCAGAGGCAGCTGTCTATTGTTGGGAATCATACTTAGGTAGCCTTTTCCCACCTGTTCATTGTGGGTAGATGTTTTCTGTATAGTTGCTTTGTCTTACAGAACTGTTTGTTTTTCTCTTTGTTATTTTGTTAGAGTCTTTTGAGTAATGAAGAATCATGAACACTTACCACGCTACGCTTTGGTCCACTATTCCTTACGACGACGAGCGTGACAATTTTTAACTCTCCTTGAATGTTTCATTTCTTCTGGGAGTGTAAAAAGGAATCTGGAACCTTATCCTGAGGATACGGCTATACCATTTTATTGTTTTGGCACATGCATATATTTATTGTGGCTTTATAAACCATCCTTCCCAAAATCCTGCCTGGGTGTCCAAGGCTGTCCTAGTTTGCTGTATAGAAATCTATATTTTTTTAAAACATTTAGCAGACATGCTTTTCCAGAGCAGTTAGGGTTATGTGCCTTGCCCAAGGGTACATTGACAGATTTTTCACCGAGTTGGCTTGGAGATATGAACCAGTGACCTTTCGGTTGCTGGCCCAACACTCTTAACCGCTAGCCTACCTGTCACCCTGCTTTGCTAAACCTATGTCTTGTTCTCGCTCTTAGCACATTTACACCCTAGGAAGTCCTTCTGGTCTGTTTCAACAATGGGACTCCCACTCCCCACTCCCCACTGCCTGACAAAATAACCACTCAAAAAGCTCTGCGGGCACAGGTCTCAGTGGTTCTGCACAGACGGCCGCTATACATTAGGCTGTCTGCCACTACGTCTGTAATGATTGTACATCAAGGCCTCTTTGTCTGTCAAGACCTACTTGACAACAAGGTCAAGAGATGATTGAAAATAGATACATATTTCTGAACCAATTGCTTGTATAAAGTATTGAGTTCAATGCAGGCCCTTGCAAAGGTATGGACCGCACCTTGCATTATTTTTGTTTTTCACTTGCTGTAGCTGAATTAATTCATGTCTAAGTGTTGTTGTCTGTAAAATTGCGTTTTCCAATGTCGTCGGTGGTGTGTACAATGCATGTTTGTAGTGTGTCATAGCTTTACAGTATGTACAATTCATGTATGCTGTTCTATGCTGCACTGGAACTGGATGACATTCACTGCAATTGTTAGCCCAGCAACACTTGTCCCTTGGGGATAGATAAAGTTTATTGCGTGTCATTTTAGAAAGCTTGTGTCAACTCAAATATGCCATTTATCACGACCTTTTACAAAACAAAAACTGTATTTTTACAGACAGGAAGGACAGGCACAATATAAATGGTCAGCCTGGACCAGGAAGTGAATCCCAGTCTCTGGAGCAGGGATAACATTTCGACTAGGGTTAGCATTGTTACCCACTCAGCCAAAGTCACATCATATCCTCTCGTCCATCACTCCTCAAGAGCATATCAGTTGGATGAATGTGTTGAAAAAACAGAAGTGTTTTGGTGGAAATAAAGTGTTTGAATATGAGGGTTAGGGGGAACAAAGCGATGTAGACTGTAGGCATGGTGTCAGTTTACAGGAACACAACGACACAGTGAGAACCAACTGCTTCCCAAAGGCTTTTAAAGAACATTAACTAAGTCCTAGAAGGGGAGGCACAAAAGAGGGAAGAAACATTACCATCACTTGAAAAGAGATAACTCTCGCGGCGTAGATTCCTACTAGCTTTCCTTCAAAGTGAGTAAAGGGGTTCAGTTTCTAAACAGTCCCTTGAGCTGGACCAATGTTTTCACTCCTACTTTCTGTATCATGTTTTTTTTAATGCATTTTGTTTTGGTGTTTTGCCACTGAGGCTTCATAGAGGTGTCATGCTAAACAGGATTGCGAAACTGAAAAGGAAATATCCAATACCGCTGAGATTTCTCTGGCTTTTTTTGAATGATTTTTGACTTCTTTGGGTTCTTTGGGTTGAGGTAACAGGATCAAGACCACAAAAACACATTCATGTAATTCAGTGGTTTTGCTACAACCTAGTGAAACATCAATCTGTCTTCTACACATATCTCGTTTGGATTTATTGATTATTTTAAAGGACATTGTGTGCATGTGTTTGAGTGTGTCTTTGTCTGTCTGTGTGTGTAATTAGATTGCACATGACAATATTTGTTTTCTGGTGCCATGTATGTATTGACAGCAAAACCCCCACTGTTGTTGTGTTTGTCCCTAAGCAAATATCTCTTGCTTCTCCCTCGTCCCCTCTCCTGGTGCAGCATATTTCTCTCTTGTTCTACTCCATGTTCTATACACACCACCTGTCAATACTGTTCATGAAGGGATTCTCTTGCAAACGCCTTAGTTATTACCCCATAGACCTTACATGGTCCTAGCCTTATCAATCGGGCATCCGTGTGAGTAGGGACAACACAACATGGCAGCTCTATGAGTATGGGATAAGGTGCACCCATTGACCAGTGTAATAGTTTGATTGGGGCAAATCAACCAGTCAAGCCTCCTCACCCATCAACTCCCCGGTCGAACTGCAGAGATGCTCCTGTCCATTTAGGTTACAAACCTACTTTTACTGATTTATGTATTATTTATTTATTTACTTCTGAGAATACCCGGTTCTTGATTATTTATTAAAGTAGCTTGTATTTTATGGTCCAACAGCTGTGATCATACTTGAGGCCCTTGAGACATCCGCAATGGTGAATTTCTTTATATGTTGATTGAGGCATACCATTTGAATCAACTGATTGCACCAAGGACTACTGAAGTATCCCAATGCACTCGTACCCAATGCACCCAATACATCGTGGCTAATGTGCTGACACAATAGTTGATTCAATTGCATTAATCAACCAATTGTAACGTGTTGTAATAGCGGGGACTGCGGATGCTATCATCAAGCTAATTTGTGGGAACAGGTTCTGCACAGACTTCTTGTTAAACACCTGTCCCAAAGAGACACAATCATGTCCTCTCTACTGTCATCACCTGCACCAACGTGAAGCCTAACTATCTATTATGGTCTTGATGTGCTGATTGTAATTCAATTGATTGCCTCCTGTGTTACACATAATGTGATCGTTCAAGGAGTTGATTGATATGTGTTACAGAAGACGCCCATGTGAAATAACTGGAAGTGTCATGTGTAAATATTCTATTATCCAATGAATATGACACATTGAGTTATAAAGTGTGAAACTATATGGTTCAGTGACAAAGTGGAACATCTGAGGCTTCTTGAATTAAGTTCAACGGTACTTTCTCAATAACTATCTTAGATACAGATTTTAAATAAGCAAATCAGGCTTCCCCCAAATTAACTTTTTTTTCATGGATTTAATTTGAGGAAGGTCCAAAACATCATAACATTCATTGGGTCAAAATTGTGGAATTACCTGAATGTGTTTTACTCTCACTGTGTAAAGAGTTGTCACAAGTAGTTTCTTTTCTGAGTGTTACATTTCTGTCACCAAACTGATATGTCTGGAGAGACAACCTTTCTTAGTCTAACACTTGACATGCATCACTTTTGGCTAAATGAGGCATAACATGCCTTGACCATGTACCTTTTCAATGAATCAATCTAAAACAAGCAGTCAGTCATACTGGTCAGGTTTCAGGTCGACATTGTAGTTGGCAACTGCAGACTGACTGATCTACAAGTCAACCTGCATCCTAAATAACTACTCATTATTATTTGTAGATCAGTCAGAAATCGATGCTCTCGGGCACAGCCGTTGTCTCTCTTTTGTGAGTCTTTGTATGATTTGTGTGTTACGCCATGGATTAGTCAACTGAGATTATTAACCTCTCCTTGGTATCGCCATTGATGAAAAACTCATCAATTACCTTCATTGTCTAAGAAGACCTTTACTTATAATATAACCAATAAACCGTATTCTGACAAGGCATTGTACTGTATTCTGACAAGGCATGGTACTGTATTCTGAAACGACATGCTACTGTATTCCCTCACCGTTAGGTGTGGAAATGACTGCATCTGTTCGGGATCTTGTCGACTAGTACACCCATGATCACTTAGGGCCAGCTGGCTGTGTTTTCATTTGCATCCTTAATTTATGAGCCAAAAGCTTTCTCTGCATAATGAACAGAGTGTCTTTGACCTCATTAAGGAACCTCCCAACATGCAATGGGCCTTCTATTTTCGTACATGTCTATCTAATGTATGTCTAAGTACCTCAGCTGTGATATGTTTTGTTGACATTGCTTTGTGGTATGCCAGATCAGGTTACAATTTACAGTTACGATGACAAGTGAACAAAGCAATCCATCTTGTACATTTGTGAAATGCACAGAGGACACGAGTAGTGGTGCAAGGAGCGTTCAGAACAATGTGATCCAGGCCTATGTCTCATTGTTCATGTCAATCAAGGAAGACCCCTCTCCACCGCTGTGCTCCTGCCTCTGTATTTTGTCCTTTTCCACTCCAAAATAGGTGATGGCAGGTTAGTATGAAGCTGGAGTCCTTGATTGAAACAATGACAAAGCGTTCACCCCCCTCTGTTTCGATAAAAAGCTGAGGGATGGGCCTGGAGACATGTACCCACTTTCAATTTCTAAGCGGGTGCTCCTAGCGGCCGGGGACGTTAATGCAGGCAAACTTAAATCAGTTTTACAAAATGTTTACCAGCATGTCACATGTGCAACCAGAGAAGAGAAATAATCTTAGAAAACCTTTACTCCACACACAGAGATGCAAACAAAGCTCTCCCACACCCTCCATTTGGCAAATCTGACCATAATTCGATCCTCCTGATTCCTGCTTACAAGCAAAAACTAAAGCAGGAAGTACCGGCGACTCGCTCAATACAGAAGTGGTCAGATGACGCGGATGCTACGCTACAGGACTGTTTTGCTAGCACAGACTGGAATATGTTCCGGGATTCATCCAATGGCATTGAGTTGTATACCACCTCAGTCATCGGCTTAATCAATAAGTGCATCGATGATTTCATCCCCACAGTGACTGTACTTACATATCCAACCCAGATACCATGGATTACAGGAAACATCCTCATCGAGCTAAAGAATAGAGCTGCCACTTTCAAGGAGCGGGAGACTAATCCGGACACTCATAAGAAAGCAAAGTGTCAATACAGGATTAAGATTGAATCCTACTACACCGGCAGTGCTTGAAAACTATTACGGACTACAAAGGGAAACCTAGACGTTAGCTGCCCAGTGACACGAGCCTACCAGACAAGCGAAATACCTTGCTTCGAGGCAAGCAACAGTGAAGCATGCACAAGAGCACCAGCTGTTCTGGATAACGCTCTCAGTAGCCAATGTGAACAAAACCTTTAAACAGGTCAACATTCACAAAGCTACTGGGCCAGAGGGATGTGTACTCAAAGCATGCGTGGACCAACTGGCAAGTTGACTTAAAATTACATTTTCAACCTCTCCCTGACTGAGTCTGTAATACCTACATGTTTCAAGCAGGCCACCATGGTCCCTGTGCCCAAGGAAGTGAAGGTAACCTGCCGAAATGATTACTGCCCCGTGGCACTCACGTTGGTAGCCATGAAGTGCTGGTCACGGATCACATCAACAGCATCCTCCCGGACACCTTAGACCCACTCCAATTTGCATAACATCCCAACAGATCCATTGATTATGCAATCTCAATCGCACTCCCCACTGCCCTTTCTCACCTGGACAAAAGGAACACCTATTTGAGAATGCTGTTCATTGACTACAGCTCAGCGTTCAACACCATAGTGCCCATGAAGCTCATCACTAAGCTAAGAACTCTGGGACTAAACACCTACCACTGCAACTGGATCCTGGACTTCCATGACGGGCCTCCCCCAGGTGGTTAGAGTAGGCAACAACACGTCTGCCATACTGATCATTAACCCTGGGGCCCCTCAGGGGTGTGTGCTTAGTGTCCTCCTGTATTCCCTGTTCACCCACGACTGTGTGGCCAAACACGACTCCAACACCATCATTAAGTTTGCTGACAACACAACAGTGGAAAGCCTGATCACCAATAATGGTGAGACGGCCTGTAGAGAGGAGGACAGAGGACTGGCAGTGTGGTGCCAGGACAACAACCTCTTCCTCAATGTGAGCAAAACAAAGGAGCTGATTGTGGACTACAGGAAAAGGAGGGTCGAACAGGCCCCCATTAACATCAATGGGGCTGTAGTGGAGCGGGTCGAGAGTTTCAAGTTCCTTGGTGTCCACATCACCAACTAACTATCATGTTCCAAACATACCAAGACAGTCATGAACAGGGCACGACAAAACCTTTTCCCCCTCAAGAGACTGAAAAGATTTGGCATGGATCCCCAGATCCTCAAAAGGTTCTACAGCTGCACCATCGAGAGCATCCCGACCAGTTGCATCACCTCCTGGTATGGCAACTGTTCATTATCCGACCATAAGGCACTACAGAGGGTAGTGCGAATGGCCCAGTACATCACTGGGGACAAGCTCCATGCCATCCAGGACCTACACAATAGGTGGTGTTAGAGGAAAGCCCATAAAATCATCAGACACTCCAGTCACCCACGCTATAGACTGTCTTCTCTGCTACTGCACTGCAAGTGGTACTAGAGTCTAGGACCAAAAGGCTCTAGGACCAAAAGGCTCCTCCTTCTACCCCCAAGCTGTAAGCCTGCTGAACAATTAATAAAATCGCCACCGGACAATTTACATTGAACCCCCACCCCTACATACATGTACAAATGACCTCAACTAACCTGTACTCCCGCATACTGACTCGGTACAGGTGCCCCCTGTATATAGCCTCGTTATTTGTATTCTTATTGTGT
The DNA here is from genome assembly GCF_036934945.1 of Oncorhynchus masou masou. Lineage (NCBI taxonomy): Eukaryota > Metazoa > Chordata > Actinopteri > Salmoniformes > Salmonidae > Oncorhynchus > Oncorhynchus masou. The sequence goes on from NC_088218.1 coordinate 21,127,749, forward strand.
TACTTTTTATCATTACTTTTTATTTTAGTCGAATCTGTAAATATTTTCTTAACTTTTCTTGAACTGCGCTCTTGGTGAAGGGCTTGTAAGTGAATACTTGTTGTATTCGGCACATGTGACAAATAAAGCTTGATTTGATTTGAAAGTCATAGACAGAGCTATGAATGCAAGGACTGACCCTCCATGGTGTTAATATTGTAGTTGTAACTCTGTTTTGAGGCTACACAGTGTTTGTTTACATTTACACTGTTTACAAACATTGCAGTAAAACAAGATTATATGTTGGGTTCTGATTGGGTATGATAGTTTAACTAAGCTCATGAGGCATTTACAAGAATCAGTGGGTCTATATCATTCAAAATTAAAAGTCCCAAAATATATTTGGAAACTAAAGATTCTAGCTTTGTCAACAGCTTCCTTTCTATGTTGACGCCATGAAAGTTGACAGGGACAATCATATTGCAGGTGAAGTGCTCATGTTAAATGCATAAATCATGTTAAAAAAGGTTATGAACTTCGCAAACTGCCATGTTCCTACGGCTAAGTGCAAATCGGCTAGACTTCGAAATGTGGGATGATGACTTTGATCTAAATAAGTGGCTATTTCAGGCATGTTTCATCATGAAAAAACAGCTCACTTTTCCACTCCACTCGAGATAAACTTGTCAACTTTCTTGGATTTACCAGGCCTTGGACAAAAAAGTGTTGGACATGGCATCAGAGGGATTAGAGTGAAGGAACCTCCACTGAGAGAGGGAAAGGCAAATCCGCCGCATCACGCTACATTGGAGCAATTATAAATTAGTCAGCGTCTGTATTAATCTCACGCGTAGCACTTTGGACTCGTCGGCCGCTTGGCAGCTCAGTTACTTTGACCCAGGGAATGTTTTCAAACGGCTGACTGTAGGTGTTTTGGGCTAATGAGACGCTTGGCTGAGGCCACTGTTCAGATGGAGGTGTGTGTGTGTGTGTGTGTGTGTGTGTGTGTGTGTGTGTGTGTGTGTGTGTGTGTGTGTGTGTGTGTGTGTGTGTGTGTGTGTGCGTGTGCGTGTGTGTGTGTGTGTGTGTGTATGTAACCTTGTGTGTAATCTATCAAAGACGCAAGGCCTCTAACTGGTTACCCTGTCAGGAAGACTACCTGAATACAGCTGGGGTGTGTCTTCAAGTGTGAGCTGTTGAGCTGCTCGGCCTTAATCTGATTTCCAATGATTTTTTTGCAGAGCCACGTGGCCTGGGATGTAATGGATGGTAAACACATGCTAAAAGCTGTTTAAAAGCACATTTTTATTTATAGCGTTAACTCACTTTTTAATAGCGATAACTCATATTTTTTTGCGGTTCATTAAGTGTTTACCCACATATTATAGCGCTGCCTGCATTGAAGAAAAGCTCAGAATGCTTACATAGTTGATCTGAGTTCTATTCGCACCTGCCTCTTTGCGATCACGTGAAATCATGAACAGTATGTTCATCATGTTCGCCTGGCCCCCTGTATTAGTCCCCGGGTTTGCCTTGTTAGCAGGACATTCACCACTCTCTTAATCGGCTAACCCCACCCACTCGCGAGTCGTGGCACAGGCCTAGGGCCAGTGTGACGTGAAACAAACTTCTGCAGGACTCTGGCTCAGCAAACCAATGGCAGGTGGCTATACAAGTAGGCAACTGTCAGGATTTGGCCAGGGTTGTTCCGGGTTTTGGTCACTAGATGCCCCCATTGTGCTTTTTGACCTCATGTTTTTTCCCTTGTTCCCCATTATTATTTGCACCTGTGCCTCGTTTTTCCCTGATTGTATTTAAACCCTTAGTTTCCCTCAGTTCTGTGCTCTGTGTTTGTATGTTAGCACCCAGCCCTAGTGTTCTGTGTATTCTTGTCGTTTCCGGTGGATGCTCTTGTGGAATTCTGTTTTGTTTTTGAGTATCTCTTGAGGCTTTTTTGTGCTATTCATACCACCTTTTGGATTTGCCATTTTTTGTATTGAAGGACTTCTCCTTTTTTACTTTATTAAATACACCGTCTTAAGTACTGCTGTGTCTGCCTCATCTTCTGGGTTCTGCTGACTATTCGTGGCTCAGTTGGTTAAGTGACTGTTTCTCACTCCGGAGACCAAGGTTCGTAACCGGGTCCTGACAGGCAACTATAGACGCCGCTGACAGACAAGTGGGTTTGCGAGATGAATCCGCAAATCCTGCCATGTCTATAGATATCAAACAAATAAAAAAACAGTCTCTCAGCGAACAACTGGTAAATAGTGTCAGACGGTTAGCTGCTGGCATAGACATTATTTTAAAATTCTCCCTCCCCAATTCCATGATATCCAATTGGTAGTTACAGGCTTGTCCCATTGCTGCAACTCCCTCATGGACTCGGGTGAGACAAATGTCGAGAGCAGTGCGTCCTCCGAAACACAACCCAGCCAAGCCACATTGCCCGCTTAACCTGGATGCTAGCCACACCAATATGTCAGAGGAAACACCGTACACCTGGCAACAGTGTCAGCATGCATGCGCCCGGCCCACCACTGGAGTCACTAGAGCATGATGGGACAAGGACATGCCTGCTAGCCAAACCCTCCCCGGACGACGCCGGGCCAATTGTACAAGATCTCCTGGTTGCAACAGAGCCAGGACTCAAACAAGGATCTCAAGCGGCACAGCGATGCAGCACCACTCAGTAGGCCCTCTGGCAGAGACTTATATTAGTACTGCAGTAGTTAAACGTTAAAGGGATCTGGCTGGAAGGATGAAGTAAGAAGCTAATGTTAAAAAGAGCCTGACCTCAGCAGGAGCAAAAGATACTAAGATATTAAGACTACTAAGTTCTTATCATAACTTTGCTTTATAGAGAGTACTAGTGAGACAGACAGTGGTGTGGCAGACAGTAGGCCGGTTTCCACTGACTCAGGTTTATTCAACAAAAAAGCCATGTGGCAATACAACGTGTGATGGAAATGGCAGATATAGGAGATATTTTCTTAAGATCGACAACCTTTTCATCCGTTTGACAGGGTTGGAGTTTTCTTTGGTGCAACTGTCAAAGGAAAGAAACTTGGGGTGTGCTGAGTACTTGGACAAAAAGAGCATCGTAACGGATATGGTTATCATGTAATTATTATTTTTTGTAATTATCCGTGATCAGAAAAACAGTCATTTTCAGCTGCCAGCAAGCATCTCTCTTTCACTCAAACAGTGGGAAGCGCTGTGTGCTCCAAACAACTATTGGTTATTTCTCCTGTCCTGTGAGTAAAGAAATGGACGAGGTATCAATTGAGCTTGCTGCAAGGATGGGATTAGAACAAGCCGCTCTCCGCCTGCTCTCATTTCCCCAGACAGATAGACACGTGTGTGACTCTGTTGGACTCACTCACAGTCACTTGTCTCAGGGCACAAGTCTCCCCTTCTCAAAGCATTGTGTATGACTCAGAATTCATTGTTGTTCAATCTAGTTATTTCCTGTTGACTTTACTGAGGCGATTGTGGTTGTTTTTATCTGTCCACTTGGCGATGTTTAGGAGGCCTGTCTGTCCCTGTAACTATCCCTTTGTCGTGATCCAAGCCCATGTTTGCAGGTTGCAATGCATGCAGGAGGAGGCAGAGGAGATGCACAGAGAGGAAGCAATTGGAGAGAGAGATTAGTACAGTGGTTCCCAAACTTGAGGTCAGAGACCCATGTGGGGTCCCCTGGGAAAATATGTACTAATCTAATTAAACAAAATAACCAGATATATTTCAATATGAACATCTCCCCATGGCCTACCTTCCCTAATGGGACTTTATTCAAATGCAATCAAAATGCAAACAATACAGTTCTAAATATCTCTTACATTTGTGTTTACATTGGTGGTGTTCGTCTGATCTCGATTGCCCACGGGAGTTTGTAATTTAACCATCTTTGTATGACCACTACATCCCTGCACGTGGCTGAAAGGGACTTTTGGCAGTCCGATCAATGAATAAGGTACTGTTGCATTGATTTTCAAAGCCTCCCCAAAATGAATGTACACTTTTTGAGCTAAATATTATTAAGAAACTGGTTAAACAGCGTTTTATTTTGTTTACTCAACTTTGCAAAGTGTTTACTGAATGTAATATTTTGAATTGGCCCAAATCTCAACATAGAAAAACATAGGCAAAAATGAGGCAGACGTGATGGAGAAGCAGGAATATCGAAATGCCATGAACCAAGAGGCTGTGAGTTTATTTTATATATTTTTATTTATCTATTATTTTACCAGGTAAGTTGAGTGAGAACACGTTCTCATTTGCAGCAACAACCTGGGGAATAGTTACAGGGGTAGGATGGGTTAAATCCCAGGTGAGGACATGTTGAATAATAACGACTGTATAAATGAACATGCACAATGTAATCGTGTACGTCAATGTGGGTCAAATATGTAAGTTGAAAACAATGTTTAATAGCAGGGGTTGGAACCAAAATGATTTCCCAATCGTTTCGGTTTAAAAATAACCACTATTGTTATTTCTGTTCCACTGTTCTGACCAGCAAAATAAAGTTCTGAACTGGTTCGAACTCTCCAAAAAGTACTGGTTTATATTGTTTCTTTCTGATGCATTTTAAACCTTTTTTTTACATTTAGCTCATTAAAATACCTCACCAATCAGTGTGGATAGAGCAGGCAAGCTAGTTGTTTACATGTGTGATGGACAGACAATTGTAGACTATGGCGCAAGATGAGACTGACATTTTGTAGGTGGGGAGAGAGCCAGAGAGGGTTGAGGAGGAGGACGCTGGGCATCGTGTGCATCTTTATGACATGCATTATCTGAATTAGGTCCACAGAATTATACCGAGGAAGAGCGGCTTCTATAGAGGAACTTTGAATGTCCTTTGAGCTAGCTAGCTGATGAGCTTCTGTTTGCAGAGTGGCACCAGAATGAAAAACATGTGTAAACTTTTTGTAGTTAATAAATCCAACATGAAAAGTGATATCTAGGAATATGGTATCCTTAACTAGCATTGAAAAAGTTAATTAATTCTTCTCAAGCTTATTAAATATCTCTCTCCCTGTCTTCTGAATCAAGTTTGTAACATCAGTACAGTAGCCTATGCTTTGGAGGGGGAGGGACAGGTAGCCTTAACACACACAGGTAAAGATTTTCAGATTGCAGGCAGACACTAGAATACGTTTCTGAGTGACAGTGTGAGGGCTTTGCATAGGTGCATTTTTTTGTGGGACTACAAAAATGCTTGTATCGTAAATTAACATTATTAACTGGTTCCCTTTAAAAAACAAAATCTGTTCTGGAACAGTATGGATCACTTTCGCTCCAGGTTCCGTTTCTGTTGCTTGAAAATATTAATTATTTTCCAGATTTCATTTCTGTTCCCTGAACCGCTTCCTGGATTAAAATGCTGTGTGTGTGTAACTAGTTCGACAGGATTGTTTTTGATAATATGCCCAAAATTGACTACATTACGTGTACAGTTGAAGTCGGAAGTTTACATACACTAAGGTTAGAGTCATTACAATTTGTATTCAACCACTCCACACATGTCTTGTTAACAAACCATAGTTTTGGCAAGTCGGTTAGGACATCTACTTTGTGCATGAACAAATTAATTTTTCCAACAATTGTTTACAGACAGATTATTTCACTTATAATTGCCACGCCCTGGTCGAAATATATTATGTTTATTCTTCATTTATTCGGTCAGGCCAGGGTGTGACATGGGTTATTGTGGTGTGTTTTTGTCTTGGGGTTTTGTGGGATGTCTAGCGTTAGTCTATGGCTGCCTGAGACGGTTCTCAATCAGAGTCAGGTGATTATCGTTGTCTCTGATTGGGAACCATATTTAGGCAGCCATATTCTTTGTGTGTTTCATGGGTGATTGTCCTTAGTGTCCTTGTTCCTGTCTCAGTGTTAGTTTACACAAGTATAGGCTCTTTCGGTTTTCGTTACGTTCATTACGTTCTTTGTTTTGTAGTATTTGTATTTGATTCGTGTTTACGTTTGTTCATTAAACATGGATCGCAATCTACACGCTGCATTTTGGTCCGACTCTCTTTCACCACATGAAGACCGTTACAGAATCACCCACCACAAATGGACCAAGCAGCGTGTCAACAGGCAGGAGCCACAGGAGAAACAGCAAAGGCAGCAACAGCGGCGCAATGAGGATTGGACATGGGACGATATATTGGATGGCAAGGGTTGCTACACATGGGAGGAGATCCTGGCGGGAAGGGATCACCTTCCATGGGAACAGGTGGAGGCAGCGAGGAGAGCAGAGGCAGCCGGAGAGAGGAGCCGGCGATATGAGGGAACACAGTTGGCAAGGAGGCCCGAGAGTCAGCCCCAAAAATTTCTTGGGTGGAGGCTCACAGGGAGTAGGGCTACGCCAGGTAGGAGACCTGTGCAAACTCCCTGTGCTTACCGGGGGGCTAGAGAGACCGGGCAGGCACCGTGTTATGCAGTGGTGCGCACGGTGTCCCCAGTGCGGGTGCATAGCCCTGTGCGGTATATTCCAGCTCCTCGTATCGGCCGGGCTAGAATGGGCATCGAGCCAGGTAAGGTTGGGCAGGCTCGGTGCTCAAGAGCTCCAGTGCGCCTGCACGGTCCGGTCTACCCAGTACCACCTCCACACCCCAGCCCTACCGGTGGCAGCTCCCCGCACCAGGCTTCCTGTGCGTGTCCTCGGCCCAGTACCACCAGTGCCTGCACCACGCATCAGACCTACTGTGCGCCTCGCCTGTTCAGCACAGCCAGAGCCTTCCTCCTCTCCTGCGCTGCTGGAGTCTCCTGCCTGTTCAGCGCAGCTAGAGCTGCCAGCCTGCATGGAGCAGCCAGAGCTGCAAGCCTGCATGGAGCAGCCAGAGCTGTCAGTCTGCATGAAGCAGCCAGAGCTGCCAGTCTGTATGGAGCAGCCAGAGCGGCCAGTCTGCATGAAGCAGCCAGAGCTGCCAGTCTGCAAGGAGCTGCCAGTCTGCCCAGCGCCGCCAGTGCCGCCAGTCTGCCCAGCGCCGCCAGTGCCGCCAGTCTGCCCAGCGCCGCCAGTGCCGCCAGTCTGCCCAGCGCCGCCAGTGCCGCCAGTCTGCCCAGTGCCGCCAGTCTGCCCAGCGCAGCCAGTGCCGCCAGTCTGCCCAGTGCCGCCAGTCTGCCCAGCGCCGCCAGTCTGCCCAGAACCGCCAGTCAGCCAGGATCTGCCGGAACCGCCAGTCAGCCAGGATCTGCCGGAACCGCCAGTCAGCCAGACTCTTCCAGATCCGCCAGTCAGCCAGACTCTTCCAGATCTGCCAGTCAGTAAGACTCTTCCAGATCTGCCAGTCAACCAGACTCTTCCAGATCTGCCAGTCAACCAGACTCTTCCAGATCCGCCAGTCAACCAGACTCTTCCAGATCCGCCAGCCAGCCAGGATCTGCCGGAGCCAACTACCTGCCTGAGCTTTCTCTCAGTCCCGAGCTTCCCCTCAGTGCTGAGCTGCCCCTCAGTGCTGAGCTGCCCCTGTCCCGAGCTGCCCCTCTGTCCCGAGCTGCCCCTCTGTCCCGAGCTGCCCCTCAGTCCCGAGCTGCACCTCAGTCCCGAGCTGCCCCTCAGTCCGGAGCTGCCCCTCAGTCCCGAGCTGCCCCTCTGTCCCGAGCTGCCCCTCAGTCCCGAGCTGCCCCTCAGTCCCGAGCTGCCCCTCAGTCCAGTGGGGTTCTGGGTGAGGACTACTAGGCCATGGTCGGCGGCGAAGGTGGACTATCCTAGGACCCGAGGAGGGGGGACTAAGACATTTATAGAGCGGGTTCCACGTCCCACGTCGGAGCTGGAGCCGCCACCATGGACAGATGCCCACCCGGACCCTCCCTATTGTTTTGATGTGCGTCCGGGAGTCCGCACCTTCGGGGGGTTCTGTCACGCCCTGGTCAAAATATATTATGTTTATTCTTCATTTATTCGGTCAGGCCAGGGTGTGACATGGGTTATTGTGGTGTGTTTTTGTCTTGGGGTTTTGTGGGATGTCTAGCGTTAGTCTATGGCTGCCTGAGGCGGTTCTCAATCAAAGTCAGGCGATTATCGTTGTCTCTGAGTGGGAACCATATTTAGGCAGCCATATTCTTTGTGTGTTTCGTGGGTGATTGTCCTTAGTGTCCTTGTTCCTGTCTCTGTGTTAGTTTACACGAGTATAGGCTGTTTCGGTTTTCGTTACGTTCATTACGTTCTTTGTTTTGTAGTATTTGTATTTGATTCGTGTTTACGTTTGTTCATTAAACATGGATCGCAATCTACACGCTGCCTTTTGGTCCGACTCTCTTTCACCGCATGAAGACCGTTACAATAATTCACTGTATCACAATTCCAGTGGGTCAGAAGTTTACATACACTAAGTTGACTGTGCCTTTAAACAGCTTGGAAAATTCCAGAAATGTATGTAATGGATTTAGAACCTTCTGATAGGCTAATTGACAATATTTTAGTCAATTGGAGGTGTACCTATGGAAAAAAAGTGCAAACCTGTGGACGTAAACTGTGGATGTAAAGTGCAAACCTGTGGATGTATTTCAAGGCCTACCTTCAAACTCAGTACCTCTTTGCTTCACATCATGGGAAAATCAAAAGAAATCAGCCAAGACCCCAGAAAAAAATGGTAGACCTCCACAAGTCTGGTTCATCCTTGGATGCAATTTCCGAATGCCTGAAGGTACCACGGTCATCTGCACAAACAATAGTACGCAAGTATTAACACCGTGGGACCACACAGCCGTCATACCGCTCAGGAAGGAGACGCGTTCTGTCTCCTAGAGACTAATGTACTTTGGTGCGAAAAGTGTAAATCAATCCCAGAACAACAGCAAAGGACCTTGTGAAGATGCTGGAGGAAACAGGTACAAAAGTATCTTATCCACAGTAAAACAAGTCCTAAATTGATATAACCTGAAAGGCCGCTCTGCAAGGAAGAAGCCACTGCTCCAAAACTGCCATAAAAAAAGCCAGACTACGGTTTGCAACTGCACATGGGGACAAAGATCGTACTTTTTGGAGAAATGTCCTCTGTTCTGATGAAACAAAAATAGAACTGATTGGCCATAATGACCATCGTTATGTTTGGAGGAAAAAGGGGGAGGCTTGCAATCCGAAGAGCACCGTCCCAACCATGAAGCATGGGCATCATGTTGTGGGGGTGCTTTGCTGCAGGAGGGGCTGGTGCACTTCACAAAATAGATGGTATCATGAGACAGGAACATTTTCTGGATATATTGAAGCAACATCTCAAGACATCAGTCAGGAAGTTAAAGCTTGGTCGCAATGGGTGTTCCAAATGGACAATGACCCCAAGCATACTTCCAAAGTTGTGGCAAAATGGCTTAAGGACAACAAAGTCAAGTTATTGGAGTGGACATCACAAAGCCCTGACCTCAACTCCATAGAAAATGTGTGGGCAGAACTGAAACATTGTGTGCGAGCAAGGAGGCTTAGAAACCTGACTCAATTACACCAGCTCTGTCAGGAGGAATGGGCCAAAATTCACCCAACTTATTGTGGGAAGCCTGTGGAAGGCTACCCGAAACGTTTGACCCAAGTAAAACAATTTAAAGGCTGGGGTGCGGACATCTACCTTGACAAAATATATTCTCTTCGCAATTGTATTAGTATAAAATATTCAAATTTATAATCATCTAATAATAACAGAAAATATAGCTTAGTATTTGAATTATTTATTTAACACGGTCATATTTGCTCATCCTCATCAAGGGTGTCAATCATTTCCGAACCAACTGTATATGTGCTCAATGTTATAAGCATATTCATTCATCTTAATATCGTCACAGTATGGAATATTGTATTGTTATCGTATTTCAAGAACCACTAAAGTATGATTGTGTCATTTTCTTTGACAGTATATTGTCACACAAAGGTATGAGGGGGGTTCAAACCTGGAATAATTAAAGCATGATTAATTTACCCTGTTTGAAATCATTATTTTAAGAGCAAGACTTCTTTCTTGAATTGAAATGTCTTTTGTTAATAAGTTGGGTTGAAAAGAATACAGCCAAAGATGAATGGGGATGTTAGCGAAAGGTTATGCTGTACAATACTACATCTTTCTGAGTTTGTGGGTTCTCATGAGGGACTCCCAGTATCAGGGGCAAGCAACTAGACAACTAAACTTTGTCCTAGCGAATGGTCAGCCGGAACATAATTATAAAGATTTGTACCCAGAAAATTGACCACAAGTAAGTCCAAAAAGAGAACTTATTTGAACATAACAATGATTTCCTACCTTGATTACATTGAGATACAATCATATACACTGAGCACACCAAACATTAGGAACACCTTCCTAATATAAAGTTGCACCTGCTTTTGCCCTCAGAACAGCCTCAATCCGTCAGGGTATGGACTCTACAAGGTGTCGAGAGCATTCCACAGGGATGGTGGCTCATATTGACTTCAATTATTCCCACAGTTGTGTCAAGTTGGCTGGATGTCCTTTGGGTGGTGGACCATTATTGACACACACAGGAAACTGTTGAGTGTGAGAAACCAAGCAGCGTTGCAGTTCTTGACACAAACCTGGCACCTACTACCAATCTCCGTTCAAAGGCACTTCAATCTTTTCTTGCCCATCCACCCTCTGAATGGCACAGATACACAATCCATGTCTCAATTGTCTCAAGGTTTAACAATCCTTCTCTAATCCGGGCATATACATAGACATTCACTTCATCTACACTGCTTGAATTGGATTTAACAAGTGGATCACAGCTTTCACCTGGATTCACCTGTTCAGTCTATGTCATGGATATTTTGTATACTTAATGCTTTGTATACTCAGTGTATGTCTCTCTTTTGTATTTGTAGGAATACTTGAACAGATTACCTGATTTAAAAATATATACACTGCTCAAAAAATAAAGGGAACACTTAAACAACACAATGTAACTCCAAGTCAATCACACTTCTGTGAAATCACACTGTCCACTTAGGAAGCAACACTGATTGACAATAGATTTCACATGCTGTTGTGCAAATAGCATAGACAATAGGTGGAAATTATAGGCATTTAGCAAGACACCCCCAATAAAGGAGTGGTTCTGCAAGTGATGACCAGACCACTTCTCAGTTCCTATGCTTCCTGGCTGATGTTTTGGTCACTTTTGAATGCTGGCGGTGCTTTCACTCTAGTGGTAGCATGAGACGGAGTCTACAACCCACACAAGTGGCTCAGGTAGTGCAGCTCTTCCAGGATGGCATATCAATGTGAGATGTGGCAAGAAGGTTTGCTGTGTCTGTCAGCGTATTGTCCAGAGCATGGAGGTGCTACCAGGAGACAGGCCAGTACATCAGGAGACGTGGAGGAGGCCGTAGGAGGGCAACAACCCAGCAGCAGGACCACTACATCCGCCTTTGTGCAAGGAGCAGCAGGAGGAGCACTGCCAGAGCTCTGCAAAATGACCTCCAACAGGCCACAAATGTGCATGTGTCAGCTCAAACGGTCAGAAACAGACTCCATGAGGGTGGTATGAGGGCCCGATGTCCACAGGTGGGGGTTGTGCTTACAGCCCAACACCGTGCAGGACATTTGGCATTTGCCAGAGGACACCAAGATTGGCAAATTCGCCACTGGTGCCCTGTGCTCTTCACAGATGAAAGCAGGTTCACACTGAGCACGTGACAGACGTGACAGAGTCTGGAGATGCAGTGGAGAACGTTCTGCTGCCTGCAACATCCACCAGCATGACCAGTTTGGCGGTGGGTCAGTCATGGTGTGGGGTGGCATTTCTTTGGGGGGCAGCATAGCCCTCCATGTGCTCGCCAGAGGTAGCCTGACTGCCATTAGGTACCGAGTGTCACGAATCCCGTTTCCTGAGTCTGTTTTTTGCCTGTGTTCTGTTCTGGAGTGTTTTTTCCGGCGTCCTGGAACGCACCCTGTCTGGTTGCCAGGCAATGTAGCCAGTTGGGAGTTCTGATTACCCGCACCTGTATCCCATCAGCTATCTGCACACCTGGTCCTGATCATCATCTCTCCTCTTCATAAGCTCTGACCTGACATCCATTCCCTGCCGGATCGTTAGCCATGAACAGTATGTCGTGCCATAGTATCAGCCTCAAGTTGGATAGAATTTGTTTTGTTGTTTTTTTACGTATTGCTTGCCTTAAACTTACCTCCGTTTGTTCTGTCTTCAGTTACTCACCCGGATCATTTACCCCATTCCCGCCTGGTCGTCGGAGAATTCCGCTACCCCATTGGATCCACCTATTTACTCCCATCAACTCACCACCGCTGCCCGCTACGCCACCTGGATATATCTACCCATTCACATTCACTTGTAAATAAATACTCACCTTCTTCCTACTCTCCTTGTCCTGGTCTGCTTCTGGGTTCGATTTTGAAAGAACGTGACACCGAGATGAGATCCTCAGACCCCTTGTGAGACCATATGCTGGTGCGGTTGGCCCTTGGTTCCTCCTAATGCAAGACAATGCTAGACCTCATGTGGCTGGAGTGTGTCAGCAGTTCCTGCAAGAGGAAGGCATTGATGCTATGGACTGGCCCGCCCGTTCCCCAGACCTGAATCCAATTGAGCACATCTGGGACATCGTGTCTCGCTCCATCCACCAACGCCACATTGCACCACAGACTGTCCAGGAGTTGGCGGATAATTTAGTCCAGGTCTGGGAGGAGATCCCTCAGGAGACCATCCGCCACCTCATCAGGAGCATTGTAGGGAGGTCATACAGGCACGTGGAGGCCACACACTACTGAGCCTCATTTTGACTTGTTTTAGGGACATTACATCAAAGTTGGATCAGCCTGTAGTGTGGTTTTCCACTTTAATTTTGAGTGTGACTCCAAATCCAGACCTCTTTGAGTTGATACATTTGATTTCCATTGAGAATTTTTGTGTGATTTTGTTGTCAGCACATTCAACTATGTAAAGAAAAAAGTATTTAATAAGAAAATTTCATTCATTGAGATCTAGGATGTGTTATCTTAGTGTTCCCTTTATTTTTTTGAGCAGTGTATATATTTAATTTGTGAATTTTGTTTTAAACCAAAAAACTATGTACAGGAAGTATACTTAATTTAAACCTTGTTAGCTTTTAAATTCAAAATCATTCTGCTATTACCGATGTTTGATAAAAAATGTATGATTGCACTCGAGGTTGACTCACCAAGTGTCAAGGCTCAGGAGAATAGCCAGGTAAAGACAGTTTTGAAGTAACAAACGTTTATTATAAAAACATGGGGGTAGGCATATGACAGGTCAAGGGCAGGCAGAGGTCAGTAATCCAGAGAAGAGTCCGAAAGGTACAGAATGGCAGGCAGGCTCAGGGTCAGGGCAGGCAGAGGTCAGTAATCCAGGGTGGTGTGACAAGGTACAGAACGGCAGGCAGGCTCACATGCTGTACAGTTGGTTGACAACCGCCGTATTAAGTCAATTTTCTCAAGTGTTTTCCGAACACACGTCCTTTGTACAATTGACTGCAGAAATATATATAGAAATAATATATTCTTCAAGAATCAATGGCAATATAACATTAATTTAAAAGTTTGAAAAAATGTAGAAACAGCAGATTAACCCTTTAACTTGTATGTCTTTCTCCAGCTGTCCAAGTTGACCGTGTCAGACATGCAATATTAGTGTTGTCAGAGACAGAGTACAGTGGAATGACACTATTCAACCATACAGTGTCTGTGCTGTGTGGAAGGTGTCAGTGGTGGTGCATGTTGTAGTCTCCCGATATAGTGACTCCGTGTTGGACTCCTACCTGGACATTAGCCATCAACCCACCTGTTGGACTCATACAATAGCAAGGGCAAGCAAAGATCAAATATGAACAAAATGCACCTCTCACAAAAGACAATAATAATATCCAGAGAGAATATCAAACTGACACAAAACAAATCAATTTATAGCTAAATAAAAGGGCTGCAATTGCACTTTCCATCACCATAATTGTCATCATTATGGAAATCAGCATATATCCGTACAGCAAATCAAAAGCTAGAATCCCAAGCCAGCCATGCATAACAGGATAATCTCCAGGTAGAATTGGAAATTCAATCACTCCTATCCCTCTGTTGTGCAGGTGTCATTACGGAGGGCCTTGGTATAGGCCCCTGTGCTCCCTAAGCCTAATAAAGATTACATTTCCATGGTAACACACTGCAGCAGTAGTATGCAGCATCCTTCTACCTACAGTATGAATACGGTTAGCGAACTGTACACATGTGTATAAACAACACAGAAGCACACACACGCAACGCATACACAACTTAGACAAATGTATGCATGTACACACATACACACACACGCACACACACACACACACACACACACACACACACACACACACACACACACACACACACACACACACACACACACACACACACACGCATGCATTACAGGGGAGAAAGGGAATGTACGATATCACACACCCTGTCTTGTTGCTAAATTTATGAAGGATTACCTCCTGTGGTAATAAGCTGGAATAGTATGCTGGGTGCAAACATACTCACACATACTCACACATAATCACACATACTCACACACACGCACACACACACACACACACACACACAATTCACAGGGGAGGAACACAGGATATTATCATAGACCCTGGCACTCCCAAACCATTTGAAAAATTGCCTCCTGGTGTGATATGGTAAAACATGGCTTTAGTACACACACACACAGACACGTGTGCATCTTTTTAACAGGGTAAGCAGCCGATACTGAGGAGTGCATCCTATCAGCATAGATTGCTGCAGGGGGGTTGGTGGAAGGTTAGGTAATCCAGCACTGGACTAGCTGTGTGCCATGGTTCAGGGCTCAGGCATCTGCGGCAGCGGCATGATTGGTACTGGAATAAATGCAAAGGGAAAAGCTCACGGTTCTGCAGTCCTGTAGTCCTGACTGCAGCGGCTTGACGCGTGTGGCCCACATGCCAAGAGAGCGGAGCGGCTAGCTGGGCAGCGAGCGAGAGAGGAGGCCAGGCTTCAAGAGCAATGCTTCTCGAGAGGTACTGACAGATGCTCCGAGACAAACAAAATCACTAGCTCTGACGGGGAGAGATGGCTATGATGCCCAAGCTCTCGGCTCGACTAACTCTCTCTTTCCATTGTTACTCAAGTGTTCCTCTTCCTTCTCCTCGCTCCTTGAGTAGCCCTGGGTTGGCTGGAGCACCAGACATGAAAGCGAAACCCCTTTTGTTAAACTCCTTCGTGCTTCGCTTGATGTGGGCCTTTCATTTTAGAGATGGGTGATGGACAGTCCTCATGTCGGGAGACAAATCATGTTAAGAGAATGAGAGAAGGTCATTAGCTGGGCATGCTCCATTGAAGGGTGAAATCTGTGTGCAGCTTGACATCACAATCACAGTAGATGATGGACTTGACGCATCATTCAATTGAACACATATAAATCTCTATGCGACAAGCATCCATTGAAAGACTTTTGTCTCTTCTCAGAATGAAGGGCATATCTATATTCATGTTGAGGTCAAAGGTTGTCAGTCTATTTCTCCATTGGGAAAATTACAAATAAAAGCGACATCGGAAAGGTAGCATGCAGCTTCATTATGAGAAATTAATCATAACGACCGAGAGAAAAATATGAGACTTTGTCACGAGGTGGCCTATATTTTATTTAAAGTGCAGTATAATTATCAGTAGTAATGCATCCTAATAGTGTGCACACACTCGTATGCAAGCAAGTACACACACACACACAGAAATCCGCCCAGCCACACCCCTTCAAGTTAGGGAACATCTGAAAAGCTATTCCTAAGGAGCTGTTAATTTGAGAATGTAATAGGCTTTTGGCCCTTGTCTCTTGACCAAACGACTCAGGTTTAAATAACAAGATCATTGTTGTCTTATGCCCAAGGAAACATTTCCACGGTTTATATTGTATGTAAGGATCAATTTCTTACACGTGCTTAATTTTATTTTGAGTCCCATATACTGAGAATCTCTGCTTCACATTACTGTACTAAAACAACCCAAAGGGCATCTGCAGTTTCGCAGTGGCTGTGTGGCTCCACTCTTGTAAAGCATTAAGAATATGCAAATCAGAACACTAACCAACTGCTCTAAGTTTATAAAGTATCCTTATCAATGGCGATCATTCCCATTTTATGCATTAGTCTTCCTGTCCAAGAAGACTGGCAAACTTCATTCCTTGACACTCAATCGCCGCGTCAACAGACATCTGCAAAAATGTATGTGATTTGTAAACTGAGCACATAGCGAAGCTCAGAATGTCTGCAAAAGGTGTCATCCTAAAGTTGGGGAGGCAGAGCATATACATTAATAAAAATGAAATATCTATAATATTCCACGGCTCATATAGAAAGTGATGATACTGATGCATATGTAGAGGGCCATTGTGTCTTTATAAATCCCTCTCTAGAGTCATAAATATGACTTGCACTTCCTCTCTCCAACCCTCATCCATGCACCACCATTTATTTTTATAGTGAGGCCAGACTACTGTACTGTGGGTCTATATGGGTTTGTGGGGAATTTTTATGGCTTGCTTTCATGTGACGTCAGGCAAGGATATGGGCTTTTCATCTGGAAATATGTCTTGCACTTCCCCTCTCTAACCCTCATCCAAACACCACCATTTACTCTTTAGTGAGGCTGAACTATTAGAAAAAAAGGTGCTATCTACAACCTAAAAGGGTGCTCCGGGTGTCCCCATAGCTGCTGAAGAACCCTTTGGGAACCCTTTCTTCAAAGAGTGTATTGTACTGTGGTTCCATATCGTTTGTATTTATGGCTGGCTTTATAATGATGTCCACTGTAAGCTATATACGTGATCGTGGCTTTTTGTCCGTCGTATTACAACAGTAACACCATGAAAACTTGGCAGCTTGATGACTTACTCATAGAGGCTGTGTGTACTACGGTTCTCCCAGCACTGTGATATCATTATGACATGAGCGTAAGAGACCGTAAGAGACGCGGAGCAAAAGCGTAATTAGGGAGTAATCGTGTGTTGTCAAACCCATGATAATTTAGAGCAGTGTTCCTCGACCAGGATTCCCTTGTATTCGTGTGACACAAAAGGTCATACAATGTGGTGGGTGCATAGTAAGGTTAATTGGGAGCTTCCCCCAATGGCCTGCTCTCCCTGACAAAGCTGTGCCACAATGGCAAAGCACAGGGACTATTCAGTGAAGCTCTACTCTATTGGCTTTGGCCTTGTATTTATCTAGCATTTAACAGCCTTTATCCCCTAGCCCTAGACATGCTGTGAGAGCAAAGGCTATTGAGAATTCCTTCAGGATTATCCATACTCATGTTAGCATCCACATTAATGTACAAGTGTTCAGAAATATATTGTAATCTTATTTGCAATAAAAGTGACTCCAAAATGAATCAATACATTATTAACAATGAATTTGCGCGCTAGTAATATGTGGCCAAATAATACACATATGACTACTTTAATACACATAAGTGAATTTGTCCAAATACTTTTTGGGTCCCTAAAATGGGGGGTTATGTACAAAAAAATTCTAAATGGTTCATTTAAATGGAAAACTCTCTTAAATCTGACAGTCTGCACTTTAACGTTATAGTCATTGTAACAATAAACACTGTATGAGGACATAACATAACATTCATGTCCTACTCGAACGAAGAATAAAGATGATGGTGAAGGATTGCCTTCTCGGGCGCCTTGAATGGTAAAAATGCCTTACCTCAACAAACAGGTGTGTTGACTGGGAGTAGGTAGGAATTTGATGCATTATAGATTGGCCTGAGGGAAATTCATTCCACTTGGGTTTAAAGGGAACACACACACACACACACACACACACACACACACGTGTGGTTTTGCATGCATTTTTTAGACAACAATCTGTTGAGCTATGTCCTGCGGGGCCTATCCTTAAATAATAGATGTATTAGAAAATGGAGTATTTCTACCACTGTAACAAGACATGAATAAATCAGGAATACGAATGCACACCAATTCAATATCACATCCAGGACTTTGTTGAAAAGTGTGTGTGTGTGTGTGTGTGTGTTATTAAATATACAGTTGAAGTCAGAAGTTTACATATACCTCAGCCAAATACATTTAAACTCAGTTTTTCACAATTCCTGACATTAATCCAAGTAAAGATTCCCTGGTTTATGTCAGTTAAGATCACCACTTTATTTTAAGAATGTGAAATGTCAGAATAATAGTAGAGAGAATGATTTATTTCAGCTTTTATTTCTTTCATCACATTCCCAGTGGGTCAGAAGTTTACATACACTCAATTAGTATTTGGTAGCATAGCCTTTAAATTGTTTAACTTGGGTCAAGCATTTCATGAAGCCTTCCACACGCTTCCCACAATAAGTTGGGTGAATTTTGGCCCATTCCTCATGTCAGAGCTGGTGTAACTGAGTCAGGTTTGTAGGCCTCCTTGCTCGCACACAATGTTTCAGTTCTGCCCACACATTTTCTATAGGATTGAGGTTAGGGCTTTGTGATGGCCACTCCAATACCTTGACTTTGTTGTCCTTAACCTCTTACATCTATGGTGGCGCTATTTCATTTTTGGATGAAAAACGTTCCCGTTTTAAACAAGATATTTTGTCACAAAAAGATGCTCGACTATGCATATAATTGCTACTGTTCGAAAGAAAACACTCTGACGTGTCCAGAAATACAAAGATCTTCTCTGTGCGTGCCCTTTAACGTGAGCTTCAGGCAAAACCAAGATGAGATGGCATCCAGGAAATGACAAGGATTTTTGAGGCTCTGTCTTTCATGATCTCCTTATATGGCTGTGAACGCAAGAGGAATGAATCAACCCTTTCTGTCGTTTCCCCAAGGTGTCTGCAGCATTGTGACGTATTTGTAGGCAGATCATTGGAAGATTGACCATAAGAGACCACATTTACCACGTGTCCGCCCGGTGTCCTGCGCCGAAATTGGTGCGCAAAAGTCACCTGCCAGTATTTTTCCATGCGATACAGAGAGTAAAGCAAGCTTCCACGAACTGCATGTCAATGAAGAGATATGTGAAAAAACACCTTGAGGACTGATTCCAAACAACGTTTGCCATGTTTCGGTCGATATTATGTAGTTAATCCGGAAAAAGTTTTACGTTGTAGGTGACTGCATTTTCGGTTCGTTTCAGTAGCCAGGCGCAATGTAGAAAACGGAACGATTTCTCCTACACACAGACGCTTTCAGGAAACACTGCGCATCTGGTATGTGACTGAGAGTCTCCTCATTGAAAACATCAGAAGCTCTTCAAAGGTAAATTATTTTATTTATTTGGTTATCTGGCTTTTGTGAAAATGTTGCGTGCTACATGCTACACAAAATGCTATGCTAGCTTTGCATACTCTTACACAAATTAGTCCATTTCTATGGTTCAAAAGCATATTTTGAAAATCTGAGATGACAGTGTTGTTAAGAAAAGGCTAAGCTTGAGAGCAAACGCATTATTTTAATTTTATTTGCGATTTTCAGAAATCGTTAACGTTGCGTTATGCTAATGAGCCTGAGGCTTAGTCACAAACCCGGATCCGGGTTGGGGAGTTTCAAGAAGTTAAGCCATTTTGCCACACCTTTGGTAGTATGCTTGGGGTCATTGTCCATTTGGAAGACCCATTTGCGACCAAGCTTTAACTTCCTGACTGATGTCTTGAGATGTTGCTTCAATATATCCACGTAATTTTCCTACCTCACGATGCCATCTATTTTGTGAAGTGCACCAGTCCCTCCTGCAGCAAATCACTCCCACAACACGATGCTGCCACCCTGTGCTTCACGGTTGGGATGGTGTTCTTTGGCTCCCACTTTTTCCACCAAACAAACATTATGGCCAAACAGTTATATTTTTGTTTCATCAGACCAGAGGACATATCTCCAAACAGTACGATCTTTGTCCCCATGTGCAGTTGCACATGTGCAGTGGCTTCTTCCTTGCTGAGCAGCCTTTCAGGTTATGTTGATATAGGACTCGTTTTACTGTGGAAATAGATACTTTTGTACCTGTTTCCTGCTTCATCTCTAGGAGACAGAACACGTCTCCTTCCTGAGCAGTACGACGGCTGTGTGGTCCCATGGTGTTTATATTTGCGTACTATTGTTTGTATAGATGAATGTGGTACCTTCAGGCATTTGGAAATTTCTCCCAGAATTGTGGTGGTCTACAATTTGTTTCCTTTGATTTCCCCATGCTGTGAAGCAAAGAGGCACTGAGTTTGAAGGTAGGCCTTGAAATACATCCACAAGTACACCTATAATTGTCTCAAATTATGTAAATTAGCCTATTAGAAGCTTCTAAAGCAGAAAAAAAATTGTGGAGTGGTTGAAAAAACAAGTTTTAATGACTCTGACCTAAGTGTCTATGTAAACGTCCAACTTCAACTGTATACCTATTCGAGCCCAATTGAAACCTATTTGTGCTCATGTTTGCATATTGTCAGAGTCTATCTAGAAGATAGCGAAGGAGTCAGGCGCAGGACACAGGTAAGATTTAAAAAACACTGTATATACTCAATCCAAGAACCTAACAAAAATCCCGTTATCAAACAAGGACAAAACAGGATAGAACTCCAACACACGAAAGTCAATCACGCACAAACAGAAAGGGAAACCTGTCACGTTCTGACCATAGTTCTTTTGTTTTTTCCTTGTTTTAGTGTTGGTCAGGACGTGAGCTGGGTGGGCATTCTATGTTGTATGTCTAGTTAGTCTATTTCTATGTTTGGCCTGATATGGTTCTGAATCAGAGGCAGGTGTTAGTCACTGTCTCTGATTGGGAACCATATTTAGGTAGCCTGTTTTGTGTTGGAGTTTGTGGGTGGTTGTTTCCTGTCTTTGTGTTCTTTGCACCAGATAGGACTGTTTCGGGTTTTCACATTTGTTGTTTTGTAAATTGAAGTGTTCCGTTTGGATTTATTATTAAGTAAGATGAACACTAACCACGCTGCGTTTTGGTCCTCTTCTTCAATGGAAGAAAACCGTTACAGAACCACCCACCACAAAAGGACCAAGCGGCGTGGTAACAGGCAGCAGCAGGAGAGGCAGCAGCAGCAGCAGCAGCAGGAGAGGCAGCACTATTTGGAGAAATGGACTTGGGAGGAGATCCTAGACGGGAAAGGACCCTGGGCAAAGCCAGGAGATTATCGCCGCCCCAAAGCAGAGCTGGAGGCAGCGAAGGTGGAGAGGCGCTGGTATGAGGAGCGAGCACGGCAGAGCGGCTGGAAGCCCGAGAGACAGCCCCAAAAATTTCTTGAGGGGGGGCACAGGGAGAGTGTGGCAGAGTCTAGAGTCAGACCTGAGCCAACTCCCCCTGTTTACCGTAAGGAGCCATGGATGGAATCAGAGCAGTGGGCGAAGTTGAGGTGTGCGTCTGAGAATGTTGAGGCATTATTGGACAGATTGGAGGAGAGTGGACGGATGGGAGATGATGAGACATTCGAGGAGTTGTTGATGTAATAGGAGGAGAGTGAAGAAAGAGAGCTGTTGGTTTGGCATAGTATGCACGGCATTCGCCCTGAGGAGCATGTTAGCTGTCCGATGCCACCTGTGTCAGTTCCTCGTACTCAGCCTGAAACTTGTGTTAGAGTTCTGGAAAATTTGATGCCGGCTATACACACCAGGTCTCCAGTACACCTTCACAACCCGGTGTGTCCTGTTCCTGCTCCTCGCACTCACCCTGAGGTGCGTGTCCCCAGCCTGGTACCACCAGTGCCGGCACCCCGCACCAGGCTGTCTCTCCGTCCTTTGGCTACAGGTGCTCCTGCCTGTCCAGCGATGTTAGAGCCTTCCTACTCTCCAGAGCTGCCGGAGTCTCCCGCCTGTCCGGCGCTGCCGGACTCTCCCGCCAGTCCAGAGGCGCCAGAGCCAGAGCCCCTCAGTCCAGAGGCGCCAGAGCCCCTCAGTCCAGAGGCGCCAGAGCCCCTCTGTCTAGAGCTGCTAGAAATCTCCTGTCTGTCCAGAGCTGCTAGAGTCTCCCGTATGTCCAGAGCTGCTAGAGTCTCCCGCCTGTCCAGAGCTGCTAGAGTCTCCCGCCTGTCCCGAGCTGCTAGAGACTCCCGCCTGTCCAGAGCTGCAAGAGTCTCCCGCCTGTCCAGAGCTGCTAGAGTCTCCCGCCTGTCCAGAGCCGCTAGAGTCTCCCGCCTGTCCAGAGCCGCCAGAGCCGCCAGTGTGCAAGGAGCCACCAGAGCCGCCAGTCTACAAGGAGCCGCCAGAGCCGACATTCTGCAAGGAGCCGCCAGAGCCGCCAGTCAGCCAGGAGCCGCCAGTCAGCCAGGATCCGCCAGAGCCGCCAGTCAGCCAGGATCCGCCAGAGCCGCCAGTCAGCCAGGATCCGCCAGAGCCGCCATTCAGCCAGGATCCGCCAGAGCCGTCAGTCAGCAAGGAACCGCCAGAGCCGCCATTCAGCCAGGATACGCCAGAGCCGTCAGTCAGCCAGAAGCCGCCAGAGCCGCCATTGAGCCAGGATCCGCCAGAGCCGCCATTCAGCCAGGATCCTCCAGAACCGGCAGTCAGCCAGGATCCTCCAGAGCCGGCAGTCAGCCAGGATCCGCCAGAGCCGCCATTCAGCCAGGATCCTCCAGAGCCGGCAGTCAGCCAGGATCCGCCAGAGCCGCCATTCAGCCAGGATCCGCCAGAGCCGCCATTCACCCTGAGCTATCTCTCAGTCCTGAGCTACCTCTCAGTCCTGAGCTACCTCTCAGTCCTGAGCTACCTCTCAGTCCTGAGCTACCCCTCAGTCCTGAGCTACCTCTCAGTCCTGAGCTACCCCTCGGTCATGAGCTACCTCTCGGTCATGAGCTGCCCTTCAGTCCGGAGGAGTTTCCTCAGTCATGAGGCACCCCTCAGTCCAGAGGCGCTCCTCAGTCCAGTGGGGCCCTTTGTTAGGTTTCCAAGGTCGACGGCGAGGGTCGCCAATCAAGGGAGGTGGACAAAGACAATGGTGGAGTGGGGTCCACGTTTAGCGCCAGAGCTGCCATTGCGGACAGATGCCCACCCAGACCCTCCCCTATAGGTATAGGTAGTCCGCACCTTGGGGGGGGGGGGTTATTGTCACGTTCTGACCATAGTTCTTTTGTCTTTTCCTTGTTTTAGTGTTGGTCAGGACGTGAGCTGGGTGGGCATTCTATGTTGTATGTCTAGTTTGTCTATTTCTATGTTTGGCCTGATATGGTTCTCAATCAGAGGCAGGTGTTAGTCATTGTCTCTGATTGGAACCAAATTTAGGTAGCCTGTTTTGTTTTGGAGTTTGTGGGTGGTTGTTTCCTGTCTTTGTGTTCTCTGCACCAGATAGGACTGTTTCGGGTTTTCACATTTGTTGTTTTGTACATTGAAGTGTTCGGTTTCGATTTATTATTAAATAAGGTGAACACTAACCACGCTGTGTTTTGGTCCTCTCCTTCAACGGAAGAAAACCGTTACAAAACCAGAGGGTTAAATAAGGAACATAATTATGAGATGGGAACCAGGTGTGTAAATAGACAAAACCAAAGGGAAAATGAAACATGGATTGGTGGCAGCTAGAAAGCCGGTGACGTCGACTGAACAACTTCGGTGAAAGTTGTGCCACATATTTTTTACCTTTATTTAACTAGGCAAGTCAGTGAAGAACACATTCTTATTTTCAATGATGGCCTAGGAACAGGGGGTTAACTGCCTGTTCAGGGGCAGAATGACAGATTTGTACCTTGTCTGCTTGGAGGTTTGAGCTTGCAACCTTCCGGTTACTAGTCCAACGCTCTAACCACTAGGCTACCCTGCCGCCCCTATAATATATGATGCGTTCCTCTTATTTATTTTGTTGGTGAAATCAATGAACAAACCCGACTCCACAAAGTTTGTAACAGAAAGTCATAGGGGACATGATCAGAACCTTTCATTACAGCACCATTGCTCGACAACACTTGCAGGTTGATGGGGACCATCCGTCATGTGTTTGGTTTTTGAATTCCGTCTGTGATTTCACTGCTGCTGTGGATTGGTACTTTACCTGTGGCTGGTTGTCTCCACAGCCCCAGCGCAGGCACCGCACACACAAGGTCCAAGGACGCCTGAGCCCTAACACCAGATTGTATTATAACCCCTTGACACGTGCTGTTGACAGACTGGTGTCAAAGTCAGATATCTCCCTCTCCCTTTTTTCTTGACACACTCTGGTTCTCTCTGCATCCCTGAAGCCGATGCTCCAAACCCCCTGAGATGTCATTATTTGTATTGCTTCTGTGATCTGCAGTCTCTGCTGTCTGTCGTCACTTGTTTTGGATTTACAGGGCTGTCGCGATGCGGAACCCGCCTGGGTTTTGGGTTTATTATACCTTCAATGAATGTTTTTGATTGTTAGGAAATGGAAAAAGTGTCTAAGTTGTGACGTTTGATCCATATAGGCTTCCTTTTTATCCTCGTGTCTCTATGAACAGTCACGATGGATCTGAGCTACGGGACAGAACAAAAAGATTTCTTTATCCACTTCAGATTATTCACACTCAGGGACACGGGAGTGAAACCCGTCTCCTGGTAGAGCTTCAATTTAGTCCCTGATTTTAAAAGAATATATCATTATCGACTCCAAGGTCACCCTCCACGTTTGGCTGAGGGATTTTAAGACCCACTTATCTCAAAATCACAGCCTCGTCATCTGAGACTTATTAGATAGCAGCCAGGATGGAAAGTTTAAGTATAATTAAATGGTTCCAATCCAGCTACTGTTACTGGTTTAAATCGAGAGAGAGAGAGAGAGAGAGAGAGGGAGAATCTGCTATTTGAATGTATCATCAAATAGCAGGAATTCTATCCTTTGTCTAATTCTATCCTGTGTCTAATTAAAATGCAGGGCTTTTAACTAAGAAAATATTACAATTGACAGCTGTAACACACCATATGATCATATATTAGGCTATCCTACAGTGTAACTGGTAATTGTAAGTGAAGTTGGCCTCTTTTCACCTTAGTAAATGAAACTTAACATCAACAGGGTAGTTAATGTTTCGAACTCAGTGTTCGGGTTATGTGTAAGTCAGCGAGTTCCTATACAACAGTGTGATTTTTAACTCATGTGACAATTCACATTGTGTTGTTATAAAAGAGAGGGGTGGGAATGAGGCAGCGAGGAACAGGGGGTAGACTCACAGTCTACTGTGGTGAGCTAGCTTTAGCCAACCAGCTACAGTATATCCACTGTGTACTGTGGTGAGCTAGCTTTAGCCAACCAGCTACAGTATATCCACTGTCTTCTGTGGTGAGCTAGCTTTAGCCAACCAGCTAAAGTATATCCACTGTCTACTGTGGTGAGCTAGCTTTAGCCAACCAGCTACAATATTTCCACTGTCTATTGTGATGTCCATGGTGCTGAATTGAATTCTCATTTACTTACTTGCAAGTGCTGTTATATTATCTAAACCAGCAAAGCTATCTACTTGCATCCCATTTGGGAAACAAACCATGCACAGCAAACACGAGCTTAGCAATATTAGCAAAGTTGTCTTGCTGTCTATTTATGCTTCCATTATTGTCGGTGGGGTGAGTACACAGTAAAGAAAGGAGTTGGATAAATGCCCAGAAATCCTTTAACATATGAGAACACACAATTGTATCTGGGAATGGAGACAAAGCAGTTATATGAACTATGTAGCAGGGATAGGCACTGGATTGGATTTATCCACTGAGGGATATGTTATCCTGTCCTCTCATTCAAATGATGCAACTGGGGAAATGTTATATCGCAACCACATATGACTGGAATGCATTTTCATCATGTACTCATGGCACACCTTTGGGAAATATACATCTCCTTACAACAGTGTCCAAACAGCAATAAATATATTTACAACAGTGTCATAACACTAACAAGTATCCTTACAACAGTGTCATAACACCAACAAGTATCCTTACAACAGTGTCATAAAACTAACAAGGATCCGTACAACAGTGTCATCCTTACAACAGTGTCATAACACCAACAAGTATCCTTACAACACTGTCATAACACCAACAAGTATCTTTACAACAGTGTCATAACAAAAACAAGTATCCTTACAACACTGTCATACCACCAACAAGTATCCTTACAACACTGTCATAACACCAACAAGTATCCTTACAACAGTGTCATAACACCAACACGTATCCTAACAACAGTGTCATAACACCAACAAGTAGCCTTACAACAGTGTCATAACACTAACAAGTAGTACCTTAAAATGGTGTCCTAACACCAACACGTATCCTTACAACAGTGTCCTAACACCAACACGTATCCTTACAACAGTGTCATAACACCAACAAGTATCCTTACAACAGTGTCATAACACCAACAAGTATCCTTACAACAGTGTCATAACACTAACAAGTATCCTTAAAATGGTGTCCTAACACCAAAAAGTGTCGTTACAACAGCGTCATAACACAAACAAGTATCCTTACAACAGTGTCATAACACTAACAAGTACCCTTACAACAGTGTCATAACACCAACAAGTATCCTTACAACAGTGACATAACACCAACAAGTATCCTTACAGCGGTGTCATAACACCAACAAGTATCTATACAACAGTGTCATAACACCAACAAGTATCCTTACAACAGTGTCATAACACTAACAATTATCCTTACAACAGTGTCATAACAACAACAAGTATCCTTACAAAAGTGTCATAACAACAAGTATCTTTACAACAGTGTCATAACACTAACAAGTACCCTTACAACAGTGTCATAACACCAACAAGTATCCTTACAACAGTGTCATAACACCAACAAGTATCCTTACAGCGGTGTCATAACAAAAACAAGTATCTTTACAACAGTGTCATAACACCAACAAGTATCCTTACAACACTGTCATAACACCAACAAGTATCCTTACAACAGTGTCATAACAACACCAAGTATCCTTACAACAGTGTCATAAAACCAACAAGTATCCTTACAACAGTGTCATAACACCAACAAGTATCCTTACAACACTGTCATAACAACAACAAGTATCCTTACAACAGTGTCATAACACCAACAAGTGTCCTTACAACAGTGTCATAACAACAACAAGTTTCCTTACAACAGTGTCATAACAACACCAAGTATCCTTACAACAGTGTCATAACACCAACAAGTATCCTTACAACAGTGTCATAACACCAACAAGTATCCTTACAGCGGTGTCATAACACCAACACGTATCTTTACAACAGTGTCATAACACCAACAAGTATCCTTACAAAACTGTCATAACACCAACACGTATCCTTACAACAATGTCATAACACCAACAAGTATATTTACAACACTGTCATAACAACAACAAGTATCCTTACAACAGTGTCATAACACCAACAAGTATCCTTACAACAGTGTCATAACATCAACAGGTATCTTTACAACAGTGTCCTAACACCAACAAGTATCCGTACAACAGTGTCATAACACCAAGTATCCTTACAACAGTGTCCTAACAACAACAAGTATCCTTACAACAGTGTCATAACACCAACAAGTATCCTTACAACAGTGTCATAACACCAACAAGTATCCTTACAACAGTGTCATAACAGCAAGAAATGTTGATTAAATGTAATATGTGATTTATTTAGTTATGTATAAACAATAACATGATGACACCATAAAAATACTATATCAATGTTAATCATTACTGTAATAAATGCTGTAATAAAATTTACTTTGTTCGTTTATCATTCCTCCCAGCGTTTCAGCTGGTTGACATGAATGGTGAAAGTATTATACACCGAAATCCCCTGATCTAAATTCATCAACAGACTGCTTTGAAATATTCTCATTACTCATGCAGACAAACCATATGGTGCGTGTTTTTTGCTCTCTGTTTTTCTTTTCCTATTTCTCTATTCCGCTCTTGCACAAGCCATTTGGTCATGATTAGATAGACAGTCATTGAAGATGGTTAACTAACCAAGCCCCATCCACTTTGACGGTATTGTGGTCATTTATTCCGTTATATGTTTCAAGTCATTTCATTTAATGTTACTTGATATACACAGCCCCACTGGAGAATCACTTTGAAGTTGTATTACAATACATAAACATAAAACCCTCTGTAGATAAATGTCCTTTACCGCAAGGCCTCAAGTCTCAGTATTAGTTTAGCTGCTACACAGTATTACTCTGCTGAACATTATACAAATGTTATGACTGCGGCAGGTAGCCTAGCGGTTAACAACGTTGAGCAAGGCACCTAAACCTAATTGCTCCTATAAGTCGCTATGGATAAGAGCGTCTGCTAAATTACTTAAATGTATATGTACAGATAATGAGCATCATGCTTTTAAATCTCTTTCACACACCTACGCTCCTGAAAGTGAGGCGGAGCTAAACACGAAACAGGAAAAAACACTCCATTTATCTCTTCACAATTATCACACCGTCAAAAACCTCGAGCCACACTCATTGATGCAGACAGGGCCTCCTATTCTGTCAGCAGCTGCTGCAATCGCCATTAAACTCCACGAGCAAGCACAATGTGTTGTGTACACTCCGCATGGAGTCTGTGATAATTTGAAGCATAAAAACCCCAGGCGGTTTGGAGACAGTTTATACAACGTTCATACGCAGGGTTTATTGCAACATGACGGATCTAATTCATGGAAGCCTGGACTCATTTAATGCCTATTGATTTTTGGAAACAATGACGGGACTGAGTTTCTTGATGAAAACACGGACTTAATTGAATCCCATGCAGCCTCGGCTCTGTCCAGGGCTCCACTGATCTCTGTCTGTCCCCAGTGGGCACCTCACACTTTACCACACATTTAGGCCCTGATCAATCCAAACCATTGACTTGAAATGCAACTGACATACACTATTTCCAGGAATTTGCAATTTAACTCACAATGAAGATATCTGGGTGATTTCAAACAGACTTGTGTGAAAGGAGGTTGAGCCACCATGGTTTGTTTTGCAAATCTAGAAGGTATGTCAACGTGTAACACATCTCAAACAGATATAACAGCTAGAATGACTCTATGTACCAATTTAAACAGACTGTACCTGTCTATGTAACTACCACGCAAGTACAGTACATAAGGGGCACTTGTGAATATTGATAATATTGTTAGACATGCTCCCTGAGTTTCCAACATTAAGTGCTTCTTCTGTGCTAACTGTTGCCCTATTTTGGTTTTAATCTAAGTGTGCTCTTATTATTCAGTATTGAGGGGAGAGTACCATGGTAACCGAAATTATGATGGAGTTAATTGAGACATCTGAAGGCAGAGGTTTCAGCACTGTGCATACAATTAGCTAGGCTTAGCCTCCTCCGTCACTCATGTCATGTGCATTAGTATTGGCATCATGAGCGATGCAGCTGCTTGCATTGAACAACACACTAGCCGTAATTACACGGAAGACACTGTCATAGGGGGAAATGTCACTCTATGGCCTGACAGGGTTGTTAGTGTATATCCAAACAATGATTTGTGTTCTTCTCAAGAACCTCACAAGCTATGAAGAGGAGTCTGAGGAAGACGCACGTTAAGCGTAAAGGTGCACTATGCCAACGGCTGCAAACAGCTTGACAGTTAATCAAGGACACTTAGCTGATTCCCCATGAACAATCGCAGGTCGGTATATCAAGAGGTGCTACCGCCCTGCCAATCGGCCTATTGATTTAAAGTCGCCACTTGATCTATCTATTTCTATACATGATACACCTGCAACTCTTTCCTGCATTTGAAAAGTGAGGCAAGAAAAGAATGGGCAGGGCGACAAGAGGGAGACAATATTTGAAAAGCCTCTGCGAAGCAGAACAAGGCACATTCATATTCATATTCTAATGCTCCAAGGATGCCAAAGCAGTTGCTATATGAGTCAATGTTCACAGCATGTATACTTTTTCATCAAGGACAAACATGGATGGAATGGTGCTGATAATGATATTGGCTTTATTGGCATTGCTATTCATGAGAACTTGATTATGATTCAGAGGTGGACTGTCTTGGGGCAACTTGTGGCAAGTTATGGTTTAAACACACATGAATGCACACACACGATCCATGTTCTGCTAAGAACACCACAAACTGATTTCAGCACCATTGACAGTGCTTGTTTCTGGTAGACCATGTGACGAAACCCTGGGAGAAACACGCCGATTGTGGATTGTTTCTCTGTCTGATCTCCCAAGGATTTCACCGTCGTTGCCATGTGAGTCAATCTTACATTTTTAAGGTTTGTATTCTTTCTATTCATCAGTGCCAAACATCTTCACAGACCATAAAACGGATGAACTCACCCCCAGGTAAAGCTCAGCCTTGGCTTGGCTTGACTCCTATGCATAACACACAGAAACCCATGTGATTTATCACACAAGTCTGACCTCCCTCACACCTCTGTTCGTGGGTAGCTAGATATTCATTTGTTAGATTCATCTTTCTTAAATCTCTCGTCTGTTTACCGACCCAGCTAAGATGATCACATCTGGAAGACTCTGAAGTGGCATGTGTTTTCCCTTCAAAATCACCCCAGAGGATTGGAGTGCGAAGGGCAAAGATGTTATTAGCTGCTCGGCAGGACTCTGAAAAGACTAAGTAGGTATGTTTAGCGCTCACTGTAGGCTCAAGGATTAGCGAGGTTTTCTCTCCCTCGCATTGTTTTAAGGGTAAAGGGAGTCACTGATTTGAAACATTACAATCATTTAATTCAGGGGTGCATAGCATATGGTTTGGGCGAAGCATGGTTTTGAAATCAGGCCTGTATTCGCATAGTATCTCAGAGTAGGGTGCTGATCTATGATCAGGTCCCCTTGTCTTATCCATGCTTATCTAAAACTGATCCTAGATAAGGGGTGTAATTCATTAGGAACCAAACAGTACCAAACAGGCCTAAATAGTGAGGGACATTTGTTCATTTGTCCAAAAAGAAACTCTATTTTCTTTTAATTCTCTGTATTTTTTACTTTTTGCACAAATTAATATAACCCAACATTCCTACTCTGAGGCACTTTGTGAATATGTGCCCTGGTCAGGGTTGGGGTCAATTCTAGTCAATTTCTGAAGCACACTGCAATTCCAATCCATTTCCCTTCAACACTTTCCAATGAGGAACATTTTTAATTGGAATTGGAATTTGGATAACTTTCTGAATTAACTGGAATTGATATGGAATTGACCCCAACCCTGTTGCTGATGCTTGCTCCATATGAGTGTTGAGAAAAGGGCAATCTGGGATATGAATATTAGGTCATTATCCAACCACTTAGTTGGAACTTATTGATCAGCCATTACTACAAAAGGCCCAGTGTGTATCACCCTTTGCTAAAGACGTTCAAAAGGAGTTATTGATCAAAACAAGACAGATTTGGTAAAACTGTGTATTTACTGTAATGACACAGTACTCAGATTGGTCAATAAAACCGTGTGATGCATTGAACACTTTTGAATAGTTTATTGATGTACTAAGTGCGTTTCGTTATTGAATAACCAAACAAATTCAAAGATGAAAATAGTTGCAAAACTGGTGTTGCGGATGTTGTTGGTATTAACTTTACATTGGTATTTAGGTTCATGAACATTTACACATAATTCATAGAGATTGCTGCATTAGAGGTGTTTTTTTAACATATTAACATACTGAATCAACATAATGCTAGACGACACCATATCTGCTGCTCCACAATGTGAGTTTCCAGATTAAGATGCATTTAATACCCTGGTGTAACTCAAGTATGCCTATTTATGTCCAATTTATATTAAAGTGACTATACATTGAATGCTGTAACAACAAGCTATATAAATCAATCTGACACTATGTGTTAACAACTGCATGTTGAAAATATTAAATATGTGGACTAAATAAACTCTAGGACGCATGAATAACTGTGTTTTGTTGTGAATATTAATCAACTATCATGACTCAGTAATGGTTTAGTCTCCCTTTTTTGCAGTCTCTCTCTCTCTCTCTCTCTCTCTCTCTCTCTCACACACACACACACACACCCATTGATGAGTGTGCATGATTGATGTGCCCTTGGATGCCTGATCCTCCTCTGTGCGGTGTTTGTTTGGCTCGCCAAATTGACTATTGGTTACTTAGTTTAGCTTGAACACATCCCTGCATGTTTTGATCTGGCCCACAGCGGGACCCCAGCTGATTGGAAAGTCTGCAGGCAAACATCCATTAACACATCACAACCTGGGCTCACTGAAACCTGTGTCCTACTGAAGGTTATTGTCCTGAAAACTATATGTATCAATAGGGATAAGAGACTGTGTGTGTGTGTGTGTGTGTGTGTGTGTGTGTGTGTGTGTGTGTGTGTGTGTGTGTGTGTGTGTGTGTGTGTGTGTGTGTGTGTGTGTGTGTGTGTGTGTGTGTGTGTGTGTGTGTGTGTGTGTGTGTGTGTGTGTGTGTGTGTGTGTGTGTGTGTGTGTGTGTGTGTGTGTGTGTGTGTGTGTGTGCGTGATTGAAATATTTCAACATTTGACTTGTGGCATTTTGCCCTCCTTCTTGTTCTCCTTCTGTCTGTGGGAGTTGTTTTTGTCGTTTTTATGATTGACTATGAAAGGAAGATATCTGAACACATGCTGGGTTGAAGGACTGACACACAAAATACCTGATAAACAACTAAAAACACTAAGGTTACTGAATGTTCACAGAATGCTTCTAAAAGGCCAAAGAACAAAATAATTAAAAACATTTTATGCCAATTTCCTAATGCTTTCAGAGATTGTTTCTCTGACATTTTAAAGGTAGAATGGAAACTGAACTTTGTGTGTTTGCTGGTCAAGTTAAAACCTCTTAAGGATCGGACCCTTTTTTCAATTTTCACCCAAAATGACATTCACAAATCTAACTGCCTGTAGCTCAGGCCCTGAAGCAAGGAAATGCATTTTCTTGGTACCATTTGAAAGGAAACACTTTGAAGTTTGTGGAAATGTGAAAGGAATGTAGGAGAATATAACACATTAGATCTGGTAAAGACAATACAAAGGAACAAAATAACTTTTTTTATACCATCATCATTGAAATGCAAGAGAACGGCCATAATGTATTATTCCAGCCCAGTTGCCATTTAGATGTTGGCCACTAGATGGCAGCAAAGTTTAAGACTGATCTAATGAACCATTGGATTTCTGTTTTAAATGTTGTATCAAGACTGCCCAAATTTGCCTGGTTTGTTTATTAATAACTTTTCATGTTCAAAACTGTGCACTCTCCTCAAACAATAAAATGGTATGCTTTCACTGTAATAGCTTTGGACAGTGCAGTTAGATTAACAAGAATTTAAGCGTTCTGACAAAATCATATGTGTCTATGTCCTGGGAAATGTATTTGTTACTCACAACCTCATGCTAATTGCATTAGCCTACAATAGCTCAACCGTCCTGCCAGACTCACCGATCATGAAGAAGTTAATTAAGTTCTACGCTGCTGCTACTCTCTGTTATTATCTATGCATAGTCACTTGAATAACTCTACCTACATGTACATATTACGTCGACATACCGGTGCCCCCGCACATTGACTCTGCTCTGCTAACCCCTGTACATAGCCTTGCTATTGTTATTTTACTGCTGCTCTGTAATTATTTGTTACTTTTATTTCTTATTCTTGTTTTTTTTAAGTATTATTTTTAATATTTAAGTAACTGCATTGTTGGTAAAGGGCATTTCACTGTAAGGTCTAGACCTATTGGATTTTTTATATGTAATGTGTTACTGTGAAACCATACCGTTATTATATGGACTACAATAGCACTGCCCATTACAGAGCTACTGTCAGGCATAGGTGTATAGGTGGCAGGGAAGTCAGGCGCAGGAGAGTCAAATGGAGTCTTTTAATAAAGTTCATGGAGTATGCTCCATTACACTAAATGTACATAAACAAACAAACATGGGTACGAGGACCCGACGCGCACCTATACAACATCACACAACACTGACAATAAAACAATTTCTGACAAAGACATGAGGGGAAACAGAGGGTTAACTACACAACAGGTAATGAATGGGATTGAAAACAGGTGTGTGGGAAGACAAGACAAAACCAATGGAAAATGAAAAATGGATCAATGATGGCTAGAAGACCGGTGACGTAGAACGCCGAGCACCGCCCAAACAAGGAGAGGCAACAACTTCGGCAGAAGTCGTGACAGATACTTTAAACCAAACTGAGCAATCTCTGCTGTACTTCTCCATATTTGTAAACAGAATAAGATCATTTGTGAGAGAGCCTCATTAGAATACCCTACATTAGAATGAATGTGGCATTTGACCCTGGTTGATAAGTGCTGGTTGCTTCTATCCTTACAGCCTGGTCTCATAGATGAGACGTAACGTAGTAAATGTAAATCCGACCCTCAAATTAGCATGGTATGTTATACTTGGCATGGTTACATAAGACAGAAGGTTACTGAAGGCAAACGTTAAAGTAGGGTGTGAAGGCCCCTCGCCCAACGGCTCGAATCCAAAATGGATCGAACAGAGTACGCCGTAACCCCCTCGATGTCTAGAGGAGGCGGAGGAACATCACGCACTTCAGCCTCCTGGAGCGGGCCAGCCACCATCGGCCTGAGGAGAGACACATGGAACGAGGGGTTAATACGGTAATGAGTGGGCAGTTGTAACCTATAACATACCTTGTTCACTCTCCTAGGGACTTTAAACGGCCCCACAAACCGAGCAGGCGAAGGGGCAGGTTTCGGGTCGAGAGCCAGACCCTGTCCCCTGGTGCAAACACTGGGGCCTCACTGCAGCGACGGTCTGCGCCAATTTTCTGGCGCCTTATGGCACGCTGAAGGTGGACGTGGGCTGCCTCCCAGGTCTCCTCAGCGTGCCGAAACCAATTGTCCACCGCAGGGGCCTCGGTCTGGCTCTGATGCCAAGGAGCCAGAACCGGCTGATACCCTAATACACATTGAAAGGGAGTAAGGTTAGTGGAGGAGTGACGTAGCGAGTTCTGAGCCATCTCTGCCCAGGGCACGAACTTCGCCCACCCCCCCGGCCGATCCTGGCAATAAGACCACAGAAACCTACCCACATCCTGGTTAACTCTCTCCACCTGCCCATTAACGTAGCTAGCCAGCTAGCCCCCGAATAGCAGCACTGTTGTAACTATTACAGTACAACGGTTTGTTTTGTTTGATCGTAGCTAGCTAGCTACATAGCCGTCTTTGTATCTAAGACAATTGTGTAGCCTAGAGCGATTTTCTAGGTTAGCCAGCCAGCTATTGTCGTTCTTTTAAGTAACGGAACGCATTCAACCTTGCTAGCTAGCCAGCTAGCCCCCGAATAGCAGCACTGTAGAAACTATTACACTCGACGGAACGACTTGATTAGTGTAGTGTCAACATCGCAGCCACTACCAGCTAGCCTACTCCAGCAGTACTGTTTCATTTCAATCATTTTAGTCAATAAGATTCTTGCTACGTAAGCTTAACTTTCTGAACATTCGAGACGTGTAGTCCACTTGTCATTCCAATCTCCTTTGCATTAGCGTAGCCTCTTCTGTACCCTGTTAACTATGTGTCTATCTATCCCTGTTCTCTCCTCTCTGCACAGACCATACAAACGCTCCACACCGCGTGGCCGCGGCCACCCTAATCTGGTGGTCCCAGCGCGCACGACCCACGTGGAGTTCCTGGTCTCCGGTAGCCTCTGGAACTGCCGATCTGCGGCCAACAAGGCAGAGTTCATCTCAGCCTATGCCTCCCTCCAGTCCCTCGACTTCCTGGCACTGACGGAAACATGGATCACCACAGATAACACTGCTACTCCTACTGCTCTCTCTTCGTCCGCCCACGTGTTCTCGCACACCCCGAGAGCTTCTGGTCAGCGGGGTGGTGGCACCGGGATCCTCATCTCTCCCAAGTGGTCATTCTCTCTCTCTCCCCTTACCCATCTATCTATCGCCTCCTTTGAATTCCATGCTGTCACAGTTACCAGCCCTTTCAAGCTTAACATTCTTATCATTTATCGCCTCCAGGTTCCCTCGGAGAGTTCATCAATGAGCTTGATGCCTTGATAAGCTCCTTTCCTGAGGACGGCTCACCTCTCACAGTCCTGGGCGACTTTAACCTCCCCACGTCTACCTTTGACTCATTCCTCTCTGCCTCCTTCTTTCCACTCCTCTCCTCTTTGACCTCACCCTCTCACCTTCCCCCTACTCACAAGGCAGGCAATAAGCTCGACCACATCTTTACTAGATGCTGTTCTTCCACTAACCTCACTGCAACTCCCCTCCAAGTCTCCGACCACTACCTTGTATCCTTTTCCCTCTCGCTCTCATCCAACACTTCCCACACTGCCCCTACTCGGATGGTATCGCGCCGTCCCAACCTTCGCTCTCTCTCCCCCGCTACTCTTTCCTCTTCCATCCTTTCATCTCTTCCCTCTGCTCATACCTTCTCCAACCTTTCTCCTGACTCTGCCTCCTCAACCCTCCTCTCTTCCCTTTCTGCATCCTTTGACTCTCTATGTCCCCTATCCTCCAGGCCGGCTCGGTCCTCCCCTCCCGCTCCGTGGCTCGATGACTCATTGCGAGCTCACAGAACAGAGCTCCGGGCAGCCGAGCGGAAATGGAGGAAAACTCCGCCTCCCTGCGGACCTGGCATCCTTTCACTCCCTCCTCTCTACATTTTCCTCCTCTGTCTCTGCTGCTAAAGCCACTTTCTACCACTCTAAATTCCAAGCATCTGCCTCTAACCCTAGGAAGCTCTTTGCCACCTTCTCCTCCCTTCTGAATCCTCCTCCCCTCCCCCCTCCTCCCTCTCTGCAGATGACTTCGTCAACCATTTTGAAAAGAAGGTCGACGACATCCGATCCTCGTTTGCTAAGTCAAACGACACCGCTGGTTCTGCTCACACTGCCCTACCCTGTGCTCTGACCTCTTTCTCCCCTCTCTCCAGATGAAATCTCGCTTCTTGTGACGGCCGGCCGCCCAACAACCTGCCCGCTCGATCCTATCCCCTCCTCTCTCCTCCAGACCATTTCCGGGGACCTTCTCCCTTACCTCACCTCGCTCATCAACTCATCCCTGACCGCTGGCTACGTCCCTTCCGTCTTCAAGAGAGCGAGAGTTGCACCCCTTCTGAAGAAACCTACACTCGATCCCTCCGATGTCAACAACTACAGACCAGTATCCCTTCTTTCTTTTCTCTCCAAAACTCTTGAACGTGCCGTCCTTGGCCAGCTCTCCCTCTATCTCTCTCAGAATGACCTTCTTGATCCAAATCAGTCAGGTTTCAAGACTAGTCATTCAACTGAGACTGCTCTTCTCTGCATCACGGAGGCGCTCCGCACTGCTAAAGCTAACTCTCTCTCCTCTGCTCTCATCCTTCTAGACCTATCGGCTGCCTTCGATACTGTGAACCATCAGATCCTCCTCTCCACCCTCTCCGAGTTGGGCATCTCCGGCGCGGCCCACGCTTGGATTGCGTCCTACCTGACAGGTCGCTCCTACCAGGTGGCGTGGCGAGAATCTGTCTCCTCGCCACGCGCTCTCACCACTGGTGTCCCCCAGGGCTCTGTTCTAGGCCCTCTCCTATTCTCGCTATACACCAAGTCACTTGGCTCTGTCATAACCTCACATGGTCTCTCCTATCATTGCTATGCAGACGACACACAATTAATCTTCTCCTTTCCCCCTTCTTATGACCAGGTGGCTAATCGCATCTCTGCATGTCTGGCAGACGTATCAGTGTGGATGACGGATCACCACCTCAAGCTGAACCTCGGCAAGACGGAGCTGCTCTTCCTCCCGGGGAAGGACTGCCCGTTCCATGACCTCGCCATCACGGTTGACAACTCCATTGTGTCCTCCTCCCAGAGCGCTAAGAACCTTGGCGTGATCCTGGACAACACCCTGTCGTTCTCAACCAACATCATGGCGGTGGCCCGTTCCTGTAGGTTCATGCTCTACAACATCCGCAGAGTACGACCCTGCCTCACACAGGAAGCGGCGCAGGTCCTAATCCAGGCACTTGTCATCTCCCGTCTGGATTACTGCAACTCGCTGTTGGCTGGGCTCCCTGCCTGTGCCATTAAACCCCTACAACTCATCCAGAACGCCGCAGCCCGTCTGGTGTTCAACCTTCCCAAGTTCTCTCACGTCACCCCGCTCCTCCGCTCTCTCCACTGGCTTCCAGTTGAAGCTCGCATCCGCTACAAGACCATGGTGCTTGCCTACGGAGCTGTGAGGGGAACGGCACCGCAGTACCTCCAGGCTCTGATCAGGCCCTACACCCAAGCAAGGGCACTGCGTTCATCCACCTCTGGCCTGCTGCCTCCCTACCATTGAGGAAGTACAGTTCCCGCTCAGCCCAGTCAAAACTGTTCGCTGCTCTGGCCCCCCAATGGTGGAACAAACTCCCTCACGACGCCAGGACAGCGGAGTCAATCACCACCTTCCGGAGACACCTGAAACCCCACCTCTTCAAGGAATACCTAGGATAGGATAAGTAATCCTTCTCACCCCCCCCCCCTTAATGACTTAGATGCACTATTGTAAAGTGGCTGTTCCACTGGATGTCAGAAGGTGAATTCACCAATTTGTAAGTCGCTCTGGATAAGAGCGTCTGCTAAATGACTTAAATGTAATGTAAATGTCTCGGGGTGAAAACCTGAGGTAAGACTAACCGAGATCCCCAGACGCTCCATGAATGCCTTCCAGACCCTTGATGTGAACTAGGGACCCCGATCAGACACTATATCCTCAGGCACACACATAGTGCCGGAAAACGTGTGTAAACAGGGCCTCTGCAGTTTGTAAGGCCGTAGGGAGACCGGGCAAAGGGATGAGACGACAGGACTTAGAAAACCGATCCACAACGACCAGGATCGTGGTGTAACCCTGTGAAGGTGGAAGATCAGTCAAAAAATCCACCGACAGGCGCGACCATGGCCGTTGAGGAACGGGTAGAGGTTGTAGCTTACCTCTGGGCAGGTGTCTAGGAGCCTTGCACTGGGCGCACACCGAGCAGGAAGAAACATAAATCCTCACATCCTTAGCTAAAGTGGGCCACCAGTACCTCCCTTCAAGACAGCGCATGGTCCGACCTATCCCAGGATGACCAGAGGAGGGTGACGTGTGAGCCCAATAGATCAATCGGTCGCGGACAGCAGACGGAACGTACAGACGACCAGCTGGACACTCAGGGGGAGAGGGCTCTGCAGGTGACGCCCACTCAATGTCCGCGTCCAGCTCCCACACTACAGGCGCCACCAGACACGAAGCTGTGAGTATGGGAGTGGGATCCATGGATCGCTTCTCTGTGTCATACAGCCGAGACAATGAGTCTGCCTTAACGTTCTGGGAGCCTGGTCTGTAAGAAAGAGCAAACACAAAACGAGTGAAAAACATGGCCCACCTTGCCTGGCGAGGATTCAATCTCTTCGCCTGCCGGATGTACTCCAGATTGCGGTGGTCAGTCCAGATGAGAAAAGGGTGTTTATCCCCCTCAAGCCAATGCCTCCACACCTTCAAAGCTTCTACGACAGCTAACAGCTCTCGGTTCCCCACATCATAGTTTCGCTCTGCCGGGCTGAGCTTTTTCGAAAAGAAAGCACAGGGGCGAAGCTTCAGTGGCGTACCCGAACGCTGAGAGAGCACTGCTCCTATCCCAGCTTCGGATGCGGCCACCTCCACTATGAATGGCAAAGAGGGATCCGGATGAGCCAGCACAAGCACCGAGGTAAACAGAGTCTTCAGGTGCTCAAAAGCCCTGTTCGCCTCAGCCGACCACCGCAAGCGCAACGTGCCCCCCTTTAGCAGTGAGGTAATGGGAGCTGCCACCTGACCAAAACCCCGGATAAACCTCCGGTAGTAATTGGAAAATCCCCAAAAACTCTGCAACTCCTTTACCGTGGTTGGAGTCGGCCAATTACGCACGGCTGTAATGCGGTTGCTCTCTATCTCCACTCCTGAATTGGAAATCCGATGCCCTAGGAAGGAGATGGATTGTTGGAAAAACAAGCATTTCTCAGCCTTGACATATAGATCATGCTCCAACAGGCGACCAAGCACCCTGCGCACCAGGGACACATGCTCGGCGCGTGTAGCAGAGTATATCAGAATATCATCGATATACACCACTACACCCTGCCCGTGCAGGTCCCTGAAGATCTCATCTACAAATGATTGGAAAACTGATGGAGCATTCATCAACCCATATGGCATGACCAGGTATTCATAATGACCTGAGGTAGTGCTAAATGCCGTCTTCCACTCATCACCCTTCTTAATACGCACCAGATTGTACGCACTCCTGAGATCCAATTTTGTGAAAAAACATGCCCTGTGCATTAACTCAATAACCGTATTGATCAGAGGTAGCGGGTAACTATATTTCACTGTGATTTTATTAAGACCTCGATAATCAATGCACGGGCGTAAACCGCCATCCTTTTTTTCAACAAAAAAGAAACTCGAAGAGACGGGTGAAATGGATGGCTGAATGAACCCCTGATGCAGGGATTCAGAGACATATGTCTCCATAGCCTCCGTCTCCGCTTGCGACAGGGGATACACGTGACTCTTGGGATATGCAGCGTCTACCAGGAGACCTATCGCACAATCCCCCCGTCGATGGGGTGGTAATTGAGTCGCCTTCTTTTTACAGAAGGCGAGAGCCAAATCGGCATATTCGGGGGGAATGCACACGGTGGAGACCTGGTCTGGACTTTCCACCATAGTAGCACCAACGGAAACCCCTAAACACCTACCTGAGAATTCTCGCGACCACCCCGTGAGAACCCTCTGTGGCCAAGAAACAGTGGGGTTATGACAAACTAACCAGGGTACATTTACATTTAAGTCATTTAGCAGACGCTCTTATCCAGAGCGACTTACAAATTGGTGAATTCACCTTCTGACATCAGTGGAACAGCCACTTTACAATAGTGCATCTAAATCATTTAAGGGGGGGGGGTGAGAAGGATTGCTTTATCCTATCCTAGGTATTCCTTGAAGAGGTGGGGTTTCAGGTGTCTCCGGAAGGTGGTGATTGACTCCGCTGTCCTGGCGTCGTGAGGGAGTTTGTTCCACCTTTGGGGGGCCAGAGCAGCGAACAGTTTTGACTGGGCTGAGCGGGAACTGTACTTCCTCAGTGGTAGGGAGGCGAGCAGGCCAGAGGTGGATGAACGCAGTGCCCTTGTTTGGGTGTAGGGCCTGATCAGAGCCTGGAGGTATTGCGGTGCCGTTCCCCTCACAGCTCCGTAGGCAAGCACCATGGTCTTGTAGCGGATGCGAGCTTCAACTGGAAGCCAGTGGAGAGAGCGGAGGAGCGGGGTGACGTGAGAGAACTTGGGAAGGTTGAACACCAGGCCACGGGCTGCGGCGTTCTGGATGAGTTGTAGGGGTTTAATGGCACAGGCAGGGAGCCCAGCCAACAGCGGTTGCAGTAATCCAGACGGGAGATGACAAGTGCCTGGATTAGGACCTGCGCCGCTTCCTGTGTGAGGCAGGGTCGTACTCTGCGGATGTTGTAGAGCATGAACCTACAGGAACGGGCCACCGCCTTGATGTTAGTTGAGAACGACAGGGTGTTGTCCAGGATCACGCCAAGGTTCTTAGCGCTCTGGGAGGAGGACACAATGGAGTTGTCAACCGTGATGGCGAGATCATGGAACGGGCAGTCCTTCCCCGGGAGGAAGAGCAGCTCCGTCTTGCCGAGGTTCAGCTTGAGGTGGTGATCCGTCATCCACACTGATATGTCTGCCAGACATGCAGAGATGCGATTCGCCACCTGGTCATCAGAAGGGGGAAAGGAGAAGATTAATTGTGTGTCGTCTGCATAGCAATGATAGGAGAGACCATGTGAGGTTATGACAGAGCCAAGTGACTTGGTGTATAGCGAGAATAGGAGAGGGCCTAGAACAGAGCCCTGGGGACACCAGTGGTGAGAGCGCGTGGCGAGGAGACAGATTCTCGCCACGCCACCTGGTAGGAGCGACCTGTCAGGTAGGACGCAATCCAAGCGTGGGCCGCACCGGAGATGCCCAACTCGGAGAGGGTGGAGAGGAGGATCTGATGGTTCACAGTGTCGAAGGCAGCCGATAGGTCTAGAAGGATGAGAGCAGAGGAGAGAGTTAGCTTTTGCAGTGCGGAGCGCCTCCGTGATACAGAGAAGAGCAGTCTCAGTTGAATGACTAGTCTTGAAACCTGACTGATTTGGATCAAGAAGGTCATTCTGAGAGAGATAGCGGGAGAGCTGGCCAAGGACGGCACGTTCAAGAGTTTTGGAGAGAAAAGAAAGAAGGGATACTGGTCTGTAGTTGTTGACATCGGAGGGATCGAGGGATCGAATAAGGGTAGGCCTAGCACCACAGAATACGCAGGAGAATCAATAAGGAAGACTAATCTTCTCCTTGTGACCCTCCTGCGTTATCATACACAAAGGTGCGGTTACCTCCCCGATAAACCCTGACCCTAATGGTCGACTATCTAAGGCATGAATAGGGAAAGGCATATCCACAGGAACAATAGGGATCCCTAAACTATGAGCTAGACTTTTGTTAATGAAATTCCCAGCCGCACCTGAATCTACTAGCACCTTATACTGGGAATGCAGTGAAAAATCAGGAAAAGAGACAGAGACAAACATTAGTGCAGCAGAGGGCTCTGGATGAGAATGGTGCCTACTCACCTGGGGTGACGCCAGAATGCCCTGCCTGCCCTCTCTATTCCCAGAGGAACCAACCTGGCACCGACCAGCAGTGTGCCCTCTGCGACCTTGAATGGTGCTCGAGCGGGAAACCCTCCGGTCTCCCTGCGCACCATCCCTCCCAATTCCATAGGTTCGGGAGAGAGGGTGCGGGAGGATGGAACAACCAGACCCCGATCTAGACGTCCACGAGTAGCCAGCATGTTGTCCAGATTGATGGACATGTCCACCAGCTGGTCGAAGGTGAGGGTGGTGTCTCTACAGGCCAGCTCCCGACGGACATCCTTGCGTAGACTAAAACGGTAATGGTCGATCAGGGCACTGTCGCTCCATCCAGTGCTGGCAGCCAAGGTCCTAAACTCCAAAGCAAAATCCTGTGCACTCCTCGTCTCCTGCCTCAGATGATAGAGGAGCTCACCCGCTGCTTTGCCTTCAGGTGGGTGATCGAATACTATCCGGAATTGGCGGGTGAAATCCTCAAAATGGTCCAACGCCGCATCCTCCCTTCTACACACAGCGCTGGCCCATTCCAGGGCTTTCCCGGTGAGGCATGAGACGAGGGCGTAACTCTTCTCACGGTCAGATGTTACTGGGGAGGCCGTGGCTAGATATATGTTCAGCTTAAGGAGGAAACCCTGGCAGCCGGCAGTATCTCCGTTGTA
This sequence comes from Oncorhynchus masou masou, assembly GCF_036934945.1. Classification (NCBI taxonomy): domain Eukaryota; kingdom Metazoa; phylum Chordata; class Actinopteri; order Salmoniformes; family Salmonidae; genus Oncorhynchus; species Oncorhynchus masou. The sequence goes on from NC_088218.1 coordinate 21,170,988, forward strand.
TCCCGTGGGTAGGGATAAATGGTTCCTCGATTCCGGAGAGGAAAAAAGATGTATAGGTGGCAGGGAAGTCAGGCGCAGGAGAGTCAAATGGAGTGTAAAATGGAGTATTTTAATAAAGTTCACGGAGTATGCTCCATTACACTAAATGTACATAAACAAACATGGGTACGAGGACCCGATGCGCACCTATACAACATCACACTACACTGACAATAAAACAATCTCTGACAAAGATATGAGGGGAAACAGAGGGTTAAATACACAAAAGGTAATGAATGGGATTGAAAACGGGTGTGTGGGAAGACAAGACAAAACCAAAGGAAAATGAAAAATGGATCAATGATGGCTAGAAGACCGTTGACGTCGAACGCTGAGCACCGCCCGAACAAGGAGAGGCAACAACTTCGGCAGAAGTCGTGACAGATACTTTAAACAAAACTGGGCAATCTCTGCTGTACTTCTCCATATTTGTAAACAGAATAAGATCATTTGTGAGAGAGCCTCATTAGAATACCCTACATTAGAATGAATGTGGCATTTGACCCTGGTTGATAAGTGCTGGTTGCTTCTATCCTTACAGCCTGGTCTCATAGATGAGACGTAACGTAGTAAATGTAAATCCGACCCTCAAATTAGCATGGTATGTTATACTTGGCATGGTTACATAAGACAGAAGATTACTGAAGGCAAACATTAAAGTAGGGTGGTTGGTCGGGCTGGATTTAATGCCCGGGGTGTAGTGGGGAAGAAGTCCGGCGCAGGAAGCAGAGAGTTCAGGGTAGCGCTTACTTTTAACGCACCACAACGGTGAACAGACGCCAACCCATAACAAATGCCCCAAACACTGCTTCCTGCGCCGGACTTCTTCACCACTACACCCCGGGCGTTACAGTCCAGCAAAAACCCAAACACACGGACAACCGTGACATACAGCCGTGTACACATGTACATCGAAATAATCCCGCACAACCAGCAGGCCGGCTGGTAAATAAAGCCCAACCAATCAGCCTAAACTAAACACAGGTGAAACCAATAAACAGAAAAGGGGAAAAAAGGGATCAGTGGCAGCTAGTAGGCCGGTGACGACGACCGCCGAGCGCCACCCAAACAGGAAGGGGAGCCACCTTCGGTAGGAGTCGTGACACTGGATGTCTAGCAACCCAAAGTTTGAGTGTTTGAATCTCATCACAAATAACTTTAGCATTTTAGCTACTTTGGGACTACTTAGCATGTTCGCTAACCCTAACACTAACCTTAATCCTTTAACTGAACCACTAACTCCTAACCTTAACCCTAACCCCTAGCTTAGCTAACATTAGCCACCTAGCTAATGTTAGCCACAACAAATAGGAATTTGTAACATATCATGTGCTTTTCAAATTAGTAACAAATTGTATGAATTGTAATATATTTTGTAATTCACAACATATCATACGAAATGGACGATGGACTTAACTAGGCAAGTCAGTTAAGTACAAATTCTTATTTTCAGTAACAGCCTTGTTCAGGGGTAGAACTACAGAGAACTACAGATTTTTACCTTGGCAGCTCAGGGATTCAATCTTGCAACCTTTCGGATACTAGTCCAACGCTCTAACCACTAGGCTACCTGCCACTCCAATACATACCGGTCTATATTTATGATGTTATCTTCATGTATTGGGTCAGGCCAGCGTGTGACATGGGTTTATTTGTAGTGTGTTTCGTCTTGGGGTTGTGTGGGATGTAGAGATTAGTCTATGGCTGCCTGAGGCGGTTCTCAATCAGAGTCAGGTGATTATCTTTGTCTCTGATTGGGAACCATATTTAGGTAGCCTGGGTTTCCCTGTGTGTTTGTGGGTGATTGTTCCTGTCTCTGTGTTTGTTGCACCAGTCAGGGCTGTTTCGGTTTTCGACGTTTGTTGTTTTGTATTGTTCGTGTTCTTCATCATTAAAGATGTATCGAACGAACCACGTTGCATTTTGGTCCGATCCTTGTTCCACCTCTTCTTCAGAGGAGGAGTTAGAAGAAACCCGTTACAATATCATACTAACTGGCATGTCCCAGATTTACATTTACATTGTTAGGTCTACCCCTAAGCCCAAGTTTATTCTTAGCCATTGGCATCTGATACCGTTTGAAACGCCATAGACACTGATGCATGTAGAAAACGCAAAGTAATCCATATGAGTTGTTGACCCCAACCCTGTCAGAGGTCCTCTTTTGGACGTTATTTCTATTATGTCAGTGATGTGATGTCAATCTTATGACTCCAGTTATGTTCTCATTTTTGTTTTATCGATCAAAAAAGTAGACCAGGCCTAGCACATTAATAAATTTAAAAAATAATGAGGTTCCATAAATCTAGCGCTACCAACAAAGTTGAGTTAGCCAAGGTGTGTTTTAACAATATAATTGAAGGAGAGACTATGACAAAAATCCATAGTGAAACATTTGGGTTAGTTGACGCAAAGCATGATTGCTTTGTAATTGCAAACAAAAAAATATTTAGCAATCCTCTTTGAAATCATGACGTACAGTAGCCTACATGCACATAGTTTATATTTACACATTGTTTGTTGTAGTCAAATGAGAGCCGTATCATTTGGCTGGGTTGTTGCATGTACAGTTGAAGTCAGAAGTTTACATACACTTAGGTTGGAGTCATTAAAACTCGTTTTTTTCAACCACTCCACAAATTTCTCTGTGCCTTTTTAATAAACTGCTACAAAACCGCCATTAAAAAAAGCCAGACTACGGTTTGCAACTGCAAAGATCGTACTTTTTGGAGAAATGTCCTCTGGTCTGATGAAGTATGGGCAGAACTGAAAAAGGTGTGTGAGCAAGGAGGCCTACAATCCTGACTCAGTTACACCAGGTCTGTCAGGAGGAATGGGCCAAAATTCACCCAACTTATTGTGGGAAGCTTATGGAAGGCTAACTGAAACGTTTGACCCAAGTAAGCAATTTAATGACAATGCTACCAAATACTAATTGAGTGTATGTAAACGTCTGACCCACTGGGAATGTGATGAAAGAAATAAAAGCTGAAATAAATCATTCTCTCTACTATTATTCTGACATTTCACATTTTTAAAATAAAGTGGTGATCCTAACTGACCTAACACAGGGAATTTTTACTTGGATTAAATGTTGGGAATTGTGAAAAACTGAGTTTATGTAACGGCGTTCTTCTTTTGTTGAAAGAGAGTCGGACCGAAATGCAGCGTGTAAGTTACTCATGTTTAATAGTGAAGACAAACGAACGAACTATACACGAATAACTAAAAATACAAAACAACAAACAGAACGTGAAACCAATTACAGCCTGACTGGTGCACACTACACAGAGACAGGAACAATCACACACGAAATACAAGGCGAAAACCAGGCTACCTAAATACGGTTCCCAATCAGCGACAACGAGAATCACCTGACTCTGATTGAGAACCGCCTCAGGCAGCCAACCTATTAAACACACACACACCCCTAATCAACTACAATCCCAAACACTACAAACCCCAATACGAAAATACAATACATAATAACCCCATGTCACACCCTGGTCTGACTAACTAATAAACTAAAACACAAAATACTAAGACCAAGGCGTGACAGTTTAAATGTATTTGGCTAAGGTGTATGTAAACTTCCAACTTCAACTGTACGTTATAGTCTATGTAAGCTAGGCTAGGGGTTAGGGTTAAGGTTAGGAGCTAAGGAGGACCGAGCATGCCCCCATTCTCCTCGACAGGGCAGTAGTGGAGCAAATTGAGAGCTTCAAGTTCCTTGGTGTCACCAACAAACTAACATGGTCCAAGCACACGACAAAACCTATTCCCCCTCAGGATACTGAAAAGATTTGGCATCGTCCTCAGATCCACAAAAGGTTTTACAGCTGCACCATCAAGAGCATCCTGACGGGTTGTATCACTGCCTGGTATGACAACTGCTCGGCCTCTGACCGCAAGGCAGAGGGTAATGCATACGGCCCAGTACATCACCGGGGTCAAGCTTCCTGCCATCCAGGACCTCTATACCAGGCGGTGTCAGAGGGAGGCCCGAAAAATAGTCAAAGACTCCAGTCACCCTAGTCATAGACTGTTCTCTCTGCTACCACACAGCAAGCGGTACTGGAGTGCCAAGTCTAGGTCCAAGAGGCTTCTAAACAGCTTTTACCCCCAATCCATAAGACTCCTGAACAGCTAATCAAATGGCTACCCAGATTATTTGCACCCCCTTCCTCTACTGCTGCTACTCTCTGTTAGTATCTATGCATAGACACTTTTATAACCCTACCTGTATGTACATAATTACCTCACTTACCTCGACACCGGTGCCCCCACACATTGACTCTGTACCTGTACCCCCTGTATTTATTGTTATTTACTGCTGCTCTTGAATTATTTGTTTTTCTTATCTCTTACTTTTTGGGGGTATTTTCTTAAAACTACATTGTTGGTTAATGACTTTTAAGTTATCTTTTCACTCTAAGGTCTACACCTGTTTTATTCGGCGCATGTGACAAATAAAATGTGATTTGATTAGATGTAGTTAATTATTTTACCGCATTCAACAGCGGTTCCTAGCAGAGAGATAGTAACATTCACCCTGGAGGGCACTCGCATGCTAGGCTTGGTGCAATACACACACCAGGGATTATTATTCTTCATAAAATGCGCAAATTAATCATTAGATGAGGTTATAACCAACCCACGATTTGGAAACGAGTTGTCTCCAATACCTTGGCAACGAGTTATGTCGTCTAGTCTACTTTTTTTTAAACAACAGAAGCGGACCTAAAGCAAGGATTCAGTCTAATCAGTAACATGACATAAGGAACGTCGTTTGGAATCCATAACCTTGTTGGCTTTAGAATGGGAATATTATTGGTCAAAAAAAGACAGAACAGATCAACAGCTTTTAGTGTGAACATTTTAACGCTTTCTAGTCCTCTATGTGGATAGATTTTTTTTCAGCATTCCCTCAGACGATGGATTTTTTTCCATTGCAGCTCAGTAGAGGGTGTGAGATCTTTCTAAGAGCACCGGGCGAGAACGAGCACAGTCTCTGTGTAACCTCTTTGTGATTAAAATCCACCAAAGGAAAGCACTGGGAACAAAAGCAAGGAAGACACCGAAAGGTGTGAGGAATGCGTTTTTTTCTTGCAGTGGCAGTGTTATCAGCACTACATCTCCAGCGTCGGGTGTGAATTCAGCACCGAGGGGGGAAGAACAGCACCCACTGCTACCGCAGCACGACGAGAAAATCACGGATTTATAAAATTTGCAAGGTCAGTCAATACCGATCGAAAGCCCAAAAATGTGTCGACTGCTATTGCGGTTTGTTGTTTTCAATTATTTTCATACCAGCAAAAGGATCCAGTCGATCTGAGGCAATTCTATATGGTCATTTTAAAGCTGGACGCCTGGACATAACGGGGTAGAAGAGCATGGATATTATAAAGGACTGTCGTCATTTCTTTTAGACCAGTCGGGTCTATCTTTTTGAGGATAAACTGGACTAAAAACATTGACTCAACAGCTCGTTTTCATGTCTTGAAATCGGGGATGAATTGTTTGTATTGAAAATGCTGCTTTGGATTGTCTTGCTGAAGGCGGCTCTTTGTGTTGCTATTGGAAATGTTACAAGGGACATTTGTAAGGAGCAGATATGCTCCTGCAATGAGATTGAAGGCGATTTGCACATTGACTGCGAAAAAAGGAGCTTTACTAATTTGCACCATTTGACTGGTCCCAGTTCCCAGTTTTATCACTTGCTATTGCATGGGAATTCTTTATCCAGGCTTTTTCCCAATGAGTTTGCTAACTTTTACAATGCCGTAAGCTTGCATTTGGAAAACAACGGTTTGCATGACATTGTCCCTGGTGCTTTTCTGGGACTGCAGCTCGTGAAAAGGCTACACATAAATAATAACAAGATACGGTCATTTAGGAAGAGCACCTTTCTTGGTTTAGATGACTTGGAATATCTTCAGGCTGATTTTAATCTATTGAGAGACATTGACCCGGCCGTGTTCAGGGACTTAAATAAACTCGAAGTGTTAATTCTAAATGATAACCTCATCAGTGCACTACCTATAAATGTGTTTCAACACGTTCCCATCACCCATCTCGACCTGCGAGGGAACCGAATCAAAACGGTGCCTTATGAGGGAGTTCTCGAACAAATACCGGGCATTGCGGAGGTTTTATTGGAGGATAACCCCTGGGACTGCAACTGTGACCTGGTTTCCCTGAAGGAATGGCTGGAGAATATACCGCAGAACGCGCTTATCGGCCGGGTGATCTGCGAGGCTCCAACGCCACTGCAAGGGAACGACTTGAACGAGACATCGGAGATGGATCTGTGTCCTTCAATAAAAAGTGGTGCTGACGAGAGTTTAGTTGCACCTCCTACCCAAGAGGAGACTTCTGTACCTGGGCCCGTTCCAACGCCTTATAAAGCTAGTGGTGATCCTGGGTCCCCAACTCCAGGGAATGGGAAAAAGGGACGCTCTAAATCGCACTGGCAGTTGAAAACGAAGCCCACATCTATGACAGGTGTGAATGGGGAGAGAGAGCAGCTGCAGATTGTGCAGAACGCATCATGCCCTGTGCCATGCAGCTGCAAGCTCATTGGATCCCGGCAGGGGTTAGGGGTTAACTGCGAGGGGAAGAAGATAGAGAGCTTGGCTAACCTAAAACCCAAACCCCTCACTGCGCACGAATTAAACATGAGAGATAACAACATCCATGCCATAAAAAAGAACCATCTCAATGGCTATTCAAGTCTGAATCTCCTTGATTTGGGTGGAAACAACATCAAATTGATAGACAACAGCACTTTTCAAAACCTCACCGAATTAAGATGGTTGTACATGGATAAGAATTACCTGGACACGCTCATAGCGGAAATGTTCATTGGACTTCAAAATCTGGAATATCTAAGTTTGGAATATAATGATATACAGCTGATACTGGCAGGCACATTCAGCCCTCTGCCTAATCTGCGTGTGCTTTTCCTCAACAATAACTTGCTGAAAGCGCTACCTGTGGATGCTTTCCTTGGAGTGTCTTTATCAAAGATTAGCTTGCATAATAATTATTTCACATATCTCCCGGTCGCAGGGGTCTTAGATCAACTCAATTCGATCATACAAATTGATTTGCATGGGAACCCTTGGGATTGCTCGTGTAATATTGTCCCTTTCAAACAGTGGACGGAGAAACTGGGGGCAGATGTCATCGTTAGTGATCTCAAGTGTGAGTCCCCAGAAGAGTTCTGGAAAAGGGATTTTCGTCACGTTCGAAATGATCTGATGTGTCCCAAGCTGTATGACAAAATCTACCCCACCTCTCTCTCCAAAAACAGCACTTTCACCGCAGACACGGGTACGCGCTCGAACTCCTATGTGGAGCCGAATAGGGTATCCATCTCTGTACTAGTCCCTGGGCTACTACTGGTATTTGTCACGTCTGCGTTCACTGTTGTAGGGATGCTTGTCTTCATCTTGCGGAATCGCAAGAGATCAAAGCGGAGGGATGGTAATTCCTCTGCGTCAGAGATAAATTCCTTGCAGACAGTGTGCGACTCGTCTTATTGGCATAGCGGGCCTTACCATGCAGACGGGGGCGCGCAAAGAGGGTTTGACTGTAGCGCCCATTTCTCTCCAACAAATGATGCGTAAAACGACCACTGACAATAAAACCTGGAAAACAAACAAACAGACAGACAAATATACTGCGTTCTGTTGACACAATGGCAATTGAAGAACAATAAACAAATGCTATGTTTCTAAGCTTCTTCACTCGCTTTTTGTCGGTGATATACCATTTTTGTTTGCTCCAGTTGACTGTGGTGCCAATGAGTCTGCTACTGAACCAACTGTAATATATGTATAGACCCCCATCCCAGTACAGCTATTTGCCGCAATCAGACTGACTTTCTGAGAGAGAAGATTCGGGAAATGGTGCACGAGCGCATGAATGTAATGTAAATAACTGACTGTATCATATTTGCATGATTTCGCATGGTTTCAACACACACCGGGGAACCATACCATAATTAACGAAGAAGCCAACCTGTCCCTTCTTTCATGTTATCAATATGAATATATACAGTATATATATATACATATAAAACCATATATGAATATATACAAAGTGCCATTTCTCTATTTTTTTGTGAACTGCGTTATAGGATTTGTATTTGTTGTTTTAAAACTGTTAAAAAACGGAAAAAGAACACATTTGGATGAAGAAGAAGATAAACGCTGTCCACGCATGTTCTTTTTTGTTTGTTTTATCATTTGATTGTCGATAAATATCGGGGTTATTTATAATTGGTGCAAACCTTATCATATCTGCACATTCATCTCTTTATGAATGTATAATGTGTTATTTTATGGTGTGCCAATTGTTGAATTTCAGATATTCGGGATGCAGATGAGCATGACCAATTAACGTCACTCATGGTTATGCTGCAAGGTTAATGTAGCTAAAAAGAGTTCGTGGTTTTGTGTGTTAATGCCTATAGCCTGCTGTGGGGGAGAGGAGAAGGCTTTACCGAATTATATGGGGGTTTTCTAACTGCATATTTTTTCAAAATTAAAATGTTTTCAATGGAAGTAATGGTATGTGCAGTTCGATCTATGTACAGAGCGCAGGTAGACTAGAATGCTTTTTTATGTAAAAAGTATTCCTCCACAAAGCGTAGGCTATGATTCACCTCCATTTATGTGAGCTTTTGTAAAGCCATCTACTGTGTCCAAATAATAGAAATGGACTTACATTTTTTAAACTAAAGTGCTTAAAATAGATTGGGCAATGGTCAGTTTGTATACAGTAAAACAAAAATAAAACACACGTTTTAGCATTCGACAGTATTCGTCTGATGCCATAGGGAAGACTAGGCAGGATCACCGCATTACTCTAGACGAGGAAACTCACGATGTCGCTGTTGGTGCATCTTCTCCATTGGAGGGAGGGCTGAGGTATAGGAGTTTTGCAAAAGGGCGTTTGGAATGGGAATCTTTATCTTGAGATGTTAATTAAATCGTCTATGAATGGGCAATGATGCATTAAGAAACATATATATTGTTCAATATTAAACGTGTTCAGCAGTCGATCTGTTGCCCAATGCTATGACATTTTACTGAGCAACTATAATGATATCAAGATGATGATTACAGTGTACAATAATGGTTAGCATTCAAGGTGATATTCTGATAATCCATTCAAATGGATCAATGTCACTGATTCTGCAGTATCACGGTACAGATCGTAGGATTGTGAAATGTTTTTTCTTTGTTTTATATATATACATATATATATATATATGAATACTGTGTAAATTCAAGCTCTGAATTCGTTTTGTTCATACTGGTTTTTATTTTTCATTAGGATCAGGTCCATCAATGTACCCACTGTATTTAATTATCTTATAAATAAGCATATGTGCAAGAGACCCCACTGCTACAATCAGTTTTGGAATAGTCTTGTCAATAAGGAATGACAAGTCAGACTGGCCTGCAGAAGGTCAAAGTGCTCAGAACCATTTCAATATCAAACATGTCTCAACCCTGTCTGTTTCATCATTTATCATAATACAGCAACAAGCATTTTCCCCAGGCCTTTTTAACACTGTGGACTGACAGACTATATGGTTAAATGTGTGACTGTATTAGCAGAACAATGTTCATTGTCGAGTGTCTGGGCTGTGTGTGTGTGTCTATACATTTAAATAATTAGAATTATTGATTAAATGTGTGTGTGAGTGCACTAGTGTCTGTCTACATGTGTGTGTATGTCTGTATGCACCCCCCCACCCACCCACCACCACCACTAAATGTAACCAATCACATAGGCTGACCTTGGGGAGTATTATCTTAGCAGATCTTTGGCAACAACAGTGCTGTCCATCACTTCAGACTCCAGTTTGTTGGTGTATTGCTTCAAAGGGTAATTATCCATCTCTACTGTGGAACATTTTACCATGGCTCATGAATTATTGGTCATATCTCAACGCTGTGTCCCAGAGTTACATTTATATGCTTTACTACATTTGATCTGCTTCTATTTTGTTAAATAAAATGTGGTTGAGGTTGAGTGAAATCTATGGGTTTCTAAGACATCTCATTCTTACCTGTGTTGAACTGAACCACAATATAATTTGATATGTGTGTGCTAAATGTGCTTGTTTTGTTTCAATAATAACCACGTGGTCTGTGCTGTCCATGGTTCTGAAAAGGATTGCTGTGCTATTGCATTAGCAGAAAAATGCTAATGCAGCCAACTTATTTCAGCACCATGGACAGCACATGTCTCTGCCAATGAGATAGCAGTCATATTGGGTGTTCAATGTACTCCATGGTTTCATCTCTGAGGTAATGCAATGCTTTCAACAATTATGCCTGTTTGGGTACATTCAAAATACTGAATATTATGTTGCTTCTGATGGCAGGAGTATGGTGCTTGCTACATCAGAGTTCAAGTTTGACCCCAACACGGGCTTCCTCCTCTTATCCTCATATGCAGTATTACATGATGTTTGACCAAAGCATTCACTGCTCTCAGTTTTTAGCAAATGTGAGTCTTTGTTTTACTGTACAGCAATGCAAAGGTGCTGATTCTTTGTTCAATTGCGAAGAAGATACTGGCTGGTTATTTCAAGGTGAAATACACACAACCTGAATTCCTTGGAAAAGTCATTTTGATTTTTGATATCAACCACTGTCCAGTTATGTGCTGCAATTGACAGATCAAAGCCTAAACTTACTGTGGCTTTGCTCTCTGCAGCGATTTTTATTTTAGCTGTGAACCCCAGGTGTGATCTGTACAGTTCTGACCAGAGCTTAACTTACTCTTGTTTTGCTCTCTGCAACCCCAGCAGGCTACACACACTTAAATGATCATCTCCCTGAGAAGCTGGCAGCTTGTTGCAACCCTCGCAGCACGGCACCCATCAGCAGCACACCTCGGGTGTTTACTTTCCCGATTACTCTCAATGCTGGTGTAAATACCACAGCCGTGGTTGATCAGTATGACTGATCGGACCACCAAGTGCTGCCTGTGACCGAGCCTCTTCAATTCTCAGCCTCCACATTTTGATTAGATCTAGTGACCCGATCATTGACTTTGTTTTGAGCCGCACTCTGCACTATTGTTTCCATCCTTCAATGGCAGAGGCTTTCGAAGCTTCCGTCATTTTCTACCTGAAATGACCGATATAATATGCCTTTGTCGGTGCTGTAACAATAACACAACTGATATGATGTTGCATAGATACTCAAATAAGACATTTGAACTAAGATAGGGCTCATCGTTCACTGGCATGAAGATTTTTCTAGACTTTATGTATTTTGACCAGCAGCAACTTTTGCCAAATTGGTGCAGTAACTTTTGCCAAGTTGGTGCAGTAAGGGTTATGTAGCAGCCTGGAAGGAAATGTAGACCAAGGTAGGTTGGATATGAGAGACCTACTGCCTCCACCCCTCCAACATGCCTCATTTTAATTTGCTGAAGGTTTCTTAGTTATCGGTTCTGGCCCAAGGGAAACCTACCTCCATTGCTTTTTACAATTATTGGGCTTTTCAAAGTGCTAATTGTAACTGGGCCAAGGTTAACATGTCTTATTGATGGAACACACACAAATAGAAAAAGGGTATTACAATTTCATCTCAGATGGTAAAATGGTTCTCTGTAATTCTGTATTGTAACAAGTAATGCCACGTAAAAAAAGGCAATTAGGGTGAAGGAAGAAAAATCTGACTTTTACTATGCTTGGATTGAGTTTTTCTTCATTGTTTTTCATGGATTCCAGGGCTTCTGGTAATCTCACGGCAAGCTTTCCTTTCTGCGCCTTCTTTTGTACATGACACCCTTGGCCTGTATTCACATCTAGAGTCAGGTATCCTCTTTCCATGTCATGTAAATCATTTCTAGATCAGCATTCCTATTCTGAGACACATTATGAATATGGGTTGAGATCAGATCTGAGGACAGCCCCTAGACTTCTCCAGGCAGATGGGAAAGCAAACTATGACACACTAAGGAATATATGGGCACAGAGAGCTGAAGGGTTTCCTGTCTCAGTTGTTTCATTGATTGTTTTCCATCTCCTATCTCAGTGTTGAATATAGGCTGTTGTTAGAGCAGTCTGGTCATTGATGGCCAATGAATCGATAAATTGTTCAAAGAGGACATATTGATCACACCACCCACTCAACGTGCACTCATGGGAGTGACACGCAGTGAGAGAAGTACACCTGATCCCTCAATGCTACCCAAGCTGAGTTTGTGTATTGTAAATGTCAGAGAAATTGTTTACTCTGACATAGTAGTTGACAATGATGTTCTTTTGAGGCGTCTGCAGGGAGATGGGCCTGTCTTAGCCATCTCTTATATTCCCCTCTCCTATTTAAAGACACCATGCTTTCTCTCTATTCTGAAGCAAACCTTTACCATGTATTCAGTCGGTGGCCTTCACTCGCTCGAGGATGTTAACTGTCAGATCAACGCGATGCTGCAGGTCTCTCTCTTTTCTTCAGTTGTCAGCGAATGTCATGATGTTTTCAGTGTTGCTGAATGGACCTCCCAACATCTCAAGTACACATATTTCTATGGCTTTCAGTCCCTATTGAGGGGAGTATGTCAGTTGGTTGACTAGCAAACCACATGTTCATCTAGGTCTTGGATTGGATTCAATTAAAAATGATCTTTCTATTTACAAAAGACACCCCTTCTATAACTCCGAAAACGTATCGAGATTATTGTTGAAATGTTAAGGAATGTTATGTCCTCGGAATGCTGAGAGAAGTAGACAAACAAACGTTAGAGAAATGTTATCCCTAACCTTCAGTAGAAGAGACATCATGGGAGCCAAAATACATTTTAGCCGAATGATAGCAGGGTCAACAGATGCTGTGAGTGTTCTGCTTTGGGCTCATCCCAAGAACAATGGATTTTATTCTCATCTATACACTGTGTGAGGGATGAACGACAGCAGGGTTACACGCAGATTAGTAGGTTTTACTTTCCCATGCTATTAAATTTGCAGCCAAATGGCTTTTTTTGTGAGATAGATTTGTGAAATAGACCTAATGTAGGGAATACGAAGATAAACATGTAAACGTTTCAAAGATGCAATTGACTCAGGATCAGGATGTTGGCTAATAACTGTGTAGAGGCTAGTCGTGTGTGTTCACCGTAAGATACATAGTCATGTCTTTGGTAGGTAGAGGCCAATGTTGGAATCTAAATCCAAAGTCAAAGACAGCAGCACCACAAATGGATCCACAATTGCCTTGTGATCACTGTTTGAGGAGCATATAAAAAGTGATTGTAAAAGCTCTCATGAATTCCAACTGAACTGCAGCGGAATGAACATTCTTGAACATTATTGCAGATTGCAAAGTATGTCTTACTATTTCATGGTGTATTCATTCTGTGCTTAATGAATTTCCAACAGTTCACTTACTGTAGGTGGATTTGGTCTTACATGGCATTGAATGTGAACACAATAGCATGTTGTCAACTATCAAACAATCGTCTGGGCGAGTCAGTTAGTGGGTGCTAGTCTTTTCACCCTCAATGTTACTGCAGTGCCTGTGAGGTGCTTGATAATTGCCTAAACATCACTCCCATGGCTTGGCCAATTTCCTCTGATCGCTTTCCTTGCCGTGTTTAAGGTTCATGGCTAAGGGCAAGAAGTATAGATTTTTACATAGATTTGGGAAATTTGATGTGACATTGGAGTCAATACGACCTGGGCATTTGAAAAAATGTTGGAATGGCTTGGATTTGCAGAACTATCCATGGAGCTAGAAGCCTCCAGGCTTACATTATATTCACAGTTGAATTCTGAAGTTTACATACACCTTAGCCAAATACATTTAAACTCAGTTTTTCACAATTCCTAACATTTAATGCCAGTAAACATTCCCTGTTTAAGGTCAGTTCGGATCACCACTTTATTTTAAGAATGTGAAATGTCAGAATAATAGTAGAGAGAATGACTGATTTCAGCTTTTATTTCTTTCATCACATTCCCAGTGGGTCAGAAGTTTACATGTACTCAATTAGTATTTGGTAGCATTGCCTTTAAATCGTTTAAATTGGGTCAAACGTTTCAGTTAGCCTTCCATAAGCTGTAAGTTGGGTGAATTTTGGCCCATTCCCCCTGACAGAGCTGGTGTAACTGAGTCAGATTTGTAGGCCTCATTGCTCACACAGGCTTTTTCAGTTCTGCCGACACATTTTCAATGGGATTGAGGTCAGGGCTTTGTGATGGCCACTCCAATACCTTGACTTTGTTGTCCTTAAGCCATTTTGACACAACTTTGGAAGTATCTTGGGGTCATTGTCCATTTAGAAGACCTATTTGTGAACAAGCTTTAACTTCCTGACTGATGTCTTGAGATGTTGCTTCAATATATTCACGTCATTTTCCTACCTCTTGATGCCATCTATTTTGTGAAGTGCACCAGTCCCTCCTGCAGCAAAGCACCGCCACAACATGATGCTGCCACCCCAATGCTTCACGGTTGGGATGGCTTGCAAGCCTCCCCCATTTTTCTCCGAACATAACAATGGTCTGTCACACCCTGACCATAGTTTACTTTGTATGTTTCTATGTTTTGGTTGGTCAGGGTGTGATCTGAGTGGGCATTCTATGTTGGATGTCTTGTTTGTCTATTTCTATGTCTGGCCTGATATGATTCTCAATCAGAGGCAGGTTTTAGTCATTGTCTCTGATTGGGAACCATATTTAGGTAGCCTGGGTTTCACTGTGTGTTTGTGGGTGATTGTTCCTGTCTCTGTGTTTTGCACCAGATAGGACTGTTTTAGGTTTTCGCAGGGTTGTTATTTTGTTAGTTTATTCGTGTACAGTTTTCTTTATTAAAGTACAATGAATAACAACCACGCTGCATTTTGGTCCACCTTTCCTTCTACAGATGAAAGCCGTGACAGAATCACCCACCACAACAGGACCAAGCGGCGTGGTAACAGGCAACAGCAGCAGCAGGAGCAGCGTGACAAGACTTTCTGGACCTGGGAGGAAATCCTCGACGGGAGAGGACCCTGGGCTAAACCAGGGGAGTGTAGCAGCCCCAAGGTGCAGCAAGAGAAGGAATGGACATGGGAGGACGAACTGGACGGTGAAGGACCCTGGTCTCAGCCTGGAGAATATCGCCGCCCCAAAGAAGAACTGGAGGCGGAGAAAGCGGAGAGGCGCAGGTATGAGGAGGCAGCACGGCGAAGTGGATGGAAGCCCGAGAGTCAGCCCCAAACATTTCTTCGGGGAGGCTCACAGGGAGTATAGCGACGCTAGGTAGGAGACCTACGCCAACTTCCTGTGGTTACCGGGGGGCTAGAGAGACCGGGCAGGCACTGTGTTATGCTGTGGTGCGCACGGTGTCTCCAGTGCGGGTGCATAGCCCAGTGCGTTCTATTCCAGCTCCGCGTATCGGCTCTACGCATCTGGTCCCCAGTGCATCTCCTTGGGCCGGCTTACATGGCACCAGCCTTGCGCACGTGTCCCGGTTCGCCTGCATAGCCCAGTGTGGGATATTCCACCTTGCCGCACTGGCAGAGCGACCGGGAGTATTCAACCAGTTAAGGTTGGGCAGGCTCGGTGCTCAAGAGCTCCAGCGCGCCTGCACGGTCCGGTCTACCCAGTACCACCTCCACACACCAGCTCTCCGGTGGCAGCTCCCCGCACCAGGCTTCCTGTGTGTGTCCTCGGCCCAGTACCACCAGTGCCAGCACCACGCATCAGGCCTACAGTGCACCACGCATCAGGCCTACAGTGCGCCTCGCCTCTCCAGCGCTGCCGGAGCCTTCCTCCTCTCCTGCGCTGACGGAGTCTCCCGCGCTGACGGAGTCTCCCGCCTGTTCAGCGCTGCCCGAGCCTTTCTCCTCTCCTGCGCTGCCGGAGTCTCCCGCCTGTTCAGCGCAGCCAGAGCCTTCCTCCTCTCCTGCGCTGCTGGAGTCTCCCGCCTGTTTAGCGCTGCCAGAGCCTTCCGCCTCTACAGCGTTGCCGGAGTCTCCTGCCTGTTTAGCGCATCCAGAGCTGCCAGTCTGCATGGAGCAGCTAGAGCTGTCAGTCTGCATGGAGCAGCCAGAGATGTCAGTCTGCCAGACTCTTCCAGATCCACCAGTCAGCCAGACTCTTCCAGATCTGCGAGTCAACCAGACTCTTCCAGATCTGCCAGTCAGCCAGACTCTTCCAGATCCGCCAGTCAGCCAGACTCTTCCAGATCCGCCAGTCAGCCAGGATCTGCCGGAACCGCCAGTCAGCCAGACTCTTCCAGATCCGCCAGTCTGCCAGACTCTTCCAGATCCGCCAGTCAGCCAGACTCTTCCAGATCCGCTAAGCCAGCCAGGATCTGCCAGAGCCTTAAATAACACGGGACAGAGGGGCAGCTCGGGACAGAGGGGCTGCTCGGGACAGAGGGGCTCTTCAGACTCCGGCCGCAGCGCCGTACAGGCGGGAGACTCCGGCCGCAGCGCCGTACAGGCGGGAGACTCCGGCAGCAGCGCCGGACAGGCGGGAGACTCCGGCAGCAGCGCCGGACAGGCGGGAGACTCCGGCAGCAGCGCCGGACAGGCGGGAGACTCCGGCCGCAGCGCCGGACAGGCGGGAGACTCCGGCCGCAGCGCCGGACAGGCGGGAGACTCCGGCAGCAGCGCCGGACAGGCGGGAGACTCCGGCAGCAGCGCCGGACAGGCGGGAGACTCCGGCAGCAGCGCCGGACAGGCGGGAGACTCCGGCCGCAGCGCCGGACAGGCGGGAGACTCCGGACGCAGCGCCGGACAGGCGGGGAGACTCCGGCAGCAGCGCCGGACAGGCGGGAGACTCCGTCTCCCGCCTGACTCCGTCTCCCGCCTGTCCGGCGCTGCTGCCGGAGTCTCCCGCCTGTACGGCGCTGCGGCCGGAGTCTCCCGCCTGTCCGGCGCTGCGGCCGGAGTCTGAAGAGCCCCTCTGTCCCGAGCAGCCCCTCTGTCCCGAGCTGCCCCTCTGACTCCGTCTCCCGCCTGACTCCGTCTCCCGCCTGTCCGGCGCTGCTGCCGGAGTCTCCCGCCTGTCCGGCGCTGCGTCCGGAGTCTCCCGCCTGTCCGGCGCTGCGGCCGGAGTCTCCCGCCTGTCCGGCGCTGCTGCCGGAGTCTCCCGCCTGTCCGGCGCTGCTGCCGGAGTCTCCCGCCTGTCCGGCGCTGCTGCCGGAGTCTCCCGCCTGTACGGCGCTGCGGCTGGAGTCTGAAGAGCCCCTCTGTCCCGAGCAGCCCCTCTGTCCCGAGCTGCCCCTCTGTCCCGTGTTATTTAGTAGGGTTGCCGTGGCTAGGAGGTCACGGAAGCGGACAAGGTGGGGGAAGACTACAGTGAAGTGGGGGCCACGTCCAGCACCAGAGCCGCAAACGCGGATAGATGCCCACACAGACCCTCCCCCATAGGTTCAGGTTTTGTGGCCGGAGTCCGCACCTTGACCATAGTTTACTTTGTATGTTTCTATGTTTTGGTTGGTCAGGGTGTGATCTGAGTTGGCATTCAATGTTGGATGCAAACCGTAGTCTGGCTTTTTTTATGGCGGTTTTGGAGCAGTGGCTTCTTCCTTGCTGAGCGGCCTTTCAGGTTATGTCAATATAGGACTCCTTTTACTGTGGATATAGATTATTTTGTACCTGTTTCCTCCAGCATCTTCACAGGGACTTTTGCTGTTGTTCTGGAATTGATTTGCACTTTTCGCATGAAAGTTTGTTCATCTCCAGGAGACAGTCCGCGTCTCCTTCCTGAGCGGTATGATGGCTGCGTGGTCCCATGGTGTTCATACTTGCGTACTATTGTTTGTACAGATGAACGTGGTACCTTTAGGTGTTTGGAAATTGCTCCCAAGGATAAACCGGACTTGAGGAGGTCTACAATTTGTTTTCTGAAGTCTTGGCCAATTTCTTTTGATTTTCCCAGGATGACAAGCAGAGGCACTGAGTTTGAAGGTTGAACTTAAAATACATCCACAGGTACACCTCCAATTGACTCAAATGATGTCAATTAGCCTATCAGAAGCTTCTATAGCCATGACATAATTTCCTGGAATTTTCCAAGCTGTTTATAGGCATAGTCAACTTAGTGAATGTAAATTTCTGACCCACTGGAATTGTGATACAGTGAATTATAAGTGAAATAATCTGTCTGTAAACAATTGTTGGAAACATTGCTTGTGTCATGCACAAAGTAGACGACCTTACCAACTTGCCAACACTTTAGTTTGTTAACAAGACATTTGTGGAGTGGTTGAAAAATGAGTTTTAGTGACTACAACATAAGTATATGTAAACTTCCGACTTCAACTGTAACTATTTTGACAGTGGGAACTAAGTTGTGGGAAGCTTATGTACATTTGAACTTGGCTATTAATAGATTGAAGGTGTCACTTTTGTTTAACTGAGCAGACCACTGTCGGTGTAGAAACTATGGCTAGACTTGGACAGGAGTTAGAGCTTCAGTTAGACACAGCTAACTGTCATACCACCTGACAAATGACGAAAACAACCTTTGAGCCGTGCCATCTAAGAAAACGTGTAGGAGAGGAGCAGTGGCGGTCAGTGCCGTTTAAGATGAGGGAGGATGATTTTTTTTATGAGCATGGCTTTATTTCTATCACAGCATATTGGATGACTGTCTTTCATATTCTTTTCACCCAGTTCAATCTAACAGCAATAGGTTACTAAGGATACTACATTTTCTCTGTACTCATGAGGTTGCTACAACCTAGCCTAAGTTTATAATGTAGGTGCACACAGGTCAAGAGACAAATTTGAGGTGACAGACAGTGACACATGGACAGACGGTGACATAGCCTTGCAAACTATTTTCTTTTATCTGGCTGATTATAGGGTGTAATCATTAGTCCAGCAGTTGCAAACAAGAGTTTCTATTGGACAAATTCAGGTAGGTTAATCCCTATTTTGTTCCGTTTGCTTCCGTTTAAGAAATGTTTTTCAACAGAATCGACGGAATGAATACACCCCTGATCACACTTAAACACAGTTCACTTTCATAGCAGCCAAATTGTATTCCTTCTCACATCTATGTGCTCTCCTCCTCTCATGTGGACTTCAATGCACAACACATCAGCTGTATGCGACCTGGCAAAAAAAAACAACGTTCCAAGCCAAACTGCTACACACAGCCTACATCGATGTCACCATATTAGCTAAAGTAACGTCATAGTCAGCATACCTAATAGAACCAACATGTTAGTAAACACGCTACAATCATGTAGTAACGTTACAGTCTACAGTCAGTTAAGCAGTTACACCGGCGGGCCTCGGTGGCAATACATTTGTAAACTAAAAGCTTACCTGGACTTGGAAAACTTCCAGTGTTGTGTTGGATAGTCATAGCCAGCTCTATTTGAGCAGGGTGTTTCAGTAAGCTAAACTAGCTAGCTGGATTTTCTAGCTAAGTAGGTGAAACTAACAGTGAAAAAAACAGACACTCTCTCTCTCTATTGCTTCCCTTTCACTTTGGAAGATAATTAATTTCTTCAATACTGTTCGAAGAGTATTGTCTTTATCTCTCTTTGAATCAGCTTCTCACCACATTTTATGCACTGCACTGCTTGCTAGCTGTAAGTTATGCTTACAGTACTAGGTTCATTTTCTGATATTTTGACTGGATGAACAACATGTCCGTTCATCCTACAAGAGCTCTGATCGGTTGGAGGACGTTCTCCAGAAGTTGTCATAATTACTGTATAAGTCTATGGAAGGGGGTCAAAACCATGAGCCTCCTAGGTTTTGTGTTGAAGCCAATGTTCCCAGTGGAGGACAAAAGCTAGCTGTCCTCCCGCTACACCATGGTGGTACCCTACAGAGTGCTGTTGAGGCCACTGTAGACCTTTGAAAAATACTGTGTGTTTTAATCAATTATTTGGTTGCATGTGAATATATTTAATATAGTTCTAAATAAAAAGAATAACTTTTAAAATGTTTAACAATTTATATTTGTATGAAATTCACTGAGGAGGATGGTCCTCCCCTTCCTCCTCTGTGGAGCCTCCACTGGAGAGGAGGTGGTGGTGGAATATGACTGATACAGTACTAAGGACAGCATAGCCCTGATTCAGTACAGTGCTAGTGCTAGCTATAAAAGAGCTAGCCGCATTACCCCTGGATTTGATGTCTAGTCAAGCCATGTCTGATCGTGATAAAGCACAAAGACCTTGTCACCTGTCATCTCCCAGTAAAGGAAAAGGCGATCCATGATCTGTCACTGTCCCTCTCTGATAGCTTGGTGATGAACGACTCAACAATGCCCCTGAGCCTGCTAGCGGTGGCTAACTGCTGTACATCACAGACGAAGTCCCATGTGATCTATTTGTCCTAGGAATCTCTCTGTGATCTCCTCCATAGGCGTTTCTGTTTATGTCATCCACGGCGTAAACCGGCTGGTGGTTTCTTTGCGTGTTAAAGATAAAATGATTCTAGCCTGTGGTGTTGGAAAAGACACAGTTGAAAAGAACGAAAGAAAGAAAGCCGGAAAGAAAGAAAAGCAATGATCCTCCCACTCTCCCCACTGTATATTCCGTATGAGATGCTGCTGTGTGTCTCTAGGCCTGTCTCTGGGTCTCCCAAGGGTTTAATTTGTGGAGTTGTCTGCATCCAGCACTGGTGTATGACAGCCTACGCATTTCTTTGCTAGCTGGCCTGCCTCCTTGCAGTACGTCTCACTCTGTCGCAGCCCAAGAATTCGCCTCCACTCATCACATTGTGTATGGCTCTTCATACAGGGATGTAGGCTATGTTGTTGTGTTCCTTTAGTTTTTGCTGGATTTGGTCTTACCACACCATTGTAAAGCTGTAGTATAGACAGGCTTTGAGAGAATGATGCACGACGGACAGGTGAGAAAGAAGACCGCTATTGATTTCAAAGGGAATTGGGGATTGTGAAGCTACACTAGGGAAATTACTCAAATACTGTTCTTCTTAGATCTTGTGATTAAGAAACACAGAACAATTGCCTTATTTTAATAAAATAGTTCTGTAGTGTATCAGCCCACAAAGCCCGCTGCACCAAGTGCCCTTGCTCCAATGCTATTTCATTATAATTATCTTCCTCAATCTACTGTAACAGAACTATAACGATAGCTTAGACATCGGGCACTGAAATCACATTACATAACGGCAAATGGGTGGAAGCCATACGCTGCATTCATAAATTAACTTGAATTATTTCAGCATGGCTTGAGAGAGTGCCATCGCACTCTGGCGCTGGTCATAAGCAGCTTGTTGAACTTTACCAGAGACATGAATAAAAAGTGCAAAAGGACATCTCAATTGGAATTGCATCAGTGCAATGATTGGGTATATTATGTGCTGTAATTGTGAATGAACTTTGGCTGTTTAGTTGTGTCTCACTTGACAGGGCATCTGGTTTTTTACTTTGCTGACCTTCTCAGCAGCTTAGGATACCCAGACAAAATGATCTCTCTATCCTCCAGGGTTTGGCTCATCCGTCACTCTCACTCTCCTCCCTCTTTCTTTCTTGTTTTTATTCCCTCACTCTCTCCATCTCATATTCCCCATTCATCTTTCACTCTCCATCTCTCTCTCCCCCTACTCATCTCTCCTCCGTCTCTCTCTCCCCCTGCTCATCTCTCATCCATCTCTCTCTCCCCCTCTGTCCCACCCATTCATCTCTCCTCCGTCTCTCTCTCCCCCTACTCATCTCTCTTCCCCTCTGTCCCCCCATTCATCTCTCCTCCGTCTCTCTCTCCCTCTCTCCCCCACTCATCTCTTCTCCGTCTCTCTCTTCCCCTCTGTCCCATCCATTCATCTCTCCTCCGTCTCTCTCCCTCTCTCCCCCCACTCATCTCTCCTCCGTCTTTCTCTTCCCCCCTGGCCCCCTTTCATCTCTCCTCCCCAACTCTCTTTCCCATTCTCTTTACCACTTTTCTCTCCATCCTTTCTCGGCTCCATCTCCCTCCCTCTCTACCCCCCATCTCTCTCTCTTTACAGTGCTTCCAGAAACCTCAGAGGGCCAATTAAGCCTGCAGGTTGATGTATCTCCTCACTCTCTCTCTATACAGCCCCCCCCCCTGCTTGACTCCCCATGCCTCCTTGCCTCCTACACAAGCCCCCACTGATCAGCCTGAGTGTTCCAGGGTCACAACCTTAATGCCCACCCATTGCTTCATCCAGCTCTCCCCTCATCATCCCATTCCCCTCTCCCCTCATTCTCCCCTCCATCTCAGAATCAACTGATTAATAGCACCCATGTTTCTGGATTAGGGTCGACAAAACAGATGACTGGTGTGAAAGCAGATCAAGCTTCTATTTATTAATTTAAATCATTTGCTATTCTATTTTAGTCATTGCGTGATAATGAATGATCAGAGACAGGGAATGGGAGGGAAGGGGGTGTACAGTAGGGTTTGCATGCTGTCAAATAAAGCCTCAATCATCCCCTACAAATGGACATTTGACAGTATGACAGCAAGGGGCACAAGGGGCGACAGTTTGGCCGTGCTTACGGGACCTTGGGTAGCGGCGGCGCAGAGTGGACCATAATGCATTGCTCTCACCTGCAGCAGCATGTGGACACTGGTGCACACACACACAACAACCATCAGCGTAATTACCGATGACAGAGACAAAGCCCAGGGATAGAGCCACACTCAAGAGCACTTCCTGTCGTGTTTCAACTGCTGGCAATCTGCCATCGGTACACACATTTAGTTATTCTCTCCCACCACCCAACTCACACACACGGTGACAAAGATCCATGGTCGTGGTTGCGGCCACCAATCAGGTCCTTGCACATAATTGCGTGCACACACAAACACACACACGCGAAGGAACCATGCCAGACCCATGAGTACAGACAGTATTTATAGCACCTACGTTTTGTATGACATTATGTCATGCAATCAGATGGTATTACAGGCAGTCAACAAGCGCACAAAGAACACACACATCAAGGCAGTCATGTGGAACATGATGAACACACCAACACACACATCACACATGACCCCTTTGCAGCCCACGGATGCAGGCACTGCCAAAAGTGTTTCCACTTTGTGCAGCTGGTGATAACGTCGCTTTACATGCACCCAACCAGAACACATTCAATCTCACACACATGAACTGAATGCACACATGCCTGCACACTATACACAACTTTAGAGCAATAGAGATAGAGAGAATGAGAAGTGACAAAGAAAAGGGAAAGAGAGAGAGAGAGAGTAGAAGAAGTGCATAATCACAGGACACACAAAAAACAGAGAAAGAGGAACAGACAGATAGAATGAGCGAAGATGGGATAGGGACAGACAGATAGAACCAGCGACAGTGGGATAGAGACAGACAGAACCAGCGACAGTGGGATAGAGACAGACAGAACCAGTGACAGCGGGATAGAGACAAAGAGATGGAACCAGCGACAGTGGGATAGAGACAGACAGAACCAGCGACAGTGGGATAGAGACAGACAGAACCAGCGACACCGTGATTGAGACAGACAGACAGAACCAGCGTCAGTGGGGTAGAACCAGCGACATTGGGATAGAGACAGACAGAACCAGCGACAGCGGGAGAGAGACAGAGAGACGGAACCAGCGACAGTGGGATAGAGACAGACAGAACCAGCGACAGTGGGTTAGAGACAGACAGAACCAGCGACAGTGGGATAGAGACAGACAGAACCAGCGACAGCGGGATAGAGACAAACAGAACCAGCGACAGCGGGATAGAGACGGAGAGACGGAACCAGCGACAGTGGGATAGAGACAGACAGAACCAGCGACAGTGGGTTAGAGACAGACAGAACCAGCGACAGTGGGATAGAGACAGACAGAACCAGTGACAGCGGGATAGAGACAAAGAGATGGAACCAGCGACAGTGGGATAGAGACAGACAGAACCAGTGACAGTGGGATAGAGACAGACAGAACCAGCGACAGTGGGATAGAGACAGACAGAACCAGCGACAGTGGGATAGAGACAGACAGAACCAGTGACAGCAGGATAGAGACAGAGAGATGGAACCAGCGACAGTGGGATAGAGACAGACAGAACCAGCGACATTGGGATAGAGACAGACAGAACCAGCGACAGCGGGAGAGAGACAGAGAGACGGAACCAGCGACAGTGGGATAGAGACAGACAGAACCAGCGACAGTGGGTTAGAGACAGACAGAACCAGCGACAGTGGGATAGAGACAGACAGAACCAGCGACAGCGGGATAGAGACAAACAGAACCAGCGACAGCGGGATAGAGACGGAGAGACGGAACCAGCGACAGTGGGATAGAGACAGACAGAACCAGCGACAGTGGGTTAGAGACAGACAGAACCAGCGACAGTGGGATAGAGACAGACAGAACCAGTGACAGCAGGATAGAGACAGAGAGATGGAACCAGCGACAGTGGGATAGAGACAGACAGAACCAGTGACAGTGGGATAGAGACAGACAGAACCAGCGACAGTGGGATAGAGACAGACAGAACCAGCGACAGTGGGATAGAGACAGACAGAACCAGAGACAGCAGGATAGAGACAGAGAGGAACCAGCGACAGTGGAACCAGCGCGACAGTGGGATAGAGACAGACAGAACCAGCGACAGTGGGATAGAGACAGACAGAACCAGCGACAGTGGGATAGAGACAGACAGAACCAGCGCCAGCGGGATAGAGACAGACAGAACCAGCGACAGTGGGATAGAGACAGACAGAACCAGCGCCAGCGGGATAGAGACAGAGAGACAGAACCAGCGACAGTGGGATAGAGACAGACGGAACCAGCGACAGTGGGTTAGAGACAGACAGAACCAGCGACAGTGGGATAGAGACAGACAGAACCAGCGCCAGCGGGATAGAGACAGAGAGACAGAACCAGCGACAGTGGGATAGAGACAGACGGAACCAGCGACAGTGGGTTAGAGACAGACAGAACCAGTGACAGACATACAGAACCAGCGACAGTGGGGTAGCGACAGACAGAACCAGCGACAGTAGGATAGAGACAGACAGAAAGAGTGAGAGAAGGATAGAGAAAAAGATATAGAAAAGAGAGGGATAGCACGAGCGGGATAGAGAGGGATAGCAAGAAACAGAGAAAAGAGAAAAGAGAGGAAAATCATTATCCCACTGGGGCCACCCATATGCAAAAGTAGTGGCCCCAGCCGACTTGTAAGTCGCTTTGGACAAAAGCGTCTGCTAAATGGGATATATATAAGCAGCGACAGTGGGATAGAGACAGACAGAACCAGCGAAAGTGGGATAGAGACAGACAGAACCAGCGACAGTGGGATAGAGACAGACAGAACCAGCGACAG
This sequence comes from Oncorhynchus masou masou, assembly GCF_036934945.1. Lineage (NCBI taxonomy): Eukaryota > Metazoa > Chordata > Actinopteri > Salmoniformes > Salmonidae > Oncorhynchus > Oncorhynchus masou. Next base: position 21,196,305 of record NC_088218.1, read on the forward strand.
TGGGATAGAGACAGACAGAACCAGCGCCAGCGGGATAGAGACAGAGAGACAGAACCAGCGACAGTGGGATAGAGACAGACGGAACCAGCGACAGTGGGTTAGAGACAGACAGAACCAGTGACAGACATACAGAACCAGCGACAGTAGGATAGAGACAGACAGAAAGAGTGAGAGAAGGATAGAGAAAAAGATATAGAAAAGAGAGGGATAGCACGAGCGGGATAGAGAGGGATAGCAAGAAACAGAGAAAAGAGAAAAGAGAGGAAAATCAATAATCTAACATAAATGAATGAAATCCAAAGGGATGTGTCATAATAGCACATTATTTGCCATTGCAGCCCAACAGAGAGCAGCTTAAAAACAATAGGTAATGCTGCACAACCATCTTTAAATCTGTCTAATACCGCCATGCATCACCCCATTGCAAGACGACTAAGCAGGATTCACACACAGCTTGTGTGAGACAGAGTCACGCGTAGACACGCCATTGACAATACACCACACGCCTCTGCTGACGTTGTACCAGAGGGTTATTTTCTGCTGCCCGGCTCTCCCTACCTCTTCCCTCAGTGAGCCACCCTGGAAAGAGCACTCCACGGGTGTGAGCGGTGTGAGGGAGAGGCAGTGGGAGGCTAATCTGTTACTTTCCCTTCTGAGTCTTGGCTTTGTGTTCAGGGAAAAGAGAAGGGAGCGAGGGATTGGAGGGGGGGGGGAGTCTGAAGAGGGCTGCAGTAGTACATGAATGCTGCCCAACAGATGAAATGGATTGCTAGAGCTATGGACACGGTTGTGGTTTCCTCTATCTTGTTTTTTTTTGCATTATGTCAACATGGTGGAGATGGCACCAGAGAACATGGCTGACGTTTTACATACTCCCAACCAATTGTGTAATTTTGTTAGTTTTTTTGCATTTTGCGTAACTAAGTTTTTTACTTAATGTGTACATAATGTTGCTGCTACCGTCTGTTATGAGAATCCGTGGGCGAGTGAGCGAGTAAACTCCCATCGCCATCTGTTCTTCTTGCTAACATGCAATCATTGGAAAATAAAATTGATGACCTACGATTAAGATTATCCTACCAATGGGACATTAAAAACTGTAACATCTTATGTTTCACCGAGACGTGGCTGAACGATGATACGGAAAATATAGAGCTAGCGGGATTTTCTATGCACCGGCAGAACAGAGACAATACCTCTGGTAAGACAAGGGGTGTGTGTCAGTTTGTCAATAACAGCTGGTGTGCAATGTCTAATATTAAATAAGTCTCGAGGTATTACTCGCCTGAGGTAGAGTACCTTGTGATAATCTGTAGACCACACTATCTACCAAGAGAGTTCTCATCTATATTATTTGTAGCCATTTACCACCACAGAATGAAGCTGGCACCATGACCGCTCTCAACCAACTCTATAAGGCCATAAGCAAAAAGGAAAATGCTCACCCAGAAGTGGCACTCCTAGTGGCCGGGGACTTTAATGCATGCAAACTTAATGAGTTTTACCACATTTTTACCAGCATGTCACATGTGCAACCAGGGGGAAACAAATCCTAGACCACCTTTACTCCACACACAGAGATGCATACAAAGCTCTCACCCACCCTCCAATTGGCAAATCTGACCATAATTCTATCCTCCTGATTCGTGCTTACAAGCAAAAACTAAACCAGGAAGTACCAGTGACTCGCTCAATACAGAAGTAGTCAGATGACACGGATGCTATACTACAGAACTGTTTTGCTAGCACAGACTGGAATATGAGGAAAGCCCATAAAATTGTCAGAGACTCGTCACCCAAGTTATAGACTGTCTTCTCTGCTACCGCACGGCAAGCGGGGCGGGAGTGCCAAGTCTAGGACCAAAAGGCTCCTCAACAGCTTCTACCCCCAATCAATAAGACTGCTGAACAATTAATACAATCGCCACCAGACAATTTACATTGACAACCCCCCTCCCTTTTTGTACAGTGCAGATACTCGCTGTTTATTATCTATGCGTAGTCACTTCACCCCCACCTACATGTACAAATTACCTCAACTAACCTGTACCCCCACACACTGACTCGGTACCGGTACCCCCTGTATTTTACCACGTTATTGTTTTTCTTATTTGTGTTACTATTTCTTATTACTTTTTATTTTAGTCTACTTAGTAAATATTTTCTTAACTCTTCTTGAAATGCACTGTTGGTTAAGGGCTTGTAAGTACGCACTTCACGGTAAAGTCTACACTTGTTGTATTCGGCGCATGTGACAAATAAAGTTGGATTTGATTTGCGTTTGTTGTTACATCGTGGTCAATGTCAGTCACAGACGGTGTGAACAATGTTAGACGTTTACGTTTTAATTTCACACTTCAGGAGCCTTTTTGTCTCCTATTGTTCTGTTGGGTGTATTTCTGCGTACATATTGCCATATTAGCCAATAGTTTCTATTATTAGACAGATTTCTTGGAGGATGTTACCATTGCAGCTAAATCAGGAGAGGCAGACGACCTCCCTGTCTGCTACCTTCTGGTGTCTGATGCCCTGTCTAGAGTCTAGACAGTTTGTAATGGAAATATCTTGTGCATTTTAAATTAACTTGTGGTACACCAATTTTGAAATGTCTATTGATAAGATCCGGAAGAGATGGATTGGATGCCAACACAATAACAATAAAGATACCCAATACAATGCATGACAAAAATTAGACACATACGATGCTAACATAGCCTCTCAACAACTGTGATCTGTGCTGCAGATAAAAAAAAGTTATGCCAAAGCCTCAAAGGCTATGAAGTTATTTCCAAAACAAAACCTTGGTCCCAGACCTGCCGTTATCCAGAATTGAAAGGTTAAAACTGCTGCACAGCAAAGGTTTTCTCTCCATTCTCCTCCTGCTTTTCCTCTTGTGTCGTCAGTCTGTCTGTAATAATAACGTCAAATCCAGGAGAAGATGGGAAAATGACTTAAAGTGGAACATTTTTGACTAATGGCTGATTAATTTGTCCAACATAAAGTTGATCATGACCTACCTTTGGGGCAGAAAGAAACTACTTATTTTGCTCACTTAAGACCTGCTATGATTTTTAATTACCTAGAGGAGAGAGAGTTTTATTGAGCTACAAGATGCCTCGGTGTCTCCTGTCCTCTCTAATTGCTAGCTCTTCTCCTGAGGGGAGGTGGTTGGGAATGCAATTGTGGCGAGATCGATAGAGCTTCAACCGAGGACGCCCACAATAACGATTCACATTATATGCAGATAGATTCCTTATTCTGGGTTGTTTTTGTATGATAAAGGTTTATGGGGGTATGTGCTCGCATTTAGAGAACAATGTCATAGAGTTGAAAGTATAGGGCAAGGTATTATGATGTGGACAGACTGAATCCTCAGCCAATAGGAAAGCAACAGGACAGATAGTTTAACTGATCATTTGGATATCATTTGTTTTCTTTCAAAAACAGCCTGCCAGGAGTGCCAGATTGGCAGACATATCTTGCACTTTTGGGACTATTTCATTGGTTCCATTGCACCAGTAATCTCAATCAAGTGCAGTTAAGGTATAGGAGTCCAATCAGTCATTTCCCTGATATAACGTAGGGCAGAACAGTTTTTCTGAGTGACTAGAGGTAAAGTTATAGACGTTTATGAAAATGTAGGCTTTGCTTTCAATTAAATAAATTGCTGTCCATTGAGAGACTCCTGTCACTTCACAATAGCAGGTACCTGGGTGTCCGTCTCGAAGATGTCCAAAGGCTATAATAGCTACATCGTGGCGTCTGAGCACTCCTTGAGTCCTGCATATACAGTATACAGAATTTGTAAGAATTTGTTCTTTAACTGACTTGCCTGGTTAAATAAAGGTAAAAAAAAAAAAAAAAATACTGTATCTGTTCATTTAATTGTACCTTTATTTAACCAGGCAAGTCAGTTAAGAACAAATTCTTATTTTCAATGACGGCCTGGGAACAGTGGGTTAACTGCCTGTTCAGGGGGCAGAACGACAGATTTGTAACTTGTCAGCTCGGGGGTTTGAACTCGCAACCTTCTGGTTACTAGTCCAACGCTCTAACCACTTGGCTACCCTGCCTAGTGGTGCATTCCAATGGCATTCCAATGCATTCCAATGGCCAGTGAGAGAGGTGTATGGTTCAGTTTGAGTTTGTCCAACCCTATCCACGTGGCTGTCTCAGAGGCAGAAGCCAGCTTACCATTGACATTTGCTGCTCAGACCCATGCATCATCACCCTTGTGGTCACCTGTCAGGCCACAGACACACACACACACACACACACATTCTCTCTCTCTCACTCTCTCCCGCTTTGTTTCTCTGCCCCTCTCTTTCCTCCACTCTCTGTCAGTCTATCTGCTCCCCTGTTAAATATGTGACAGGCCAAACTGTCTCTCACCCTGGCAACAGCTAGTGCTCATCAGAGCAAGAGAAGTTCTAAGGAATGTAGTTATGACTTTAAAAAAAAAAGAAGCTTTCTCTACTCTGTCCTTAATGACCATGGTTCTAAGTGCACCAGAAGGCTCTGAACAGAACTGCTGAGGCCTCCCCTCTCTCTGACTGTTCTCGGCACAAAGGCAGTCTTGTGGAGTAGTTACAACAGGGACATTGGCTTAACTAGTACCATCTACAGCTCAGCATTCTCTTTTTCTGCTCCTCAGAATACTAAGTCATTAGGATTGTTTGTTTGAGAGGCACACTACCAAACAGCAATGTAACGCAGCCCCATGTACTGTAGCACAGGTTGCTATGGTTATGGTGGTCAGTTGGTCAGTGTAAAAGGGAAATAAATGATGCAGTGTAATACCGGCAGCCTTACAGCAGTGCAGCAAGCTGTTGCTCACCTAGGCTCCAAGTCTTGTCAGACAGACAGACGTTTCAAGTACAAAATTATACAGACATGATCAAGGTGCCTAATTGACATTAGTACAGAGTGTTCAACGAATAAAGATCGGAATGTTTTAAAAAAGAGGGCATTAAACAATGTTAACCTCATATTCAGTATCTTCAGCATACCATTGTCTACATATGTAAAAATATATATACAGTGTGGCAAAAATGTATTTAGTCAGCCACCAATTGTGCAAGTTCTCCCACTTAAAAAGATGAGAGGCCTGTAATTTTCATCATAGGTACACTTCAACTATGACAGACAAAATGAGAAAAAGAAAATCCAGAAAATCACATTGTAGGATTTTTAATGAATTTATTTGCAAATTATGGTGGAAAATAAGTATTTGGTCAATAACAAAAGTTTCTCAATACTTTGTTCTATACCCTTTGTTGGCAATGACAGAGGTCAAACGTTTTCTGTAAGTCTTCACAAGGTTTTCACACACTGTTGCTGGTATTTTGGCCCATTCCTCCATGCAGATCTCCTCTAGAGAAGTGATGTTTTGGGGCTGTTGTTGGGCAACACGGACTTTCAACTCCCTCCAAAGATTTTCTATGGGGTTGAGATCTGGAGACTGGCTAGGCCACTCCAGGACCTTGAAATGCTTCTTACGAAGCCACTCCTTCGTTGCTCGGGAGGTATGTTTGGGATCATTGTCATGCTGAAAGACCAAGCCATGTTTCATCTTCAATGCCCTTGCTGATGGAAGGAGGTTTTCACTCAAAATCTCACGATACATGGCCCCATTCATTCTTTCCTTTACACGGATCAGTCGTCCTGGTTCCTTTGCAGAAAAACAGCCCCAAAGCATGATATTTCCACCCCCATGCTTCACAGTAGGTATGGTGTTATTTGGATGCAACTCAGCATTCTTTGTCCTCCAAAAAGTGTCCTTACCAAAAAGTTATATTTTGGTTTCATCTGACATTCTCCCAATCTTCTTCTGGATCATCCAAATGCTCTCTAGCAAACTTCAGATGGGCCGGGACATGTACTGGCTTAAGCAGGGGAACACGTTGTAACGGTTTTCTTTACTTGAAGGAGAGGCGGACCAAAACGCAGCGTGGTGGTTATTCATGTTTTACTTTACATGAATAAACTAACAAAACAAGAAATGTTTAAAAAAACAGCCCTATCTGGTGCAAACACAGAGACAGGAACAATCACCCACAAAACCCAACACCAAACAGGCTACCTAAATATGGTTCCCAATCAGAGACAATGACTAACACCTGCCTCTGATTGAGAACCATATCAGGCCAAACATAGAAATAGACAAACTAGACATGTAACATAGAATGCCCACTCAGATCACACCCTGACCAAACAAAACATAGAAACATACAAAGTAAACTATGGTCAGGGTGTGACACACGTCTGGCACTGCAGGATTTGAGTCCCTGGCGGCATAGTGTGTTACTGATGGTAGGCTTTGTTACTTTGGTCCCAGCTCTCTGCAGGTCATTCACTAGGTCCCCCCGTGTGGTTCTGGGATTTTTGCTCACCGTTCTTGTGATCATTTTGACTCCACGGGGTGAGATCTTGCGTGGAGCCCCAGATTGAGGGAGATTATCAGTTGTCTTGTATGTCTTCCATTTCCTAATAATTGCTCCCACAGTTGATTTCTTCAAACCTAGCTGCTTACCTATTGCAGAATCTGTCTTCCCAGCCTGGTGCAGGTCTACAATTTTGTTTCTGGTGTCCTTTGACAGCTCTTTGGTCTTGGCCATAGTGGAGTTTGGAGTGTGACTGTTTGAGGTTGTGGACAGGTGTCTTTTATACTGATAACAAGTTCAAGCAGGTGCCATTAATACAGGTAACAAGTGGAGGACAGAGGAGCCTCTTAAAGAAGCAGTTACAGGTCCGTGAGAGCAAGAAATCTTGCTTGTTTGTAGGTGACCATATACTTATTTTCCACCATAATTTGCAAATAAATTCATTAAAAATCCTACAATGTGATTTTCTGGATTTTTTTCCCTCATTTTGTCTGTCATAGTTGAAGTGTACCTATGATGAAAATTACAGGCCTCTCTCATTTTTTTAAGTGACAGAACTTGCACAATTGGTGGCTGACTAAATACTTTTTTGCCCCAATGTATATATTAAAAAATAAGGCGATTCTCTACCTTCTGCAGTCAAAAAGGTCTAAGATTGTTTCAAGAAAAGTCTACCACAAAGTTTGATAAATCAGATGACATCATAGTTTAGATATATTGATATGGTTCTACTATATATAGCACAAGCAGGTTCTAACTACACAGTGGAGGTCATAGTATGACACACGTATCCACAAGCAATGGAAAATATCCTATTGGCCTAAGGCCATTGAGACTAAAGGTTAGGGTCCACTATAATCCATCTCTGTAAAATTTGGAGGTTGGGGAAAATATTCTCCAGGTGCCATTTTGATTTCACCTTCAGCTGTCATGTAGCTAGAGCTATGATTTATGTCAGAGCCGAAGCTACATAAGATGTAATGTCAAAGAAAGGAAACCAAAGCATGAGGGATAGGTGATGCACGTAATGTGTTATTCAAAAAAATGTATTGATAAAAACATGTCCTGCACATAAAAAACAACAACAAGGAATTTCAATTGTGACACGTTACAGACGTTAAAATGGTGTGTCTGTGTTGACAGCGTAAATACAGAGTAAATGCATTACTGCCCACGAGATAGCAGTGCAATGGTTTTACTGCATGTTTACAATGACAGGATAAACAACTGATACCTGAGATGTATGGAGAATAGGGATTCTGTAATGCATATTTAATCCCCCTGTTTAATCCAATCCTTTCACCTTCTACGCTATTAAACGCTTACTTGGTAATAAGCAATTGGGTTATATCTGAGCAAAAAGTTGTTGAATGTGCCTCATACCTTTTGTCTGTTATGTGGCGTTCATCTTAAACGCATGGTAGAGGACAGGTCAATACAGCTGTGGCAGTGGAAACAAAGATCCAATCCACTTACTCACAGATCATACAGCGCCTATGGTCGTAACACTGTTGTGTTTGATGGGGGGGGGGTTTAAATGATAACTTTTATGGACACATAACATTGTAGCCAAACGCACAAAAAAATAGCCATTAGGAGGCAATAAATGTGGACAGAGCAAAGCCAGAATGGCAACAACAAAAAAGTGCAATAAGCCAAAACATAATAATCAAAGATTGTTTCTAATGCCAGTCAAAGCAAATTCACTTTAGTCTTCGCAAACAAAGTTTGCAACTCTGGTGTTGGGAGATGAGAAAATTAAGGAAAGCCACAATATCCATCTGCTCCACATCAAACCACCGACGTATCTACAAATAACCATGGCTGCTCCTCCGCAATAAGGATAAATCCATACAGCTATATCGTCTCTAATATAATTGCTCTGTTCCAATCTATAAATACTGTAGCTAATGCCTTGAGGTGTTTTAAAGAAAAGCAGTGAACAGGACTAGTTACCGTAACATCAATCACAGTTCTATTTTAAACATGACAGTGTTAATTCTAAGATTTTGTGACAAGTTGGGTATGTAACCTGGGTATTACCTGGGTATTACCTGCAACTGACAACTGCATTAGCCCACAGAGCTAAAGCCTAGGCATTAGCTATCACAGTTAACAAGTTTTCAGGTCATGGACATGGTTATTCATCACATCACATGAGCGTAGTTGATCAAACCACAGCAATGATTCAGATTTGAAATATGGCATGGCCGTTTGGGACAATATCAATTGTTAGCCTGCAGTGTAAGCAATTGAAATCAATTCATCGAAAATAACATCATATGTTTGCAAATAAGTAATAAGCCATGCATAATGGATATCTCATGGCATATTATTACATCATTGTCACGTTCGTAATAAGGACGGGACCAAGGTGCAGCGTGTGTTGAGTTCCACATCTTTATTTGCAGTGAAACTTCTCAAAAAAACAGTAAAAAAGAAACGAAATGTAACCTCAGTGGTGCAACAAGCACAAACACAAATACAATATCCCACAAACACAGGTGGGAAAAACAGCTACCTAAATATGATCCCCAATTAGAGACAACGATTACCAGCTGCCTCTAATTGGGAACCTTACAAAGAACCAACATAGAAATATAACACCCCCTAGTCAAACCCTGACCTACTACACCATAGAGAACCAAGGGTTCTCTGTGGTCAGGGCGTGACAATGATACAACTCAATTGCAACTCACTAACCTTCCCAACAACACACGGAGGACCTGCGAGGACCTGCTTACATAATGCATTGTTATTATCAAGACACAAGGCGAGACCCAAATGCAGACACAGGAGGCAGATGGTTCGAGTCTTACTATGTTTATTAATCCAAAGGGGTAGGCAAGAGAATGGTCGTGGACAGGCAAAAAGGTCAAAACCAGATCAGAGTCCAGGAGGTACAGAGTGGCAGACAGGCTCATGGTCAAGGCAGGCAGAATGGTCAGGCAGACGGATACAAAGTCCAGAAACAGGCAAGGGTCAAAAACCAGGAGGACTAGAAAAAGGAGAATGCAAAAAGCAGGAGAACGGGAAAACCGCTGGTTGACTTGGAAACATACAAGACAAACTTGCACAGAGAGACAGGAAACACAGGGATAAACACACTGGGGATAACAAGCGACACCTGGAGGGGGTGGAGACAATAACGAGGACAGGTGAAACTGATCAGGGTGTGACAGTTATATCAGTGAGTAAACATTATCGGGATCAAACCATCATCCCAGCTGAGAGGTACCTAACACACTTCAGTTCACAGGGTGCCCAAAATCCTGGCAATAATGTAGCACTCTATTACACTGTAATTGTGTCAGAGGCTGAGTCTCTCTCCCACTCACTGTCTTTCAGTATCATCACCACCAGTATGACGGTTTAGTGCAACAGATGGTTCTTCCTGCACATTATTTCCTACATCTCACTCCTGCCATTTTGAGAAAGCACAATCAACAGCAGTAGACAGGTTGCATTGTTAGGCCTGGTGGCAAGTGCGAGCCTGGAAATACACACTGAATTCAGCTTCATGTTAGAGTGACCGGTCAGGATTTGAAGACTAGGAGAGCCCTGGCTATAGTCACAATGCTGTAACTGGCATCAAGACCTGTAGAGGGGCGATGCTATGTTCTTCCTTCTACACAACAGGATAGGACACACCTCATACTGCAAGCAAGAAATATGAACTAATAGACTGTTGTGGGGAGTGCTTTCTGTGGTCAGAGTTCTGTGCTGCCGTCTGAGAGCCCAAGAGTGGCTTAACTATGCTATGATCCATCTTCTGCAAAACCAGGACACGGCTCACATTGAAAGCAGGAAATATGAGCTTATAGACCGTATCCTACCCCACACTTTCGCTCCCTTCTCCAGCTCCTGACAAGTCTCATTTGACCTGATTAAGAGTGGGATAACACTGTCATTCCCCTTTCGGCTAATGCATAGCCCTGACCAGCAACTTGGTCCCAGAGTATCCATGACTGTATGCTTTTTCATTACTACTCACAAATCAATAACCGTGGTTGAATTGCCAGAATTGATTTTCCCATTGGTTCTGCAGGTCGAGCCCAACCAAGTGATTCATAGACAGTCTTTTCATAATCAGATTTTAATTAGCAATTATGTGCAGGTCGCAAACGGTGACACAATGACTAATGCAAGGGGGGCATCCAGGTAGCTTTAAGTGATAGAGAATGCAGACATGGGTTGTTACTTCATACATCATAGTAATCTGCACTCATCTCTACTAAAAAGGACCCAATTCATCACCAGAACTGTAGATGATCATCCTTCTGTGCATATGGAAAGACAAAACACAGTCTATATGTCCGCCATATGTCCGACCCAAACTGCTACAGACCTATATCTATCCTACCCTGCCTTTTGTAAGGTCTTCGAAAGCCAAGTCAACAAACAGATTACCGACCATTTCGAGTCCCACTGCACCTTCTTCGCTAAGCAATCTGGTTTCAGAGCTGGTCATGGGTGCACCTCAGCCACGCTCAAGGTCCTAAACGATATCTTAACGGCCATCGATAAGAAACAGTACTGTGCAGCCGTATTCATTGACCTGGCCAAGGCTTTCGACTCTGTCAACCACCACATCCTCATCGGCACACTCGATAGCCTTGGTTTCTCAAATGAATGCCTCGCCTGGTTCACCAACTACTTCTCTGATTAGAGTTCAGTGTGTCAAATCGGAGGGCCTGTTGTCCGGGCCTCTGGCAGTCTCTATGGGGGTGCCACAGGGTTCAATTCTTGGGCCGACTTTCTTCTCTGTATACATCAATGATGTCGCTCTTGCTGCTGGTGAGTCTCTGATCCCACCTCTACGCAGATGACACCATTCTGTATACTTCTGGCCCTTCTTTGGACACTGTGTTAACAACCCTCCAGACCTGCTTCAATGCCATACAACTCTCCTTCCGTGGCCTCCAACTGCTCTTAAATACAAGTAAAACTAAATGCATGCTTTTCAACCGATCGCTGCCTGCACCTGCCTGCCCATCCATCATCACTACTCTGCACAGTTCTGACTTAGAATATGTGGACAACTACAAATACCTAGGTGTCTGGTTAGACTGTAAACTCTCCTTCCAGACTCACATCAAACATTTACAATCCAAAATTAAATCTAGAATTGGCTTCCTATTTCGCAACAAAGCATCCTTCACTCATGCTGCCAAACATACCCTCGTAAAACTGACCATCCTACCGATCCTCAACTTCGGCAATGTCATTTACAAAATAGCCTCCAATACCCTACTCAATAAATTGGATGCAGTCTATCACAGTGCCATCCGTTTTGTCACCAAAGCCCCATATATTACCCACCACTGCAACCTGTACGCTCTCGTTTCAAACTCGTCGCCAAACCCACTGGCTCCACGTCATCTACAAGACCTTGTTAGGTAAAGTCCGCCCTTATCTCAGCTCGCTGGTCACCATAGCAGCACCCACCTGTAGCACGCGCTCCAGCAGGTATATCTCTCTGGTCACCCCCAAAACCAATTCCTCTTTGGCCGCCTCTCCTTCCAGTTCTCTGCTGCCAATGACTGGAATGAACTACAAAAATCTCTGAAACTGGAAACACTTATCTCCCTCACTAGCTTTAAGCACCAGCTGTCAGAGCAGCTCACAGATTACTGCACCTGTACATAGCCCATCTATAATTTAGGCCAAACAACTACCTCTTCCCCTACTGTATTTATTTTGCTCCTTTGCACCCCATTATTTGTATTTCTACTTTGCACATTCTTCCACTGCAAATCTACCATTCCAGTGTTTTACTTGCTATATTGTATTTACTTCGCCACCATGGCCTTTTTTTGCCTTTACCTCCCTTATCTCACCTCATTTGCTCACATTGTATATAGACTTATTTTTCTATTGTATTATTGACTGTATGTTTGTTTTACTCCGTGTGTAACTGTGTTGTTGTATGTGTCGAACTGCTTTGCTTTATCTTGGCCAGGTCGCAATTGTAAATGAGAACTTGTTCTCAACTTGCCTAGCTGGTTAAATAAAGTAGAAATAAAAAATAAATAAATAAATATGCACTAGACTTCAATCAATAACGTTGTGTTTTTTTAGTTTTTTTTAGATAAGCATTATTGCTGTTCAATATCAATGTGCTATTGGGAATCTCACAATTATGTGCTTGCAATTTGATTAGTTATGATTCATATCCCTCTTGCACTATGCATTCCATATTGAAATATGACAAGTTGATTCAAATTAAATGGAAACAAATGAAACGGCACTTTTGTGTATAGAAGGAATCTGTAGAAAAACGAATGGCTTGCATTACCTAATGGCACTTTCTCTTTAAGAGAAAACCAATCACAATTTCCGTCACACCCTCACATCATTAATACATACTATTTTTGGCAAGTAGCATTTTAATTTTTGATTGTTCTTTGAGGATGCACGAGGAAACATGGAGACAACCAAGACTAAAGTGGAGGATGGACCCCTGAGGTTATATCCAATGTTCAGCCGAAATATTTTCAAGAACGCCTCAGCATGCAACAAAATGTTATGTAGGAATCCTTGAAACTGTCAAATTACTTCAAAAGTATGCTAAAATAACCACTTTTTTTCTAGAAATGCTTCCCGCGTATAGATGGAAAATGTTACGCTGGGTGGTGCGAGGATTTTGAAGTGGTAGCCTTTGCAAGTTACTGCTTGCTAAACATGTTTATAAGATTTCCCCATTGGGATGAATAGTGAATAGGTTTGGAGTAAAAGAAAAATGCCCGTCCAGACAGAATCAGATCAATACATCACAAATGAGAGAGTAGCTAGGGAAGGCTCACTGTTACATTATGCTCTGAATTATCATACTGGAGGGGGTGCAGTTTGAGCATGGAAAGTAGACATAAATAACACTTCAATAGGCTGAAGTTAAAAGGCATTTGTAGTATTCGTGGTGGTTGTGTACATCAGAAAAGCTGGATGTTTTCAAGGTCGATTAGTTATGACACAGGAGGCTACTGAGGGGAGGACGGCTCATAATAATGGCTGGAATGGAGTCAATGGAATAGTATCAAGCGCATGGAAATCATGTGTTTGATGAGATTGATTACCATTCCATTTATTCTGTTCTAGCCATTACTATGAGCCTGTCCTCCCCAATTCAGCTGCCACCAATCTCATGTGACGATGATACTGTATATAGTATAGATTTATGTACAACTTGAATGAAAGCAAGCGTTTTCTTCGCCCTTATCATGACTCCAATACATTCCCCGTCCCTTTTGATTCGCTGAGGGGATTATTCAAGTGGGAAACACTATCGAGAAACAAATTGATCCTTGCTTGGAATACGGTTTTAGAAACCTTAACACTCAACTTAATTATCATCCAAAAATAACTTTCGAAATACAAAAGAGTCACTTACCTTTTGCAGTTTTACAGATTTCCACTGAGGCTTTTTGAGTAATACAGCAACACCATGTGTAGCACCTAGTCCCATGAGCTCAGGAAGTGTTGTTGTCATTCAGGTAAATGTGCAACGCAAAATACCGCCGTGGGATTCTATTAAAAACGGCACACAATAAGTTTATCTTTTGTATATGTAAAATTATTTCTCTGTGATATGAAAGTCTAAGATGGCCACCACCCATTTACCGTGCTGTTTGGTAGTTCAGCTGTTTATAGTTGAGGTGATGTTCAGTACACACAACTGATAAAAAAGTCCATCAAAGGGACTTGAGTCCAACACATAGAGATAGATAGAGGACTCAAAAAGTCCCAAAAAAGCCCGTTTTATCATCTGCATTGAGGACCTTCCCCATGTTGAAGTAGTTGCCTGGGTGGAACTTATTTTAGGGTTAAGGAGAGATCACATAAATCCCTCCAGTTCATCAGGAGGGATCAGCCAATGAATTGTTCTCGTGAGCAAACATTTCATAACTGCAAGTGTCAGTAAATCACCAACAATTGTTTTTTATACCTGTTCAAACAACACAATCCAGGTGGCAGTATGTACCCTTTTAGTTAATTTACCAACTCATAGAAGTAGTAGAAAAATCAAATTGCTCTCACAAACGCCATAATGGGACAGATATGATGTTGCGTTGGTCCCCCTCAGATTTGTGCTGTTTGAAAATATATATCACATATACATTTGTTGTTGTTCCTCTGCAATACTAGCAATTTTAGGAAGTTGGCTTTAGCTAGCCCAGATAGGTTCCCAATCTCCCAACCTCAACTAGTCACTGAGAAGCCATTTCAGGCAATCAATCAAGTTAGAGTGGCTAGCTTGTCTAACTATCTTAGCTGGCATGCCTGCTGGCAGGGTTGGCAGAGTTTAGAAAAGCAAGCGTTTACTAACTGTACTGAATAAGTCTCACATTCCTTTCAATCTTTACCCAGATTTTAGCAGAGATACAGAGAAGCATGGTTTATTTTCTTTAAAAATATAACCACCAGTCAGGAGGACACAGACAGCTCAATATATATGCTTATGCAACGAAGATGCAGGGAGTTTATTAACAAGGAACATGAAGATATGCAAAACAATATAAGCGTACTGGACATGAAAACAAAACCAATACTGCTTGAAGGAGAATCCAATCAAATAAAAATCATGCTTACAAGCCCTTAACCAACAATGCAGTTCAAGAAATAGAGTTAAGAAAATATTTACTAAATAAACTAAAGTTTAAAAAAGTAACAAGAAAATGACAAAACAATAATGAGGCTATATACAGGGTGGCAATAGTACAGAGTCAATGTTCGGGGGCACAGGTTAGTTGAGGTAATCTGTAAAGTGACTATGCATAGATAATAAACAGTGAGTAGCAGCAGTGTAAAAATGGGGGGTCAATGTAAATAGCCTGGGTGTCCACTTGTTAAATTGTTCAGCAATCTTATGGCTACGCACTACCCTCTGCAGCAGCTTACGGTCAGATGCGGAGCAGTTGCCTTACCAGGCGGTGATGCAACTGGTCAGGATGTTCTCAATGGTACAGCTGTAGAACTTTTTGAGGATCTGGGGACCATTGCCAAATCTTTTCAGTCTCTTGAGGGGGGGAAAAGGTGTTGTGATGCCCTCTTCACAACTGTCTTGGTGTGTTTGGACCATGATCGATTGTTGGTGATGTGGACACCAAGGAACTTGAAACTCTCGACACGCTCCACTTCGATGTTTATGGGGGCCTGTTCTGCCCTCCATTTCCCATTTCCAATCAGCTCCTTTGTCTTGCTCACATTGAGAGAGAGGTTGCTGTCCTGGCACCAGACTGCCAGGTCTCTGCCCTCCTCCCTGTATGTTGTCTCATCGTTGTCAGTGATCAGGCCTACTACTGTTGTGTTGTCAGCAAACTTAATGATGGTGTTGGATTCGTGCTTGTCCACACAGTTGTGGGTGAACAGGGATTACAGGAGGGGACTAAGTACGCACCCCTGAGGGGGCGCCAGTTTTGAGGATCAGAGTGGCAGATGTGTTGTTGCCTACCCTACCTACCACCTGGGGGCGGCCCATCAGGAAGTCCAGGATCCAGTTGCAGAGGGAAGTGTTTAGTCCCAGAGTCCTTAGCTTAGTGACAGTCTTTGAGGGCACTATGGTGTTAAACTCTGAGCTGTAGTCAACAAACAGCATTCTCAAATAGGTGTTCCTGTTGTCCAGGTTGGAAAGGGCAGTGTGGAGTGCGATTGAGATTGCGTCATCTGTGGATCTGTTGGGGCGGTAGTGTGTCTCGGGTTTCCGGCATGACGGTGTTGATGTGAGCCATGACCAGCCTTTCACAGCACGTCATGGCTACCGAGTGCTACGGGGCGGTAATCATTTAGGCAGGTTACCTTCGCTTTCTTGGGCACAGGGACTATGGTGGTCTGTTTGAAACACGTAGGTATTAGAAACACGGTCAGGGAGAGGTTTTAAAGTGTCAGTGAAGACACTTGCCAGTTGGTCCGCGCATGCTTTGAGTACACGTCCTAGTATTCCGTATCAAAGGTAATGATGAAGTCCAGTAGTGCATAATGATGGGGAGCAGGTGTACATAATGTGGTTTGCCAGGTTAGGAGAACGGCAATGTTGAGAAAAATAATCATAGAATGAAGTATAATGATTGCAGGAAAAAACTGTGCAGCCAGGTGTTTGAAAAATGCTAAATTCTTCAGTTTACTGTCATGGGGCCTAGCCTCTGTGATTTTTGGGGTGTGGTGACCATATTACCGCCACAACAGCAGTCATGAGTCATGGCCGCAGTCAAATTCCATGTTACCTTTGAGTCACAGTAAAATCACTCTGGACATGCGTTGGAAGTACTCTGCGCTCAATTGTCCCTCCAACCACTCTGATGTCAATGCAAATGCTATCGAAAATCCCATCAAGCACTTATCATCAAAACAGTATAATGATTTTAAAGCTCAACTCACTGTAATGATAAGTTTCAACAACAGGTTGACATTGAGTGGAAAACATGGTAATTGTGGATGCTGTTTCAAAGCCAAACACAACGGAATGGACAGCACCTTCTAAGGTGATGATTCATTCAAAACACCCATACCCGTATTAGAGCTTATGCATAAGCATAGGCCCTATATATGAGCCCAAGCACGATAATAATTTGCATTTTTTTAATAATGATTGCGCTGTTATACAATACCTAGCCTAATAGCCTACCACTTATTGCACATTGCAGAATTATTTTTTTTACTACATAGTTTTAAGATGTCTTTCGCACATAATTGGTCTAGCCTGTACTCTAACATGAAACAAATTCTACTAATTACCTTTGAGTGTGGACTGTAATATTATGTATACTGGATGGACTGATTACCTTACGCCACACTCCAAACTTTCGATCCACGAGTCTGGCAGAGAATATGTAAGCCTTGGAGATGCTGTTGGTTCATTGATTGGCAGGGTGGCTTACAGAGTTAGTGCATTTGCATTTGTATTTTTTTTAAATAATGAATAGGTTGACACTACCTTTAGCTACAGAAACTCTCACCACCATGTGTTACCATCTCCGCGTCTCTCTCCTTCATTCCTTTCTCGAGTTTGTAGAGAGAGGGGATGTCAACAGTTCAATGAAATACGTTTCGTTGTGATAAGGGTAGGATCAACATGTACAGAATTGTTACCTGGAGGAAAATGGAGAGGGTCATGCTTTTTCAATTTCAGTCAAGGGGGGGTTTAGTATTATTTTATTTTTTTATCTAGTCCAGAGGAGGGTCATGTAATTTGTCATTTATGAGCTGTCAATATTTCACAGTGTTTTAGAATGAGTTGCTTATAGTGTATATTGGCCTATATATTATATATTGACGTGCCAAATGCCGACCCTCATCTCTGATTCTCCGCTGGGCGCGCAATATTAATTGTGCCTACAGGCTATTTAGTGTGGTCTCAATCAAATGATCCACAGCCTATATGCTATGAAGTGCATTCTCAGAGAAGCACAGAGCAAAGTTATATTTCTAATATAGATGCTGGGATGGTGTAAATAAAACATGGCTGCATTACACACTGAAATGGATATTCCAATGCTAAGCCTGCTCTGCTTTTGCTGATCCCAAATTGTGTGTGCTGCTTAACCAATGGCTGCTGTGTAGGGCTACGGTGGCACTCCAGGAGGAAAGTCTTAGGTTTCTTCAGATTTCTGTGGTGGGTTGATCAGGCCTAGTCCAAAAAATATGGCGCGCAGACTAGCCTGCAGACTATACTCAGTTTGAGAAGGAGAGCACGAAGATGAGAAGGATGAACGGTGTTCAACTTTGATAGCTTGCTACTACTATAATTGATTTGATTAAAAACAATATGTTTCTTGCACATTATGTATTCATCCAAGTTTTTTTTTAACCTCACAATAAGCCATATTCGACCAACTTACATTGTGATGCTGAAACTTGGAGTAGCATGGAAATGGACAGCTCAAGGTGCTGAAAGTCGGCAAATTAATTTAAACAGGCTTAATTTTAATTAGACTTGAATTACTAACAACAAAAGGGCTTTGTTTTGGAGCATGACCCTGTTGCACATGGGGATATCATTGTTTTGTTCCTTTGACATTCAGAGGTTACTTTGCTTGGGAAGTATCTAACTCTGTCACTATCAATTGATTAAGCTATTCACTTTCTGTACAATAGAAGATACTTAAACCGAGACAGCTTTTAGGGAAACACTTGTGACCTTCTTTCGTTGGGTCAAGCCAAGGAAGAAAAGTAGCCAGCAGTTAATTAAAGCTTACATTTTTCTGTGTTGGTCGGCTTACTCTGTCTGGGGTGGAAAAGTAGGACTAACTTTTATGAAAGTACCATGCTCAGATTCCTAATGATGTGAATTATTTGCAAACAGGGACAGTTTCTTTTCAAACAAGACACACTGATTTGGCATTGGAGAAATATGATAAGATGAACATATAGGCATATCTCTCTATCCATTCTTAGCCTGTAATTTCTGTTATTTGTCTGGTATTAAAGAAAGATCCCGATAATATGTTCAATAGCATGAAATGTTTATAAAAGGCAAAACAATTCTCAGACTTGCAAATACAATACATTCCTGCAATGCTTTTTCTATAAATGTATCTCTGTAGTGCACGGTGGTCTGCGAACCCACAACCTTCTGGCTCCCAGCCCAATATTTGTTTCTCAGCTGCTAATATTAAGCACCGCTATATTGCCGGAGTAGTCTATCCAGCGTGATTGAAAAACTAACTGCGGGAAAGCGCCCTCCATTAGCTACTCGAGTGCCTATGGATTACATTCATTTTTTCCACCCTGCCTCTGTTCCTGCCCATTTGACAATGGGCCATTCTAAATCGAAACAACTTTCATATTACTAAAGATTAAACTGAGAATAGTCCGATTGGGTGGAAATATGATCACTTGATGAGAGTACAGCGTGTGCAGCCTGAGGCAAGGAACAGAGCACAAGCTTCTTTTTTTGGCAACTTTCTCAAATCAATAGCCTATAGTTGCATCATGCAGCCCATATATGTTTTGATTTCTAAAACATTCTAAGGTTTGTATCATTCACAACTAAAGTTGCCAAATAACTCTATAGGACCTGTTTCAAATGATCACTGAAATGCTCAACATAGCCACTTCATATGCGCACTTAATGGGAAAAAATATTATTTCTATTTTATTGGGCTCGGTTCGATTGTATTCTTGTTACTATCAAATGAATTAATATAAAAACTATGGTATTGGATTTATAAGCATATGTTGTCTGCTAGCCTAATAACATACCATAAGCCAAATCAAATTTTACTAGGCAAGTCAGTTGTGAACAAATTCTTATTTTCAATGACAGCCTAGGAACAGTGGGTTAACTGCCTGTTCAGGAGCAGAATGACAGTTTTGTACCTTGTCAGCTTGGGGGTTTGAACTTGCAACCTTCTGGTGACAAGTCCAATGTTCTAACCACTAGGCTACCCTGCCGCCCCAATATTCTGTTCCTCTGAAATACATTTTCTTTATATCACAATGTTTCCTAAAACCTGCCTAAAATAAATAATGGATTTATTTTGATGGTGTGTATTAAATAGATTTTATTAGACTTTTTTAAACGTAAATGTTCCGAAGGCATCATATGCGGCTTGAATGTGTGGCGGCCTGGAGATGCTAAACATGTTTATGTTAATTCACGGTCAATTACCATGAGACCAGTGCTCATTTGCATGACAATAACCGGCTAACAAAATGCCATGACCGCCACAGCCCTGCATCCGGTCTCCATATGTAGGAGCAAACCAAACAACCATCTCTCTAATCTCAACTTGGCATCCTGATGTCCTAAGCCAAAAAAAAGTGTGAAGGCTGGCCACACTCTTCCTTTGATCAACTCCAAGCAGTCAATGGCCTCGGATTAGCCTTGAGAGTATACTGCCATCTGGGGGTGTGGAGTGTGATCGTGATGTCTAAATTAAATGCAACATAAAGTCTGATACTATGTCAATAATCAACTTTCTAGAAACCCGATATGCTTTCACACCATGCTATCTTCACATTGACCATTTACAAATAAGCATAGGGTGGCCTTAAAGTAAACAACATTTCTTATGAGTCAGAAATAGTGAGGATGTACTGAGGTTTCTTTTCATCCTACATTTCTCAGGTGTGAAAGCACAGGTGAGATTTATGTGGAGCAAAACGTTAAAAAAATCTGCAAGGTTCCATGAACGTTTTTCTTGGTGACAACCTCTGTGGTATGTGCTGGGGCCCCGAGGGGACTTCAGAATCTGCTGGAGGCAGCAATGTATTGCCTCTCTGAAAAGCACCTTGGGGATCATCTGTTCACATTCCCCAGGTTGCTATGGCACATGCTTTATTAACTCCAAAGTACAAGCGCTACATCCACTGTTCTGGCTCTGTGCTCTCCGACACCATGTGGCAGTTATTTCTTTTGTTCCATTGTTAAACCTTTATACGGTATGTATAAAAAAAATAACTATTGTGATAATGTCCTCTAACAAAGAATAAGAAACATGTTGAGTAGTGTGATTTTATTTGGCTCTTTGAATAGACTGGGTAATTATGTCCTTAATTGCCTTTTTGTGTAAATACAGTATGTTAAGACATTGAAGTAAAATGTGGGTCTTAAAGTCCTTTACTGTGACTGAATGAAATATTGACAGCCTGTGCATCCATCCATCCATCCACATGTTCACCACGACACCCTGGTGAGTTTAAACGTTGCTTGGCAGCGAGTGACACAGATACAGCGTGTAGGTCATGTGTCTCTCACCCCCCCTTCCGGAACCTTCGGATAGCGGCGCTGCCTTGCCGAATGGCAAAGCACCGGGCCTAGTGCTCGGCGTCGGACATGCCAGGTCGCCGCTGTGCCAATCTGTCCCGACCAAGCTGCAACCTGACGAGGAGTGCCATCAATCAGACACCTGGCATGGTGGTGTGTGTATGTGTCTGCCCTCGTCTCACACCACCCCAGTGTAATGCTGGGAAACACAAGGACACACGCTTTGTTGTTAAAACACTACAGCTGTCAGTCCTCGTAGTTCTGTTGTCTAGAGAACACAGGTAGTTGTGTCATGTGGTTTGCATATTTGAAAGGTGGCATACAGTTGACTGTGCCACATACCACAATGCATCTGGGTGGTTATCAGGAAAGGCTTCCATTGTTTTCTTTTTAGAGGGGTAACATCAGTCTAATTTAATGATTACGATACACTTTACTGACTTATGCAGTGTGGTGCCTTGTTAATGTACAATTGTACAGATATATGTAAAGATCTACTTCCTTTTCTTACATTTAAAAGCTAACATCGCAATATGTACATAATGTACAGTACATAATGGATAATAGATAATATCCATTACATGACATTTACAATATCTATCTATCTTTACAGTACACAACCGGTCAAAAGTTCGAGAACACCTACTCATCCAAGCGTTTTTCTTTATTTTTACTATTTTCTACTTTGTAGAATAATAGTGAAGACATCAAAACTATGAAATAACACATGCAATCATGTAGTAACCAAAACAGTGTTAATTAAATAAATCAAAAATATTTTATATTTGAGATTCTTCAAATAGCCACCCTGTCCCTTGATGACAGCTTTGCACACTCTCGGCATTCTCTCAACCAGATTCACCTGGAATGTTTTTCCAACAGTCTTGAAGGAGTTCCCACATGTGCTGAGCACTTATTGGTAGTTTTTCCTTCACTCAGCGGTCCGACTCATCCCAAACCATCTCAATTTGGTTGAGGTCGGGTTATTGTGGAGGCCAGGTCATCTGATGCAGCACTCCATCACTCTTCTTCTTGGTACAATAGCCCTTACACAACCTGCAAAACAAATGATAGTCCCACTAAGCCCAAACCAGATGGGATGGCGTATCGCTGCAGAATGCTGTGGTAGCCATGCTGGTTAAGTGAGCCTTGAATTCTAAATAAATCACAGACAGTGTCACCAGCAATGCTCCCCCACACAATAACACCTCCTCCTCCATGCTTTACAGTGGGGAATATACATGCGTCTCACAAAGACATGACAGTTGGAACCAAAAATCTCCAATTTGTACTCCACAACAAAGGACTCTTCCACTGGTCTAATGTCCATTGCTCGTGTTTCTTGGCCCAAGCAAGTATCTTCTTATTATTGGTGTCCTTTAGAAGTTTGGGCTGCAATTTCTGAGGCTGGTAACTCTAATGAACTTATTCTCTGCAGAGAGCCAGTTTCTTTATAGCGCTTGAATAAACTTGAAAAATTCTTGAAATTCTCCCTATTGACTGACCTTCATGTCTGAAGGTAATGATGGAATGTTGTTTCTCTTTGCTTATTTGAGCTGTTCTCTTCATAATATGGACTAATATGGACTAATATGGATCTTTTACCAAAGAGGGCTATCTTCTGTATAACCAGGTGACTACCTGAATCTGGTTGAGAGAATGCCAAGAGTGTGCAAAGCTGTCATCAAGGCAAAGGGTGGCTATTTGAAGAATCTCAAATATAAAATGTATTTTGATTTGTTTAACACTTTGCTTTGGTGACTACATGATTCCATATGTGTTATTCCATAGTTTTGATGTCTTCACTATTATTCTACAATGTAGAAAATAGTAAAAATTAAGAAAAACCCTTGAATGAGTAGGTGTTCTAAAACTTTTGACCAGTTGACCAGTGTGTGTGTGTGTATATTTTTTTGGGGGGGGAGGGGTAAATCAGCTTTAATATTGCAGATAGATTGTGGCTTCCATCAATGTAATTGTCTGCATCGTTTCCAATCCCCCGTATGATCTATTTGTGATTACAGACAAGGCCGTATGTACATTATTGAGCAGTTTCCCTGCTGTGCTAAAACCAGGTTCTGTAGACATAAATGCTTTAGAGTTAAATCACAGGAGTGAGACCAAATTACATTGCTTGTGTTTACCAACGTTGTACTGTAAATGTAGGTCAGATATGTGTACGATTCACTCTCAACTTCTCCTCTCAGAGGAGCTACAGGTGCATAACAGCTCTGCCCCAGTCATCAGCTACATGCTACTCTCAATTTGGCCACAGATTAAAGGAGCACTGTGATGTTATGAATGATTCATTTCAGAACCCATCATGATATGACTGGGTGTGTTCCAGTTTTACAGGCATAACAACTCAAGAGCATAAGAACGTTTTCTTACACAAAAAAATAAAAGATTCCTGAAATTCCAATATGAATCTTACAAATGTGATTTATGATGCTTTCCACTTATGATTGAACATGCAATCATGCAATGTTACATTTGAGTATGAACACAATACAGGAACCTTCAGAGTCTAGGAACAATGTATAGCTAGCCAAGAATGTGCCGTCGAATATTTTGCATTTAACCTGCATGGTCAGGCATATCATGACTTAAATGAATGTTGTATCTGCCGAGGAGATTGAGGGATTGCGCTGTGCTTGTACAGCACAAGAACAGCAAAGACACAACACCAGCTCTAGGATACGGTACAGCGAAGGCATTTTGTTTTGGACTTAATCTGGCTACGAGAAGGTTTATGGCAACATTTGACATTGCAACTGTCGTTGTCAAAAATACAGACGGTTCTAAGACCTTGTGTGGTGGTGGTGACACCGTGGTTGTGTCAAAGTGGATTTGGCTCAGGGAAGTGAACCAGCTCTATCAAACATTTAACAGTCTAGACTCCATGTTACAAACCTGTGTCAAATGCACTCACCATCCTATATGCATTGTAGTTGCTTGTCCAATTACCAAATATAACTAATTGTATTTCGACAAAAGTTCCACACATTTGCACTTTCATTAGAAAGCCTGTAATCTTGATCTCATTTTCTCTCGTTCCCTCATCCTTCCTTGGCTTGGAGATGGATTTCAACTACAGACTGTGTCGCTGGTACAGAGCAAAGGGTCTAGAGAGCCGGCATAAGCTTGAGCAGCCCTCTGCTGCTGCAGTTAAGCCAGCCAGACAGACGGATGGCTGGGTAATCTGTGCCCAATACAGTCTGCCCAGCAAAGAAGAATGCAATCCAAAACAATTAAGCCGTATTTCACCCAACTGATTTGGCTTATGAACAGTAGCGGTGCAAGGGTAAAATCACTATCACTAGGGAAGCAAAGCCAGGGAAAAAAATGCATATTACAACCTATGTGTTGGGATGATTGCGTTGTTTGCTCTGAAACATGTTGGTTCATATGCCTTGGCACTGTGATATATAGGCCTAAGGCCAAGACAATAAAACGACACAGTGACAGAATAAATTCAACCACATCCTCGTTTCAGATAGCAACATCTGCCCGGTGAAGACAACAAAACATGTAAGAAACAGTTAGATGACTTACAGCATGGTCAAGCGAGTTAATATTTTCAGATTACTAAACAACTATTGATTTCCAGCCATGGAGAGATAACGCTAGTTGCAAAGAAAACAGGCCGTGCCTCCACTACTCCAGCACAATTTCATCAAGTTGTTTTGCTGTAAATGACATTTGGCTTTGGGGTGATGTAATTGGTCTGAAGCCAAATCCAAACTGGCTTCCCTTTATACTTTATTTTGGTGCGCCAGGACCATTCACAGTTGAGCTCACTCAGTTTTTTTATCAAGGCAGGCCAAATGCTTGGTGGGTTCCCTTGTATTCAATGCTACGGGCGGCAACAATATAATATTATTTTTGACCAGACAGCATCAAATAGTTGGTCTTCACATACAGAGACAGAGGGGCGTAGGTTCGCTCTCTCAGATGCTTTCTCAGCTCTTCAGAATTATAGGAAAATGATGAAGCACAGAGGCCAAAGATACATTATTTTATATGATGTTGTTTTTTAAATTTTGGGGAATTTCCCTTAGTATCCATGAATACACACCACTGCTTATGAAATCCAAATTCAATTGATCAGGATTGGGGTTGTTTTCTCATGGAAATGAATTGGATTGATGTATGAGAGACATTTTGGGCAGTTCAGTATGAGAGAACAAATGTTCACTACTCCTCAGACTTTGATGTGTGTGACATTCTGTGGTTTTCTTTAGTCATTTTGATGATGATGGGTCAAGGTAGTAATGCAGGACTCGCACAATAAACTCCACAGTCTTTCTGCATAGCGGGTGGGTATGTAGAAATCTCTAAAGGAGTCTGTTAGGTAACAAAAGCATTTCCTACATTTGCAATTAATCTCAATGTCTAACACATCTGGGGTTGTGATCTCATACATAACCTCAAAGGAGCCGAGACGTTCTTCTTCGTTGCAGCTTTGACTCTGACTCCAAGACTTTGATGAGCAACCCCGTGCTGCTCTTTGAACTTTTTCTTTATCTCCATATCTCAAGGTCAAACAGCAGACTGAAACCTTTTGTGCTCCGTGTAGAACCCTCTGTGGAAACGGTTCTACATGGAATCCAAAATGGTTTTACCTGGAACCAAAAAAAGCCGAAGAACATTTTAAGGTTCTACACAAAACCAAAATATAAATGCAACATGTAATGTATTGGTCCCAGAAATGTTCCATACAAAGAAAAAGCTTATGTCTCTCAAATGTTGTCCACAAATTTGTTTACATCCCTATTAGTGAACATTTCTCCTTTGCTAAAATAATCCAAGAAGCTGATTATATGACGTGATCATTACATGGGTGCACCGTCAATAAATCAATCAAATGTATTTATAAAGCCCTTCTTACATCAGCTGATGTCACAAAGTGCTGTACAGAAAACCAGCCTAAAACCCAGAACAGCAAGCAATGCAGGTGTAGAAGCACGGTGGCTAGGAAAAACTCCATAGAAAGGCCAGAACCTAGGAAGAAACCTAGAGAGGAACCAGGCTATGAGGGGTGGCCAGTCCTCTTCTGGCGGTGCCATTTGGAGATTATAACAGAACATGGCCAAGATGTTCAAATGTTAATAGATGACCAGCATGGTCAAATAATAATAATCAAAGTGGTTGTCGAGGATGCAACAGGTCAGCAGCTCAGGAGTAAATGTCATTTGGCTTTTCATAGCTGATCATTCAGAGTATCTCTACCACTCCTGCTGTCTCTAGAGAGTTGAAGACAGCAGGTCTGGGACAAGTAGCACGTCCGGTGAACAGGTCAGGGTTCCATAGTCGCAGGCAGAACAGTTGAAACTTGAGCAGCAGCACAACCAGGTGGACTGGGGACAGCAAGGAGTCATCAGGCCAGGTAGTCCTGAGGCATGGTCCTAGGGCTCAGGTCTTCCGAGAGAGAGAAAGAAAGAAATTGAGCGAATTAGAGAGAGCATACTTAAATTCACACAAGACACCGGATAAGACAGGAGAAATACTCCAGATAACAGACTGACCCTAGCCCCCCGACACAAACTATTGCAGCATAAATACTGGAGGCTGAGACAGGAGGGGTCGGGAAACACTGTGGCCCTGTCCGACGATACCCTCAGACAGGGTCAAACAGGCAGGATATAACCCCACCCACTTTGCCAAAGCACAGCCTCCACACCACTAGAGGGATATCTCCAACCACCAACTTACCATCCAGAGACAAGGTCAAGTATAGCCCACAAAGATCTCCCCCACGGCACAACCTTGTGCTGGGGACAATAAAAGCCCACTCTAAAATGTGCAGTTATGTCACACAACATAATGACACGGATGTCTCAAGTTTTGAGGGAGTGTGAAAATGGCATGCTCACTGCAGGAATGTTCACCAGAGCTTTTGCCAGATAATTGAGTGTCCATTTCTGTACCATTAGCCGGCTTCAATGTCATTTTAGAGAATTTGGCAGCACATCCAACCAGCCTCACACCTGCACACCACATTTATGGCATCGCATGGGCGAGTGGTTTGCTGACTTCAACGTTGTGAACAGAGTAACCCATTGTTGCAGTGGCGGTATGGTATGAGCAGACATAAGCTTGGACAACGAACACAATTTCATTTTATCTGTGGTAATTTTAATGCACAGAGACACCGTGACGAGATCTCGAGGCCCATTATCGTGCCATTCATCCGCTGCCATCATCAAATGTTCCAGCATGATAACGCACAGCCCCATGTCACAAGGATCTGTACACAATTCCTAGAAGCTGAAAATGTCCCAGTTCTTCCATGGCCTGCAAACTTACCACACATGTTACCAATTGAGCATGTTTGGGATGCTCTGGAATGACGTGTACGACAGCGTGTTCCAGTACCGGCCAATATCCTACAACTTCACACAGCCATTGAAGATGATTCAACAGCCTTATCAACTCTATGCGAAGGAGATGTGGCGCACTGCACAAGGCAAATGTTGGTCACACAAGAAACTGACTGGTTTTTCTGATGTATGCCCCTCTCTCTTCTTTTTTTAAAGGTACCCGTGACTCACAGATGCATATCTGTATTCCCAGTCATGTGAAATCCATAGATTAGGGCCTAATGAATTTATTTCCTTATATCAACTATAACTCAGTAGAATTGTTGAAATTGTTGCAGTTATGTTTTTGTTCAGTATATGGTGGATAGTAGACTATTAAAAAAAAGGAAAAAAGGTGCAAACAACCCACTTTTGATGTGACGGAGTTGTCTGGCCAATTCGATAGGACCACAGTGGGAGCAGGCTGTTTTTTTACATCTTCAAATTAATTAGTTATCAGACCATCAGTGGTGGCATAGAGGGTTAACACTTGTGGAATCCACATGGGACATTGGGTTTCCCATGGTGTATGCACCAAGAATAAACATCAACTAATTAATCTCCTTTCCTGTCTACACACAGTCCAAACACCAGTGCGTGTGAATGCCAGTAAAACAGACATCTGAGACAACAGCAGAGATGGTGGTTGATATTAAATACCGGATGCCATCAACTGCCACAGTGCCCTTGAGCAAGACACTTAAGCCCATTAATTCATCCAGGGGCCCGGTACTTTGACTGACCCTGTACTCCAAACCCTCCAACCTCATTGTGTGTATATATTTTTAGAGCCTTTATTTTATCGGAGAGTCATACTGAGACCGAGGTATGTTTAACAGATAAGCCTTGAAATTACAGAAAATACACACATCAAAATATAAATGCAAGCAGAAAGAAAGACATGGTCCTAAAAAACAAACACATTCATCAGTAATAAGGCCCTCAATCAGCTTTCTGAATTGCCCTAAAGTCACCAAACCATCCAATTTAACAACATTTTGAAGAGTGTTCCACAAATAAGGTGCAATACAACAAAAAGCTGATTTACCTAACTCAATAGAGAACAAATGAACTTCCAGAGATAACCATCCCTGAGATCGGGTGTGGTAACTAGTATGTCGAAAGTTTAGTAAACACGTTAGGTACAATGGAACTTTTTGTAAAAGGGCTTCATAAATAATAACATAGCAATGACATCAGAGGGACAACCATCCTTTTGATAGAGAATGCAGTGATGAGTATTAACATTTTGGAGGCATTTGAATGACCCAAAACCTCTGTTTCCATTTCCTGTGGACAGTCAAAGTAATTTTCATCACAACTGCTCATAACAAAAGAGTGCAATTAAAATTGCAATTATTCTAGACGGCACATCACATTTTTCTCAGGACCATTTTAGCCACCTACAGTGGCTTGCGGAAGTAATCACCCCAGTAACGGAATTCCTCTTCTTCTTCAGAGGAGTAGCAAGGATCAGACCAATGTGCAGCGTGGTAAGTGTCCATAATGATATATTTAATAAATCAACAGACGACTGAACAAAATAACAAAAGTACAAACAAACAACCGAAACAGTCCCGTATGGCAAAAACACTAACACAGGATACAACCACCCACAAAACACAATACAAAACAGGCTACCTAAATATGGCTCCCAATCAGAGACAACGACTGACACCTGCCTCTGATTGAGAACCATACTAGGCCAAATACATAGAAATATAACAACAGAACAAAACATAGAAAAACAACATAGAATGCCCACCACAAATCACACCCTGACCAACTAAAATAAAGACATTAAAAAGGAACTAGGGTCAGAACGTGACAACCCCCATTGGCTATTTTCCTATTTTGTTGCCTTACAACCTGGAATTAAAATAGATTTTTGGGGGGTTTGTATCATTTGATTTACACATCACGCCTACCACTTTGAAGATAAAATATTTTTTATTTTGAAACAAACAAGAAATAAAATGGAAACCTTCACTGTGCATAACAATTCACTCCCCCCAAAGGCAATACGTTGTAGAGCCACCGTTTGCAGCAATTACAGCTGCGAGTCTCTTGGGGTATGTCTCTATAGGCTTGGCACATCTAGCCACTGGGTTTTTTGCCCATTCTTCAAGGCAAAACTGCTCCAGCTCCTTCAAGTTAGATGGGTTCTGCTGGTTTACAACAATCTTTAAGTCATACCACATATTCTCAATTGGATTGATGCCTGGGCTTTGACTAGACCATTCAAAGACATTTAAATGTTTCCCCTTAAACCAGTCGAGTGCTGCATTAGCAGTATGCTTAGGGTCATTGTCCTGCTGGACTGGTAAATCTCCGTCCCAGGCTCAAATCTCTGGAAGACAAACAGGTTTCCCTCAAGAATTTCCATCTATTTTGCACCATCCATCATTCCTCAATTCTGACCAGTTTTCCAGTCCCTGCTAATGAAAAACATCCCCACAGCATGATGCTGCTACCACCATGCTTCACTGTGGGGATGAGGATCTTGGAGGATTGAGAGGTGTTGGGTTTGCGCCAGACGTGGCGTTTTCGTTGATGGCCAAAAAGTTGAATTTACATCCCATCTGACCAGAGTACCTTCTTCTATATGTTTGGGGAGCTTCCCACATGCCTTTTGGCAAACACCAAACATGTTTGCTTATTTTTTTCTTTAACCTCTAGCGTCGAGCAATCCCATATCCGGGAGCGTAATCATAGCCTCAAGCTCATTGGCATAACGCAACGTTAACTATTCATGAAAATCGCAAATGAAATGAAATAAATATATTGGCTCACAAGCTTAGCCTTTTGTTAACAACACTGTCATCTCAGATTTTCAAAATATGCTTTTCAACCATAGCTACACAAGCATTTGTGTAAGAGTATTGATAGCTAGCATAGCATTAAGCCTAGCATTCAGCAGGCAACATTTTCACAAAAACAAGAAAAGCATTCAAATAAAATAATTTACCTTTGAAGAACTTCGGATGTTTTCAATGAGGAGACTCTCAGTTAGATAGCAAATGTTCAGTTTTTCCAAAAATATTATTTGTGTAGGAGAAATCGCTCCGTTTTGTTCATCACGTTTGGCTAAGAAAAAAAACAACGAAAATTCAGTCATTACAAAGCCAAACTTTTTTCCAAATTAACTCCATAATATCGACAGAAACATGGCAAACGTTGTTTAGAATCAATCCTCAAGGTGTTTTTCACATATCTATTCATTGATAAATCATTCGTGGCAGTTGCCTTTCTCCTCTGAAACTAATTGAAAAGTGGACGCAGCTGGAGATTGCGCACTAATTTCGACGGAGGACCCAAAGCGGACACCTGATAAATGTAGTCTCTTATAGTCAATCTTCCAATGATATGCCTACAAATACGTCACAATGCTGCAGACACCTTGGGGAAACAACAGAAAGTGTAGGCTCATTCCTGGCGCATTCACAGCCATATAAGGAGACATTGGAACACAGCGCATTCAAAATCTGGGGTATTTCCTGTATGAAATTTCATCTTGGTTTCACCTGTAGCATTAGTTCTGGGGCACTCACAGACAATATCTTTGCAGTTTTGGAAACGTCAGAGTGTTTTCTTTCCAAAGCTGTCAATTATATGCATAGTCGAGCATCTTTTTGTGAGAAAATACCTTGTTTGAAACGGGAACGTTTTTTTTTCCAAAAATTAAAAGAGCGCCCCCTATATCG
This sequence comes from Oncorhynchus masou masou, assembly GCF_036934945.1. Taxonomy (NCBI): domain Eukaryota; kingdom Metazoa; phylum Chordata; class Actinopteri; order Salmoniformes; family Salmonidae; genus Oncorhynchus; species Oncorhynchus masou. Next base: position 21,227,458 of record NC_088218.1, read on the forward strand.
AAGAAGTTAAGAAATGGCTTATTTCTGGCCACTCTTCCAAAAGTCCAGCTCTGTGGAGTGTATAATTTAATGTGGTCCTATGGACAGATACTCCCATCTTCGCTATGGAGCTTTGCAGCTCTTTCAGGGTTATCTTTGATCTCTTTGTTGCCTCTCTGATTAATGCCCTCCTTGCCTGGTCCGTGAGTTTTGGTGGGTGGCCTTCTCTTGGCAAGTTTGTTGCGGTGCCATTTTGTTTCCATTTTTTTATTAATGGATTTAATGGTGTCCCATGGGATGTTCAAAGTTTTGGATATTTTTTTAAATTCCAACTCTGATCTGTACTTCTCCACAACTTTGTCCCTGACCTGTTTGGAGAGCTCCTTGGTCTTGCTTAGAGGTGTTGTACACTCCTGCCTTACAGAACAGGTATATACAGTTGATGTCGGAAGTTTACATTCGCTTAGGTTGGAGTCATTAAAACTCGTTTTTCAACATCTCCTCAAATGTCTTATTAACAAACTATATCATTTTGGCAAGTTGGTGAGGACATCTACTTCGTGCATGACACAATTAATTTGTCCTACAATTGTTTACAGACAAATTATTTCACTTATAATTCACTGTATCACAATTCCAGTGGGTCAGAAGTTTACATACACTAAGTTGACTGTGCCTTTAAACAGCGTGGAAAATTCCTGAAAATGATGTCACAGCTTTAGAAGTTTCTGATAGGCTAATTGTCATCTTTTGAGTCAATTGGAGGTGTAACTGTGGATGTATTTCAAGGCCAACCTTCAAACTCAGTGCCTCTTTGCTTGACATCATGGGAAAATCAAAAGAAATCAGCCAAGACATCAGAAAACAAATTGTAGACCTCCACAAGTCTGGTTCATCCTTGCGAGTGATTTCCAAATGCCTGAAGGTACCACGTTCATCTTTTCAAAAAATTGTCCGCAAGTTTAAACATCATGGGACCATGCAGCCATCATAACGCTCAGGAAGGAGACGCGAAAAGTGCAAATAAATCTCAGAACAACAGCAAAGGACCTTGTGAAATGCTGGAGAAAACAAGTACAAAAGTATCTATATCCACGGTAAATGAGTCCTATATCGACATAACCTGAAAGGCCGCTCAGCAAGGAAGAAGCCACTGCTCCAAAACCGGCATAAAAAAAGCCAGACTACAATTTACAACTGCACATGGGGACAAAGATCGTACTTTTTGGAGAAATGTCCTCTGGTCTGATGAAACAAAAATTGAACTGTTTGGCAATAATGACCATCGTTATGTTTGGAGGAAAAGGGGAAGGCTTACAAGCAGAAGAGCACCATCCCAAACCGTGATGCATGGGGGTGGCAGCATCATGTTGTGGGGGTGCTTTGACTGGTGCACTTCACAAAATAGATGGCATCATGAGGAGGATAATTATGTGGATATATTGAAGCAACATCAGTCATGAAGTTAATGCTTGGTCGCAAATGGGTCTTCCAAATGGACAATGATCCTAAGCATACTTCCAAAGTTCTGGCAACATGGATTAAGGAAAACAAAGTCAAAGTATTGGAGTAGCAATCACAAAACCCTGACCTCAATCCCATAGAAAATGTGTGGGCATAACTGAAAAATCAGTTATGCGAGCAAGGAGAACAACAAACCTGACTCAGTTACACCAGCTCAGTCAGGAGGAATGGGCCAAAATTCATCCAACTTATTGTGGGAAGCTTGTGGAAGGCTACCCAAAACGTTTGACCCAAGTTAAACAATTTAAAGGCAATGCTACCAAATACTAATTGAGTGTATGTAAACCTCTGAACCACTGGGAATGTGATTAAATAACTAAAAGCTGAAATAAATATTTATCTACTATTATTCTGACATTTCACATTCTTAAAATAAAATGGTGATCCTAACTGACCTAATACAGGGAATTTTAACTAGGATTAAATGTCTGGAGTTTAAATGTATTTGGCCAAGATATATGTAAACTTCCGACTTCAACCGTATATGCTGAGATCATGTGACACTTAGATTGCACACAGGTGGACTTTATTTAAATCATTATGTGACTTCTGAAGGTAATTGGTTGCCCCATATCTTATTTAGAGGCTTCATAGAACGGTGGGTGAATACATATGCACACACCCCTTTTCCGTTTTATTTTATTTTTTTATTTTTGAAAGAAGTTTGGTTTTTCATTTCACCTCACCAATTTGGACAAGTTTGTGTATGTCCATTACATGAAATCCAAATTACAGGTTGTAATGCATCAAAATAGGAAAAACACCAAGGGGGATGAATACTTTTTCAAGGCACTGTATGTGAGGAAAGAATATTGTGACATCATTTCTTCTTAATCTTTGTATGTTAACAGGGCAACAAAGCATTTCCTACACTACACGACTCACCATCTTTCACTCTGCGTGGGGAAAAACAAAGACGCACTCAGATACACCATGCTATTTCATTAAAGAACACTGCTTCTCTTTTGTTTCATTGGCAGGGGTGGGTTTATGGTGTATGAAAATGTACGTGCCTATTTAAAGTGTGTCACAGACCAAGAGTAGTTGACTTCTGGTTGTTTGGTTGGCTTTATGATGTTTGAGTGCAGCTGCTCACAGTGATTCTTTACGAGAATGTATGACTGTCTATACACAGTTCCACCAATGCAGACTGCCTCGAGGAGTCTCTAATATTAGAGGATAACAGTACCATGGTCCTACCTCATGTCTAGCATCAGTGTGTTAGCCAGTTGTGACCAGAGGCTTTGTTTGACTGGAGAACAATATATTTTTGTTCAAGTAAGAAAATGGTTCAATTGCAAAGGATGGTTGAACAAGGAAGTAATGATACAGGTTAATAATATATTTAGCCACAGCCCATTGAATATTTCCGCTGTACACTGTAAAAAAAAGTAGTTTTTTACTGTAATTTACTGGCAGCCAGCTATATAAATTACTGTAGAAAATGTACAATATGTTATAATAAATTCCAAATAAACTTTGGTTTAACAGTATATTACAATAATCTATCTGGAATTTCTGTTAACATAATTCCAGATAAACTATTGTAATGTACTGTTAAACCAAAGTTTATTTGGAATTTATTTTTATGGTAACGTACAGGCAACTGGCTTTCCAGTAAGTTACAGTAAGAACAACAATATTTTTTTTACAGTGTAGCTTAACCAAAGCATAGACTATTACCACATCATGTTAGACTTTGTTGACATTTGTATCATAATGACATGATTTTAGATACAGTGCCTTGCAAAAGTATTCATCCCCATGGCATTTTTCCTATTTTGTTGCATTACAACCTGTAATTTAAATAGATTTTTGATTTTGGTTTCTTGAAATGAAAATACACAAAATAGTTCAAATTGGTGAAGTGTAATGAAAAAAAACAGCATGTTTCGAAAAATCAAACAATATATGAAAGGGAAAAGGGGTGTGCGTGCATATGTATTCACCCCCTTTTCTATGAAGCCTCTAAATAATATCTGGTGCAACCAATTACCCTCAGGAGTCACATAATTAGTTAGTTTGCACACTGGAGGACATTATTTAAGTGTCACATGATCTGTCATATGATCTCAGTATATACAGTATATACCTATTCTGAAAAGCCCCAGAATCTGCAGCACCAAGCAAGCGGCACATAGTAGACGTCCTGACCGACTTGCCAAAACTATAGTTTTGAAGAGAGTTTGAAAAATACGTTTTAATGACTCCAACCTAAGCGAATGTAAACTTCTGACTTCAACTGGATATACCTGTTCTGATAGGCCCCAGAGTCTACAACACCACTAAGCAAGGGCACCATCAAGCAAGCGGAACCATGAAGACCAAGGAGCTCTCCAAACAGGTCAGGGACAAAGTTGTGGAGAAGTACAGATCAGGATTGGGTTCCAAAAAAATGTGAAAAACTTTGAACATCCAACGGAGCACCATTAAATCCATTAATAAAAAATGGAAAGAATGTAGCACCACAACAAACCTGCCAAGAGAGGGCCCCCCACCAAAACTCACAGACCAGGCAAGGAGGGCATTAATCAGTGAGGCAACAAAGAAGACAACGAAAACCCTGAAGGAGCTGCAAAGCTCCACAGCGGAGATGGGAATATCTGTCCATAGGACCACATTACACTCCACAGATGGAGGAGTGGCCAGAAAAAAGCCATTGCTTAAAGAAAAAAAATAGGGACTCGGCAGGGACTGGGAAACTGGTCAGAACTGAAGGAATGATGGATGGTTCAAAATACAGTGAAATTCTTGAGGGAAACCTGTTTCAGTCTTCCAGAGATTTGAGACTGGGACAGAGGTTCATCATTCCAGCAGGAAATTGACCCTAAGCATACTGCTAATGCAGCACTCGACTGGTTTAAGGGGAGACATTTAAATGTCTTGAAATGGCCTAGTAAAAGCCCAGACCTCCTGCCTTGAAGAATAGGCAAAAATCCCAGTGGCTAGATGTGCCAAGCTTATGGAGACATACACCAAGAGACCTGCAGCTATAATTGCTGCAAACGGTGGCTCTACAAAGTATTGACTTTGGGGGGGTGAATAGTTATGCACGGTCAAGTTCTCAATTTTTTTGTTCTATTTATTTTTTACCTTCAAAGTGGTAGGCGTGTTGTGTAAATCAAATGATACAACCCCCCCAAAAATCTATTTTTATTCCAGGTTGTAAGGAAACAAAATAGGAAAATAGCCAATGGGGGTGAATACTTTCGTAAGCCACTGTATGCTGAATTTGTCACGCCCTGATCTTTTTCACCTGTCTTTGTAATTGTCTCCACCCCCTCCAGGTGTCTTCCTCACTATCCCCTCTGTATTTATACCTGTGTTTTCTGTCTGTCTGCGGCCAGTTCACCTTGTTTGATCAAGAAGCCTACCAGCGTTGTGTCTCAGCACCTGCTTTTTTCAGTTTCTCTTTTCTCATCCTCCACCCTTTCCTGTCCTGACCCGTACCCGCCCGCCTGACCACTCTGCCTGTCCCTGACCCTGAGCCTGCCTGCCGTCCTGTACCTTTGCTCCACCTCTGGATTACCGACCTCTGCCTGACTTGAGCCTGCCTGCCATCCTGTACCTTGGCCTCTACTCTGGATTATTGACCCCTGCCTGCCTTGTCCTGTGGTTTTCCTGCCCCTATTGTTACAATAAACATTGTTACTTCACACAGCCTGCACTTGGGTCTTACCTTGGTACCTGATACATGTACTCCAATGAATTGCTTGATTATAACATCAGTAACATTTTAATCAAAGCATCAAAATGAGAGGAATTACAGAATAGAAATTAATGATCATGAATTGTGCTATTCCATTGCAAACGTATAGCCCATGAGGATCATAGACTTGAGCCTAGATTAAATCATCAACCACTGCAAAGTTTCCTTTTTTAGAGTAGTGTGTCAAACGTTCAGCGGTAGTGCAGAGTTAAGGTACTAAACAGTGAGAACTTTGGAGAGGCAATGCAGGACCTAATGCAGACTGCAGGGATGGGAAACTTTGATGGTGGTAGGGGTCACAGAAAATCTGAACTCATGATGGGCCACCTTGTGTTTTCTACTTTTCCAACCAGCAACATGAAGTTGAAACCCCAACTGAGTTCCTAAAAAAGTTGTCAATCCCTGCTATATGGTATATGAATACTCAAAATGTAACACTACTGACTGACCTATCATACGGTTTGCAATTAAAACTCCTCTTTATCAGAAACAATGTACTTAATATACTGTTATATACTTCATAACGCACAGGGGACATAAGCCCAGGTCCATTTCAGTAACAAAAACACTGTTCGGGACTGTCAAGTGTTTTACAATAATATTAGAGTGCAGCTTTGCCACGGGATCTCAACCTTTCGTCCTTATGAATCCTTAATGCACACTCACCTCTCCCCCTGTAACATCATAAACAATGGCAGTAGAACTCCGCCATGACATAGACTATTTAACCTTCCTTAGCCCTGCCACCTGGCAAATAGTGAGATCTCTTTCCATGCCAACACCTGGGTCATTCCCGCTGTCATCATCTGTCCGATGGTTTCTGTCCGATGGTTTCAGTGTTGGATGTTTTCTGTTACTAAGTACCCTATCTCTCCTTTGCCAGACTTCTGTATATCTGAAATTTCTCACCGTTTCAGGTTGGGCTGTTTTCCACAACCAAGCACCCTGGCCCTCATATACCCTTCTTCTTTATCTCTGAAATGTGTCTCAGTGTCTCTGTTCAAGAACCCCACTTCACCAGATAACAGCTGGGTTTTCTGCGACTTGAAACCATCCTCTACATCATTGCTATCTGATCTACAGTATCTATCTCTCGGATCCCCACTGGATTACTTCTTTATCATGTTCCTCTCTGGAATACCGGACAAACAGTCCCAGCAGCAACTAGAAGAATAGAGGGAGGAGATAGAGAATAGAGAGCGGGGGAGAAGAGAAGAGAAAGGTAATTAAGGAGACTGAGGACTTCTCTCAATAAATCAGTGAGTGTGCGGGCCCTGTCAGTCTCCGGGCTCTTTTTATTGGTCACACAGAATTGCCCTGTATTAGTCACACAGAGGTCTCAGTAGAGTTCCATCAATAACGCAGGGGAACAGGGCCAGAGGGAGAGCTGGAGCAGAGACTGCCACCACTGTGGTGGATGTGGCAGCCAGAGAAAGAGTGAGAGCTGAGTGAGAAAGAGAGCTGGTGAGTGGCAAAACGAAGGTATTTGCACAGGTACTGGTTTAATGAAAGGGAGAAAGAGCCAGGGAGAGCCATCATTAGCCACATAGGCCCACCTAATGATCAGCGACGGTCTTAGGGATGAATCATTTGCCCACTGGAGCCCCTGTAGAGGCTCCATCCCCCCTCCAACATGAGGTTCATTATTGATGGCGCGACTGTAGCCTGTGATGTCTGGCTACATTAAGACGCAATGGGGGCTCCGTGCTTCTGTTACAGAGTCACAGAGCTTGCCGCACCAGGGTTAAGTACATCCAGCCTATTAAAAGGAAAGAGACATGAGCGGCGAACAGAGAGAAAGAGAGATGGGGGATGGAAGGATGGTGGTTGCTAGATAACAGATAACAGTAGATCGTTGCTAGTGACAGATCATAAGAGTTCCTCATTTCCCGTGATCAGTAGATGGCTTCAGCCGCTGACAGGAGAGCGTTTGGGAGAATGGCCAAGCGTCATAACAGCCTCTGAAATTCCTACGTCAAAGGGAAAGCTGGGGAGCTTCAAGGTTGCTATGCTTTAAAGGCTTAAGCTCTGCTGGTTCCTACTCTCACTGGATTCTGTCCCTAGATTCCTTTTCTGCCACTTGAAAGAATAGCAGTAAGGTACTGCACCAACCATGTAGCTAGAATAGCTCCACTCTCAAGGGGGGAAATGCATTCCACAAAACCAATAATTCTCAAACGGGTATATTTGAGAAATTACCACGACTCTATTTGAGCTCAAATGGCAGAGCCATAAACTCAACATGATTCTTCCTCCATATCTGATTTTACAATCTAATCTACTTATTTTCATTACTAGGCTATAGGATCTGAAGCTATTGCCCGATAGCTTTTAAAGGGAATGGGTTTGATGATAAGGGAGACCCACACAAGAGTATACAGTGCCTTCAGAAAGTATTCATACACCTTGACATATTCCACATTTTGTTGTGTTACAGCTTAAATTCAAAATGGATGAAATTGATGTATTTCTCACCTCATCTACACACAATACCCCATAATGACAAGGTGGAAACGTGTTTTTAGACATTTTTGCTAATTTATTGAAATGTAAATTCAGAAATATATAATTTACACAAGTTTTCACACCCCTGAGTCAATTCTTTGTCGAAGCACCTTTGTCAGCGATGAAAGCTGTGAGTCTTTCTGGGTAACAGTTCTTAATTGACTTGCCTAGTTAAATAAATGTAAAATAAATCAAATAAATAAAAATTCTCTAAGAGCTTTCCACACCTGGATTTTGCAAGATTATTATTTTCTAAATTCTTCAAGCTCTGTCAAATTGATTGTTGACAGTGCTCAAGTTGTAAATCGTGAGGTGCCAAAGTGAGCATGAAGGGGGGGGGGTGATCTGTGGGGGCTCTGAGGTACCGGAACGGATATAAAGAAACCACCTGTACAACAAAGCAGTGCATATCATTGGATTTGCGTAGTGGCATAGAGCAGTAGAATAGCTTACAGAAGTTGCACACATGGGGAAATTTGAAGAATTTGGCCTTTTATTAACACATTTCATGTCATTTTACATCATTAGAAATGACCGGAGACCAAGCAGAACCTTTTAAAATACAGCACAAATGATCGAAATGACAGGCTTCTTTGACACTGACAAACAGATTCTGAGATGAATAAAAATGACCTTGTCTAGAATCCATCAATAGCCTAGACATACAGTTGAAGTTGGAAGTTTACAAACTTAGGTTGGAGTCATTAAAACACATTTTTCAACCACTCCACAAACGTCTTGTTAACAAACTATAGTTTTGGCAAGTCGGTTAGGACATCTACTTTGTGCATGACACAAGTCATTTTTCCAGACGGATTATTTCATGTATAATTCACTATATCACAATTCCAGAAGTTTAAATACACAAGGTTGACTATACCTTTAAACAGCTTGGAAGATTACAGAAAATTATGTCATGGCTTTAGAAGCTTCTGATAAAATAATTGACAAAATTTGAGTCAATTGGAAGTGTACATGTGGATGTATTTCAAGGCCTACCTTCAAACTCAGTGCCTCTTTGCTTGACATCATGGGAAAATCAAAAGAAATCAGTCAAGACCTCAGAAAACAAATTGTAAACCTCCACAAGTTGGTTTCATCCTTGGGATCAATTTCCAAATGCCTGAAGGTACCACGGTCATCTGTACAAACATTAGTACAAGTATAAACACCATGGGACCACGCAGCCGTCATAACGCACAGGAAGGAGACGCGTTCTGTCTCCTAGAGATGAACGTACCTAGGTGCGAAAGGTGCAAATCAATCCAGAACAATAGCAAAGGACCTTGTGAAGATGCTAGAGGAAACAGGTACAAAAGTATCTATATCCACAGTAAAACGAGTCCTATATCGACATAACCTGAAAGGCCGCTCAGCAAGGAAGAAGCCACTGCTCCAAAACCGCCATAAAAAAGCCAGACTACGGTTTGAAACTGCACATGGGGACAAAGATCAGACTTTTTGGCGAAATGTCCTCTGGTCTGATGAAACAAAAATTGAACTGTTTGGCCATAATGACCATCGGAGGAGGCTTGCAAGCCAAAGAACACCATCCCGACCGTGAAGCATGAGGGTGGCAGCATCATGTTGTGGAGGTCTTTGCTGCAGGAGGGACTGGTACACTTCACAAAATAGATGGCATCATGAGGTAGAAAATTACGTGGATATGCTGAAGCAACATCTCAAGACATCAGTCAGGAAGTTAAAGCTTGGTCGCAAATGGGTCTTCCAAATGGACAATGACCCTAAGCATACTTCCAAAGTTGTGGCCAAATGGCTTAAGGACAACAAAGTCAAGTTATTGGAGTGGCCATCAAAAAGCCCTCACCTCAATCCTATAGAAGATTTGTGGGCAGAACTGAAAAAGCGTGAGCGAGCAAGTAGGCCTACAAACCTGACTCAGTTACACCAGCTCTGTCAGGAGGAATGGCCCAAAATTCACCCAACTTATTGTGGGAAGCTGGTGGAAGGTTACCCGAAACATTTGACCCAAGTTAAACAATTTAAAGGCAATACTACCAAATACTAATCGAGTGTACTGTATGCAATGTCTGACCCACTTGGAATGTGATGGAAGAAATAAAAGCTGAAATAAATCACTACTATTTTTCTGACATTTCACATTCTTAAAATAAAGTGGTGATCCCAGCTGACCTAAGACAGGGAATTTTTACTATGATTAAATGTCAGGAATTGTAAAAAACTGAGTTTAAATGTATTTGGCTAATGTGTATGTAAACTTCTGACTTCAACTTGTGGTGTGTGGAGACCAGTAGCAGAGCGTGGGTAAAATCACTGGGGAAGACAAGCCAGGGGAAAAAAGCCATATTACAACCTCCTGTATGTGTTGTGATAATTGTGTTGTTTGCTCTATAACATGTTAGTTCATATGCATTGACACTGTGATATATAGGCCTAAGGCTGAGACAATAGGAAGACACAGTGGCAAAATAAATTCAACCACATATTTGTTTCATCACATAACCGGAGAGCAACATCTGTCCAGTGAAGTCCACAAAATATATTGTATGTAACAAACAGTTACATGACCTTTAGCATGGTCAAGCAAGTTCATTTTCGGGCTCCTGAACAACTAATGATTTAGAACCAGAGAAAGTAACTGCAAGTTGCAAAGAAAACAGGCACTTCCTCCGCTATTCCAGCAACATTTCAAATTCAACATAATCTAATCATCTATACTTAGACTAATACAGTGACAACTAAACAACACCAAAAAACAATTTAGTCCAATGAATGTAACCTAAATTTGATGAGGCTGTCCATGTTACTGATTTCTGTGTATTTGTGTGCCTGCAAGTAGAAAAAACATGTTGACTCACCCTACTCGTTGCAAAAAGCCAATACCATCCACCGCTTTCATGTTGCCTAAATGGTCTATCAATCTGTCATACAGTACACACTTTTAGTTTTTGTTGACCTATACTACCTGGCTAGATTGTTTGCTCACGAGCCTAACTTCCTTTCATGGGCAACAATTTATTTTATCTTTATTTAACTAGGCAAGTTAGTTAAGAACAAATTCTTATTTTCAATGACAGCTTTGGAACAGTGGGTTAACTGCCTGTTCAGGGGCAGAAAAACAGATTTGTACCTTGTCAGCTCAGGGATTTGAACCTGCAAACCTCCAGTTAATAGTCCAACGCTCTAACTACTAGGCTATCATGCCACCCCCCATGGGCAACAATACACCAGGCTAGCTAGTTAACATTAGCCTACTACATGGAGCAACATGTTGAACTTCCATCCTCTCAGGCCAAGGGCGCAATGTTTGAATGTATGGTTTGATCAGAATCACCATTATAAATGTTGGCCAGTATCAAAACACAATTCCAAATCCCGATGGCTAGCCATGGCTAATTTAGGAAAGGGATGATTTTGGAAAGCTAGGTAGCTAGCCACCGGAGGACAACAACACAATGAGATGCAACACTTAAAATTTTTTTATTTTCTTTAAATGACGTGTGGGGATTGATATGAAGCCAAATCCAAACTGGCTTTCTTCTACTCTTTTTTTGTTTGTTGGTGTGCCAGGTCCATTCACAGCTGAGCTTACTCAGTTTAGCTCAACGCTGATTGTCCATTATTTTATTGATTTTTTTATTAATGGGGGAAAAATGCTTGCTGGCTTCCTTTGCATTCAATGCTATGGGCAACAACATTGTCATATTCTTTTTGACCAGACTGCATCAGATAGATGGGCTACACATGCTGAGACAGAGGGGGCGCTGTTTCATTCGGTCGGATGCTTTCTCCGGTGAGATACATTCAGCCTCTTACAAATTGAAGGACATTTATGAAACAAAGCGAGATGACTAATTAAAAAACATTTTTTTGCGAAGCCACTGGTGGAGACACATATTGAAAATATGAGGAGGAAATTATAGTCTTTCACTGACTCACACAATGATCCGCAGCTCCCTCAAAGGCAATGACCAATACTTGCATGCCAAAAGCCTATCTCTTGTTTAACTTTGTAAAGCAATGTTCCCCAATAGGCCTATTTGGATGTTGATAAAATATTTTGGTAGCCTACCGTCAGATTAGAGTCTTCTCTTTTAAGCAAGAGCAAACAGTGTTTTTTTTGTATTTGAAATATTACAAAAAGCTTGTTCTAGCTGCATGGTGTTCACTGATATATTTGCCACACGTTCCCAGGCTATATACCTTGTGATTAGGCTATAAAAACACTATCCACAGCTAGGTCATTTTTTAAAGAAGCGATTAGTCCTCTGTAGTTTAAATAATAGGCCTATTCCTGGTGTAGTATTCTGAATTATTTCATTTATTTCTGAACAGACAGAAGTAATTCTATAACGTTGGAAATGTATATAATTTCAATTAATAAGTGATGTTGCAGCTCCTCCAGCACCCTTTCCCGGGTATGATGCTATAAAGAAATAAATGATGAAGTGCAAGACTGGAGAGATGAGAGTTGCAGGCTCATGTCTTACAGAAAAAGATCATAGAATGAGATTTGTTTTTCTATTTCTGAGACATACAGGCCACACTTCTCTCTCTCACCACAGCAAGGGCCACGCGTTGGTCTCCAACATAGGCTGTAATGTTGCGCAAACCATAAAGCCGTGCCGGCCCAACTCAAAGTAATTCTTAGAATATCAGGCAAGCTGAAAATCTACATATTTTTAGGGGGCAGGAGAATTAATGAGGTGGCATGTTAAATGCTGGGCTAAATTTTGTTTCAACCAGTCAAATTACGTTCGTATTTATTCCTCAGACACCCTAAAATGTAACCAGACTTTATTTTATCGTTTGGCATTTAGTATGGCCGATAGGTAGCAAGGGAGCGACACCATCATGGCGCGCCAATGACGCGAGCTGCATTCACTTGACTGTAAGTTTGTCAAATGAGCACCAATCGTGTTCAAACCAAACTAACTAGATAGCCAATGAGCTGGCCGTTACGAGAGTATGTGGAAACCCCGTATCCGTCGCACAATCGTCCAGCTAACCTTGCGCGCCAGAGGGCTAGTTCCTTTTGGACATTTATGCAAAAATATGGCATAGAGCGTAATGCATATCTGTGAGTTATGCAAGTTATAAACATTAAGTGTTTTGCAAATGTTGAACTTACAATATGGCTACTAATACTGCAAAAGCTAAATCAAAGTCCAATTATACAGATTTTGGACAATATTCGTGCAGAAAAATGTAATAGACAACAGCTAAAGGAGAGGACGCTAACGTTAGACTGGTAAGTGAAATACGAGTCTTGATATTATTTTATATTGTAAATCCGGAAGCCACAACATGTCAAAGTCAACCTACAATACACATTGGGCACCCGACTGGCAACGGTGTCTAACACACTACAGTACCTGGTTTGAATCCAGGCTGCATTACATCCGGCCGTGATTGGGAGTCCCATCAGGAGGCATAGAATTGGCACAGCATCGTCTGGGTTTGGTCAGGGTAGGCGTCATTGTAAATAAGAATTTGTACTGACTTGCCTAGTTAAATAAATTGCCTAAAATAATTGCCTAAAAAAATAATAACAATTGGTACACAACCTTCACCACAGTGTTCGCCGCTCAATATAATACAGTATATGATTATAGATAGCTTATTTGATGTATTGCTAAAATAAAGGTTCAATATAATAAGTAATAATCTTGAGTTCTTACTTTTTTTTTGGTAAAAACTGACTTCAAAGAGACCACATTCAAGTCCTCCATCCCCCACTTATTCTGACAGCTGCTCTCTGGCTCCACAACAAACACCCGCCTAGCCATCTAGAGGTGTGAAAACCCAACCAGCATACAAGTAGATGATGGTAAGTACTTTACAGCTGAAAGGGACTTGGGACCAGCAGCACAATCTTGTGTAGAGGGCATGTTGAAGTACAGTCATTGTGAATAATGCATATATTTATTTATTATTTATTTATTTTACCTTGTGTTTGTGGTGTGTTCACTTCTGACATTAGATCAGTGTTGGCTGCTAACTCACCCCTGTGTTTGGAGACATTGGATCAGCATTCTTGTCAGGTCTCTTATGAGCACATTTTGTGTAGGGAAGCAAATGATCTATAATTTATGACATTCCTGAGAATGTGTAAACTTGTATTTTTTTATTAGCATAGCATTTTTGTATGTTTTCTATAGTTATGTATCAATTTACGAATTCAGCCACTTGGGTACACTGAGGCAAATTGTGAAGGACACCTGCGTGACTTCATACTAAATGTCATGTAGCTTGCTCATTCTTCAAGTTATCAGTCTGAAACTTTGCACATGCACTGTTGCCTTCTTGTGGACACCATCTAAATTACATCCAGCTTCCTGGCTAAAGTGTGACCATTCTCTTGCATTTCAGAGACAAACACAAATTAAAAAATAGTTGTTTTTTTCTTTGTATTTTCTTCTACCATATCTATTGTGTTATATTCTCCTACATTAATTACATATTTCCACAAACGTCATTGATTCCTTTCAAATGGTACCAAGAATATGCATATGCTTGCTTCAGGGACTGAGCTATAGGCAGTTAAGATATGGGCATGTAATTTTAGGCGAAAATTTAAAAAAAATGGGGCTGATCCCTAACAAGTTACACTCTAACTGTTTTAAAGTCACCATTGGCCTAATGGTGAAATCCCCGAGCAGTTTCCTGCCTCTCCGGCAACTGAGTTAGGAAGGATGCATGGCATCTGTGTAGGGACTGGGTGTATTGATACACCATCCAAAGTGTAATTAATAACTTCACCATGCTCAAAAGGATATTCAATGTCTGCTTTTTGGTATTTTTACACGTTCAGCAATAGGTTCCCTTCTTTGTGGGGCATTGGAAAACCTCCCTGGTCTTTGTAGTTGAATCTGCTTTTGAAATGCATTGCCCGACTGAGAGGACCTTACAGATAATTGTACTGTATATGTGGGGTACAGAAAGGCATTCAAAAATCATGTGAAACACGACATTATTATTGCACTTGTTTTACGCCATAACAAAGGCGTTGAATACTTATTATTATCAAAACATTTCATTTTTTTCATTTTTCATTAATTTGTAAACATTTCTAAAAACATAATTCCATTTTTGCATTATGGGGTATTGTGTGTTGGCCAGTGACAAAGAAAATCTAAATTTAATCCATTTTAAATTCAGGCTGTAACACAACAAAACGTGGGAAAATGTCAAGGGGTGTGAATACTTTCTGAAGGCACTGCATAGGCAACACATGGAAACACTGATAAATTAGATGTTTCTTAGGGATCTTCCTAGAGTGTTATTATGACATGGAGGTCACAATAGTCTTTAGCAACACACCACTCGGCAAAGATGCATCCATTATCACTTGAAGACCAAAGGATTACCTGTGACATTCACACTTTGGAGTCCCGGAGGCATTACGCAAACGACTCATTGACTTCTTAGCCTTGGCTCACATTCACCACAGACTCACGGCGACTCACATGTACTCTCATCTAAGTCTCACATGTACTCTCATCTAAGTTGTAGCCGCCGACATTTGTTCCCCCTCTGGCTTGCATACTTTTACTTTCCTCCACAGCAATGATCCCCCCCCCCATACATTCAAGTGACATGGTGTGTAGCCTACTCTTTATGGTCAGGTTCTTTTTAAATAACAGATAGTCAGTGACCGCTTTGAAAGGGAGAAAGGACATTTTTTTGGCAATAGAGAAGCACAGTGGTATGTCAGTGCTTAGAAGTTGGCACATATCTTCTCATTCTCAATACATGTCTGTGAAATACAATGCAATGCTTTGTACATGTACATTTTTCTACATCTCATGCATTTCGCAGTCATGCTAAAACTACATAATGGCGAGTACAATTCGTCACATTCAAAGGGATACATAATTGGTTATTTATAGTTGTGTTTAACTTGTTACCGCCCACTGGGAACACACTGGTTGAATCAAAGTTGTTTCCACGTCTCTCCAATGAAGTTACGTTGAACCGACTCGGAATAGACGTTGAATTGATATCTCCGCCCAGTGAGATTACATGTGAAAGCCATGACACAAAGACATGCATTTCCCTATACAAAGTAAGGTGAGCTTTCATTTGAGCAGATGGTGGGGAATGAGTTTTGGATAAATCCCAGAAGCCACATCACTGTTTTTTTTCATAATGGAATTAACCATCATACACAAATATAACAGTCCACATTACCATCCCCACACACCCCGAGTGATTTGTTGTAGGAGTATGTTATTCCGAACTAAGGCCTCATTTCAGACCACAAGGGGCATGTCTTCACACCATTAACTTACAGATACTTTTTGATTCACAAGTGTATACACCTGGGAGACATAGTGTATGGTAGGAAATAGGACCCCCTAGTAATGAACACCCATTTAAATACCCCAGAGAGAGGAGTACAGAGGAGAAATGCAAACCAAACAAGTTTTTAATGACATGCTCACATGCTGACGGAGGGCTGATGAGAGGATAATGCTGGTGTCTACATTTATTTGGATTTGAATTATACAATGCGGAAACATATTTGAGCTTGACGATCATCTTCAATGTGGTTATTGAATGCTCCAGCAGGTCTATAACATTGTCCTCAACCTTGGGGTTAGTGTGACTGTCAGTCAACGTCTCTGGCTCTTGTAGCCTCTGATACTCTATCTGTCGTAGATGATGTATTTAGTTGTCTGTCAATCTGGAGTAAGAGACAAGAAAGGCTGGAATGTTGGTGTCCCTGAACCAAAATGAATGTAAAAACATTCCAATAGTGTGGCCTTGTGCAACGTCAGTGCCTGCAGGATAGAATGAAAGAAAAAGAAAGGAGTGAGAGAGAGGAAGGAGAGAAACGAGAGAATGGAGGAGAGAGAGTGAAAGAGGGAGATTGAACAGAGCGAGCTGGCGCCATCAGTGAGTGAAATATGCCCCTGCGATGCTGCCAAACGAAAACATCAGTGTTCTTTGGTGTCAGCCCAAGATGGACGACTGAGGCGCTCTCCGTGTGAGTCGCTGTAAGATGCATCAGTGCAGGCCCAGGATATATGGTCTGCTGCAGAATTATTAGCCAGCAGCCATAGCTGCGTGCACAGTGTCAGGAAAAGAAATGTCGGCAGAGAAAGTCACAGGCCCCGTTAGCTTCAGGGGTAATGCTTATTGTTTGACTTACTTCGTGGGACCTGGCATATATTATACCATAAGCCTCGGGTGAGTATTATGCTCAGGGAAAAATCCTTACAGACGCTGTTGTTTTGTTGTTTTTACTCGCTTTGACCATTCTCCTTTGGCTAAATGAGTCTTCGGTTACTAATACAAAATACAGAATTGTTAACATTTGGAAACAGCGCCTCGGTAAGGACATTTGAAAATGGACCAAATAAAATGTTTTGGCCCACACACAAGAGTCTGGGCAGGCAGCATTCATTGTTAAATCAAGCGTATTCACAGAAAGACCTGCTTGCACACAGTGTCCTTAGAGAGCCGTTTTATTTCTCTATTTGGTTAGGTCAGGGTGTGATGTGGGGTGGGCATTCCATGTTTTGTTTTCTATGTTTCTTTATTTCTATGTTTTTCCCAGGTATGGTTCTCAATCAGGGACAGCTGTCTATCGTTGTCTCTGAATGGGAATCATACGTAGGTAGCCCTTTTTCCCTCCTTTCAGTGTGGGTAGTTATCTTTGTTAGTGGCACTATAGCCCTGTAAGCTTCTTCATTTGAGGTTTTGTTAGCGACATTTTAAATAAAAAGGAAAATGTACGCTCACCACACTGCACTTTGGTCCACTTCTTTCGACGGCTATGACACAGAGGTGTCATGCCCATAGGGACGGCAGGGGCATGTGCCTCCTGGGGTGTCCTGTTTATAAAATATATATGAGACCCGTTTCAGGAAACGAGGCATATGTCGCAAGTCACGACTTCACAGGAGAGCCATTTTTTTGCTATCAAAATGCGTTTATTGGCCGAAATGCCTTTTCGAACATGTGAACTTTCATGTGCCTTAATAAAACTGTAATAATATTGTTAAATGACAAGCCTTGTTGGTTAAGACACAGAAAAAGTCAGCAACCTTCCCACTAGCCATGATTGGCTGTGATAATGAGTGGGCTGGACATGCCGAGAGAGAAGTTCGGATTGGTCTGCCATATAGAGAGCTTCTGTCTATTTGAGCTGGTCAGTCTGTGTTGGCAATCCTGTCGAAAGCAGCTTTTTTTAAATGTATCGTGTAGTGGAGCTGCATGAGTTTTGCTCTCCACTTTCTGGACGATCGGGTTTTGAAATCAGTGGATATGGAGTATGATGGCTAAAGAGATGGAGGAAACGCCAGTCTCCAGAATACTTCTTCAAACTGAGGGCAACCGTGGCATGACATCCATGACAGGGAGACGTGTCCATCATGCTTGAGGATGTATACGGGTAAAATAGTCCATAGTTAGCTAGCTACTTTTTCAGATATTAGACATTTCTAATTTTAATTTCAAGCTGTAGTTTCATTTCAAGCTAGCTAGCTAACATTAGCTGGCTGGCTCTCTAGCTAACGCTGCGTGTATGGCGTTAGGATTCGTCAAAGAACCGTTTGCTTTGCTAGATAGCTAGATAACATTAGGCTCTAACATTGAACCTGGTTGGTTAGCTCCTAGCACGTTCTTGCAGGGTAGTAACGATATGATTTAGCACAATGTTGTTTAACTAGCTAATGTTAGCTGTCTGACTCATTAGCTAATGCCACGTGATGTGTGTGATCTTACATGTTGTTTACCTAGCTAGGTTCATTGTTTACCTAGCTAGCTAGCTACATGTCTTAAGCTAAAGTGTACTGTTATCTAGCTAGCTAATGTTAGCTGGCTGGCTCCCCAGCTGACGTTATTATTCATTTAAGTGTACAACACCCGTTGAATATGGCCGGTGTCAGTAAAAGTCAGAAAATAACCTTAATGAAATTGTTGCCAGCATAGCTGGTTGGTGTCATGGCTGATGAAAGGAGCGGACCAAGGTGCAGTGTGGTGAGCGTACATGTTCTTTAATAAAGAAAAAGACGCCAAACAAAACAATACACACTACAAAACAAAACCGTGAAGCTTAAGGCTAAGTGCCATAAAGAAAGTCAACTTCCCACCAAGACAGGTGGGAAAAAAGGCGCCTAAGTATGGATCCCAATCAGAGACAACGATAGACAGCTGTCCCTTATTGAGAACCATAACCGGCCAAAACATAGAGATAGAAAATCATAGAAACACAACACATAGAAATGCCCACCCCAACTCGCGCCCTGACCAAACCAAAATAAAATGGCTCTCTAAAGTCAGGGCATACAAAACCATGAAAAACATATTTCAACCAGGCAGGTGCGACACGAAAGTCAGAAACAGCGATATAATAAATGTCTTTCCTTTGATAATTTTCTTCTGTTGGCACTCCAAAAAGTCCCAGCTACATCACAATTGGTCCTTTTCTTCGATAATGTCTTTTTTTATATCCATAAAAACTCAGTTTAGCTGGAGCGCTTCAGTCAATAATCCACCCAGTTTCCCATCAAAATGCATACAAAATGAATCCCAAACGTTACTAATAAACTTTTCCAAACAAGTCAAACAACACTTATAATCAAACCTTAGGTACCCTAATATGAAAATAAATGATCAAATTTAAGACGGAGAATCGTTATTGTCTTTACCGGAGAAAGATACCAAAGAACGCGTTTTCATTCACGCGCTTGGAAACATTACAGCCAAAATGGTAGCCACCTAGAAAAATGACAATTTCTGGCTAATAAAAAAAACAGCCTGAAACTCTTTCTAAAGACAGTTGACATCTAGTGGAAGGCCCAGGAACTGCATTCTGGGAGAACTTCACCTTATAATAAAAGTGACAGCCATTGAAAATAGTGGTAGGCTGAATTTTTTTGGGGGGGGGAATAGTTTGTTCTCGGAGTTTCGCCTGCCATATCAGTTCTGTTATACACACAGACAATATTTGAACAGTTTTAGAAAATTTAGAGTGTTTTCTATCCACATCTACCAATTAAATGCATATCCTAGCTTCTGGGTCTGAGTAACAGTCAGTTTACTTTGGGCACGTTTTCCATCCGGACGTGAAAACACTGTCCCCTACCAATTCAGATTTTTTCTTAAAGTCACTGTCTTTTCAATATGCTATCATGGGGAGTCCAGAATTCTAATTGACTTTCCTGCAGTTCCTATCGCTTCCATTGGATGTCAGCAGTTTGTAGAAATTGGTTGAGGTTTTTCCTTTGTGTAATGAAGAAGTACCATAGCTCAGAACGAACGTCACTTCATGTGTACCTTTTGATAGAGGCGCGTAACCAGAAAAGTAGCGTCAGTTTGTTTTGCTCCTGTGTTGAACACAGATCATCGAGTCTTAAATTTGATCGATTATATACGTTTATACGTTTTTCTGGATCAAACGTACCAAATAAATTAACATTTTGGATATATATCAACGGATTTAATCGAACAAAATTACCGTTTGTGATGTTTATGGGACATTTTGGAGTGCCAACAAAGAAAGCTCATCAAATGTAAGGCATGATTTATATTATATTTCTGCGTTTTGTGTCACGCATGCAGAGCTGAAATATGCTACTCTCTCATTGTTTACTATTGCGCTATCATCAGATAATAGCATCTTATGCTTTCGCCGAAAAGCCTTTTTGAAATCTGACATGTTGGCTGGATTCACAACGAGTGTAGCTTTAATTTGCTATCTTGCATGTGTAATTTAATTAAAGTTAGATTTTTATAGAAATGTATTTGAATTTGGTGCTCTGCATTTTCCCTGGCTATTGGCCATGTGGGACGCAAGCGTCCCGCCGACCCCAGAGAGGTTAACAAACAATGCAGTTCAATAAATAGAGTTAAGAAAATATTTACTAAATAAACTAAAGTAAAAAAAAAATACAATCAAAAAGTAACAAGAAAATGACAATGAGAAAATGACAATGAATAATGAGGCTATATATAGTGGGACAGTGTGTACTGAGTCAATGTGCAGGGGTACAGGTTCGTTGAGGTAATTTGTAAAGTGACATAGATAATGAACAGCGAGTAGCAGCAGTGTAAAACAGAGAAGGAGGGGTCAATGTAAATAGTCTGGGTGGCAATTTGATTAATTGTTCAGCAATATTATGGATTGGGGGTAGAAGCTGTTAAGGAGCCTTTTGGTCCTAGACTTGGTGTTCCGATAGTGCTTGCTGTGCGGTAGCAGATAGAACAGGCGGTGATGCAACAGGTCAGGATATTCTCGATTATGCAGCTGTAGGAACTTTTGAGGATCCGGGAACCATGACAAATCTTGTCATTCTCCTGAGGGGAAAATGGGTTGTCGTGCCCTCTTCACATGTGTCTTTTGGACCTTGATAGTTTGTTGGTGATGTGGACACCAAGGAACTTGAAACTCTCAACCCGCTCCAGCCCCTCCTCTATAGTCCACGATCAGCTCCTTTGTCTTCCTCATATTGTTGTCCTGGCACAACACTGCCATGTCTCTGAACTCCTCCCTATAGGCTGTCTCATCGTTGTTGGTGATCAGGACTACCACTGTTTTGTCGCCAGCAAACTTAATGATGGTGTTGGAGTCGTGCTTGGCCATGCAGTCGTGGGTGAACAGGGAGTACAGGAGGGGACTAAGTACACACCCCTGACGGGCCCCAGTGTTAAGGGCCAGCATGGCAGATGTGTTGTTGCCTACCCTTACCACCTGGGGATGACCCTTCAGGAAGACCAGGATCCAGTTGCAGAGGGAGGTGTTTAGTCCCAGGGTCTTTAGCCTAGTGATGAGCTTTGTGGGCACTATGGTGTCTGAGCGGTAGTCAATGAACAGCATTCTCACATAGGTGTTCCTGTTGTCCAGGTGGAAAAGGGGAGTGCGATTGAGATTGCGTCTCCTGTGGATCTGTTGGGCGGGTGCTATGCAAATTGGAGTGGATATAGGGTTTGCGGCATGATGGTGTTGATTTGAGCCATGACCAGCCTTTCAAAGCACTTCATGGCTACTGACATGAGTGCTACGGGGCGGTAATCATTTAGGCAGGTTACCTTTGCTATCTTGGGCACAGGGACTATGGTCGACTGTTTTGAAACATGACTCGGTCAGGGAGAGATTGAAAATGTCAGTGAAGACACTTGTCAGTTGGTCCGCGCATGCTTTAAGTAAACTTCCTGGTAATCCGTCTGGCCCCACGGCCTGTGAATGTTGACCTGTTTAACCTCTCTGGGATATTCAGGATGGTAGCGTCCCACTCCGCCAACAGCCAGTGAAAGTGCAGGGCTCCAAATTCAAAACAAGAAAAATCTCATAAATAAAGTTCCTCAAGCATACAAGTATTTCACACCATTTAAAGATTAAATTCTCATTGATCCAGCCACAGTGTCTGATTTCAAAAAGGCTTTACAGCGAAAGCACCACAAACGATTATGTTAGGTCACCACCAAGTTACAGAAAAACACAGCCAGTTTTTCAGTCAAATAGAGGAGTCACAAAAAGCAGAAATAGAGATTAAATGAATCACTAACCTTTGATGATCTTCATCAGATGACACTCATGGGACTTCATGTTACACAATAGATGTATGATTTGTTCGATAAAATGCATATTTATATCCCCAAATCTCATTTTACATGGGCGTGTTATGTTCAGTAGTTCCAAAACATGCAGTGATTTTGCAGAGAGCCACACCATTTCACAGAAATCCTCATAATAAACATTGATAAAATATACAACTATTATACATGTAACTTTAGATAAACTTCTCCTTAATGCAATTGCTGTGTCAGATTTCAAAAAAACTTTACGGAAAAAGCACACCATGCAATAATCTGAGTATGGCGCTCAGAGACCAAAATAGCCAAAGAGATATCCGCCATGTTGATTAGTCAACATTAGTCAGAAATAGCATTATAATTATTCACTTACCGTTGATGATCTTCATCAGAATGCACTCCCAGGAATCCCAGTTCCACATAAATGTTTGATTTGTTCGATAAAGTTCATCATTTATGTCCAAATACCTTCCTCTGTTAGGGCGTTTGGAAAACAAATCCAAACGCATGTGCAAGTCCAGCCGAAAGGTCGGACGAAAAGTCCAAAAAGTTACATTACAGGTCATAGAAACATGTCAAACTAAGTATAGAATCATTCTTTAGGATGTTTTTAATATAAATCTTCAATAATGTTCCAACCGGAGAATTCCTTTGTCTGTAGAAAAGCAATGGAAAGCAAGCTAACTTTTACATGACGGTGCGTCACGAGCTCGTGGCAATCTGCCAGACACCTGACTCATTTGCCTCTCATTCGGCCCCACTTCACAGTAGAAACATCAAACAAGGTGCTAAAGACTTTTGACATCTAGTGGAAGCCTTAGGAAGTGCAACATGACCAATATCCTACTGTATCTTAAATAGGGAATGAGTTGAAAAACGACCAACCTCAGATTTCCCATTTCCTGGTTGGATTTATTCTCAGGTTTTTGCCTGCCATATGAGTTCTGTTATACTCACAGACATCATTCAAACAGTTTTAGAAACGTCAGAGTGTTTTCTATCCAAATATACTAATTATATGCATATTCATAGCTTTTATGACTGAGTAGCAGGCAGTTTACTCTGGGCGCCTTATTCATCCAAGCTACTCAATACTGCCCCCCAGTCACCAAGAAGTTAACTTCTTCGATATAGGGGGCGCTCTTTTAATTTCTGGAGAAAAAAAAACAAATTCCCGTTTTAAACAAGATATTTTGTCACGAAAAGATGCTCGACTATGCATATAATTAACAGCTTTGGAATGAAAACACTGTGAGTGCCACAGAACTAATGCTACAGGCGAAACCAAGATGAAATTTCATACAGGAAATGCCCCAGATTTTGAATGCGCTGTATTCCAACGTCTCCTTATATGGCTGTGAATGCGCCAGGAATGAACCTACACTTTCTGTCGTTTCCCCAAGGTGTCTGCAGCATTGTGACGTATTTGTAGGCATATCATTGGAAGATTGACCAAAAGAGACTACATTTACCAAGTGTCCGCTTGGTGTCCTCCGTCGAAATTAGTGCACAATCTCCAGCTGCGTGCACTTTTCCATTTCGTTCAGAGGAGAAAGGCAACTGCCACGAATGATTTATCATCGAATAGATATGTGAAAAACATCTTGAGGATTGATTCTAAACAACGTTTGCCATGTTTCTGTCGATAATATGGAGTTCATTTGGAAAAAAGTTTGGCGTTGTAATGACTGAATTTTCGGGGTTTTTTCTTTGCCAAACGTGATGAACAAAACGAAGCGATTTCTCCTACACAAATAATCTTTTTGGAAAAACTGAACATTTGCTATCTAACTGAGAGTCTCCTCATTGAAAACATCCCAAGTTCTTCAAAGGTAAATGATTTTATTTGAATGATTTTCTTGTTTTTGTGAAAATGTTGCCTGCTGAATGCTAGGCTCGCTATCAATACCCTTACACAAATAATTGTGTAGCTATGGTTGAAAAGCATATTTTGAAAATCTGAGATGACAGTGTTGTTAACAAAAGGTTGCTTTCATGTTCAGCATGAAAGTACATTGTTTTTTAACCAAATTACTATTTAGCTAGTTACCAATGTCTGCGGTGTAGCTAGCAGTAGCGTGAGAGAGTGAGCACTGTGTGAGACGTCGACAACTTGGTTCGACAAATTGTCATATAAACATCTATTAAAGGCTAACACGTGGAGTTAGCTAAATGTTTGACGTTAGCTGGTAGTATCCGACTTTACATTATACAAACACACTTTTCATAGAAAATAGCCGAACCTACAGACTCAGAAGAAGCTGAACGCTTGTATAGTGAATCCACAACATCAGAGCCCTGCATCACCAGACACCAATTGTCCATCGACACAATACATGCTCCTGCATCCCTGAGCCCTGCACACCCAGGTGCCAAGGGTCTATTCTTGGTTGGTAAACAGTTTACTGTCAATTGATTGTCATGTTCACTTGTTTAAACCTGAATTTAGCTGTCTTCAACAGGGGTGGGCAATCTCATCCACAGAGGGTTTTAGTCAGGGTTATGTTCCTAAACATTATTAAAGGAGACAGTTTGGATCTAATAATTTATATATAAAACTGTCACACTGATTAAATTAATCCTATTCTGACCCATTTGCGTCACTGGTGTATCTGCTTCAGTGTCGGTCAGTGCAGATTAAGATGAGGAAGGACGATTCTATTACAGCATATTGGATGACTGTCATTCATATTCCATACACCCAGTTCAATTGTCACGCTCTTTCAAAATCGAACCCAGAAGCAGACCAGGACAAGGAGAGTAGAAAGAAGGTGAGTATTTATTTACAAGTGAATATGAATGGGTAGATATATCCAGGTGGCATATCGGGCAGCGGTGGTGAGTTGATGAGAGTAAATAGGTGGATCCAATGGGGTAGCGGAATCCTCCGACGACCAGGCGGTAATGGGGTAAATGATCCGGGTGAGTAACTGAAGACAGAACAAACTGAGGTAAGTTTAAGGCAAGCAATATGTAAAAAACAACAAAACAAATTCTATCTAACTTGAGGCTGATACTATGGCACGACATACTGTTCATGTTCACAGGGTGCGTTCCAGGACACCGGAAACACACTCCAGGACAGAAACACAGGCAAACACAGACTCAGGAAGCGGGATTCGTGACATCAATAGAACAGCGATAGGTTTAGGATACTCACATTTTCCCTATACCCATCATGAGGTTGCTACAACCTAGCCTATGAATGACACTTTACAACGTAGATGCACACAGGTCAAGAAACAGATTTGATGTGACGGACAGTGACACATGAACAGATGGTGACATTCAATACCACCTTGCAAACTATTGCCTGCATCTGGCTGATTATAGGGTGTAATCATTAGTCCAGCAAACGAGAGTTTCTATTGGTCAAATTATTGGTCTGTGGTCCCCACCTGCAGAACCACTCCTTTATTGGGGGTGTCTTGCTAAATGCCTACAATTTCCACCTGGTGTCTATTCCATTTGCACAACAGCATGTGAAATTTATTGTCAATCAGTGTTGCTTCCTAAGTGGACAGTTTGATTTCACAGAAGTGTGATTGACTTGGAGTTACATTGTGTTGTTTAAGTGTTCCCTTTATTTTTTTGAGCAGTGTATTTTAAAAAGGGAGAGAAAACACACTGCGAGCACAACCAGTGAATACCTGAACTTCATGAGGGGGTCCGAGGCCTCATACCTGGAGACACTTGTGGCCCAGCCTCAGCAGCAGGATCAGCACTTCACCCAGCTGTGTGAAGATGAAACAGAAGCCTGTGCAGCAGACAGGACAGACAGAGCAGCTGAGACGGCCCAGACCGTCTCGTTTAACAACAGCTCCATAGCTGTATTTGGACAGTTTGTCCAAGCCTTAAAAGGATGTCAGACACCAGCAGCAGACATGTTACTAAACTAAACTGGCTGAAGTTCTTATGTAAAATACTTTTTTTTTTTGATTAACTTAAATGAGCAGAGAAGCATATTTAGAAAAAATATATATATAACAAAAAAAAACAGTCAGGAGGATACAGACAGCTCAAGAAGTATGCTTAGATATTGCTGAAAAATAAACATGTTTTACATAGAATTAAGCATAATGATTATGGCTCTAGATTGCAACAAAACGCTGTTTCACTTGTTTGAAAAATGCTACATTTTTCTATTTCCGGTCGGGGGGACTAGTCCCCCTCCAGACTACCCCCTAGCCATCCTCACATACTTTGTCCCTCTTCACGTTTTTGGGGTGCATGACGACCCTGCTTGCGCACATGGTCTTTACTAAAAAAATTGTCCAAATGGTTTAATTGCAGAAATCAAATCTTGCCTTGGGGTGTATTGCTATGATGCCCGGTAGGTATGTTACTGATTTGCATGAAAGACGCCCAACCTCCCTCCTCCCTCTTGTCAGGACCTCAGATCCTCAAAAAGTTCTACAGCTGCACCATTGAGAGCATCTTAACTTGCTGCTTCAGCGCTTGGTATGGCAACTGCTTGGTATCTGACTGCAAGGCGCTACACAGGGTAGTGCGTACTGCCCAGTACATCACTTGGGCTGGGCTCCCTGCCATCCAGGACCTCTATACCAGGTGGTGTCAGAGGAAGGCCCTAAAAAAAGACTCCAGCCACCCAAGTGTTAGACTGTTCTCTCTGCTACTGCATGGCAAATGGTGCCGATGGATCAAGTCTGGAACCAACAGGACCCTGAACATCTTCTACCCCCAAGACTACTAAATAGTTGACCAAATAGCTACCCAAAGTATCTGCATTGACCCTTTTTTGCACTGACTCTTTTGAGTCATCACATATGCTACTGATACTCTTAATTATCTATCCTTTTGCCTGGTCACTTTACCCCTACCTATATGCACTGTACATATTTACCTCAATTACATCGTACCCCTGCACATCAACTCGGTACTGGTACCCCGTGTGTAATACCAAGTTATTTTTGCTCATTGTGTACTAATTACTCATGTTATTATTTCTCAAACATATTTCTCTGCATTGTTGGGAAGAATTTTGCAAATAAAATGAGACAAAATGTTATTCGACAACGGTCCAGATGATCAACTATGAGGAGGAGGAGGTAAAGGAGGAGGAGGGATGCAAAGTGGAGTGTAGTCTGGCCCAGGAGTGTGAAAGTGACCGGAATGGCTCTGGAGCAATGAACCGCCTTTGCCATCTCTGCCTGACCGGTTCCCCTCTTTCCACTGGGATTCTCTGCCTCTAACCCTATTACAGGGGCTGAGTCACTGGCTTACTACGGCTCTTTCATACCGTCCCTAGGAGTGGTGCGTCACTTGAGTGGGTTGAGTCACTGATGTGATCTTCCTGCCTGGGTTGGCGCCCCCCCCCCTTGGGGTGTGCCGTGGCGGAGATCTTTGTGGGCTATACTCGGCCTTGTCTCAGGATGGTAAGTTGGTGGTTGAAGATATCCCTCTAGTGGTGTGGGGGCTGTGCTTTTGCAAAGTGGGTGGGATTATATCCTTCCTGCTTGGCCCTGTCAAGGGGTGTTATCGGATGGGGCCACAGTGTCTCCTGACCCCTCCTGTCTCAGCCTCCAGTATTTATGCTGCAGTAGTTTATGTGTCGGGAGGCTAGGGTCAGTTTGTTATACATGGAGTACTTCTCCTGTCCTACCCGGTGTCCTGTGTGAATTTAAGTATGCTATCTCTAATTTTCTCTTTCTCTCTTTCTTTCTCTCTCTCTCTCGGAAGACCTGAGCTCTAGGACCATGCCTCAGGACTACCTGACATGATGACTCCTTGCTGTCCCCAGTCCACCTGGCCGTGCTGCTGCTACAGTTTCAACTGTTCTGCCTGTGATTATTATTATTTGACCATGCTGGTCATTTATGAACATTTGAACATCTTGGCCATGTTCTGTTATAATCTCCACCCCGCACAGCCAGAAGAGGACAGGCCACCCCACATAGCCTGGTTCCTCTCTAGGTTTCTTCCTAGGTTTGCGCCTTTCTAGGGAGTTTTTCCTAGCCACCGTGCTTCTACACCTGCATTGCTTGCTGTTTGGTGTTTTAGGCTGGGTTTCTGTACAGCACTTTGAGATATCAGCTGATGTACGAAGGGCTATTTAAATACATTTGATTTGATTTTGATTTGGCGGAGGGCTAATTAAGTTAGCACCTATTGGGGAAGCAGCCACTCCACTCCTCATGTATCCCCCCCATAGAGGATGATGGGGGTTGGGTGAAGAGAGGGTAAGAGAGGAGAGTGGATGAGTGCAGGCTAAGCAGCGTAAGCACTTTCACTGTCCATTTTTCATCACCGCCATCTCGATTAGGCCAGGCTCCCCGCTCTACGTGTGGAGCATCTGTTCCCACATTCCCGACACGTCGGCTCCGGAGAGTGCTGAACGCCCGGCTCAGCATCCTGCCTTTTCACTGCATCAGATTTATCTGTCAGGAGCGCAGTTCATCACGGCGCGTCACAGAGGAGAGTCGTGCTTTCGCTCGGTGTGTGCGGTTCACCGCTCTATTCTCACTCTGTTGTTTTTTTTTCTTCCTCTTTCTTTTGATCTGAGGCGAGCCCGCAGGGAGATGTCGGAACCAGATATTTAGACTCAATCCAGTCGTATCCTCCATTTTGGTCCTTTTTTACCATTTTGAAACGAAAATGCATCGCTGTGCACCATGCATTTTGGCCTTTCATTCCCGATGATAACAGTACAGGTCAGAATTATGCCCTTTACTTATCTCAAAAGCAAAGTCAAAAATCTAGGATGGTGAACATGTGTCAGTGCTCCATCTGTGCCAAACAAACAATTTGTCGAGTAAACAAGCCCATTTGACAGATGAGCAAAACAGATTTCAAATGTAAAGTGGTTGCCATGAGTACTGAAGTGTCTCAAGTGCCAATAAGGATAATGTCCTCCTCCAGCTACTGCCAGATCACTTCATGTGGATGTTAAAATAACTAGGTAAATGTGCTTAACTGCAAACAAGCGAGCCACTCCATGTGATGACTATTTCCTGCTTGAGAGTCACCGCAGGAGATGGAGAGCGCGCTAAGTCTTGGCAATAACTCTACAGTGGAGTCTGCCAACATTGCCCTCTCATGCAGCCAATGTGGCACCTTTGTTTAGTTTGAAAGATGAAACTCAGGCCAAATTAATGACAGTCTCCCCTTTCGACCCTGTCACGTCCTGACCGTAGTTCCTTTTTTATGTCTCTGTTTTAGTTTGTTCAGGGCGGGCATTCTATGTTTTGTGTTCTATGTTTTCTATTTCTATGTGTTTGCCCCGGTATGGTTCCCAATCAGAGGCAGCGGGCAATTGTTGTCTCTGAGAACCATACTTAGGCAGCCTGTTTTCCCACTATGGGTGTGGGTAGTTATTTTCTATTTCGTGTTTTTGTTGCACCTTTCAGAACTGTTCGTTTGTCTGTTTGTTGTTTTTGTTCCAGTATTCATCTTTATTAAAATCATTATGAATACGTACCATGCTGCTCTTTGGTCCTCTACTCCTTCTCCCGACGACAATCGTTACAGACCCTCAGTTAAGGAGTGGCTGTTTTACTTTTCCTGAAGTGTACGGCAAGGGTATAAAACTGATTTGTGCCTCATGAGTTTCAAATAAAGAAAACTAACACTAGGGATTCTTCCCAGCTGGAAGGTTCGGTTGGTATTTGGGTTTAATGCACCTTATCATCAAATGGGTGATCCCTCGCCCACTGTTCCATGAGTTCTACTGTAGCAGTCAAACTAAGTGCTCGTTGCAAAAAAAAAAAAGGCGTGCACACACACACACACACACACACAGCCACCGGTACCTCACATTCTACAGTTGCTAAGCAGCCCGGGTAACTTCTCAGATGTCTGGAAGTTACCAGAAGGCTCGAAGAATCAACCCAGCAACCTAACACCCATTCACCTTCAAACATTATTTTGTACATTTTCCTTATGCCCTTAGGGAAAAGTAGCAAAACTACTAGCAAAGAGTACAAACTTTTCAAGAGCACACACTTTCATGACACCGCCAAACCAAGCATTTTCTACACAAAGACTCCACCAGTTAGGCTTGTGTTGAATATAAGAAGGCAGACAAGCCCATAGTTTTGCTCATAGCTTCCCTCCTGTTATGTTAGCCCCGATAATTAAACAGCTCTTTACCGGCCCACGATGACTTAGTCATGTCTACTTTAAAAAACGGTCTCAAATTCCCAAATTCCTTATGGGCAAAAGAAGAAACAGCTCTCTAATGTTACTGGTTTGCCGTTGCAGCCTGGGTTGAGAGAGAGAAAAAAGTGACGCGATGGTGCTAATAGCCTGCTCTTGCCTTGCATACACCCACTCAGAAGCCCGCTATGCCTCTGGGGAGTCTTCTGATCAAGTAAACAAGAACATACCGGTTTGTCAATCTGTGCTCTTCGGACAGAGATCCATGTTCACTAAAATCAACAAGAGACAAGGCCGCACAGGGTCAGGGTTTCGAATGGATGTTTTTTTGTTCATCCAAACATCGATATCAATAAGGAGTGTGGCGTTTTAGCCCCCCAAAAAATTGCCCCCTCTCCAAGCTTTAGACATAGCTTGGAGTGAAATGATTTGCAAGAAGGAAATGGAATCTACAGGATATGGACAGTTTTTTTGTAATGGTTGATAATGGCATATCTGTTAATAATAGGAGTAGTAAGTTATTCTCGTATAATGGAAAAGGAAGTTTCCAACAAGTAACAGCTCTAAGAAATAGTACTGCTATACTACCCAAACTACAGTATAGCCCTTTAAAATCACTACCAAATCCTCATACTCCTTTATGTCATCATCAGCATCATCTGTATCAGTATTTACACAAGCTTTCAATTTTAACCATTTCCTAAGGTACGTTATTTAACATAAAGCCCAGCCGGCAGAAATGACAAATCAGTCCAAATCCAGACAGTCTCTCTCTCTCCCTCTCTCTCTCTCTCTCTCTCTCTCTCTCTCTCTCTCTCTCTCTCTCTCTCTCTCTCTCTCTCTCTCTCTCTCTCTCTCTCTCTCTCTCTCTCTCTCTCTCACACTTTTTAATTACCCCCCCTCCCCTTCCCGTGAGCCATGGCACCATTCACAGGGAGCTTAGCCACAGCTCCTCTTAGAATTTATCTCCTCTATATACAGCACGCTGCAGCCTGGGAAAGATGGAGAGGAGCTCAGTGGTAGGACCTCTCTCTCAGCACCAACCAAGTCAAGTAAGCCCACATATCTCCAAAAGACCCCACAGCAGGGTGTGCTGTTGTCAGCAGCGCTCACATTCATTTTCGTTTTTAGAATGTTCCATGCCGTCATGTTTTTGTTGGGTATTCAACATTTTTGTAATCACGTTCTAAAGACCAAGATGATCGGTTTCATAGTTTCCACCTTATTTTGACGCTCAGGCAATTTTCTAGAATAGCCAATGGGTAAATCAGATTACCTGTGGCACCAGGTTACAGATAAATAGCTGAAAGTTGATTTGGTTCTTTGTTGACTGGTTCTTACCAGGTGGTACACAATGTGCTCAGTCTACACTTTAATAAGAACTTACTGTGGAGAAAGCCGGCGTGACGACTCCCAATTCAGGGATCCTCTAATGCTGTCTGTATTCTCTTCATAAGCGGTGGTTTCATCTGTGAAATAGAAATGCAAATGATGTTTAGTGAGTGTGAACTGGCAAGGCAGAACATTCAATTCACTTCAATCTTACCAAACTGGGAGGGAATGGAGTAAAGGGGAAGGAGAGCGGAGAAGACAGTATGCAGTGCCTTCAGAAAGTATTCATACCCGTTGACTTATCTCACATTTGGTTGTGTTACTCCCTGAATAAAACATGTACTATATAGATTTTTTTCTCACCCATCTATAAAGAATACCCTATAATGACAAAGTGAATAAGTGTTTTTAGACATTTTTGCAAATGTATTGAATTCACAGAAATATCTCATATTATTCACCTCCAAAGAGTCAATACATGTTAGAATTAACTTTGGAAGCAATTACAGCTGTGAGTCTTTCTGGGTACACCTGGATTGTGCAATATTTGCAAATTATAATTGTATAAGTGTATAGTTGGCCTTGTGTTTTAGGTTATTGTCCTGGATTTGTCCCTCAGTGTCTGTTGGAAAGCAGACTGAACCAGATTTTCCTCAAGGATTTAGCCTGTACTAAGCTCTATTCTGTTTATTTATATCTTAAAAAACTCCCTGGTCGTTGCCGATGACAAGCATACCCATAACATGCTTTAAAATATTAATAGTGGTACTCAGCGATGTGTTGTGTTGGATTTGCCCCAAACAAATTCAGGACATAAAGAATTTTTTTGTTGTTGCAGTTTTACTTTTGTGCCTTAGCAGTCTGTAATTTAGATTAGTGTTGAAGAGTAACTACAATGTTGTTAATTCATCCTTCAGATTTTTCATATTACAGCCATTAAAGAGCAACTGCCCTTAAGAAACAACAAATCAATTTGAAAACAGCCCATGTGGCATCGATATAAGTCACAAACAGTTATACTAGTGTAACACCAAGCATAGATGTATTTGTTATAATTAATTGGTGTTAGATTTAAAAGGTGATCGAATTGCTCCTGAAATGTACTGTCGTTAATGCATTTATTTTGGATAAATATTTATTTAATGTACAAGTGAATAGGTTGGTTTACGTTTAAGTTTAGGTTTTGACCAATAAGGTAGCTTGTTAACCTGTGGCCAATGGGAGAGTTGACCTGGTTATTAACAGGAGGCCTGGGAAAGAGATGTTAAAAAAGATGGAGAGACATTGAAAAAAGGATGGTGAGACATTGTCAGTGTTGGTGAAGAAAAACAATAAAAGAAGATGATAAAAATAGAACAAAACCCATACCTACCGAGTTTTGAAGGGAAATACTGATTTTATTTTATAAGATTATTATTATTTTGTTTAGAAAGACTTGGTAGAGACTGAAGCTACCATCTCATCGTGGAGGTATTTGACTGCTCGAGGTTAGCTTAGCATCGTGCGAGACCTGGAGAGAAATGCTTGTGGAAGATTAACGAGTTCATGTTTCCATGGGATATCTGTTGCTGTTAAGGAGTACTGTTTTCATTGATAGCTGTGCCTGCAATGGATCTTGTGAGGACACCTGCACGGAGCTGCTATACTTCGCTGAGGAAATATCTACGAGTAGTGAGTAACCACAACGGTGTGGTACTTCAGGACTTTATGTATGGCGTCAATTTTGAGCTCCAACATGCGCCAACGAGTTGAACCAAGGTTTGAAGTAATCTTGACATGGGTTGTGAAAAATCATTGGGGTTTATTATTTTTATTTATTTTGATCTAGTACATTGAAAATATTATACATCTTGAAGCTTCTGTCTGTTGCATTGGTGGAGTCATTTACTGTTTCAGTTTCATTTAAATGCATGGGAAACCATATCTTTAGATAATAACACAAATCTATAATCATTCTATCTGAAGTTAATACCCTAGTTGTCTACAATAGGAATTGTTATTGGAGATGTCCTTCTCACCTAATATCAAATGCTTTTGACATATTCTAAGTAAGGTGAGAGAGAGTCAAATTCGAGCCTGGTGAGAGAGTTACATTTTTGGGGGCTCGCCCGGGATTTTTGTTATTGTTGATGGATATTTTCAGAAATGA
This sequence comes from Oncorhynchus masou masou, assembly GCF_036934945.1. Lineage (NCBI taxonomy): Eukaryota > Metazoa > Chordata > Actinopteri > Salmoniformes > Salmonidae > Oncorhynchus > Oncorhynchus masou. The sequence continues at coordinate 21,261,297 of NC_088218.1, forward strand.
CTCTGGTGTATATTTTTTTCTTTACTGTTTTCACTGCTGACATCTATACTAAGATTCTACACTGACTCACCCTTTGAACATTTTTTATTTAAATTTTGGATTTTTTTCTAACATTGCTGTATAGGCATAGACTTGTTGAAGAGATTGTTACCTGGTCTAGATTGAAACAACTAACTACTAATCGTGCATTTGTCCTTAGCAATGTGACAGAGGATGTGTCTGATGAGGTTTTGCTGGAAACGCTGACTTATGTTTCGGCTTTTGGTAAAATTAGACTGCATTGTAATTGTTCTTATTCAGCTGATAAAAAGTAGTATGTTTTGGTAGAGATATCAAACAACCTTAACGAAATAGCTGTGCCAAGTGTTGCTGGGATACCTGGAGAGTTGGGTCCCTGGACTGTACATGTAGTTTTGCAAGTCACATCTCCTGTTGAGAGAGAGGGTGAAGATTTTCAGGCGAAGCTATTATCCTTTCTAAGACATGAACGGAAGACTTTAGCTGATGTTAAAGGCCTGGTAAGTCCCTCTGGTGCTGACCTCAACACTGAGCTGGTTACTGCCATAAGTTCACTGGTAGAGAAATACAACATTGTGCCATCTGAGATTCAGAGCAACCGTAAGCTGCACATGTTCTCAGGTGTGAAACTCACTCCTAGTGGAGAGGAAGAGTATGATGCATGGGCTGAGCAAACCACCCATTTTCTAGAGGAATGGCAGTGCACCGACAATGTGAAAAAAAAACAGAATAATACAAAGTCTTAAAGGGCCTACTGCTGACATTGTGAGGTTCTTCAAGACAGGAAACCCCCCCCACGCTACAGCGATCGAAAAACATGAAGGCTCTAGAAACAGCATTCGGTACCACCAAAAGTGCACCTGATCTCATGGAAGAGTGTTGTGAAGTCATCAGCTGTTGCTCTTCTTGCAACAGTTTCCAATGAAGCTAATACCGAGGTAGAAGTGCTGAGAAAAGAGCTCAAAGGGTGAAAAACTGAAATGACGCGTCTCATATATGCTAACGTAACAGCAGCTCAATCTGACACAAAAAGGTCAGTTGTTGCATTTAAAAGCAAAAAGAAGAGAGTAAATCCATCACAAGAACAGACACGGTCGACGGCCAACCCGGAGTGTGCTGTTATAGATGTGGAGAAGATGGCCATTTCAAGAGAAACTCTGAAGGTGAAGAGAACTTGATGAAAGTCAACCTGCCTGATCAAACAAAAGCGGTCTATGGGAAACTACAGAGGGACCCAGTAAAGGAGCGGCCTGACGTCCTGGTGAAGATAGATTCGACAAAGTGCCATAAGTATGAAGACATGAAAGACATGCTACCTACCGGTTTAGTTGGTACAAGTTCTGTCGTTCCTGTGCAGATTGAAGGTATCTATGCTCACGCTTTACTAGATAGTAGTTCTCAGATTACTCTACTTTACAGATCCTTTTATGACGAGTACCTGACGCATTTGCCATTGATTCCAATAGGAAACTTAGAGATATGAGGCCTTAGCTCTGATCAGTATCTATATGATGGCTATTTGTCACTCAAGCTTGAATTATCAGGATCGGTTGTGGGTGTAGCAGAGACCATGGAAGCACTTGTGTTATGTCCAGATCCGGCTATGAAAGGCGACGTGTCTATTCTGGTCGGCACAAATACGTCTGTAGTGAAGAGACTTACAACTGCTTGCAGAGAAAAGGAAGGTGAAGGTTTCCTTAGCACACTACAAGTTCATCCTGCTATCAAGGAGGCATACAGTGCCTTGCGAAAGTATTCGCCCCCCTTGAACTTTGCGACCTTTTGCCACATTTCAGGCTTCAAACATAAAGATATAAAACTGTATTTTTTTGTGAAGAATCAACAACAAGTGGGACACAATCATGAAGTGGAACGACATTTATTGGATATTTCAAACTTTTTTAACAAATCAAAAATTGAAAAATTGGGCGTGCAAAATTATTCAGCCCCTTTACTTTCAGTGCAGCAAACTCTCTCCAGAAGTTCAGTGAGGATCTCTGAATGATCCAATGTTGACCTAAATGACTAATGATGATAAATACAATCCACCTGTGTGTAATCAAGTCTCCGTATAAATGCACCTGCACTGTGATAGTCTCAGAGGTCCGTTAAAAGCGCAGAGAGCATCATGAAGAACAAGGAACACACCAGGCAGGTCAGTGGTCTGATACTCCTTCCATTTCAATATTATCGCTTGCACAGTGCTCCTTGGGATGTTTAAAGCTTGGGAAATCTTTTTGTATCCAAATCCGGCTTTAAATTTCTTCACAGCAGTATCTGTACATGAATGTATATTTAAAGTGACTATGCATATATGATAAACAGAGAGTAGCAGTGTGAAAAGAGGGGTTGCGGGGGCGCACAATGCAAATAGTCCGGGTAGTTTGATTACCTGTTCAGGAGTCTTATGGCTTGGGGGTAAAAACTGTTGAGAAGCTTTTCTGTCCTAGACTTGGCACTCCGGTACCGCTGGTCACACTGTAGTAGAGAGAGCAGTCTATGACTGGGGTGGCTGGGGTCTTTGACAATTTTCAGGGCCTTCCTCTGACACCGCCTGGTGTAGAGGTCCTAAATGGCAGGCAGCTTATTCCCAGTGATGTATCCTCTGTAGTGCCTTGCGGTCAGAGGCCAAGCAATTGCCGTACCAGGCAGTGATGCAACCAGTCAGGATGCACTCGATGTTGCAGCTGTAGAACCTTTTGAGGATGTCAGGACCCATTACAAATCTTTTTAGTTTCCTGCGGGGGAATAGGCTTTGTCGTGCCCTCTTCACAACTGCCTTGGTGTGTTTGGACCATTCTAGTTTGTTGTTGATGTGGACACCGGGGAACTTGAAGCTCTCACCTGCTCCACTACAGCTCTGTTGATGAGAATGCGGGAGTGCTCGGTCCTCCTTTTCCTGTAGTCCACAATCATCTCCTTAGTCTTGGCTATGTTGAGGGATAGGTTGTTACTCTGGCACCACACGGCCAGGTCTCTGACCTCCTCCCTATAGGCTGTCTCGTCATTGTCTGTGATCAGGCCTACCACTGTTGTGTCATCTGCAAACTTCATGATGGTGTTGGAGTCGTGCCTGGCCATGCAGTCGTGGGTGAACAGGGAGTACAGGAGGGGATTGAGCACGCACCCCTGTGGAGCTCCAGTGTCACCCTTACTGTCTGTAATGTTTCCTGTAGATGTTGCTCTGGGTGTTCCATTGAATAGTAAGCATGATTCATCTGAGAAACTGACAGTTTCTTCTTCTTCTTGGAGATTCTCCAGTGCCTGAGGAATGGAAGAAGAGGTTATGTGAAAAGATGATGGAACGGTAAGAAGTGTTCTCAACACGAGTATGATGTGGGTTGTTCAAAGAGTATTCACCACACCATCAGAGATACTGAAGACAACACGTTTAGGGAGAGATCTCGCCGCTTGGCCCCAACTGATGTTGAAGATGTGAGGAAGCATCTTAATAACTTGAAACCTTCTGGGATCATATCTGAGTCGAGAAGCCCCTATGCATCTCCAATTGTGGTGGTGAGGAAAAAGAATGCCACCATACGCATGTGTGTTGATTGCAGGACCCTCAACAAGCACACTGTTCCAGAGCAGTACACAGTCCCACGTGTGAAGGATGCTCTGACATGTTTGAGTGGGAGCAAATGGTTCAGTGTGTTAGATCTCAGAACAGATACTATCAAATTCCGATGAGGGACACAGATAAAGAGAAGACTGCATTTATCTGTCCAGTTGGATTTGAGCAATTTGAGAGGATGCTGCAGGGTGTGTCCGGAGCACCTGCAACATTTCAACGTGTCATGAAAAAGACAGTTGGTGACATGAACCTACTCAAAGTTATTGTTTACCTTGATGACTTAATCATGTTTGGAAGGACGCTGGAAGAACACAAGCAGAGGTTACTCAAGGTGTTAGACTGTTTGAAAAGTGCAGGCCTAAACCTGTCCCTTGACAAGTGTCAGTTTTGCCGCAGATCTGTCAACTATGTTGGACATATCATATCCCAGAATGGAGTGGCTACACACCTCTCAAATTTTGAAGCTGTCATCAAGGGGCCAAGGTCTGAAACTGTGACTGCTCTGCGTTCTTTCCTAGGATTATGTGGATATTACAGAAGATTTGTGAAAGGCCATTCTAAAGTGAGTTACCACCTGAATCAGCTCTTATGTGGATATCTTCCCTCAGCCAAGAAAGGAAAAAAGTCCAAGGAAAAGGAGAAAGCCTAATTCAACCCCTCAGAACCATTTGGATCAAGGTGGGAAGTGTGAATTGGCATTCGAGACATTGAAGGAAAGCCTCACAAAAGCTCCTGTGTTGGCTTTGGCTGATCCTCAGTTGCCATACGTTCCACATGTAGATACTAGCCGCGAAGGGTTAGGTGGAGTACTGTACCAAGATCATGGTGAGGGTCTGCATCCTGTGGCATTTATGAGTCAAAGCCTGACCACTTCCGAACACAACTACCCAGCTCATAAGTTAGAGTTTCTTGCGTTTAAGTGGGCAGTGGTTAATAAACTACATGAATACCTTTATAATGTCAAGTTCAAGGTTAGACCAGATAACAATAATTGACATATGTCCCAAAGTCCGCAAAACTGGATGCCACTGGTCATCGTTGGCTAGCTGTGTTGTCTACCTATGACTTTAGTCTCAAGTTCAGGCCTGGCAGGCAGAACATAGATGCCAATGCTTTATCTTGCCGCTCTCATCAGCAATCTGCAGTGGAACAAGATTGGAGGGACATTCCTGCACCCTGTGTTAGAGTAACTCCTGGATCATCTAGTAGAGTGTTTGATCATTTGGGAGCCTCTATGCATGCTGTGCCTCAAGCATACTGTAACCTGAGCATGCTGACATCTCACATGCCCAGATTGAGCACTATGGAACTTTCTGCATTGCAACAAGAAGACCCTTGCTTAGGAGAGATGTGGGTTGCTCTTAATAAACATGATCTCATCAGGGTGCCAAAGAACAAACATCCACTCATCTCTTTGCTCCTGAGAGAGTGGGAGAAGCTGTAAATAGAAGATGCAGTTGTGTACAGGATTACACATCTGCCAAACGAGACTCGTCGTGCTCAGCTACTTCTTTCAGAGAAGTTCAAAACTACGGTTCTCAAGTCACTGCATGACGACTCAGGTCATTTAAGATTTGACAAGATGTATGGACTTGTCAGAGACCGGTTCGACTGGCCACGCATGAAGATGGAAGTAGAAGAGTCCTGAAGTCCTCTGCTCACTGTGTACAGAGGAAAACACTTCCAAAGATACAGATGAAGTCGGAAGTTTACATACACTTTGATGAGTCATTAAAACCCGTTTTTCAACCTCTCCACAAATTTCTTGTTAACAAACTATAGTTTTGGCAAGTCGGTTAGGACATCTACTTGGTGCATGACACAAGTAATTGTTTACAGACAGATCATTTTACTTAAATTCACTGTATCACAATTCCAGTGGGTCAGAAGTTTACATACACTAAGTTGACCGTGCCTTTTAAACAGCTTGGACAATTCCAGAAAATTATGTCATAGCTTTAGAAGCTTCTGATAGGTTAATTGACATCATTTGAGTAAATTGGAGGTCTACCTGTGGATGTATTTCAAGGCCTACCTTCAAACTCAGTGCCTCTTTGCTTGACATCATGGGAATATCAAAATAAATCAGCCAAGACCTCAGAAAAACTATGTAGACCTCCACAAGTCTGGTTCATCCTTGGGAGAAATTTAAGAGAGGTAAGGCAATAAATAGGCTATTGTGGCTAATTAATTACAGTATAGCAAATAAATACTGGAATAGTAGGATGTGCTGAAGATGAATGTGCAAGTTGAGATAGTGGGGTGCAAAGGAGCAAGATAAATAAATAAATAAATACAGTATGGGGATGAGGTAGATTTGATGGGCTATTTACAGATGAGCTATGTACATGTGCAGTGATCTGTGAGCTGCTCTTACAGCTGGTGCTTAAAGCTAGGGATGGAGGTAAGAGTCTCCAGCTTCAGAGATTTTTGCAGTTCGTTCCAGTCATTGGCAGCAGAGAACTGGAAGGAGAGACGGTCAAAGGAAAAATTGGCTTTGGGGGTGACCAGTGAGTCATGATGAAGAAAATTACGTGGATATATTGAACTGCACATGGGGAAAAATATCATACTTTTTGGACAAATGTTCTCTGGTCTGATGAAACAACATTTTTACTGTTTGGCCATAATGACCATCGTTATGTTTGGAGGAAAAATGGGGAGGCTTGCAAGCCGAAGAACACCATGCCAACCGTGAAGCACAGGGGTGGCAGCATCATGTTGTGGAGGTGCTTTGCTGCAGGAGGGCCTGGTGCACTTCACAAAATAGATGGCTTCATGAGGAAGGAACGTTATGTGAATATATTGAAGCAACATCTCAAGACATCAGTCAGGAAGTTAAAGCTTGGTCGCAAGTGGGTCTTCCAAATGTACAATGACCCCAAGCATACTTCCAAAGTTGTGGCAAAATGGCTTAAGGACAAAAAAGTCAAGGTATTGGAGTGGCCATAACAATGCCCTGACCTCAATCCTATAGAACATTTGTGGGCAGGACTGAAAAAGTGTGTGCGAGCAAAGAGGCCTACAAACCTGACTCAGTTACACCAGCTCTGTCAGGAGGAAAGGGCAAAAATCACCCAACCTCTTGTGGGAAGTTTGTGCAAGGCTACGTTTGACCCAAGTTAAACAATTTAAAGGCAATGCTATAAAATACTAATTGAGTGTATGTAAACTTCTGACCCACTGGGAATGTGATGAAAAAACTAAAATCACTCTAATATTTTTCTGACATTTCACATTCTTAAAATTAAGTGGTGATCCTAACTGACCTAAGACACATCATTTTTACTAGGATTAAATGTCAGGAATTGTGAAAAACGGAGTTTAGATGTATTAGGCTCATTGTATGTAAACTTCTGACTTCAACTGTAGTTGCTCAGCTTTGTCATATGCAAAGTGATGGACCTATGAACCTTGTGTGTATGGATTTCCTGTCCATTGAGATTATTATTATTTTGTTTAGAAAGACTTAGTGTAGACTGACGCTACCATCTAATCGTGGAGGTATTTGACAGCTCGAGGTTAGCCTAGCATCGTGCGAGACCTGGAGAGAAATGCTTGTGGAAGGTTAACGAGTTCATGTTTCCATGGGATATCTCTCCAACCAAGCTTGCAAGTAATTTGGACATGGGTTGTGAAGAATCATTGGGGTTTATTATTTTAGATTTATTTTGATGTGGTACATTGAAAATGTGTTAATATACACCTTGAACATTCTGTCTGTTGCATTGGTGGAGTCATTTACTGTTTCAGTTTCATTCCAATGCATGGGAAACCATATCCTTATATTATAACACAAATCTATAATCATTCTACCTGAAGTTAATACCCTAGTTATCATCACCCTAGCGAGTTTACAATAAGGATTCTTATTGGAGATGTCCTTCTCACCTAATACCCCATGCTGTTGACATATTCTAAGTAAGGTAATATCGTGAGAGTTAAACTTGAGCCTGGTGAGATGGTTACACTAGTGTCGAAATTGACTACAAAGTGTAGCTATGATAATTTTGGTCATAAAGTCCACGTCGTCTAAACATCCGTGCGTCACACCGGGTAAATGAACGTTGGGTTTTGATCTGACAATGTCTATTTGCCCGCTAACATGGGGTGAACCGCTGCGGTGATTGTTGTCTAGGCAATATCATAGACAGTGAGACAGACCTGCCCAACAGCTCTGACTGTTTACATAAGACAACATGTCACACATTTTTTTTGACTTGAGAAATACTTCACCACAAACACCTTAGTGAGATGTAATGTTGCACAACTAAAACATCCTCAGCTGTAACAAAAAAAAATATTACAGATTTTTTGAGTTATTTAATATTCATTCTGGGGATATTGAGGAAGTGAAATATGCTTCCTCATCTACAGTGTCTTATGGGGGACAGACATAATTAAGGAAACTTGGAAATCTGATATCTCATTTTCTTAATGACAATGTGTGTTTAGTGGCTCATTAAACTCCGTATTCAGGAAATACATGTAATTTCTTAGCCACATTTTTAGCAGTGTTACTTTAGTGACTTATAGGGGGGCATGTTTTGGAATGTTTGTATTCTTTACAGGCTTCCTTCTTTTCACTCTGTCATTTAGGTTAGTATTGCGGAGTAACTATAATGTTGTTGATCCATCCTCAGTTTTCTCCTATCACAGCCATTAAACCTTGTAACAGTTTTAAAGTCACCACTGGCCTCGTGGTGAATCCTTGAGTGGGGAAGGATACCTGTATCCTTGTAGTTACTGGTTGTTTTAAACCACCATCCAAAGTGTAATTCAAAAAATATACCAAACCTTGGCATTATGGGGTATTGTGTGTAGGCCATCGACACAATATCTAAAAGTATTCTATTTTAAATTCAGGCTTTAACACAAGAAAATGTGGAAAAGGTGAATGTGAATATTTTCTAAAGGCAATAATTGAAACATTAAGAATGCCTTCCTAATATTGAGTTGCAACCCCCACCTTTGTCCCCCTTTTGCCCCCAGAACAGCCTCGGGGCATGGACTATACAAGGTGTCAAAAGCGTTCCATAGAGATGCTGGCCCTTGTTGACTCCAATGCTTCCCACAGTTATGACAAGTTGGCTAGAAGTCCTTTGGTTGAAAAAACCAGCACAGTTGCAGTCCTTGACACAAACTGGTGCCCCTGGCACCTACTACCATACCCCGTTCAAAGGCACTTAAATATTTTGTCTTGTCCAATCACCCTCTGAAGTGCACACATAAGCAATCCATGTCTCAATAGTCTCAAGGCTTAAAAATCATTCTTTGTCTCCTCCCCTTAGTCTACAATGATGGAAGTGGTTTTAACAAGTGACATCGGTAAGGGATCATAGCTTTCATGTGGATTCTTGTGAAAGGTGTCCTTAATGTTTGGTACAGGAAATCAACTAAATGTATTGAACTTATTAGAACATTTATTCATTTTCCAAAGATTATCATAAGACAAATGCACCAGTGATTCATATTTTTCTTAACTTCTGAAGAGGTAACGCTGGAATGCCCCTGTCGGGGTGTGCACATTTGTCTACCACTTTGTGTCGCTGTTAGCGATGATGCAAATAATGATAAGTCTCCTGGTAGATGGTAGAAAGACATTCTCAATTAAACTACTAAGTAGCCTACAGTATGCCTACCTGCCAGAATGAAATCATGATTATTTGCAACAATCCAGTGGCGATTTATTTGACAACTCTGCAATCACATGTTTGGTAAGAGGCGTTTCTGTAGCACACAAGTTTCTTGCTGGTGCTCACTTGAATGAAAGGGTATTTACACCCAAAAAAAAATGTTTTACGATTTTTCTCAGACCTCAAAAGTGGTCTCCAGATGTGGTTTATTAAGCATTGTTGTAGACTGAGAATATTGTTTTTCTACGGGGGAAAAAAGTCTGATTTTGAGAGTTAAACAAGACAAAGAATAAAATATCTGTGTTTTATGGTTTGTAATTTTAGAATTGCACCACAAGTAGAAAAAGGGCCTCTGCCTGTATCCAGAATCACACAGACCTGTGTTTGGGTGAGCCCAGTGGGGCATAGTTCTGAGACTCCACTTGCTACCAATGTTCCGACAGACCACCCCAAGAGTGAGCCCGCTGAAGCCATAGACTTTTTTTCAGGTAATTGGCACCTACCAATGACTCTCAGCATCATCAAACTGTTTTTCTTTTCCATTCACAGAACTATTGAGTGCAACAATTTGCTTCGTGGGGGTATGAGAACTGCTATTAATTTCAGACCTATGTTTGTTATACTTAGTTCAGTGCATTGTTTTACGCCACTCAGAATCAGAGGCCAATATGGATTAAAGCCTTTGCATTATTCAAGCAACAGTGTGCTCATTACCTCATTACGTGGTGTGCATTCAATAAAATGATCATCCCGATGAGCAAAATGACAAACTTAACCTGAGGTCTGTACGGAGGACAACATTTCTGAAGTGCAAGTCAGACACTAGAAGACACTGATATTCAACACATGAATTCCCAGCAATGACATTAACATGGACTACATGTTTATCTTTAGTTTAACCATCCATTTGTAAAATCCAGAAAATGCTATGTAATGTCGGAACTCTCCAAAGGAAGCAATAGTGACGCAGTTTGCTGACGGCACTCTAGTGGCCTAGCTGAGTCAACATTTTGTGGTGCTGGTCCAATTCCAAACAGATTTATCCTAGTTGGTTGGAGCTCATTTGTAAACAAATAATTTGACCAAACTAACGTACATTATTGCACACAGGTCGGTAATGATGTCATAGGTTTCAAATGAGGGAGTTGTATTTAATAAAAAATAAAAAAACATCATACGATTTTACTATACCACCGCTTCCTCTTGAGATATTGCTCTAGAACAAGAGTATTCAACTCTTACCCTATGAGGTGCAGAGGCTACTGGTTTTCTGTTCTACCTCATAATTAATTGCTCACACCTGGTGTCCCAGGCCTAATTTTATTTATTTTTCCTTTATTTAACTAGGCAAGTCAGTTAAGAACAAATTCTTATTTTCAATGATGGCCTAGGAACAGTGGGTTAACTGCCTGTTCAGGGGCAGAACGACAGATTTGTATCTTGTCAGCTCGGGGGTTTGAACTTGCAACTTTCCGGTTACTAGTCCAACGCTCTAACCACTAGGCTACCATGTCCTTGATGACAGAGGAACAACTAAAAAAAAAAGCCTGGGAACTGGCTATAGGTTCAGAGTTGAGTTTGAGGGGTCTTAAAGATATAGCCATCGAGTAAACTCAATAACTCTAACATCGCAGATGTATAACATGACAAATGGGACAGAACTATCGTCATCATAGGCAATAGCCAAAACGAATTCAGCACAACACAGAAGTATAACTTGCAGTGATAAAAGATGTCCTTGTTTATCATCCTCGATCCCTGTAGGAAAAAAAGCAGTCGGCTTTTCAATTTGCTCCTGTCTTTGTCTCTGGATTGCTTCAGCAGTCGCGGCTGTGGTTGACACCCGGTGCTAATCTGCAGTAACTGGGTGGCCCATTCTCTGACCTATTTTCCTGTGTGATGTGAATCACACGGCTAGGTGATGGATGACATCGGCTGAAGGTGAAATTGACCCACCTAGAGGTATAAGAGGTGAAATGACCCCCTCCTAATAAAATCCTCAGCAAAAAAGGTGAAAAGGAAATGTAATCAATCGTGTACTGGCACAGAGTGTTTCTGAGAATCACGAATGAAGACATAAGATTAAATCCACACCCGTTGCCTTGTGCATTTATGTGTTGCTGGTTCGTAAAATGCTGTGGTGTTGTATTTTCCAAATTCTGATATAACAGGGTGTAACAGATTCAACAGGTTGTATTAACTCAGAACCCAGGATGCAAAAATGCAACAGGTCCTATAACTCACGTCACATGGCATAGTTCATCTCCTTCGACCCAGATGTATCTCTAAGAAGTAATTGTTGTGTGTCCTGTCGTCTCTAAGATGTAGTGATTATGTTAAAAAATGAATGGAGAAACTAACATTCTGAGCCAGAGCTAGAGGTATTTTTGTAAGTGTTGCAAAAACACTTTTGAAAAAAAATGCTTGGTTTTCATTGATTGCCAGAGAGTAATTTGGAGTGATTCAATTCTAGGAGATGAACTTTAACTAATGAACACATAATTACTTACCCAAGTTATTCTACAGGAAAATGCACTAATACAGGGGTATCAAACTTATGTTCCCCACAGGCCACATTCAGTCTTCACTGAGAGGCAAAGAGCTGCACTTAAAATGTATTATATTTCCTAGTGATGGATAGTCCTCTATCCATCACTTTTAGAATTTCCTATGGTCCCTGACTGTCTAGCTGGCTGGCTGGACAAAATGAAGAGTCTATAAATGTAGGTCCATTATTTCTACACAGTTTTGATTTGGTTTTAGTAATTTCAATGCCGATTGAGATCGTTTTCCCCAGAAAGAAAAATGGCTAATGCATGGATGAGCAGATCAAATTTGCAGGTAAAATACAAAATACAAAACTAGCTGCCTCAAGACTGCTCTTCTAGTTCTCTCCACACTCCTCCTCTTAATTAATATAGCAATGCTTTGTTAGTCAAATATATTCTCACCACCTTTGTATTCATAACAAATCATATGCTTGGGTGAGGGAGCCGTTTCTAGTCCCTTGTCAAAGCAGATCTGTAATTACTGAATTGATTATCAACGATCAGAAGGTATCCAACGTTGAGACTCAACCAGCTGTTTGTTCCTCCCCTCTAGCTCTTTGGGACTCTGGGCTCCACTCTGCATAATCTAGTGCTTTAACAGAGGTGCTGACGCTGCATTCCTGCACAAGAAGACACCATTATAGTGTTGCGCCTCTGCCGCTTTGAAGTGGGAATGATCTGAACGTGCCAGGAGTTTAATGGCCCTGCCAGTCAAGTGTATCGGAGGTTGTGTAAAATTATACCTGATACTTGTAGGAAGATCTGACATTTTATCGTTGTCTTAGACTAGCTCAGGCTGTAATGCCATGCTTGAGATTGTCTATTCAGATTTGTGCATTAGATGTGACTGAACGTGTCAGTATTGGTGAATGTGATGAGTGTCTGGTAGATTGCTACACTTGGTAGTCAGACACTCAATAATAGGATCTCTATTTGTACTGTATATGGTACTGATGATCTTCCATATGCATTTCATAAATTTATACCACAGGAGGTTGGTGGCACCTTAATTGGGGAGGATGGGCTCATGGTAATGAATGTAGCAGAGTTAGTGGAATCAGTTAAATATAATATATATAATAATAATATATCCCATTTAGCAAACGCTTTTGTCCAAAGCGACTTACAAGTCGGCTGGGGCCACTACTTTTACATACGCATGGTCCCAGCGGGAATCGAACCCACGACGCTTGGCGTTGCAAGCGCCATGCTCTACCGACTGAGCCACACAGGATATAACACATGGTTTGATGCCATTCCATTTGTTGCCACCAGCCTCCACTGATTTATACAGTACGCAAAGCCTTCACTGACTATTCCAGTAATAAAATGCAAGGATAGGAGAAAGGGAAGCTCCTGCTGGTTATATTGGATATTTTGAATGCATCAAAGCTAACACTGTAGAATTATATCTTTCAGTCCCGACTAGACCAATGCTACTAGGTGAATTGAATTGGGCGCTTTCAGGGAAGGTGAATTTAAAGGTGATGGTGCCTTGTTGCTGGTAGGAAAGAAATTGCACTGCTGGCTGCTTCACTTAGCCTCACTCAACACACACACACACACACCACACACACACAAAAACATCCACACACACACCCTTCATTGTCACATGGGTAATTCAGCTACTTTTTATACAGTACCTGTCAAAAGTTTGGACATACCTACTCATTCAAGGGTTTTTCTTCATTTTTACTATTTTCTACATTGTAGAATACATTTCAATGTTAATGATCACTATGTTTGATGTACAGTTACAAGATGACATGGCATTATACCCTGGGTTGTTCTGAACATAATGACCCTATGTTTTTCTATTGTGAAGAAAATTCACAGCGGAACGCTCACCTGAATGCACGCATCATTCCTTTGTATGCCAGTTGACAATTGGCTCATTCATCCCCCTCCTCTCTCCTGTAACTATTCCCCAGGTCGTTGCTGCAAATGAGAATGTGTTCTCAGTCAACATACCTGGTAAAATAACAGATAAATAAAATAAAAAAATGTGCACCAACATTACGATCTGTTTCTCTGAATTACCACGTGAAAGCCTAACACTCGCTTTCAAATGATGCTCACCTGACAAATTTACAGAAATATTCAAAAGTTATGACACACCTACTCATTCAAGGATATTTCTTTATTTTGACTATTTTCAACATTGTAGAATAATAGCGAAGACATCAAAACTATTAAAGAACACACATGGAATCATGTAGTAGCCAAAAAAGTGTTAAACAAATATATGTTATATTATTGAAAGTAGCCAACCTTTGCATTGATGACAGCTTTGCACACTCTTGGCATTCTCGAAAACAGCTTCACCTGGAATGCTTTTCCAACAGTGAAAGATTTCCCACAAATGCTGAGCACTTGTTGGGTGATTGTGGAGGCCAGGTCATCTGATGCAGCGCTCCATCACTCCCCTTCTTGGTCAAATAGCCATTACACAGCCTTTGAGGTGTGTTTTGGGTCATTATCCTGTTGAAAAACAAAATGATAGTCCCTCTAAGCACAAACCAGATGGGATGGCGTATCGCTGCAGAATGCTGTGGTAGCCATGCTGGTTAAGGGTGACTTGAATTCTAAATACATTACTGACAGTGTCACCAGAAAATCACCCCCACACTATCACACCTCCTCATCCATGCTTCACGGTGGGAACCACACATGCAGTGATCATCCATTCACCTACTCTGCATCTCACAAAGACACGTCGGTTGGAACCAAAAATCTCAAATTTGGACTCAAAGGACAGATTTCCACCGGTCTCGTGTTCCTTGTCCCAAACAAGTTTTCTCTTATCATTGGTGTGCTTTAGTAGTGGTTTATTTGCAGCAATTTGACAATGAAGGCCTGATTCATGCAGTCTCTTCTGAACAGTTTATGTTGATGTGTCTGAAGCATTCTTTTGGTCTGCATTGTCTGAGGTGCAGTTAATTCTAATGAACTTATCCTCTGCAGCAAAGGTAACTCTGGGTCTTCCTTTCCTGTGGCGGTCCTCATGAGATCCAGTTTCATCATAGGGATTGAGGATTTTTGCGACTGCACTCTAAGAAGCTTCCAAAGTTTTTGAAATGTTCTGAATTTACTGACCTTCATCTCTTAACGTAATGATGGATCTTCATTTTTCTTTGCTTATTTCAGCTGTTCTTGCCATAATATGGACTTGGTCTTTTACAAAATAGGTCTATCTTCTGTGTACAAACCTTACCTTGTCACAACAACGGATTTGCTCAAACGTATTAAGAAGGAAAGAAATTCAACAAAATAACTTTTAACAAGGCACACCTGTTAATTTAAATACATTCCAGGTGACTACCTCATGAAGCTGGATGAGAGAATGCCAAGAGTGTGCAAAGCTATCATCAAAGAAAAGGGTGGCTACTTTGAAGAATCTAAAATATATTTGGTTACTACATGATTCCATATGTGTTATTTCTCTACTCCTCTCTAACACTCCCTCTCTCCACCTCTACTCCTCTCTAATGCTCCCTTTCTCCACCTCTACTCCTCTCTAACGCTCCCTCTCTCCACCTCTACTCCTCTCTAACGCTCCCACTCTCCACCTCTACTCCTCTATCTCTCCACCTCTACTCCTCTCTAACGCTCCATCTCTCCACCTCTACTCCTCTCTAACGCTCCATCTCTCCACCTCTACTCCTCTCTAACGCTCCATCTCTCCACCTCTACTCCTCTCTAACGCTCCATCTCTCCACCTCTACCCCTCTCTAACGCTCCACCTCTACCCCTCTCTAACGCTCCCTCTCTCCACCTCTACTCCTCTCTAACGCTCCCTCTCTCCACCTCTACTCCTCTCTAACTCTCCACCTCTACTCCCCTCTAACGCTCCCTCTCTCCACCTCTACTCCCCTCTAACGCTCCCTCTCTCCACCTCTACTCCCCTCTAACGCTCCCTCTCTCCACCTCTACTCCTCTCTAACGGTCCCTCTCTCCACCTCTACCCCACTCTCCACCTCTACCCTTCCCTCCATCTCTCTACTATACCCCTCTCTCTTCCTCTACCCCTCTCTAAGGCAATGATGAATGTGTCACCAGTAATACACAATGTCCCTCCCTCTCTGTCAACCAACACACGCTCCCCACACACTGGAATTCTTCTCTTATCCTGCAACTCAAGTGCAGGCAGTAACATCCTCATGATGAATGTGTCACATAGGTAACACTTAAGTCCCCCCACACACTCCAACCTCAGTCTCTGCACCAGGTTACCATGACGTCCTGAAAGATGATGTCTGGTGCCAGTGCTTTTTCATTAATCCCAGCTCTGCGGTGTCCATATTAGGACAGCCTCAGAGTCACAACGAGTTGGTGCTGTCCAAAAATATGTGCCATACACCTCTGACTTCCTATGTGTCCTCCATGGCTTGCCATACGAGGCAAAACATTTCTCTTTTTGATAAAGACAAAAAATACATATTTTAGGTGATGAGAAGGTGTAATTTACCATTTTGACCTACATCTGCATATTTTTGACGCCCCTCACAAGCGTCTACTGAGTAAAGGGATTTTTTTTTAAAGCAGATAAGGCCAACAAGAACTCTTGCTTTCTTTCAAATATCCTCTTGCTTAATTAATCGTAAGCTACCTTCCAGTCTTCCATTACAACTCACACTGAATCCAGATAAATGATAAAGCCTTATCATCCGTAATAGGTACCACTGGATGAATTATCAACATTGGTAGAAGAAATGTGTGTCACGTTCTGACCTGAGTTCCTTTATTTATGTCTGTGTTAGTTTGGTCAGGGCGTGAGTTGGGATGGTTAGTCTATGTGTTTGGCCTGGTATGGTTCTCAACCAGAGGCAGGTGTCGTTCGTTGTCTCTGATTGAGAATCATACTTAGGCAGCCTGTTTTCCCCATTTTAGTTGTGGGTGATTGTTTCTGTCTCTGTGTCATTACCAGACAGAACTGTTTCGTTTTCGGTCGTTCTACTTGTTATTTTGTTTTTGCTGTTCAATGTTAATAAATGATCAACGGACACGTACCACGCTGCATATTGGTCCGATCCTTCATTCTCATCGTCAGAGGAAGACGGATTTCGTTACAATGTGTTTTTCTAAGTACAAACTAGACTCTCTTGAAATACTAAGCCCAGTTAAAAATACTTTACCAAACATTGCTTCAAATACATAAATACTGTCGTCACAACATGTTCTAATGGGTGTTTACTATGGGTAGTGTAACATTAAAGGAAATATAGCTACTTAGGTATACCAAAGACTACACCAACCACCCATTTCACAAGAGAGCAAATATTATTTCTGTATATAAAATGTGATCACGTGCAGGGCTATAGTGAGAGGAGCAAACCTTTGAAGATGAAAATGACGACAAGTCTGTGGGACGTCCATGGGATGAAGGATTACGCAAAGCTTGCTTGGCAACTATAATTATGACAACGGTAGCTTAGCTGACATTTGGCACATCCAGGTTCCCATCCTAATTATACCCTTGTGTCGCACAAACAATCAACACCATCACAAACAACTCTTATGAAACGACGGCGATGCGACACAGCGAGCAACAAAGAGCTTCAGATGAAAAATCAATTGCAGTCGCACTGAAAAGTGGGGAAACACTGAAACCTCTCTACTCAGTAACGGAAAGTATAGTTACACTACTGGCAATGATGAATGTTGTAGTTTACCTTTCAATGACAACATGTTCTACAACATCCTCAAGGACAGGATGTGGTTTGTTGTCTGTTGATGTTTGTAACGGCAAGAGAAAGACAAAATATAATTCTACAGCAATATTGTGACATGGTACGTGAACTGGCAGTAAGGTTTCAATAAAACATTTGAGAGATTTTAAATGCTACTGACATTTAAGCACGAGAGGATTTGTATCAAGAATGCAATCAACCTCTGAAATAAGCTTTTAAACTAACTCCTCCCATCAACTCTCATCTCATCTTACAGTACTGTTTCAGTCCCTTGACTACTCCTGGTTCAAGGCAGAATCATAGGACAAGACTGAGAAGTACTACATTCAATATTATGCAGATGCCACAGTTGGATTCAATTGTTAAGTGTTTACATTTTATTTAACCACAATTCCAAAAATATTATAAGGGCATTATAAATCCGAGACACAGATGCAGACACAGGAGTCATAGTCTTAGATATAGTCTTAGATGTTTATTCATCCAAAAAAGGGGTAGGCAAGAGAATGGTCGTGCACAGGCAAAAAGGTCAAAACCAGTTCGGAGTCCAGTAGGTACCAGTCGGCAGGCAGGCTTGAGGTCAGGGCAGGCAGAATGGTCAGGCAGGTAGGAATGGAGTCCTGAAAACAGGCAAGTGTCAAAACCGGGAGGACTAGCAAAGAGCAGAAAAAAAGTATGGGAAAAAACACGCTGGTTGACTTGACAAACATACAAGACGAACTGGCACAGAGAGACAGGAAACACAGGGATAAATGCACCGGGGTAAATAAGCAACACCCGGAGGGGGGTTGAGACAATCACAAGGACAGGTGAAAAAATCAGGGTGTGACAAATATATGAAATATTCTATTTTGAAAGTGTAATGTTTCATTTGAATGTCAAACTTCAATCGCTCGTCCCGCTTAGTTGGACGAAACCACATCAACCTGCAATACGACACTCACGTCTCACTGGAAATGAGCTGCAGCATTGATCTTTAAAGATGCTCCCCTCTTCCACTCCTCTCTCTTGCTTTTACATCCTGGGCTTTGTGGGAGGATTGATTCAACTTCTTGTTTTACCTTCGTAAATGGCAGGCACCCACTGCAAGTACAAGGCCACTGATGAGAAGATAAACTGTGGTGTCTGGATGAGAAAATAAGGGACAGGCGTTGGCGGTCCACTTTTCCGAGTTGACATTTATAATCAAATGGTGACATCTGTCATGGGTCCCCGGGGGCCCTTGTCTGTTGTGATTATCATTCAAATCTGGCACCATTAGCATAATTTTACCCTTCACAGGCTTTTTCAGATATTCTGAATCTAGGATACCCAGTGTAAATTCAAATCCGTTGTTGGCACTATTTTCACAAGTATGTGGTACATTTTCAAAACTCTGAGTACAAAACTCCAAACTGCTAACACTTGTAAGGCAGCCATTCAAAACCTTTAATTGTGCATTCATTTTGTTCGTAGACATCTTTCACCGTGCAACCATTGATACAAAAAAATATACGTTTACTGTGAAATATAATGAATACATTATTGGTTTAATCACCAAAACCCAACAATATCTTCTCAATGTAGATATTTTAACGACCAGTTAATGAAATAACAAAAAAATACTTCAAAAATCCCTTCAGTATGCTACAGTACTGTAAATTACAGTACATTACACTGTTTTCACATTAGGCAATACACTTGCACTGCCCATTAACAGTGTTCTTATCATCAAATGTCCATCATTTCTGTCCCATGCGTGATCAAAGGTGTGGTCATCTTTCAAAATGTAATCAAATGAAAGAAACATAATGTTTAGTAGGCACTAGTTTGCATGAAGCCTGTCTTGAGCATTTAGCCACATAGATTCTCCTCAAAATCGCAGAAATACATGTTCATGCACCTGGGGAAGAACCTTTTAGCATGGCGCATCCAAGCCTGACAAACAGTAGTTCTGGATTGATGTCATTGCATGCCTCATCCATGACCTGCAGGAATGTGGTGCGATCAAGGGGATGGCAATTATACAACTTCCACCTGTATTGTATTTCACAGTGTTGCGCTGTGTATTGTACTTATGGATTGTAGTGGCGCTGTACGTGGGCTCTGTTCATAAGAGCATGGAGCTAGCAACACCAGAGTTGCGGGTTTGATTCCCCCTGGGGTCCCCTACCAAAATGTGTGGACTGTTGTTACTTTGGATAAAAGTGTCTGATACGCAAATTGCATATATTACAGTATTACAGTTCTGTGTTGTCCAATGCGATTTGATTAAATGAGTGTGAACCCCTCCCCCGTCAAGAAGACCCCAGACACTTCATTTTGAATACATGTGAACTGTATTGGGGATGCATTTCTTTCTCGTTTTGGACTTTCTGGATTATTTGTGTACTTGGTATTGTATTGGTGTTGTTTTACTGCGCTACCGCAGCTAGAAACACAAGCATTTCCCTGCATCTGCCTTAACATCTGCTAATCTGTGTACACGACCAATACACTTTGATTTGCTACATACAGTACATCTCTGATCTTGTCAATATCAGCTTTTTAAAAACGTACTTGTGACAGTCCTCATCCTAGCAGTACATTCGAGTACACAATATTTCATACTTTATATGTTTCTACTTTACAGACATACTGTACATTTTCAAAATCTGGAGTCAACATGGGCCAGCATCCCTGTGGAACGTGTTCGACACCTTGCAGAGTCGATATCAATAATGTCTACACAGTCATGATCATGGGTAGAGTAACTGATGTCAATAATGTCTACACAGTCATGATCATAGGTAGAATAAACGATAGCTGGCACATAGGAACCAGCCTTGGCCTCTAGCTACAGAGGCGTTATTCCTGCCGAGGGCCTGCTGGGTTCCCCCATGAAATATATTACCTCTGCATTCCCTCCTCAGTAGTGCCACACTGCGCTAGGGTCTATTTATAGGACAAACATATTGATCACTCCCTGCAGTACATTCTATCACTTTGGCCCAACCCTGCCTCTCACAGAGAGCTCTTTATGGGTGTGTGGGGGGGAGAGGGGTTGTATTTGTGTGTGTGTGTGTCTCTCTTACCATGCGCATGTACCTGGATGTGTGTGTGTGTGTGTGTGTGTATGCATGTGCATGAGTCTCTGTGTGTGGGTGGGGGGGTGGGGTGGGGTTGGTTGTTTGTGTGTCTTTCCATGTGCATTTACCCGTATGTGTGTATGCGTGTGTGTGTGCAAAGGAGAGGGATTTCCCTCATTCCTTTCCCAGACAGAGTTAAATCTGATTAAACATTCTTGAGGGACAATAAAGGGCCTGAGTATAAATAACCAACAGACTACGCCACTGGAGCCTAACAGCTCTGGTAGGTGGAGTCATAAGAGGGGGCAGCAGACGTCCACATCACTCTCATCACTCTATATGACGAACTAGGATTCGAGTTAGACTATTGCTTTTTTTATTTAGTAATACCATTTATTGTAAAGGATCCCAAACACTCTTTGTGATTGGCGTCCCCTGTTAATAAATTGGAATCTGTATAATAAATATATATATTTTTTTGTCATATGGTAGTCACTGTTAAAGACATTATTGGAGTTTTTCATAACGAGCAAAGCCATATTGTGAATGGTTCCTAATTCAAAAAGGAGCCGTTGAATTGGACCACAGTAAAAGCCAGAACAACATAACCAAAGTCCTGATTCCTATGTTGCTAACTATGAACTTTCATACCTGTCAGGTTAACCAATTAGAGTGGGTGACTCATTGTCCATTGAGCTACAGTCTCTCAGTGAGAAAATGTTAACTACAGCCATAGAGCTGGTAGTCTGTGCTAGCAGACAGACTTGAAAATGACACATGGTACAAGCCAATATGCCAGGGTAAAGTTTTGTGTTGTGGGTGTTTATCATTCTGTCCAGGGCTACAGAACGGAGAGTTTGCCAGCGAATCCACATGGCTGGCTTGAGTGGGTCTGTCAGATGGTTGTTGTCCGACAGCGAGTATTTTTCATCCTTAAATAGCTGACACGCTGAATGAAAGACAATCACATTGTGAATGTTGTTGAGGCAGTGTTCGATTCAGTACAATCTGCCATGACATTGTTTTAAAGAGTAAATAGGCATGCGGAGTACTTTCTATGTACACCATGTCTACCTGAATGTTGAGTCATGCCTAGACTATTGTTAGGTGCACCTGCTATTTGTTTCACAACGCAACCTTCTCCAGAACAACGAAACCCCATTTTGAACTTCCAGACAACCAAATACGAATCCGCACGTCAAACCAAATGTGACATGTCATCAGGTCCTGTCAGTCCAACTGTGCAACTTAAGTACTGTCATTCACTTGTGAAACAGAAACTAACCCTTGAGGGTAAAATGAAGGCATTCGTTCTGAGAGTTTGGGTTAAAACAGAAACATGACCATTAAAAAAAACTAGTGCTGAGCCCAGGGTTTGAACCAGTAATGTTCAGAGCCATAGCTCATGGTTAAGTCCTTCCTCAAACCCCATCCACAACATGTGAGATGTTTTGGCACTTGCCCTCGGTGGACGGGTAATTGTCATGTAAATACCTCTAACGTCACATAACCTCACCATTGTAAAAATGTGTGGATAGCACATAATCTACTGGACCTTGGCCTGTTTTTCCATTATCCCAAACCATTTGATGAATGAAGTGACTGTGGGGAGAATTGGTATGTACTGTACCTACACTACAGTTCAAAAGTTTGGGGTCACTTAGAAATGTTCTTGTTATTGAAAAAAAAGCACATTTCTCGTACATTAAAATAACATCAAATTGATCAGAAATACAGTGTAGACATAGTTAATGTTTTAAATGACTATTGTAGCTGTAAACGGCTGATTTCTAATAGAATACAGTATCTACATAGGTGTACAGAGGCCCATTCTCAGCAACCATCACTCCTGTGTTCCAATGGCGCGTTGTGTTAGCTAATCCAAGTTTATCATTTTAAAAGGCTAATTGATCATTAGAAAACCCTTTTGCAA
Organism: Oncorhynchus masou masou; assembly: GCF_036934945.1. Classification (NCBI taxonomy): domain Eukaryota; kingdom Metazoa; phylum Chordata; class Actinopteri; order Salmoniformes; family Salmonidae; genus Oncorhynchus; species Oncorhynchus masou. The sequence continues at coordinate 21,283,744 of NC_088218.1, forward strand.
TTATTTTAGCACAGCTGAAAACTGTTGTCCTGATTAAGGAAGCAATAAAACTGGCCTTCTTTAGACTAGTTGAGTATCTGGAGCACCAGCATTTGTGGGTTCGATTACAGGCTCAAAAGAGACAGAAACAAATAACGTTCTTCTGAAACTTTTCGGTCTACTCTTGTGCTGAGAAATAGAAGGCTTAGAAGGCCAGCATCCCGGAGTCTCCCCTTCACTGTTGACATTGAGACTGGTGTTTTGCGGGTACTATTTATTGAAGCTGCCATTTGAGGACTTGTGAGGCGTCTGTTTCTCAAACTAGACACTAATGCACATGTCCTCTTGCTCAGTTGTGCACTGGTCTCACACTCCTCTTTCTATACTGGTTAGAGCCAGTTTGCACTGTTCTCTGAAGGGAGTAGTACACAGGGTTGTACGAGATCTTCAGTTTCTTGGCAATTTCTCACATGGATTAGTCTTCATTTCTCAGAACAAGAAAAGACTGATGAGTTTCAGAAGAAATGTCTTTGTTTCTGGCCATTTTGTGTCTGTAATCGAACCCACAAATGCTGATGCACCAGATACGTAACTAGTCTAAAGAGGGACAGTTTTATTGCTTCTTTAATCAGTACAACAGTTTTCAGCAGTGCTTGAATCATTGCAAAAGGGGTTTCTAAAAGACCAATTAGTGTTTTAAAATGATATACTTGGATTAGCTAAAAGCACGTGACACTGAAACACAGGAGTGATGGTTGCTGAGACTGGGCTGTATGCCTATGTTGATATTACATAACACATTCAGCCGTTTCCAGCTACAATAGTCATTTACAACATTAACAATGTCTACACTGTATTTCTGATCAATTTGATGTTATTTTAATGGACACATTCTTTTGCTTTTCTTTCAAAAACAATGACATTTCTAAGTGACCCCAAGCTTTTGAACTGTGGTGTATACATTTATAAGTAAATTCTGCACTGTAAAGATCAGCTGATTTGAGCTCAAGGCAACCTGATACTTCATATGAGGCCTTATCTGAACTGGGTAAAAACAGAATGCTAGAAGAATAACTTGAGTTCTACTTTGTTGTAATGGAACTTAAATATGTCCCCAATTTCCAGACAAATTAGAGGAGAGAAAATCAAAGTGATTTTGGCATTTTTGATCTTCTGGCACAACAAGCTTGTCCAGCTATGGTCTGTGATCTTTACTTAAATTATAAATCAAGATTAAAAGCTTCCTAGATAATACATTTATATTGTTCTGACTCATTCATCCTCTATGTTGCTGTATGTCCTACATTAATTACTCATTTGTTTTCAACAAAATTTGCCTTAAATAATCCAGAAACCCACTTTGGCTTAATGTTGTCTGGCGTTTGATGAGCACTTATAATTGCCGGGTGAAGCAAACTAATTTGCCCAACTGAAGACAGGTTGCAGTAAAAAGAAAATGGATTAGAAGTAATGAAAAATACATGAAATAAAAACCATTCGGGAGCAAAGCAAAACCCAGATGACTTTGGAATGAGTACTAAGTCAAATTTAGCATTGCGAGAAAAAAAAGATTTCCCTCTTTTTAATGACATTCCAATCTGATGTCTCTCTGATAAATGTATGGCATTAAAGGCTGGGGTGTTGAAGTAATCAACAACAGTTTAATGTTTTGATTTGACAACTGACGATTTTCTAATTTACACAATTACCTCAACCATTTATATCAGACAGTGTCGTCTAGACTGAAGCTGTGGTGCATCAAAACTAATAGATATAGTAGTCACGTTGTAGCCAAATAAGGTGTGCGAGAATACTACTTTATAACTAATAGCTAGTCATGACTTAGCCACCACAGAATACGGCAACCAAAGTCTCTCATGGTATAGAAAATTATATCAAAAGGTGAAGTGAAGGAATTTAACATTAACTTCAGAGCCTTCAGATATTCAAATGCATACTGAGATAGCATCACAAACACACATGCAAGCATGCTCACATTTGCACATACAAACACAATCAACCAATTAATCATAGTCCTGGTGTCGCACAGAACAAAATCATTTAGCACGACTTGAAACAACTTCTCCGGCTTCGGCTAGATGTGCTAAATACCTGTCTCATCTTCCCGCCACTGTGTCCATTAACATGCTCCTCATCAAAGTGTAAATAATATATACCTCACCAACCGTGATCCAGCACCAGCCATGTACCGGCAAGAGAGTACGTGAGAGTGTTTACTAAAGAGCTTGGCCACTATAGGTGGCACGTAATTGATAAAGGTTGGCAAAGCGAGTCCAAACGCAATGAATCAAGACACTGGCAACGAGTTAATTACAGCTGCAAGGCGATCATTAGCTGGATTACTCTAAGGTGGTGAACTTTTGCACACAACACAGGCTTGGCCTTCTGATTAGTAGTGTGCCTTATCCTCACTATTATGAATTGTCAAGGCCCTCCCCAGGCCAACCTGCACCAGGCTCTCCACAGCCAATCCAGGGAGAATGGAAAAGGGGATTTATTTGAAAAAGATTCAAACAAGATTTCTATATACATACCAGGACCATGGCGTTCAAGACAAACAGCAGACAATATTTTTCTGATTTTTATTTAACACGTTTTTTAATTAGTGATGTACTATTGACTATCTGAATTATCTCTGGTTTTCATCATTTGTAAATGAATCATGTGAGCTAGTTCTTGATTGCAGACCTATACATATTGAATAAATGATGACATTGGTTGCGTTCCCTTGAGGGCGTTTCTAGGGCAATATGATATCATTCGTCACCAATGGGTCAAACTGACTATCATGGTGTTAGTGTTGGTTACGGTCTAGTAGTTTAATAACCAAAGTGATTAAATTAAAACAGCAACCAAGGCTGTAACTGTGGTCAAGCAAGCCATCCACTCTGTAAGATTATACCATATTCTGAGTGATTGTGATTGTATGGGATATATTATTGAGCACCATCAGTGCACATGACACATTTCAAGTGATGGATGCTGTTGTTTTAGATCATACACACCCAGTCTCCATCACTCCTTTCATTTTACATACACAGTGGGAGGCGTCGGATTGCACAGCTCCAAAGAGAGTCCACACTTAATGATTTCCTTGAGTCATCAGGAACACACCATTCAAGACTCATATGTACTTTTCATTGTTCATATTCGCCTAGGGCTTCAGCTTTGAGAGGGATACTGAATTAAAAACAGGTGGGCAGGTGGTCAAAGAAATACTTCAGATCTCAGTTTTCTATGAGAAGCAAATTCAGGAACATATAGTGATGCCAGCCAACGGAGAGTTTTTGAAATGTCAGCATTATATTGCACTGTGAAGCTCATACTTTGCACGTAATGTTCCCATGTGATTACTTTGCGTTTGGGCAGCTAGCTATTAAAAGACTGAACAAAACCTGCTCTTGAAATGATTGGTGGACAACGACGAAGAGCCCATTCTCTTCTGCATGGAAGAAAATAAATTACTCATCCAAAATATTCTGTTAAGTCTGCTTTAAAAATGGTTAAAACCACATTTACTCATCTAAGGTTAAGTGCCTTGCTCAAGGGCACATCTACATATTTTTTATCCTGTCAGCTCGGGGATTCAAACCATCAACCTTTCAGTTCCTGGCCCAATGCGCTTAACCGCTAGGCTACCTGCCTAAAAGTAGTTGATTAAATGTATGAGTAGCTATTACCTTTTCGAGAATTGGTTCTTTTGATTGATTTGAGTGTGATTGTGTGTACTGTACACCAGCAATTATTTCAATGTGAATACAATGGGTGTTTTTCCCTGCAGAGAAAGGCTCTTGGAAGTTCAGTCCGGTGATGCCACGTGTTATCTGTGACATTCTCAGACAGGGCCCTGTGTTGAGAGTTGAAGGTCATTCTTTGTCATGTGCACCCATTGATATGGGCCCCCAGGGTTCCCAGGTGGAGGCTCTTTTGTTCCCCTCCCTCAGGAATTCTGTCTTATACCTCTTCGTATCTCTTCCTCATCCAGCTGACATCTGTCTGGCAAATGTAGCTCTGTGCATGCCCCTTTCTGGTGATCTTGCATCAGACCTGCCAGTTTCTCCCTGAGGTCCAGGCCTCCAATGGCAAGCATGATGTTGGAGTAGACCGTACGAGCCAGGTACGTAGAGGAGGTGAAATATTGGTGATGGGTCAGCCACGAACGAACAGCTCTTTTTGAATGGCTCTTTATTTGTGAATGTTAGGAACTGAATTGCATCTGTGAAAGAGCCGTTCTTTTGGTTTCAAACAACGATTATCTGCCGATAAGTTACACAATCATTCTCTGAAGTTGGTGAATCCTCACTGCAGAAACAAATAGTGGGAAGAGCACTTCAATCTGGTCCAAGCTAAGAAAAACAACATTTTTGGGACAGGCGATCTAATAATTTGGCCAGGTACAAATGTATTTGAACGTGCATATCACGCTCTGACATAATGGTAGAATACTTTTTGGGCTTTACATTAGAGATTAGCATTTCTTCGTGGTTCTACGGTGATTTTTCAGGCAGTTTTAATGAAGAGCCGTTTGTGAGCCAAATGACGCAGTTCTTTTACGTGAATAGAGCAAACTGATGCGTCTCACTGAAAAGATTCGGAATGCCAATCACTAAAAAAAGGTTGCTTGATTGTACTATAGGGGTAGTGTTTGCAGTTCAACCTCAACTGAATGTTTGTGAAAATATTAAGCATGACTAAATGTTGATTTCTAACTTCAGATTCATGATCGAACTCAGACATTCCGCACAAATCAAGTGCTGATGTCAATGTAAGGTTGGTCTAATATTGTTAGTTCCATTTGCAGTTTTCAGGTTCAAATTTAGTACTGTATGCATCCGTATAAGGCGAAGATAACATTGTTCTATGTTGTCTCTCAACCAAAGAGAGAGCAGAATAAAAAATGCTCTTCAATGACCCAGAAATAATTATTGCATGTCCTCTGGGCAAGTATTCCCTTTTTTGTTCTACTGAAAAGAAGGACAGTGCCGGAGGTCAGAGCTGCACTGCCTGAGTCTCACTCTGACTGACAGACAGCCCCGCCCCCCTTCTGCCTGTGGTGTGAGAAGTCCCGCAAAGGTCTTAAACCCTCAGGGGTAGAGTACAATACACTGACTTGTACCAATACCACCTCAAATGACCAGGAAATGATTGATTGGCTAACACATTTTTGGACTGTTATCTTGAACAGTCAGGGAATTTACTATAGGCTAAATAATCTTCAATCCAAAACATATCTGGGAGGAAATAAATGCCAATTGTTTGCCTTCATACTGAATAGAAGTATACAGTAGGTTGGGTTTGAATCGATATAGCTAACAACAAAAAACATGTTATAGTTTCACTCTTTGGAGAGGCTGGTTCTTCCCATAATGCCTAGCGTGCACCTGCAGTATGTTAGACTATATCCCTGTAACACAAGCTTGGCATGCTTTCAAAGTCAGGCCCCCTACAAGGCAATCTGTAGGGGATTGATACACATCCAGCTAGTATGAAAGTCCCTTTAGTTGCACTAGTGAGATTGGAATTGGAAATACATTCTTATAGCTGAATAAAAGTTTGGCCTATGTCAAGGATACCACAGATCCATTTTCTGTCTATACAGTTGTCAGGACTGTCCTGGCAGGATGAGTCTGAATAGGTCAGATCAGCTTTGTAAGAAATAACTTCAACCAGACCCCCTCTCACCCCCAGGGTGAAGAACACTGATGTCAGTTTGGTTGTTATTTTGTGATGTAATTGAACATGTTATAAAGGAAATACTGTAACTTTAAGTACACACACTGTGTGTGTGAAGTGTCCAACCGATGCGTTGTGCATGAAATATGGAACATGATGAAAGTGGTTTTCTTAAAAGAGGGATGTGATTTTAGAAACTGTAAGGGGAAATTGTTTCTATAACTTTTTACAAGTAAGTCGTCACCGCCCCCTTGAGTGGTGTCAGAGAGCGTGTCAGCCTGATGGAACTTTATACAATTATGGGTTAAGAATGAACATATAAGGCATATAATACGAAGTAGAGACGATAAAATTACCTCCCGGACAGTCAATGGTAATGCTGATTAGCTGTCCTAAGTAAAGTTTCTAGAAAAGAGAATTTAAGTGGGACCATTCTATTACTCTCTTCAAACCATTGTGTTCTACTACACTCATCACCCCACTGGGAACCATTGATACGACTGGCTAGCCTATCTTCAAATAAGCATCTTCCAGAGCGAATGGAAGTAGAATAAACTCTGTAGTTCTGTTCAGGACAACATGACAAGTCACCAGATACAGGATGACGGCAGAGGACAACAACAGTAGAAGACGGGTGGGGATCCCTTTTGGACAATCAGAGCCTTACAAACGTGCCACGAAAAGGCCCAACACTCTTTCCAAGAAGGCCTGGTTCTGACAGAAATACACAAAGAACCAAGACATTTACACGTAAATTCATTAATGATTTCTTACTCCAAATGGGTGGCAGTTCGTGTTCAAAGTATATGATTACTGTGAGAGTAGTTTCTTAATGTACCAAAGTATTATGTCTCTGCCCCCCCTCCATCTCTTGTAACAAGCCGCCATATTGTGTCAGTCCACTAGAGAACTATTTTTTATGTATTAAGTGCGTGTTTATCATGTGTTACCATTTAGTTAGCTAGTAAATAAAAAATTAAACCATTTTTTGTAGTACTGAATCATAAGTAAGGCTCGGGTTGCAGATGCAGGAGGTTACGACTGTTCAGAATGATGATATGATACGAGGTTATGATTAATAAGTTGACTGTTTATAGGTGTGATAGGTTAAGATTTAAATTCAGGAGATGGTAACTCTTTAAAGAACCACTCTCGTGGTGCCCCTACTCCTAATGAGTTAATTATTACATGATTCATTTAAATCGGGTAACAATTAACCTCTTTGGGATCGGTCCTCCCCCCCACAGGATGCTTGAGCTAACGCTGATGTGATTAGCATGACTTTGCAAGTAACAAGAACATTTCCCAGGACACAGCCATGTCTTATATAGGCAGAGAGCTTCAATTATTGTTAATCTAACTGCACTGTCCAATGTACAGTAGCTATTACAGTGAAAAATAACATGCTATCGTTTGAGGAGAGTGCACAACAACAAAACTTTTATTATGGAAATTGGTTTGATACATTCACCTCTCAATGTAAATAATCTACTTACATTCAGTATTCTTGCTCTTATTTGTCGTCCTGAGGGTCCCAGAGATAATAGGTAGCAAAGTTTTGTTTGACAAAATCTATTTTTATATTCAAATGTAGGAACTTGGTTCTACAGTTTGAAACGCTGCTGTGTCTGCCTGACTCCTGAATGACATTAGAATTGATCAAAGTAATTTTAATTGCAACATGTTCGTGGTATAGGAAAATCATTGAGAGAGCAGTTTTGGGTGGCATCCCAAATGGCACCCTCTTTCCTGTATAGTGTACTACTTTCTATAAGGGCCCAATGGGCTATGTTCAAATGTAGAGGACTATGTAGGGAATAGGGTGCCATTTGGTACATAGGCTAAGACTCCTCGCTCAATCATTTTCCTAGATCCACATTCCTAGAAGTGAGATTGGTATTGATCCTGTGTTGATGTTTGAGATCCAAGCCCAATTTTCTATCTTCTTCCCACAAAATACATTTACATGAGATACCTGAACCATTAATGAAGCACCTGATCAATTAATTGTCTATTTAAATTACCTGCAGGTAAATATTGTAAATAAGGCTGTTGAATCGGAATGACGGATCGCTGGCAGTACCGCGTATGACGGACATTTACACTCCGAAGTCTCCCTGTGGAGAGTCAATATTCTCAGCCAATATGCGTTAAGTCATGTAGGCAAAAGACACGCCATAAGCTCTTCTGAGATCAATTTAAGAACAGAAAATGTTTCTGTCACTGGTAGACGTTCCTTTAAAATCCTCCCCTTTACTGCTCACTGTGGAAGAAATGTGCCATAAAACATAACAATGATTTACAGGTCTGGTGTCGGCTAGATAGAGGGTGGTGGAAACTGTACCTAGCCAGTATAAGGGCCACTTCATCTTTTCAAGTGTTGTCCCAGCCCAAAGAGTTAAAGTGATTCATTTGGGATTTTGGCAATGAGGCCCTTCCCCAGAGTCAGATGAACTTGTGGATACCATTTCTATACATCTGCATCCAGTATGAAGGAAGTTAGTGGTAGTTTTGCGAGCCAATGCTAACTAGCTTAGTGCAAAGATGGGAAGTCTTCGGGTACAGCTCATCTGGCTCTGGGGAAGTAGTTTTAATTAATACTTTTTCCCCCATATATTTTTCCAGGTTAGTCTCATTGAGATACAATCTATTTTTGAAGAGTGACCTGGTCCAACTGAGATAGTTCCCTACTTCTGCTATGTTTGAGACAAATATCAGACATACTGTAACAACTTACAGATACACACACACACCACACAATAAAATGTTTTGAGGGAGACACATACATTTCAATAGCAAAAACATTAAAGCGTCATAGATAAATCTATCCTATGTACCACTGCATCAAGCCCTAATGACAATCACGTTCCTCAGTAACGTGAGAGAAGCAAACTTTTAATAACGGGCTTCATTTCAAAATACCAAACTATCGCTTTCAATAAGAATCAATGCCTCATAACAAAGCTATTTGCAATGCATATTGGTGTCAGCAGTGGGAATTATAGTTGATGGTTTCCGTAGTCATCCTCATCATGACTGAAACAGTTTTGCAGACTGGATGCAATGTGGAATCAGAGTCGGATGTCATGTATTTCCAGTATGCCCCTAGTCAGCTCATGTATGTTTGAAGAGACAGCATGAAGTTAGCATTAGCGCTTTAGCTTGTCACATAGAAGACATCAACTATTGGTTGTCACACTGGTGTAATACATATTTTGGTTTGATGGGGTTTTAGCAAAGCACGGAGGCATCAGTTGCCGGGCAGATCTGCCGTAATATTCCAAAGTGTTCCATGTGTCAAACCGGATGCGTGTTGAATGCTCCGTGTTGAGCTCCTCTGAAACACTGTTTCTTTCTTATAATGAAATGTCAGCTGGGTCTCAGGAGTATGCCTCCAAATCCCATTCTTCTAAAGATTAAAGCTTTTTTCTGGCTGGTTTCAAAGGCGGTGTTGAGATTCTCAATTGGGGAGTGAGAGCAAATAGCCCTCAGATAAAGTTGAAAACAATCAAGCGCCAGTGTGTTCATCTGTTTTTTGTTACTCGGTCGTTGTTCTCACTGGCTGTAATAAAATAAGTTCCTGGTCTTATCATGCCTCTTGATGACACATTCATTTACAGTGTTTGTTCGAAATCAGCACTCTCATTGCGACTTTCCATGTTACTATGGCTACTCAAGAGAACCAATACCATAGGGACCAGTGTTAGGGAGTGAGTGGGGGAGCTGTAGGTAGTACCAGAAACTGTGAGCTGGCTCCTTTGCATGAGGTGGATGAGAGGTGCAGATGTCCCACTGCGGCTCAACTACTCACCCCGCCCCCCACACTCTACCTCTCTCTCAAACACACTCTCTCACACATACATACGTACATATGCGCGCGTTCATCTCTCTCACACGCGTGCACACACACTCAATCTCGCTCCCACATGTACACACACACACGCCCAAATGGGTGCTAATGTAAACCCTGAGTGTTCTCACAGCTTAAATGGTGTGAGCAATGGCTCCCACCGTGAGACATCAATCTGGTGATGCCCATCATCTGGCCCTTCCATCTGTCAGCCTCCAAGGCCCTGGAACAGGCTTTATCTAGATTCAGCCGCGGTCTGATTTGTTTGCGAGGGGGGGCAAAATTACAATTCATTTGTAGACTGCAATTTGACCGCCGGAATCATAGACAGATATAATATTTGACAAAAACATGGTAGTTTCATACCTTGCTAACATTTGTATACGCTCAAGTGTCTCTATTAGGACTCTGTAATCTATTATGCGTAGGAAAACTTTGGAATCCTCCGGCGCCGACAGAGATGGCCGCCTCGCTTCGCGTTCCTAGGAAACTATGCAGTTTTTTGTTATTTCTTACATTAGTACCCCAGGTCATCTTAGGTTTCATTACATACAGTCGAGAAGAACTACTGTATATAAGATCAGCGTCAACTCACCATCAGTACGACCAAGAATATGTTTTTCGCGACGCGGATCCTGTGTTCTGCCTTACAAACAGGACAACGGAATGGATCGCATGCAGCGACCCAAAAGAACGACTCCGAAAAAGAGGGAAACGTGGCGGTCTTCTGGTCAGACTACGGAGACGGGCACATCGTGCACCACTCCCTAGCATTCTTCTTGCCAATGTCCAGTCTCTTGACAACAAGGTTGATGAAATCCGAGCAAGGGTAGCATTCCAGAGGGACATCAGACTGTAACGTTCTGTGCTTCACGGAAACATGGCTCACTGGAGAGACGCTATCCGAAGTGGTGCAGCCAACGGGTTTCTCCACGCATCCCGCCGACAGAAACAAACACCTTTCTGGTAAGAAGAGAGGTGGGGGTGTATGCCTTATGGCTAATGAGGCATGGTGCGATGAAAGAAACATACAGGAACTCAAATCCTTCTGTTCACCTGATTTAGAATTCCTCACAATCAAATGTAGACCGCATTATCTACCAAGAGAATTCTCTTCGATTATAATCACAGCCGTATATATCCCCCCCCCAAGCAGACACATCGATGGCTCTGAACGAACTTTATTTAACTCTTTGCAAACTGGAAACCATTTATCCGGAGGCTGCATTCATTGTTGCTGGGGATTTTAACAAGGCTAATCTGAAAACAAGACTCCCTAAATTTTATCAGCATATCGATTGCGCAACCAGGGGCGGAAAAACCTTGGATCACTGTTACTCTAACTTCCGCAACGCATATAAGGCTCTGCCCCGCCCCCCTTTCGGAAAAGCTGACCACGACTCCATTTTGCTGATACCTGCCTACAGACAAAAGCTAAAAAAAGAAGCTCCCACGCTGAGGTCTGTCCAACGCTGGTCCGACCAAGCTGACTCCACACTCCAAGACTGCTTCCATCACGTGGACTGGGACATGTTTCGTATTGCGTCAGATAACAACATTGACGAATACACTGATTCGGTGTGCGAGTTCATTAGAATGTGCATTGAAGATGTCGTTCCCATAGCAACGATTAAAACATTCCCTAACCAGAAACCTTGGATTGATGGCAGCATTCGCGTGAAACTGAAAGCGCGAACCACTGCTTTCAATCAGGGCAAGGTGTCTGGTAACATGACTGAATACAAACAATGCAGCTATTCCCTCCGTAAGGCTATCAAACAAGCTAAGCGTCAGTACAGAGACAAAGTAGAATCCCAATTCAATGGCTCAGACACAAGAGGCATGTGGCAGGGTCTACAGTCATTCACGGACTACAGGAAGAAATCCAGCCCAGTCACGGACCAGGATGTCTTCCTTCCAGGCAGACTAAATAACTTTTTTGCCCGCTTTGAGGACAATACAGTGCCACTGACACTGCTTGCAACGGAAAAATGCGGTCTCTCCTTCACTGCAGCCGAGGTGAGTAAAACATTTAAACGTGTTAACCCTCACAAGGCTGCAGGCCCAGACGGCATCCCCAGCCGCGCCCTCAGAGCATGCGCAGACCAGCTGGCTGGTGTGTTTACGGACATATTCAATCAATCCCTATACCAGTCTGCTGTTCCCACATGCTTCAAGAGGGCCACCATTGTTCCTGTTCCCAAGAAAGCTAAGGTAACTGAGCTAAACGACTACCGCCCCGTAGCACACACTTCCGTCATGAAGTGCTTTGAGAGACTAGTCAGGACCATATCACCTCCACCCTACCTGACACCCTAGACCCACTCCAATTTGCTTACCGCTCAAATAGGTCCACAGACGATGCAATCTCAACCACACTGCACACTGCCCTAACCCATCTGGACAAGAGGAATACCTATGTGCGAATGCTGTTCATCGACTACAGCTCGGCATTCAACACCATAGTACCCTCCAAGCTCGTCATCAAGCTCGAGACCCTGGGTCTCGACCCCGCCCTGTGCAACTGGGTACTGGACTTCCTGACGGGCCGCCCCCAGGTGGTGAGGGTAGGTAACAACATCTCCTCCCCGCTGATCCTCAACACTGGGGCCCCACAAGGGTGCGTTCTGAGCCCTCTCCTGTACTCCCTGTTCACCCACGACTGCGTGGCCACGCACGCCTCCAACTCAATCATCAAGTTTGCGGACGACACAACAGTGGCTTGATTACCAACAACGACGAGACGGCCTACAGGGAGGAGGTGAGGGCCCTCGGAGTGTGGTGTCAGGAAAATAACCTCACACTCAACATCAACAAAACTAAGGAGATGATTGTGGACTTCAGGAAACAGCAGATGGAACACCCCCCTATCCACATCAATGGAACAGTAGTGGAGAGAGTAGCAAGTTTTAAGTTCCTCGGCATACACATCACAGACAAACTGAATTGGTCCACTCACACAGACAGCATCGTGAAGAAGGCGCAGCAGCGCCTCTTCAACGTCAGGAGGCTGAAGAAATTGGGCTTGTCACCAAAAGCACTCACAAACTTCTACAGATGCTCAATCGAGAGCATCCTGGCGGGCTGTATCACTGCCTTACGGCAACTGCTCCGCCCTCAACCGTAAGGCTCTCCAGAGGGTAGTGAGGTCTGCACAACGCATCACCGGGGGCAAACTACCTGCCCTCCAGGACACCTACACCACCCGATGTTACAGGAAGGCCATAAAGATCATCAAGGACATCAACCACCCGAGCCACTGCCTGTTCACCCCGCTATCATCCAGAAGGCGAGGTCAGTACAGGTGCATCAAAGCTGGGACCGAGAGACTGAAAAACAGCTTCTATCTCAAGGCCATCAGACTGTTAAACAGCCACCACTAACATTGAGTGGCTGCTGCCAACACACTGACACTGACTCAACTCCAGCCACTTTAATAATGGGAATTGATGGGAAATGATGTAAATATATCACTAGCAACTTTAAACAATGCTACCTTATATAATGTTACTTACCCTACATTATTCATCTCATATGCATACGTATATACTGTACTCTATATCATCGACTGCATCCTTATGTAATACATGTATCACTAACCACTTTAACTATGCCACTTTGTTTACATACTCATCTCATATGTATATACTGTACTCAATACCATCTACTGTATCTTGCCTATGCTGCTCTGTACCATCACTCATTCATATATCCTTATGCACATATTCTTTATCCCTTTACACTGTGTATAAGACAGTAGTTTAGGAATTGTTAGTTAGATTACTTGTTGGTTATTACTGCATTGTCGGAACTAGAAGCACAAGCATTTCGCTACACTCGCATTAACATCTGCTAACCATGTGTATGTGACAAATAAAATTTGATTTGAGCAGGTTTCCAAAATAAAAATAACTGGTGTTTTTACAGTCATGTCCAACAACGGAAATTGAAATATGTATAAATATGTGTTTTTGCTCAGAAAACTTTGAGGGGGGGGGGGATAAAATCACTCGCTGGCCAAATACGTCCCGTGGACTGTCAGTTGGGGAACCCTGCCCTATAGCTGCCGCCCTGGCTCATTCTCCCTTCAGTCAAACCAGTACCGCAGCCAAATCAATCTACATGTTTACATAACCTGGAGTGCCCTGATTTTGATCTCATCACAGATTTCCTTCATTTTGGTTTTCCCCTTTACATATTCATTTGCATGTTTATTGTACATGCATTCAGAGGAAGGTGATTCGAGTGAAGTAGGGCATTGTTGTCAGTCGTTCTGGAGAGTTGCATGCATGGCGGACACAGCGTCCAGCATCAGCCCAGGGTGAATGCAGAGAATGAGTATGCAGAGGCGGGTAATGCTGTCTCAGGAAGATAAATAGGAAGACAGTCACAACAATTATATCATAACAGCCCACCACGGCCCATGTTTCATGACACAGAACATTTGATGCGGATATAAACCACTGCAGACTATCTATCACGGTTACACAGCAATCAAGCGGACCAACATTGACGTCCCCAGTGCCTAATCCACCTATGGGTCTAATCTACACCTCTCAAAGCGTTGGGACTCAATTTTTATTCAACAGTGGTATGGCCTGCCAGCATGTTGATCACTTGAAACTACTTTAAAACATTCCTTGCCTATTAATGAGGGTCCACAGGGCAGGCGGTGTTTGATCTACATGCGAGCCAAGCAAACGTCTTGCATCTTCATTGGCAATACCTGGCGGGCAGGAAAACAATTTGTACCTTGCAAACGTAATGAACTCGCTAAATGGGTGGTTTTTGGAGGGAAGGCTTCCCAGTAGCTCACTCTCCCTTTCACCCCTTTGGATATGTTGAAACTAGCATTTGTAATGCAGTCCTAAGGCTATTTTCTTCCTGAAAGGTTGGTTAAGTTGATCCATATGAACACAATAAAATGAAAATGTTGGGGGATCATCGAAATTTCCTGTTTTAAGTTTTTTTTTTTTTTCACCTTCGTTTTTATCCATAGTCAACCCCATCGAGACATGGAAAACATTAATGCAATTATTGTGCTGACATATGTTGTTGTTGTTGTTTTGGCAGTAAGGCACCCTATGGGCTAATGGGGCTGTCTGTTGCCCAGATGCTCTGAGCAAGTCTGGCCCAGTCTGGGTGGGTTGGAGGGAGACTAGAATACAGTTACACTATGGCTTGTTATCAGGCTCTACTCACACTACACTCAAACACACACACACACACACAGACTTGCACACACACACACACACACACACACATGCATATATATACACACATGCGAGGCATGATTATATAATCGCCAAATATAACACAATCCATTACAATTTCCCACCAAACAGAAGTTGTTTGTTGGCAGTTGTTTAAAAAAAATACTCTCTTGTCAACACCATTAATCTCACTGACTGGCACAACATATAATCATTTTATACTGTTCTTAATCTCTAAATTGTAATGTGTAGATTCCCCCCCACTCTCACACACACACACACACACACACACACACACACACAGATTGTAGTTTGCGATTCTGTGTTACTCGTAGTCTCTCCAATTATTAGCAATGAAGCAATCAAGCCTGGTATCTCCACCACCCATACACCCTCCCTGAACATGTTGACAGTAACCTCCTCCGTACAATCCTATCCCCGGGGTGACAGAGCTGACAGCTAAATCGTGAATGAGTCAGCCTGCTGGTGTCCTTGCTGAGACAGGAGAGAGATAGAGAGAGGAAGATAGAAGGGGGTGGAAGAGAAGTGGAGAGAGAGGGAGATGTGGAGAGAGAGGGAGATGTGGAAAAGAGGGAGAGAAAGAGGGGAGGAGAGGGGGAAGAGATGGAGAGTGAGGGGGAAGAGGGAGAGAGGGGGAGGGAAGAGATAGCGAGACATACAGAATGTGAGAGCGACTGAGAAAGACAGAGAGAGAGAGAGACAGACAGAGAGAGGGACAGAGAGATAGATTGAGAGAGAGAGGCTGAGAGAGAGAGAATGACAGGAAGGAGAGATAAAAAGGGTGGGTGAGACGAGTAGACACGTGACTCTGCAGAAGTCACTTTGAGGTGTGTGCACACTACTCAGTGGTGTCCCGAGGGCCAGATTGTGGAGACATACTCATGGTGGAGTGTCTTTATTCGTGCTCCCTAATTTAAAGTGCACTGCCAACAAATAGCAGAAGAGCAGCATGGGAGTCACAGAGTTCGTCATCAGAATTCAAAGAGTCTTTGTATAAAATCTCAGGGCCATTACGGGTTATGCTTTGTGTAAAGTTATACATTGCTCTACAACGCAGTACAAAATAAACTGCATGCACTGGCATTTCATGTGCACCGCTGTATGCAAATAATGATCTCAGTTCACCCAGTGAAAGAGCTTGCGAATAGGAAATACTATTAGACAATAGAAACCATGGGCATTGTATTAGAAATATAATATTATCTACATTTAGTGTTGTTTTTTAACATATAGAAAACTGAACAACATCCTTGGAGTACATCACAATTTATGACATCATCCATTGTTGCGTGGGAACGGGTGGAAGAAGAACAGTGATCCGTTTGACACACTTGAAGTTGCCGAGAAGCATGGGGTTGCGTTGAAAGTTCCTCTCTCTGTCAGCAGAGGCATTGCCTTTGGCGTTGTAAGCACTTCTGTCAGAACTATTAACATTTCTGGATTAGTTTAGAACAAAACAATACCTCTAGTATGAGTCACTGCGTTGGGTACTATAGATTGCCTATGGCCCTTCTGTTTTCCAGAATCATGATCATGAGGGTGATGTTATACCCCTTGGAGGGAGAAAACACGCTCTTCTGTTGGTCCTGTCCTTGAGTATGAAATGATTGTAAGGTATAGTCACACTAATGGCATTTTCTCTTCCTGGTTCTTATTCACAGAACGTATTGAAGGTACAGTATGTCATTCATGTATTCATATCATGTTCCAGCTGTATTATGTCACCTGTCAAGGGATTCAGGTTAGCCAATGACTATGGACTAGAGTGCTTTAGGTACTGTACTATCAAGTTCACAGCGTATGTCCTCTCTCTCTCTCTCTATTATCATCATCATCATACAAAAAGAGAGTAAACATTCTATTTTGGAACTGAATATTGCAGGAACATGATGCTCTTCATCATTTGAGTTCACCTTTCCTAAGCCAAAATCCATTCACTAGCTGCCCCAGTCAGGTGGTAAACAATGATCTGAGAAACCTATAGCATGTTGTCATGGTCAACCTGAATAGACCTCAACATTAATTAAACAAAAATCCTTTTGGTTACAGTAATATATTCCAGAATGAATTCACTGTTTGCTTATAATGCAATATAACACCCCAGATGTTCTAGACACCGCAGTGTGGAAGGAAACATTTTATTATGTTGGTAGTTGATGGGTCCCAGAGCCCACACCTTTGCTGGAAGACTGACACTGATTTGCTTTAATTACCTATTGTTCCAGGTAAGCCTTGTGCCATGAGGAGGCGTGATGAGAATCTCTCCTTAACAGCAGAACAGAGCGTCACCTCGTCTTCCCTGTCGATCCCCCTTCTCCCCATGACTTACACTCTAACTGTGAGAAGACTGGAAGATCTCAGCATCCCTGACGAGTGAAGCAAGCAGGGCCCACAGACGTGAAGCAGCTAGCTGTTTTTGACAAGTTTGAACCCTGCTAGCTACAGCAGGAGAGGTTTGGTTGTACAGTATGGAGTGTTGACCTCGGCTTCAGTGTTTATTCAGATACTCAGAACATGTCACTGAGCAGATTGTACATGATAATAACTAGTGTATGTGTGCGTGCGTGCGTGCGTGTGTGTGTGTGTGTACGTGACGGTCTGTGTTGGTTTTTCTATCCTTGTGGGTACCTAAAATCCCCAAAAGTACCCAATTAGGGTAAATGGTTAGGTTTGGGGTTAGGGTTATGGTAAGGGTTAAGTCCCCACAAGGAAAGAAGATCATAAAATGTGTGGGCTGGTTCTTCTATCGTGTGTTTGTGTTTCTGAATCTGTGACTTTGAACACATCATTGGGGATCAGCAATTCAACTAGGCCATTGAGAGACCGGCGTTCAGGGCCCAACACTTTCAGTACAAGGCCATGAGTGCTTCCTTCCTTTTCTAGTTCCCTCCAGGACTCCTGCGATCTCTCCAAGTGACTGCCAGATGAATAGTCCCTTCTCTATAACCTTTGCAAATCTCTCCTCACATTCCCTCCAGCTCACTACTTATCTACTGGCCCTCTCCCTTCACTGTTGTGATCTATTGCCCCTCAGCTGAGTATTTAGAGGTCCTCCTCTCCTTGTACCTAAACTGTCTGTCCTAAGCTCCCTGTTAACCAATAGAAACACAGGGGTTTGATACCTACAAGAGCGCATCAAGAACACCTATTTTTCTGCATTCCCTGAGTGATACTTAAGGGAGTGATACTTGTCATGTACAGTGCCTTCAGAAAGTAGTCACATCAGTGGAGACGGCTGAGGGGAGAACGGCTCATGATAATGGCTGGAATGGAGTAAATGGAATGGCATCAAACACATGGAAGCCAGTCAACCTATTTCGCTTCAGCAATTACCACGAGCCCGTTCTTATGTTACAAAGTGGGATTAAAATTGTACTTTTTTGTTAATGATTACAAAATATTCTAAGGTCAAAGTGGAAGAAAAATTCATGTTAAACATTATTTCTGCACACGGAGTCCATTTTTACTCCTGTATTTATTTAGGCTTGCCATAACAAAAGGGTTGAATACTTACTGACTCAGGACATTTCAGCTTTTCATTTTTAATTAATTTGTAATTATTTTTAAAACCATAATTCCACTTTGACATTACGGGAAATTGAGTGTATTATGACCAGTGACAAAAATATATAAACATTTAATCAATTTTAAATTCCGGCTGTAACACAACAAAATGTGGAAAAGGTCAAGGGTTGTGAATACTTTCTGTAGGCATTGTACTTGTTCATTCACTTCGGTTATGTTGATAGCATCATCAGGGACACTGCCATCAGGGACACTGCCAAGGACCCAGTACTGTCATTGGCCCAAGTGGTGTATATTTCTGTTCTCTTTAGTACTTTGATTCCTTTCAACTCTACTGATTCACTTCAAAACCATTATCGTCATTATCATCTAACAATCTATATCATTATGTTTCAGTGAGAAAATCTTTAGGCACATGTTGCCTACTCTTCCTGCTAGACACTCACCAGAGAGAGAGAGAGAGAGAGAGAGAGAGAGAGAGAGAGAGAGAGAGAGAGAGAGAGAGAGAGAGAGAGAGAGAGAGAGAGAGAGAGAGAGAGAGAGAGAGAGAGAGAGAGAGAGAGAGAGAGAGAGAGAGAGAGAGAGAGAGAGAGAGAGAGAGAGAGAGAGAGAGAGAGAGAGAGAGAGAGAGAGAGAGAGAGAGAGAGAGAGAGAGAGAGAGAGAGAGAGAGAGAGAGAGAGAGAGAGAGAGAGAGAGAGAGAGAGAGAGAGAGAGAGAGAGAGAGAGAGAGAGAGAGAGAGAGAGAGAGAGAGAGAGAGAGAGAGAGAGAGAGAGAGAGAGAGAGAGAGAGAGAGAGAGAGAGAGAGAGAGAGAGAGAGAGAGAGAGAGAGAGAGAGAGAGAGAGAGAGAGAGAGAGAGAGAGAGAGAGAGAGAGAGAGAGAGAGAGAGAGAGAGAGAGAGAGAGAGAGAGAGAGAGAGAGAGAGAGAGAGAGAGAGAGAGAGAGAGAGAGAGAGAGAGAGAGAGAGAGAGAGAGAGAGAGAGAGAGAGAGAGAGAGAGAGAGAGAGAGAGAGAGAGAGAGAGAGAGAGAGAGAGAGAGAGAGAGAGAGAGAGAGAGAGAGAGAGAGAGAGAGAGAGAGAGAGAGAGAGAGAGAGAGAGAGAGAGAGAGAGAGAGAGAGAGAGAGAGAGAGAGAGAGAGAGAGAGAGAGAGAGAGAGAGAGAGAGAGAGAGAGAGAGAGAGAGAGAGAGAGAGAGAGAGAGAGAGAGAGAGAGAGAGAGAGAGAGAGAGAGAGAGAGAGAGAGAGAGAGAGAGAGAGAGAGAGAGAGAGAGAGATGTTATGTAAGTGTAAGTGTCTGTGCATGTGTGTCTGTCTGAGTGTGGACTTGCCTTATATCTTCCCCTATTCCTCCTCTTTTCCCTCTCATTATCAAGTCCCTTTTTAAAAGAGGAGGAGAAGTCAGCTGAACATTTTATTCAATGGTGGTGGAGTCGGGGAAAAGTTATCTGCCAAAGCTGGGCAATTAGTCTCTCACTTCCTGCCAATCATTGAGCTCGCCAGCGAGAGGGGAACTGTTTAACCTGCTCCAGTATTAACTCCAGCCAGTTACAGCTTTAGAGTCGTTCTGTCCTAATTAAACATGGAGATAATCGAACTCAGAGATAAGAGTTGGAGCATTGCAAAGGTCTAAATAGGCTTCCTAACAAATACTTTTTTATAATAATTTTGTTCTATACTTCTTATTACGATCAAACTTGTAACTTAAAAAGGTGCCACAAACTCTCTCCAATGTGTTTTACTGTTAGATGGAATCAGCTATCAAATACGGGCTTTTTTTGGCTGAATGATTTCTGAGTTCAATGTGCTATTGATTCCAACGTATTAAAACAGTGCAGCTACAAAGTAATTACTAAGTAATTACAAACTATTCAAGTAACCCTTATGGTCAAACTCAGCACTCACAAATGTGGCTGTCTAGTAATTGTACATTGTGTGATACAGTAAGGTTGGCCACATTTCTTAACATCACTATGCAGAAATAATGGAATACAGGGATGACATTCCAAGTGTGACATTATCTTCATTGTTTTTTACTGCATTCTCCCTCGTGGGCTAACAAACACTTTCAATTTAACATATCACTTAACTTTAGCTTCATGTTTGGAATTAATACCACTGCATGAAACGAGGGTGTATTTAACTGTGAAATTAAAATCACACATTTCATTTGAACAAAAGGCCTTCGCTTGCATAGCCGATACCACAGTATGTGATTGTAGACGGGGAGATGATGAATATATCAAATAGTTTTATGATTTGGCACATAGAAGATAAGGTTTCTCATATAAAATATGTAAGAAGAAAGTACCACGTTTTTTTTCTTCCTGGTAAAACTTCTGACCAAAAGTGTGCTTCCTTTTTTTGCAAATAATCACAGTTCTAATTTGAAAAGTAGTGAATTTGAAACCCAAATTACTTATGTGTTTACCATGATTTAGTGTCATGCTGCTAGAACATTTATCATGAGACATTTCAGTCATTTCAGTCACTCTTATATCCAGAGTGTGTGAATACATCTTCATACTGGTCCACCATGGGAGTTGAACCCACAATGCTGGCGTTGCAAACGCCATGCTCTACCAAATGAGCCGCACAAGACCAGCTACTACAAAGCTACTACAATTTCTTTAATAAGTATTGAACTGAGAATGATCAAATGTGTGACCCAATCAGAGTCACAAATAGTATTGTTATATAAATTGTCTGATACGGACGTTAAAATATTATAGTTAAAGAATATAACCTCAAAAAGCTTGATAAGCAGTGTACTCCTGGAGAGCCACTGTGTGATCATGGTGGCACGCCTCATTCAACTTCTATTGATTATCAAGGCATTGATTAGTTAAATCAAGTGAGGCAGTAATGCATGGGAACAAAAGCCTGAACCCATTGGGGAGCCTAAAGATCAGGATTGGAGACCTCTGCCATAGGAGAAGTAATGTAGTACATTATATAGCATCTAACCAAATAAAAGTCAAGAAAACCTCACATATGGTCTAAAAGCCGGCAGCCTGTGTCTAGATCCATAGAGCTCAAATACTGTAGGTTGGTATGGATTATCTTCAGAAGGTGCAACTACTGGAATAGAGAACAGTGGTATGTTGTTGCTGCTTTGATGACAACACCCTTTGTATTGCATCTATGGGGACCTCCGTCTGGCTTTTTAAGTCTCTGATTCACTGCATCCTCCCACGCACCCCAGTCTTCGCCTGGGTTTCACATAAAGGCTCACTGATTATAGGAAAGACAAGCTAAAAATCACTGTAATTTATCAAATACGTAAGACGACATTCGTAGCATATGGAAAATTGTTTTTTTGAACCTTTGAAAAGGATTTGGGGAAAGCGGGTAGCCTATGCTGTGTTGGAAATTAGGTATCCTAGGGTGCGCTCAGGGTCAATGGGCCGTGTTGTGACCGTTCTACAACAGTGGTCACCAAACTTTTCTGAGTCAAGACCACTTTCTGAGTCAAAATGCGAGCCGAAATGTACCGCTCAGGTGTTTTTTAAATCATGACTTAAATGTAAGCCCGGGAAACATTAACCAATTAAAAACAATTCTGTAGCAATGAGGTTTGTGCAGTAGGCCGTTGTCCAAATACATTAACATTGCATATTGCTATGCTTGAATTGCCCTGCCAATGTTGTTCATCTAAGACCATTTTGAAATTATAATTTGTTTTATTTAACAATTTGCTTTATTCCTATTGAGGCACAGCTGAGCAACCATAATAATTAGCTTATTTTTATATACTGGACGGATGGCCTACATCTGGTGGTCACCGTCCCTCCTCTCCCCCCCTCTCTCCGCTGAGAAAAGGGGACACAGTCTTCCATCTGATGGTGAAACTCGAGTCACACTGCATTATTTCTGCCTCATGCACCAATTCATGTTGTTACTCCTATGACCAGAGAAAGTGAAATACTCCTCAATATTAAAAAATGCAACACTTTGTCATGTATACTCCTTCAATGCAGCTGCAGTGCTGGTTGTAGCAACAGTGGAAGCAGGGAGGATGCGCATTTTATGGCTTAAAGTGTTGACGGTGCTGAATAACAACTTAAACATGAACATACTCATAAAATAGCAGTACTTTGCTGTATTCAATAGAGTCTGTTTTCTAGGCATGGTTTTAAATGTTTTGAAATCTCACAGTATCAACTTGTCTGTGTGTTTGAGGCTTCTTTCTACAGTCTAAGGCTTGAGGAACCTGTGAAACACAGTGATCTGTGCTATCTGATTGGCCAGTGGTAGGCCTATAGGTGCACTTGACCTGCTCTCTGGGGCTGCCGGTAGGAGGAGTTCTATCTTCAGACACATGAAATGGTTCAAAAATAGGAACCCTTTGCCTCTCCGGCACTAAGGCTGCTTAATCAAGTGCACCTACCACCAACAGAGCAAAACAAATAGAAAACAAATAGGACCGCAAAGCTTGATCGTTGTATTTTTAAACAGAAATGTTTGGTGATCGACGAGGAATGCCTTGGAGATCACGATCGACCTGTTTGTTACCACTGCTCTACAAGGGATGTTGAATTGAATGGCAGGATGGATCGTACTGTCAACATCCTTAAGAGTCTATTGACGCACCGGTGCATCAATCTAAGTAGCATCATTTTTAAAATCCTCTTCAAAATGTGTCATTTTAAGATAGAGACATCAGAGTTTTTAGCATGGGCTGCATCGCAATCTTCCACATCTGCAGTGGAAGGTGACCGAGCTACAGCAGGGCTTGTCAGACCATGTGAAAATGTCTGTAGCGCCCAAACGGTTTGGCCTACAAACAATTATTGGCCTACAAACCACTTTATGGAAAGGGGAAACAGGACTCGTGTCACGGCACTGACACGAGTCCTGAAGTGTCACAAGTGTCACTGGACTCATCTGTCAGTAACGCTGATATGCCAACTTCCTTCTGTAGCTTCTGAACCGTTTGAGCTACAGTACTAACTAATATGACCCCATTATGGATTCTCACGAACACAATGGTATTCTCTGTTTTGCTCTACAGACTAATCTGAAGGTAATCCATACAAATGAATGGAAGTATGGAGGTAGTTTTGTGCCAACAAAAATAAGGGGTTAAATATGTATCCAAAAATATACAAATATTTCCTGAGGTCCCATATACATTATCTCCTAAGTGTAGGACAGACACATCAAAACCTTATTCCTTATGATTCCATTTTTACTGTCTTTTTAGCCATTTATGAATGGGTTATTCAATGCGTTTCTATGGGCTTTAGAAGTAAAGGCCAAATTCTAGGCAATGTTCCAATGTCTGTACTAGCATACACTTAGAATGCATTGCCCAATACCTTGCATCATTCTACAATGCATGGCTCATTACCCTGCATCATTCTACTCGTGTGGGTATAGGAAACAGGCATATATGCGTTGTGTAGCAGATCTTCAGTACAGACTTCAATATTTTCAGCATGTCAAACAAAAGTTCCAATCTTTCTTTGTCAAACACCTCACACCGTATTAAAACCAGATTTTCATTCCTTTCCTCACTTCCCCTCTTTTCTTTTGCCTTTCTCAGGCCTTCTGTTCCATCCCTCTCTTCCTCCCTTCAGCAGCAGCAGTGACGGTGTTGCACATGACCAAACACAGATTGCATTGATTGCTCCGGCTAATTGAAAGTAAAGCAGCCCTGGTGCGCCGTGCAGCTGCTCTGTTTGCAGAATTGGCATCTGGTTCAAGCGTACCTCAACTCATCAGGCAAAAGAGCGACGTCGGACGATAACCTCAACGTTCTTACTTTGAGGAGGATTCCATTTCGGGTGACAAAGCAGATGGATGTGTAACAGAGGGAAAATAATTCAGAGAGGATGGAAATGTATCCCGGCAATTGATACACTTCTGCGTTGGCTGGGACAAGATCTAAGGGACCCCAAAACACTTGTCGTGAAGCAGAATGGGAGTTGCATTTGCAATTCCATTCCTGGGATTTTTTTATACATGATGTCTTATTGAAATCCCCAGGCAATATTTAGCATTGGAGTTGTGTTTCGAAAGGCATCACATTCCAAAATAGGAGTTCAATTCCAGTCAATTCATACATCCAATTGGACAAGGAATTTTTGTGGAAAACCTACTGTAAGTTCCCAACTCCCAACCATAAAAGCTATTAGAAGTCATCACATGGTCATTTCTTGAATCCTCACACTGCAATAGAAAGTAAGGCTCTTTTAAGGTACAATTGTACAATGTCACAGCTCTACTGAATACACTGTGCCTAATTGGGTTAGGGATTTTATAGCTGTCCTTCATGTCCATGTTCCCAGTCAGACAGTGGAGAGCGTGTTACAAAAGCCTGTGATCTGATAAGCTTTTGGTCTGACACACTTTGAGAGTGATCTACAGCCAGTGTAGAAATTCTGTCTCTCCATCAAACACATTCCAGTATTATGTTATCACATCAAATCAAAGAAAGAGAGGATAAAACAGGGTAGGTGGCATACACCACATGACATATACCACATGACAAACCACATGACATAAACCACATGACAAAAACCACATGACATACACCACATGACATATACCACATGACATATACCACATGACATACACCACATGACATACACCACATGACATACACCACATGACATAAACCACATGACATAAACCACATGACATACACCACATGACATTTACCACATGACATATACTACATGACATACACCACATGACATAAACCACATGACATATACCACATGACATACACCACATGACATGTACCACATAACATGTACCACATGACATGTACCACATGACATACACCTCATGACATATACTACATGACATATACTACATGACATATACTACATGACATATACTACATGACATATATATACCACATGACATATATATACCACATGACATATATATACCACATGACATATATATACCACATGACATATACCGCATGACATATACCGCATGACATATACCACATGACATATACCACATGACATAAACCACATGACATATACCACATGACATAAACCACATGACATATACTACATGACATATACTACATGACATATATATATACCACATGACATATACCGCATGACATATACCGCATGACATAAACCACATGACATATACCGCATGACATATACCGCATGACATATACCGCATGACATATACCGCATGACATATACCGCATGACATATACCTCATGACATATACCGCATGACATATACCGCATGACATATACCGCATGACATATACCGCATGACATATACCGCATGACATATACCGCATGACATATACCGCATGACATAAACCACATGACATATACCGCATGACATATACCGCATGACATATACCACATGACATATACCACATGACATAAACTACATGACATATACTACCGGACATATACTACAGAACATATAAACTGTATAGAGATTTGATAAAAGTCATGCTCCAACCGAACTATACATTTTGAAGCAACCGTTAGTCCCACACCAGGCACACTCTGAAGTAACTGTAACACTAGACTGTAAATATGTAACGTCCATGGTTCAGGGACAACCCTCACTCTCTCAGGGAAGCCAATGTTGCTGCATGAGGCAAACCTAGCTAGCTAGCTGGCTAATACCATACAATTGCCCTTACCTGGCAAATACATTGTCTTAATGACAGTGTATTGACACACATTCAGAAGCAATTCAGGAGGAGGGTTGGCCAGTTTGCAGAAGGCCTACACATGACCCAGTCTCATAACTCAATCACACAAAATTGAATGATGTTCGGTGGGCCTTTGTGATTGATAGTACCATTAATTGACTTGAAATAAGATCGTCTCTTTCTCTCTCCAAATTCAATAAGGATGGGGTTGAGAGACCTTGCACAATATAACCTTTTTCATTTTACCTTCATGAAATTGGACTCACATTTGCCAGTGTGGAGTGTAAAAGATATTGCCAGAAATCTCTCTCCCTCTCTGCCTCCCTCTAACTCTGTCCCTCTCTAGATCTCTCTCTCTCTCTCTCGCTCTCTCTCTCTCTCTCTCTCTCTCTCCCATGGGCTTTCATTGTATCCCCTTGTGATTGCAATTTGTTTCAATCTGGAGAGGTAGAAAGGTAGAGATGGAGAGAGAATGAGAGCGAGAAAGTCCACATGGGTTCTAATACGGCATTCAGTTTGGGGAAACAATGTCCTCAAGCAAGCACCTGATGAGGAATCTAAATCTCCCAATGACATCAAATGGATGATTCACACAAGTTACGTGCACAAATCTCTAGTCAGGATTCAGCCCGTGGTTAGTAGAGGAAGTAAGGATGAAACGCATAAGCTTTCCCTTCCTGAGATAACTTTGCTTAAGTTCTCCACCAAATGCATGCAGGTTCTAGATATACTAGTTGTGTGTCAATTATATTAAAACAGCTCTGACTCCTTAGGCTCAAAGCCACTTATCCCAATGGCCTTCGTTTGATGAAATACGATTGACACAAATACATTCATTTTGTCTACCTTGTAGGGAAGGTTGAATGAGGAAAGGAAGCCATTTTAGAGTATTGAGGACCCATGTCAATATGAGACCCAAAACAATGATGCAGCAACTCTAATAACAGTGACACATTGACTGTATTGAAGAGAAAGGGTTTACATTAGGCTTCCAATGCTCTCCTGGGACAATAGAGATGAGCCATTTCCTCATTCTCACAGTGAGGGGTTCAAACTCTGGTTCAAATTGCTTGGAGGAGAGCAAGCCACCCATAGACCATGAGTGAAGCTGAGCCATTCACCCCCAATCTGCACTCTGAAGGAAAGAGCGGATTTTAACTACTTGTCCCTTTATAACAATTCTATTGGACTGGCTGGGATATATGCTGAATGGATTAGATAAAGGTATCTTATATCAAAGGATCAACTCAGAGGATAACGAATTGAATATTTGTCTTGCACACTGAGCAAAATCACTGAGGTTAAATATGCTAATGCTTTTGCGTTATCATTAGTACTGTCACAACTTGTTACTCCCTGTCACTGTCTACCTCCACACCACGTATTAAAGGACAATTCCACCACTTCATAACCAGTTATTATGCTGTTAGTATATATGCACTACTGTCAGATTTGATACACATTTTTATGTTTGAACATTTTTGATATTCATACCTCGCAATTCCTTGTTTTTTACATTTTGAAGCATCTGTATTGCCTTCGTCTACAGCATACTACAAGTCCCAGTGTGCATTTCATCTCCCACGATGCAATGCTCCACCTAGTTAGCCTGCAGTTAGCTTAGCTAGCTGGCTTTCAAGCCAGATGACGCTTAGTCTAAATGTTTTGCCTATGTCATAAGGTATGAGTGCACTTCACATTACTTTGGGGTTGTAAATATATAATGCTTGCATGAATGTCATGCTGAATATATGTTCATGTCATTGTCACCAATCTACTGCAATACACAACAACAAAAAATGTGAATGTAAATGGAACTTTTGGCATACTAACTATATCCATACTATGACCAATAAGCATACTACATACTCAATTTACATCACAAATAGTAAGTTAATGCGGTTAGTATGAGTATTCGAACACAGCTATACAGTAGTTACTGGATCTAGTTAGCATGCTAGCTAGCCCGACTGCTAAATCTGAAACAATAACAATCTTAAACAACAGTTTTGAGTGTCTATTTCAAAAATGTCCAGATGTTATTAGATGAAGACAACCAGAGCAACATACAGCAGGCAGTTCCAATATGATTAGAAAACTACAGACAGGTTATACAGAATGCTGAAAATGACTGTACGTCATTTATTTTATTAGTCATCTCAGGGATCCTACTCGAAAACAGCACTAAACAGCCAATAGACATGAAATCATAAAATTATACAAAAATTGTATAGGACATAACTAAATACTTCACAATAACAACCCAAATGTAAAAGTGGTGAAGGTGTCCTTTAAACAGTTAATCTCTTATCAATTTACTTCTTATTATAGCACTCCATGACAGGTAAAGTGCCATTTTGATGCTGTATGCTGTATTGGGTGGACTTTGTTTAACACAATCTTAACAGTAGTGCCACATCCTAGTATTGTAAAAACTCAATCTTCTTCATGACAGGCCATTGATTGTTGTCCGAGACCAACTCATTGGTCAAATCAGCTTCCCAGTTGATTTCCCCAAGCTACAGGCCTGACAACATCATTCAGGAAATGTCCTTACAACGTCAAGACACATTTAGACTCTCATTAGTACATATGCATTACTATGGTGTTGCTTAATTAGGGCTGCAGTAAACAAATACACACTTCTAAATGAAGGCTGCATTCCAGATCTGGTGCTATGCGGTATGCATAGGACCAGATCTGGTGTCACTCTGTATGCAGAGAACGATTGGAAGAAATAAAATGGAGAGATGTGATGTAAAAGGCAATTGAATGTTTTCAAGCATGCAGTTTACACAATCATTATCACATTGCCTTATATTCAATAATTGTTCATTTGTGATGCCGCTTTAGTTGAATTCCGTTTTATGAAGTTATGAAGGCTCCATAAAAGCATTCATATTGGCTTTATAAGCACAACATAAATGGTCACAAATCTATATGTGTATTTCATGGATTAATAAATTTTAACAAATATTTGGATGGCTATGTCATCTTTATAGAGCATAACACAGCACGCATCCAACCCGGAAGCCAGCCGCACCGAGGAAACACAGTGCACTTGGCGACATGTTTAGCGTGCACTGCACCCGGCCTGCCACAGGAGTCACTCGTGCATGATGACACAAGGATATCCCTACCAGCCAAACCCTCCCTAACCCGGTCGATGCTAGGCCAATTGTGCGTCGCCCTATGGACCTTCCGGTTGAGGCCGGCTACGACAGAGCCTGGCCTCGAAACCAGAGTCTCTGGAGGCCCAGCCAGCACTGCAGTGCCCTAGACCACTGCGCCACCTGGGAGTCCTAGTGATTACAATTTAACACAATACAGCCACCACCATGCTTGAAACTACAGTATGGGTATGGAGAGTGTGGAGTAGTATTGAGGAGTAACTATGTTGTTGTTGATCCATCCTCAGTTTTCTCCACTGACAAACATTAAACTCTGTAACTGTGTTTGTTACCATTGGCATCATGGTGAAATCGCTGAGCAGTTTCCTTACTCTCCGGCAACTGAGTTAGGAAGGACGCCTGTATCTTTGTAGTGACTGGGTGTATTGATGCACCATCCAAAGTGTAATAAATAACTTCACCATGCTCAAAGGGATATGCAATATGCATTGGAAACCTCCCTGGTCTTTGTGGTTGAATCTGTGTTTGAAATTGCTCCACTGAGTGATCTTACAGATAATTGTATGTGTGGGGCCCGGAGATGAGGTAGCCATTAAAAAATAATGTTAAACACTATTATTGCGCACAGTTTTTCCATGCAACTTACGACTTAAGCACATTTTTACTCCTGAATGTATTTAAACTTGCCACGACAAAGGGGTTGAATACTTATTGACTCATTTCAGCTTTTATTTTTTCATGAATTAGTGGACATTTTGAAAACATTATTCCACTTTGACGTTATGGGGTATTTTTTATCAGCCAGTGACAAACAAATCTCAATTTAATCCATTTTAAATGCAGGCTGTAGCAGAACAAAATGTGGAAAAAGTCAAGGGGTGTGAATTCTTTGACGGCACTAAGTTTCCAAGATGATTGAAGGTAATCGCTCAGTGAGGATAATACATCAATATGTTGGACAACATTTGATTTTCAATTCCTCTGAGTTTTCGATTGATCTGTGTCTTTGAAAACTACTGAAGTGGTTCAACGGAATGCTTTCAACTCATCAAACCTTTTATAAAGTAAAATCAATCTTTGGAACAAAATGAAAATGCTGAGATTGAAGTGTAAAAAAACAAATAACAGAAAAATACCAAATGTACTATGTAAACAAGTAGCCAGAGATTAAACCAGACAATTGTGGTATAAATGTCACTGGAATAATTGATCATTATTATGAATGGTCACTAGTGCTGATTGAATATATGGTTACAGAAAGAGTAATCTGATCATAACATTACTGATTTAGTATATGGTTACAGTAAGAGTAATCTGATCATAACATTACTGATTTAGTATATGGTTACAGTAAGTGTAATCTGATCATAACATTACTGATTTAGTATATGGTTACAGTAAGAGTAATCTGATCATAACATTACTGATTTAGTATATGGTTACAGTAAGAGTAATCTGATCATAACATTACTGATTTAGTATATGGTTAAAGTAAGAGTAATCCGATCATAACATTACTGATTTAGTATATGGTTAAAGTAAGAGTAATCTGATCATAACATTACTGATTTAGTATATGGTTACAGTAAGAGTAATCTGATCATAACATTACTGATTTAGTATATGGTTACAGTAAGAGTAATCTGATCATAACATTACTGATTTAGTATATGGTTAAAGTAAGAGTAATCCGATCATAACATTACTGATTTAGTATATGGTTACAGTAATAGTAATCTGATCATAACATTACTGATTTAGTATATGGTTACAGTAAGTGTAATCCAATCTTAGTCCGTTCATATACGTATTTCCCTCTGCTGGTTACCGAGTCTTGGGTCAATTTCAATAGCTACGATCATGTAGTCTGCTGCAGAATGCTAGAATGGATGTACTTGTTTTAGAACAGTAAAACAACTTGTACAAGTCTCAAAGTTCAATCAACAGTGCCATCATGATCCAGTTAGAGCTTTGTGCTGCATCTGGTGTTTTTACAGACGCTGCATGCTGACCTGCACAATATATCAAATTACAACGCAATTAGTCTCCCTTAAATGTTTACCTCGCTCCCTCTCTCTCTCTCCAGAGTTTACTTGATACAGTAATGGTTCATGAAACAACAGTCACTATCCATTGTGTCTAAACACCTGGATCCCCGGTGTTGCTCACGTATCAAAACAGTCAACGTTATGATCTGGACAAGTCATCATGCCAACATCCTGCCATGTCGCGGTTTCTCACAAGCCTTAATTTCAGAAACAGAAGTCGTGGCGACTTGCACATTTTTAATCAACTTAGGCACAGGACCCAGATGACGAAGGCTCCCTGCTCAACACACACACACACACACACACACACACACACACAGACACTTCCTCCAGGAAGCAGGAAGCTTTTTGAGCGAGCGGCGGCTGATGAATCCTGGGATCCTGACAAGCTCAGAGTAATTACCCCTGTCCAATGGTTCCCGGTATGGGGCCCCCATCAGTCTCCATTATGGCCATGGGTTGTGGCAGTCTTCCATTTTGTTTAGCAAATTAAATGCTTTTCCACCTGACTGCATCCGCCGCAGAGCAAAAACGGGTTGAAAGTGGGCTGTGAGAAAGGCTGAGGAGGGGTGAGAAGGGCTCATGTCACCACAGACAGGCAGGGATGAACACGAGAAGCACATCTGACAATGCTCACTCCCCTACAGCATTGGATTATTGCTAAAGACCCACATCAAAGGGGAGAGAGGAAGGAGGAAAGGGTGTGATTGGTGTCTACCCATCCAATCAGTGAAAGCCATTATTTTGAAGTGATCTGTGTGAGTGTGTGTCTGTGTGCGTGTGAGTGTGTGTGTGAGTACATATGTGTTGAACGGCACCTGTTGCTTTAGTCAGTCATGAAAAAACTAAAAAAGTTATTTTAAATTGACCTACTTGTTTCTCACATGAATGGGGACAAGCAGGACTACATGTTATTGAGAGAGGCTAAGTGGAAGTCTTAGCCAATTGAGGCTATGTACAGCCTATTTTCTGTCTGGAAAGGACAATTCACTTCATGCATTCAGCCAAGGTACTGTATGTACTTTGACACACACTTATGTCTCAGACGAAACTAACGTGTACAGTACCAGTCAAAGTTTGGAAACACCAACACATAAAAGGGTTTTTCTTTATTTTGACTATTTTCAACATTGTAGAATAATAGTGAAGACATCAAACCTATGAAATAACACATATGGAATCATGTAGTAACCAAACAAGTGTTAAACAAATCTAAATCTATCTCAACCAGCTTCACCTGGAATTATTAACTCCTCTTGAAGGAGTTCCGACATATGCTGAGCACTTGTTGGCTGTTTTTCCTTCACTCTGCAATCCATCTCATCCCAATCTATCTCAATTGGGTTGAGGTCGGGTAATTGTGGAGGCCAGGTCATCTGATGCAGCACTCCATCACTCTCCTTCATGGTCAAATAGCCCTTACACAGCCTGAGGTGTGTTGGGTCATTGTCCTGTGGTTAAACAAATGAAAGCCCCTCTAAACGCAAACCAGATGGGATGGGGTATCGCTGCAGAATGCTGTGGTAGACATGTTTGTTAATAACCTGTTACATCTATGGGGGCGCTATTTCATTTTTGGATAAAAAGACGTGCCCGTTTTAAGCGCAATATTTTGTCACAAAAAGATGCTTGACTATGCATATAATTGATAGCTGTGGAAAGAAAACACTCTGACGTTTCCAGAACTGCAAAGATATTGTCTGTGAGTGCCCCAGAACAGATGCTACAGGCAAAACCAAGATGAAACTTCAACCCGGAAATGAGTAGGATTTTTGAGGCTCTGTTTTTCATTGTCTCCTTATATGGCTGTGAAATGCGCAAGGAATGAGCCTGCCCGATCTATCGTTTCCCCAAGGTGTCTGCAGCATGGTGACGTATTTGTAGGCATATCATTGGAAGATTGACCATAAGAGACTACATTTGCCAGGTGTCCGCCCGGTGTCCTCCGTCGAAATTGGTGCGTCATCTTCAACTGCACGTCTTTTTCCAAGCGATTCACCGGAGAAAGGAGACTACCACGAACGAATGATATATCAATGAAGAGATATGTGAAAACACATTGAGGATTGATTCTAAACAGCGTTTGCCGTGTTTCAGTCGATATTATGAAGTTAATTTGGAAAACAGTTCGCCGTTTTGATGACTGAATTTTCGGGGTTTTTTGGTACCCAAACATGATGTACAAAACGTAGCGATTTCTCCTACACAAAGAATCTTTCAGGAAAAACTGAACATTTGCTATGTAACTGAGAGTCTCCTCATTGAAAACATCCGAAGTTCTTCAAAGGTAATTGATTTTATTTGAATCCTTTTCTGGTTTTTGTGCAAATGTTGCCCGCTAAATGCTACGCTAAATGCTACGCTAGCTATCACAAATGCTTGTTTTGCTATGGTTCAAAAGCATATTTTGAAAATCTGAGATGACAGTGTTGTTAAGAAAAGGCTAAGCTTGAGAGCTAGCACATTCATTTAATTTCATTTGCGATTTTCATAAATTGTTAACATTACGTTATGCTAATGAGCTTGAGGCTATAACTGGATACAGGTTTTTTTCATAGCCAAACGTGAACAAAATGGAGCAATTTGTCCTACACAAATAATATTTTTTTGAAAAACTGAACATTTGCTATCTAACTGAGATTCTCCTCATTGAAAACATCTGAAGTTCTTCAAAGGTAAATGATTTTATTTGAATGATTTTCTTGTTTTTGTGAAAATGACGCTGGCTGAATTCTAGGCTTATAGCTATGCTAGCTATCAACACTCTTACACAAATGCTTGTTTAGCTATGGTTGAAAAGCATATTTTGAAAATCTGAGATGACATTGTTGTTAACAAAAGTCTAAGCTTGAGAGCAAATATATTTATTTCATTTCATTTGCAATTTTCATGAATAGTTAACATTGCGTTATGCTAATCAGTTTGAGGCTATAAATAGAATCCCGGATCCGGGATTGCTCGACGCAAGAAGTTAAGTGTGCCTTGAATTCTAAATAAATGACAGACAGTGTCACCATCAAAGCACCCCCACACCATCACACCTCCTCCTCCATGCTTCAAGGTGGGAACCACACAAGCGGAGATCACCCGTTCACCTACTCTGCGTCTCACAAAGACACGGCAGTTGGAACCAAAAATCTCACATTTGGACTCATCAGCCTAAAGGACAGATTCCACCGGCCTAATGTCCATTTCTCGTGTTTCTTGGCTCAAGCAAGTCTATTCTGTGTATATTAATATATACACAGTACCAGTCAAAAGTTTGTACACACCTGTCAGGCGGTGGGTGTAGCTGGTGCATGAAGTCAGGTGCAGGAGAGCAGAGATGAGTGAACAACGCACTTTACTTAAGAAATAGCACAAGTAATAATACCAATGTGGGAACAAATAACGGTTGCCACAAAACACAAGTGAAAACAGCACCCGGACAAAACCGACCTGAACAATAAACAATCACACAGAAAGACATGGGGGAAACAGTGGGTTAAATACATGACCAGTAATTGGGAAATGAAAACCAGGTGTGTGGGAAACAAAGACACAACCAATGGAAAACGAAAATTGGATCGGCGATGGCAAGAAGACCGACGACATCGAGCGCTGCCCGAAGAGGGAGAGGAACCGACTTCGGCGGAAGTCGTGACAGTACCCCCCTTGACCCGCACGCTGACGCCGGCCTCGGGGACGACCCGGGGGGCGAGGCGCAGGGTGATCCGTACGGAGACAGTGGAACTCCCGCAGCATTGAAGGGTCCAACACGTCGTCCACCGGAAACCGGTACCCCTCCCACTCCACAAGGTACTGAAGGCCCCTTGCCCAACGTCTAGAGTCTAGTATAGATCGACCTGAATAGGCCGGGGCCCCCTCGATGTCCAGAGGGGGGCGGAGGAATC
This sequence comes from Oncorhynchus masou masou, assembly GCF_036934945.1. Classification (NCBI taxonomy): domain Eukaryota; kingdom Metazoa; phylum Chordata; class Actinopteri; order Salmoniformes; family Salmonidae; genus Oncorhynchus; species Oncorhynchus masou. The sequence goes on from NC_088218.1 coordinate 21,318,745, forward strand.
TCCCGCACGTCAGACTCCTGGAGCGGACCAACCACCACCGGCCTGAGGAGAGACACATGGAACGAGGGGTTAATATGGTAATCGGGGGGAAGCTGTAACCTGTAACATACCTCATTCAGTCTCCTCGGGACTTTAAATGGCCCCACAAACCACGGACCCAGCTTCCGGCAGGGCAGGCGGAGGGGCAGGCTTTGGGTCGAGAGCCAGACCCGGGGGCCCGGTTCGAACACTGGGGCCTCACAGCGGTGACGGTCTGCGATGGATTTCTGGCGCAGCATGGCCCGCTGAAGGTGAACATGAGCGGTGTCCCATGTCTCCTCCACGCGGCTGAACCAGTTGTCCACCGCAGGAGCCTCGATCTGGCTCAGTTGCCAAGGCGCCAGAACGGCTGGTACCCCGGTACGCACTGGAAAGGGGAGAGGTTAGTGGAGGAGTGGCGGAGTGGAGGAGCGAGTTCTGGGCCATCTCTGCCCAGGGCCTGAACGCCGCACACTCCCTCGGCCGGTCCTGGCAATAAGACCTCAGAAACCTACCCACATCCTGGTTCACTCTCTCCACCTGCCCGTTACTCTCAGCGTGAAAACCCGAGGTTTGGCTGACTGAGACCCCCAGACCTTACATGAATGCCCTCCAGACCCTCGGTGTGAACTGGGGACCCCGATCAGACACTATATCCTCAGGCACCCCGTAGTGCCGGAAGACGTGTGTAAACAAGGCATCCTCAGTCTGTAGGGCCGTAGGGAGACCGGGCAAAGGGAGGAGACGACAGGACGATCCACAACGACCAGGATCGTGGTGTTACCCTATGAGGGAGGAAGATCGGTCAGGAAATCTACCGACAGGTGTGACCACGGCCGTTGTGGAACGGGTAAGGGTTGTAAACTTACCTCTAGGCAGGTGCCTAGGAGCCTTGCACTGGGCGCACACCGAGCAGGAGGAAACATAAACCCTCACGTCCTTAGCCAAAGTGGGCCACCAGTACTTCCCACTAAGACAGCGCACCGTCCGACCGATACCAGGACGACCAGAGGAGGGTGACGTGTGGGCCCAAGACGTGTGGGCTCCTGTCTCAGCCTCCAGTATTTATGCTGCAGTAGTTGATGTGTCGGGGGTCGAGGGTCAGTTTGTTATATCTGGAGTACTTCTCCTGTCCTATTCGGTGTCCTGTGTGAATTTAAGTGTGCTCTCGCTAATTCTCTTGTTCTCTCTTTCTTTCTCTCTCTCGGAGGACCTGAGCCCTAGGACCATGCATCAGGACTACCTGACATGATGACTCCTTGCTGTCCCCAGTCCACCTGGCCGTGCTGCTGCTCCAGTTTCAACTGTTCTGCCTTATTATTATTGGACCATGCTGGTCATTTATGAACTTTTGAACATCTTGGCCATGTTCTGTTATAATCTCCACCCGGCACAGCCAGAAGAGGACTGGCCACCCCACATAGCCTGGTTCCTCTCTAGGTTTCTTCCTAGGTTTTGGCCTTTCTAGGGAGTTTTTCCTAGCCACCGTGCTTCTACACCTGCATTGCTTGCTGTTTGGGGTTTTAGGCTGGGTTTCTGTACAGCACTTTGAGATATCAGCTGATGTACGAAGGGCTATATAAATAAATTTGGTTTGATTTGATTTGAACAACTCCCGGTCCTCCACATTCTAGTTCTGCTACACCGGCTGAAATGCGGTCATCCTTCATCTCCACCATGGTGTGGAAATGCGGTACCCTAGGATGGAGACGGCCTACAGGAAGAACAGGCATTTCTCAGACTTGACGTACAGGTCATGCTCCAACAATTGTCCAAGCACCCTGCGCACCAAGGACACATGTTCGGCGCGTGTAGCGGAGTATATCAGAACGTCATCAATACACCACTACACCCTGCCCATACAGGTCCCTGAAAATCTCGTCTACAAAGGCTTGGAAAACTGATGGAGCACTCATCAACCTGTACGGCATGACGAGATACTCATAATGCCATGAGGTGGTACTGAACGCCGTCTTCCACTTGCATCCCTCCTGGATACGTACCAGGTTGTACGCGCTCCTGAGATCTAGTTTCGTGAAGAAGCACGCCCCGTGCATTGACTCAATCGCCGTGGCGATAAGAAGTAGCGGGTAACTGTACCTCACCGTGATATGATTTAGACCTCGATAGTCAATACACGGGCGCAGACCTCCCTCCTTCTACTTCACAAAAAAGAAACTCGAGAAGGCAGGTGAAGTGGAAGACCGAATGTACCCCTGACGCAGGGATTCGGAGACATATGTCTCCATAGCCGCCGTTTCTGCTTGTGACAGGGGATACACCTGACTCCTGGGAAGTGCAGCGTCTACCAGGAGATTTATCGCACAATCCCCCTGTCGATGGGGTGGTAACTGAATAATTCTTCTTACAGAAGGCGAGAGCCAAATCGGCGTATTCAGGGGGAATGCGCACGGTGGAGACCTGTTCTGGACTTTCCACCGTAGTATCACGAACGGAAACCCATAAACACCTCCCCCGAGCACTCTCGTGACCACCCCGTGAGAGCCCTCTGTTGCCACGAAACAGTGGGATCATGACAGACTCACCAGGGTAGGCCTAGCACCACGGGAAACGCAGAAGAATCAATAAGGAAGAGACTGATTCTCTCCTTATGACCCACCTGCATCACCATGCCCAGGGGCGCGGTGACCTCCCTAATCACTGGAACAATGGGGATCCTCAATCTATGGGGAAATGATCAGTCAATGAAATTCCCAGCTGCGCCTGAACCGACAAGCGCCATATGCTGGGAATGCGGGGAAAACTCAAGGAAAAGTAATGTTCAAAAACATGTGGGTAACAGAGAGCTCTGGGGGAGCATGGTGCCAGCTCACCTGGGGTGACGCAAGAGTGCCCTGCCTGCTGCCTCAACTCTCAGAGGAACCTCCCCAGCACCGACCAGCAGTGTGCCCTCTGCGGCCACAGATGGTGCATGAAACGGAACCTCCTCCGGTCTCCCTAAGCGCAGCACCTCCCTGCTCCATGGGCGTCGGAGGGGTGGTGCTGGGGGATGGAACCGACAGACCCCGATCTGTACGTCCGCGGGTAGCCAGCAGGTTATCCAACCGAATGGACAGGTCCACCAGCTGATCGAAAGTGCGGGTGGTGTCTCTGCAGGCCAACTCCCGACGGATGTCCTCGCGCAAACTGCAACGATAGTGGTCGATCAGGGCCCTGTCGTTCCATCAAACGACAGCGGCCAGGATCCGGAAGTCTTGAGCAAACTCCTGGGCGCTCCTCATCCCCTGCCTCAGATGTACGAGACGTTCACCCGCCACTCTAACCTCCGGGTGAAATCTTTGAAGTGGTCCAGCGCCGCATCTCCTTCTCCCCACACAGCGTTGGCCCACTCCAGGGCTCTTCCTGAGAGTCATGAGATGAGGGCGGACACCCTCTCTTGGTCCAAAGGCGTCGGGTGGACTGTTGCTAGCACCAACGACATCAACCACCCGAGCCACGGCCTGTTCATCCCGCTATCATCCAGAAGGCGAGGTCAGTGCAGGTGCATCAAAGCCGGGGCCGAGAGACTGAAAAACATCTTCTATCTCAAGGCCATCGGTCTGTTAATTGCCATCACTAACTGTCCTCCACCCAGTACGCTGCCCTATACATAGTCACTGAGACGAGCTGGCTACCACGCGGTTACTCAGCCCTGCACTTTAGAGGCTGCTGCCCTATTTACATCTACATGGAACCATTGGTCACTTTAATAATGGAACACTGGTCACTTTAATAATGTTTACATACTTTTTTGCTAATTTCATATGAATACAGTGCATTCGCAAAATATTCAGAACCCTTGACTTTTTCCACATTTTGTTACGTTACAGCCTTATTCTAAAATCGATTAAATACATTTTTTCCCTCATCGGTCTACAGTCGTGGACAAAATGTTTGGAAAATGACACAAATATTAATTTTCACAAAGTCTGCTGCCTCAGTGTGTATGATGGCAATTTGCATATACTCCAGAATGATATGAAGAGTGATCAGATGAATTGCAATTAATTGCAAAGTCCCTCTTTGCCATGCAAATTAACTGAATCCCCCCCAAAACATTTCCACTGCATTTCAGCACTGCCACAAAAGGACCAGCTGACATTATGTCAGTGATTTTCTCGTTAACACAGGTGTGAGTGTTGATGAGGACAAGGCTGGAGGTCACTCTGTCATGCTGATTGAGTTCAAATAACAGACCGGAAACTTCAAAAGGAGGGTGGTGCTTGGAATCATTGTTCTTCCTCTGTCAACCATGGTTACCTGCAATGAAACACGTGCCGTCATCATTGCTTTGCACATAAAGGTATTCACAGGCAAGGATATTGCTGACAGTAAGATTGCACCTAAATAAACTATTTATTGAATCATCAAGAATTACAAGGAGAGTGGTTCAATTGTTATGAAGAAGGCTTCAGGCCTACAGTTGATTCAGCTGCAGGATCGGGGCACCACCAGTACAGAGCTTGATCAGGAATGGCAGCAGGCAGGTGTGAATGCATCTGCACACACAGTGAGGCGAAGACTTTTGGAGGATGGCCTGGTGTCAAGAAGGGCATCAAAGAAGCAACTTTTCTCCAGGAACAACATCAGGAACAGATTTACATTCTGCAAAAGGTATAGGGATTGGAAGACTGGAGTAATGTCATTTTCTCTGATGAATCCCCTTTCCGCTTGTTTGGGGCATCCGGAAAAAAAGCTTGTCCGGAGAAGACAAGGTGAGCTCTACCATCAGTCCTGTGTCATGCCAACAGTAAAGCATCCTGAGTCCATTCACGTGTGGGGTTGCTTCTCAGCCAAGGGAGTGGGCTCCCTCACAATTTTGCCAAAGAGCACAGCCACGAATAAAGAATGGTACCAACACATCCTCCGAGAGCAACTTCTCCCAACCATCCAGGAACAGTTTGGTGACGAACAATGCCTTTTCCAGCATGAAGGAGCACCTTGTCATAAGGCACAAGTGATAACTAAGTGGCTCAGGGAACAAAACATCAATATTTTGGGTCCATGGCCAGGAAACTCCCCAGACCTTAATCCCATTGAGAACTTGTGGTCAATCCTCAAGAGGCGGGTGGACAAACAAAACCCCACAAATTCTGACAAACTCCAAGCATTGATTATGCAAGAACGGGCTGCCATCAGTCAGTATGTGGCCCAGAAGTTAATTGACAGCATGCCAGAGAAGATTGCAGAGGACTTGAAAAAGAAGGGTCAACACTGCACTCTTTGCATCAACTTCATGTAATTGTCAATAAAAGCCTTTGACACTTATGAAATGCTTGTAATTATTCATCAGTATTCCATAGTAACATCTGACAAAAATATCTAAAGACACTGAAGCAGCAAACTTTGTGGAAACTAATGTTTGTGTCATTCTCAAAACTTTTGACCACGACTGTACACACAGTACCCCGTCAATGACAAAGCAAGAAAAGGGTTTTAGACAGTTTTGAAAATGTATTAAAAATAACAAAACAGAAATATATTTGTTATGAGACTCAGAATTGATCTCAGGTTTATCATTTTTCAGTTGATCATCCTTGAGATGTTTCTATAACATGATTGGAGTCAACCTGTGGTAAATTCAATTGATTGGACATGATTTGGAAAGGCACACACCTGTCTCTATAAGATCCCACAGTTGACAGTGCATGTCAGAGCAAAAACCAAGCCATGTGGTCGAAGGAATTGTTAAGGGAGGCCTTTGGTAATGGCGGTGACCAAGAACCTGGTGGTCACTCTGACAGAGCTCCAGAGTTCCTCTGTGAGAACGGAGAACCTTACAGAAGGACAACCATTTCTGCAGCACTCCACCAATCAGGCCTTTATGGTATAGTGGCCAGATGGAAGCCACTCCTCAGTAAAAGGCACATAAAAGCCCTCATGGGGTTTACCAAAAGGCACCTAAAGACTCTTAGACCATGAGAAATAAGATTCTTTGATCTGATGAAACAAAGATTGAATTCATTGGCCTGAATGCCAAGCATCACATCTGTAGGAAACTGGCACCATCAGGGTGGCAGCATCATGCTGTGGGGATGTTTTTCAGCCTCAGGGACTGGGAGACTAGTCAGGATTGAGGCAACGATGAACGGAGCAAAGTACAGAGAGATCCTTGATGAAAACCTGCTCCAGAGCGCTCAGGACCTCAGACTGGGGCGAAGGTTCACCTTCCAACAAGGCAACGACCCTAAGCACACAGACAATACAACACAGGGATGGCTTCAGGACAAGTCTCTGAATGTTCTTGAGTGGCCAAGCCAGAGCACGGACTTGAACCCGATCTAACATCTCTGGAGCGACCTGAAAATAGCTGTGAAGCGACGCTCACCATGCAACCTGACAGAGCTTGAGAGGATCTGCAGAGAAGAAAGGAAGAAACTCCCCATATACAGGTGTGCCAAGCTTGTAGCATCATACCCAAGAAGACTTGAGGATGTAATCACTGCCAAAGGTGCTTCAATAAAGTACTGAGTAAAGGGTCTGCATACTTGTGTAAATATTACATTTCAGCTTTTCATTATTTATTCATTTGTAAAAATGTCTAACAACACAACTCTACTTTGACATCATGGGGTATTGTGTGTAGACCAATGACACAAACAGACAGAAACACAGCAAAATGTGGGAAAAGTCAAGGGGTGTGAATACTTTCTGAATACACTATAACTGTGTATTCACACTGTTACTATTATGTAAGTCTTATAACTGATTATTTTTACATAATCCACCTAAATGTCAATAAAACACTTGCAAAGAAACCATGACATATTCTTGCAGCAATAGAGAACAATAAAAAACACAACACAACAGGTCTACTCCACGGTAGTGCAGTTGTGGGCGACACTCTAACCAATATGTACAGTACAGAATGCGGTCAACCATATAGCATGCAGAGCCTGGGGACATGTTAGTCATGTTGTCCTTCCCCCCCACTTCCCACAGTCCCCACACTTGCCACTGTATTCCACCCCAACTATGACCTTGGTTCCTTCCTCCCTACTCTTGATCCCCTCCATCCCTGAGCCTTTGTCCTTCATTGCACAAATACAGGTCATGTCTCACAGCCCAGTGCTCTGCGTGTCGCAGCTAAACCCAGGTGCAGGATGTGAACAGCCCCCCTAGCAGTGCTTCTCTCACTGCTCTAATAATTTTGTGGGCAGATCAAGGGCAGTACTCAGTCAGTGCTCACTGTCAGGCAGGACGACTGAGTTCATGCATGCCAAAAAAATACTCCCCAAAATTTTGGAAAATGTCTTACACGATCGTAGAATGTGTTTCTTCCACTGTTAAATATTGATGCAGACACAATACTTGTGCTAACATTCTGCCAAATGTTTTGATAAATGTGTCACACGCTTCTCACTTATTGTGTAAACCTGCCTTTGATGTCTACATACAAATTCAGTTTATATGCCATATATCTTATTTTTACAATCTCTCACCTATAATATGCTTTGAAATTGCATGTTAATGTTTGTTTTTCTTGGTATGCGTTGTTGCAATGTTCTCTCTCCAAACAGGGGAGCAAGCACAAGTTTGTTTATTTCTAATAATAAGACTCATTGACAAGAGTAAGGATCAGAGGGACTCTGCTGGTCCCAGCTGTTAAATGAGGTCCTCTGACACTAGACTTGTGGACCCTTAGTATTGACAAAAATATCTTCCTTCAGGCATTGTGGCTCCATGAGTGGAGTCGCTAATAATTCAGTCCGTGGTCCCTTCTAGCTCACTGAAACATAGCAGATTTACACTGACAGCAAGGCTAGGCAATGTGAAACAATAATGGATTAGTCATTTAAGGGTTAGAGTTCAGATACGTTTATTTATTTTTTTATTTAACCTTTATTTATCCAAGTGTGTCAAGAAATTCCTTTTTTACAATGACGTTCTGAACACTGCATGCAGAACTCACGTACAGCATTAATTGATGTGAGATTTTGGGTTATGTTTTACTGCAGTTGTTCGAGTACTCTGATCAAAAGAAAAGGAATCACCATAGAATATTCAACAAAAGATTTTCAGTGACAGATACAATTTCTTCTTCTGCAAATAGATCTTTGGTTACCTAGCAACACTACCTATCTACAGATAGACCTAAGCCAAAAACCTTGGGCCGCACTTTATGTTCCCAGCACATAATAACATCTCAGAACATTTCCTGGGGAATCATGTTCAGGTCTTTATCTTCTTCATTATCTGAAAGTGAATCATGTGACTCAAACCAATATAACCGGTCGGAATCGAAACCGCCCTCAAAGGTTTACCTGACATCTGAGCTTTATCTTGATTGTCCAATAACTTTAACACTGGGAAGTGTCAAACTACATGTGGATCACTTGTCCTTTTCAGATAATGATATTTTAGACCATTAGACATAGGACAGAAAATGACTGAAGAGCATTGGGCTTCACATTGTGTGATGGTGAGCTCTGAGAGTCCCTTTCCAATTACGCAAATGGTGGCAGGTCTCTCAATCAGATGCCTTCCATTTCTCACAGCTACAGCTGATTGTTAGTTGAGGCCCAACATTTATTTCACAGGCTTTCATGAATTAAGTGAAATTAATCTGGGTCTCTGGTTCCAGGCAAGCATGCTAAACACAATCCCAAAAGCTATATTTGTGGACGGTGGTGTGTATTCATGGGGCCAAGGGAAGACAGTCTTCCCCCAAAAATTGACAAAGAAAAAAATGTTATCTTCCAACTCTTTGTGTTCCTTCAATTCGCAAGAGGCTGAATGTTTCTCACCGGAGAAAGCATCCTAGCGAGCAAAACTGCACATCCCCGTATTTGTATGTGTAGCCCATCTATCTAATGCGGTCTGGTAAAAAAATAAAGACATTTTTGCCGCCCATAGCATTGAATGCAAGGGAAGCCAGTGAGCATTTGGCCTCCATTGATAAAAAAAACTATAAAATAATAGCCAATCATCGTTGAGCTAAACTGAGTGAACTATGAATGGTCCTGGCGCACCAAAGAAAAGTGTAAATGGAAGCCAGTTTGCATTTGGCTTCACACCAATAACATCACAGAGAGCAAAACATCATTTCCAGAAATGTTTTTAATTGCAGCATCTCGTTATGTTGTTGTCCTCCGGTGACTAGCTAGCTAGCTACATTTTTCCCTTTCCTAAATTAGCCATGGATGGAGATATAGATTTGGACTTGTGGTTTTACTTAATTCTCTGTACTGGCCAATGATAACGGGAAATCTGATCCAACCATAAATTCATACATTGTGCCCCTGGCCTGAGAGGATGGAAATTCAATATGTAGCTAGATATGTAGGCTAATGTTAACTAGTTGGCTCATCGTTGCCCATGAAAGGAAGTTAGGCTCGCGAGCAAGCATTTTAGCCAGGTAGCCTAGAACAACAACAAGTATAAGCTTGTACTGTATGACAGAGTCATAGACAGTTTCGTCAACATGAAAGAGGATGGCATTTTTTTCTATAAGAAGGGTGAGTCAGCATGTCATTACTACATGCACGAATGCGCACACACACACACACACACACACACACACACACACACACACACACACACACACACACACACACACACACACACACACACACACACACACACACACACACAGAGAAATCAGAACCATGGACAGCCACAATATGTTTAACTTAGGTTGATTGGAATAAATAGTTGCCGTTTTTTTAATTGTCACTATTAGACTAAGCAGAGGTAATTTGATGATGTTGAAATGTTGAAGTTGAAATCATGCTGGAATAGTGGAGGCAGCTCCTGTTTTCTTTGCAACTTGCAGTTACTCTCCGTGGTTGTAAATCAATAGTTGTTCAGTAACCTGAAAATGTCAGAAACATGACCCATGTAGCAGGTCATGTAACTGTTTGTTACATGCAATATGCGTTGAGGACTTCACCAGACAGAGGTTACTCTCAGGTTTCGTACTGAAACAAAGGTTGAATTTATTCTGCCACTGTATCTACTTACTGTCTCGGCCTTAGGCCTATATATAACGGTGGCAAGGCATTTTTACCCAAACAACGCTACTTTGCAGTGCACTTATCAAAGATGGCACCACTACCCTGTTCTTAGGGAAGCACATCCCTTTTCTTTCATTCATTGAGGAGAGCTCCTCACTTGCCCGCTCCCTGGCTCCATTCATGAGATCAGATTGTAAAAGATTCAGATGATAATCGTCTCCTGGATCCTCAAATCAATCAAAATTACCATATCGCTGAGGCTTCATCGAGGAGACTGACGCTCCTTTTTCAAGGGCTCGGAGACATACCCTGCCGAGTTTCCATTGATAGAGCAATTTTCTTACGGGATGATTGGCATGAAGGAGAATCATTATCCATGTAGACATTATGCAATTATAAACTGGGGTAGAGAAAACAAAAGTAGTTACATATACCCCCCGACCCGCTGCTCTCTCTCATGCTCTCAGCAAACAACTTTGATACCCCCCAGAGCAAAGACAGGTGAGCCACAAATAATAATACTGGAGTGAATTTGAGCTCATGGTGAAAAATTATTCGCTGGCCTTTGTCAGTGTCTTTGTACTGCACAGATACATAATAAACACAATTGTGTGTGTGTGTGTGTGTGCCAGTCATATCAGTCACAAACTCATAGCTCTGATGGAAATACTGAACATGATTTTGGCTCTTTTGTTGTAATCTAACACATTTTGATTGCAAATCCCTGTTGGACACAACGATGTATATAAACCCTGGATTGCAGAATCTATGTATTGGTCATTCAAAGTCTTTGAAGCCACCAGTCGGCCATATTGGCCCTCCCTGGTAGAAGCAGTCCTCCATAGGAATGAATGGAATTCTACAGTATTTCAATTAAATGTTTCAAGGACACAATTACATGTATTTCATTCTTTTTGTTGTTGTAGTGGGAACAGTAACATTAGTAATCTAAACAAAATTGACTTCAGGGAAAACATTTCTATATTTTTTTATTTGTATGTTTAGCTCACATAATATAATTACAAATTATGCATTAAGGTGTCTGTAATAGAATAAGCGTGCCAAAAACCAATGTAGACATCAATGAATGCATTTCTATAGCTTCATAAATATTATTTTAAATGGTGGGGGAGTGCCAAGATGGAGGCACGGTGGCTTCAACACAGAGCCCGCTAGTAGTCATCTAATGTATATATTAATCATTGGTTGGGCCCCATAATCACCATACCAATTGTTTTTAAATAAAATAATGAACAACAAACAAATAATCATTCCTATTCCCTTTCCCCTGGGCAGGCTGCAATCCTGTTTTCTATTACACTTTAATCGAGAAATAATGTGGCGAAAGAAAGAAATTATAGCAATTTCTTCACAGATACAAGTATTACTCATTGCAGGGCATTTGCATCAGAACATTTGATAATGAGAACAAATGTAGAATATGAACTTATTCTCCATAGGTAGATGACTGTCATATAACGTAAAACAATTTCTCTTTGAAGTCTCTGAAAGAACTTATGTAACCCCTGGGAAGGCAATAAAGAACCTTTAATTTAAAGCACATCAGTCTTTATAATTTGCTTTTCATCTGGGGAAAAAGTCAATAACCATTCAAACACATCCACAAGTTGTACATTGAGTCACAAAAATCAAGTTTAATGCTACTTTGCACATAAAATATAGATCATAAGAGATCATTCTATTACACTGGTACAATATACAGTTGAAGTCGGAAGTTTACATGCACCTTAGTCAAGTACATTTAAACTCAGTATTTCACAATTCCTGACATTTAATCCTAGTAAAAATGCCCTGTCTTAGGACAGTTAGGATCACCATTTTATTTTAAGAATGTGAGATTTATTTCAGATTTTATTTCTTTCATCACATTCCCAGTGGGTCTGAAGTTTACATACACTCAATTAGTATTTGCTAGCATTGTCTGTAAATTGTTTAACATGGGTAAAATGTTTCAGGTAGCCTTCCACAAGATTCCCACAATAAGTTGGGTGAATTTTGGCCCATTCCTACTGTCAGAGCTGGTGCAACTGGATCAGGTTTGTAAGCCTCCTTGCTCGCGCACGCTTTTTCAGTTCTGCCCACAAATGTTCTATAGGATTGACGTCAGGACTTTGTGATGGCCACTCCAATACCTTGACTTTGTTGTCCTTAAGCCATTTTGCCACAAATGTGGAAGTATGCTTGGAGTCATTGTCCCTTTGGAAGGCCCATTTGCGACCAAGCTTTAACTTCCTGACTGATGTCTTGAGATGTTGCTTCAATATATCCACATAATTTCCCTCCCACATGATGCCATCTATTTTGTGAAGTGCACTAGTCCCTCCTGCAGCAAAGCACCACCACAACATGATGCTGCCACCCCCATGCTTCATGGTTGGGTTGGTGTTCTTCGGCTTCCTCCAACCATAACGATGGTCATTATGGCCAAACAGTTCTATTTTTGTTTCATCAGACCAGAGGACATTTGTCTAAAAAATACAAACTTTGTCCCCATGTGCAGTTGCAAATCGTAGTCTGGCTATTTTAATGGAGGTTTTGGAGCACTGGCTGCTTCCTTGCTGAGCGGCCTTTCAGGTTATGTCGATATAGAACTCGTTATTCCTGTGGATATAGATACTTTTGTACCGGTTTCCTCCAGCATCTTCACAAGTTCATTTGCTGTTGTTCTGGGATTGATTTGCACTTTTCGCACCAAAGTACGTTCATCTCCAGGAGACAGAACGCGTCTCCTTCCTGAGCGGTATGACAGCTGCTTGGTCCCATGGTGTTGATACTTGCCTACTATTGTTTGCACAGATGAACGTGGTACCTTCAGGTGTTTGGAAATTGCTCCCAAGGATGAACCAGACTTGTGGAGGTCTACAATGTTTTTTTCTGAGGTCTTGGCCGATTTCTTTTGATTTTCTCATGATGTCAAGCAAAGAGGCACTGAGTTTGAAGGTAGGCCTTGAAATACATCCACAGGTACACCTCCAATTGACTCAAATTTTGTCAATTAGCCTATCAGAAGCTTCTAAAGCCATGACATTATTTTCTGGAATGTTCCTGGCTGTTTAAAGGCACCGTCAACTTAGTGTATGTAAACTTCTGACCCACTTGCATTGTTATACAATGAATTATAAGTGAAATAATCTGTCTGTAAACAATTGTTTGAAAAATTACTTGTGTCATGCACAAAGTAGATGTCCTAACCAACTTGCCAAAACTATAGTTTGTTAACATGAAATTTGTGGAGTGGTTGAAAAACGAGTTTTAATGACTCCAACCTAAGCTTATGTAAACTTCCAACTTCATCTGTATAGACAAAGGTATGTGGACACTTGTCTGTCCTCGGTTGCAACACTCACTACCAAGTTCCAAACTGCTTCTGGAAGCAACGTCAGCACAATAAGTGTTTGCAGGAACATCATGAAATGGGTTTCCATGGCTGAGCAGCCGCACACACCTAAGATCACCATGTGCAAGTTTGATGGAGGAGGAACAATGATTTGGGCTACCCCTCTTAGTTCCAATGAAGGGACATCTTAACGCTGCAGCATACAATTACATTTCACAGTGATTCCAACCATGTGAAAGGCCCTTTCCTGTTTTAGCATGAAAATGCCCCCATGCACAATATGAGGTCCATACAGAAATGGTTTGTCGAGATCGGTGTGGAATAACTTGACTGGCATGCACAGAGCCCTGATCTCAACCCCATCGAACACCAACTGTGAGCCAGGCCTAATCGCCCAACTTTAGTGCCCAACCTCATTAATGCTCTTGTGGCTGAATGGAAGCAAGTCCTCACAGCATTTTATGCATTTCTTTTTTTTAACCTGTTTTAACTAGGTAAGTCTTAAGAACAGATTCTCATTTTAAATGATGGCCTCGGCACAGTGGGTTAACTGCCTTGTTCAGGGGCAGAACAACACATGTTTACCTTGGCCGCTCTGAGGGATTCGCTCTTGCAAACTTTTGGTTACTAGTCCAACGCTCTAACCACTTGGGTACATGCCGCATTGTTCCAACATCTCGTGGAAAGCCTTCCCAGAAGAATGGAGGCTGTTGTAACGGCAAAGGGGGGACCAACTCCATGTTAATGCCCATGACCTTCGAATGAGATGTTCGACGAGCAGGTGTCCACATATATTTTGCTCATGTATTGTATATATGATTGTAGTGAAGCATCAGCCATTTGCCACTGAAGTTGCTCATGTAACAAAAGCAACTAGGAATAACATACCCCCTTTGTTGCAGAAGCCATCAAATGCTCTGATCTGGCTACTGGGTTTACATCCTCAAGACATTCCCCTACCGTTGGGCCCTTGAGCATGGCCCTTAACCCCACAACAAGCTCTACATCCAGGGGCACTGCACTGCAGCCTGACCCTGTGCTCATCTCAACTGTGATGTGTGCTGTCTGGTGAGTGGGGAGTTGAAAGCGGAGCAGAATAGACATTTCCATTGTTTGATGTAACATGTGTTGTATTGTAATGCACCACATCAGATCAATGTTTAATCTTTCCTGTTTCATCCACTTTCTTGCGCCTGTACATGTGTATAGTCTAATTGTTTGATTATAATGTATGCCTGTGTCTGTGCTGCTCCTGGAGGGTATATATCTAATTATGTGTCTGCTCAGACAATACCTTCTTAATTATCCCTCAGGGGATTAATATAGCCAGTATTGAATTAATTTTTAATAATTAATTGTTATTCTGTAATGCACTTCCAACAAGGATTGTGTAAGCTGGTTTGAGAAACTAGTGTAGGATGAGACGCTTCAGAATTCACGTGATGTTCACTACGATGGTCAGCCGCTCTCTGACTGTATACATTTTGCACTGGAGTTTAGGAAAGGTATGAATCACTGAAGATATCATTTGTACAAAGTGAACCTGGTTATCCCCTCCTATACCTTTCTAGTCAACATGACAGAATGCTATGTTTAAATTGCTGGATGCCTTACTATTCAGTATCTGAATTAACAAAAATGGCAAGAATATTCCTTTAACAATGGATATGAGAATTTTCCTAACCAGGCCTCACCAAATAACCAAAATTGTAAGAATAGTCTTGTAACAATGTAGACCCCCCCCCCAATCCACTGACAAAACAGATCTATTTATTTTAATAATAGGAACAGCCCTGGATTTATACACTGGCCCTTAGTGTGGGACTGCCAAGTGAAGCACTCAGTGCTCTGTCACAGAGAGAGATGAGCAGCATTCAGAATAACACCTTGTTTGGCAGGGCTAAACAAATAATGCCATTAGCCTCCACAGTTTTAAGAGAGTGGTAATGAGATGCTGGTATTGCACCACACACATGCATCACCACAGGCAGCAGAGTACACAGGATGTACTACACACACACACACACACACACACACACACACACACACACACACACACGCGCACAAACACATGCAGACACACACACACACACGTGCGCGCGCGAGCACACACGAACACACACACACATGCACAAACACATGCACACACACGCACACACACACACACACACACACACACACACACACAAATACATGCACAAATGCATTTGCACACACATACATACAAATTCACCCCTGCCACCTCTCCCCCACACACACACACACACACACACACACAACACACCAGGACAGGTCAACTGTTGCTATATATTATAATGTGATTACAGGGCTAGCTCCAGCATTGGACTGTAACTTAGACTTCTCATTATGCTCTCCTGAATAATGCAGGCTGCCCTGGCGAGATCTGATGCTTGAATTATGAATGGCCTCTCCTCTAGAGTCTTCGCCTGCTTTCCCCTGGGGCTCCTCTCTTCCCTGCTAAAGTCGGCTATCCGAGAGACCGAGACCTATCCGAGACATTAGAAGGCCAGCGATCAGTGAGAGAGGTCAAATTGTTATTTACTGTCTTGACTGTTTTACTAGAAGGACAGTGAGTTGGTGACGAAGGAGTTGGTCAGAGTTAATTAAACAAGCCTAGAAAATGGCGGCCATGAAAAGTTAATTAGGGAAGTAATGAAAGATGACGAGGAGGTGGGCTGGTCGCTGGTACAGTGTGTGAGAAGATAATGATGAAAAGTTGATTCATCTTCGGTCAGAAGCCACAGACATTGAGATGATCTGGTCTAAGCTGGTTTACAAAAACAACAGCATTTGTCTAAAGCTCAACTGGTCTCAGATTACAAAAGCAACAGTGGGTTTCTTATAAAGGGTGCACAAACATAGTGCTAGATCAAATACAGTGATGCAGCCCTATAATTATTATGAGACCATAAGTAGACAAATTGTAGCTGGTTCCATATTTGGCATAGCATTACTTACAAAAGCATTTTAAACCAAAAAGAATGAATCATACAAAATACTTAACTGTCAGCATAGCATATAATCATCTATCCCCCATCCACTGTACAAACAACTTCCTCTATGAGTCAAATATTTCAATACACAATGGTATCCACAGTTAGTGTCCCTGCCTTGGAGAAACCCCAAGGTTTACTGCCAGCCAAGTCGATTATTGAATTCAGGTTACTCCATTCAAAAGGCTCTCTATTTTTTTCCCCCAGTGCCGATTGTGCACCAAAGATCAGTGGCTCTCATTAATAAGGGATTTTACTATCCTCTTTCATAACAAACTAATTAAATACCAAAACCTGCCTTGGCCGTGCACCTACTTATTAGTAAATGAGAGAAAGGGAGAGATGGCGCCAGCTGGGGGTTGGAGAGCAGAGGTGAGCTCACCGTCAAAGAGTGGAGAGTGATGCCTTTTAATAATATATATATATATATATATATATATATATATATATATATATATATATATATATATATTAATATTAAGGATAGGCGGGAAGCAAATGTCTCAACTGGCCAATTGCCAGGGGAAATGTAGAGCGCCAGATTCAAATAAAATGCTGCAAAATTCTAACTTTCATTAAATCGCACATGTAAGATGCTCAATTAAAGCTACACTCGTTGTGAATCAAGCCAACATGTCAGAGTTTTAAAATGCTTTTCGGCAAAAGCATAAGAAGCTATTATCTGATAGCCTGCACCAGCAGTGAACAAAGGAGCTGAAATAAAAAAACATGCATTACCTTTGACGAGCTTCTTTTGTTGGCACTCCAATATGTCCCATAAACATCACAATTGGTCCTTTTGTTCGATTAATTCCGTCCATATATATCCAAAATGTCCATTTATAAAGCGCGTTTGATCCAGAAAAAAAACAGCTTACAAAAACGCAACGTCACTACAAAATATTTCAAAAGTTGCCTATAAACTTTGCCAAAATATTTCAAACTACTTTTGTAATACAACGGTAGGTGTTTTTAAACGTTAAATAATCGATCAAATTGTAGACGGGGAAATCTGTATTCAATATAGGAAAGACAACAAACCAACGCTGCTTTTCACGTCTTGCCGCAACTCACAAAAGTGTCCCCAGTTCCGAGTTGGCCAACTTCTTCAATGCACAAAGGAATAACCTCAACCAAATTCCAAAGACTGGCGACATTCAATGAAAGCGGTAGGAACTGAAAATAGGTTCCTATAAAATATCCCATGGCAAAGGCAATAAAGGGAACAGAGAGGGGGGAATAAAAATCTGAACAGTTAGTCCTCTGGGTTTTGCCTGCTACATAAGTTCTGTTATACTCAAAGACATGATTCAAACAGTTTTAGAAACTTCGGAGTGTTTTCTATCCAAATCTATGAATAATATGCATATCTTATATTCTTGGCATGAGTAGCAGGAAGTTGAAATTGGGCACGCTATTTATCCAAAAGTGAAAATTCTGCCCCCTAGCTTTAAGAGGGCCTTTTAAAACGTTATCGGAAAGCAAAGGCCCAAGACTCAAAGAAAGGATGATACACAGAGTAGATCAACAGTCACCATGTTATCGAGCCTGTTGTTGTTGCAGATCTAACATGGCTGATGAAACCTTTCAAGGCAGGGGATAACAATCACGTTATTACCACTGCCATAGTCGTACTGTTCAATCAAACCTTGACAATTGCTTAGTCAGAGATGCTCGCTAAGTTACACTATGCATGTACCCTAAATATTTTACATTTTGTTTTCACAACGGTGAATGCTATTCTCCTTAACCAAGCTGTGCTAAGGGAATAGGCCAATTACAGTCTTCTAGTGATTTTTTTTCTCACACAACCATTGACAAACACGAAATGACAGAACTCAAGATGTTTACACATCCTGCCATTGGCAAGCTTTTCAACTGACCCTTTCTAAGTTTAGCAACTATTTCCCTCATGCAGTGTTCCTTTGAAAGATATAAAATGAAGATAAAGCTCACAGCTATTCCTTCAGCATTCGCAAACGCACATTATGACTTCAGGGACTTGTCAAGATAAACTGACACCTGCCTTCTGGCTGACTCAAGTGCTTTGCTTTTTGCATAGTGTCATCTCGTATTTGAGAAAACATCTTTCTTTCTCTTTTTATCTCAATTTAGCTGTCCGGAATCACTTGTTAACACTATAACACAATGCTACTAAAATAGCACCTTAGGGTTGATTGTGTTAGGCCTCTCTATTTGAGAGGGAGTGAGAGGCGATGTTTACTTTCCTTGTGGCATGAACAGTTCAAGCTGCTTCCTAAAAAGCACAATGTGACTGTGTTTGTATATGTGTTTGTCTGTGTAATTGCATGCATAGCTTGTGGGCCATAACTCTCACTCAGTGAAATTAAAAGTGTCATAGTAGATAATAAAAACATGAGACTACGCCAACAAAAAGGCAGGCCTGCTGAGCTAGCTGCTCGCGGTAGAAGTTGCCCTGATGAAAAAAATAAGGGGAAAAATATGCTGGTGGATTTCTTAACTGAAGTTCCACCCAGGCAATTTTACTAGATATTTGAAAGTGTTTCTAATGGACAATACATGTAGAGACATGTTCGTAAGCGTGTCGGGCTCCAGATTAAATGGACCCAAATGGATTGCTACATTTACTTGGTCTGATGATGCAGAAACTTTTAGTATGACTGAACTGGAAGTCAATTTCGGACAAATTTAACATTTGTATGCAGAAAGGTATATTCTTGGAGTGCATTCATGCATTTGATAGGCTTAGAAGACGAACTGTATAGGGCTACACCAGCAAGCCAGCTTTGAGGGATTGAGAAACTAGCCTAAGCTCCTTCCTACTCCACCACTTCCACCTCCAACCCAAGCTACATTTTTCTAAGCGAGCCATTGTCTCGACTTGAGACCATTTACTCACAAGTTAAATTAGCTGCATTAATTAAGGCTAGGCATCCCGCTAGCGGGACAACTTCCAGTGACACTGGAGGGCGCGCAATTCAAATAAATAATTATAAAAATTATGGATATTAGAATTAAACATTTATGCACATAAAAGTGTCTTATTTCATTTAAAAGCTTACATTTTTGTTAATCTAACTGCACTGTCCAATTTACGGCTTTACAGTGAAAGCATGCCATGCAATTGTTTGAGGATGACGCCCCACATCAAAATATTTTTCCACTGGCACAGGTTTCATAAATTCACAAATAGCAATGAAATATTTACTTACTTTTTGAAAATCTTTCTCTGATTTGTCATCCAAAGGGTCCCAGCTACAACATGTAGTGTTGTTTTGTTAGATAAAATCCTTCTTTACATCCCAAAAAGTCAGTTTAGTTGGCGCCATCGATTTGAGTAATCCATTTGTTCAACATGCGGAGAACGGAATCCAAAAAGGTTCTGCAAACTTTTTTAAAGCAGGTCAAAATGTGTTTCTATACAATCCTCAGATAGCCTAAAATGTAATTAAACTATAATATTTCATACGGAAAGAGGTATGTTCAATAGGAAAACGATATTAGCAGGTGCGTGTCTTCTTCATCACGCGCGCATACACTGATTTCCAAATCTGTGTCCCTGTACTAAAACTCATTATTCTTCCTCGTTTGGGAAGAGACAAGCCTGAAACCTTGAACAAAGACTGCTGACATCCAGTGGATGCCATAGGAATTGCATACTGGGAGCTAGATACAATTTTTACCTACACGTTCCATTGGAAGAGCATTGGCTCTCAAAAAACAATATTCTGGTTGTTTTTTCTTTGAATTTTCTCCTACCATATCTATCGTGTTATAGACTCCTACATTATTTTAACATTTCAAACAAAGTTAAGAGTGTTTTCTTTCCAATGGTACCAATTATATGCATATCCTGGCTTCAGGGCCTGAGCAACAGGCAGTTTACTTTGGGCACGTCAGTCAAGTGGAAATTCAGAAAAATAGACCCTATCCTGAAGAAGTTTTAAAAATTAATCGGCCTGGATTCACCAAGACCAAGTCTGGTGGAGTGCAACAATAAATAATAAAACATTTGAAAGTTGGGGACATGCAGTCTTCTAAATCCATAGAATATCAAAATTTTGAACAGCGTGCCTCAAATATGTTAGGCATTTGATGCTTTTCCCTCATGCGGTTAGTGAAGCTTTTATGGCTGCTATTGAGTCTAATAACTATGGCCATTAGAATCAATTCGCAATTTTGTCATACATAATTAATTAACCTCTAATTTGTAAATTAATTTCTGTATGCAAAGCTCATAAACGAGTATTCGGCCATGCCAGTATCCATAAAATGAATTAACATAATCAATTGTTGATTGTGACCTTCAACATTAGGCCTATATGCAGCTTGAGATGCTTTACTTCCGCAGTAAAGCCATGTGTCCCTTGTACATTGATACTGTAAGTAATGTGTAACAATATGTGTGTTTTAGGCTCAAACACATTTCCACAACATCACATACTGAAATTACAGCAAATCCTGCAAGAGATCAGTTAGAACTTAACAAAGAGCATGTAAACCATTGGCCCACAGATGTGTCAGCTGTACAAAAACAGTGTGGAACGGGCACTGAATTGCATTTCCACCATGTGTCTGCCTGGTGTCTTAGTTCAGGCTAATTCCAATCGATAACATTTTTTGGCCAAGAAGCAGCATCTGGGGATTAAGCCAATGCAGGGGTACAAAAGATCGTTATCGTCCAGCTGAAAAATGAGCTGCTAAGTACGAAGGTCTTGTTGATAACTTTAAAACCCAGCTTGAGCAAGCAGGAAATACATTGCATCTCTGAGAGACAGGCAGTGAGGTTAGTATAAAAAATTCTCAGTGGAAGAAATAAATGCTGGCGTCGAGGCGAGAGAAGGAAAATATGAGATCAGTGTTCTTTCAGACCATTATTTATTTATCTATTTATTTAACCTTTATTTAACTAGGCAAGTCAGTTAAGAACACATTCTTATTTACAATGACGGCCTACCAAAAGGCAAAAGACGTCCTGCGGGGACGAGGGCTGGGAATTAAATTAAAATTACATATAAATATAGGACAAAACACACATCACAGCAAGAGAGACAACACAACACTACATAAAGAGAGACCTAAAGACAACCACATAGCAAGGCAGCAGCACATGACAACACAGCATGGTAGCAACACAACATGGTAGCAGCACAAAACATGGTACAAACATTATTGGGTACAGACAACAGCACAAAGGGCAAAAAGGTAGAGACAACAATACATCACGCAAAAAACAGCCACAACTGTCAGTAAGAGTGTCCATTAGGATCCTGTGGCTGCAGGGAACCCCACTGCACATAAGGGAGGAACCAGACATGTTTTATCCTCTCGTCCCATTATGAGCGGAATACAGTGCGACAGCTCATTAATTTTCCGGAAAACTGTCGCTCCTTTGAGCCGATGGAACAGAAATGTGGAAGGTGGAAACACAAGGTAGACGTTTCCTAGCCTCCTCACATATGACACAGCTTCCTGAAACTCTGAACTTTTCAAAGTCATTGTTTTGACCAACAAACAAAAAAATGCACCACACAGCATCATTAAAATAATGCTGCCCATTTTATGTGAGAACTTTTCAGTAAATGTTTGGTATGATACTGCAAAAACAATGACACTGCTACACTTAAAAATAAAGATTCCCATCCCACCACCTTTAGCAATGCATGTTTAGAAGCGTTGTCAAGCCATTAGCAGACATGCACACGTTTTCTATTTCGGTGTAAGTGCCTTCAGTGTCGCCCCAAGTACAACACTTGATTTGAATAACATAGAATAGGAAAGAAGGTCTGTAAATAAGGAAGTGAGATCGATGTTGACTTTCGTCTTGGGAAAAAAAGATGATGTAAAGTAAATTGCACTGCTATAGTTTATGAACATATTTTTCGACATTTACAGAGGATTTAAAAAAAAAACTGCATTCTGTAGTTACTTGCGTTTCAGGGCAACATATCGTCGCTGTCGGATGAGAACCTCTTATCTCCAAAACAGGAACTTTTTAGGAAATGGAAAGACCATTAACATACATACAATTTAGGAAATTCAGAAGCTGTTTTGAATACATTATCCTGGTTCTAGACTCGTAAAATGTTCAGAGTACTTTGAAGGTAGTTACTGCTTTAAATAAATGAAGAAGAAAAAGATGTTTTTATCAGACAGCGACAATATGCTTTATTCTAAAAGAATCACAAAGCATAAACCTTATGAGGCTGCAGTGCCTTCAGAAAGTGTTGACACCCCTTGACTTTTTCCAAATGTTGTTGTGTTACAGCCTGAATTTAAAATCGATTAAATTGAGACTGGCCTACACCCAATACTTAATTTTTTTACTTGCTATATTGTATTTACTTTGCCACCATGGCCTTTTTTGCCTTCACCTCCCTTATCTCACCTCATTTGCTCACATTGTATATAGACTCATTTTTCTACTGTATTATTGACTGTACGTTTGTTTTACTCCATGTGTAACTCTGTGTTGTTGTTCGTGTCGAACTGCTTTGCTTTATCTTGGCCAGGTCGCAATTGTAAATGAGAACTTGTTCTCAACTTGCCTAGCTGGTTAAATAAAGGTGAAATAAAAATCACCCAATAATGTAAAAGTGGAATTGATGTGAGTCTAACATGGTATGCTTTCCAAAAAACACTGATAGAAAAATTCACCTTTAGGCAGGACAACAAGGCCAAATATACACTGGAGGTGCTTACCAAGATAACATTGAATGTTCATGAGTGGCTTAGTTACAGTTCTGATTTCAAATGCAATGATCAACAACCAACTTGACAGAGCTTGACAAACATTTTTTAAAGAATGTGCAAATACTGTACAATCCAGGTGTGAAAAGCTCTTAGAGACATACCCAGAAATACTCACAGCTGTAATCACTGCCAGAATTATGTGATTCTTACATGTATTGACTCAGGGGTGTGAAGATGTATTTAAATGAGATATTTCTGTGTTTAATTTTCAAACAATGTGCTAAATGTTCTCAAAACATGTTGTGAGAAAAATATATTAAATCCATCTTCAATTCAGGTTGTAACACGAAATGTGGAATAAGTCAAAGGTTTTGATTACTTTCTGAAGGCACTGTACCTTGTACCTGGTATATGCCGTACATACTAGTAGTTACATAACAAGGCACTTTTATCACCATTAAAAATGTAAAATAAATGATGTCACCTTTATTTAAGTAGGCCGTAGTAGCGAAGTAATTACAATTTAGCAGATAAACACTGGAGTGATAGATGTGCAAGTAGAAATACTGGTGTGCAAAAGAGCAGAAAAGTAAATAAAATCAATATGGGGATGAGGCAGGTAGATTGGATGGACTATTTACAGATGGGCTATGTACAGCTGCAGCGATCGGTTAGCTGCTCAGATAGCTGATGTTTAAAGTTAGTGAGAGAAATATAAGTCTCCAGCTTCAGCAATTTTTGCAATTTGTTCCAGTCATTGGAGAACTGGAATAAAAGGCGGCCAAAGGAGGTGTTGGCTTTGGGGATGACCAGTGAGATATACCTGCTGGAGTGTGTGCTATGGGTGGGTGTTGTTATCGTGACCAGTGAGCTGAGATAAGATGGAGCTTTAAATGCAAATTAATTACTTAAAAATCATACAATGTGATTTTCTGGGTTTTTGTTTTAGATTCCGTCTCTCACAGTTGAAGTGTACCTATGATTTAAAAAAAATGACAGACCTCTACATGCGTTGTAAGTAGGAAAACCTGCAAAATCGGCAGTGTATCCAATACTTGTTATCTCCACTGTATGTGACTCACCACCTGGATTTGGTCTTATGTAGCATCATTTGAAATGTTTTTTTTTTACATTGGTAAAAACTAGAGACTCAGAGATGTAATATCATACACTGTATTTTGGGGGAAAGTAATTCTGCTTTGAAAGTTGATACACTTAAAAACTCACTTTTGAGAAAAGGGCATTTTAGTGTTTCGGTGAGAGGGCTCTTCTTTGTCTACACCCATTCAGCATCGTTCACACCCTCTTAAGCTTTAGCCCCACCCATCTCCTTGCGTTTAGAGTGCACACTTGACGCTCTGGCCGATGATTTGTTTACCTCTGGATAACATGGAAATAGCCTAACAGAGCTCCCGTGGCAACAATTTAATTAAGCTTTTTTGCCAAAGTTTACTGACACCAGCCACATTCAACGGGTGTTGTACACTTTAGCTTAATAAGACATGTAAAAAGCTACCTAGGTAAACAATTAACCTTGCTAGGTAAACAACATGTAAGATCACGCACAACCCCTCACGCCACCAAACTTTAGCTAGGGAGCCAGCCAGCTAACGCTAGCTAACAGTACACTTCAGCTTCAAATGAAACAACTTTCTGTCAACATTAGAAACGTGTAATATCTGAAAATGTACTAATGTCATGTGTGACCTACTTTGGAACTAAATATTTAAGCCCATCATTCCAGCATTGTCTATGTACAGTCCATGTAAATGCGTGACTTAAAAACCCATTCTGTAAACTGTTCCTGGGGATGACCGGCGATCCATGCAAATCCCTCACCCACTCAGTCCATTAATAAGCAACAACTTGTGGCCACATAATCGGAAGAATCTACGTCTTTCATCTCTGCTTCACAGACCAGTGGGGTGAGTGATGTGTGAGGACACTGCATGCTAAGCAGTTTCCTACCCAGGCCTACTCCAATACCCCCCACCCACCCTCCCTCATACACCCCCTGGCAAGAGAGGTTGAAGGATAAGCCGGGTGAATCTCATTCTAATTAACTGCATGTTAAATAGTGTAAAGTCGCTGGGCTTGGAAGAGTGGGTCCTCCACACTCGTCGTTAGCGTAATGCGGGCTGAGGTCGCCCGTTTGCTCAGTTTACTTTGAACCCATGTTAATGTAACATATCAAAACAAAAGGCCTTGAAGGGCTTGCTCTGTGCTTGTCTCTGCCAAATGTAATTTAGCAAGAGGCCTGTGGCGTGAGGAATGAGGATGAGGGTATCTTGTACTGAGCCAAGATGTGCTTCTATCTTTCTATCCTCCCACAGTGTTCTGGTGATACTCATATATTCCCCCTAGAAACTCAGTGTCAGCTGATGTTCCACCATTTGAATTCCCTCCTGATGAGTCAGAAGTCTAGTGTGTTGGTGATGTAACTGGACCTTGAAATGACAGTGTCCCTGAGGGTCCAAAAGGTCTGGCAATGTTCACCTCTGACCTGATTCTGTGGAGTCGTCTGCCGTAATAGTGAGTCACATTGACTGAGTAGGTTTCTTTTAGCTTTAGGAGTATCTTCTGAGTGATTACTGACTCGCTCTGGTCTCCCACGGATTTAGTCCATGCAGAGAGTTATATAATTTACTTATCTTTTAACTGAAGACAATTATTATTAGCCTTTGGGACTAATTTAAAGGTGCAGTATCCAGCTTCTATTCCATGTCAACACAGTGGACCTAACATTTGTTTTTGTTTTGGCGGATTGGGGGAGAGGGTCCTTGCTAGAGCAACATCAAAGGGTAACATTAATCAGTTCAGTGTTTGTTTTTATTTCAGCAATGATTATGTAATTGGTCCACAACCACACAGGGTTGAATACTGTGGTGTGCCCCTTTAATGTCCCTGCACACAAACCTTATGCACATCCCATTACATGCTGTATAATCTTCATTTTTCTTCTAGTAATGCTTTCCCAGTCTTTACCTCTATCTGTCACGCCCCCCTCCCCAATACATCTCACGCTATACAATAATACCTCTCTCTACATTGCGATCCTATTTATCAGGCGAGTATTCAATACTTATTTTTAGATCATAAATCACTGGACCAAACATTTCACTAAATAAAACCTTTGGGCAATCATACCAGTTTACAAAAGCCAATACATCTCCTGGATTGCTGTAATTCATGTCAGGAGAGCAATGATTAGATGCACATAATTCAAAACACCCTATCATCAGCAACTATTTCACCAGCCAATATCCACAAAAGGAATAACACACTACACTTAGCCCGTACTGTAATGCATTACCGGTTACAAGAGATGGGCTCCATTGCAAGAAAACCATTCAAAGTGCTCTCAAATGAAAATAAACATGGAAAAATGAGTGTGGTTTAAAATGAACTCTTGTTGTTGAGATGAGACATAGAGAGGCTAGAGTATACCGGAGTCTATATTTTGAAATGTTCTTATTTTTTCCATCCATTTAGGTGTAACCTAACTTCTGCTGTTTTTCTCTCCTGTTATTTTGTCGAAGCCGGAGGTCCAATCCAACCTTTAAAAGGTCAGATAACCCTATTCTCGCTCCAAAGAACAGATTGAGATAATAAACAACATTCCAAAAGCAGGAGGTGCTACTTTGATTGCGTCTCCTGCTCGACGCATTGCCCAGTTCTCCACCAGCCTTCCCCAGAGCCTTCCCTAACGGTCCCCCTGGGTGATAGCCAGTCAATTGGTAAATACATAACAACCTGTCAGCCACAGTAAATACAGAATACCTCACTCCATCACTTACATCTCCAGGTGTTCGCCAGATAAATAATTCCCTCCATCACTCACATGCACACTGAAGGTGACTTACAGCTAAAGCTCAAGTAAGCCCCATTCTAACTATACCCAAGAGGGAACTGGCTTATCAATAGCAGACCACGGAATTACATCCCCTTGCTGTTGGCAGGCATCTTCCCGTGTTGCTAGCATGCCCTTGGATAACGTGCAATTGGACTGATCGTGACGGTTAAATTGATCGTTGGTTCAATTCTATCGCTGTGATTGCACCCTGCGCCTAATCTCGCCTGATTTCAATTGATTGCCGGTTCAATTGTAGCGCTGTGATTGCTCCCTGCTCCATGTCTCACCTGATTGTGACTTTCCTTTGTTACAATCTGTCCCTGATTTTGTGATGGAATCCTTCACAGAAAATTCAGGAATTCTAGAAATGTGTAAGTACTAAACTCCAATTTGTAAGTCGCTCTGGATAAGAGCGTCTGCTAAATGACTTAAATGTAAATGTAAATGTAAACTTTTAATAACATACCTGGAGATGTATGCATCTTAAAAAACATACCATTATGTTTGCAATTACAATAACATTATAAATCAGTCAAGCAGATACGTGTTATGGGTATTTAATCTGGCCAAAAGGTTTTGCTTTGTAATTCTTTTAACACCTTAAAATTGCAATATCATCATCCACCATTAATTAACCATAAGCAACGACATCTACACAAAGCTCTTACAACTTAGGTCATCTCCCCCCACCCCCATGCCAATGAGAACTCCTAATGTCTGTGTCTCTCCACCAACCTAGATGGGTGATTTAATGTTACTACCTAATTCCACACTCCCACCTGCCCCTTGCAGAATTAATGTCCCTTTACTATGAATCTATATTGTCTAGCGCTCTCCATTAGTGGCTAATAGTGTCTTTATTTCATGCTTGGTGACATGTCAGCATGAGACATAATTATGATCATTGTCCCCACCTTTTCTTTACTAGGATAGCCTCAGGGCAGAGCAAGGGGTGAGTTCGATGTATGATGTATGATGAGGTATCACGAGCCATAAAAATGGTGGAGAAGAACCAACATAGGTAAATACTTTGTCTTTATGGGGAGAAATGCGGCTCTCTGATTGTCAGATCATGTTTTCATTATGTAAGCCTACAGCGCTGGTTCTCCGGACTTCAAGGTCATAAAATACTGTGGATTGTCATTCTTTCCCTCAAATCAGGGACTGATTCAGGCCTGGGATACCATGTGGGTGGAATCTATCAACTACCAGTGAAAGAAGAAAAGCCCAAAAAGAGGAAAGTGTAAATGAACCATCAAATCACCTATTATTACATACTACACACGTTATTACATACTACACAAGTTATTACATACTACATCGAGACAGTACAAATGAATAATGTGTACAGATTTGAATTCGTTCTGTTTAAATCAAATCAAATTGTATTTGTCACATGCACCGAATACAGCACCTTACAGTGAAATGCTTACTTACAAGCCCTTAACCAACAGTGCAGTTTTAAGAAAATACTAACAAAAAAAGATTTGAGAGATAAGAATAACAAATAATTAAAGAGCAGCAGTAAATAACAATAGCGGGGCTGTATACAGGGGGTACCGGTACAGAGTCAATGTTGATGCAATAATGTGTTTGCTTTGCAATACTTTTATTCGGTTAAATGTGTCGATTTGGCTCCACAGTAAAATATATCTCTATTTCCTGTTTTGAAATATCTGGACTCAAGTGATCTCAGCAACACGGTTGTTCTCATTTCAAGGTTTTAGAGTTGTTGAATGCTTGGGCGATGATCGGTAGGTAATATTGCCCCTGTACCAGCGATGCCATACAGCCACAGGGGTGTCATTAGATTTGTGGTTATTGTGGATTAGATGCAGATCGTGTCACCGTGTCAGCTTGGCTACAGCTGTGGAGCGTTACCCAGGGTGTATTGGGCCAGTCTCACTCCATTTGACCATAATGGTCTCGTTTAGTCCACGGTGTGGGAATGCACATCACATGAGGATAATTGTGCAATGGGATGGCCTTTAACGTGCTTTCCATTTGAGAGAGAAAGACCTTAAAATGTACCAGAAGGTCCCAAGGATCTATATACTCTAGCCTTTTCCTGAGCACTTGATTAACTGACATACAGATACATGCAGTACTAACTGCTTCTGATCTAACTACTTCTAATTTTTTCGTTTATTATTTATTTAACCTTTATTTAACGAGGTAAGGCAGTTAAGAACAAATTCTTATTTACAATGACGGCCTGCCAGAAGGTAAAAGACTACCTGCGGAGACGGGGGAATAAATACAATACAAATATAGGACAAAACACACATCACAACAAGAGAGACAACACAACGCTACATAAAGAGAGACCTAAGACAACAACACAGCAAGGCAGACAGCACATGACAACACAGCATGGTAGCAACACAGCATAACAACAGCGTGGTAGCAACACAACATGGTACAAACATCATTGGGCACAGTCAACAGCACAAAGGTCGAGAAGGTAGAAACAACAATTAAGCATATGTCTAATCTATATGAAAAAATGCACATGCTTATTCCACTATAGTTATCCTGGAATGTGGCCACTAAGATATAGCAAACTTTTCTTTTTCTTTTCACCACATTATTCAAATATGTTCCTGCAATAATCCATACTGTACGGAAATCTTTAAGGCAGATGCAAATACAGGCCCCATCGCATACAGTAATACTGAAAACAATCCCATTTCCCATGTAGTCTTGTCAACAGTGGGTTGTGAAATCCCAGTGCACCATAGATCTAGGCATCTTAAACCCATTATCCAATGATGGAGCACCTGGTGCGGCAGAATGGGAACCGGCATAATACATGAACTAACATTTGGCTTTGAGAACAGTGCGATTGGCCTGACATTCTGTGACATTTGCAATCCCGCAGGGGTTTTCGTTTGAAAATGGACATGATCAGACCTAACAGGAGAACAAGATACATTGGTTAACCTCGGACAGGGTTAGAGCCACCCACAGCAATGTCAAACAGTTTGACAGCTGAGACGTATTAGCATGTGATTTTATTAAGAGCTTTTTTAATACCTGTATCAGTCAGACATGAAATATAAGCTGTGGACCACCTAGGCCTATATCTGCACTATAGGGTACATACAGTAGCTATGAACTGACTGCCGAACAGGGCTCGTATAAGGATTCAAATATGATATTTTATTAGTTTTGGAGGCATTAGGGTGTGCTACAGTCAAGATTCTAAAATCCACTTCTCAGATTGTGTTACTCATTGTTTTAACCACAGTGCGTGGTGTTATACTACGATTAAATATTCACGAATGCTAAATTACGTATCCGCTGAAGTTGCCTTATCATACATTATGGAACAACGCTAGAACCAAATATTATCAGAGCTATTTAACAGACAACTTCCCAATCAACTCCGTTTTATCGTCTGCATATGGTATATATTGCTGTCATTCTTGGTGAGAATTATGTCTGATGGACGTGATAAGATCACGTGGACAAAACAGTGACATTTTATTGTCTCCTTTAACGCGTGTCTGTTATTTTTCACATATGAAAATATATCATGCAACTGCACTGCTGTATTTCTCCACGACAGTAAAATTGTGTAAGTGTAGAAGCACTCTCTGTACAGATTGCCAGACACCCACCCGTGCCCTTCTAAGGGAGGTTTGGAGACACATCACAAATCAAGATTCAATTCAGACACAGTTTGTCCATATGCAGCATGATGAATGTCTATTGGAGGATGTCTATGTCTGAGAATGTCTGTGCATTTGCTATGCTGCCACACAAACTGAGACTTTTACAACTTCATATCAAATACACATATACAGTGAGGTCTGAAATGATTGACACCCTTGATAAAGATGAGCAATAATGACTGTAGAAAACAAATAATTCAAATACCGAGCTGTATCGCTGTCACACTCTGACCATTATTTGCGTTGTTTGTTTCTATGTTTTGTTTGGTCAGGGTGTGATATGAGCAGACATTCTACGTTGCATGTCTAGTTAGTCTGTTTCTATGTGTTTTGGCCTGATATGGTTCTCAATCAGTGGCAGGTGTTTGTCGTTGTCTCTGATTGGGAACCATATTTAGGTAGCCTGTTTTGTATTGTGGTTGGTGGGTTATTGTCTATGTGATGTTGCATGTTAGCACTCTGTTTCTATAGCGGTCACGTTCGTCTGGTTAGTTAGTTAGTTAGTTTGTTTGTTTGTTTTAGTGTATTTCGTGTTTTTCCATCAATCATTCACACCATGCGCTTTGGTCTCAATACGACGATCGTGACAATCGCATATAAAAAAAATAAGAAATTATATTATTTTAATCTAATTACAATTGCTCAGAGAAAATAGATGTTTTTAACGTGTAATATTATCATAATCTTTTTAAATGTACGGTTCAAAATGATTGACACCTCTAAAGATTCTTATAAATAAAGTAGTCAAAAGTGTAGTATTTGGTCCCATATTCATAGCACATCATGACTCCATCAATCTTGTGACTCTACAAACTTTTTGGATGCATTTGCAGTTTGGTTTGGTTGTGTTTCAGATTTTTTTGTTCCCAATAGAAATGAACAGAAAATGTTATTTTGGAGTCAATTGTACTATAAATAAGAATATAATATTTTCTAAACACTTCCACGTTAAAGTAGATGCGACCATGATTACGGATAATCCTGAATGGATAGTGAATGATGATCATACCCCCAAGACACGCTAACCTCTCACCTTTACTATAACCGGGGAGATTAGCATGTCTCATTATTTTGAATTGTTTATCAAGGCTGTCAATAAAATCGAGACCCCACTGTATGTACCTCAACTCTCCACCATGAGGCCTACATAAAGCTGTCACGAGACTAAAATAACAGAATTAATCTCCAGTAATAACATCTGACGTCAGTTAAATGACATGCATCACCAATAGTTACGACCAACGCTGACCAACCCATTTGGCCTTGCAAGTTTGAGTTTCTAAATTGGCCTGTATGGAGGAAGACAGTTTAAAATATGACAAGTGCATTGATTGTTACGTCACCTAAACTATAGAATCAATTACACGGAGGCATTAGAGCAGATGGGGACTTGAGTATTGAAGACGTGAACTGGAAGAAGACTTGAGTAAACAGAAAGACGTTCTACGTGTTACTGCATACTATATCTATGTAAGGAAACTGTCATGTCAACCCGTGTCATAATCTGTCTGAATACATTGTAGGTTCTGTATGACGCGTTCTTTTACTTTTGCTCAAACAATTCGCCCAACGTAGCTAGTAGCAGCACGTAGTATAATGGAATGTACTATAACATCTGGCATTAGACCTATTACATGTTTCATATTCAAATGACTTAACAACAGTTATCATCCACATGAAATTGTGTATCCTTAGTTCAGTTGGTAGACTATGGTGCTTGTAATGCCAGGGTAGTGGGTTTGATTCCCGGGACCACCCATATGTAAAATGTATGCACACATGACTGTTGGATTAAAGTGTCTGCTCTATGGCATACATTATTATTATTATAATTGATATGAATTTCATGCACTTTTGCTGGGTTTTAGACTTCACCTCAGTCTTTGCGACAGTTTTCTCACCACACATGCACCTGACTAATCAGCACCTCTATTGTGACTAACAAACCAGCAGGATCTTGGTACTATCGATGCCCCTTTGTCTGTTTGTTGTTTGCGTCAAGAGTGGTGTGGCTCAGAGTGGCGAAAGATGAACACAACTCATTAGATTTCTGTCCTTTAAAGCCATTTCAGGGGTTGAAGTACTGAATCTGAACAACATGTACCTCTTCGTGTTAAGTGGACCTTCACATTGTTTGTGTCCCCCTTTGAAGGTTTTCTACTTTCCATTTAGAGTTGTATCATCATGAGAGTGCTTTTGGGAAAAACCAAAGAAACGGCCATATTTCTCTGAAAATAAGTCCAATGGCACGTATTGAAAAATGCTGTAGACCCATTTCCTGGCCGCGTCATGAAAAGTTGGGGGGGGGGGGTTGTCATCAGTGACCTCTGTTTGCCTAGCAGTGGATACGATCACATGCAACTTCAAATACAGCTCATGCAAGTTAACAAACAGGTAATCAGATGGTTATCATCTACAACACGGCAGATTGATTACCTAGCAAGCCAGCCAGGCAAGGTAAAATATCAGAAATAGAGCTACATAAACCCAGAAGAATAGTGCACTTGTTAAACATAGCTATAGCCATCAGTCTGGTGTGTGTTCATGGTCATCACTCACTCAAGGTGCCGACTTGAGCGTTATCTACCCTGCTACAGAGTTTTTTGGTTCCGGAATGCGTGCACATCACTCAAACGTGACGCTTGCTTGTAAACCGAAAATTGCTCTATAAGCCTCCAAATTAAAAGACACCAAAGCCGCAACATGGTTTCTCTATGCGTGAAATAACGCCTGGAACGACATGAGGGATTTGGGAAATAGATGAGTGAGCAACCAGCTGCCTATGTCATAGACGAACACTTTCAGAGTGTCATGTAATTCTATGTAAATTATGCAGATTTTCTAAAACCTGTTGTGAAGCTGCTAATGAGCTTGAAATGTTGATTCCTCGCAATGGAATGAGCCCCAAAATTAAGTCCTTGTGTTCTTGTTCTATTTACGACTAATCAATAATCCACAGAATCAAGCGCTGACATCTGACCAAGGAATGAAAAGTGTTGTCTGTGCGCTTTCATCTTTTTCAGACGTGACCTTTAGATCAACAGACATTACACATGAGAAAAACTCAGGAAATCAATGAAGACAGCAAATAAAATCTGCTTTATATTAACCCTGCGTTGTTATGTGGATGGTTTCTTTTTCCCCTGTCTCCTCTGTGGTATGCATGATATTACAGAAGATTGATAGCGGATGTCATCACAGTTTCTGATAACAATTTACTTGATACCCAGTGTCATGACACATTATGATACAGTCATAACCATGTCAGATGTCATAACAGCTGACGTAACTTGTCATAACCTGTCATATGGTCATATCACTGTCATTACCCATATATTTACGCCTGCTATGACATATGCTGAGTTATTCTATGGCTGGTTATGACATAACTACAATGCCCACATTTATTCAAATGAGTTTGTTCCTTGCCAAGAAGTTTCCTTTTGTTTTAAAGTTTGTTTCTTTACTCGTTTGTTGTTGTTGTAATACATTCTTTACAGTCATTTTTCCATCATATTTCAAATATCTTGTAGAAAATTCACTTTATGACACTGTCAAGAAGCATTATGACATCGTAATCATATAAGATAGGCAGATAGGCCTGTCACCTACATGGCCTTATGTCAGTCATCAGTCAAAAAGAGTGTGTCTTGTCCTGCTCCTGAAAGCTGCTCCTTCACTCATCCCAGTCATCAGCAACAGAGTATTGGGGTAGATGCATGTCTGACATCAATGTGTGCGCAATTACAATGATCATTATATATTGTAACACAAACACACTGCATACATGTAAGCTATGGTGTACTGGAATGTTTTTGCTTGTGGTTTTGGGGGTTTTAACACCCTTATATATGTGTCATATCCAGCCATAATATAACAGGTTATGACATATGACGTGGTTATGACCGTGTCCTAACTTAAGACGCTGGGTGTCAAGTAAAGGTTTGACAATAATTTGAGGGTAAGTGTGTCAGCATAGGGTAAAAAAGATAACATACTGGCTGGGTAACCTTGCTTAAAGGCCTGAAGACTTGTGTTGGCTTCCCAAGGCATTACCAAAGCTTTACCTCAGTGGGCTAACACAGTCTTGCGGTTCGCAGAAGACTCTGGTTTGAACCCTGGTCTGTAGAACCTAATACTTTGCATGACTGCAACTCAACTTCTCCTTATGTCAAAATAAAAACGAGATCAGCATTTGGATTTGAGTTCTTATTCATTTTCATTTGATAAAGCTTCATGTAATAACTTAATTAAATTATTCTCAGTATCAAACAATGATCTAATTAGTGTATACTTATCTTAACTGTGTTCCCTAAGCATCATTAACTCAAATGTAAATGTTCTTTTACAATATGGACACTGAGGAGGCATGAAATTGGCTTATCTGTAGGAAACATATGTTCATCAATCATATATAAAATGGATTCAATAAAACTTTACGTCTGGAATATGTAAGTAGCTACATCAAACTGTTGTTGGCTGTTGTATCGTATTCCCACACACTGCAATGTGACGCAGAATCTAAAGATACTATGCTATTAGATGATGCCCAAACCTGTTTTTTCTTTTAACATTATCTTGGCTAAATGTAAAAAAATGTAGTTCCCCATCACAAGGCAGCATTTTGCTTTCAGGTGAGAGGGAAAAATAACATTTGAACAGTCCAGAACAATCTCTGGGCCCCTGGGCCATTTGTATGCCTTATCTCTACCCTTAATGGAATTCAATTCCCTCATATTTGTTTTGTTATCTAAGCCTGGCAGAGGTTATTTTGACAGTCTACAACATTCCTACACTGATCAACTGTACTTTAGGAGCAAATTAGTTTGGTCAATTTTCACAGCACATATGAGGAGTTATTGGATTAAGGCTATAGCTACAGCAAAGTGCATGAACAAGCTCGCATTGCATAAACTATACTTGATCCAAGAAGACGTATCCCTCTTCACAATCAAAGTGTCTGCAGTTGCTGCATCAATTTGTGGACTTGTAAATCCATGATATGTACCCATTGATGAATATAACTTATGCATTTTGAGTTTAGCTCAACTGTCGTACCTTGAGAAATAAGCTTGTTGTACTCCAATATTTGTCAACAAATTAAATATAAACAAACACTGCTGAGCCTCAAAACATTGTTAGAACTATAATTCTGATATCATGAACGGTCCGTCTTTGCAACCATAGCTCTGTCTATGAATGTGAGAGTGGGTACGTTTCTCCAGCCCCACCCCTCAGCTTTTTACAGAAACAGAGGAGGGGAAGGTCACTGTTATTGTTTCATCTGCAGATTGTATGAAATCCTTGAGGGTACTGTACGTTTTGTGAGTTTAAGATTGGCCTTTATGAAAGAATGGTGATTGCACTGTACATCTTGTGTTACGGTACGTGATAACGGAGTCATTAATGATTCGACCCTCGCAAGATTTACCATCCATTACCCAGATCTTCCACACACTACAGAAACCCCAACAAAATGCTCCTGCTTCAGTAACATCATAAAAATGGAATAGAACGCCATCTGACAGCCCATTGTTATTTAACCTAGGGGCGGGTGAAAGGAAAAGACGGCACCTTCTGGATGATCCAGCACAGGCTCGGTGCCCCCCCACAGGGCAGACATTAGGATCAGTGCCTCTCATCCACTTGATCAATGATTCCCACTGAAGGGTGTCTTTGGCCGGCCAATGTCTTGCTGAGATGCTTGAACATGTACTGTAACTTCAGTTTTGAAGTAGGAGTCGAAGCGGGGAGTAGCACTTTTAGAGTTGTTGGCAGGTCTACAATCCAGCAGACAGTTCATGTAACTGCCAAAATAAAGGAAACACTAGAGTAAATGAGGGATACAAAGTATATTGAAAGCAGGTCCTTCCACACCAATGTAGTTCCTGAGTTAATTAAGCAATTAACATCCCACCATGCTTAAGGTCATGGATAAAAATACACAACTGCCCATTGTTTTGGCTCCAATGGCACAAAGAAGAGATCTCATCATCTCACTGACTTTGACAGAGGGGTCTCACCGTCATCAACAAAACGCCAGGTGATGGAATTTCTTGCGGAACAATGGTGTTGCATACCTCCAAAAGAGTTCCCGACACTTGTAGAATCTATGCGAAGGTGGATTAAAGCGGTTCTGGTGGCTGGTGTTGGCATTTTATGTTGGTGTTTCTTTTATTTTGGAAGTTACCTGTAAGTAAGCCTTGTCCGAGCCAGAACGGCCCACTGGGCAGGAACCGATCTGCTGTTTTTGTAGCGTACAGCAGCTTGATGCACAAGTCCACCACGTGGACAGGGACGCTAGTCTGTCACAACACAGTCGTAGGTCTTAGTGAATTTTTGTGGTACACTAGGGGTCTCGGATTTCGTACCTTCCGCAGTCCAAAACTCATCAACCGCACTTCCTGCTTGTCATTGTGTCGTGCATCCCATTATCACCCTTAGATGACTTCACATCACCTAAGTCCCGGTGGTATGAGCAGCAAATTGCCAAACATTTCCGACGTCACATAAATAACTTAACGTACATGTTATGCAATGTGACTCGGAAAACTCTGAAGGACAGCAAGAGAAGAAGGAAAGTCCCTTGGGGTATACACTTTGAAATCTCTGGGGTGTCCTAAGACGTCTGGAGTTGATGTGTTGTGCTCCGTTGACAAATCAATTGTGATAACGGTGTCCAGTCTTGGACTCAAGGTCGTCCCAGACGGTCTCTGGCTGCATGGTTACTCATGAGACCCAGGGTCCAGTCTGGAAGAGTCAGCACTAATTACAGTAGACATCACAGACAGATTCCCTCTGTCAGAGTACTCAGAGCCTTTAGGACACTCAACCTAGACTGTGAGAAAAGGACACAGTCAACAGAGGGGGAAGGGCCTAGCTGGCCCAAATCTTTACTTTGAGCCTGCCTCGGTTCACCTAACTTAGTCTGTTGTAAATACACGTTTCCTTTCATTTTAGATTTGCCACTTTATCAAAAGCCATGACATATGATAATGTGGCAAAAATGATTTCAATTGTATGCATGACTGTATGCATTTCACACCTGCATTATAACAATAACATTTAAAGGCTGTCTAAAGCCTAGAAAACATCTAATATGTTTGGTCATAAATTAAACTGAACAAAAATATAAAGAAAACATGCAACAATTTAAAATATTTTGCTGATGTACAGTTCATATAAGGAAATAAGTCAGTTTAAATAAATCCATTAGGCCTTAATGTATGGATTTCACATGACTGGGCAGGGGTGAAGCCATGCGTGGACCTTGGAGGGCAAAGGCCCACCCACTTGGCAGCCAGGCCCACCCATTGGGGAGCCAGTACATGCTCCCTCAAGACTTGAGACATCTGTGGCATTGTGTTGTGTGACAAAACTGCACATTTTAAAGTGTATTTTATTGTCCCCAGGATAAGGTGCACCTGTGTAATGATCATGTTTAATCAGCTTCTTGATGGATGGTGGATGGATGGTGGATGGATTATCTTGGAAAAGAGAAATGCTGACTAACAAGGATGTAAACAAATGTTGCACAAAATTTGAGAGAAATAAGCTTTTTGTGCATATGGGACAGTTCTGGGGAGGGGGTTTTCAGCTCATGAAACATGGGACCAACACTTTACATGTTGCGTTTATATTCTTGTTCAGTGTAGCTACTGTTTCTCTGATTTAGGATTTCTCCCACATTAATCCCATTGTATGCATTACTTTGAAGAGCCCGGAGTTTAATTAGCATTTTTGTTTCAATTATTTATTTACTTGCAACAGAACAAACCTGAACAGTGTTCTCACGACTTCCACCGAAGGTTGCTCCTCTCCCTGTTCAGGCGGTGCTCGGCGGTCGTCGTCGCCGGCCTCCTAGCGGCCACCGATCCATTTTTCCTTTGCGTTTGTGTCTGTCTGTATTGTTTACACCTGTGTCTTATTAGTTGATTTCGGTAGGTATATCTACCTCCGCTGCCTGCTAGTCTTTGTGCGGGATTGTAAACTGTGTGTCACGCCCTGGTCTATATTTATTATGTTATATTCATTTATTGAGTCAGGCCAGGGTGTGACATGGGTTTATTTGTAGTGTGTTTCGTCTTGGGGTTGTGTGGGGTGTATAGATTAGTCTATGGCTGCCTGAGGCGGTTCTCAATCAGAGTCAGGTGATTATCGTTGTCTCTGATTGGGAACCATATTTAGGTAGCCTGGGTTTCACTGTGTGTTTGTGGGTGATTGTTCCTGTCTCTGTGTTTGTTGCACCAGTCAGGGCTGTTTCGGTTTTTCGACACTTGTTGTTTTGTATTGTTCGTGTTTCGTCAATATTAAAGATGTATCGAACAAACCACGTTGCATTTTGGTCCAATCCTTATTCCGCCTCTTTGTCAGAGAAGGAGGTAGAAGAAAGCCGTTACACTGTGGTTACGTTATTGAGGGGTGCGTGTCTGCACAACAGGGTTTCTTTTCTCACGGCAGTGGTGCCGTTTGGTATTGAGTTTAGGAGTAGAGGTTTCTCCTCCGTGTGTAGCGATTTATTTCCCTGTGTGTGTTGCAACCTCGTTTGGACGTGTTTTTAGTCCCATGTTGTAGTTGAGTTGGGACTGCTCATTAAACTATTTCGCCACTGGGATTTCCTTGCTCTCCTTCTCCTGATCCCTGCACCTCCCTCCGTTAGGAGGCATGTATCAATTGTGCACTCCAAACACTAAGTATCTTCATCGAAAGTTATTGCAATGTTCTCTTACACTTGCGACAAATTATGAAAAAAAACATGTTCCCACCAAGCACACAGTGGGATGGTTTGTTTCCAACTTTCTACTACACTTTAGAAGCATTTAGCTTAAGATATTCAGTCAAGTGTCTTCATCATTATAAATACATTTCCCAAATTAATAGGAATTTCTTGAAAACTATTCATTACATGTGGTTATTTCCAGCACACTCTCTAGATGTGTGTTAAAAATCCTGTAAGCACTTGAGGAGCAAAGATTTCTTACAAACACACATATACACAGACCCTCACATACACACACGGTCAAATGACTTCCACTCATCACTGTAAAACGCTCCCTGAAACACTTCAGCGAGCAGACCTTTCTAATCGACCTGGCCGGGGTATCCTGGAAGGATATTGATCTCATCCCGTCAGTAGAGGATGCCTGGATATTTTTTTTAAATGCCTTCCTACCCATCTTAAATAAATATGCCCCATTCAAGAAATTTAGAACCAGGAACAGATATAGCCCTTGGTTCTCCCCAGACCTGACTGCCCTTAACCAACACAAAAACATCCTATGGCGTTCTGCATTAGCATCGAACAGCCCCCGTGATATGCAGCTATTCAGGGAAGCTAGAATCTATTATACACAGGCAGTTAGAAAAGCCAAGGCTAGCTTTTTCAAGCAGAAATTTGCTTCCTGCAACACTAACTCAAAAAAGTTCTGGGACACTGTAAAGTCCATGGAGAATAAGAACACCTCCTCCCAGCTGCCCACTGCACTATCGAAACACTGTCACCACTGATAAATCCACCATAATTGAGAATTTCAATAAGCATTTTTCTACGGCTGGCCATGCTTTCCACCTGGCTACTCCTACCCCGGTCAACAGCACTGCACCCCCCACAGCAACTCGCCCAAGCCTTCCCCATTTCTCCTTCTCCCAAATCCGTTCAGCTGATGTTCTGAAAGAGCTGCAAAATCTGGACCCCTACAAATCAGCCGGGCTAGACAATCTGGACCCTTTCTTTCTAAAATGATCTGCCGAAATTGTTGCCACCCCTATTACTAGCCTGTTCAACCGTTCTTTCGTGTCGTCTGAGATTCCCAAAGATTGGAAAGCAGCTTCGGTCATCCCCCTCTTCAAATGGGGGGACACTCTTGACCCAAACTGCTACAGACCTATATCTATCCTACCATGCCTTTCTAAGGTCTTCGAAAGCCAAGTCAACAAACAGATTACCGACCATTTCGAATCTCACCATACCTTCTCTGCTATGCAATCTGGTTTCAGAGCTGGTCATGGGTGCACCTCAGCCAAGCACAAGGTCCTAAACGATATCTTAACCGCCATCGATAAGAAACATTACTGTGCAGCCGTGTTCATTGATCTGGCCAAGGCTTTCGACTCTGTCAATCACTACATCCTCATCGGCAGACTCGACAGCCTTGGTTTCTCAAATTATTGCCTCGCCTGGTTCACCATCGACTTCTCTGATAGAGTTCAGTGTGTCAAATCGGAGGGTCTGCTGTCCGGACCTCTGGCAGTCTCTATGGGGGTGCCACAGGGTTCAATTCTTGGACCGACTCTCTTCTCTGTATACATCAATGAGGTCGCTCTTGCTGCTGGTGAGTCTCTGATCCTGCTCTACGCAGACGACACCATTCTGTATACTTCTGGCCCTTCTTTGGACAGTGTGTTATCAGCCCTCCAGGCAAGCTTCAATGCAATACAACTCTCCTTCCGTGGTCTCCAATTGCTCTTAAATACAAGTAAAACTAAATGCATGCTCTTCAACCGATCGCTACCCGCACCTGCCCGCCTGTCCATCTTCACTACTCTGGACGGCTCTGACTTAGAATACGTGGACAACTACAAATACTTAGGTGTCTGGTTAGACTGTAAACTCTCCTTCCAGACCCATATCAAACATCTCCAATCCAAAGTTAAATCTAGAATTGGCTTCCTATTTCGCAACAAAGCATCCTTCACTCATGCTGCCAAACATACCCTTGTAAAACTGACCATCCTACCAATCCTCGACTTTGGCGATGTCATTTACAAAATAGCCTCCAATACCCTACTCAACTAATTGGATGCAGTCTATCACAGTGCAATCCGTTTTGTCACCAAAGCCCCATATACTACCCACCATTGCGACCTGTACGCTCTCGTTGGCTGGCCCTCTCTTCATACTCGTCGCCAAACCCACTGGCTCCATGTCATCTACAAGACCCTGCTAGGTAAAGTCCCCCCTTATCTCAGCTCGCTGGTCACCATAGCATCTCCCACCTGTAGCACACGCTCCAGCAGGTATATCTCTCTGGTCACCCCCAAAACCAATTCTTTCCTTGGCCACCTCTCCTTCCAGTTCTCTGCTGCCAATGACTGGAACGAACTAAAAAAATCTCTGAAACTGGAAACACTTATCTCCCTCACTAGCTTTAAGCACCAACTGTCAGAGCAGCTCACAGATTACTGCACCTGTACATAGCCCACCTATATTTTAGCCCAAACAACTACCTCTTTCCCTACTGTATTTAATTTATTTAATTTATTTTGCTCCTTTGCACCCCATTATTTTTATTTCTACTTTGCACATTCTTCCATTGCAAATCTACCATTCCAGTGTTTTACTTGCTATAGTGTATTTACTTTGCCACGATGGCCTTTTTTTGCCTTTACCTCCCTTATCTCACCTCATTTGCTCACATCGTATATAGACTTGTTGATGCCTTATTATTGACTGTATGTTTGTTTTACTCCATGTGTAACTCTGTGTCGTTGTATGTGTCGAACTGCTGTGCTTTATCTTGGCCAGGTCGCAATTGTAAATGAGAACTTGTTCTCAACTTGCCTACCTGGTTAAATAAAGGTGAAATTAATAAAATTTAATAAATAAAAACACACCCTCACGTAAACACACCCTCACATACACATACACACACACCCTCACATACACACACACTCTCACATAAACACACACCCTCACATACACACACACCCTCACATACACACACACCCTCACGTAAACATACACACACGTACACATACGTACACATACACACACACCCTCACATACACACACACCCTCACACACCCTCACATACACATACACACACACACACACTCACATACACACATACACACACACACACACACTCACATACACACACCTTCACGTACACATATACACACCCTCACGTACACATACACACACCCTCACGTACACACACCCACACTTACACATACACACATCCTCAGAATACACAGACACAATCACATACACACACCCTCACATTCACACACCCTCACATACACACACCCTCACATACACACACACCCAGACACTCTAGTTTCCACTTGTATCTGACGTCAGTTAGCCTAATAACTGTGCCTATATCAAGTGCATTCTTGGATCAACGCCCAGCCTAAATGTAATTGTTATTACAGGTTGTCAACAAAGACAACTTCAAGATGCCATTCAACAAACAACTTACCTTATGTTAAGCCTTATCCAGCTTGGTGTTTATCAAAATGAATCTGGTACAGAGTGCATTATAACACTGTCTATTACCATCAGTATTCAACTCCCTCTCCCTTTCAGATAGATACAGAGTATGGGTGTCAACCATGGTAAATATTTGCATAACATATCATCTAAGCCAGTAAGAACCTGTTGCCCATAATCATGTATGGAAGAATGAGTGGCACAATTTCCATGAAAACCACCTGTCTAAACTGCTCTACATGTGAATATATAGGAATTTATGTAAGAAATAAATCACAAAGGGCTTTGCAGTTAAAGTATGGACATAAACCTGGCAAAGGGGAGTAAAGTGATCCTAAGAGGTGCTAACGGGCTGTTAACCAGCCTGGTGAAGTACTGTAGACATTCTTCCCCTCGTACCCATCCAGACCCCTTTAGTTTGATAAATTCCAGATGGCATGGCGTCACGTGCCTTCATGAAGCTTTCATATTGTATACTCTCTCGACAAATCAGAGGCACATATTTCACAAAACAGAAATGTGACCATCTCTATAAAAATGAGCCATAACTTTATTAATAATGCATTTTAGCTATCAACCTAATGCATTTATAAAGGATGTTATAATGATCTATA
Organism: Oncorhynchus masou masou; assembly: GCF_036934945.1. Classification (NCBI taxonomy): domain Eukaryota; kingdom Metazoa; phylum Chordata; class Actinopteri; order Salmoniformes; family Salmonidae; genus Oncorhynchus; species Oncorhynchus masou. Next base: position 21,362,124 of record NC_088218.1, read on the forward strand.
AGAAGTTATGAATGTGTATGGAAAGTTGTATCATGTGTTACAGTTAGATAAAGAAGAACTATGCCACTGAGATATGTCCCTAAGTATGGAGCACACAGAGAAGAGAAAACAGGCGACTTATAGCTGTGCAGCCTAATTAGCAGTGCCTTAATTACAGTCTCTAACAGTGCTGAGCCCATGCTATAAGGCTTTTGCGGTAACAAACCCAGACTGTTGTTCAAAGTTACCAGGCGAGTGTCAGACCGACAGTGCCACGAAAACGACATGCCTGTTGGAGCGGAACCCTGGCTCCAGTCCCCGGCGAGACCGCTCTGGGCAAGCACAAATGTGGGATGGCTTGAAATATTAACGGGCGAGAGTCACGCCCCATAACTCCCCCTCCCCTGCAGTGACAACCCGAACAGGCAAGGCTTTTCACCCACTACGCTGACACCCTGTTGCAAACATCCCCCCCGGCTAACCAGCACACTCATCTGCAGAATGGGGAGTTAGACAGATACTGTAAGAGTTGCTTTTGTTTTTAAACCACCAGCAGGGTTTTGATAATGTGTCATCGCCTTTATACGGTGCCGTTTATGCGAGTGTGTGTGTGTGGTGTGTACGTGTCAAGGGTTTTGTGTGCGTGCTAGAGGTTGTTCACCATGTTTACCACAATGACAAGGCGATAAGTGATTCACCTTTTGCTACCAGCGACAATACTTGAACAGGCAAAAAAAATCCAGCCATGAACTCCTGAAACATAATTAAAGATTATGTTAATTTGAAAACACACGCTTGGGGGTGTAGCAATTAAGATGTATTTTGATGAAGGTAAACAGTGCAGTATTTTGCTTGATTGGGGTCAATCGAAGTCTCATAGAATGCTTTTCTTTAACCTACAGGCTAAGTATGTCATGGTTGGTTTGCAGTATACTTAGGCTTTCAGCAGAGTACATTGACGTTGTGAACGCAGATATTTACGACGAAGCTCATCTAAGGTCAATTGAAAATAATCATGACGCCAATCATGAGGTCAGTCTGCATGATGATTCGCAATAGTGCTTCCTTCGGATATTGTACACATCCTTTAAAAAAACACCATGGCATTGATGAGAATGCACTCTGAAGGTCATTGAAAGGTCAAGCTTTTGCAGATAGTACAGAGCTTTGTACACTGAACAAACAGCTTTGTGTTCTTTCAATAGGCAGACACCATTCATGTTTCATACATACAGTAGGACAGATTTGTTGTTTAGATGAGATGTATTTATATCAGATGAAGACCGATTGTTTTGCCTCCGATCATAGCTCATAATGCGATCACCAGCCATGGCTCAATATGCGATCAGCTACAAGTACCACAGGATTTCATAGATCTAACTTTGTAACAAATCCCCCCCAGTATTTGATTAGTAGCACAGCTAATGCTTTGTGGGGCATTATATCAAAATTGTTTAATTCTTCCCCTTTCTTGGAACAAGGCCGACATCCAAAGATGTTTTCCAAAGAGCCAGCTGGGGTATGATTGAGATGGCTGCTTGCTGTAATCTGTGTCTCCCCAATGTCCCTGCCAAGCTCTCCCATCTGAAGCCTCAGAGCTCATATCTCCCAATCCCTCATGCTCTTGATAATCACTCTGTGACAACATTTACAGATCTATCACATAGGTCAGTTCGCTATGCCATTCAAGATTAACACATGGAAATGAGATCACTCCGTTTTTATTACAGCCTTGGCATATGAGCTGCGCCTTGAGTAATTACACAACATGCTAGAGACGGCCAAACACCACAATGTATACAGACTGCGCTCTGTGACTCCTCTGGACAATTAACAAGGGGCTAGCATTGCGGCAAAGGGAGGCTGTGAGATTTGATTCCGTTTTTTAAATGGTTGTGTTTGATCTATCTTTGCACTTATCCCTCTTCTGGCTCTCTCTCTTCCTCTATCTATCTGCCTCCCTACCCGTCTAATACAGACCTTCAAAGGCATCTCTTTTAGCATCAAGTGTTGACTCAGGTCTGAGACACAATGCAAATCAAATCTGAAATGGCCCATGCAGGCCATCCGTGGCAGTTGGTGGGGGGTAGGCTTTTTTTTTGGGGGGGGGGGGTTCAGTTGTGGAGGAGATATTGGCGTATTGAGGGGAGGGGTGCTGAACGAATAACTCTTGCTTTAAAATACTGTGAGTGGACTCAGGCAAGGGGGGACATAAATCTGTGCGTGACACCCTCAGTGAAAGTCATTAGTCAGCTGTCAGAGTCTGGCCTCCTGCCATGCCACAGGAACAACCTCCATCCCCAGCCGCTCGGCCTGCTCTGGCCGCTCGGCTTTACAACGACAGCCATTGTCCTTTAGCCTCATTCACATAATGAAGGCAATGAGTATGTTTACATACACACTAATAATTTGATATTAAACTGAGGATGGCAGTAGCCCGAGAATGGCATTAGTCATGTAAACACCTTACTCTGCTTATCTTAAGTTGGAGTCAGTTTATAATTGCAGTAAGCACTTGCCAATTAAAACAGGTGGTTTTCTGAGCAATCTTTATTATTTATTAGGACATGTAAACGCCTTAATCAGAGTTACTGTACATAAAATATTGGTTATTTTGCTCAAATGAAGCAAGTGAGGAAAAACTGAATGTCTGCATCTTAGAAATTGTTTTTTTTTATTTATTTTTTTTTATTTCACCTTTATTTAACCAGGTAGGCTAGTTGAGAACAAGTTCTCACTGCGACCTGGCCAAGATAAAGCATAGCAGTGTGAACAGACAACACAGAGTTACACATGGAGTAAACAATTAACAAGTCAATAACACAGTAGAAAAAAAAGGGGAGTCTATATACAATGTGTGCAAAAGGCATGAGGAGGTAGGCGAATAATTACAATATTGCAGATTAACACTGGATTGATAAATGGTCATGTACAGGTAGAGATACTGGTGTGCAAAAGAGCAGAAAAGTAAATAAATAAAAACTGTGGGGATGAGGTAGGTGAAAATGGGTGGGCTATTTACCAATAGATTATGTACAGCTGCAGCGATCGGTTAGCTGCTCAGATAGCTGATGTTTGAAGTTGGTGAGGGAGATAAAGGTCTCCAACTTCAGCGATTTTTGCAATTCGTTCCAGTCACAGGCAGCAGAGTACTGGAACGAAAGGCGGCCGAATGAGGTGTTGGCTTTAGGGATGATCAGTGAGATACACCTGCTGGAGCTCGTGCTACAGATGGGTGTTGCCATCGTAACCAGTGAACTGAGATAAGGCGGAGCTTTACCTAGCATGGCCTTGTAGACGACCTGGAGCCAGTGGGTCTTGCGACGAATATGTAGCGAGGGCCAGCCGACTAGAGCATACAAGTCTTAGTGGTGGGTAGTATAAGGTGCTTTAGTGACAAAACGGATGGCACTGTGATAAACTGCATCCAGTTTGCTGAGAAGAGTGTTGGAAGCAATTTTGTAGATGACATCGCCGAAGTCGAGGATCGGTAGGATAGTCAGTTTTACTAGGGTAAGCTTGGCAGCGTGAGTGAAGCGTGAGTGAAGGAGGCTTTGTTTTCACATACAAACGTTCCCAAAACCCGGAATTAAAGAGTTTCACAAAAATGACATGGTCGCTGTGGTAGAACGATTATTTTGATTGCCGTTTCAGATGTATCCATGTAAACAGGATTATTAGGGAAATCGTTCTTCTTGCAAAGCATGTAAACGTTTAAATCAAATTATTATATTAATCGTGAGCTTGAAAAAATTATAGAATTTGGATTATTAATTGTTCATTAATATATCATAGCATGGATCAAAATTGTGGCTGAGGTCTTTTCTGTAGGAAACATGACTCAAGTGATTATTAAACAATAATAATTGTTTCACATCAATGGAATTACTAGTTTTTTCAATGTACTCTCGTCTGTGTCTTGGTAGCATGCTAGGGGTTTAAAGGTCAATGTCAATGGTTACTAGGTGTTACGTTGGTTACACATAATGGAGTTAGGATTTTGTCCCCAATACCAATAATCCACTTAAAAACACCGAATGGTTTGTCATGGGTCTGAGTCCATATCTTAGAGGTCAAGCTACAGTACAGCCTCTTCTACCTGCTCCTCCCTGTCATATAGACAGAGAGAGAGAGAGAGAGGGAGAGAGAGACAGAAAGAGAATAAAGCCAATTGAATTGAGAGAGAGCGAGAGAGAGAGAGAGAGAGAGAGAGAGAGAGATAGCGAGAGAGAGAGACAGAAAGAGAATAAAGCCAATTGAATTGAGCGAGAGCGAGAGAGAGAGAGAGAGAGAGAGAGAGAGAGAGAGAGGGAGGAAAACTTTTAATTCCAAGCAAGAAAGGAAATATGTTTACCAAAGCAAGACCAAATTCAATTTGACAGGGCTTTCAGGGAAGTGTAATGCAGTGTAGCATGACAGAGTTCAAAAGATTTTAAGAAGGTCTGTTTGTACCCTCTGTGAGTGTGATTGATGCTCGGGATTCTTTTTAAGAGAAATATGGCTCATCTACTCTATTTCCAGATGAGTATGCAAGGATCTCTCGCATCAGTTAGGTACAATAAACTGAGAAACACTTATTTAGTCATTAGAAATGTAGAAAAGGGAAATTAGCAGCTACTGTAACTGTGTTGAAATCGGCAAAAACATTTACAGAACCACTAAGAATGGAATTATTGTAAATGTACTGATTTACTGCGATAGGGGATAGAGTGTGTTTATGTACTATCATTTTAAAGGGCTAATTAATCATTAGAAAGCCCTTTTGCAATTATGTTAGCAGAGCTGAAAACTGTTGTCCTGATTAAAGAAGCAATAAAACTGACCTTCTTTAGACTAGTTGACTACTGAGCAAGAGGACAAGTACATTAGAACTGTCTAGTTTGAGAAACAGACGCCTCACAAGTCCTCAACTTACAGTTTCATTAAATAGTACCCACAAAACACCAGTCTCAACGTCAACAGTGAGAGGCAACTTCGGGATTCTGGCCTTCTAGGCAGAGTACCTCTGTCCAGTGTCTGTGTTATTTTGTCCATCTTAATCTTTTATTTTTATTGGCCAGTCTGAGGTAAGGCTAGCATCCTGGAGTCGCTTCTTCACTGTTGACATTGATACTGGTGTTTTGCGGGTACTATTTAATGAAGCTGCTGTAACAACACAGAGGCGGATGCAAGATGCAAGCAACGATGGTTTAATGAATATAGTTCACAGCAGCAACAGGACAGACAGACTGTACTCAGACGGAATCCGACCCAGGGACTCGGGCGCATCTTCCGATGATAACGTGCTGAGAAAACCAGGGGAGTGTGTCCGGATGAGTAGGAAGGAGCACAGCAGATAATCCACACAAGAGAAGAGCACGGACACACGACACAACCTCAGGGAAGAAACAACGATCTGACAACAAGAAACACTGGTTACAGAACATATAAAGGGAAGATAAGTGGTTCCAGCTGGCGCAGACAATCAGGCCGAGATTGGGAACCACGCCCACACAAACACGGGAGAGAGAGAGAGAGAGAGAGAGAGAGAAGAAAGAAAGAGAGAGGGAGGCAGTGGATTCATGAACCGTGACAATACCCCCCTAGGAACGCCTCTTGGCGTTCCCAGGCAAATTTACCTGTCGATTGAAATCATCGATAAGGGAGTGATCCAGAATGTCCCTAGCAGGCACCCAACTTCTCTCCTCCGGGCCGTAACCCTCCCAGTCCACCAGGTACTGGAATCCGCGTCCAAAATACGATTGACAGAAAAGGTGGTTTCCCCATCAACAAGTCGTGGCGGCGGGGGAACCGGGACCGGCGGGTTAATGCGTGCCTGAAACACAGGTTTTATCTTAGACACATGAAAGGTAGGATGAATTCTCCTATACGCCGGAGGAAGCTTGAGCCGGACCGCCACCGGACTAATGATCCTGGTGACTTTGAACGGGCAGATAAATTTGGGGGCAAGCTTGTTCGAAACGGATCGGAGTGGAATGTTCTTAGTAGAAAGCCACACTCTTTGGCCAACAACGTATACCGGAGGCTTAGACCGGTGGCGATCGGCCTTAGCTTTGGTGCGCGCCCCCACCCAGAGAAGAGTCTCACGGGCTCTGCTCTATGAGTGACGGCACCTCTGGATGAAAGCATGAGCGGAGGGAACAATGACCTCGGACTCCGTACTGGGAAAGATAGGTGGCTGGTAACCTAAACTACACTCAAACGGAGAGAGACCCGTGGCTGCCACTGGCAACGAATTGTGAGCGTACTCAACCATAGAGAGTTGTTGACTCCAGGAAGAGGGATTCTTAGAAACCAAACATCGCAACACTCTCTCCAAATCTTGGTTGGCCCTCTCCGTTTGACCGTTGCTCTGGGGATGAAACCCTGAAGACAGGCTGACACTCGCTCCCAGCAACCTACAAAACTCTTGCCAAAACTTGGACACAAATTGGGGCCCCCGGTCAGAAACTACGTCCATCGGCAGGCCATGTAAGCGAAAGACGTGATCCACGACAGTTACCGCTGTCTCCTTGGCAGATGGTAATTTAGGCAAGGGAATAAAATGAGCCGCCTTCGAGAACCGGTCCACCACGGTCAAAACAACCGTCTTGCCCTGGGAGGGCGGGAGGCCGGTAACAAAATCTAGCGCGATGTGGGACCAGGGTCTCGAAGGGACCGACAGCGGTTGGAGTAACCCATCTGGGGGTCGATTAGAAGTCTTCCCAGTGGCACAAACCGAGCAAGCCAAGACAAAACTGTGAATGTCACGAGCCATCAGTGGCCACCAAAAGCGTTGCTTAACCAAAAAGCTAGTGCGGCTGACTCCTGGATGACACGCTACGTTGGAGCAGTGCCCCCACCGAATAATATCGGACCGACACCCCTCCAGCACAAACAACCGATTAGGCGGGCAACCGCGCGGAGGCGTTACCCCTTCTAAGGCCGTTTTGACCCTCGATTCAACCTCCCATGTGAGCGTGGAGACCACTAGGGTCCCGGGTAGGATGCACTCAGGAGTGGATGGGCGTTCGGAATGGTCAAAAATGCGAGAAAGGGAATCGGGTTTGACATTCTTGGAACCCGGGCGATACGAGAGAGAGAAGTCAAAACGTCCGAAAAAGAGTGCCCACCGCGCCTGCCTGGAGTTGAGTCGCTTGGCGGTTCTGATATATTCCAAATTCTTGTGATCGGTCCAAACTATAAAAGGTACCCCCGAACCCTCTAACCAATGGCGCCACTCCTCCAGTGCTAACTTCACTGCCAACAACTCTCTGTTGCCAATGTCGTAGTTGCGTTCCGCAGGTGATAACCGATGGGAAAGGAACGCGCAAGGGTGCATCTTGTCGTCAGAAGAGGAACGTTGGGAAAGTACCGCACCTACCCCCACCTCTGAAGCGTCCACCTCCACCACGGAGCTATGAGGATGGGAGCCGAAACAAAGCGGCTCTTGAGTTTGGCGAATGCAGCCTCGGCTGTATCGGACCACCTGAACATCACTCTGGGGAGGTTAAGGCAGTAAGAGGAGCGACTATCTGGCTAAAGTTGCGAACGAAACGCCGGTAGAAATTGGCGAATCCCAGAAACCTCTGTAGGGCCTTACGGGAATCTGGGCTTGGCCAATCCACCACAGCCTTAACCTTGTCAGGATCCATGCGAATACCTTCAGTCGAGACAATGTAACCTAGGAATGGAACGGATTGTGCATGAAAAATGCATTTCTCCGCCTTGACAAAAAGTCCATTCTCCAACAACCTCTGAAGCACTCGTCTGACGTGCTGAACGTGTTCCTGGAGAGAAGAAGAAAAAATCAGTATGTCATCCAGGTAAACATATATGAACTGATCAATCATATCTCTCAGCACGTCATTGACGAGTGCCTGGAAAACCGCTGGGGAGTTGGATAGCCCAAAAGGCATGACCAAATATTCGAAGTGCCCTCTGGGGGTGTTAAACGCGGTCTTCCATTCGTCCCCCTCCCTTATGCGAACCAAATGATATGCATTACGTAAATCCAACTTAGTGAACACGGATGCTCCCTGTAACCTTTCAAAGGCTGAGGACATCAACGGTAAGGGATAGGTATTCTTCACTGTGATGTTATTCAACCCACGGTAATCAATGCAAGGACGCAGAGATCCGTCCTTCTTCCCCACAAAGAAGAACCCCGCCCCCGCTGGAGAGGAGGAAGGACGAATGAATCCAGATGCCAGAGAACCAGAGATGTATCTCTCCATAGCCTCCGTCTCAGGAACAGAGAGTGAATATAACTTGCCTTTAGGCGGAGACTCACCTGGCAATAATTCTATTGCACAGTCATAGGGACGATGCGGAGGAAGAGAAGCAGCACGGGACTTACTGAACACCTCCTTTAGGTCGAGGTATTCAACGGGCACGTTAGACAAATCCACTGCCTCCTCTAGAAACACAGAATCAGACACAGACGAACAAGCAGACACTAAACAGGACTCAAGACACTTGTTACTCCACATGGATATAGAGTTATGACCCCAGTCAACTCTGGGGTTGTGTTGGGTGAGCCAAGGGTGGCCGAGAACTAATGGTGCAAGGGGTGAGTCCATGAGTAGGAATGATAGTGTCTCAGTGTGATTGCCAGAAGTGATGAGTGTGATAGGTTCAGTGGTGTGAGAAATGTTGGGGAGTTCTTGACCATTGAGAGCGTTGACGGATATCTTGTGCGTGAGTGAGGTGATAGGGATCTGGAGTTTGTGAGCGAGCTTGAAGTCCATGGAATTACCCTCTGCTCCTGAGTCCAGTAAGGCTTGGGTGTCGTGCGTGTGGGTGGCCCATCTTAGTCTTACCGGGAGGAGAGTAGATGATGAGGTCTTCTCTGTGGTGACACCACCCGATAGTAGCCTCATGTTTACTACCGGGCCTGATCTTTTACCGGGCAGGAGTGGATAAAGTGGCCCGCTCTACCACAGTAGAGACAGAGTCCTGGGATCTCCGCCTCTCCCTCTCTTCCCGGGAGAGGCGAGCTCTCCCAGCTGCATGGGTTCGTGAGCGGAGGCTGAACTGGCCGTGTTCCCGCCGCTGGCATGCCAGCCCTCCGTGTCGTTATACGGTCTGTTAGGGCATGCTCGGCGGCCAATACGACTCAGACGAGCGTCGACCCTCAAGGCTAGTTCCACTAGTCCATTTAAACTCCTGGGAAGGTCCAGAACATAAATCTCCATCTGGATCCGGTCCTCCAGCCCATGCAGGAACATGTCCCACTGCGCCTCCTCGTTCCACTGACTCTCTGCGGCCAGAGTGCGGAATTGGATGGAGTATTCCGATACTGAACGGTCTCCTTGGCGAAGGTCAGCGAGTAGTCTGGCCGTCTCCCTACCCGCCACGTCCCGATCGAAGACCCTTCTCATCTCCTCGGAGAGTGTCTGGAAAGAGGTGCAGCATGGGTCCTGGTTCGCCCACACCGCCGTTCCCCAAAGAGCCGCTTTGCCTGATAGCAGTGTGAGTACGAATGCTACCTTAGACTGTTCACGGTTGAAGGTCCGTGGCTGCAACGAGAAATGCATGGAACATCTCGTAAGAAAAGCTCTGCAATAGTCAGGATCACCTGAATAACCCTCTGGTGTCGGTACCCGTGGCTCTAGCTGGGAATCCAGCTCTGGCGGGGCGGGTTGAACTGCCGGTGTAGGTGGCGCAGCGGAACCCCTCTGATGTTGCAATTGTTGGGTCAGCTGGGATACCTGCGTCGCAAGGGCTTGTACTGCCCGACCTGTGCTGGAGATGTTCTCCTCTTGTTGATCCATTCTCGTGATACTGCGGGAAATTAATTCGGTCAGACTCGTTGAGCTCGCTGCATCCATGGTCTGGTCAGATCGTTCTGTAACAACACAGAGGCGGATGCAAGATGCAAGCAACGATGGTTTAATGAATATAGTTCACAGCAGCAACAGGACAGACAGACTGTACTCAGACGGAATCCGACCCAGGGACTCGGGCGCATCTTCCGATGATAACGTGCTGTGAAAACCAGGGGAGTGTGTCCGGATGAGTAGGAAGGAGCACAGCAGATAATCCACACAAGAGAAGAGCACGGACACACGACACAACCTCAGGGAAGAAACAACGATCTGACAACAAGAAACACTGGTTACAGAACATATAAAGGGAAGATAAGTGGTTCCAGCTGGCGCAGACAATCAGGCCGAGATTGGGAACCACGCCCACACAAACACGGGAGAGAGAGAGAGAGAGAGAGAGAGAGAGAGAGAGAGAGAGAGAGAGAGAGAGAGAAAGAGAAAGAGAGAGGGAGGCAGTGGATTCATGAACCGTGACAGCTGCCAGTTGAGGACTTGTGAGGCATCTGTTTCTAATGTACTTGTCCTCTTGCTCAGTTGTGCACCGGGGCCTCCCACTCCTTTCTATTCTGGTTAGGGCCAGCTTGCTCTGTTCTGTGAAGGGAGTAGTACACAGTGTTGTACGACATCTTCAGTTTCTTGGCAATTTCTCTCATGGAACCTTTCTATGTGACCCCAAACTTTTGAACGGTAGTGTACATGCATTTAATACAAAATTGAGAGAGTTCTAACCGTTCAATCTGTAGAATGTGCATTCCAAACATGTTAAATGTGGAGCAAATGGCACTTGATTATTGAAATATGTCTTTTTCAAGGAATACCATTCTATGAAAGCAAAATAATATTTTCTAAACAGATTTCTGCTGCTTGTATGTAAAGACAAACAAAGGTTTTCTGAATATGACGTGTTTACTCTGTTCAACCATGTTGTTACCATTGTCACCTACAACATGCATGACCTAGAGTTACCTCTGCTGCAGAGGATAAGTTCATTAGAGTTAAAAGCACCTCAGAGGCTGCCCAAATAAATGCTTCATGTAACATGAATTCATGAGTTCATGTAACAGACACATCTAAACAGACACATCTAAACATCAACTGTTAAGAGGACACTGTGTGAATCAAATCATAGTCGATTTGCTGCAAAGAAACCACTACTAAAGGACACCAATTATAAGAAGAGACTTGCTTTGGCGAAGAAACACGAACAATGGACATTAGACCGGTGAAAATTTGTCGTTTGATCTGATGAGTCCAAAATGTCGATTTTTGGTTCCAACTGCAGTGTCTTTGTGAGATGCAGATTAGGGGAAAATAAGATCTCTGCATGTGTAGATCGCGCCCGGGCTTTCATTTGTTTTTCAACAGGACAATGACCCAAAACACATCTCCAGGCTGTGTAAGGGTCATTTGACCAAGAAGGAGAGTGGTTGAGTGCTGAATCAGATGACCTGGCCTCCACAATCACTCGACCTCAACCCGATTGAGATGGTTGGGAATAAGTTGGACCGCAGAGTGAAGGGCATATATGGGAACGCCTTCAAGATTGTTGGAAAATAATTCCTCATGAAGCTGGTTGAGAGAATGCCAACAGTGTGCAAAGCTGTCAAAGGCAGATGGTGGCTACTTTGAAGAATCTACAGTATAACAAATATTTGGATTTGTTTAAACACTTTTTTGGTTACTACATGATTCCATGTGTTATTTCGTAGCTGTGATGTCTTCACTATTGCAATTTAGAAAATAGCAAAAATAAAGAAAAACCCTTGAACGAGGAGACGTGTCCAAACTTTTGACTGGTATTGTATATAACTATATTGTCACATACCCAGGATAGGTGCAGTGAAACATGTTGTTTGAGAGGGTCAGCCTTAGTAGTACGGCGCCTCTGGAGAAAATGAGGGTTAAGTGCTTTGCTCAAGGACACCACAGATTTTTTTACCTTGACGGCTCGGATATTTGAACCAGCTATCTTTCTATTACAGGCCCTACGCTCTAACCACTAGGTTACCTTGACACAGCCTGTCACCTGATTATGTTCTTTGCCTGACCATGCTCTTTCTCTCTCTCCAGGCTTCCTTAGTTGAGTAAGCCTTCCTCAGTTGAGGAAGCCTTCCTCAGTTCCTCCAGGCTTCCTCAGTTTTGCTTTAATTAAAGTTAGCTGAGCCTCAGTCTAGTCAACAGGAGGCTCAAAGGCCCAGTAAATCACCTGAGCTGCTAAGTGGCATGATTGGCATCACTGTGGTAAAGGGGGTTTACATTGAGTTGTGTCGTATAAGGGGATAGGCAGATTGTGTGCTGTGTTACGTCACGTATTGCTATGTGGCAGCACATTACTAGCTGCTGTTTGGTAAGTGCAAAAAGCTTTTGCGCCACATGATAGTTACTAACCAGAGGTGCAGTGAGCATAGAGAATGACGCTTGCATGAACTACAAAGCCTTCAAAAATGTTTGATCCACTAATATTTCAACATTCTTAACACTGATAAATAAACTATCGGGGCACAAGGCGAGAACCAGATGCAGATGGTTGGAGTCTTACAATGCTTATTAATCCAAAAAGGGGTAGGCAAGAGAATGGTCATGTAGGTACCGAATAGGTATTGAAGGGCAGGCAGATTCAAGGTCAGGGCAGGCAGGATGATCAGGCAGGCGGGAAAGTAGTCCAAAGTCAGGTAATGGTCAAAAACAATGGACTTGTGGTGAGGGATCTTTCTATGGTTTCTTTTTCTCCATTAGCTAACCAGCCTCCGTCTCTATTTCTGTTCTACAATCAGAATTGATTGTGCTGCTCTTTAGTATCTTTAAAATGACCAATACAAGTTTATCTGTATTGTAGCATAGCATTCTTGTCACGAACCTCGTCCTCCTTTTCTGAGGAGGAGTGGCGAGAAGGATCGGAAGACCAAAACACAGCGTGGTAAGTGTCCATAATTTACTAGAGCAAAATGAACACTGAACAAAAACAATAAACAACAAACAAACAGTCCCGTAAGGTGAATGACTAAACAGGAAATAAACACACACGAAACCCAGGTGGAAAAAGGCTACCTAAGTATGATTCTCAATCAGAGACACCTGCCTCTGATTGAGAACCATATTAGGCCGAACACAAAAACCAACATAGAAAAACAAACGGACTGCCCACCCCAACTCACGCCCTGACCATACTAAAACAAAGACAAAACGAAGGAACTAAGGTCAGAACGTGACAATTCTAGGGAAAGCATTGAGTGCATGAAAGACAATGTCCTTGCTTTATACTTGCTGCTCTCAGATGGTCATGCTTGAACCATGAATACGAAATAGTGTCAAAGAAAGTGGGCAGCAGTGGGGGAGAGACCTAATTTGATCTGTGTGGATCACAAAGGGTGTATAATAAGTGAGGGCTTCGTTAGCTGAATAGAAACTGATTACGTGCTTGCTCAATTTATTACTATCCCTCTCAAATCTCCTTGGTCTGTAGGGGATGAATACATCTAATTATTACAAGAATATCAGGTCAGACTGATAATGAATGGGTCCTATTGTAGCTCTGGAGCACAGTTGGTAATCTTGACTCCTTTGACACCTCTTGTTGGAAAGTAACACTTACAGACGTAGGATCTTAATTCGACCAGTTTCTCACAGCAGGAAAATTATGCTGCAGTATGTGAATGTAAATTATTGTGTGGATTGTAATTAATGGACATTTTTGTAGGGGTTGATACATTTTTTTGTTGGGGCAAAACAAGTCTGACATTTTAAATTGGAAATTCCCAACTTTAGAAGCCTTTGTAGACTCCAAGTTATCGTTTCCTGCTATGCAGCAAATGTCCTGCAACAACAGGGTGATCAAATTAAGATCCAACAGCTGCACAATGCATGAATCAGCCCCAAACCTCAGTCACCATAATGATCTGTATTACGCTCTTATTACCAACAATGAGGGTGAAAGGTGTGTAAATGAGAAGCATCTGTCAAGAAGCCAAGGAAGGAGATACCCGCTACTGTCCTCCCAACCGAGCTGTGCCCTCATATTCCTATGTGGGTGCTAAACATCCTAAACTTGTCGGAAGGCTGTTAGTCCCAGTACAGTTGCTTAATTTCCCCAAATTCAATGATGACGGAAAGTAGAAATTAAGCATGAATAGGGTAATGAATTCAATATTAATGCATAGTCAGCTATGGGACACTGCAGACATTTATATAATTAAAAAATAATCATAAATTAATCTCAAAACAAATCAAATTGTATTGGTCACATACACGTGATTAATATCTAACAAATGACACAACATATGCCCAATACACACAAATCTAAGTAGGAATAAATTAAGACTTTATACATATGGATGAGCGATGTGGGGCCTCTCGTGTCATTTAGCCTTAAAGGGATACTTCGGGATTTTGGCAACAAGGCCCTTTATCTATTTCCCCAGAGTCAGATGAACTTGTGGGTACCATTTTTAAGTCTCTGTGTACAGTATAAAGGAAGTTAGAGGTAGATTTGCGAACTAATGCTAACTAGCATTAGTGCAATGACTGGAAGTGTATGGGTATCTACTAGCATGCTAGCAAATTGGTAAATTCCCACTTAAAGGCAAAAGTGGCGATGACTTTGAGAAGCCATGGATGTTATTTTTCCACAAAGGGGTGATGTGTGTGGAATGTATCACAGCCTAATTGTGAAGAGAGATTGGATTCACAGGAATTATACAGAAAAAGGATTACTTGGGTCTGCCAAGAAAGTCAATAAAGCCATAATTGAAGGCAAATGAGGAGGAAACACGGAGGGTGGAAATGAGCTTAATCAGCAGTGGAGCCCAATAAATATGAAAAATGTCTTCAGGAATTGATTGGTGCATACCAATTTAGCAGATCTTAAAAGTTGGGCCTTGAACCCACACAGTCAAAATATGATAAAATATTTTGCGGGATGTTTTTATTCACATTACCAGTTGTGCATTGTTTGTACCATTTAGCCTACTATTTAAATAATAGTATATTGTAAGCCCATGCACAACAACGATGCTGTTCGAGGCATCCTAGTCAATTTCTCATCCTAAAGACAGTAGGATTACCCACAATCCTCTAGAGCCGTAGTAAGTCAAAAATCACCTGATCTCTGACCTCATCGAGAAATGTTAAGTCCGGTCTTTGACACAAAGAGAGCCGTGGGAGCTAGTTGGTGTTTTTTTGCTTGACCTCTGATACAAGGCCGGAGGTCACATAAATCATGCATTGATATCAATGGGAGCATGGCATGGACTTTTGAGTAAAGAGTACTTAGATCTAAAGTATGGATTCAGTCCCCATTGATTAACCAAACCTTGTAGTCAATTAAAATTGGATTCACCTCAGTCTACCTTTCAAGACAGATCTGCCCTAAGCACAAAGACCAATTGCTCATTATGCATTGCAAATTATCCTGGAAATGTGAGGATTTTTGGAGTATGGCTGCTAAACCACACACCAATTATCAATAGGGGTTGTATTAGTTTTCATGGCTCAGAGATTTCCAACTGTAGATTTCTGCTGTTTGACTAATTAACGTCAGTTAAATGAGGTCCACCATCTTTTTGAAAGGTAATTATATCGTTTTACGACTCACTGCCCATATGTCACAACTGAGCATAAATTAGGCCTTGTCTCCCTAATTGTGTCTAAGAACACTGAGCAAAGTATGTGGAGATGAAAGAAATGATGTCAAGAAATAGTTCTACTTATGTTCTGCTGGAAGTTTGGGACATCCAATGAAGGCGACGCACCCAAGGCTTGGGCTGTAGCAAATTGAAAGGAAAAGTTTGTAATGCCTCAATTTTATTGACAGGGTTTGTTGAACTTGCGGACTGTGGGATACGGCTAGTGAAACAGCCGAGATGACCACTGAATTGTTCATGTTAACTGATAGTCACTATTATTCAAGGCATCTATCAGTTGTCCAAGACAAAAATACTTGCCTGAATAAAAATACTTGCCTGAAAACACTGCTGCGTTTAGACAGGCTGCCCAATTCTGATCTTTTTTTCCATGAATTGGTCTTTTGACCAATCACACTAGAACGTTTCACATCAGCTCTTTTTCAGGGCTGATCTGATTGGTCAAAAGAACAATTAGTGAAAAAATGGTGGAATTGGGCTGCCTTTCTAAAAGCAGCCTACATAACTCACAATGCAACCTCATTTTAACTTAGTTACTTCCTCGGTGCCATACCTCCTGAAAAGTGGGACGTCACCTTCTGAAACATAAGCAGCCAAAGAGGCCTTTCAAACGTGAGTGATCCCTCCTCACTCTTTCTACATGCATCGACTTTTGACAAATCATTCATCAGCCACCATTTTCCTCAAACGTTTGAACGTTTTGGCATGAAGCACATCCCTTGTCAGGCTTTCTGGCGGACACCTTCTCTGTGGATATACGTTGGCTTTTGGGCTGTCTTGTAGTCTACGGCAGATGTAAGGTATGTCTGAGGTTGCCTCATCCTGAAAATATTTGTGGGGGGGTGGCGGATTCTCACGTTGGGCCATCACTGCCTGCTGTTTGATGTTTGGAGGTAGACAGGGAAGATTTTTGGCACACCACATTTTTGGGTCAGCAAAGTGTCCATCAGAGGCCCCTGTCAAAATACCATTACAGTTTGCTTATCACCTCTCGAAATGTCATCAGTACACTTAGAAGAAACTCTTTACAGGAGAGTTTCCCTGACTTTTGGACAACTTGTTCTTTTTATCCACTGCTCCCTGCTGCAGCTGATATAGCTGGAGATTGAAACTCTTTGTGAGTCTCTGACAGTGTGTCTGTCACTTAGGCTTTTTGCCCTGCACCTCTTCTATCCCAGAGAAGTGTGTTTAAGAGATACAGGCGAAAGTTGGGGGAAGTTAATGTTACAGCTGACTGAGGTTTCTGTAAGGTAAACACAGTATTCTGGACCTCAAAAGAGCCACCCACAGTAACAGAAATCCACTGCAGCATTTTCCAAAGGTGTGTATCACAAGGGTGCAATAAAATCCAATGCAGTTTTACTTTATTAACTAAACCCTAATTGTATTTCTATTATTTCTGTTGAAGATAACGGTTAGAGTTAATTTTATTCTGATTAATGTGCTAAAAGAACAAGCCTTTGTCTGAGCATTTATATTGTAGCAAGGGTTGAAACTGAATAAAACGCCCAGTGGGAAAGCTCAATTAGGGGGTAGTATTTGATGAGTTTGCGAACAAAGCTGCCGTGTTACAAGTTGAAAATTGGTTATCGGCTGGAAGGCCGATGCCGTAAATCGGTCTTGGCTGTGTTCAATGCTTCAGCCCAAATTGCTCTGTCACTTAAGATTATGAAAAAAGGGAGACCTGAAAAGAAACTAGAATGCCTCTAATTATCCAATTCGCTCTGTTTGGGTGACATTTTGGTGGATAGATATACATAGAGATAGACAGGGAAGATAACGTTTGTCAGCGATTCAGCCAGTGCTTGTCTGACGAGGCTGTTTGCTTTAAAGGTTCTGTAAGATACATGGCCAAGTCAATGGACTACTTTGCCTGATAAGTTCTTAAAGTTCTGCTGCAGAGCTGCCTTCCCCAAGTGAATGCCCTCTGTCATTCTTACGCCCAGGCATTAGCAAATAGCATGTGATGCCCTGGTGTTTGCAAAAAACTCCTAGATCAAACTTTGACACAAATAGTGATTAATTTTGCTATTTCCTTTGGGTATAAAATGAATATTTTGCCTCGCTGCAGGTTTTCCAGATAAATGCAGAATGTTAACACAACAAGACACATTCAGGTATAATACATGTTACAATGCTGCTCATAGGAAAAACGTACTTGGCAGTGTGTCCAAATTAAATTGTTATTGATTGATTTCAATATACCCTGCCAAAGTATTATCACAATGAATGGCCGGAGAAGCGAACCTAATTCTCAAGCTGTGTAGAGGCGGGAATGACATCTAGTCAGTGATCTTGCTCCAGTTCTTCACTTGAATTAGATAATGTCAACAATACATCCCCTTCCTGTGTCCTCCCTCTTCTAAATGTAAGCATTGTTCTCTGTGTCTCTGGAACAGTCAGAGAAAAGGGCCTGATAATGCAGCAGCCTAGGGGTGTTGCCCTGTTGTATTAATGGATTATCATAGTTGACATTCAATGCATTTTTTTCTGATTAAAAGGTCACTCTTGACTTAAGCAGTGGAGGCAGCAATCTAGCACAGTGTTCACTCATGTGTTATGGAACTGTAAAATATCCCTATATAAGGTTGTATTTATATGGTGTTGTCAACAGAAAATCGCAAGACCCTAACACGGGGTCAAACGTAGGCGCACGGGGTCAAACGTAGGCACACGGGGTCAAAACGTAGGCACACGGGAGATTTCAGGCAATATGTCTGGTTCTCAGAGGAAAGTAGTCAGTATCGATCAGCTCACTGCATAGTAACACGTTGATAGCCTTGGTGAGGTCATAACAATTTCCTATCCAGGGGCGCCAATGAAAGGAGTCACATTCTTGCTAACCGGAGCCATGCCAAAATAGATCCACTTTATAATACTGCATTGAGGGGTATTGACACTGTAGAATTGCTTATTACGTTTTGTTTTCCATTCATTGAGATTCTGTTTCCTTAGACTGCAATTTTAGCCGACGAACGCTAAAATTGTACAAGGTCAGATAGATCAGTACAACAAATCCCGAAAGAATTTGTGAAAATGTGTAAGTCGGAAGACGTCTAATGGAACAGAATATGAAAACTACGAGCCAGAGGAATGTTATTTCCTCTTAAAGGAAGATATTTTGAAATGTTTTGACATCCCACAATACTTCCAGCACATGGCAGGCTTATGGGACTCACCACTGTTTGGATGTCCATAATAAATTGTCACTAAGATTTACAGACATATGGGGATTAGGAGGTGGACAAGGTTAGTGCATTTCTCCTAGGAATCCCCTATACGACTGGATCCAAGTTTTAAGCTCAGCTCAGTTCTCTCCGGGTTAACAAGACATTTGCAATTCTGAATAAGTAAGCAGGCAAGAGATGCCTTGGGAATGGCTACATATTGATGTACATTATGAATATCACAGAATTTTTGACCCAGACCTGAGTAGACCTAATTAGAATGGACAAAGGCAGGTTCTCGGAGGCAGAGGCTGTCAGATAACTTTAAAGCAGCTTTTAATGACAATGAACAAAGAGGAATCCAGCATAAATTGTGTTTGTAATGCATAGTTAAGCATTTGGCCTGTGGCATGAGGGGGAAAAATTACCACTCATGGACTATGTTTCACCCACATGCTCAGATAAATAAGACAGTCCCTAGCCAAATTTCCATTCAATGAAAAGTGTATTTTATAAGAACATATTACATTGCACTAAATCAGAAAATTTAATTGGGATATACAGTTGAAGTCGTAAGTTTAAATCGGTTAGGTCGTCTACTTTGTGCATGACACAAGTAATTTTTCCAACAATTGTTTACAGACAGATTATTTCACTTATAATTCACTGTATCACAATTCCAGTGGGTCAGAATTTTACATACACTAAGTTGACTGTGCCTTTAAACAGCTTGGAAAATTCCAGAAAATTATGTCATGGCTTTAGGAGCTTCTGATAGGCTAATTGACATCATTTGAGTCAATTGGAGGTGTACCTGTGGATGTATTTCAAGGCCTACCTTCAAACTCGGTGCCTCTTTACTTGACATCATGGGAAAATCAAAAGAAAACAGCTAAGACCTCATAAAAAAATTGTAGACCTCCACAAATCTGGTTCATCCTTGGGAGCAATTTCCAAATGCCTGAAGGTACCACGTTCATCTGTACAAACAATAGTACGCAAGTATAAACACCATGGGAGCCATCATACCACTCAGGAAGGAGACACATTCTGTCTCCTAGAGATTAACGTACTTTGGTGCGAAAAGTGCAAATCAATCGCAGAACAACAGCAAAGGACCTTGTGAAGATCCTGGAGGAAACAAGTACAAAAGTATCTATATCCACAGTAAAACGAGTCCTATATCGACATAACCTGAAAGGCCACTCTGCAAGGAAGAAGCCACTGCTCCAAAACCACCATTAAAAAAGCCAGACTACGGTTTGCAACTGCACATGGGGTCAAAGATCGTACTTTTTGGAGGAATTTCCTCTGGTCTGATGAAACAAAAATAGAACTGTTTGGCCATAATGCCCATCGTTCTGTTTGGAGGAAAAAGGGGAAGGCTTGCAAGCTGAAGAACACCATCCCAACCGTGAAGCACAGGGGTGGCAGCATCATGTTGTGGCGGTGCTTTTGCTGCGGGAGGGACTGGTGCACTTCACAAAATAGATGGCATCATGAGGTAGGAAAATTATGTGGATATAGTGAAGCAACATCTCAAGACATTAGTCAGGAAGTTAAAGCTTGGTCGCAAATGGGTCTTCCAAATGGACAATGACACCAAGCATACTTCCAGTTGTGGCAAAATGACTTAAAGACAAAGTCAAGATATTGCAGTGGCCATCACATAGCCCTGACCTCAATCCTATAGAAAATGTGTGGGCAGAACTGAGAAAGTGTATGCGAGCAAGGAGGACCTACAAACCTGACTCAGTTACACCAGCTCGGTCAGGAAGAATGGGCCAAATTTCACTCAACTTATTGTGGGAAGCTCGTGGAAGGTTTACCCAAGTTAAACAATATAAAGGCAATGCTACCAAATACTAATTGAGTGTATGTAAACTTCTAACCCACTGGGAATGTGATGAAAGAAATAAAAGCTGAAATTAATCATTCTCTCTACTATTATTCTGACATTTCACATTCTTAAAATAAAGTGGTAATCCTAACTGACCTAAGACAGGGAGTGTTTAATGTCAGGAATTGTGAAAAACTGAGTGTCAATGTATTTTACTAAGGTGTATGTAGACTTCTGACTTCAACTGTAAACTGGTTGACACCAATCCCAATGGATAATGTTTTGGAAGAATTTTGTCAAAGAAGCAATCAGCAGTAGAAACAATTACACAGCGTCCTCCCCGCCCCTGTTTCGGTAAATAGCTGAGGAATGGGGCTGGAGAAGTGTAACCACTCTCAAATTCATAGACAGAGCTATGGATGCAAGGACTGACCATCCATGACCACAAAATTATACTTTTAAACATGTTTTGAGGCTATACAGTGTTTGTTGACCTTTACTCCATTTACCAACATCGGAGTAAAACAAGCTTATATTTTGGGTTCTGGTGGGATGCGACAGTTGAACTAAGCTCATGAGGCTTTTATACATTATATTTGTCAAGGATCAATGGGCACATATTATTCATGTTTAAGTCCAAAAATAGAATGCATTTCCATACAGTGGTGATGGAATTGGTGTAGCAGCCACTCTAAAGAATGGCTTTGTAATATCTCTGCATTTTACTGTATCACAAGGTGTTTCATTTTAAGCTCTATCAAATCAAAACACTGTCACAGTGGGTGTCCATACTTGTCATGACCATAAAGCAAACATCTGAATTCTGAATAAGTAGTTACTTGTTTTCTGTTACCGCAGGGCTCTTTTCTTCAGCCAAGCGTTTTATTAACTACCATTCTTTATGGACATAATTCCAAGGCACTCACACCCAAAGCTACGTGACGCCATAACCCCAAAGGAAACATCAGCACACAGTGGCTATCCATCAAACAATGAATGCAACAGAGAAAGTAGGGAAATCAACATGGCCTTCTCATCCCAACTCCGCTACTTGTCATCTCCTTTCGAGCTACAGACAGAACGTCTGGCCATGGACATGATGTTCTCAAGCGTTCTGTATATATCAAAGACTGTGGATCAAGGGTCTATGAACAGACTCCACTTTCAGGTTAATAAAACTGACCTTTAAAGGTAGGCATACCCTAACCGAGAGCTTCAGGAGCGGAGGAACAAAGTGATCAGTGATGAAAAACAACAACACAATGAAATCTCCAGGTGTAACGGCGTTCTTCGTATGTCGCAAGAAAGTCGGACCGAAATGCAGCGTATTGGTTACTCATGTCTTTAATGAAACAAATGACGATACATGAAATAACTTATAAATACAAAAACAACAAATGGAACGAGAAAAACCTATACAGCCTGTCTGGTGAACACTAACACAGAGACAGGAACAATCACCCACGAAAACAAAGTGAAACCCAGGCTACCTAAATACGGTTCCCAATCAGAGACAACGAGAATCACCTGACTCTGATTGAGAACCGCCTCAGGCAGCCAAACCTATGCAACACCCCTACTCAGCCGTAATCCCAATAACTAAAAAACCCCACTACGAAATACAACAACATAAACCTATGTCACACCCTGGCCTGACCAACTAATTAACGAAAACACAAAATACTAAGACCAAGGCATGACACCAGGCCATTTTGGCCTTGTAAGTAGTGTAACATACGTGTTGTCACATCCACGGAAAAGGGGATTGTTACGTGATACACTGCCCTGTGGAGGGGTCCTTCTTGTGAAGTGTAATAAGCAACAGCATGATCCACACAGTGTTATTAAACAACGATAAAGGCGTTTTGTGTCTGAACATACAGGCGTCACTACATTTCTGGTGCATGCTGCGAGATCTGACGACCACATACATAGAGTGTGCAAAACATTAAGAACACCTGCTCTCTCTGTGACATAGACTGACCTGGTGAATTCAGGTGAAATCTCTGACCCCTTATTGGTGTCACTTGTTAACTCCACTTCAAATCAATGTAGATGAAGGGGAGGAGACAGGTTAAAGAAGGATTTTTAAGCCTTGAGACAATTGAGACATGGATTGCGAATGTGTTCCATTCAGAGGGTGAATGGGCAAACAAAAGATTTAAGTGCCTTTGAATGGAGTATGGTAGTAGGAGCCAGGCACATCGGTTTGTGTCAAGATCTGCATCACTGCTGGGTCTTTCACGCTCAATAGTTTCCTGTGTGTATCAAGAATGGTCCACCACCCAATGAACATCCAGCCAACTTGTCCCAACTGAAGCATTGGAGTCGGGGGATGCAACTCAATATTAGGAAGGTGTTCCTAATGCTTTGTACACTCAGTGTATATTCAGAGGCCTCAAAGTATGCAAAAGGCCACATATTAGAGCACTTAGAAAAATAGAGCAGTGACAGCCAGGGTACTGTGTCTATGTCTACAGTATGAGTCATGTATGCACACTGGTGTTCCTTTTAACCACTGTTGTCTTCTCTTCAGGGCTTATGTCAAATGTTGAAATGTTCTTATCCTATTCAGAATACATTTGCTCTTAAAGCGTTGTGCAATGCGCCAGTATTACTGTCGTGGCTAGAAGGGATACCACTTTTGTCAAATGAACATCAAAGTTTTATTTATGCATTTTAGCTAACCCTAGCCGTTTTCCTAACCTTAACCTGATTCTCCTAACCTGCTATGTTAATTATCCTAACCTGCTGCGTAAATTCTCCTAACCTGCTACGAAAATCTGGCGAAAGCTGTATCCCATCTAGTCAAAACTCCGTATGACCTTAGACAAAGTGTAACGCTGTTTAACAATGACGTTGGACATCTATGGTAAACCACCCACACCATCATTCAAATACATGCCACCCATCTAGTGTTAAATGGCTAGCAATTTGCCAAGTAGGGGCAAACAAAAAACTATATTCAGGTCTGAGGAAATGACAATGTCACTTCCCCAAGCCGCAGATTCTCAAGCATCTCTGTCTCAGACGCTCAACCACATCTCTTCATTGATGTCCTGGGCACAGAGGAAACATATGGACCTTCAAGGGTTCTTCACTCAGTGAAAAAGCTGTCACTACTATAACATTTAATGGGCACACAAAAGACAAAGGGGACATATCAGAATATACTTACAAGGGGGCTTATAGCGGATAAAAGCACTTAGTCATCACAGACACACATAAACTAGTTGCTAATTAGATACTTTTAATTATGGATAATGTATCCTATTAGAGACAGAGAAATACTGAATACATTTTCAATGTGCCTGACATTGTAACATAACAGCTTTTTAATTGTAGGTCATAAATGGCTGTAATTAGATTGGTTTATTAGCCGAGAATAACCCCTTACACCATGAAATTAGTTATTCATTAGCCTATAATAGGGAATCCCATTAATTACTTGTTGAGTGCCATAGGTGAACTCCGATACAGTCTTGGGGCAGGAGTACTATGGGTAAAAGAAATTATGAAAGAATTACGCCCTGCTTGATATAACCAATTCAAGGATAACATACTAAACAAATGCATCTCAAAGTATTTGGGGATGAGAATTATAATTGCAAATGTAACTAAAGCATTGTTTAAAACGGTTGTATGTCATTAAATAGTTGTTTTGAACAGTTTATACAGAGTGTAAAACAATGCAGCCAAAAGAGTGACCTTGGTACGATGCCCCCTCCCGCTTACAATATGTTACGCAAACTCCTCACTTAGCCGGCAAAATTATCCCATGATGGTATCTCTCTCTGTGTGTGTGTGTGTGTGTGTGTGTGTGTGTGTGTGTGTGTGTGTGTGTGTGTGTGTGCGTGCGTGCGTGCGTGTTTTCTGCATTGTGTGCTGGCGGACATGTACAACAGATTGCATTTGTTGATTCACTCTATCCACTCTTTAAAACAGGCAAATTACTGAAATTAATTTCTGGGTGTATAAACTGGGGGCAATTTTGTAATGTTTGATTATCAATGTTCTAAACCTCTCATTGTCCTTGAGATGGTGTAAACAATGAAATTATTGCTAAAGTGCTTGCTGAATGTCTCACTTCAAGTGATTTATTTCCCCTGGCATATTCATACAAAGTGACGGTTGACTGCCTTGAAAATGTGCCCTCACTATACAACAGTAGTAGGACTAGTGGACTAGGACTAGAAAGGTAAGTGAGTTTAACACATATAGTATACACTAACGGTCAAAAGTTTTAGAACCCCTACTCATTCAAGGGTCCTTCTTAATTATTACTATTTCTTTATTGTAGAATAATAGTGAAGACATCAACATATATGGAATTAAAAAAAAAGCGTTTAAACCTCTTAAAGATCGCCCCCTTTTTTTTAAATGTTCACCTAAAATGACATTTCGAATCTCGCCATACCCTCTCTGCTATGCAATCTGGTTTCAGAGCTGGTCATGGGTGCACGTCAGCCACGCTCAAGGTCCTAAACGATATCTTAACCGCCATCGATAAGAAACATTACCGTGCAGCCGTATTCTTTCGACTCTATCAATCACCACATTCTCATTGGCAGCCTCGACAGCCTTGGTTTCTCAAATGATTACCTCGACCTGGTTCACCAACTACTTCTCTGATAGAGTTCAGTGTGTCAAATCGGAGGGTCTGCTGTCCGGACTTCTGGCAGTCTCTATGGGGGTTCCACCTCTACGCAGACAACACTATTCTGTATACTTCTGGCCCTTCTTTGGACACTGTGTTAACAACCCTCCAGTTAAGCTTCAATGCCATACAACTCTCCTTCCGTGGCCTCCAATTTCTCTTAAATACAAGTAAAACTAAATGCATGCTCTTTAACCGATCGCTGCCCGCCTGTCCAACATCACTACTCTGGATGGCTCTGACTTAGAATACGTGGACAACTACAAATACCTAGGTGTCTGGTTAGACTGTAAACTCTCCTTCCAGACCTACATCAAACATCTCCAATCCAAAGTTAAATCTAGAATTGGCTTCCTATTTCGCAACAAAGCATCCTTCACTCATGCTGCCAAACATACCCTTGTAAAACTGACCATCCTACCAATCCTCAAATTCGGCGATGTCATTTACAAAATAGCCTCCAATACCATACTCAAAAAATTGGTTGCAGTCTATCACAGTGTAATCCAATTTGTCACCAAAGCCCCATATACTACCCACCATTGCGACCTGTAAGCTCTCGTTGGCTGGCCCTCGCTTCATACTCGTCGCCAAACCCACTGGCTCCATGTCATCTACAAGACACTGCTAGGTAAAGTCCCCCCTTATCTCAGCTCGCTGGTCACCATAGCATCACCCACCTGTAGCACGCGCTCCAGCAGGTATATCTCTCTGGTCACACCCAAAACCAATTCTTTCTTTGGCCGCCTTTCCTTCCAGTTCTCTGCTGCCAATGACTGGAACGAACTACAAAAATCTCTGAAACTGGAAACACTTATCTCCCTCACTAGCTTTAAGCACCAGCTGCCAGAGCAGCTCACAGATTACTGCACCTGTACATAGCCCACCTATAATTTAGCCCAAACAACTACCTCTTTCCCTACTGTATTTCTTTATTTTATTTCTTTATTTATTTTGCTACTTTGCACCCCATTATTTTTTATTTCTATTTTGCACATTCTTCCACTGCAAATCTACCATTCCAGTGTTTTACTTGCTATATTGTATTTACTTTGCCACCATGGCCTTTTTTTTGTCTTTACCTCCCTTATCTCACCTCATTTGCTCACATCGTATATAGACTTGTTTCTACTGTATTATTGACTATGCTTGTTTTACTCCATGTGTAACGCTGTGTTGTTGTTTGTGTCGAACTGCTTTGCTTTATCTTGGCCAGGTCGCAATTGTAAATGAGAACTTGTTCTCAACTCGCCAAGCTGGTTAAATAAAGGTGAAATATTTTTATTTATTTTTATTTTTTTAAATATACCCAAATCTAACTGCCTGTAGCTCAGGCCCTGAAGCAAGGTAATGCATATTATTGGTACCATTTGAAAGGAAACAATTTGAAGTTTATGTAAATCTGAAAGGAATGTAGTAGAATATAACACAATAGATCTGGTAAAAGATAATACAAAGAAAAAAACAACCGTTCTTTTGTATTTGCATTTTAATATATGTTGTTGTTGGGAGTTATGGTTTCATACCAATCCCTACCACTTATCTGTTTACTGTTGTCCTCTGTCATAGTAAATAAAGTTGCTTGGATAAATATAGGCCACATTCAATTGCTTAAATATATTGTCAAAATAAATGTGACACACATTCATGTGAGAAAAGGGTAGAAAGAAAGAGAAACTGGTACATCCATCCTAAGTACCATTATTATTTAGCATGGATTCTGCATTCAATGTGTTCTCATGAAAAGGGTAGGCCTAGACTGTGTGTTATATCATGAGTGAGTTATATTAGCAGGTAAATTCCAGGGTAAGGGGAACGGAAGGGCAAAGGCATTAATATCTCATAGGTACTACATGTCCAGAGTTTGTACTCCAACCTCACAGTGGGGTATCTACGCAGAATGCAATGTGAGTCTTTCCCCTCCAAGTTAGCTGGAAGGAGAGATTGATTGGCATGGACTCAATTGCCCTCATAAACACCACTGCTGAGCTGGGAGCTTGTGTGTGTGTGTGTGTGTGTGTGTGTGTGTGTGTGTGTGTGTGTGTGTGTGTGTGTGTGTGTGTGTGTGTGTGTGTGTGTGTGTGTGTGTGTGTGTGTGTGTGTGTCCAAAAGAGGGGACACTATACTATGCTTGAGAACTCCCCCTGAAACCATTTAACATTTCTATTTGCATCAGATTACATTTGGGGCTATGTCAAGAGTCTTAACGAAGCATTCTTCAAATTCCGCCTGAGGTCATTCCCACTTATGCAACTTGCCTATAGTCAATCTTCATTCTTAATTTTGAACACTCCATTCAGTTATTTTTACTAAGATGACCTTCCTATTTTCTTCAGGGGCTGATTTAGAGTGAAGGTGACCTGGTCCCCAGGCTTTAGTTGCTGGCGCAGAGAGTCTGGTAACACTTTGCAACAAAAGTAGGACATAAAAGGCGTGTGGTTAAAAACCAGTCGGGGGATGGAGAGAGCCTGCTCCAGCTGTGTTTGATGGGATTCAGAAAAATTCAGAAAATTGCCAAACCTAAAAAAATAATTATATCACAGCGACCGTATTATAGTTTGGGCATGAAGTTCATGTGAAAACTATTTCTTGGATGCATAATTCCTTGTTTAGCCCATTACTTGCGCCAAAGACAGTAAAGTGGAAGAGGATAGGCAGACATTGTTCTCCAATAGAAATCCCTGATCATGCTTGTAAGTCTCTCTGGTTAAGAGCGTCTGCTAAATTACTAACATTTTCATGTAAATGTTGAAGGCGATGTCATGGCAAAGTTGGCTAGCTAATCATAGCACATCATCAGATCTAACGGTCATCTCACACCGAACTGTGCATGTGCAGGCCATCAAATCAAAGGCACTCCTTTGATATGAGTCTCCGTTTGTCACTTTCACAAGGTTGGAGTAAAAACAAATGACATTTTCAGCTACTTAAGACATTGGCTCGAATCTAGGTGCCTTTAGATTCTGAGAAGTGAAACATGTTAGTTCTTAATTGTCTCATTGACTTCTCAAACTTCGCCCTTTGTAATCCACGAAGAGGGGGAGATGCTAGATGGTGATGGACTGCGAGATAAGCCAATTAAAACTTGCGCCTGTTTTCACTGTCTACTGACACAGACTGCCATTCAAGTCCCATTCTGATGCGCTCTGAAACCAAAGTTGAGGTAAGCATGAACAAAATGTTATTAAGGAAAATGATGCACCTCTACTCTCCAATATTCTGACTTCAGGTTTATACACAGACTGAAGCGCTCCCTGACAATCACTGCGGGAGTGGGATGGGCTTCTCCATAATAGACGTTTACTAGATGAGATCTGAAATAGTTGAGAATTAGTCTGTTGCAATGTTTTGGCCCTGAGACTTGTTAGTTCATTAGCTAGCTAATTACAGCTATCATTATATTTGAGTTAATCTGTAGCTCAGTTGGTGAAGCAAGGCTCTTGCAATGTCAGGATAGTGGGTTTGATTCCCAAGACCTCCCAAACATAAAAAATGTCTGCATGCATGGCAACTTTAAGCCGCTTTCAATAAAAGTGTCTGTTAAATGGCATATATTATTATTATATATACTGTATGTTTGGTTATCAGACAATTGAGAAGTTATCATGCGTCATCTTTAAATGATTCTGGAGTCTGAGTTGGGGAAAATCTAATCTCAGTTAACCCAGAACTAAAGTCTTGCGTAATTGGTTAGATGCAGGATTAGGTACTGGGTCCATACCTTTTAACCTGTTGATGCTCTGGGGGCGCTATTTCATTTTTGGATGAAAAACGTTCCCGTTTTAAACAAGATATTTTGTCACAAAAAGATGCTCGACTATGCATATAATTGATAGCTTTCGAAAGAAAACACTCTGACGTGTCCAGAACTACCAAGATATTTTCTGTGCGTGCCCTAGAACGTGAGCTTCAGGCAAAACCAAGATGAGACGGCATCCAGGAAATGAGCAGGATTTTTGAGGCTCTGTTTTCCATTGTCTCCTTATATGGCTGTGAATGCGAGAGGAATGAGCCTGCCCTTTCTGTCGTTTCCCCAAGGTGTCTGCAGCATTGTGACGTATTTGTAGGCAGATCATTGGAAGATTGACCATAAGAGACCACATTTACCAGGTGTCCGCCCGGTGTCCTGCGCCGAAATTGGTGCACAAAAGTCAGCTGCCAGTATTTTTCCATGGGATACAGAGAGGAAAGCAAGCTTCCACGAACTGCATATCAATGAAGAGATATGTGAAAAAACACCTTGAGGATTGATTCCAAACAACGTTGCCATGTTTCGGTCGATATTATGTAGTTAATTCGGAAAAAGTTTTACGTTGTAGGTGACTGAATTTTCGGTTCGTTTCGGTAGCCAGACGCAATGTAGAAAACGGAACGATTTCTCCTACACACAGACGCTTTCAGGAAAAACTGCGCATTTGGTATGTAACTGAGAGTCTCCTCATTGAAAACATCAGAATGTTATGTACTTGAGTGAAGACCCAAAAGCGGTTTTAACAGAAAACAGAGTTCTTTAATGAAAAACAGGAATGGCATAAATCCTCTTCCAACGTAGTCAATGGAACAAAAAGAACGTTAGTATAATGCAGGATGCACCTGCCAGGCAGACTCCGACAGGATAGGACAAGGTGGAAGCAAACGAGACGACAGCTTGCTTCTGGCATCAAAAACACAAACAAGAATCAGACACTGAAAGTAGCAGGAACAGAGAGAGAAATAGAGACCTAATCAGAGGGGGAAGAGAGAACAGGTGGGAAAGAGTGAATGAGCTAGTTAGGGGAGATGTAGAACAGCTGAAGAATGAGAGACAGAGAAGGTAACCTAAAAAGACCAGCAGAGAGAGACAGAGTGAAGAGAAAGGACAGGAACAGACATAACAAGACATGACAGTACCCCCCCCCCCACTCACCGAGCGCCTCCTGGCGCACTCGAGGAGAAACCTGGCGGCAACGGAGGAAATCATCGATCAGCGAACGGTCCAGCACGTCCCGAGAGGGAACCCAACTCCTCTCCTCAGGACCGTACCCTCCCAATCCACTAGGTACTGATGACCACGGCCCCGAGGGCGCATGTCCAAAATCTTACGAACCCTGTAGATGGGTGCGCCCTCGACAAGGATGGGGGGGGGGGGACGGCGGGGGCGCGAAGAACGGGCTTAACACAGGAGACATGGAAGACCGGGTGAATGCGACGAAGATAGCGCGGGAGAAGAAGTCGCACTGCGACAGGATTAATGACCTGAGAATACGGAACGGACCAATGAACCGCGGGGCCAACTTGCGAGAAGCTGTCTTAAGGGGAAGGTTCTGAGTGGAGAGCCATACTCTCTGACCGCAACAATATCTAGGACTCTTGGTCCTACGCTTATTAGCGGCCCTCACAGTCTGCGCCTATTACGACAAAGTGCCGACCTGACCCCCTTCCAGGTGCGCTCGCAACGCTGGACAAAAGCCTGAGCGGAGGGGACGCAGGACTCGGCGAGCTGAGATGAGAACAGCGGAGGCTGGTACCCGAGGCTACTCTGAAAAGGAGATAGACCGGTAGCAGACGAGGGAAGCGAGTTGTGGGCGTACTCTGCCCAGGGGAGCTGTTCTGACCAAGACGCAGGGTTACGAAAAGAAAGACTGCGTAAAATGCGACCAACAGTCTGATTGGCCCGTTCGGCTTGACCGTTAGACTGGGGATGAAAGCCGGACGAGAGACTGACGGAAGCCCCAATCAAACGGCAAAACTCCCTCCAAAATTGAGACGTGAACTGCGGGCCTCTGTCGGAAACGACGTCAGACGGAAGGCCATGAATTCGGAAAACATTCTCGATAATGATCTGAGCCGTCTCCTTAGCAGAAGGGAGCTTAGCGAGAGGAATGAAATGAGCCGCCTTAGAGAATCTATCGACAACCGTAAGAATAACTGTCTTCCCCGCTGATGAAGGCAGTCCGGTGATAAAATCTAAAGCGATGTGAGACCACGGTCGAGAGGGAATGGGAAGCGGTCTGAGACGGCCGGCAGGAGGAGAGTTCCCAGATTTAGTCTGCGCGCAGACCGAACAAGCGGCGACAAATCGACGCGCGTCACGTTCCCGAGTGGGCCACCAGAAACGCTGGCGAATGGAAGCGAGCGTACTGCCGGGGTGGCCGGCTAACTTGGCAGAGTGGGCCCACTGAAGAACGGCCGGACGAGTAGGAACGGGAACGAACAGAAGGTTCCTAGGACAAGCTCGCGGCGACGGAGTGTGAGCGAGTGCTTGCTTTACCTGCCTCTCAATTCCCCAGACAGTCAACCCGACAACACGCCCGTCAGGGAGAATCCCCTCGGGTCGGTGGAGACCTCAGAAGAACTGAAGAGACGAGATAAAGCATCAGGCTTGGTGTTTTTGAGCCCGGACGATAAGAAATAACAAACTCGAAACGAGCGAAAAACAGAGCCCAACGAGCCTGATGCGCATTAAGTCGTTTGGCTGAACGGATGTACTCAAGGTTCCTATGGTCAGTCCAAACGACAAAAGGAACGGTCGCCCCCTCCAACCACTGTCGCCATTCGCCTAGGGCTAAGCGGATGGCGAGCAGTTCGCGATTACCAACATCATAGTTACGTTCTGACGGCGATAAGCGATGAGAGAAAAACGCGCAAGGATGGACCTTGCCGTCAGAGAGAGCGCTGAGAAAGAATGGCTCCCACGCCCACCTCTGACGCGTCAACCTCAACAACAAACTGACTAGAGATGTCAGGTGTAACAAGAATAGGTGCGGATGTAAAACGATTCTTAAGAAGATCAAAAGCTCCCTGGGCGGAAACGGACCACTTAAAGCACGTCTTAACAGAAGTAAGGGCTGTGAGGGGAGCTGCCACCTGACCGAAATTACGGATGAAACGACGATAGAAATTAGCGAAGCCCAGAAAGCGCTGCAGCTCGACGCGTGACTTAGGAACGGGCCAATCAATGACAGCCTGGACCTTAGCGGGATCCATCTTAATGCCCTCAGCGGAAATAACGGAACCGAGAAAAGGGACAGAGGCGGCATGAAAAGTGCACTTCTCAGCCTTCACATAAAGACAGTTCTCCAAAAGGCGCTGGAGGACGCGTCGCACGTGCTGAACATGAATCGAGAGAGACGGTGAAAAAATCAGGATATCGTCCATGTAAACGAAAACAAAAATGTTCAGCATGTCTCTCAGGACGTCGTTAACTAGTGCCTGAAAGACAGCTGGAGCGTTAACGAGGCCGAAAGGAAGAACCCGGTATTCAAAGTGCCCTAACGGAGTGTTAAACGCCGTCTTCCACTCGTCCCCTCCCTGATGCGCACGAGATGGTAGGCGTTACGAAGGTCCAATTTGGTGAAAAACCTGGCTCCCTGCAGGATCTCGAAGGCTGAAGACATAAGAGGAAGCGGATAACGATTCTTAACTGTTATGTCATTCAGCCCTCGATAATCCACGCATGGGCGCAGGGACCCGTCCTTCTTCTGAACAAAAAAAAACCCGCCCGGCGGGAGAGGAGGAGGAGACTATGGTACCGGCGTCGAGCGAAACCGACAAATAATCCTCGAGAGCCTTACGTTCGGGAGCCGACAGAGAGTATAATCTACCCCGGGGGAGTAGTTCCCGGAAGGAGATCAATACTACAGTCATACGACCGGTGTGGAGGGAGAGAAGTGGCCTTGGACGACTGAACACCGTGCGCAGATCGTGATACTCCTCCGGCACCCCTGTCAAATCGCCAGGCTCCTCCTGTGAAGAAGAGACAGAGGAAACAGGAGGGATAGCAGACATTAAACAGGTCACATGACAAGAAACATTCCAGGATAGGATAGTATTACTAGACCAATTAATAGAAGGGTTATGGCGCACTAGCCAGGGATGACCCAAAACAACAGGTGTAAAAGGTGAACGAAAAATTAAAAAAGAAATGGTTTCGCTATGATTACCAGAGACAGTGAGGGTTAAAGGCAGCGTCTCACGCTGAATCTTGGGGAGAGAACTACCATCTAAAGCGAACAAGGCCGTGGGCTCCCCTAACTGTCTGAGAGGAATGTCATGTTCCCGAGCCCAGGTCTCGTCCATAAAACAGCCCTCCGCCCCAGAGTCTATCAAGGCACTGCAGGAAGCAGATGAACCGGGCCAGCGGAGATGGACCGGAAAGGTAGTGCGTGATCCAGAAGGAGAGGCCTGAGTAGTTGCGCTCACCAGTAGCCCTCCTCTTACTGATGAGCTCTGGCTTTTACTGGACATGAGGTGACAAAATGACCAGCGGAGCCGCAGTAGAGACAGAGGCGATTGGTGATTCTCCGTCCTTCTCCTTGGCCGAGATGCGGATACCCCCAGCTGCATAGGCTCAGCATCCGAGCCGGCGGAGGAGGGTGGCAGTGATGCGGCAGGTGGCAGTGATGTGGAGAGGGGAGCAACGGAGAACGCGAGCTCCTTTCCACGAGCTCGGCGACGAAGATCAAACCGTCGCTTTCATGCGAATAGCGAGAGCTATTAAGGAGTCCAGACTGGAAGGAACCTCCGGGAGAGGATCTCATCCTTAACCTCGACGAGGAGACCCTCCAGAAAACGAGCGAGCAAAGCCGGCCTGTTCCAGTCACTAGAGGCAGCGAGAGTGCGAAACTCAATAGAATAATCCGTTATGGATCGATTCCCCTGACATAGGGAAGACAGGGCCCTGGAAGCCTCTCCCCAAAAACAGAACGGTCAAAAACCCGTATCATCTCCTCCTTAAAGTCCTGATACTGGTTAATACACTCAGCCCTCGCCTCCCAGATTGCCGTGCCCCACTCACGCGCCCGTCCGGTAAGGAGAGAAATGACGTAGGCGATGCGGGCTGCGCTCCTGGAGTAAGTGCTGGGCTGGAGAGAGAACACCACATCACACTGAGTGAGGAATGAGCGGCACTCAGTGGGCTCCCCAGAGTAACACGGCGGGTTGTTGATCCTGGGCTCCGGAGACTCGGAAACCCTGGAAGTGGGCGGTGGATCGAGGTGGAGTTGGTGAACCTGTCTTGTGAGGTCGGAGACTTGGACGGCCAGGGTCTCAACGGCATGTCGAGCAGCAGACAATTCCTCCTCGTGTCTGCCTAGCATCGCTCCCTGGATCTCGACGGCGGAGTGAAAAGGGTCCGGAGCCGCTGGGTCCATTCTTGGTCTGATTCTTCTGTTATGTACTTGAGTGAAGACCCAAAAGCGGTTTTAACAGAAAACAGAGTTCTTTAATGAAAAACAGGAATGGCATAAATCCTCTTCCAACGTAGTCAATGGAACAAAAAGAACGTTAGTATAATGCAGGATGCACCTGCCAGGCAGACTCCGACAGGATAGGACAAGGTGGAAGCAAACGAGACGACAGCTTGCTTCTGGCATCAAAAACACAAACAAGAATCAGACACTGAAAGTAGCAGGAACAGAGAGAGAAATAGAGACCTAATCAGAGGGGGAAGAGAGAACAGGTGGGAAAGAGTGAATGAGCTAGTTAGGGGAGATGTAGAACAGCTGAAGAATGAGAGACAGAGAAGGTAACCTAAAAAGACCAGCAGAGAGAGACAGAGTGAAGAGAAAGGACAGGAACAGACATAACAAGACATGACACAGAAGCTCTTCAAAGGTAAATGATTTTATTTATTTGGTTATCTGGTTTTTGTGAAAACGTTGCGTGCTAAATGCTACTCAAAATGCTATGCTAGCTTTGCATACTCTTACACAAATTAGTCAATTTCTATGGTTCAAAAGCATATTTTGAAAATCTGAGATGACAGTGTTGTTAAGAAAAGGCTAAGCTTGAGAGCAGACGCATTATTTTAATTTTATTTGCGATTTTCAGAAATCGTTAACGTTGCGTTATGCTAATGAGCCTGAGGCTTTAGTCACGATCCCGGATCCGGGATGGGGAGTTACAAGAGGTAAGAGAAGAAATGGAACTAGGATTGGAACCGGACCGAAGAGTTCCACTCTCTCTCTTAAACCAAAAACGCTTGTGTAGGGCTGGGGGTTTCACATCTAATTAAGTTAAAGGTTTGGGATAGGGTTAAATGAGGAATTAATTCAGGGTGGTTAAGTGTAAAGTTGTTCAATCCCAGTGCAAGACAATCTTTTGTTTTCTGTTTTAAAAGGTCCCCGGCAGTCATTCTGATTCCCATGTACAGTGCATTCGAAAAGTATTCAGACCCCTTGACTTTTTCCACATTTTGTTACTTTACATTCTTACTCTAAAATGGATTTCATTGTTTTAAATTGTAAAAGACATTTCAGTTTTTTATTTGTTATACATTTACAAAAATTCCTAAAATCCTGTTTTCGCTTTGTCATTATGGGCTATTGTGTGTAGATTGATGAGGGGAAAAAATATTTAATCCACATAATCTCTCTCTCATGGCTAACTACCAGGAAGTTTGAAAAGACAAGCTGAGTGGGCGGGAAGCTTATATTCATGAGTCGCCTGAACTGACCTCTCTTTGAAACGCCTTTGCCAAGAAACTCAGATGCAGGAAGTTATAGGAAAATCATTGAAATTGCATTAAATTGCATCAATTATATACATTTCTGTCTCTTGTGATGTGGTTCACAGCAGCACTAACAAATGTGTTGACTTGACAACACATTATTTTGTTTTATGCTGGCTGAAAACCTAGCTAGCCAGTAACTGGCTAACACCAGACAGATGAAATGGGAGACATTAGTATCTTTGCCATAGCTTAATAGTGTAAACTTTTAATTATATTTGCTGACACCCTACAGTCAAATTTTGGAACCAGTAGCTATCTAGCTATATAAACTGCATTGATGTATTAAAATGAGAGTTAGTTAGTTAATAATCCCTCCTGAATGCAAGAATGTGACATGGGTGAGGGGATTAGTAACTTTACGATCACACTTTATTAATGTAGAATTAACAGTCATTTTTCATACTTTGGTCATCATACTTTGATCTGGTTTCAACCAAATATCATCCAAATTCATGGGAAACATGATTTTGACTGTTCATGGCTTTTAAGCCTTTCCCAAACTGTAACCCTTAACAACTCTTAATTCATTCCTAAACTTAACCCTATCCCAAAAATGAACCCTTAGCTCAATGAGATGTGAAACCCCCAGCCCGACTCCAGTGTTTTGGCTTCACTTTTGCGGCGTTAGTTAACAGTGTCTTAACTTAAACGTGAAAAACAAAAGATTTGCTTTTCTTCACCCATATACAGTACCGTTCAACGTTTGGGGTCACTTAGAAATGTCCTTGTTTTGTAAAGAAAAGCACATTTTTTGTCCATTAAAATAACATAAAATTGATCAGAAATACAGTGTAGACATTGTTAATGTTGTAAATGACTATTGTAGCTGGATATGGCAGATTTTTAATAGAATATCTACATAGGCGTACAGAGGCCCATTATCAGCAACCATCACTGCTGTGTTCCAGTGGCAATTTTGTTAGCTAATCCAAGTTTATACTTTTAAAAGGCTAATTGATCATTAGAAAACCATTTTGCAAATATGTTAGCACAGCTGAAAACTGTGTCCATATTAAAGAAGCAATACAACTGGCCTTCTTTAGACTAGTTGAGTATCTGGAGCACCAGCATTTGTGGGTTCGATTACAGGCTCAAAATGGCCAGAAACAAAGAACTTTGTTCTGAAACTCGTCAGTATTCTTGTGAAATGCAGATTTCACAACTCCAGTCGACTCTGTGACACTTCTAACTCTGCATGTGATGCATCAAGTCAATACAGTCAAACAGCTCTCCCCCAATACTCTCCCATAGATTGTGTCTTACAATTAGAACAATAAAAATATTCCCTGTTCATTCTGAATATCCTATTTTGAATAGTAATATACCATTGTTAAGAATAGTGCTGGCAGAATAAACCTGTGGTTCACTTGTTTCACACAAATGGATTTGATTGGCCTCTAAGTGGCGAGTGTTTCATGTCCAACATTAACTTTCTACAAGGGTACGAAACTGGTTAGAGGGAATAAATTGGGCAAATGCAGCTTAATCTGCAGTATCATAACAATACACAGTATGATCCCTGCAACAGCCAGTGTTTTCTCTTGTTTTCTCTTTTTTCACTCAAGTAAGACATCTTGTTTGCTTCAGCCTCTTTAAATAGCATCTGTTGCCGCTGGCTGGTGGCGACTGCAGCAAGTTCCGAAAATAAATGATGGTAGATAAATGTAATGTGCACACGGCAACAACAACGAACCATCTTCCATGTTGTTGAATGTATTCTAAGTTAACAGACTACATGAGTGTTGTAATATCTTCTAAAGCATTGGAATAACCACATCTCCAAATAATCCAATGGATTTTAGAGGCTTTCTTTTTGATGTAATGGAAACCATATTAATATAATGGTAATTTGGATATGCAATTTCATTTGATGTTAGTAAGCAGAGAGGATAAAGAAAATCTGGGCTTGAAAATAGTTTTGTGGCTTTGATGCAATGCTGTGCATAATATAGGTCTGACAGTGTTCTGCTCTTAGTCACACCACTATCAAAATGATTAGTACACCATCTCACCATGAGTCATGGTATACAGGCAGGGCGATTATGAATTAATTTTACTTGCAGGTGTCTCCCTCGGGGCTGGGGGATTAGGGGAGAATAGATAAAGAGACCAGCAAGGGAGTTAAATAGAAAGAGAAATGTCAGAGGTGAAGATCCTCTCCATCACACAATAACTGTTGTTGTTTACGCAATCAAAAAACGGCCCATTTTATAAATCGCAATCTGGGTCAGGTGGGCATGATTTAAAAGTGTGTTCTATTGCCAACACGACGAGCTAAATTCTAAAATACATTTTACAGAGTTAGGCTTTCACAAGGTAATTCAGAGAAGTAGATCGTCATTTTGGAGCACTTAGAAAGGAGTCATGTGTGCATGTTCCTTGCATGTTCCTTGCATGTTCCTTGCATGTTCCTTGCATGTTCCTCGCATGTTCCTCGCATGTTCCTCGCATGTTCCTCGCATGTTCCTCGCATGTTCCGCTGTGAATTTTCTTCACAATAGAAAAACATACTCATTCTGATCAGAACTACCCAGGGGTACGACGTCATGTCGTCTTGTAACTGTACATCGAACATAGTGATCGTAAACGTTGACACTG
Organism: Oncorhynchus masou masou; assembly: GCF_036934945.1. Lineage (NCBI taxonomy): Eukaryota > Metazoa > Chordata > Actinopteri > Salmoniformes > Salmonidae > Oncorhynchus > Oncorhynchus masou. Next base: position 21,400,305 of record NC_088218.1, read on the forward strand.
TGTATGACTTGAGTTTTATGATATGGAAATGTGAAGTAGCCTACACATTTGGACTCACGGGTGTGTAGTTTGCTTGCATGACATTAAAGCGGAATTTATTATAATCCACAACATCTCATCTTACAAAATACATAAAGTCATCTTCATTTACATAATTTCTCTCACTCAGAGCTCAGGCAATAAAATATTGGCAAAAGTGGCCCAATTGGTAGGAGGGATGGGGGACGACTTCTTGTCACGTGCGGAGCTCAAGTTTAGAAAGTTCCCGAATGTCTGTCAGTCAAAACCCTTACAGAGCTGTGAAGCGGAGACCCTAATCTTTGATGTGGTTCATGTTACTGTACAGCATTTGCAATCCAATTTAGGTGCATATCAGTCACCAAATCTGCAGTTTTCAACCTTTATACGGGTATGACTGTAAAGGGCTACTACAAAGCCTTGTTCCTGGCCATGCAGTCTCCCATGCAGGTTTCTGGCCATGCAGTTTCCCATGCAGGTTTCTGGCCATGTAGTTTCTGACTACTGGGGGGGGGGGGTCAAGCATCAGTCAATGACACTATATTACTCTCTGTGGGAGAAGATCTCATTGGACAGACCCAGATATGTCAAGACCATGCGTGTCGTCACTATATGGTCCTGAGCACCTTGCTGTCTCCCATGCAGCGATTCATTAGGTTCATGAATCATGGCTTTCAACTCAGAGAACAAGTGTCCATGTTGTGGAGTGTGATGTCACAGTGTTCTCTAACATGTGTCACTTCTACTATATGGAAGGCCCCGGGGCGTATAATGCTGTCAGGCTTAATGTGGGTTGAGGCCCTGTGGATGGAGAGGCAGACTGGCGGTCAGTTCAATTTCAACTCAAGTGTATTAGGGAAAATGTATTGAAATTAACTGAACTGACATTTTCTTGTGCTTTTTGAGCAGGTTTTCAGTTGTGTTTGATTGTTTAAGTTTACTGAATTTACATTGAAAGCACTGGCCAACATAGCCACAGCACATGCAGTGAAATGCCTATCTTTGTTTATTCGTCAACAACATTATTCCTTGACTATGTTATTCATCAACTATGTTATATTTTGTCAACTAAGTTTGTTTATTTGTCAACTACGAATCGTTGCCCTGACTGCTGTTGGCCAGGTACCTGACAGACATGTCCCCTCTACTACCATCTGACAGTTATGCTAATTCGTAATTTTCATTTCCTGGGTAAGGATCCCTGAAGACAGGGTTGACACCATGGTTTGTGAACTCTGTCAATCAATCAATCTAAACTGAATAAGTCATGACATTCTGGTCAGTGTCACGGCCCCTCCCCTGTATTGCAGGAGCGGTTCCTCCTGCAGGCAGAGGAGGGTCGTTAGTGATTGGAGCCACCTGGGCTCAGGGTATTTAAACTGCTTCACTAATCTCTCTCTCTCTCTCTCTCTCTCTCTCTCTCTCTCTCTCTCTCTCTCTCTCTCTCTCTCTCTCTCTCTCTCTCTCTCTCTCTCTCTCTCTCTCTCTCTCTCTCTCTCTCTCTCTCTCTCTCTCTCTCTCTCTCTCTCTCTCTCTCTCTCTCTCTCTCTCTCTCTCTCTCTCTCTCTCTCTCTCTCTCTCTCTCTCTTGTTTTGTAGTATGATCCTTTGTAGTTTGACTTAGTTTTCACTCAGTCAAATTCACACACGCAGATTCACGCATCCCTGCACTCTACATACACCCTACATTATGATACTTTCACACCTCATCCCTTTTTCTTTGTTTAAAGTTAATAGCTTTGGTTTATAATAAAGAACCTTTTTGATTGGCCTATACCTCTTCGTGGCCCCTCATTCTTGCCACAGGCTATGAGCCGGCCTGCGACAGCCAGTTACCTGAGCCACGGTCTGTTCCCTCTGCTACCTTCTAACAGACAGAGACGGTACAGGTGCATCAAAGCCGGGACTGAGAGACTGAATGACAGCTTCTTTCTCCAGGCCATCAGACTATTGAACAGCCATCACTAGCCGGCTATCCGCCCTATACTTTGCCCTGCACCTCAAGACTAACGCCCTATGCACAAAGAGTCATGAACGCTGGCCACCTCATATACTGTGGTTTACTCACCGTGTATACTGTATTCTTGACATCTTAATAGGCCTACTTCTCTGTACTAACATTTTCCAATGTATATACTGCCTATACACACCACATATGTATATTGTGATTCTAACACATGCTCACTCTAATATATCTACCCTGGATTGTTAATTGGACCCATTCTGTCATTTCTTGATTTCTTTTTTTGTATTTGCAAGCCATTCTACAGCACTGTTGGCGCTAGTGACGTAAGCATTTCGCTGCACCTGCTGTAACGCCTGTGTACGTGACCAATAAACTTCAATTTGATTTTAGGACACTACGATACTATTCCAGCAGTCTCTATTTGAAGGTTAATGGAAGGGCAGCCAACATAAGCCAATGAGGTCTGTGTGTTTGTCCTGTGCTGGGAGTGAGCATCACTCTCAGTACAGTTCGTGTGTGCCATGATGCATTTTAACCGCCTCGTTTGATGTTGTTTGATTACATCAAACGTGCCAGCCGACAATTATATAATAGCTATTCATTTCAACATGTCACATTTTAACATTTCGCAATTGACTGTGATATTTTTAACTCACTCTGGAGGGTAAATGTGTTGGAAGTCAAATTTGCCAGACCAAAAACCAGTGATATTTCATGAGGTTTTTAAGGAGAGAGGAATGCTTGATCCCATGTCTGACAACCATGTCAACGTGTCCCCATGGGACCGTCGCCATTGATTCAAGGCAAACAGAAATGTCCTGATGATATAAAGAGCAAGTTAAAAAAAAACAGGTTATTTATACACCGAACGTCATCAATGAACATGAGGCTGGACACATTGAAATCAACATAATGCACTAGCTCAATGTATTTCAGGCCTCCCGTTCTAAGTACATGTCTCAAGGTATGTTTTTCTATGCACATACAAACACATATGTATACCTACTAATGCACATTTCAGCCATTTAGCAGACACTCTTGACCCGAGTGACTTACAGTAGTGAATGCATACATTTTCATTCAATTTGGTCCCCTGTGGGAATTGAACCCACGGCCCTTGCATTGCAAGTGCCATGCTCTAGCAACTGAGCCACACTGCACTTCACTGTAGGAACACTCACTCCGATGTTGAACGTATAGGATTACACAGGTTAACTCAAGGTAAGACTCACAACTCCTGTGCTCCACATATATTTCAACATATCAACTCACATGTCAATCAAGCTTACCTAGATAGGAGGGACCTCAGCTCCAAGGTCAACATATCATACAGTGTGTTGCCCAATCTCAGGATAACCCTTAGCCCATGTAAGCATTTGTGGAGATCTGAGAGGATTTGATAGGTGCACTCAATGGTTATAGCTCAATCTTATCCACTAATAGGCTCGGCAAAATATCCCCCATGTTGTATTTAGCACACCTGACAAATAGTCTCAGATCTCCACAAGTGCATAGGGGTTGATTTGAGAGTAGACACACCAGATATTTGAGGTGGCAGGGGTGGCTTGAAGCCTAGTGGTTAGAGCATTGGGCCAGAAAGGTTGCTGGACTGAATCCCTGAGTTGACTAGGTGAAAATCTGTTCTGCCCCCTGAACAAGGCAGTTAACCCACTGTTCCCCAGTAGGCTGTCATTGTAAATAAGAATTTGTTCTTAACTGACTTGCCTAGTTAAATAAAAAATGTGCATGCGGGGCTAGTGCTGTTTGTTTAGGTGTCAAGATATCACCTCGCCAGTTGCGAGACTTTATAGAGCTAAATCATTCTATTAATGAATTGTGTTGCGTCGGGATGGAAAAAGTTCATCCACCATGTAGAGGAGGTGACTATGACAACAAATTACTCCAAAGAGAAGCCAAGTGGATACATAAATAAAATGCTGTATCTCCACACAGTTTTTAAAAATAATTTGGTCACCTCTTTCTAAGCCAAATTTATACTGTTACTCAAGAACAGTGCCCATATCAGATTTTGCATATTGTTTATGAGTTGGCCCCTCATATTTATGAACAGCTGTCTCTGATGTCCTTTGAGCTGAGCTATCTCATGAATTGATGTGATGCATTTAGGTGAGCGGACACTTGAGGTGGTTGATTTGTGAGTTGCCCTTCGTGCCCGCTCCCGTACCCTATAGTTCTGTATTACTTTGTGACTCATTTCTATACAGGTAGACACGAAAAGTCATAACCCTGATTGGCAGATAAATGGCAACCCTGATTAGAACCACCTGCTGCTCACCTGTAGTTCTTTACAAATGCTGTTTTGAATTAATAGAAAATTGTACCTACACACTGAAGAAGGCTGTAAACCCAAAGCGCCTGTGTATGCTATCCCTGAAGCAGTGAAAAATAATTAAAAACATTGAATAAGCTTTATGCGACATCTTTTTGAGAGAAAGCCCATGACATTTTTTTGTCTGAATTTGCAGGTTTATGTTTTTATTTAACGAGGCAAGTCATTTTAGAACAAATTCTTATTTACAATGACAGCCTACCGGGGAACAGTGGGTGAACTGCCTTGTTTTGGGGTAAAATGACAGATTTTTACCTCATCAGCTCAGAGATTTGATGCAACAACCTTTTGGTTACTGGCCCAACACTCTAACAACTAGGCTAAATATCACCCCGAGCAAAGCTTCTGGGAAAGCACGATGCTTCCCGTTCGACAATTTTTTTAAGCGGCGTACCCTTCCCCATCTTCACAACAACTTTGTCAATATGATTTGACCATGATAATTGACCATCCAACGTTAAACCTAGAAGTTTAGCTTCCTCAATGGTCAATGGTCACAACATTTATGCACAAATCCTCTTGAGGTTTAGGTTGTAGAGAATGTTTTGAAACAAATGAAATGCTTTCAATTTCACATATATTTAAGACCAGTTTATTATGAATCACCCATTCTGATACTGACTGTAACTCCTTATTTAGAATTTCAGTGAGCTCATTGTCTTTGGGTGCTGATAAGTAACGTGAAATCATCGGCATAAATAGACCAGTGGAAAATCATTTTGCATGGCGGTAGGAGCTAGGAGTTGATGTTTGATTGGACACCAGTGTTGGGTTTATGCAGCAGGGCCCCCCCCCCTTCTCCACTACAAAAGTGCAAAATAATACTATCCAATATATACCCTACTGGTCAAAAGTTTTAGAACACCTACACATTAAAGGGATTTTCTTTATTTTTACTATTTTCCAGTGAAGGCATCAAAACCATAACATAACACATATGGAATCATGTAGTAACCAAAGGTGTTAAACAAATAAAAATATATTTTATATTTGTGATTCTTCAAATAGCCACCCTTTGCCTTGATAACAGCTTTGCACACTCTTGGCATTCTCTCAACCAGCTTCATGAGGTAGTCACCTGGAACACATTTCAATTAACACGTGTGCCTTCCTAAAAGTTCATTTGTGGAATTTCTTTCCTTCTTAATGAATGTGGGGTAATCAGTTGTGTTGTGACAAGGTAGGGGTGGTATACAAAAGAAAGCCCTATTTGGTAAAAGACCAAGTCCATATTATGGCAAGAACAGCTCAAATAAGCAAAGAGAAACGACAGTCCATCATTACTTTAAGACAGGAAAGTCAGGAAATAAGGAAAATTTGAAGAACTTTTAAAGTTTCATATGCTTTGGTCTGGAGTCCAAATTGGAGATTTTTGGTTCCAACCGCCGTGTCTTTGTGAGACGCGGTGTGCGTAAACGGATGATCTCCGAATGTGTATTTCCCACCGTTTATTTTTGTATCATCATCTTCAAAATGAACAAGATAAAACAAACATTCAGATAGGATGATGGGGACAATTTCAGTGAAAAATATAAGAGGGCATCAGTACTTGTGCAAAGTTTTAGAACGATAACTTCCAAAATGAGTGTGCTACATGACATTTATCATGAAGTCGCCCAGGTGTCCCACACAAGTAGCCCAAATGTACCCAAGTGGCCATTTTGGTGAAGGTATACATTTTGAAACAAATAACTATATACAAAATACTAAAATGGTATTCTAACACACCCCCCCCCAAAAAAAAAATGGAGAAAAAAAAATGGGGGGGAAAAAATGAAAAAAATATTTATTGATTAAAAAAGAGATATATTTAAATATATATATATATACATTTACAAAATAACATGGGTAACTATTTACATGCTTTCAATATTTGGAAGACCCTCAGTCCTCTATCAAATCAAATATTTTTATATAGCCCCAGCCTAAAACCCCAAACAGCAAGCAATGCAGATGTAGAAGCACGGTGGCTAGGAAAAACCCCCAAGAGAGGCAAAAACCTAGGAAGAAACCTAGAGAGGAACCAGGCTATGAGGGGTGGCCAGTCCTTTTCTGGCTATGCCGGGTAGAGATCACAGTGGTTGTAGAGGGTGCAACAGGACAGCACCTCAAGAGTAAAAATGAACAGTTTAGGGTTCCATAGCCGCAGGCAGAACAGTTAAAACTGGAACAGCGGTGTCAGGTTTTGGCCAGGGTTGTTCCGGTTGTTGGTCACTAGATGCCCCCATTGTGCTTTTTGTCCTTATGTTTTTCCCTTGATCCCCATTATTATTTGCACCTGTGCCTCGTTTACCCTGATTGTATTTAAACCCTTAGTTTCCCTCAGTTCTGTGCTCTGTGTTTGTATGTTAGCACCCAGCCCTAGTGTTCTGTGTGCTCTTGTCGATTCCGGGTGACGCTCTTGTGGAATTTTGTTTTTGTTTAATTTTTGTGAGTTTCTTTTGAGGCCTTTTTGTGCTTTACCTACCACCTTTTGGATTTGCCATTTTTTGTATTGTAGGTTTTTACTTTATGAAATTCACCGTCTTAAGTACTGCTGTGTCTGCCTCATCTTCTGGGTTCTGCTGACTATTCGTGGCTCAGTTGGTTAAGTGACTGTTTCTCACTCCGGAGACCCAGGTTCGAAACCGGGTCCTGACAAGTGGCAAGGCCAGGTGGACTGGGGACAGCAAGGAGTCATTATGCCAGGTAGTCCTGATGCATGGTCATAGGGCTCAGGTCCTCCGAGAGAGAGAAAGAGAGAATTAGAGAGAGCATACTTAAATTCACACAGGACACCGGATAAGACTCCAATTCGGGGTCAGTGTCACTGTGAAAGAAAATGTTCAGTTAGAATAGTTTCACATATGAGCCCTGTATCAACAGGTATAATAAACAGATATATATAGAGAGTTGAAGATTGAATATATTATTACCTGCTAGATCTACTGTCTCTATATTATGACAGACCAGCTAGATCTACTGTCTTTATTATATTACAACAGACCTGCTGTATATACTGTCTCCATTTCACTTTGGCCATTGATGTGGTCCCGCCTTCTCCTCAACAGCCTCAAATAGGCTATGTCATGTGGGTTGGGGTGGGGCGGCAGACACACCCATCTCACATTTCATGACATTAAATGTTTATATATTGCTTATAAAATAAATAGAAAATCACAAATAATATTTTATATTATTAATTTCAAACAAGGGCATTAGCATGATAAGAACTTACCAGTCCAAAACGATGTCCTCTCCCATTCAAAAAATATTCCTCCACAATCGCTAAATGAAGCGTCCTACAACAATCTCTGTCTCACCTTCCCAATCAATTTATTCTAAAGTTGTGTGTACATCTGTATATCTACACTTGACTTAGCCACCATAATGATTGACATATAAACAGCTGAATCTGCGCGTTCACCAAACAATGCAATGCGTAATATGTGTTTCTCCTTCCGGTATGAAAATTCAATAGCGCATGACTCTCTTTACGCTGGAGCTTACTACATGGGTTGGTCTTGCAACACATAAACATGGCGTATTGCTGTTTAGCTCAGCTCATTGGCTATCTACCCAGCTAGATTTCAAGACGATCAGTGGTCATTGGGTTAAAAGACAGTCAATCAAAGAAACAGCGGGCAAATCATTGGTGCACAATGATGTCATTACTTGTTGTCTTCAAATCGATTTCTTTCAGTCAATACGTCCTGCGAAATGGCCCATCAGGTTTGATTGTGTTACAAACAAACCAGTTGATTGCAGTGAAACCAAACATGACTGGAAAAGTCACGTTCTGTGTGGGTGATTTACCTGGAATGTGTCGTCGAAAAAGGAATGAGACGGAATTCACTACACAAGCGGTTCAAAATGTTTCGTGTTAGGCTATAAAAACGGATTTTATCAAACAAAAGATCATTCATTGTGTAACAATGAGCATTGGAATTGCAAACAGACGAAGATCGTCAAAGGTTAACGATTTATTTTAATGCAGTTTGTGATTATGTTACCCCTGTGTTGGTTAAAATAGATTTTTTTATGGGGCTCTATGCTCAGATCATCGCATTGTATTCTTTCGCAGTAAATCCCTTTTTAAATCTGACAACGCAGTTGGATTAGCGAGATTCTACGCTTTCGATACATGTGAGACACTTGTATTTTCATGAATGTTTAATATGACTATTTATGTAGCGATCACCGTATGTTGTGGAATTTCAGCCCGCTAGCGAGTTCCGTGCGTAGGGAGGTTAAGGAGAGGTATATTTATAATTCAATGTGTATAACTTGTATTATCATCTACATTTATGATGAGTGTTTCTGTTGAATCGATGTGGCTATGCAAAACCACTGGATGTTTTTGGAACTAGTGAACATAACACACCAATGTAAACTCTGATTTTTATTTATATAAATATGAACTTTATCAAACAAAACGTACATGTAACATGTATTGTGTAACATGAAGTCCATAAGTGTCATCCAATGAAGATCATCAAAGGTTTGTGCTTTTTGTGACTCCTTTCTTTGCTGGAAAAATGGCTGTGTTTATTCTGTGGCTTGGTGGTGACCTAACATAATCGTTTGTGGTGCTTTCGCTGTAAAGCATATTTGAAATCGGACACTGTGGTGGGATTAAAAACAAGATTACCTTTATAACGGTATAAAATACATGTATGTTTGAGGAATTTTAATTTCTGTTGTTTTGAATTTGGAGCCCTGCACTTTCACTGACTGTTGTCATATCATCCCGTTAACGGATTGCAGCCATAAGAAGTTGTTTTTAACAACTCCCATTTGTTTGTGAACAGCAGCACTTTTTTTCAGAGTAGCTCATCTTGAGATGGGCTATTGACAAGAGGAGCACATCGGCCATCACCAGGAGTAGTAGCTTATGACCTCGTCTTCATCATTAGGTGAGTCTGTGTGTCACTGCAAATTGTATTTAGTAGCCTACTGTAGCCTTGTTGTCTCTCAAATACCTTGCTACCGTTGTTGGTTAGCTAGCTAGTGTATTTTAGCCATATTACCATAGACGTGACATATGTCAAAACACCGCAAAACAAGACATGGTGTCAAGAATGGGATACAACTAGTTGAAACAAGCCACCTACGGTTCCCCACATGGCAGCTTCTTGTCATTGTTGCTAGCTATCTGACTGTTCAGAATCATAACAACACTTCTGCCCCATCGATACGTGCACATAATTTCTGTGACGTTGTCTGGTAACCCGTCTATAGAGTATTTGTTCTTGTATATTTTTACTGCCACTGTGACCGCTCTCCTGCCCATAACAAATTATTAAATATCCCTATAAACTGTCACTGTCAAGAAGCCATTCTCCAAGTAGGATGTTGTCCTCTGTTGTCCTTTGCAGATCATAAATATTGTAGACCAATCTCAACACGGAAGTTCCACAAGGATGGAAACAGAAACAATGTCCTGGTGGTTGTGATTGTTGGTTGTTAATTGTTGGTTGTTGCTGTTTTAAACTTGTATTGTGCAGTATTCCTTTCCCATTGTCCATCAAAATCCCAGACATCTACAGTGATGTACAACAAGTATGTGACAGCAGTCATTGCTGAGGTTGTTTATCCTCTCTGGATTTTACTGAAATTCAGTGTTGACAATGTTGTCTGCCAACGTCTCATACTGTAGCATTCCTACAGATCTCTTTTTGTCTCACAGTATGCAAATCTGTCCCCAAATCTGTCCACAAATCTGTCCCCGAATCTGTCCCTGAATCTGTCCCTGAATCTGTCCCCGAGCCCACATTGCTATTAACTTCTGTTTTACGTTAAGCCGCTGGATGCTCCCGCTCTGAGAATCGGATCACTTAACTTAATGGGCTTTAAACATGATATCACTAGTTATGATCCAATAAAACAACTTGAAACCTTGATTAAGTGACTTTTTCTCACCCATTTCATCAGCCAATGATTTAAATCTGCAATTCTGAGGCAATGTGCCGGATTTTTATATTCATAAGGGAGGAGAAAATTGCTGAGTGTCTAAAATTATGCAGTTGTCTGGAGTGTTTGGGACCTGTCCAGCTCCAGTTGGGAAATTGCATTTTAAAATGCCGCAGGACACTAGGATGGGGCCAGAGCTTCGGTAAGTTATGTATGTTTTCCCCAATTCTAGAGAGTTTAAAAAAAACGTAGGACAGACTCCATTTGAAATGTAGATGGCCATATCACACAAAAAAATGACCTTTTGAGTTGTGAAATATGGATTGATTGCTGACATAGAATTTTATGGAATATTTTCCATGAAATGCTGAATATGGATGAGTAGCTTGGTCTCACTGTTCGGATATCAAATAACCTAGTGGGCTGATGATCCCACTCACAGGAGAAGTGATGGAGTCAACACTTTACTTGGATGGTTCCAAGTAGATGGTTTGTAGATGTTCAATAACTGTCAACAACATTTCAACTAACTATCCACTAACCCTAACATTTATTTAAATTAATTATATTATTATTTAAACTTTATTTTAAAACTTGCAATCTACTTGCAGTGAAGCCACTCAACATTTAATGTACATTGCATTCATTCATCTAGAAGACAGTCACATCCAAAGTGACCCACAGGACCAACCAGGGCCAAGCGCCCCGCCCAAGGGCACCAGGACAGATCCCCCTCCCAGTCGAATAGGAGACCCGAACCAGCAACCAGCCACCGGCCCAAGCACCCAACCACCAGGCCACCAACAATCCAAGATCCCCCCCCACAGATCACCTCGAGAGTTGCCCATCAACCATCCAAGACAACCGCCCTATTCCCCTCTGGAAAAACGGTGTGTGTGTCCGTGTGTGCGTTTGAATGCAAGTGTGTGTCTGTGTGTATGTCTGCATATGCATGTGTGTGTACGCGTGTACAAGCGCACCCTATCCCTAAACTTAACCCTTATCCTATCCCTAACCTTAACCCTTATCCCATCCCTAAACTTGACCCTTAGCCAGCGGCGTGTATTCATGGATGCCAAGGGAAGCCAGCTTCCCAAAAAAATCTACCAAAAAATACAAATAACATAAAATCTCTCTGTGTTTCATAATTTTTGTTCAATTCGCAAGAGGCAGAATGTATCTCACCCGACAAAACATCAGAGCGAACATAACAGCGCCCTCCTGCCTCTGTATGTGAAGCCCATCTATCTAGCTAAAGTTGTCCCTTTCCTAAATTAGCCATGGACAGAGCAGAGACAGGGATTTGGACTTGAGTTTTTACTTAATTCTCCACACTGGCAAATGATTACAGTATGACAGGAATTCTGATCCAATCATACGTTCATATACTGTTCCTCTGGCCAGAAAGGATGGAAGTTCGAGATGGAGCTAGATGTAGTAGGCTAATGTCAACTAGCGTGCTAATTGTTGCCCATTCAAGTAAGTAAGTTAGGCTAGCAAGAACACATTTTAGCCAGGTAGCTTAGGACAACAACTAAAAGTTTGTACTGTATGACAGTCATAGACCATTTCTCTACAAGTAGTGTGAGTCGATACGTTTTTTTCTACTCAAGAGCGCACACACACACACACACACAGAATTCGGATCCATGGAGAACTCCATTATATGTAACATACGTTGATTGGACTAAATTGTTTTTGGTATCTTTTAGTTGCCACTGTATTAAGCATAGGTGATTTGATGATGTTGAAATGATGAAGTTGAAATCATGCTGGAATAGTCGAAGCAGCTCCAGTTTACTCTGCGACTCTCCGGATTTCTAAATCAAGAGTTGTTTAGTAGTTTGAAAATTTTGAGGTGAATTTATTCTGCCACTGTCTTCTTATTGTCTCAGCCTTAGGCCTAAATATCACAGTGTCAAGGCATATGACCTAACAGGTTATAGAGCAAAACAACGCAATTATCACAACACATACAGTAGGTTGTAATATGCCCCCCCCCCGGCTTGTCTTCCCTGGTGATTTTACCGAAGGACCTCTACTGCCCTTATCCTAACCTAAAGCCTTATCCTTAACCTAACCCCAAACCTAGCTTTAGCAACGCAAGCTATCTTGACTTGAAAAATCGACATAGTGTCAGGTCTCTGGGTCGCTAGTCGTGACTCAGTCATGTTCATATGTAGTCAACACCTCTACACAAAAATCATTTTCTCATGCTTTTTATTAGACTAGTAAGGTCTGCTTTTATCTGACTATGTGCAACAATATAGTGGACTTGTATAGATACCATTGACATTGTATAGGGCATATTATGGGAGAGGTATGACTCCTAGTGGCATGGAAAGCCAGTCGTAATCACCATTATATTTGTTATGTTACAGTGTGGTTGGCCTAATCCTTAAACAAACCAATACCTTACTCATAAGTGCGTAGGAACCTTAGTTGAACATCTTTGCCAAAAGATTGTTGGTGAGGGATTGGCTTATTATTGTGCAGAGGTTATATTGATCGTCCCCATCTAGAAGAAGTGAAGGTGGCTTCTGTCAAACCCCCTGTGCCTCAATTTAATTGAGGCATGTAGTATCCCCCTGGGAAAGGCAAATGGGGTAATCTCACTTTGCCACAAGTCAAATATGTCTAGTGTAAAGAGAGAGCATAATGCTAGCACAACCATTCTCTAACCCTCTCTGCCTGCAACTGGAGAAACAATTTGTCTCCGTCCCAAATGGCACCCTGTTCCCTTTGTAGTGCACTACTTTTGCCCAAACCCCATATGGCTCTGGTCAGTGCACTATATAGGGCATAGGTTGTCATTTGGGACGCAAATCTTTGGATCAATACAAGTGCAGCATCATGAGTGGAAACTAATATTGGAGGTTAGGGAGTTCATTTTTCTGGCTTAAATCTTGAAATGCATTTACTCTACAGGGAAGGAAACATGGTGGTCACTCTCAGAGATAAGGACGTAGGCGAAGACGGATTTGATGTTAATTTATTATATAGGTCATACTGAAGCAGTACTATCTGTAACAAATATTTTTCTATTCTATTCGATAAATTGTCTCCGTCCTTTGTAAAAAGCCCATTTAATTTGAATTGCTATTAATAATACATAAAAAAAAGTGACGTACAATGGTATGCTGGAGAAAGAAATGACTGTGATGTTGGCGATGCCTGGAACTTGGCAGTTATCTGGGTCAACCGCAGTACTTTCAGTGTCTCAAGGATACCCTCTGATTCTCAGAGGTCATCTACAATGCCAAATGAAGGAAAGTCTTGCCAATGTACTGAATCACTCACCGGCATCATGTATCTCTATTTATTACATCTTTAAAAAAAAAACACATTTAAAGTGAGACGCAGTGCCTTCAAACCCACTTAACGCCCACACCAATCGCCTTTCAATCGTCGACCACCTTTTCAACTCAAATCACTCTTTCATATAGTCTTTTATACAAAGTGCGAATTCGTCTTGAAAGGGCCACATGGTTCTTCGAGTACAAAGTGCTCCACATTCACATCACCGGGTTCCAAGTTGTCTTACAAAAGCTCCCAACCACTCACTATAGGGTTGGTACTGTAGACATGCCCAGGCAGAATGCTTTTCAGGTCTTGCCACCAAGCATTTTGGTCACAATGATGGCTATAGCACTTTACAGATAAAAAAAAAAACAAAAAAACAATCTCAACAGTGTCTGATTCTGGAGGGAACCCTGAAAAGGAAATGTAGTAGCATAATTTGGGTGTGAGTGGGTCTACAGGTACAGTTATATGCTAATGGTTATTGCGCCTAACACAATCACAGGGGCTCCTTAGCTTCCAGGGCTCCCGATGGCCACTGGGGAGATGGCTTTATTAACTACAGACTTTTCACAATGGTTCCCCTCACACTTATATTGAATTTTCAATTTTGGGCTCAATTTGATATTCTGTATCTAATTGGTGTTTCATTGAATTCCAAGTAACCTCCCTTTGACTCACAAGTCATCAAGGACAAATAATGCCATTTACAGTCTCTTGAATACAAAGCGTGGTGAGTGTGTGCCATTTGAGTGTTCCTCTTTTGTTTTTGCATTATCTAGTAGTGATTACCATTATTATTTTAAGACTTAGGTGACACATTGTCTTTGCTATGATTATAGTTAAGAGGCCGATCAATTAAATTAGGTCAATAATAAACAGCTCCAAGCACATTTATACTGTACCAGGCTGAGGAAAGCCTGGAAAATTGCCTAAGACTTCAGCCACCCAAGCCATGGACTGTTCTGTCTTCCTGTCAGGGAGGTTGTACTGGAGCATCAGGTCTTGGACCAACAGAAGCTCTCTCGGAGCCTATCTCCAAGCAATAAGACTGTTGAATAGCTAATCAATGGCTACCTGGACTACCTGCGTTGACTCTATGCACACACAAGGCTTTATCCTCAAACACACACAATGCGCACACACACACATACTGGTGCCACACATACACACACACACACACACACACCACACAAACACCACACTCACCATTTTCACTCGCCAGCACACACACACATTCAATTACATTTTACTCTTATTATTATCATAATCTATCCTGTTGCTTGGTCACTTTAGCCCAGCTTACATGTACATACTGTATCTACCTCAACTACCACATATCTCTATTTTTCATGTGTTTTTGTATTTTTCTTATTTAACTATGCATCTTTTAGAAAGAATTTATCAGTACTGTAAGCTCTTCACTGTAAGGTGAAAAGTGCATGTGACATGCAATTAGATTTGATTGCAGTTTTTTGATGTGATTTGTTAGTCACAGTCTACTGCAGACTAATAGTTTGGTACTTGTATGTTTTTTTTATTGACCCTCAAGCAAACGAGACAGAAAATAGTTTGGTAACCCTTCACATTCAATTGATCTTAAACCTGTGCAATTACACATACATCACTACAGAGACGACATTGTAAGAACATGTTCAAATTGTAAATGATCATTTCAAGGTAGCGATTCATTTGAATTTCACTGAATAGTTTTTCACACGGACCCTTGTATTTCTAACACGCCTGTTATCACATGTTGTACCAGTATCGGTATCCTCCCAACTGCAGGTGCTGATCAGGGGTTAAGCAGTACAGCATGGCTTCCCTGTAAGGTGTTAATAACTCCAGTCTCACTCTTGCCCACTCCGTCAGACTGACCATCTATTATTCAACCAAAGAGAGAGAGGCAGTGACAGGAGGGCCGGCTGGCAGAGAGGACTCGTTTGACATCTGGAGTTCCTTCCCCTCTTCTCCGTTCCCTATCTAACCTCAGCACCACCGTCCTCACCGTGAGGGCTTTGGCGGGATAACATTCCTAAATGGTTTAGTTAAATAGGTCCGTTCTTCTACAAGCTGCCTCTCCTGAAATACTACTGGAATATATTGTCAGTACCAGATCATAACGGAATACCATCTAAAGTTTAAACATAGACATGCATTTTATAGAAATGATCACTCAATATCTGTCACGGATCCCTCCGGAACATTCATTACGCACACCTGGCCCCTATTCCCAGTGATTAGTAATTGTATAAATGTGCCCTTGGTTTACCAGTGTCCGGTCGATTATTGTAACAATTGTCCGTTGGTGCGTGTGAGTACATGTGCTGTGTGCTTTGGGCTTTCGTGCCCTTGTGGATTGTGCAGATGACTACGAGTCTCGTCCCGTGTGTTAATCATTGTGCTCGTCTGTTATTTATTCGATGTTCTCCTCGCTTTTTTGTTTGAGTTTCAACCCTGTGGTTTTTTTGGTCTTCATCCCCGTGCCCTTACGCGGCACGCCGTATTTTGGGCTTAATAAAAAAAAAAGATAACTCATACCTGCACCTGTCTCCCGACCCTTCATACCAACGCGACAGTATCACTACTTTTATAGCCTGAAACAACTAACCATTCTAACGGAATGTTGCAACTGTTTCTGGAAATGTTCCATCGAAGCATAGGGAAAGGTCACTGCTGTGCAATACATTCTGATTGAGAATGAAGATGACAAGTGTTACCATTGATATGATGGAACTGCATATCACCCACAGTACTCTCAAATGTCCCCATTATCCCACAATTCCTTTTCAACCATTTAACTATCAGAGGCCTTTGTGCATAGATTTTTGGTAACACCTATGAATAGAGTTCGTAATGCATTATGAGCACATTTGTAATGCCTTATGACCTATGCATTATAATGTAGAATATAGCCATTCATAAAGCATTTTATGCTAAATATTATAATTTCCTATACAAAAAGCTTGTTAGTATCGGGTCTTAGCCAGGCTTTGTGTTCTTTGTGGACTTGGCAATCTCCTTTCTAAATCATTTAATTAACTCTCTAATATCCTGTTTCACTAAACTAATCAGTTTATTTGCACTAATTAAAATATACAGTACCATATGTTATTTGTGGCCAATTCATTAATTTAAACTTTACAAATGCAGTGCGATTGACTTGGATAAATGACTAAATTAACAAATAAAGTCAATCGAAATCAAAAGCACACACAGCTCTGAAGTCATTATGTTCATTACTTCTTGGTTGCCGAGCAAATTGAAGAAAGATAACCATTTTTGGGGTAAATTTGAAGAATAACAACATATATGTAGACAAGAGGCTATCTCCCCATACACACGCCACAGGGGTTATCTCACTAATCCGCTTTCCATGGCAAGATGCCGGGGTAAGATCCTTCCAGGGCTCCAGTCATGTCAGTTGCCTTGGAGATATATGCTGGGGTTGCCTTCCCGTATAATTTCCGCGACCAATTATTTATCCACAATGCTGAGAGTTGGATGTCTTTAATTAGCCAAGCAATTTCAATTTGGCTGCACTCACTAGCATCACATTAATGATTGCAGTTTCTAAGTGGTTGTTGTCGTGTTGGAGGGGTACATACGGGAGATGGTTTGAGATTGGAGATTCAGGCAAGGCTTTGCATTTCAGACATTCATCCATTATTACTATCACTATGAAACGGCACACTTCTCCACATGTGTGTTTTCAACTATGTTCAACTGTATTCTGTTTAATAATTCTACTTCATGTTATATTCTAAAATGTTCAAATTATCATCGATGATATGCCAGGCACAGTCACGAAGAAATCAATTTCCACGGGAAAAGGACAGACATACAGGGAATATAATTCTATATATTTTAATTTTAAAAAAAGCTTCCCAAATTTCCTGGCGCTTGGTAGCAGGCAGTCAATCGTTAATTTAGCCAGCAGCCCTGTGCTTTCTCATTCTCAAATTGCTCTAACCACAGGGCCTTCAAGAGTTCTATGATTACTATATTTAAATGAATCTGCGGTAATGCTTCAACTGCTCTCATTATAATGAGACCCTCATATTGGCATAATCAGATTGCATTGTTCTTTAGTGTCAATCCAAAATTAATGACCGACGCTTCGGAGTGTGTGTGCAAGCACATGCATGTGTATTTGCATTTCTTGACACTATTTAATCTGTAAAACCTTCTCTGCATGATGCTGCAATTTAAGCAGAGGGGGGCGGGGTGGGGGGGGGGGTATATAAAGCGTTTTCCCTCGTATAATTCACAGTATGCATACATTGTGTTATCATGGTTAGGCTGGGTGCTAGATATGAGATGAGGAGTTGGTCTGCTCCGTGCTGAGATCCCCTTCTCTTCATGAATCCTGGATTTGATGTTTGGCCATATGCTGCTGGAGCACAACAAGTGACGTCTGATACCCAACCCCCTCAGGGGGTGGTTGAACCGGGCTGAACAGTGAATACATCTCCCACCATGCGGTCTGGTGAGATACATGCTAATTGCATTATCTTGAGCCCCTTGGCTCTGGCATGTATTTCTGCTTGCTTAGGTACGCAGAAGATCCAGCCACTCATCCCTGCCTCCTGAACAACAACAAGAAACGTCAAGGGTGAATAATTATGTGAGGGGCTGAGAGGTTGCAGTCACAGGAAAGAAAATACGTACCCAGATAGCATCACCGAGTAGTGAAATGGGAGTGATGATCTAGTCCTCAACTTCTGTTTGTGACAACTGATACCATGCATGAAAATATCAGCTGCAACTAACAAAAGCTGGGTATCACCACTTGTGGCAGAGTGTGGGGACAAAACATATTGGCTAATGACACTTTAATAACAACATTATGGCAGCGCACCTGAGTTGACAAAATAATTATTCCCTTCACATCCCCTCTAGAGAGGCCAATTACGCATTCACCTCACAGCAACTTGATGGGGAGAACTGACCCCTGCTATTACTTGACATCCTCCCGCTGTCAAGTTGGCAAACTCTCGCTGATTGCAAACATGCAATTCTGACTAGCAACACCAAGGACCGGTCTGGCCAATGACCTTTCCATGTTGAAGAAACAGAACACCAACCTCAGCAAAACCTAAAATGGCCAGGATTCTATATGCAGATGTTTGGCCCGAATGTCCCCACATCCACTCAATTAAAGGAATAGTTCAGGCAAAATCTATATTTGGGTCGAATTACCCTTAGCTTGAGTTGAGTCTGAAGGCCCCTGGTGACAGAATCTACAACAATCCATTATTTACTTCTGCTACAGCCAGAATTCATGAATGGAAACAGCCAAACCGATATTAGGAAAGCTACACTGAAAGTCAAACATTCCTCAACACATTAAACTAAGTTTGATAGTGTCAATACTCAAAGAAATTGTCTTCATGTTTTCTTCTCTGTGGGAATGTGGTTATTTTTGCAGTAATATCAGAATAGTCCAACGCTCTGATAGTTCCATCAGAGAGGAAGAGCCAAAGCGAGATGGTTTACCTCACCAATCATCTGTCCATGAGAAACACTGATCTGAAGTCAATTTGACCCCCCAGCAATTTGACAATGACCTTGGCCTATATTACTCTTGAACGATGCGTCTGTCCTAGAAACAAGCTGCTTTCTGCACAGGAATGGTGCAGCCATGCTGATCGCAGGTAGCCTAGCGATTAAGACTGTTGAGCCAGTAACTGGAAAGTCACTGGTTCAAATCCCAATGCAAACCAGTGGAAAAATTGGTCAATGTGCCTTTCAGCAAGACACTTAACTGTCACTGCTCCGGTAAGTCGCTCAGGATAAACGTTTTGGTAAAATGGAGAAAAATGGAGAGAAAAAGGTATGAATTCTCTGTGATGCTCAGAGGCTGACAACACTGATCTGAAGACAATTTGACCTATAACTCTTGCACAGTGTGTCCTAGAAACAATCTGCTTGCTGCACAGGAATTGTGTGGCCATGTCGATCACATATATATATATATATATATATATATATATATATATATATATGTGTGGTTTCCCTATGATACTCAGAGGCTGAGCAACACAGATCTGAAGTTGAGCTAAACATGAGTTTTGACAAATTATCACAGGCGATCTGATGGATTGACGACTATTTAAAAAATTTGTCTCAAACTTTTGAACAGTTGGGTTTATCAACCCAGGAAAATTAGCATTTGAAAGAGAACATTCTCATCAACATTTAGATGTGGCGTATTGGGTCAAATTGACCTGGAACAAAACTCATGTACAGCCTTTTCAAACATAAAGGAATGGTTCAATTAGATTTGATTATATGATATGTTGTACAGGCTCGAGCTGATTAAAATATTAAATGTACCACGACCTCCCTTTCCAACCGAAATCTACGGATAAAGAAGCAAACTGGTCATTTCAAATATATTCAGCAACTCCTCAAAGACAATGGATGTTGATTAGCTTTTGTTACTTCACCAATGGTACTTCCAGAAAAAAGGTGAAGAGAAATGTGACCTTTTTCTACTGATAATTGCAGTGAAATTGTACGTCTTGCGTTGATTCAAAATTGAGAATGTCGCCCAATGTCAGCAGGGCCACGGAAGTCATAACTTTTGTCCAAATTGAAATTGAAAGTTACACCGACTACGAAGCAGTCTGCATCTGCCAAACAAGCTCATTACTGGAAATTAGTCGTTAGTGATAATGAATTGGATTTCTCGTCATTTGATTGTACTTCCTACTGAGTGTACCATCTCACGACCTTGGGTAATTAATCATTATCAAAGTGTTTCCATGAGGTACAGGGCAGATGCAGTTGATATCAGGTCTGTAGCACCTCTACAGGATGTTTAGTTTCATTTTGAATCATTCACAACAGATATATACTATATATTTTACAGACCTTAGAGAGCAGACTTCACAGGTGTGGTGTGTTCACTTGTATTCATTCAACTGATTAAACTGCATCCCTCAGATTGAGTTTCTCTGATCAAATAAGACTAACTAGCGGGAGTTGAACAATATTCTTAACAACACACTCCGAATTAGAAAATATGAATTCAAAAGAATGTTCATGTTCAAGCAGCCAGTGTACCTCAACCTAATGGACCTGACCTGTAGGTTGTGTGGTTGTTCTACCGGATCGTGAGTCTCCCGCGGGACATTTGAGCTAACGTAGGCTAATGTGATTAGCATGAGGTTGTAAGTAACACAAACATTTCCCAGGACATAGACATATCTGATATTGTCAGAAAGCTTAAAGTCTTGTTGATCTAACTGCACTGTCCAATTTACAGTAGCTATTACAGTGAAAGAATACCATGCTATTGTTTGAGGAGAGTGCACAGTTACGAACTTGAAAATGTATTTATAAACCAATTAGGCACATTTGGGCAGTCTTGATACAACATTTTGAACAGAAATACAATGGTTCATTGTATCAGTTTAAAACTTTGCACATACACTGCTGTCATCTAGCAGCCAAAATCTAAATTGCGACTGGGCTGGAATAATACATTATGGCCTTTCTCTTCCATTTCAAAGAGATTGGTACAAAAAAATGCATGATTTTTCTTTGCATTATCTTTTACCAGATCTAATGTGTTATATTCTCCTACAAACTTCAAAGAGTTTCCTTTCAAATGGTAACAAGAATATGCATATCATTGCTTCAGGTCCTGAGCTACAGGCAGTAAGGGCATGTCATTTTAGGCAAAAATTGAAAAAAAGTGGCGTTTCCTTATGAGGTTTTAAAATATGTCCCTTTCAAAAGTAAGTCACGGCTGCACTGTCAGTCATTGACTCACAGAAAGCGTTCTGTCTCAAAAGGAAAATTATGACATTGAGTAAAAATGACATAAAACAATTTGAAAGTAATTACACAATGAGATTTCATAAAACCACCCTGCTAAAACCACCACACAGCTAATACCCCTGCTAATGCGAATGCAGCTAATACATCAGATGTGGAAATACATGATATATGCAAAAGTATGTGGACACCACTACAATTTAGTGGATTTGGCTATTTGGCTATTTCAGCCACATCCGTTGCTGACAGTTGTATAAAAATTGAGCACACAGCCATGCAATCTCCATAGACAAACATTGGCAATAGAATGGCCTTACTGAAGAGCTCAGTTACTTTCAATGTGGCACTGTCATAAGATGCCGCCATTCCAACAAGTCAGTTTTGTCACATTTCTGCCCTGATAGAGCTGCCCCAGTCAACTGTAATTGCTGTTATTGCAAAGTGGAAATGTCTATGAGCAAAAGCGGCTCATCCACAAAGTGGAAGGCCACTCAAGCTCACAGAATGGGACAAACAACTGTGCGCGTTAAAATCATCTGTCCTTGGTTGCAACACTCACTACCAAGTTCCAAACTGCCTCTGAAACATCAGCACAATAACTGTTTATCAGGAGCTTCATGAAATGGGTTTCCATGGCCGAGCAGCCGCACACAAGCCTAATATCACCATGCACAATGCCAAGCGTAGGCTGGAGTGGTGTAAAGCTCACAGCAGAAACATGTTCTCTGGAGTGATGAATCACGCTTCACCATCTGGCAGTCCGATGGATGAATCTGGGTTTGGCGGATGCCAGGAGAATGCTACCTGCCAACTGTAAAGATTGATGGAGGAGGAATAATGGTCTAGGGCTGTTTTTCATGGTTCGGGCTAGGCCCCTTAGTTCTAGGGAAGTGAAATCTTAATGTTACTTCATACAATGACATTCTAGACAATTCTGTGCCTCCAACTATGTGGAAACAGTTTGGGAAAGGCCCTTTCCTGTTTCAGCATGACAATGCCCCCGTGCACAAAGCGAGGTCCATATAGAAATAGTTTGTCGAGATTGGTGAGGAAGAACTTGACTGGCCAGCACAGAGCCCTGACATCAACCCCATCGAACACCTTTGGGATGAATTGGAACGTCAACTGCGAGTCAGGCCTAATCACCCAACATCAATGCCAAACCTCACTGAAGCTTTTGTGTCTGAATGGAATCAAGTCCCTGCAGCAATGTTCCATGTCTAGTGGAAAGCCTTCCCGGAAGAGTGGAGGCTGTTAAAGCAGCAAAGAGGGCACCAACTACATATTAACGCCCATGATTTTGTAATGAGATATTCGATGAGCAGGTGTCCACATACTTTTGGCCATGTTGTGAATGTTCTGAAACAACTTTAGGACATTGGAATTCCATGAATCAGGTTTTGAAAAAACAACCTAAACAAAAAAATGTGCATATGAGGACCATGGTAAATATTAATTCACCTTGTCAGACTAAAGTGATCAGTGAAAGGAGAAGATCCCTTATCCCTTATCTCTGAAAATGTCCTTCCTTTACAGTACCAATGGAATTCATTTAAAGTGAATATTTTCCTATCTGACGCAATAACAAGGAATTAACAATAAACATTGTCTCCCTTTCTGATCAATGTGTGTTAGAAACCAGGATGTGTGCAACTAAAATGGGGATCCACATCGGTATAATGGGGCGAGTCATTGATAAATATTGAACATCCCATAATGAAAGAAGATCAAAAAGCCTGGCAGAAGATGAACAGACATCTCCCAAATAAATAATACATTAGGAACCCCAGGCTCCTAGACATCCATGATCCAACCCAAGATTTAATGAGCGGAAAATACCAAACATACATGAAAAACGCACTGCGTCCGCTGGTTATCTTCAACCACAGTAGTGGAATATACAGCAGCAGATTTTAAAGATAATTATGAACCGAGTTTACTCCCCTGAGAAGGTTTACTGCTGTATACTGCAGTTGATGTGTATGCTCATCTGTGAAAGAGACCTTGGTCTCAGCATGACTCCCTGTCGAAATGAAGGTTAAATTAAAAATAAACACATCACAAATGTAATAGATAGTTGCACTAGGGTTTTCCCTGAGAAATTGTTTGGTATCATGTGTGTGGCAGATCTTGTGTTTATGACAGTCATTTGCTTGTCATAGCGAACAGACTGACATTAACTACCTGTCACTGTAATGCAAAGTGTTGTTTTTTTAAACTCAAATAAACGTTGGTTACTGACATCTAGGAAATTAGCATATTACAGTGACAACAACAACCCATTTCAAATGACAGTAGCCCAGTTCTGAGACAGTATGAGAAATTATGGATTGTAATAATTTATCGTGCTGCATATAGGCCCAGTTTCAATGTGGTTGCCTTACGTTTTTCTCATGCCAATACGTTTGTGCAAATGAGCTAGGGAATGGAAATCCTATGCATGCAGTGCTCCACAGACTAACCATAGTCCCTCAGGCACTTGCCCAGACGCTTTACCAAGAGGAGGTATCTAACTGCTCTCATATTCAGTAACATACACAACTAGGGCCCACATGTCTAGAGACTGTTAATACAATACATCACACAAAGCGAAGCATTGGACCCAGGATCCATCCTATTTCATCTATAAAACAAACCTTTAAGTTTAATTTTGATATTCACAGTGCAAAGTGATTTTTGTTTCAGTGGCTCTAGAAAATTAAGTTTATGATCACCAAAGCTTAGGCTTTATCTGTAAATGTGTCATTCTATATATAGTATGATTCCACAAGAAGGGCTTTGGTCAGGGAGGTGACCGAGAACCTAATGGTCAATCTGACAGATATTCATAGTTCCTCTGTGGAGATGAGAGAACCTTCCAGAAGGACAACCAATCTCTGCAGCACTCCACCAATCAGCCCTTTATGGTAGCGTGGCCAGACGGAAACCACTCCACAGTAAAAGGCACATGACATCCTAATTGGAGTTTGCCAAAAGGCACCTAAAGGATGCAGACCATGAGAAACAAGGTCTGATGAAAGCAAGATTGAACTCATTGGCCTGAACGCCAAGCGTTACGTCTAGAGAAAACCTGGCACCATTTCTACGGTGAAGCATGATGTTGGCAGCATGGGGATGTTTTTCAGCGGCAGCTACAGGGAGACTAGTCAGGACCGAGGGAAAGATGAACGGAGCAAAGTACAGCGAGATCCTTGATGAAAACCTGCTCCAGAGCGCTCATGACCTCAGACTGGGGTTGAAGGTGAACTATCAGGACAATGACACAGCCAAGACAATGCAGGAGTGGCTTCGGGACAAGTCTCTGAATGTCCTTGAGTGGACCCAGCCAGAGCGACGCTCCCCATCCTACCTGACAGAGTTGAGAGGATCTGCGGAGAAGAATGCGGAAAAACTCCCTAAATACAGGTGTACCCAAGAAGACTCGAAGCTGTAATCGCTTTCAAAGGTGCTTCAAGAAGTACTGAGTAAAGGGTCTGAATACTTATGTAAATGTAATATTTCAAATTTGTATTTTAAATATATATTATTATTTTTTACAGTTTTTGCTTTGTTATTAAGGGGTATTGTGTGGAGATTAATGAGGCACAGAAGAAATTCTGAATAAGACTGAATGTAACAAAATGTTGAAAAAGTCAAGGTGTCTAAATACTTTCAGAATACACTGTATATACACATGTATCACTACCATCACCAGCGCTGTGTAAATAAATCCCATGTTAATTTGCACCTGCCTGAATATTTGTCCTTGAAAAAAAAAAAGGTGTTTTGTCACATACACCGGATAGGTGCAGGAAAAATGAGTTGTTTTACACGGTCAGCCCTACTGGTACAACTCCCCTGGAGCTAATTAGGGTTCAATGCCTTGCTCAAGGGCAAGTTGACAGATTTGTTACCTTGTCAACTTGGGTATTCGAACCAGCGAACTTTCGGTTCCTGGCCCAACACTATAGCTGCTAGGCTTAGAAGGTCCATATTTTACAGTTCCTCCTTCAACATGTAAGATTATGATATCCAGTTGCTACTTCCTGAAAGCGTTCTTTCTTTTACTTGACTTATTCCGTTCAGCTCCAGGGGGTTCCTGCCTTCTTCAGCTCCTCCTCGTTGGTCTTCAGCTTACAGGAGACAAGTGAAACAGTTCAGTTAGTATTTCAAGACCATTGTTGATGTTGAACTCCCGTGTTAGCAACCTGGTTTTCGGGGATGTTTCTCTGGCTAGTAAGCTGCCATTGTAACACCATTGCTATGTTTAAACTTGTAGTCAACATCAATTTCACACCTCATATCGTTACGGACTAAAATAATGGGCCATTATTTCCCAAGATACAGCTTTGAACAACCCCTCTGGATCCTAATGATAGGGAATGACCACATTTTTATACTAGGAATTATCCTCAAAGAACAAAAGCTTTGCATATGAAGTGACACACAGTTTACTACGGCCTTCTCAGAGAGATCTCTCTATTTTTAAAGCATCTCTATATTATGTAAGACTTGCCATTATAAGGTATTCAGCCTTGAGATACGTGTGTAGAACTTTACGTTTTGGTTGAATCCTTTTACTTTCACATCAATGGGAGACTTTTGTCTTCCTGTCCACTTTTCTAAATAAAATCTGACAGTGCTAATATCTTTCTGCTTTATACATTTTTTTTGACACATACTGTTTGACCTTATGCATCTATGATATTAATAATCTCGCAGGATTTGAGATTGTCTAGTCTGGTTAAACTTTAATTTATTTTCTGTACATTTGATCGGCATAGTTCCTACTTCAACTCTGTACAAAAACTTTTTTAAAGTGTTTTTTTTTTGCTTTGGGAAACCTGTCAACTCACTGCCTATGATGTCTTTATGAAGTGGAAGACATGACTCTCAACTGTCAAGCCCAAGTGCTCTCATAGTTTCAATCACTGACAGAACCCCTCTTCTGTTCTCTAGTGCATACTCTTGCTGTTCAGCCATGTGAAGGAGTCTTGGCAACCTGAGTGTTTGCACCGAACGCGTTTCAGTTTACATGCAAAGAGTATCACTATTCCCTCAATTAAAGCATGTCAGTCCACACAATACAGAGAATACTATTCTGACCTTCGGTTATTTTCTGTCTGGACACATCTACCATTTGGACATTATGTTATCTCTGTCAAACTTGCCCTTTCCAGAACATATTTCCCCACGCCGGCTTGTTGAATATTGCCTCTTTAGCAGTAAAATGGGAGTCTAGTTGACAGGTGTTGTGAGAGAAACTTATATTGATGTTCAGGAAAGAGAAATGTCCAGGTATGTGGTAAAGTCTTCATATTTACTTATCCAATTCATGCAATGACTACCTGTGAAGTGAGTATGAAGTGAATACGAAACATATCCCTGAAAATGTTAATTCAAGCCAATATGACAACTCGTGGCCAACTTTGAGAAAACCTTTAAATAGGTGATTAGGTGGAGGAGGGAAATAATCAGCTTGCTCTTTCAACAGACTGTATTCCAATTAAAGTCAAATAGGTTAACATAAAATTCATATTACTCATGTTTAGTAAAAAGCTATTCATAATCAGATGGCTGGATCCTTAATTGCTTGTCCGTAGGTAAGAGGCAAACTGCATAATTTGTCCAGTATATTATTGCTGCTCACAACATCCCACGTGCTTGCCAATTATTGCTAAGGCCTATGCCATTTGTTATCCAATAGTGGGGCTTGACGGTTCTGGGCTACTGCCAATCAACTGTCCGAAATGTAAAGGGCAATAAAGGCCAGATAAATAATATCACCCAATATGAGGTTCTATTAAAAGTGACTGCATGCCTCATGCTCTTTTGCTCTCTGAATTTCTCTCTCTGCGGTTTGGTTGTTATCACTCCTTCAGGGGAATAGTCTTTGGAATTGGATGTTTAGTTGTTAATACGTTGAAAATAAGATACTGTTATTTTCAACAAGGAAAGGAAATAGTATTTTTGGAATAGGAGGTTTAGTTGTTAATCAGATGGCTGGACACTTATACTCAACCTCAACAAAGTCGATGTCGAAAGGTTATCATAGTACCAAGTGGATATCAGTTATTTTGTCAATTTTTGGCTTATACTGTAGTTACATGATGTGTTCATTTTTGATTTGAAGAGACAAAGAGATATACCAAAGATATATACCAAAGATATATACCAAAGAGATATACCAAAGAGATATGCCAAAGAGATATACCAAAGAGATATACCAAAGAGATATGCCAAAGAGATATGCCAAAGATATATACCAAAGAGATATGCCAAAGATATATACCAAAGAGATATGCCAAAGAGATATGCCAAAGAGATATACCAAAGAGATATGCCAAAGAGATATGCCAAAGATATATACCAAAGAGATATGCCAAAGATATATACCAAAGAGATATACCAAAGAGATATACCAAAGAGATATACCAAAGAGATATGCCAAAGATATATACCAAAGAGATATACCAGAGATATGCCAAAGATATATACCAAAGAGATATGTGAAAGATATATACCAAAGAGATATACCAAAGATATATACCAAAGAGATATGCCAAAGAGATATACCAAAGAGATATACCAAAGAGATATGCCAAAGAGATATACCAAAGAAATATACCAAAGATATATACCAAAGAGATATGCCAAAGACATATACCAAAGAAATATGCCAAAGATATATACCAAAGAGATATGCCAAAGATATATACCAAAGGCGGCCGCTAATGGGGATCTGAAAAAGAGAAGAATGAAAAAGATAAAGGATATGACTGAACTATACGTCTGCTAGACAGCATCATTAGCCAAGTTCACGTGACTGCGTTATCCTTATTGCCTATGTGGTCTTATCATCTTTTACCAAACAAACCAAAGTAGCTGTCCATTGTCAAGTTCTCTTTTATTAAGAGCTAACTGATAAGAACACCATGCATAATGATGAGAGATGAATAAGCTCAACATTTCTTAAGGGGGTATCCATGTTTAGTCAAAGCCATTCCACAGCCAAACAGACCCAGTGTAATTATGCCACACACACACACACACACACACACACACACACACGCTCTCTCTCTCTCTCCTGGAAACAATCGCAAGATGCTAATCTACTGGAGTCTAGCTTTAGGTCTTTCAAATTGTATTCTCATACGACAATGTGATTTCAGTCTGTAAGCAACATTGCCAGCTCGAGAGAAATTCATATTTTTTTGTCACCCAATGTGCTGCCTTAAATACGGCTGATAGCATGTCATTGATACGCAATAAAATAACAATCATTGTTATTGTTGGAAGTAATTCAAATCTGGAAGCATCTTGGCGCCATAAATGCATTCCAGCAAGAGAAGAAAACACCTGGATTGGTGTCATATTGAATCAATGTCAGATCTATTGGTTAGTCTCATACCCTTTGGCGTTAATAGTACCACTGTCACGTTCCAATTCCAGATTGACATTGTTCTCCAAGACTGTAGCAGGTTTCACCTGCTCATCTTTACGTCATCGCCCACAGTGAGTCATGGACAGACGGACTCCTACACCTAAAAGACTTCCACCCAAACATTCATAAAACAGCATCCTCCTTGTAGGTGGTTGTCACGTTCTGACCATTGTTCGTGTGTGTTTTCCTTGTTTTAGTGTTGGTCAGGACGTGAGCTGGGTGAGCATTCTATGTTGTGTGTCTGGTTTGTCTATTTCTATGTTTGGCCTGATATGGTTCTCAATCAGATGCAGGTGTTAGTCATTGTCTCTGATTGGGAACCATATTTCTTGATTATAATTGAATTTTGTTTACAAAAATCACATTTTATAGAAATGTGATCGAGCAGAGGTAAGTGGCAAATTAGTAACCATGTATGTTGTCTATATTGCTTGTAAAGTCAACATTGAAATATTAAGTATTTTTATGTAAATTGTTATGGCTGAATTGTTTTAAAAACCCAATAATGTTGTGGGTCCATCAGACCCACGAACATTGGGTGAATAACAAAAAATATGAACGCCACACAAGGGTTAAAGAGTTTTACCTCTCATATCTATAAACAGTCAACTTCTTAATCATAACCTCATATCATATCATCATTCTGAACAGTCGTAACCTCTTTGCATCTGCAAAAACCTGAGCCTTACTTATGATTCAGTACTACACAAATTGGTTTAATTATATATTTACTAGCTAATCAAATGGTAACACAGGATAAACATACACACTTTAAAGACAGGTCTCTTGCGAAATGACAACAAAGTGGCTTGCTTGTTACAAAAGAGATAGAGAGTGGGAGAGAGACACTTAACGTAACCACATACTTTGAACACGAACCGCAGCCCGCTTTGAGAAAGAAATCATGAATGTATTTACGTGAAATGTCTGTGTTCGTCGGATCTCTCTCGGTGAACAGTTGGGAGTTGGGCCTTTTCACGGCACGCTTGTAAGGCTCTGATTGTCCACAAGGGTTCCAACAAGTATTATACTGTTGTCCTTCTTTGTAGTTGTCCGGTATCCGGTGACGTGTTGTGTAGTCCTGAACAGAACTACAGAGTTTATTTTCCCTCCATTCGCTCTTGACAATGCTTCTTCTAAGATAAGCTAGCCAACCGTGTCGATGGTTCCTAGTGGGGTGATGAGAGTAGCGTAATACAATGGTTTGAGCAAAGTAGTAGAATGGTCCTACATTTAAATTAGCTTTCGAAGATACTTTACTTAGGACAGCTAATCAACTAATTGCACAACGCATCGTATGGAAACATCGTACATGTAGTGGGTATACTTTCCAAGTTACAGTATTTCCTTGATAACATGTTTAATTACATCACAAGAGAGAGAGAAAGAGAGAGAGCGCGAAAGAAATTGAGACAGAGAGGCGGAAATAGAGAGAGAGAGACAGAAATAGAGAGAACTCCAAAGAAAGAGAGAGCTCCAAAGAAATAGAGACAATTATAGAGAGAGCAGCAAAGAAATAGAGAGAGCACCAAATAAAGAGAGATCACCAATGAAAAAGAGACAGAGAGACAGAAATAGAGAGAGAGTGGCCTCCTGAGTGGCACAGTTGTCTAAGGCACTGTGCCAGAAGCTTTACTGTGCCAGTAGAGATTCTGGGTTCGAGTCCAGGCTCTGTTGCTGCCGGTCGCAAACGGGAGACCCATGGGGCACAATTGGCACAGCGTAGTCCAGGTTAGGGGAGGGTTTGGCTGGCAGGGATGTCCTTGTCCCATCGCTCACTAGCGACTCCTGTGGTGGGCGTGACGCTGTGCATGCTGACACAATCACCAGGTGCATGGTGTTTCCTCCGGGTTAAGTGGGCATTGTGTCAAGAAGCAGTGTGCCTTGATTGGGATGTGTTTTGGAGGATGCATGGCTCTCAACCTTTGCCTTTCCTGAGTCTGTACGGGAGTTGCAGTGATGAGACAAGACTGTAACTACCAATTGGGAAGAAAACAAGGTAATAAATAAATAGAGCACCAAAGAAATAGAAAAGGAGCAAAATAAATATATATAGAGAGATGTATCTTATTACACTAGGTCATCTCCCGAGTGGTGCATCTCAGTGCAAGAGGCATCACTACAGTCCCTGGTTTGAATCCATGCTGTTTCACATCTGGTCGTGATTGGGAGTCATTGTACTCGGGGGTGAAAATATATATATATAATGATGAATACATCATGTGACATAAGCAACCTCCCAATGAAGACATCGCTGATATACAATGACAAGGTATGTATACCTTGTATGTGTGAAATTATGTATTGTTTATGTTATGGGTTATTAAAGCATTTCTATTCCAAATCAGTGGGAGAACAGCGTTTTATAGTGCAGCATCTCAGAGGGCATACTCTCTAGTGGAAACATCTGTAGCATATCTATATTAATCATGTTTATCCCTGGTCTAATTCCCCTGTTTTCTATAGGCACAATATAACCATGATGAAACTGTAGCTAGCAGCACATCAACTCATGTCTGTGGACGACAACAAGGATTTATGAAATACAAAATGGCCTGTTTCTTTAGCGTCCATCCTGTTATTACATGTCTCCTGTGTTATTGTCTTCACTCAAAAAAACTATGTTGGCGTATTTGTAATTAGAGCACCTCTTGCTGTATTATCTGAAGACAAATTTGGCCTGGCAGACTTTGGCAGGCTAAGCAATTAACACATCCAATTATAGGAGAATAACCCCAGCATGGTCCCAAAGATACAAACAGCTGGAGCGTTATCAAACAGATTTCATTATGGTGTAAGGCGACACAAGCCAAGACTAAGCATAACTTGTTTGGCCTCTCTCAATGTAACTTTTTTCTCACCGATTCAATGGAATGGCCATATGAGCTTTAAGTTTGTGTGCTGGCAATCTTTATTTACATTTTTTGCTTAAAACATTTTTTTGCAAACAGTGACGCAAAACTGGGTAATTATTCAGTCCTCTTTGAGCCACTTCTCCCCTTTCTCACTGAAGACTGATTCTGCAGCAAAACGAGCAAATACTCTTTAAAAGGCTATTGAAAGAAACACGGCTAAACCCCAAACTACTGTTGGTTCCGTCCTTACACCATATGGTAAGCCCCTCTCTTTAATAGAATGCCTTTAATCCAGAGGCATGGTGGATAAAGCAGTATGGAAAATCATGTTTACGAGATTAGCAAGGATCCTCGTTCTTACTGCAGCTTATCACTTGTGGGGGCTTTTTTTGTGTTTACCCTCACTGTCGGGACCTACACTAACACATTACGCTGCAGTTTTGGCTGAGGCTTTGGCTGAGGCTGCTCCCTCTGCTGAGACAGAGTACAGTTCAGAAGAAAAAAAACTTTGATTTCCTCCTCCATTGCTCCTTCCCACTATCTCTATCCTCGTCTCTGGGGTTTTCTATCCCCCACTCGACGCAACAGCACAACTTGCTATAAACAAGCTGCTAAAGAACCTCTATCCTGAAGCAGACACATTACAATATTAATTAACTATAAGGTAGACCTATATTAAAGGGATGCTGCGAGATTCTGGCATTTGTGGACACCATTAGTATGTCTCTGCGTGCATTATGAAGGACGTTCACGGTAGTTTCGCGAGCCAATGCGAACTAGCGTTAGCTCAATGACTGGAAGTCATACAGGTACAGTAGCAATGCTACCGTGTGTAGCTGTGCTAACACTCATATTGTTTTGGTAAAAAAAACATGCATTAGAAGTATCTAAACAGACATAGTTAGGTGATGCTCTGAGGGAGGGGGGTTCTATGAAGAGAGGGAGAGATGAAGAGGAGAGGAGACAGTGACATCCTGTGCGGTGAGATGTAGAGTGAAAGCTCTAGAGCCTTTCCAATCCTTCCAAACATTTCAGAGAGAGACAGACAGACCGTGAGATAAAGAGAGAGAGAGCGAGAGAGCGAGAGAGAGAGAAAGAGAGAGAGTGAGAGAGTGGGAGAGAGAGCGAGAGCTGGGCAATTTTGCAGAGGGGAATAAAACAAGAAGTATTTGAGAACATGCATTTCATTCTCCATAAATCCTGCCAGGTATACAATAGTTTATAATTGCTCAGTTTCCATTTCAACCCTTTCTATCACCCATATTTTAATGAAAAACACTTCATAATTAACCTTACTATAGAGAAGGACAATTTACCAACATTTCCTAGACTTGTTTTGGTGTATCAATTGTTCTCGTCCTGATCTTTATCCTCACTGACTCATGTGCCATCATTTCTTTTTTTTTGGGGGGGGGGGGTGTTAGTGTTGCAATGGACGAACCATGACGACGACGAAGGAAGGGAGGGGGTGTTGTTCCCCATCTCGGACTGCTGCCTTTGGTGCATTGTGACCATGATTCATGGTGATAAGTTAATTAATGTAGGAGTTCGTAGATAAACCGGTCTGCAGTTGCTGATAAGGGGGGAAATATGGTGCCCCTAAGCAGATTTGGAGGCCTCTAATTAAGTTTCCCAGCTATTACATTAAACCTTTGATATGAATAATCCATAACCACTGTATCTATATCTCCCCCAATGGATTTTCTGAGCTGTATGGCATTTCAAACAAACTTTTTGATTACTACTGTTGTGTCCCATTGATGTGTAGATGTCATCAGTGCAAGGTTAGTTGGGAAATATGCATTTGAACAGATTATTACTACACCCATACAATAAAACAGCCATTGTTGGGTTTTCTTTAGTATGCAGCATTATAATGAAACATTCAGTACCTAAGGTACTAGATGAACACCATGTAACATATTCTTAAAATTGTTTTTTTAGTAATGGTGGCTTTACTAATGGGTCTACTTGTTACATCACAAGAGAGTTCTCTAACAGGTCATACATACTTGAAATGTGGGGGCTTTTCTTGGCTTAAAATGAAATAGTTGAAGGATGCTTTTCATGAAATATTAAGCGGTACAACACCAGCTGACCTCTATGTTGGAGTTCATTCCAAATAGTAAGCGTGCACACCGAGTGATGGATGCTTCCCTGAGTATGATTAGCTTCGGCACGGCTCCAACACCTCTCTTTTTTTATTTTAAGAAACCGGATGCAAGAGAAACACTCAAACACACTGATACTTATCTACACCTACATCACTCATTACTCCAAAGTCCCAGAGTATACTTGTTATTATTATTATTTTTTTTAAACATACTGGGTCTCCCTCAAGCGTGCACCGACATTCACAAAACTGTCAGACAATATTAAGATTGGATTTCATACAAGAAGTGGGTAATCAATTCTTAGGTGGTTCGAGCACTCAGAATGGACGATACGGCTCCTTGCCAGAAAAATCTTTCATTGTATTATTCCTGACCCAGTGGAGGACCCCTTCATGTTGGGTGGCTGCCACTAATGCAGTTATCAAAATGAATGGCACGGCTAGCATGCAGGTAAGGTGAGTGGCCACCTACATGCTTGTGAAGCAAGATGGAGTGCTCTATTTCCAACGTGAACAAACTTGGAGCCAGGCACTTAAACTAGCTTCGTGCTGCACATCTGTAATAATCCCAATTCAGTACCTGCCCTTAATGAATGTTACAGCAATTGCTTACAACTTCAGTACCTGCCCTTAGCTTGAATGATACAGCAACGACATCTAACGTTTGATATTTCACTCTTTTTCAATAATATCTGTATGTAATTAAAAATCCCAAAAATCAGTACCAATACATTGCATTCACAAATACGGTGCATGCAACCATCTCAGCTCGGCAGATTTTGCTTTGAAGAGAGACAATAATTACATCACTTATTTTGGCATCACCCCTATTTCGCTTGTTTCTGGTCACAGGTTCAGGAATGGCTGAAAAAACAAAATCACAAAATGTATCTAACCCTGTTCATTTGTTGGGAGATCTGGAGAACCATAGTCAATCAATGAACAATATAATCATACTTTTAGTCCAAAATATTCAGCTTTCATTTACAGTCTGTAGATACTATGGGATTAGACAGATTCAGAGTGTATGTGAGACATCACAGCTGAAACATATATGGCACATGGAAATCATAAAATGGAGGTTTACAGAGATAGGTGGGATGGATGCTCATGTTCTATAATAGTAATGATGAAAAACACGATGTATAATGTACATCTATCTAAATGGAATGCACAGTGCATTCGGAAGAGTATTCAGACCCCTTCGCTTTTTCCACATTTTGTTAGGTTACAGCCTTATTCTTTTCCCTCATCAATCTACACACAATGTCCCATAATGACAAAGCAAAAACAGTTAAAAAAAAAAAACTTTTTTGCAAATGTATATAAAAAAACTACTTAAATATTTATTTTACGTAAGCATTCAGACCCTTTGCTATGAGACATGAAATTGAGTTCAGGTGCATCCTGTTTCCATTGATCATCCTTGAGATGTTTCTACAACTTGATTGGAGTCCACTTATGGTAAATTCAATAGATCGGACATGATTTGGAAAGACACATACCTGTCTATATAAGGTTCCACAGTTGAAATTGCATCTCAGGGCAAAAACCAAGCCATGAGGTCGAAGAAATTGTCCGTAGAGCTCCGAGACAGGATTGTGTCGAGGCACAAACCTGGGGAAGGGTACCAAATAATGTCTGCAGCATTGATGGTCCCCAACATCAGTGGCCTCCATCATTCTTATATTGAAGAAGTTTGGAACCACAAAGACTCTTCCAAGAGCTGGCCGCCAGGTCAAACTGAGCCATCGGGGGAGAAGAGCTTTGGTCAAGGAAGAGTTCCTCTGTGGTGATGGGAGAACCTTCCAGAAGGACAACCATCTCTGCAGCACTCCACCAATCAGGCCTGTATAGTAGAGTGGCCGGACGGAAGCCACTCCTCAGTCAAATGCACATGACAGCCCGTTTGGAGTTTGCAAAAAGGCACATAAAGGACTCTCAGACATTGATGTCACCAGAACCGGGCTTTCAGGGCTTTAGCCCCGAATGATTTTGTCTCAGCCCCGAGTCTTTTGCCCTGCTGGGATGGTGAAAAACAAAGCATTACACACTGCAGTGAATACTCCCAACATGAGCCCTGGCCTTCCCTGTCCTTTAAGTGCTGCCTAAAACCAGAAATGCTGTATACGGTGGCACTTTAGGAGGCAGAGTGAAAGTGATTTTACAAAGTCATTTTTGATATCTTCCAAAGAAATTCAATTTCAGCGCGCGTGGCGACTGTTCATTCTCTGAGGGAGAGTGTGCAACAATGAGAAGGAGAACCGGAGGTAAACGCTGTGAGCTTGCTATTACTATAGAACATTTTACTAGCCCATGATGATGTTATTCAGTTATTGACCTCACTGTAAGCCAGATTCGAGTAACTTACATGTCAGGATATTGACTCAAAAGCTGCACTGACAGATAATGTTAAGCTAACTAACATTCGGGACTACCCAGTCTAGCTAGCAATGCTGCTATTAGCACATTTTATGAGCAGGGTTTTGACAGTACAGTTATTGATTAGCTATCTGGACACTTAATACAACTGCTTGAGCTCAGATCACCACCAAACAAAGTATCACTAACTATCCAATTACTGTCTAATCAAGTACTGTCCAAATATGCTAAAATTGACTAATAAAGATAGTGAGCTACTTTAAGGTTAACATGATGTTAGCTACTTTTGGTCGTCAGCTCAATTAGCTAGCTATCTGTTGAAAAAACTAAGCTGGGTAGCTGAGTTAACATTTTTTTTCAATTGATAGAAAATGGCCATACAGAATTTCCTCTTGAGAAAGAAGGCAAGAGATGCAGCTCAGCAAACACAAAGACGGATGTTGCATTTGCAGGAGTAAGTTAATAGATGTTAATAAGTGGTCATTATGCAAATGTGTTTGTTTTCAATTAACATTGGAGACGAAATATAGCTTGGATGTTATCAACAATCTAAGCCAACCTCATCAGTTTCGCCCCATTGCTGCACGCCTGTCGATTCTGTTGCTAAAGTGACAGAGAGAGAGAGAACACAGGTATTGTGGTTAGGGTAAGACACTTGAGAGTTAATCAGGTTTAAGATTGAGTGAACTGCTAATATCATTAAGGAACATAAATAATTCCAGATTTTACCTTTAGCTCAATTCAGGTAAACGTTATTTGCCTGGTGTTCATATTGTGTGTGTATGTGTGTCTGTTCAGAATACTCCATATTGCTACGGCACTGATCAATTCAAATGTATTTGTCACATGCGCTGAATACAACAGGTACCTTACCATGAAATGCTTACTTACAAGCCCTTTAACCATCAAGGTCCTGTGTGGCTTGTGTGGCTCAGTCGGTAGAGCATGGCGCTTGCAACGCCAAGCGTCGTGGGTTCGATTCCCGCTGGGGCCACCCATATGTAAAAGTAGTGGCCCCAGCCGACTTGTAAGTCGCTTTGGACAAAAGCGTCTGCTAAATGGGATATATTATTATTATATTAATGCAGTTCAAGAAATAGAGTTAAGAAAATATTTACTAAATAAACTGAAGTAAAAAATGGAATAAAAAGTAACAAAATAAAATAACAATAAAGAGACTATATACAGGTGGTGTCGGTACCCAGTCAATGTGCGTGGGGGCAGGTTTGTTGAGGTCATTTGAGCCTTTTGGACCTAGACTTGGTGTTCCGGTACTGCTTGCAGTGCGGTATCAGAGGGAGCATTCGAGGACTTAGGTGAATGGAGTCTTTGACGATTTTTTCAGCCTTCCTCTGACACCGCCTAGTATGTAGGTCTGTAGGTCCTGGATGGCAGGAAGCTTGGCCCCATTGATGTACTAGGCTGTACGCATTACCCACTGTAGCGCCTTAAGTTCGGATGCCGAGCATTTTCCATACCAAGTGGTGATGCAAGCAGTCAGGATGCTCTCAATGGTGCAGCTGTAGAACTTTTTGAGGATCTGGAGAACCATGCCAAATCTTTTCAGATTTCTGAGGTGGAAAAGGTGTTGTCGTGCTCTCTTCACGACTGTCTTGGTGTGTTTGGACCATGATAGTTTGTTGCTGATGTGGACACCAAGGAACTTGAAACTCTCAACCCGCTCCACTACGGCTCCACTACAGCCCCGTCAGGCCCCCTGTTTAATGGGGGCCTGTTCGACCCTCCTTTTCCTATAGTTCACGATCAGCTCCTTTGTCTTGCTCACATTGAGCGAGAGGTTGTTATCCTGGCACTACAATGCCAGGTCTCTGACCTCCTTCCTATAGGCTGTCTCATTGCTGTCGGTGATCAGGCCTACCACTGTTGTGTCATCAGCAAACTTAATGATGATGTTGGAGTCGTGCTTGGCAATGCAGTCATAAAGTGAACAGATAGTACAGGAGGGGACTAAGCACGCACACCTGAGAGGCAGCCCCAGGTCTTCAGGGCTGAGCCCCGGATGTTCTGAATCTCTTGTGATGTCACTGCTCTCAGACCATGAGAAATTGAACTTTTTTGGCCTGAATGCCAAGTCTGGAGGAAACCTGACACCATCCGTTCGGTGAAGCATGGTGGTGGCAGCATCATGATGTGGGTATGTTTTTCAGCAGCACGGACTGGGAGACCAGTCAGGATTGCGGGAAAGATGAACGGAGCAAAGTACAGAGAGATCCTTGATGAAAACCTGGACCATAGACTGGGGCAAAGGTTCACCTTCCAACAGTACAATGACACAAAGCACACAGCCAAGACAACGCAGGTATGGCTTCGGGACAAGTCTCTAAATGTCCTTGGGTGGCCCAGCAAGAGCCCGGACTTGAACCCGATCGAACGTCTCTGGAGAGAACTGAAAATAGCTGTACAGCAACACTCCATATCGAACCTGCCAGAGCTTGAGAGGAGTTGCAGAGAAGAATGGGAGAAACTCCCCAAATACAGGTGTGCCAAGCTTGTAGTGTCATACCCAAGAAGACGAGGCTGTGAATGCTGCCAAAGGTGCTTCAACCAAGTACTGAGTAAAGGGCTTGAAAACGTATGTAAATGTGATATTTTCTTTTCTTATTTTTAATACATTAGCAAAAATTTATAAAAATCTGTTTTGTCATTATGGGGTACATTGATAAGGGAAAAATAACAATTGAATTCATTTTGGAATAAGGATGTAACGTAACAACATTTTGAAAAAGTGAAGTGGTCTGAGTACATTCCAAATGCACTGTCAATATATAAAATTAATTTATTCTTGCTATGTAACTAATGGCAAAAATACATAAATATATATTTAAAAAGTACCATGTATGTCAAATGTGTGTAGAATGTACATGTAACAATGAAAGACAAAGCTGTTAAAACTGTTAAAACGTTCATATCTTGAGAGAGGTATTTAATAGTAAAGACAGTGCCGTGTCTTTACTATCAAATACCTCTCTCAAGATATGTTGAATATATTTGAATATACTGTGACTTTGTTTGACCAAGGTCTGATTATCAGTTCGACTCTGTCATCTGCCCTTATCACACATGCTGCTCACTAGACTATGAAATGAGGTTATATAGTCAAAATGTGAAGTCATTAGATTCAGATGAAACAATCTCAGGCATTACGTTATGGATGACTGATTATGGACAATCTCTGGAACTTGTTACACATTTTGAAAGGGTTATATGGAAGGGTGAGGTTTTTCACAATTACTAGACACTTCGGCACACCACACTTTGATTAGATTTAAACCAGTCAATCAATCAGCAAGGCAAATTGAGTTGAATTGGACAGTTATGCAGTTACCTTAATTAAGGTTAGATTATTTTTCATTAACATTCAAAGGTTAGAAAATATTTCAGGTAATGTATGGCCACTGTAAAGCTAACGTTGACAACACTGAAAACACATTGACAACACAATTATACCAAAAATAAGAACAGTACAAGACAATTATTTTAATTCATTTAGAATGTAAATTGAGCTAAGAAACATATTAGCATTGGACATTCTGATCATTTCTCAGTGGACTGCTGATGGGCTAGGTCCAGTGGCCAGTTCTCCAGGAGCCAAACAATGTCTGTCACACACAGGTGAATGCCAAGAGTTCCAACCGGGGAGCTACCTATCATTTTCCACCTTAAGAGATAAAAGAATATGATAAATTGGATGTCTGCCACCGAATCCGCGTTAGAAATTGCAAATATAATGATAAGGGTGAGTGGTTGCCAAATATCTCTTTGCTGCAACATTGTCTGGGACTTTTGAGGAAGGTTCCATTAAGCTTCACTATGTAATTGAAATGTTAAATTTGAAGATAAACATGGTGTTCAATCCCAGGACTCCTGGGTGCATTTTTTAAATATTTGATATTACAAGTGACTACAATCTTGATTACAATACGAGGTGATTCACAAGCATCCAATAACCTGACAAAGAATACAACAATGTATTATAGATATGGCATGGTTTGGGTCTCTTCCATTTCAATTGAGTCAATTAGAGAAGTAAACTGAACATCCAAAACCAATACTCCTTATTTCTAGTCAATAACTAGGAATAGTTGGACTATGATGGCAAAGGTCAAAATGAGATATGGCAAAACCACCCCTAGGTTTTGTATAGTTCATGTGGTATAAAATATATATATATATTTTTTCACCTTTATTTAACCAGGTAGGCTAGTTGAGAACAAGTTCTCATTTACAACTGTGACCTGGCCAAGATAAAGCATAGCAGTGTGAACAGACAACAACACAGAGTTACACATGGAGTAAACAATAAACAAGTCAATAACACAGTAGAACATTTAAAAAAAAAAGAGTCTATATACATTGTGTGCAAAAGGCATGAGGATGTAGGCGAATAATTACAATTTTGCAGATTAACACTGGAGTGATAAAGGATCAGATGGTCATGTGCAGGTAGAGATACTGGTGTGCAAAAGAGCAGAAAAGTAAATAAATAAAAACAGTATGGGGATGAGGTAGGTAAATTGGGTGGGCTATTTACCGATGGACTATGTAAAGCTGCAGCGATCGGTTAGCTGCTCAGATAGCAGATGTTTGAAGTTGGTGAGGGAGATAAAAGTTTCCAACTTCAGTGATTTTTGCAATTCGTTCCAGTCACAAGCAGCAGAGAACTGGAAGGAAAGGCGGCCAAATGGGGTGTTGGCTTTAAGGATGATCATCAATGAGATACACCTGCTGGAGCGCGTGCTACGGGTGGGTGTTGCCATCGTGACCAGTGAACTGAGATAAGGCAGAGCTTTACCTAGCATGGACTTGTAGATGACCTGGAGCCAGTGGGTCTGACGACAAATATGTAGCGAGGGCCAGCTGACTAGAGCATACAGGTCGCAGTGGTGGGTGGTATAAGGTGCTTTAGTAACAAAACGGATGGCACTGTGATAAACTGCATCCAGTTTGCTGAGTAGAGTATTGGAAGCTATTTTGTAGATGACATCGCCGAAGTCGAGGATCGGTAGGATAGTCAGTTTTACTAGGGTAAGTTTGGCGGCATGAGTGAAGGAATCTTTGTTGCGGAATAGAAAGCCGACTCTAGATTTGATTTTAGATTGGAGATGTTTGATATGAGTCTGGAAGAAGAGTTTACAGCAGTCTCGCCAGACACCTAGGTACTTATAGATGTCCACATATTCTAGGTCGGAACCATCCAGGGTGGTGATGCTAGTCGGGCGTGCGGGTGCAGGCAGCACCTATTCAGAAGAGAAACATCCAGAAAATAAGATCTTCAAAGTTCATTATCACCTAAACGAAAAAATACAGTAAAATAAAAATTTTTCTACAAAGATTAGACTGCAAACAATATCGTAATTCAAACGTCAGAGATAATATAGTGAAGGTTTGACCTGGTGTGACCGAATACGTCAGGGGAAAACACAGCTCATGTTTATTACATGAGCTAGCAAGCCGAAACTTACCACATGTTCCTTCAAGACGGATCTGAGGATAAACGGAATGTTCTCTTGACACGAAGAGTAATGAAAACTATGGGAGTGTGTTCAGTGATTCTACCGTATAAGTGTTGATATAAACCTAACCGAGTCCCGTCTGGTTGACTGGGGTTTACTGTTCTGCCACGTCCCAGATCCTCCGGGGATAGCCCTGCTTTGAAGAAACAGTGTCAAATGGGAATAATTACACTGCTAGGCTACCACCAAGAGAAAGAATTGGGCTGCTTGGCTACAGCCAAGACAATGTGAAAAAAATTACTGTGTGTGTAAAACACAGCATTTAAAGCAGAGGATTGCTAGAACGTAACCTCTCATCTTTCAACATTGGGTAGATAGGATTACAACCCAACCTCATACTGAAATAGTACGACCAGTGTTTATTAAGACCTTTGAACAGGTGCAAGGATAACGAGGTAAATAGGTGTTTCCCTCTGTTGACTCAATGCCTGTATTCTGTCTATACAATTTCTATTGCTGGCAGCACCTATTCGTTAAGTCAAGTTCTCTCTGTGTGTGTGTGTGTGTGTGTGTGTGTGTGTGTGTGTGTGTGTGTGTGTGTGTGTGTGTGTGTGTGTGTGTGTGTGTGTGTGTGTGTGTGTGTGTGTGTGTGTGTGTGTGTGTGTGTGTGTGTGTGTGTGTGTGTGTGTGTGTGTGTGTGTGTGTGAGAGTGTGTGCATGTGTGTGCATGTTCTTGGCGAATAAAGTGATTATGATTATTTTAAACTGAAAAGCCATAAAGAGAACCTTGAGATGAACCTGCCTAATGGTTTAACAACTACAGGTTTGAGATCACAATTTGTGATTAGGCTAATGGAAGATTTGAAAGGAATTGCTACATCTTTTTAATTGCTGACCTTTGATATTAAGGTGTTACGCAGAGGAGTAAGTGGGACCGAGGACACCAGCCTTAATATAATCAACAACAGCCTTTGATAAGCCTGAAAACGGAGATCCTTCAGGGAGTAGCTACTGAATATACAGTATCAAGCAACCTTGGATAAAGAGGACATTCAGAGGGTAGGAAAAATAAGCCACTGACAGGAAAAGATCTACAGTGCATCTGTGTAAATGACACATGAGAAGTCTAATTGAAAACTCAGGGAAATAAAGAACTAATAGTCAGCCCAGATCAAAATTGTATCAGCTGAAATGTTAAAAAGTTGCTGTCTCGCAAAACTATGTCACTGCAAGCTGACTTGCGTGTGGATATGTTGATCACTTATCCGATTTCCAGTGATGCTGGTCTAAGCAATATGCATGCAATAGAAGGGTGTGTGTGTGTGTGTGTGTGTGTGTGTGTGTGTGTGTGTGTGTATGTATGTGTGTGTGTGTGTGTGTGTGTGTGAAGGGGGGTGTGACGAAGAAAAAGGTGTGGTGCACTGAGTCTACTCTTAAGCTCAGGCCCGTTTGAAAGGCCCCTTCATCATTTTGTATGTATAAGAAATAGAGACGTTTGAGATAGTTTTTTGCCTTTCAACTATTACCGGAGATGAAACACTACTGAAGGTTTGGCCCATTCATCATTATGACAACAAATCACTCCCCACAGTGCTGAATTCCTCAGCATTCACCATAGCGGTATCCCAGTAGGATCACAACGGTCACAGAAGCTAATCCTGAGTTAGGTTAATTTGGTCAAATGTGCAAAAGAGGGAAAACAAAACTGCAGGTAGAAATGTTATAATTATTCTCCTCCAAATGAATGTAATATCTTAAGATGTAGAAGAGTAATAATAATACAATAT
This sequence comes from Oncorhynchus masou masou, assembly GCF_036934945.1. Taxonomy (NCBI): domain Eukaryota; kingdom Metazoa; phylum Chordata; class Actinopteri; order Salmoniformes; family Salmonidae; genus Oncorhynchus; species Oncorhynchus masou. The sequence goes on from NC_088218.1 coordinate 21,443,652, forward strand.
ATATTACATTCCTATAACGCTTTAAATCATCTCAAAGCACTTCGAAAGAAAAAAATGAACAAGCAATAGATCATCATGAGTAGCCTAGCTATCGTTATCTAGGTCAATCTAGGCCAAGACTTTGAGTGCATGCATCCTCCAAAGATGGAGAGAGAGAGTTTATGGCTTGATCAGAGGAAGGTGGTCAGGGAGATGGTCGATGAATGTTGACGTCATGCACTTAACCACAACCACTAAACTAAACCACTTTTACTAACATTCCCTCCAAAATGACACAGTTTGACTGTTTCAAAGCACTCTTTTTTATCTTTATTTAACTAGGACAAGTTAGTTAAGAACAAATTACAGTCAACCGGGGAACAGTGGGTTAACTACCTTGTTCAGGGGCAGAACGACCAATTTTTACCTTGTCACCTCGGGGATTCAATCTAACAACCTTTCGCTTGCTGGCCCAACACACTAACCACTAGGGTACCTGCCGCCCAAGGCTTGGTTCACTGGAGGATGACAACATAGAAATGGAATAATTAAATATATAAAAGTATGTGTGTTGCTGTGGCAAGCACAAATTAATTCAATATATATCACTGAACTTCACGCCACTCTGGGTAAATGCATCTTCATAAATGGCCATCGATATGCATTTTGTATTTAAAAGATGAAGGCCATCACTGATCCGTTGTTCTTACAGTGTTACATGTTTTAATTATAACTTATATTATAGTGAAAGTCAAAGTCAAAGCTAAAGCTCAAGTGGGGAAAGAAAATAGTATATTATTACAAAACAACCCTCTTCACAATGAGTTTATGCCCAAGGAAGCATGAATTAATTACAATAATGGTGGGTTTCTTGGCGATACCGGCCACTCTGGCCTGCTTTACAGTGGTGTAGTCAGCAAACTGGCAATGACTGTGTCTTTGTTTTTCATCCCGTTTCTAGTTGTGTCTTGGCAGAAGATGAATTACCCGTAAATATTTATTTGGCGCTCCGCTGCAATCCACGTCCTACCAAATATCATGCTCTACATGCATGGATTAAGACAGGATTAGGCTAGGATTACAGCTCAGCGCTTTACTGGGAAACGTTATAGATTGGAACATGATAACTGGCAGTCAATTTACAGTAATAGACATTTAGAATTGTGTCATGATCTTATTAGAATATATATATTTTTTAAGTGATATATAACAATTGTGGTTATACTATATGTCACCAACACTGACCATGTACATGCCACTTGTAGTGACATTACTTACATGTCATTGTACCTCCTGTGTATTGTACCATTTCTGGGTACAGTTGGCTCATATCATCGCGCAAGTTATGATTCAGTTAATCATTACAACACTAGCTTGTTCTGCTGTATCTTTATACTCCCCGCTGAGGGATCTCACTTCGGTTCTAAATTTGACTCCTCTTCCTTTTTTGTGAAGGACATAGCTTAGTTCAGCTGACAGACACTAACCTCTTCAGAAGTCTCACACCCCGAGGGCAGGCTTTCTCACAGGGGCCACTCCTGATGTGCTAACGTGCTCTCCTTTTTTTTTACCAAATCCCTTTCATGTCGCTCACGCAATGGGAAACTGTACCACACAGCAGTTTGTAGTGGATACTTACTTTAGTATCTGCATGTTTGTGACTTCTAGCCTTTTAGAGAAGGGCATTGTAAATTTAACAATATGCCCATCCCACGTTTTACCACGATAAGTGGTTTTAATCAGAACTATACTGAGAGAAAAAGTATGGATATAAAAACATACTGTATATAAGCCTACTGAGAGAAACAGGAAAAATCTGTTTTTCACTTTGATGAAAAGTTTGAATTTCGGCATTGGAACCATGTAATTTTTGGTTTGATTTAATCTGTACTGTCGTCATAGATAAGGCAAGGTCCTTGCCGAACAAACTAAAGATGCATTTTGATATGCTAAATCGTTTTTATATAAGTCAAGATTCTAAGATAGGTAAGAAAATAATGTTTTTGTTATCGCCTCTGTAACATACATTTACAACATAAGACAAATTATACTCTCTCCCTACATTGCTGTATTACCTTATCGCGGTCACTTGGTTGTTCTCATCTTGTGTGTGGTTTGATAAACAGCTGTTCCTCTAAGTACCTTCCAGAAGCAATGTGTAGATAAAGACTGAGACATTGGCCGCTTACATTGGCAGGCTAAGTACTGCATATCATTTCTACCCATGCAAGTTATTATTCCTTTCCCCTCATATCTAACCCCAAGCCTATTAACCTTTCAATCCATATTAATGATGGGTGACTGTTGATGTTAGTAACCAGAAGAATGTAACCATTTATTAACCCTGGGTGTCCATTTCATAAAAACACAACCTGCATCTATTATATTAAGTGGTGTCAATGAGGTAACCTCTGGTCTGTGGTGCTGTGTTTTATACTGCACCAAGCCATGCTTGAATTCACAATGTTTCCACCACCACAGACTTCAAAATGTTCTTTAGACCTCTCATTTTGTTGATGAAAGAAACCCAATGCGAGGAAGTCGATAAATATTATATACATACATGTAGTTTTGTCTAAATGTTTATATCCCTGTTGTGGCAGACCAGAGGGTTTGGTCAAAAAGTTAACACAGATCAGAAACGGACAGAGTAGGATTTGCTCGGTTTCAAGGGTGTTTATTTGAATAACAAACCAAAAGAAAAGAATAGGTCTCCCCCATGAGACCCTCTCCGGGATACCGTCTTCTGAGCTCCAGATCTCGCTGTATCCTGCAGGGAACAAAAACTGAGCTCCCTCCTTTTATCTCTTGAACCGTCCCCAACTATATGGGAGTAACCTTTTGTCCCCCAGTCCCTTCTCCCCTGTGCTACCCTCCTGGCAGCTTTATGGGACTCGTCTAGCTGGTGAGCAATCAGCCCTTGATTACTCACCAAATACAATCAGCCCTAATTAGTCCTGGCCGGAGAGCCCGTTGAGACCTGGCACGTCCAGCAGAGGTAGCCATCGCCTTGTGATGTAGACTCCGTCTGTCACCAGGCCTCGACGAGTCTCCCTCTGGAGGCTGACCTGCTATACGCCATAGGGCATCCGTGTTTGCATGCTTTGCCCCTGACCTGTGCACAACAGAAAAAGAGAAGCGTTGAAGGGACAAGAACCACCTGGTGACCCGATCCACCCTCGGCATGGGGTAGGCTTCGAACAAGCTTATGTCGTTCACACCCTGGAAATCTTTACAGAAGTGCAGGCTACCGTCTGGTTTGGGCACCAACACGATGAGGCTTCACCATGCACTGTGGGACTCTTCAACGACCCCCTCTGTGACCTGGGTGAAGTGGGTACCAAACAGGTAATACTTGAGAGTGTCTAGCACCCACTTCACCGCTAGACACTCGCAACAGTAGAGTACCCTTTCTCTCTGGGTATCAGCTTTCGGCTTATGCACATAATAGGATGCTCCTCCCCACAGTGTATCTGGGACAGAACGGCCCCTAGTCCCGTGTCACATGCATCCGTCTGGACCAACATCGGCACCTGGAAATCGGGCGTTACGAGAATTGGATGGGAGCACAGCGCATCCTTCAGACGCCTGAACGCCTCTACTGTCATGCCCGTCCATGGCTATAGTATCCTGCCAGTCCCAGGAAGTACTTGATCGGTGTCTTGGTGCGTGGAACGGGCATGTCACGTACCGCGTGAACCTTCCTCTCCTGGGGCTTGACGTTCCCCCGTCCAATCAAATACCCCAGGTACTCCACCTCCTCGAACCCTAGTTTGCATTTCTTGGGGTTCGCTGTCAACCCGGCTTGCCTGAGCGTGTCCAGCACTTGGCTGTGGATGATGAAATCATCCAAATAGGCCGCTGTGTGCTGCTGGTGGGTTCGAAGTACTTTGTCCATCAGGTGCTGGAATGTGGGCGGGGCTCCATGGAGACCGAACGGGGGCACCCGGTACTGATATAATCCGTCTGGTGTCTAAAATGCTGTCTTCTCCTGGGAGGAGGCTGCCAACGGTACCTGCCAATATCATTTGGTCAGGTCAAGGGTGCTGATGTACCGGACCTTTCCCAATCGGTCGATGAGCTTGTCCACCCTCGGCATGGGGTAGGCTTCGAACAAGCTTATGTCGTTCACACCCTGGAAATCATTACAGAAGTGCAGGCTACCGTCTGGTTTGGGCACCAACACGATGGGGCTTCACCATGCACTGTGGAACTCTTCAACGACCCTCATCCTCAGCATAGCCTCCACTTCCTGCATCACGGCCTTCCTTCGTGCCTCAGGAATCCAATATGGCCTCTTTCGTACTGTTTCCCCGGGCCGGGTACGGATGTGGTGTTTATTGAGGATCGTGTGGCCTGGCTTCTCAGAGAACACCGCCATGTTCCGATTGACGAGCTGCCTGAGCGTTTGCTTCTGGGCTGGGTTGAGGTCCAGATTCCACGGGACCACCACTGGTACCATTGGCGTCCTGGGTCCCGACCATAACACAGCCAAGTCTGTCCTCTCGTGCCACTTCTTGAACAGGATCACGTGGTAAATCTGTTGGGGTTTCTGTTTCCCCTGCTGCCGTACACGGTAATTTACGGGTCCCAGCTTCTCTATCACCTCGTTTGGCCTGTGCCATGTTGCCAGGTACTTTTTTTGGACGTGGGGATTAACCTTTTGCGTTTTTGGCAAAAAAAACGTACCCATTTGAAACTGCCTATTTCTCAGCCCCAGAAACTAGAATATGCATATAATTGTCAGATTAGGATAGAAAACACTCTAAAAGTTTCCAAAACTGTAAAAATATTGTCTGTGAGTATAACAGAACTGGTGAAAACCTGAGGAAAATCCAATCAGGAAGTGCCTTATTTTGAAACCTCTGTTCCTATCCATTCCTATCCTCCATTTAAAGGGATATCAACCAGATTCCCTTTTCTATGGCTTCCCTAAGGTGTCAACAGTATTTAAACATAGTTTCAGGCTTTTATTTTGAAAAATGAGTGTGATAGATCACATTGCGTAAGTGGATAGGTGGGGGCTCTAGAGTGAGTTTTGCGCCACAGAGTAAAGCGGCCATTGTTTCTCCCGGTGTTATTGAAAGACCTACACACCCGGTTGATATATTATCGAATATATATTTTAAAAACAACAAGGATTGATTATAAAAAAAATTTTGACATGTTTCTGTGGACATTATGGATATTATTTGGTATATACGTCTGCGTTGTTGTGACCGCTCTTTCCTGTGGATTTCTGAACATAACGCAACAAACAAACGGAGGTATTTTGGGTATAAAAATAATCTTTATGGAACAAAATTAACATTTGTTGTGTTACTTGGAGTCTCGTGAGTGAAAACATCCAAAGATCAAAGGTAAACGATTAATTCGATTGCTTTTCTGATTTTCGTGACCTAGGACCGACACCTTGTCTCCAACTGGAATTCTCGGGGCTGGGTTCCTTGATTGTAGACCTGGGCTAGGGTGCGTTGGGCCTTCTCCATATGTTCCCTTACCACTGGCCATATGGCTGTCATCCGCTCCCTCATCGTCTCCACGTGCTCTACCACGCTGCGTAAGCAGGTCGGTTGGGCTTCCCACACCTCCTTGGTGAGGTCCAGTAGGCCGCGTGGCCTCCTCCTGTAGAGGAGTTTGAAAGGGGAAAAACCAGTGGAGGACTGGGGTACTTCTCGGATTGAGAATATTAGGTGGGGTAGTAGCTGGTCCCAGTTCTACCCATCATGCTCGATGACCATCCACAGTATTTGTTTGATCATTTTATTGAACCGCTCGACGAGCCCATCCGTCTGCGGGTGAAAGACAGAGGTCCGGATCTGCTTGCTCTGCAGGAGAGCACACAAATCTTTCATTAGACGGAACTCAGTACCTTGGTCTGTCAGGATCTTGTTCAGGATGCCCACCCGGCTAAAGAGGTGGAACAGCTCCTGGGCGATCCCCTTGGATACCGCCGCCCGTAGGGGAATGGTCTCGGAATACCGGGTGGCATAATCTACTATTACCAGGATGTACCGGTGTCCTCCTGCTGTTTATACCAGGGGTCCCACTATGTCCATGGCGATGTGTTCAAAGGGCACCCCGAGGATTGGTAGGGGGACCAGTGGGTTTCCAAAGTGTGTAGACTACATCTGTCACCAGGCCTCGACGAGTCTCCCCCTGGTGGCTGACCTGCTGTACGCCACACTGTATATAAAGTTTGTGTTATGTGTTATACTGTTTTTGTAAGATGTGTTTGTATATTGTGTTATATTTGCTGTTAATATAAAACATGTATATATTTCCAAAAAATCCTTTGAGTCACTATTGACAGCAAAAATGCATATGATTCATTCAAGGTCTTGTCTCTGTCTCCTGTTGTTACATGATGTTTGCCTTGTGTGTGGGGTTTATATTTGGGTTTACTTGCAATCCACACTAAGGAGGGATGACAGAGGTCACTCCCCAAATCTACAGTCTTCACAGTACAAACATCCAAAAGCCAAAATGCTACGCTCTCTTCAGAATAACAATAATAATGTCACACCCTGACCTTAGAGGGCCTTTTTATTCTCTATTTTGGTTAGGTCAGGGTGTGACTAGGGTGGGCAATCTATGTTTTCTATTTCTTTGCTGGCTGGGTATGGTTCCCAATCAGAGGCAGCTGTCTATCATTGTCTCTGATTCGGGATCATACTTAGGCAGCTTTACCCACCTGTAGTTTGTGGGATCTTGTTTTGGTACTGTGCTGTTTAGCCCTACTATACTTTACGTTTCGTTTGTATGTTGTTTTTTCGGTGTTCATTGAATAAATTAAGATGTACGCCTACCACGCTGCACCTTGGTCCGATCCTTCCATCAACGAGCGTAATAAATAATAACAATGTGAAAAAGAAATGCACATTATTAGAGGCTGTGTCTGGCCACATGTTTGCCATTAAAACAAAATGTCTATCATTTTCAGCAATTTCTCCAACCTGTGTCATTTCTGTAAAACATATTGATAGAGCTATCTGACATGGGGACACAGAAACAGTACAAAAATCTTAGCAGACCACATACATGTTAATGGCTTTCATAAATTACTGCAAATTACTACTTTGCAATGTTCCGTGGAAGCTACGATTCATGCCATATATTTTTCTAAATGGCCAGTCATGCCCACATCTCTGTCACAGTATTTATTCTTAAACATAATTTAAATACAAAGTAAAATATCCCACAAATGATTCTAAGCCTCTTGAACTATATAATTATTTTCATGCAACATTTGCAATTAATCAAGATTGTACTAAATGTAAAATTCTCCATTGAGATAATGCAAATGCAATGCAACTCTAAATTAAGCTAATTGTAGTTGATTTATTTTGTTTCTTTCCAGTTGATTATGTTCCTGTTGTAACTAGCCTCCACACCCTTACTTAACCATTACAATAAAATGGCTTATTTTTGAAGGAACAAAGGATGAACATTTAGAGCTACAATCCTTAAGAGATTTCAGCTCAAATGAAACACACTTATGCACACATTGACATGGTTGTCTGTTCTTTGTAGCGGAGGAAGCTATGCTAGTAGGAATTTGATGGATTGATTGTGGAGAAAGTGCTGGGACTCGCAGGTTGATGGGGAAAGTGGCAAGTCAGCAGATTACAGGACAACAAGGATCAGAGGTGTGTGTGTGTGTCAGCCTGTGATGAGCCATCACACAGGGCGGGATACTTTACAGCACTGTGTTCCACCCTGTGACAGCAAACCCTGGAGAAAATGTGAATTACTAAGTAACTGCTGCTGAATGTTAAGGCAATGTCTGAACCACCTGCGCCGGATAAAAGTCAGATTGCCATGTCGTTATAGAGTAAACAAAGATCACAGATAGATCGTGACAGCGATATACAAATCCTAATATGATCCAATGGTAATGTAATGAGATGTGTAATGTAGATGTATATTTGAGAATAGCAGCCAGCTCAAATGACAGGTAGCCTATCGGTTAGAGCATTTGGCCATTAATTGAAAGGTTGCTTGTTCAAGTCCCTGAGCAGACAAGTTGAAAAATCTCTTGATGTGCCTTAACCCTAATTGCTGTTGATAATGGCAGACCCTGGCTGTGACCTGACTCTCTGAGAGTGTCTCAGGGAGAGTTGGGTTATCCCCAAAAAACTTCATTTCCAATTCACACATGCATATTAATACACACTTGTGAAAATAGGAAATGTATAAAGCCTCAGCCCACTTGGTCTCCATTTGATTCATATATACTGTTGAATCTTTCCACTACTTCCTGGTACCAGTGCTAGGATCTGCCGCCTTCCAGATGACGTCCTTGGAATCTCATCTAATTGCTTTGATGATTAGATTTGTTCATGTTCATGTACACAATCAATAAAGCATTTTGAAGTGAGCGTTTGGCTCCCCTAAAATAATATTGAGTGCCTTGATCAAGCGTCGAAAGGCTCCAATGCCCTTTGGAAATAAACCCTGTAAATGCCTATATCCATTGTTCATAAGCGGGCCTTTGGCTCGGCGTAGGCTGTGTCTATTTAAACTGGGGCTGCTGGCGAGAGTGGTGCGTGGGCCCAAGTCAAATGAAGCCTGACATTTTTCCATTATCGATTTATCCAAAGATGAGAACACTTTGCCAAGATCAACAGACATCACATTGGGAGAAGGATCAAAAAACATACACGAGGTCTGATGTGCCAGACTTTTTATTTTTCCTTGTGACCTTTGGTTGGTTTGAGCAAAAACGTACGATTGCACAAAATATTGTTTCTACTTATTTCGAAGATAGTGATATATTGATGAATGTGTCTGTGGGGAGAACTAAACGAAGATTTGAATTGCTCAAATCATGTTTATTAGTGCTAATTCCTGTCAACTGGTTGAAGTAAAATTGGAAGAAGTCAAAGGAAATCAGGGTGGTATGTTTGGATTATTACTATTTCTCAATGGAGACGCCATCAGGTTAAGCAGTTGTTGTTGTCTCAAGTTAGCTTTTTGGACTTCCTTGAAGTTGGAGGCCATGTTAGGCTCTGCTCTAATTGGGTAGCAGGGGGATTCTCTGTATTGTCTCACACACAGCAAACACATCTTGCCTTAATTGGCTGGATAGGACGTTTTGCCCAATGATGTAGAATCGCCCTGCAGGAGTCTTCCTATGTTGGTTCAACCATGAACTTCTTGAAGTTGACTGTGGTAAAATTATGGGTCAGGGAACTTTCCACCTTTCACTTACAGAAAAACTAGTCTCAACATAACAAAGGAAGTACATTTCTAACTAAAGCTATGCTTGTATCACACAGTGCTACCGTTCGCACACACTTGGGTGCATCAAGTGGACAGCTGTTAGCATTTTAGGATGATTGAAAGGGTCCCAAAAATGATTATAATGGTAGAGGAGAGCTGTACTATCTAACTACCACCTGTCTGACACAATTAAGAGTGACATATTTGTTTGCAGCCTGATGAGATTCAGAAGATCTAGTTTCAAGTTAATGTCACACGCACAGCGAAATGCCTTTCTTGCAAACTCAAAGCCCAGCAATGTAATAATCAATAACAATGTATTATTTACAAAAAAAAAGAGAAATAAGGATAAGAAATATGAAAACACAATAAAGTAACTAAGTAGGTAAGTATACTATATACAGCAAATATTTAAGAAGTCTGTTTCAATACCATATTTACATGTTCAGGGATACTGAAGTGATTGAGGTAGATATGTATAAGGGTAAGGTGACTCGACAACGAGATATATGATAATCAGAGTGTCAGCAGTGTGTATGTGAGTGGGTGTGCGAGATTGTATGTATGTATAAATATATGTGCATATTATGTGTGAGTGAGGAAGTGATGGAGTGAGTGTTTGTGTCTGTGTTGGAGTGACAGCGTGTGCAAGTGTGAAGAGCCCTGTGAGTGTGCATAGAGACAGTGCAAATACTGAAATAAAAAGGTCAATAAGGTATACTCGGTCGGTGTTGTTATTTTGTTAGCTATTTATCAGTCGTATTGTTTGCTGATAGAAGCTGTTCAAGAGCCTGTTGGTGCCAGACTTGAATCACCAGTACCTCTTGCTGTGAGGCAGCAGAGAAAATAGTCTATGTCTTGGGTGGTTGGGGTCTTTAATAATTTTCCAGGCCTTCTTTTCACACCGGCTGATATATGTAGAGGTCCTGGATGGCAGGAAGCTCAGGCCCAGTAATGTACTGGGCTGTCCGCACAACCCTCTGTAGCGCCATGCGATCGAGGGCGGTGCAATTGCCTCGAGGGTGGTGCAATTGTAGGGAGGTCTACTTCAGTAGCTGACATTTTGTTTCCAATCCCACTAATGGCTTGCAGGTGCATCACGATCAACAACAATCAAATATTGATAGGATAAACCAAAAATACAAATTAGGCCAAGATGATTCTTAACTTTTTGGCAGGCAGTTTGATTGACGAAATTGACAAAATTATTGGCGGCTGCACTGAATACAGACCTCAATGAATAGTCAAGGAATATGTGGATGATTTTAACATTGCAACACGCGTACCCACAGGCCCCAGGTCTTCTCAGTTATGACTGAAATGACTTTGGTGTACAGCATTACCATACTACCAGGAAAATGTTGCGAGTGGACTTAGAGTAACAGATCAAAGTGTCCGTAATACCTGACTTGCCAGAGGCAACATCAACACGTCTTATCCAGCTAAGCTCTCCATGCACGGTAATGGAATGGTTCCCTTTTTCAGCTTGAGAGTAAAGGGTAGGAAATGATATAGTTTACAACTAATTATCAGTCAAACTCATAGGGCTATGTGGTTACGTGGGTATAGGGTGGAGTCGTGAAGACCCCTGGGAATGAATGTGTTGCTGTACAGCATATTATACAGAGGGCATCACAACATTGCTAGGCTAAATATTGCTGAAACATGCTAGGTGTAATAGAGAGTATCAGGTAGGTTAAGTCATGTGTAGCCTACTGTGATAATTTGAGGTCATTTGTCCTTTAAGGCACTTAATCAATTCTAGAAATGTGGCACTGACATGCCAAGCAGAAATTCCAAGCATTCACTAAATAATTGGCTTGCATACTTTGTGTAGAGGTGACTATGACACATCGATATGTTACACTCAAGCAAAATACCACCATTGACACATCAGCAAGCAGTGGGTTTTCTGTTTTGCCTTTACAGGGGAAACTAATATTAAGGTCCCGACCGGGATGTTTTCTCCCACCTCATCTAAAATTCTGTCACTTACCACAGCATGCATTACTATTTTGGAATGGCTTTTGACCGTAAAATCCTATTGAATATTTTAAATGGTTTTCCACAACGTAACGTGCGATCATCCTTAAATGTTGTGAGTGGGCGCAAATGTATTTCAGCGTTTGACAGAAATGGGAAGACTTGGCAGATTTAAACAAATGTGGGGAAGACTGCGCTAACAACCAACACACACTAACACTCAAAACAACAAACACATTACTTTAACAATCATGCGAGGTATTCAAAACAAGATATTCAAAATAATGTAGGATCTTCTCAGTGGGCCGGATAACGAATTTAACCTTCAAGTGCTTAAAATATTTGAGGATTACTAGACTAGACTGTGGGTAAAGAATTTGGCTCCCAGCAATAAGGATTTTTTGAATGAAGGACAACAATGACAATAGTAATATAACTAATAACAATGCAATTTACTCATACATTTAGATTGAATTTCATATTTAATATGAAAACACAGATATTTAAAGCTCTTGTTAATTTATAATCGCGCAAACTCAAATATACTTACTTGACTGATTAGCGTAGGATGTAAAAGCAAGCAACTAATTTGCTGAATCTATTAAAAGGCCTGTCAGAAATTAGACTTCTTTTACACTTTTTGGATGGAAAAGATCATTCCAATTCATCAGTTGTTTTAGACTTTGTAGCTCTCCTTTGTAGCTCTCCTCCATGAAAATACTATGCACTTGTAGTGATTAATATCAACAAAGATTAATGAAATCCTTTACAATAATATAATTCACCAAGGTTATTACAGTATCGGCAATAAAGTATTATAATTGAGCATGGTCTTACTCTTGACATTTGATATACAGTATCCAGATCATTCAATGTTGGTATTCATCACATTTAAAATGCCAGAATGTCTCTCAGTGATGTATTTCTCTGATAGTCAGATAGAACAGACAAGATACTCTGAAATACATACAATATGTATGCAATTTGGCAGACACATTGTTCCAAAGTGACATACAGTAGTGTGTGCATGCATTTATAAATGGACGGCCCCAGCAGTAATCAAATCCATGATCCTGCCATTGCAAATGCCACGCTCTACCAATTGAGCCACACAGTCCCACACGCAAAAGCTTTTCTATTCGATACTAATGCACCTTAGCCTACTATCTCATAGTCCAAACAGTTAGCTTCATCACCAGCAGTTATCCACCACAGCGGATATTGCCTTCAGCCAGCAACCGAAATGACTGACACACATCTGTTCTTTGACACACAGCACCAAAACTCAAATGTAATCTCTCCCAAACTGCCTCATGTAATGCGTCTCTGCGGCTGCAAAGGACACAGTATGAAGTTTAAGACTGAGGTTGTCATTTGTCTTCTGAGAGCGGGTGGAAGAGAAAGATACGTTTTAGTTCCCTCTGAAGTCTAGATAGATCCTGCCCACACTCCCCACACTGCCCACACTCCCCACACTCCCCACACTCCCCACAGAGTTGCTTTGAGACCATAACGGGTTGACACCATATGAACAACAATATACAAATTCTCCATAAATGTACCACTTTTCAACAGTGGATATACCATATAATGTAAGACTTGAAGTATGTATAGAAAGCAATACTGTCTTCGTCCTCTATTCTTTCTACACAACATCTTTCCCCATGTACACGTTTGACCTCATTCCTCTGCCATGCATCACTTTGGTCTTTACTGATCAATTTAATTGCTCACGCATAGTCTTACTATTTGGCAGTTTTTATGACATACAATCAATTCAAAAGTTTTTGCTTTACAATGCTTGTATTTGTCAGATTGTCCTTTATTGTGATGTGCTAATGGAAGAGATTTTACCTCACAACACAGGTCTCACTCACTCACTCACTCACTCACTCACTCACTCACTCACTCACTCACTCACTCACTCACTCACTCACTGGGATTTATACAGGAGTCAATTATTTCAAAGGCCAACATCTAATTAGGCTGTGTTATTTTTTTCCACTAATTGGTCTTTGGACCAATCAGATCAGCACTGAAAAAGATCTGATGTGATTGGTCAAAAGACCGATTAGTGGAAAACAAGTTGAGAATTGGGCTGCCTGTGTAAACATAGTCTTACAGGTATTGGTATTGCCTAGAGTACATTAGTGCTATAGCTAGCTCTTGCAAGGAACTCATCTGGGGAAATATGAACATGAGTATTGGTGGAGGTTGTACCCAAGACACCCAGATATTTGTGTTGACCAATTATTGACATTTCAGTGATAACCCATAGCTAATATTTATCCAAATCAGACACATGCATTATTCATTTTGTACCGTGTACAATATATTTATCAATTCATCTATGAGGTATAGATATGAATCAGCAGTAAGCAGGTAGTGACATTTGTGAGATAGAAGTAACTTACAAGCCTTTCACCAAAATGCCCTCCGTTTGCATATGCGTAAATACCTCATCACTCAGCACATTGTAAATGGTTATTCATTTGGCTCTTTCCTCAAAGGAAAAAGAGATGCCAAGGACAAGGATTTGCTGCATTCTTTAAACTGGATGAAGCAGACTGAAGAGAATGGAATGTTTCAGCCAGATTTCAAATGAATGTGAAGACTGTAAATAGTTCATTCAAGCATATGTTGACATGACCTGAATAGAACATCAAAAAGGAGGAACAAGAGCAGGCAACAGTTGCCCGTGCTATGAAGTATCTTTTTCCTCAACTAGTCTTCAGTGGCCGTTCGATAAGCCCACTGTGACCTTCAGCTACCGTGTCTCTGAAAGCTGCCAGAAGCCTTGTGAGTCACATCCACTTTCCTCTCCTGCATTGCGCAAGTAAAAACATTCTAATATACTTTCCCAGTGGTTCATAACCGTCACACAAAGGGATTAACGCAAGCAGGGGAGGAAAGTCATGTACAAGATGTGTACATTCCAGGGAGAGAGAAAAAAATACTAACATTAACTGGTGTAGTAGAGATACAATTAGAAGTTCAAAGAAGAAGTCATGGCCTCACCTCTGGTTCGAATCCTTGGTTCTTTAATAAAGTAACAGGTGACGATTATGCAAAGTCAATAACGTCCCAGCAGAGGTTTTATACATACATCTAACAGTACTGTGTCACTGAGGTGGACATGGAGGTGCATTTTCCTATTACAACTATTACAACTTCTGACACCAACATGCTGTACCGTACATATCCATTGGGGTTCAGGGGAAGACGTCATGAAAGTTTGTGAGCTCAGCCTACTCTTTTTATAGGCTCTCTCTCCATCACTCTAGTCATGTCTCACTCTGTTCCCTCATTGAACTAAGGTTGCATTCATAACCGGATCTTGTCAGCATGCGATGTTGCTTGCCTACATTTATGAGTGAGGCTGCCCCTCGTTTCCCTTTAATCCAGGTTGAGGTTACAAGGTACCCACATTTCTCTTCTTCTCTTCACCACCTGAGCTCCAGTCTAAGGTTTCACATAATATTCTAGAGGACGTGGCCTTCTCTCTTCGATAAAACCTTTATCATTTAATACATTTAATGGGCTCTGGTTCTGTCCATCTGGGGATGGTGAGTAAGTGGAATCTCTCTCCCCTAAGGTGCTTCTGTACTTCAGCAGGTTTTTCTGCTTCCTCTCTCAATGCCATAGGTATGCTTCAGGCAATCTTAAAGCTACTAGTGGACCTCAGTGGTTTTCTTAATGCAAGCTAATCAGTTAATGGGCTCCTCAACAAGCTCTCATATCTCAGGATTACTTTGAAATCATAATACAATATTGTTGCTAGGCAACTGGCAGCAAGCAACATGAGCTCCTGAAAAAGATCTTGAAAATTGCGAGAAATTTTTATTTTTTTAACCGAATAAGGAAAACAATAGCTGTCATAAGACCATAACCCTCAGAGGCAGAAGAAGAGACAGTGAGACCTCTGAAATACCAAGAACCGTAAAGAAAAAAAAGAAAAACCAAGAAGCTAATGTGCTATTAACGTTAGCAAAATAAAACATTTTTTAACTTGGAACACATGCTGATGTCATAATGAAGGACCAGACCATACTCTGAGTTGATATTCACATAATAATAATAATGAATTCCCCTCAACCACGCCCACAAAACATGCCAAAAAGCTGCTGTGTTGTTTAAAATAGAGTGCATTCGAAACATTTTCAGACCCCTAGACTTTTTCCACATGTTGTTACATTACAGCCATATTCTAATATTGATGAAATTGTTTTTTTCCCTCATCAATCTACACACAATACCCCACAATGACAAAGCAAAAACAAGTTTTTAGAAATGTTTGTAAATGTATATAAAACAAAAAACAGAAATACCATGTTCACATAAGTATTCAGACCCTTTGCTATGATAATCAAAATTGAGCTCAGGGGCATCCTGTTTCCATTGATCATCCTTGAGATGTTTCTACAACCTGATTGGAGTCCACTTGTGGGAAATTCAATTGATTGGACATAATTTGGAAAGGCACACCTGTCTACATAAGGTCCCACAGTTGACAGTGCATGTCAGAACAAAAACCAAGCCATGAAGTTGAAGGAATTCACAGATCTGGAGAAGGGTACCAAAAAATGTCTGCATCACTGAAGGCCCTGAAGAACACAGTGGCCTCCATCATTCTTAAATTGAAGAAGTTTGGAACCACCAAGACTCTTCCTAGAGCTGGCCATGCGGCCAAATTGAGCAATAGTGGGAGAAGGGCCTTGGTCAGGGAGGTGAACAAGAACCCGATGGTCACTCTGACAGAGCTCCAGAGTTCCTCAACAGGACAATGGCCCTAAGCACACAGCCAAGACAATGCAGGAGTGGTTTCGGGACAACTCTCTGAATATCCTTGAATGGCCCAGCCAGAGCCTGGACTTGAACCCGATCGAAGATCTCTGGAGAGACCTGAAAATAGCTGTGCAGCAATGCTCCCCATCCAACCTGACAGAGCTTGTGAGAATCTCTGCAGAGAAGAATCAGAAAAACTCCATGAATACCGGTGTGCCAACCTTGTAGCGTCATACCCAAGAAGACTCGAGGCTGTAATCACTGTCAAAGGTGCTTCAACAAAGGGTCTGAATACTTATGTAAATGTCATATATATATATATATATACTTTTTTTTTTATAACACATTTTAGAATAAGGCTGTAACAAAATGTGGAAAGATTCAAGGGGTCTGAATACTTTCTGAATGTACTGTACAGGTAACCATGTAAAGAAAATCCCAAGCTACGGTTCGTAATGCTTCCACGTACGGAAATAGAGCTTGTGAGAGGAGCCCTGTGCCATCAGGCTATTCGGCATGGGACTGTGGGAAATGTGGGGATCCGTGACCAAGTAGGCCACATGTAGCTACAGTGGCAAGAAAAGTATGTGAACCCTTTGGAATTACCTGGATTTCTGCATTGGTCTTCAAATTTGATCTGATCTTCATCGAAGTCCCAACAATAGACAAACATAGTGTGCTTAAACTAATAACACACAAATTATTGTATTTTTTTGTCTTTATTGAATACATCATTTAAACATGCAGTGTAGGTTGAAAAAAGTATGTGAACCCTTAGGCTAATGACTTCTCCAAAAGCTAATTGGAGTCAGGAGTCAGCTAACCTGGAGTCCAATCAATGAGACAAGATTGGAGATGTTGGTTAGATCTCCCTTGCCCTATAAAAAACATTTACAAAATTTGAGTTTGCTATTCACAAGAAGCATCGCCTCATGTGAACCATGCCTCGAACAAAATATTCTATGGACAGATGATGAAACTACAGTTAAGTTGTTAGGAAGGAACACACAACACTATGTGTGGAGGGAAAAAAGGCACAGCACACCAACATCAAAACTTCATCCCAACTGTAAAGTATGATGGAGGGAGCATCACGGTTTGGGGCTGCTTTGCTGCCTCAGGGCCTGGACAGCTTGCTATCATTGAGGGAAAATTGAATTCACAAGTTTATCAAGGCATTTTGCGGGAGAATGTTAGGCTATCTGTCCGCCAACTGAAGCTCAACAGAAGTTGGGTGATGCAACAGGACAACGACCCAAAACACAGAAGTAAATCAACAACAGAATGGCTTCAACATAAGAAAATACGCCTTCTGGAGTGGCCCAGTCAGAGTCCTGACCTCAACTCGATTGAGATGCTGTGGCATGACCTCAAGAGAGCAGTTCACACCATCCCAAACTGAAACCGTTTTGTAAAGAGGAATGGTCCAAAATTCCTCCTGACCGTTGTGCAGGTCTGATCCGCAACTACAAAAAACGTTTGGTTGAGGTTTTTGCTGCCAAAGGAGGGTCAACCAGTTATTAAATCCAAGGGTTCGCATACTTTTCCCACCCTGCACTGTGAATGTTTACACGGTGTGTTCAATAACGGCATGAAAATGTATTATTGTTTGTGTGTTATTAGTTTAAGCAGACTGTGTTTGTCTATTGTTGTGACCTAGATGAAGTCAGATCAAATTTAAGACCCATTTATGCAGAAATCCAAGTATTACCAAAGGGTTCATATATTTATTTATTTCCACTGTATGTCTGTGGAAACCATTTTGACATTTAACTTTAGTATAGTCCAATTGTTACTCCACTCACTACTTGTAGCTGTATAGTACGTTTGTTAGTGTTGTTGGTCTTTGGTAGCTTAATTAATGTTAATGTTAAATTACCTTAAATACCCTAAATATATTAAAACAACAAAGACGCCATTGAAAAAGAAGACCCTGAGGGACAACCCAGAGACCCTTTTGAGTGACTTCAGTGGACCTGAAGAGAGGATGCAATCTGCTCTTCTTCACCCCACACCCTACATGTGGCACTCTGCCATCAATGTTGCCCTACCCTATGCCAGGAAGGGTGGCATCTGCAAAGACAGACATATCCCTGTGGAGGGAGAACAGGAAGAGAAAGGACTGAAGTTAACATTTATAACAATGAGCAAAAATGGTCCTGAGAGCAGCCTGGAGGAGTTCGAAAGGAGGTTCCCAACACTAAAAACGTCCACAGAGCACTTTAAGCAGGGGGAGCCAGAAGTGACGGCTAACCGTGAAGATGTGTCAACATCAGAAACAACAACAGGGTACCACTCCCCACCTTCTCTTTCTCGCCGGTCCCCCAGAGTTAATGTTCTGAAAGACAGCCAGACAGAACAACAGAGAGACTACACCATCTTCAATGAAATGTCCATCTCCAGCATCTCCAGCAACCAGACCTGACCTGCAGACCTGCAACCAGCGAACAGCACAGATACATCAGATGTGCTATACTGTAAGGCAGGATGAAGAGACAAACCAGGATCTGCGGATGGAGCTGAACTGCACGATGGAGGAACTCATCAGGAGGGAGCAGCACACCCAGTCCCTGGAGAGACAGCTGGAAGAGATGAGGACCATCCTGAAGACAGACAGACATCCACACATACAAACACCTACAACCTCTCCAAAATTCACCCCCCCCCCCCTGACAATCACACATACATCGCACCGACCACTGACACTCGCGCAACACCCTGCGTTGACAGCCACACATCCAACATCCCCTCCGGTAACACATCATCTCTACCCTTGCCCCATTGAGATCATCAATCCAGACACCACCCACAACAGCAGCACACAGCCAGAGCATCACTCCAGACACCACCCACAACAGCAGAACACAGCCAGAGCAGCAGACAGGGGACAAACATTGTCATCCAGTGTGACTCCAACGGAAAATACCTTGATGGAAGACGGCTGTTCCCAAGGAGAAGCGTGAGGAAGATCTGGTGCCCAGTTACGCAGTCTGCCCTTAGATTCCTGGCAGAGCAGAGACGGAGCACCGATCCACATAATTCTCCACACAGGGACAAATAATCTCAGCACAGGCAGGGTGGATGTAGCCAAGGCTCCGACCCGGATGGCTTTAACAGCCACACAGGCCTACGCCAGAGCCAAAATCATTGTCTCCACTCTTCTTCCCAGAACAGATATACATCAGAGAGTCATAACTGTGCTCTGATTCAGAATGTGCACGTAGTACATCACAAGGGCATTCGTCATGACCAACTCTTTGACCACAACAACATCAACAGAGAAGGGAAGTGAGCCTTTGCAAAGGTTCTGAAGGCTACAGCTTTGGAAATAAGGTCGCATAATCATAGTGACATCAGACGACCAACCAACCACGAACAACCTCAAAAGGGACTCTAAGCCAAGGCAACGCAACATCCAAACCCCCTTGAAAACACAACCAGCCCGAGAAGAGGATGAGCAAACCCCAGCCGTCTACCAAAAAGGGAGAGTATTGCTACAGTAGCATCCAGGAGAGCACCCACTTGTCCCATCCAACAGAACTACAACAGAGCTCCAGAGCAGAGCTGAGCAAATCCCAGGAGCTCAGCTAGAGAGCTAATTCTTAGAGAGCACGAAGGCCTGCAAGCCCTGCAGCATCTGAACGTAATCAGATAAGACACCTCCTGAACATCATCTGCAGTCGAGGGATGCGTTCATTTTGTTGAATTAAGCGTGTTATTATTTACTCACGTCTAGTTCAGATAGAATAACAGTACTAAAGGCTTGGGAATTATACATGCGAACATTCGTAGCCAAGTACCCAAAATAGACATGCTCAGAGCTTAGAGGTTAGAAACTCGTATTCCTCACATATTAATCATTTCAGAGACGTGGTTAAAAATCCAGGGTTACGTATTATGTAGAATTGATAGGTGCACTTGAGGTGGAGGAGTAGCAACCTATGGCCTCGATAAATTACTGTCTATGAAGATTTCACCTGAGACGTCCATTTAGATGTTTAAGGTTTATTTGTTAAAGTAACTCTACATGAGAACAACTCATTGATGAATGGTCACATTTACAGACTACTAAATTCCCTAGTAGACGCCATAAACATTATCACCACTGTTAATTCAATGCATTGGTAAAATGAATAGTTTATTTTAGGGGACTTTAATAAGGCTTGGCTAGATAAATCCTCTGTTAACGATAGAAAACCTATTGAAAATATGCATTTTACTGAACCAAAAGGAGTCAATCCACATAATGGGACATTGCTGGATTGGCTCTTGGTGACACATCTTGACAGGATTATAAATGCAGGTGTTCTTCCAGACTGTTTCAGTGATCATTCAATCATCTACGATGTTTGGAAAATGAAGATACCTAAAGCACAACTCAAATGTATTCATTTAAGACAATGTAAAAATGTAATATTGATATACACTGCAAGTACCGAATAATCCAAGATCCAACTGATTGGGAGTCTTGTGGAAAAATAAGAAACGTCAGTGAAACTTAAACGAGAAATGCAAAAGCCTACTTCTATATGGATTGTCTTACAAATATATGAAAAGATCCACGTCAGTTCTGGATATACACCCATTTTAAATAGGGCAAATAATCAACCTATTCAGCAAATAATCCTAAATGACCGTGTTATTCAAGAGGCAGCCGATATAGCTGATGTTTTTAATTAACTTTTCTCGTCTATTAGCTCATCTGTTACCTCAAATAATAAGTTCCCCCACTATTCCATCAATGCTAGGTATACAGGGAACCAGGAGACCAACATCCCAAATCAGACATTAAAACGTTAGAAAGATAAAACAAACTGACATAGAGCCTCTCCTCAATTAAATAAATATCAATAATCGAGCTGGCCGAGATGGACTGGAACCCAAATGTATAAAGTTGCCTGCAAATGTTTTAATGTATCCTCTAGCAGATCTATTCAACATGTCTTTTAACGACCAACGAAATTCCTTCTGTATATGCCCGAGTGTGTCCGAGTGACCGTTCTTCGTAAAGGTGGAAACTCCTTAGACAAAAATATTTGAGAAATTTCACCCTTTCACTCTGGATTTAGACCCAAACATTATACCACTACATCATTAGTTCAACTTACTGATATAAATTCTTCATCTGACCAAGGCAAACTAACTGGTACCATAATGATTGATTTATCAAAATCATTTTATTTAGTTGATCATTCTATCTTACTCGGAAAACTACAAAACATTGGTTTTTACTAACATATCATTAAACTGGATCCATGCATATCTTTTAGCAATAGAAAACAGTGGGTTTTCAAGGAAGGACACAAATCACAACTTCTTGGACTCAGTAGAGGTGTACCTCAAGGTTCAGTATTGGCCCCCTTCTTTTCTCTATATTCATTAATGAATTGCCTCGAATGTCAGAATACACATGGTCACTTAAACACAGATGATACAGTACTTTATAAACCAGGTTAAAATATTTTGTAGATACAAGCAACTCTCCAAGAGAGTTAACATTTTAACGTTTTTAACATTAAGGTTTTACAAAAAATCTTTCTAGCTAATAATTTAGCTTGAAATCAAACAAAGTCCTATATCATGATGTTTGGTAAGCGGCAAATAATAAAATACACACCTGGCAATTCAAAAAATCATGCAAGTGATGCTTGAACAATGCTTGAAAGTGTTAATTGTTTGAAATATCTGGGTTTGTATCTGAATGATCTTTTGGAAAGCATATTGATTATATTAGAAAAACAATTAACTGTAAGCTTAGGTTACTACACACATCTAAACATTATTTGACTGTATCCAATATAAAGACCACAGTAGCCCAACTGCTGCTTCTTATCCTAGACTATGGTGACATCATCTATCAAAACACAACCAAGGTCAACTTGGTTTAGATCAAGCTCTCAGGGTAGCAGCAAACCAATCTCAAACGCACCATCTGCAGCCCTGTTTAAATATGTTGGCAGGCATTCTGTCTTTCTTTCAAAGCCTAATTAAGAACTTGCTGATGCTTCCCGCCATTCCTTGCTTCACGTTACGCCATGATCACACACTTGGGCATTCAGCTGGTACACTCTCGGTGCAGTGAGTCAGGGAAGAGGGAAATGTTTCACACAGAAACAAGGATGAGCAAGATAAGAGGGAGCTTGTATGTGTGTGTGTGTGTGTGTGTGTGTGTTGCAGCGGTAACAGTGATGTTGGGGGCGGCTGTTTTTTGTGTTTGAGTGCAGAAGTGTGTTTGGGAAAATAATAGAGAGACGACAGTGACTTTGAGGGGGCATCTGCATGTGTGCGTGTGCATATGTGTGTTTGTGTGTGCAGAATAATTTCCCTACTTGCAGAAAGGAAAGAGGTCCTTTATTTGTTTATGCCTTGCGACCACGGCCCACTCAACCCCCCAACCAAACAACCCTTCTGGTAGTTTCACATGTGAAGCGAGCTTATTTTACGTCATCCTAACAGTCTTTTATTTATGTCAGAACAGAGGCGACTGAGCCCAGCCAGCCGAGCTGTGTTCCTCTTCTCGTCTCCATCTGCTCTACCCGCCTCCCTATTACCAATACATACTGTATACAGTTCTATTTAAGTTTCCTCCCTCCCTCCATACCTCCCTCCATCTAGGGACCAAGGAGAGGACTGCTGTGCTGTGTGGGAGCAGAGGAGCGCCGAGAGCAGCACAACTCTACCGTTTGTTCCCCTGTTGTTTTGACCCTGGTGCGGTGGCTTGATTAATGACGGCGAGATGTGCTTTGTTCACAGACGACACCCAATGATTAATGGAGGGGTTAATATGATGAGAGTATTAATGAGGATGTTCACACTGCTGTACACTGCCAAGCCGCAACACATCACAACACAGCATGCTTTTGTTCACACCATTGTTTTGTGTTGGATCAACATATATGTCTAGCACCAACTACAGTAAATAGCAGGTGCTATCGTAATGAGGCAACACTAAGCTGATGTATATTTGGGGTTAGGCTGATGATCGGTGTATTTAGAGTCTCTGTAGTGTCGAAGAGCAGAGTCCATCTAAGTTGGAGATGCAACTTCTGCTCTCTTTTCTGAATGTCTGTTTGACTGGTTGATTGATTTTAGAATAGAGTAGATTAGAATAGAGAGTTGGAAGTGGTATAGAGTAGAGAGTTGGAAGTGGTATAGAGTAGAGAGTTGGAAGTGGTATAGAATAGAGAGTTGGAAGTGGTATAGAATAGAAAGTTGTAAGTGGTGCGGAATATAATAAGCTGTGAACAGGCCAAGATACAGTTGAAAGTTTTCACACCTGCCTTGCAAGATTTCTCGACAATAAGAAAGAAAAGAATAGCATCACCCAGTCTT
The DNA here is from genome assembly GCF_036934945.1 of Oncorhynchus masou masou. Taxonomy (NCBI): domain Eukaryota; kingdom Metazoa; phylum Chordata; class Actinopteri; order Salmoniformes; family Salmonidae; genus Oncorhynchus; species Oncorhynchus masou. The sequence continues at coordinate 21,466,956 of NC_088218.1, forward strand.
TCTTTCCAGCCAACAGGGACGATTTGTAACCTTGCTACTTGTGTCACAGGTTTCTTCCTCCTAACACGCTTCGATTCACCCACGGAACTGGAAATTATGTGATGTTTTGCGAGGATCGACAAATAATAGCCATCTCATAAAAAATGTGCCACAGTGAGGGGTACATTTTATTGACATTTAAAGGCTATCAACTCCCACCACTTTAAGGAGTCCAATCACTCAAACAGCTATAGGCCTGTAGACAAGAGGGAGAACTATATAGCTCATAGGACTATTCCCTTTATAGTGCACTACTTTTGACCACAGGGAGCCATTTGGGACAGCGAATAGTGCAGTGCAATTCTGCGCAGTGCAGGATTGCACCATTTTGTAATAAACTGAGTCAATGCAAGTGTGACCTGACCAGGAAATATGCCTTTAAATTCTTATCCAAAGCCCAATTTAATTTGACTGCCTCCAACCCCTTTTAACCCAAGCTCTTGCAGGCACTTTTAAATGATCAGTCAATGTGAGCAGCAAAAACTCAGACATTCTGCACCATCTTCAAACAGTTGAATCAGAGCAATGACCAGACAGGCCTTTTAAAATACGTTGAACATGGTGTCCACAGAAAATCAATTCCCTTTCATATTAGTTCATATACAAAGCACAGAGGCATCACAAACAATGAGTTGAGCATTTCTATTTACCTCAGCCATTAAATAGAAATCAATGCAGATGAAAAACCCAACAATTGAAACCGACAGTTCTACCTAAACAAAAACCCTAACACCATGGATGCACTGCTGTACACAGCCAATGCCTGTGGAAACTGAAGGCGCTTCAATTCAATCTGCTCTCATCGGAGGCACCGTGTCTCCTTCAAGGGCAAGCAGAGTGCATGAGAGGTAGTCTCCCCACCGCTAACAACCAGAGGGGAGCTCTTTTTCAACTCGCTTGAATGGTTGACTTACAGGCCAACTCCCTCCCTCCCTCCAACTTCCAATGAGAGCACTTTGTTGTCAGTTTGCCATCACATGGCATTAAACTTGTCAGATTGGGGGCTGCAGTGTGGAAAGCTATTTGGGGGGAGTGTGTGTGTGTGTGTGTGTGTGTTGGCATGCTTGTTTTTGTACTTGAGTTTACGCGTATGTATGCTTATTGTTGTGTGTGTGTGTGTGTGTGTGTGTGTGTGTGTGTGTGTGTGTGTGTGTGTGTGTGTGTGTGTGTGTGTGTGTGTGTGTGTGTGTGTGTGGGCATACCTATACATTACCGTGCTGATGTGTCTGCAGCTGGTGAGAAAGGAGGCAAACAACATGATGTGGTGGGATGTGGTTTCATCAGCACTCACATACACACACACACTCTCAGAGCATTGTGTCGCAGAGTGAGAGCTCTCTCACACACAGAGGACGCTGAGTTGAATGATGTTGGTGGTCATATGGCCCCTCATGTAAAACACCAAGGCTACTTCCTCTGCCTCAGATACAAAACAGAGGATCAATTCGATTTAAATAAGTCAAAGTCTATGAGATGTTTCTAGGAGGCTTGAATAACAATGGTTGGCAACGCAGTAGGATGAGTCACTCCTACCCAAGCCCTCGTGATGTCATTCATTGTGGCAATTATGCAAATGATTGTCAATCAATCATTCTGTGAATAGGGAATAATGCTATATACTGTAGGTCATCTTTAATGCCTTAAAGGCATCATGTATTCTAGCTATACTTGCAGCCCATCAAGATTTGGTTGGGTAGACAACTCAAATATCTCTCACAATTGGTTGCTTCTCTGGCATCTTTGGCGAGTGGTGCCATTTCTCCATAATACACAAGATGCTAAAGGATTCAGTGGAGAGTTTGCAGTCATGATTGAATATACCGCTCTTCGTGCTGCAGACAAAGACCCCCCCCCCCCCCCTCCCCCCGTGGCCAACTAGCAAGCATAGAGAGTGTTGTGTTTGCTGAACCAGAACATCAACAAACTTGTTGTCCTGGCGGTTCGCATCAAAACCAGGTGCTCTTACTCCAGAATGGACAGTGCAGAACCAAGGTCCCAGCTTGTTAACATCAGCCTGAAATTGCACCCGACAATATAACAGAAAGCAAAAAGCAATGTGTGGCTCCCACTTCAAGTTTTGCATCATAGAACAGCAATTTGGGAAAAGGGCCTGGTCAAATAATGAAAATAATATTTTTCATTTGTGACCTCTATCGTTTATGACCAAAGTCAGAGAGAGAGTGGCGGTAGACACGGATACATTTATGTGAGTCCCAAATGGCAGTCTATTACCTTAGTGCACTACTTTTGACTAGGGACCATAACGCTCTGGTCGAAAGTAGTGCTATATACAAGGAATAGGGTAGTGTTTGGGATGCAGACACTTGACTCTGTTTAAAAAACATTCAGTAACTGAGGGGGTATTGAATTTCTGCCATACAGTATAATACATAGAAGCCAAAGGGGGTCAGAAGATTGAGTTGGAGCGGCTTTAAAGGAAAAAATACAAAAAACAATATTTTAATTTAAAAAAATTGTCCACTGTTGATACAGTCCCACAATGTTTTGCATGTCAGCATTCCAGTTTTCTAGATATTGGACTTTCAAGAAGCAAAGTGTCACCGGCCACAATGTGATAATGCAAAATACAAAACAATAACAAAATATAGATTGAGTGTATTTTCCCTTTAACCTCTCTCCCCTGCTTCTCTGCTTCTTGTGAAATCAATTGTTCCCCAGTGAACAACCACAGCGTTGATAATGGAATAATTATGAATCTCGTGTATATTGTTGATTTGCACAAATGCAATCTTATTGGAGAAGGATTTAAGATTACCACTTTAGAAACCAAAGCACACAGAGCCTTCTAATTAATTTAGCAAAATGTACCTTTCAGACAGATTTTGCTAATGGAGTTACTCCACTCTACCCGGATTTGAGCTTCAATTGGCAAACTACCGCTCCACTGTAGCCCTTCTCTCGGCCCATCCAAAAGAACATTCATGATGTCCTACAAGGGAAAATAGTTTTTTTTGCACGTTTTCCTATGACAAAATGTGAACATATGCATGCGTCCGTGGAATTGTCCGTGACTAAGTGGATACGCAGACTATTTTCTGTAAATAAATGTACAGAAAACAGATGTCGACTAATTTCAAGCTAAACATAGTGTAGCTCGCTTCTGACATGTCCTGATGTCCACTACCAGGTGGACATTACGATATGAACAATTAACTTGTTCAAGACAACAGATTTACCACTGCTGTCGATCTCAGACAGACTGCTTTCCCCTCTGCAAAGCCCATTATTACAGCTAGCCTGACAAACGTATCATGAATGAGGCCCGGCAAATGAGAACAAATATCTGGAAACAGTGATAAAGTTATCACTTCCCTTATCACTAGGGAGATAAAAAAAAAATGAGGACCCTGCATACCTTCCATTTGGGTAGCCCCGGGTAGAGAAAGTGTCACGTCTTTCACTATATCCTGTCCTATTCAGTTCCATTTTCAAACGTCTTTCAAAGATAGTATTTTTTTTTTGATGAGGTCCTTTTGGGAGTAGTACTTCTATCACACCAGTAACTACTGTTCACCAAGTCCTGTGTGTTCTCAGTTAATCACCTGCTTGAATACAAGTTTTGGAAATTACTGAGCTGAATCTATAGTGCTGCCAAACTACCGAGCTTCGAGAAGCTTCAAGTAAATGTGTTGTCTCAAGGTGTAGCATAAGGGGAAAAAGAGGTGCTTGACTTGGCTCACTGGAGCTGAGTACCGGCACCTAGAATGTTCTACTGCTTGGCGGTATTTATCTATTTATATTGCCAGGGAGGTAGGGGCAGGTACACATACATGGCTTTATGGTTGGGTTTTTTCGAGCAAAAAAAAAACTAAACAGAACTTCTTGGTGCATGGCCGGTGGCTAATGGAGGCCGAGGTGACAGATGACATGGAGATGCAGGGTGACTGGTAGTGAAAGGTAACGGATGTTTACCTCAGGGAGAACGCCCGAGTGTTCTATCTGTCATCAGAGGCACAAGGCATGCTGGCAGCCATGGCAATAGGGGAGAGAGGAAAGGCTACGACTCAACTCTCTGTAGTGGCTCCCGACAGGTACAGTGTATCCTGATCTTCCTGTAAGGCCTCTGATCTGAAAGGAGTGGGGGTAACTAAAGCCTAATGTTGTCTCGTGTCTTTCTGGAGGAGTCACTACGAACAGATTGCGACAACGGAAGGTGTAATTTTATTTGAGTTGGGCTATAGATGAAGATTTCCTTCAGTACAGCACATACGGTGGGGCAAAAAAGTATTTTGTCAGCCAAAAATTGTGCAAGTTCTCCCACTTAAAAAGATGAGAGAGGCCTGTAATTTTCATCACAGGTACACTTCAACTATGACAGACAAAATTAGGAAAAATAAATCCAGAAAATCACATTGTAGGATTTTTTATGAATTTATTTGCAAATTATAGTGGAAAATAAGTATTTGGTCACCTACAAACAAGCAAGATTTCTTCTTTAAGAGGCTCCTCTGTCCTCCACTCGTTACCTGTATTAATGGCACCTATTTGAACTTGTTATCAGCATAAAAGACACCTACAACCTCAAAAAGTCACACTCCAAACTCCACTATGGCCAAGACCAAAGAGCTGTCAAAGGACACCAGAAACAAAATTGTAGACCTGCACCAGGCTGGGAAGACTGAATCTGCAATAGGTAAGCAGCTTGGTTTGAAGAAATCAACTGTGGGAGCAATTATTAGGAAATGGAAGACATACAAGACCACTGACAATCTCCCTCGATCTGGGGCTCCATGCACGATCTCACCCCGTGGGGTCAAAATGATCACAAGAACGGTGAGCAAAAATCCCAGAACCACACGGGGGGACCTAGTGAATGACCTGCAGAGAGCTGGGACCAAAGTAACAAAGTCTATCATCAGTAACATACTACGCCGCCAGGGACTCAAATCCTGCAGTGCCAGACGTGTCCCCTTGCTTAACCCAGTACATGTCCAGGCCCGTCTTACATTTACTAGATAGCATTTGGATGATCCAGAAGAAGATTGGGAGAATGTCATATGGTCAGATGAAACCAAAATATAACTTTTTGGTAAAAACTCAACTCGTCGTGTTTGGAGGACAAAGAATGCTGAGTTGCATCCAAAGAACACCATACCTACTGTGAAGCATGGGGGTGGAAACATCATGCTTTGGGGCTGTTTTTCTGCAAAGGGACCCGGACGACTGATCCGTGTAAAGGAAAGAATGAATGGGGCCATGTATCGTGAGATTTTGAGTGAAAACCTCCTTCCATCAGCAAGGGCATTGAAGATGAAACGTGGCTGGGTCTTTCAGTATGACAGTGATCCCAAACACACCTCCCGTGCAACGAAGGAGTGGCTTCGTAAGAAGCATTTCAAGGTCCTGGAGTGGCCTAGCCAGTCTCCAGATCTCAACCCCATTGAAAATCTTTGGAGGGGGTTGAAAGTGCATGTTGCCCAGCAACAGCCCCAAAACATCACTGCTCTTGAGGAGATCTGCATGGAGGAATGGGCCAAATTACCAGACTTACAGAAAACGTTTGACCTCTGTCATTGCCAACAAAGGGTATATAACAAAGTATTGAGAAACTTTTGTTATTGACCAAATACTTATTTTCTACCATAATTTGCAAATAAATTTATTAAAAATTCTACAATGTGATTTTCTGGGAAAAAAAATCTCATTTTGTCTGTCATAGTTGAAGTGTACCTATGATGAAAATTACAGGCCTCTCTCATATTTTTAAGTGGGAGAACTTGCACAATTGGTGGCTGACTAAATACTTTTATGCCCCACTGTATACCGTATAGAGATTCCATACTTGACAAATGTGAGTGATTCATGTATACATTTCCCAGATGCTTCATGAAACCCCATACTTGTTGTGTGGCCCTTTTTGTTCTACAGACATAGTTGATTCCCTGCTGATATTACTTAAATGCATCCGGGTATTCGCTCTTTACTGTCTTGATGACCAGACTTGTTTACAAAACATCATGACACCAACTTGCACCCAGGCAATTAAAGGAAAATTCCACTCAAAAACTATATTTTGGTATTGTTTCATTAGTCCGCTGTTACAGTCCCAAAATGTGTTGCAAGTCAGCAGTCAAGTTTTCAAGATACAGGATTTTCAAGAAGCAAAGTGTCACTTGCTACCATCATGATAAGGATCCAAAATGAATCATATGATGCAAAGAAACATCATAATGACGATATGGCAAGTAACACTTTGCTTCTTGAAAAACCTATATCTTGAAAACTCGACTGTTGACATGCAAAACATTTTTGGAACAATATAAACGGTGGTCTAATGAAAAATTAACAAAATGTAGTTTGAGTGGATTTTTCCTTTAACACGGTCATTCACCAAAGAGCAAATTCCCCTTATTCACAATGTGCTCCCTTTTCCAAACACATTAACACAAATCACATTTCGATGAAGAATTCACCTTTTCACTGTCACAGCAGAACGTACAAGCACTTTTTTTAACATTTCCTTTTGACTCCTATTCCGCCAGCTTTATCTGTCAGGTGTCATTCGGGCATCATTTTAGATGCCTGAAACAAAAGGAGGGAAAATGGCTGCCAGCGCTTCAACAGAACATCTGTGCCCCCTCTCTGAGAGCCTTGATGTGCCTCTCCCAGTCTCTGCCTTTATCCACGCCCCAGTCAATGAAAGGTGACAAGACGAATAGAAGGATCGCCCCCCCCCCCCCCGTTGTGAGGTTGGCAACGCCAGGCGTCACTCAAAAGCGTGCTGTTCGCATGGCACTCACAGGGCCCGGGAAGCTTCACAGCAAGACCAAACAACATAAGAAAGAGATTAAGGGAAGAAAGACACACAAATATGAAAGTAAAGACAAACAGACAATAATCATAGTTTCTGATAGCAGCAAAGACAGGCCTAGTTAGGTGGTCTTATCAGTGGAGTGAAATGACGAGCTGCTTGCTTGAGGCCAGTCAACCTCTAGACCTAGCACTGCAGAACGTAAATGCTTTGGAACGTCACTCAGCCAAGCACAGCCTAGCATAATGAAAGTGCACCGCCACCACCCACTTCTGTTTATATACACGGCTTTGACAGATGCGGTGATGGTGTTGTTGTTGTTGTTTTTGTTTAGCTTTTTGTGCTGGTGGGCATCAAGGCAGCAAAAATAAAAAACTTGGAACCCAACTTGCATATTTGACACCATTATTTTAGAGGTGGCAAGAGATAAGTGAGGATAGAGGGGGGGGGGTCGGGAGAAGTGTGCCCCCTCCTCAAAATACAGCTGACAGATTTGTTTTTAAATGAATAATGATAAAACGTGGGCTTAAAAATGAAGTTTGTTGGTTAATTTAACATCTGATTTTTTTTTAAATAGGGCAAATCTGAGGGGGCACGCTCCGTTGAGCCCCTATTGGTACAACGCCTCTGTTTGAAACCCTCCATAGAGATGAATGGCTGTAATCAGAACGTTCTTTCTGGGGTCTTTCCATCACTTTGAATGGCAACAGTAATACCCTGACTACACAGCTCGTCCACGAAAGTTGCAAAATAAATTTAGGAATCTATGTTATTTAATTATTGCACCCACAGTACTCACATGCGTCAACGAGCGTCTGCATTGCCAAGGGCTAAAATAGAAGTCATTCCTATGTCTGACGCAGATCGTGCTGCTTTTTATAGAAGCAGGTACCCACTTGCCATCTCCCCATAGGTTATACCCATGTGGATGATTGAAAGATTAACTGTTGCCGGTTGTCGTGGTAATACTATAAAAGTTTAGATGCCAATCACCATATAAGTTAAACGATGAAAAAGCCCGGAAGGAGGAGAGATGACCAGAAACGATTTGGTTGACCGTTTTTATGTGTGGATTAATTGTTGGAGTAGAGGACCTTGTGCATTTCAGGTAAAATAACAACCTAATGTTTATATCCCAGGACAAATAAGTTAGAAACAGCAAGCTAGCTAAATAGGACAAATTACCTAGCAAGTGCAAGCTAACTAGCTAAATTGCCATAAATGTTTAATGCTTTTCAACCTGTCCCCAAATTAATGTAATTGGTTCAGAGTTTGTTTTGATATTTTAACCTGCGTGTCGTGATCGCGTTTGGTGTAGGGGGACAAAATACATTTATGCACGATGGCACACGCGCGCAGCCGGTTTGGGTTCCGTGTCAGTAGGTTTTCGGATAGCAGACCTCTTCGTTGGCGTGTGAACTTGTAACAGCGAGTGGCTGGTATATATAGTGTAAAGAGGGAAAAGTGAACAAAAGTGTAGTTCAATTATCTTAATGGCACCCAGTAGCAGTGATGTAAGTGTGGTGACATGAACTTGGTGACACTATCACATCAATACCCTCACTAATAATATTATGGCTTGAAAGATCTTATTATTTGGATTGCATATTCATTCGAGTTCTGCCAGAACATAGTGTCATTATTTTAATAAAAATCAATTGATATGTCATTCTAAACCATTTTTCAAAATGTCTTCCCTTTTGAATCCATTGTTGTGTTACTGTGACATCACGTAGTGTTTATTTGTATGTCATTATCTTTTTTAAATGATGATTCTGATGCACAAAAAAAGTATGAAATCCCTCTCCCAAACCTATGAGCTTCATGTAAACACAGGAAGTGTCTCGATTAAACTTGTTATTTCAGGTCGTTAATTGAAATTCGGTCACTTGGAAAAGCCAAGTAACTAAATGCCTTTACGGCATTGCAATGATAACACATTGGGTGGCAGGAATAAGATGAGATTCTGTAGCAGGAAAATGGGGAGTGTAGAGTTAGGTGAAAATTTGCCACTGGCAGTATCATTTTTACAAGGTCGTGTGTGACATAACCGGGAGGTACCACACATGGCACACAGAGGCAAAGGGTTTGAAATATTTTCACTAAATGGGGAGGTTTCTCATGGCTCTGTTTTCAATGATGCACAGTGCTGATGTTGCTGAGATAAACCCTTTTTTTAATCTGATAAAGAGGGCAAATCATGTAATAATCAGATTAAAATATTATCAAATAAAAGATTACCAAAGATTATATTACTAAAAGATTATCAAAGATTATATTACTACATTTTCTAATAATTTGTCATACGATGAAAGCCACACTGGGAGTTATTGGAAAATAGAAAAATGAAAAAAAATCAACACGTTTTCAGATGTGCCCTCTTACCAGAAAATTCTGCGCACTTTCCAACAATAAAAGTATATTCCCTTTGAAGAGACATCTGGAGATAAATGAAATGCGGGTCAGAGAAGCTAGAATGAGACATGAAATAGAGTTTCTGAGTAGACTGTTCGTTCTGGAGTGTTTTGACCCAGACGCTGCACAGTATAGAGAGGAACAGCCTGTTCTTTCTGTGGAAGCCCATCACTGACATTGTGTGTAATAAATAATTCCAAGGACACCTTAACTCCACTTTATTCATCCTCTACTGGCAATTGTAGCACTGACTATACCAGTATACACCGTGTTCACACAATCCACATTTGATGCAGCGGTAGATTGCTCAGTCAGAGGAAGAAATCCAGCACACTGGTAATCCGGATGCGTTCAACAAACGGATCTTAGCAACCCTTCGTAGATTTGCTAAATGAGTCTACCGTCAGAGACCAAGACCTGACTTGTGTCTCTACTACGCTGGTAGCAAAGAAAGAGCCGAGTCATTCCGAGTCATGGGATCATTTTGGTGCAACCAGGTAAGGTGGAAACAGGTCACGTCAACACACCAACCCGTCCCTGGTGGTCTCCACACCACCACATACCACCCCTGTGAACACACAGGCACCATTGATTTCCAGTCATTCATTCAACACACAGTGTGAGGCTCAGATCCCACGGGAGTCCCTAGTGTGATGGATTTGTTAAGCAGTAGTTGGCCTGGCATATGGAATTTGTCCTATTATCTTTCCTTCTTCACTTGTCAGATAATCTTTGAACCGGTTGTTGTGGCAACTGGAGACACGAGTCACTTTGGCCTAATAGAGGCTATGAGACATGGTCGTTTGGTGTGTTTAATAGAGCATAGTTGTGTGTTTCCTGGCTGTGAGAGTGAGAGTTCTGGACATATAAATGTCCTGGTCACTTTGACAGTGGTTCAATCAGCTAAGCTAAGATCTGAGATTCACCTTGATAACCATGGTTTGCTACAACATGTGACATGGAGGAGTGTGACCATGTGCATTCATGCGTCCATCCGTGGGTGGATGCTTGCATTTACATACAGTAAATGTTCGCTATTCATTGCACTGTATATGCCTACAAACACAGACAGTGTGTACAGTGACAGAAGCCTTGATGAAAAAATATCATCATACAGTACATAACCTCCACTGAGCTTTTCTTTTCTTTATATTCTGCTAGGTCGATTGGTCTGTAGAAGCCAGAGTACTGCATCCTTCATAAATGACAACTATAGCATTCTATTGAATCAAATACCGCGTTGCCTGCAGTCAAATCATTGGAAAGCTACAAACAGTCAGACAGCTACTAATTATCTTCGATATGTTGCTTATTTCTGTATGCTTCTGTGCACTGTGTAGCTCAGTTGGTAGAGCATGGCGCTGGCAACGCCAGGTTTGGGGGATTGATTCCCACAGGCAACCGGTATGAAAATGTATGTACTCACTACTATAAGTTGCTCTGAATAACAGTATCTGCTAAAATAGGAAAATAAATAATTCCCTGTTCTGAAAGGGTCTCTGGAGTATTTGGATCAAAGAACACGTGTGTTGGATACATCAATGTCTACAGAGAATGGGTGTCCAAGTACTGGTGAACTAATGATTGCTTCATTCAAATAGGTTTTCTGCAGAAATAATGCATTGACCTCATGCACTCTCGATGACATACAGCCAAACGAAAATGTCATTTGTGGTTAGGCCTTAGTTGCATCAAAAACAATAAAAAGATTTGGAAGAGTACAACATCCACCTTTCTCTCTCCGGAATGCATTTTTCCAACCGATTAACGCCAGGGCAGATCTATGAAATCCCAGACATGCATGCCTCCTCCCAATGCCCTAAATGTTCCCCCAAACCGCCTGAACACACTCATTAACTAATGCTCTTTGGCCCCTCTTCATAGTATCTACAAGCTGGAAGTTTGACAGTAATGGAGTGGGTGATGACATGGGTCCCAAATGTCCCAAATGGCAACCTATTGCCTATAGTGCACTACTTCTGACCAGAACCCTTTGGGCCTGGGTCAAAAGTAGTGCTATACATAGCAAATAGGGTGCCATTTGAGACGCACCCAGGGTCTGAGGGAGTCGGTGCTAGAGCCCCCCCCCTTAGCCCACAATCAAAGCCAATCGAGATACTTGACTCCCCGCAGAACTATAGTGAATTCTGTATTAATTAGTCCTTCCCCTCTCTCTGTCAGCAGTAAGCGTGGAGGGTGTCAAACACTGGCACGATAACACTTCCTCCCGCTTTGATCAGACCGAGTGGAGCGATCAGCGTCTGCTGCTGCTGTGTGGTGCAGGGGAAAGAATACTCCCCTCTCGGAGTGCCCCAAAAATCCCTGGCTTCCTCATTTTGAATTATAAATGGTTGAGAGATAGATGAATATCAGGAGGAAGGAGTTGGATGGCAGCACGGTTCACCTGCCACACACACACACACACACATTGTGTTGTCAACAGGTCGTGTTTAAACCCTCATCCTCAGAGCAGCAACTGTGTTACTGTGATGAATAAGGATTGACTGGGCCCAGCCAGAACTGCGTCAGCCGGAGCTGCAGCTTCTGAACTGTGCTGCAGGCAATTACTTTGTTTTATACGAGAGGAAAAAAAGAGGGGTGGAAAACAGGCGCTGCGAGTTAACACTGCCATCTGGTGGTAGGAAGAAGTGTGTCAAGTCTGTCAAGTGAAGGGGGGGAATAGATAAATAAATAACCTCAAACCTCATGTATCTAGATTTTTTTGGGGGGGGGGGGGGCAGAAATGTGTCAGAGGTAGAGCCGGAGGGGGGAATGTGGGATGTTAGCCCTTCACCTTGCACTGATACTTAACGGGTAAGTCCTCTATGAAACCAGATGGCACCACAAAGGATGTCTGGTGCGTGTGTGAGAGGGGTACTCTATCACCCTGAGCGTTGCCTGTCACACAGGGACAGAGCATAAACAATCACACAGCTGCCTCTCTAAAGGTTAACGAGGAGAACGCTGTTTGTATGTTTCTGTCTAAACGGGCATGTTTGTAGTGCACTGTGTGTGTTACCAGATGAGTCCTATACATCACACACTGTCGGGTTTAAGAGTGGCCTGTGTGTAAGAGCTAGGATTGTGTGCTCATGTTCTATTTAATAACAAAAGAAATGACAGCATAACAGTATGACCACAGGCACTAGTGCTGTAGAATTTGAGAGGGATTCAATGTGAAGCCAGTGTCAAAGCCATTCCAAATGCCTACGTAGTCTGCAATTGAAATGAACCCTTCCTGGATTTAAGAGGAAACATATGAATTGATGGAAAAAGAAAAATGCCATCATAGATTAGGAATCCCTATATGAATTCTCGCCTCCTTGTTACAAAGAAGCTCAAATATATACGGGATTTGCAGCTGACAACACAACCCATTGAAATCTACTTTGCACTACGATCAATAGGTAAGCAGCATTTCCTGTGTAGTTGAAAAAACAGCAGCGTCCAGTCATCCAGTACCTTTCAGAAAGATTCAAGTTAATTTCCCCCATATATTTGTGAGGCCCAGTTTCTAATTTCACAATGGTTTGGCTCATGGATTAAATATTCCATTATGGAGCAGGTTTTTTTTTTCTTCCTAATCGAACAGCTCAAGGAGAAAGATAGAAATTGCTGCTACAAAAAGGATTGAAAAATGCAATTCACTCCTTTAAATGCAGGGCTTATTTATTTCCCATCAGGCCATCCCGTCAGGTTCTCACCTGCCCTTAGTGGGGATGGAGGGATAAAAGAGAAGTAGGAGGAGGCAAGATTGGAGGGAGGGGAAGAAGAAGAAGGCCGAGGGCTCCTGAATTTGAAGGGCTTATCGTTGAACCGCACACCCGGCTATGGTCCAAAGCTCCCGACTCCCTGCCCCGTCCCTGCTCAGATTAAAGCTTTCTGGGCCGAGCTGTGCAGGAGTCAGAGCACACCTGAAGTGGCTCTCATAACTGATGTCACAATGGGACGTCGAGAAGCCTCTCTGGCACCTGTGGCTGCAGGAAGTGACTGACACCACAGTCTGCCAAAAGACGAGTGAAAGTAAGGAGAGAGCAACGGAACCAGACCCAGGGCTGACGGCGCTTCATAGTAAAGATGTTGCCAAAGTAAGAGGATTTTGTGTCCTAAGACACTTCCAGATTCCACAGAGTAAGATGTGTGCGTAGGAGTGTGTGCCTGAAATAATGGGCAGATGATGAAGAAACAGAATATAAAAAAACAATAAACATGTGGATCTTATGCCCGCAGGCACTAAACCTTATGTTGTTGCTTAGCTAAGTTTCATGGCTAAATGATTTTGACAGATGTTCAATACACATAGGAACTTTCATGTGGAAATATACACTGAACAAAAATATGAACGCAACATGCAACAAATTCAAAGATTTTACTGAGTAAAAGTTAATTTGAGGAAATCAGGCAATTTAAATAAATTCAATAGGTTGTAATCTATGGATTTCACATAACTGGGAACACAGATATGTACCTGTCGGTCATAAATACTTTAAAGTGGGGGAATTTTCAACTTCCAGGAATTGTGTACAGATTCTTGTGACATGGGGCTGTGCATTATCATGCTGAAACAAGAGGTGATGGCAGCAGATGAATGGCACGACAATGGGCCTCAGGATCTCGTCACGGTATCTCTGTGCATTCAAATATCCATCAATAATATGCAATCGTGTTCGTTGTGCATAGCTTATGCCTGCCCATACCATAACCCCACCACCATGGGACTGTAGAGAAATTAACATTAAATTCTCTGGCAACAGCTCTGGTGGACATTCCTGCAGTCAGCATGTCAATTGCACACTCCATCAAAACTTGATGACATTTTAGAGTGGCCTTTTATTGTCCCCACCACAAGTTGCACCTGTGTAATGATCATGCTGTTTAATCATCTTCTTGATATGCTACACCTGTCAGATTAATGGATTATCTTGGCAAAAGAGAAACGCTCACTAACAGGGATGTAAACTAATTTGTTTGTGTATATTTCTGGGATCTTTTATTCCAGCTCATGAAACATGGGACCAACACTTTACATGTTACATTTATATTTTTGTTCAGTATATAAGAAATAATGAGAGATTCGAGAAGTAAGAACTTCACAGACAGTTGAAGCCGAAAGTTTACATACACCTTAGCCAAATACATTTAAACTCAGTATTTCACATTTCTGACATTTAATCCTAGTAAAAAGTCCCTGTCTTAGGTCAGATAGGGTCACCATTTTATTTTAAGAATGTGAAAAGTCAGAATAATAGTAGAGATAATTCTTTATTTCAGCTTTTATTTCTTTCATCACATTCCCAGTGTGTCAGACGTTTACATACACAATTAGTATTTGGTAGCATTGCCTTTAAATTGTTTAACTTGGGTCAAACATTTAGGGTCGTCTTCCACAAGCTTCCCACAATACGTTGGGTGAATTTTGGCCCATTCCTCCTGACAGAGCTGGTGTAACTGAGTCAGGTTTGTAGGCCTCCTTGCTCGCACATGCTTTTTTAGTTCTGCCCACAAATGTTCTATAGTATTGAGGTCAGGACTTTGTGATGGCCACTCCAATACCTTGACTTTATTGTCCTTAAGCCATTTTGCCACAACTTTGGAGTATGCTTGGGTTCATTGTCCATTTGGAAGACCCATTTGCGACCAAGCTTTAACTTCCTGACTGATGTCTTGAGATGTTGCTTCAATATATCCAAATCATTTTCTTTCCCCATGATGCAATCTATTTTGCAAAGTCCACCAGTCCCTCCTGCAGCAAAGCATCCCCACAACATGATGCTGCCACCCCCTTGCTTCACGTTGGGATGGTGTTCTTCGACTCGCAAGCCTCCCCCTTTTTCCTCCAAACATAACGATGGTCATTATGGCCAAACAGTTCAATTTTAATTTCATCAGACCAGAGGACATTTCTCAAAAAAGTACAATCTTTGTCCCCATGTGCAGTTGCAAACTGTAGTCTGTTTTTTTGTGGCGGTTTTGGAGCAGTGGCCTCTTCCTTGCTGAGCGGCCTACCAGGTTATGTCGTTATAGGACTCATTTTACTGTGGATATAGATACTTTTGTACCAGTTTCCTCCAGCATCTCCACAAGGTCCTTTGCTGTTGTTCTGGGATTGATTTGCAATTTTCACAGAAAAGTACGTTCATCTCTAGGAGACAGAATACGTCTCCTTCCTGAGCGGTATGGCGGCTGCGTGGTCCCATGGCGTTTATACTTGCGTACTATTGTCTGTACAGATGAACGTGGTACCTTCATGCATTTGGTATTGCTCCCACTGATGAACCAGACTCGTGGAGGTCTACAATTCTTTTTTGAGGTCTTGGCTGATTTGTTTTGATTTTCCCATGATGTCAAGCAAAGAGGCACCGAGTTTGAAGACTTGAAATACATCCACAGGCACTCCTCCAATTGACTCAAATAATGTCAATTTGCCTATCAGAAGCTTCCAAAGCCATGACATCATTTTCTGGAATTTTCCAAGCTCTTTAAAGGCACAGTCAACTTAGTGTATGTAAACATCTGACCCACTGGAATTGTGATATAGTGAATTATAAGTGAAATAATCTGTGTGTAACAATTGTTGGACAAATGTCTTGTGTCATGCACAAAGTAGATGTCCTAACCTACTTGCCAAAACTATAGTTTGTTAACAAGAAATTTGTTGAGTGGTTGAAAAACTAGTTTTAATGATTCCAACCTAAGTGTATGTAAACTTCGGCTTCAACTGTACATTGTTTATACTCATGTCTGGCTGTAGGCATATCTCCCATAGACCTGCTTATCTGCCTTTCTATGAATTGCCAATTTCCCATGGTAGACCAACTCTCATTGAGTGTTGAATGTTATTCCTGCGGTCCCTCATCACAAAGAGAGAACCATCACATTGACTCGGCAGCTCTTCAGAACCCAGCTCTTTTTATAGCACATAACCACCACATGTGCATATTTTAGCGAGCCTCTGACGCGTCTGTGGAGATGATTAAATCCAAGGAAAATAGGAAGGAGACAAATGCCGGCTTGAGCGTGTAAAATATTAATGCTTAATATGTCCCACACCCTCCAATCCCGCTCTGTTTCCACTCCTCTTTCTCCTCCTCGTTGTTGAGAGGAGCGATTGCACGAGCTGCGAAATCCCCCCCAGGCCCTTCGATGCCTGTTAGGTGGGAAATTAGTCACCTAGGTGCATCAGACTTTTATAATTGCTTTTCTTCAGGGGCAAACTAAAGGGGCATGGGGTAATTTCAGTGCAAGGTTCCAGTTATCACATAAAGGTTCCCTTGACCATTCTCCCATTGTCCACAATGATCAGTGTGTACAGTACAGTAGGTGGCAATGCGCAGTGTAAATGTGTAACGCTTTTTGTAAGCTCTATGGGGACCTTGCTTTCTCTCATAACAGTTCACAATATATTTAATCCCTCTGAGAATCATAGTTATTTATATAGTACAGACAATTATAGTTCTAAAACACACATCTATATGCTGCAGGCGGAAGGTAGCACAGAGGTTAAGAGCATTGGGCCAGTAACCGAAAGGTTGCTGTTTGAATCACAGAGCCGGCAAGGTGGGAA
The DNA here is from genome assembly GCF_036934945.1 of Oncorhynchus masou masou. NCBI lineage: Eukaryota > Metazoa > Chordata > Actinopteri > Salmoniformes > Salmonidae > Oncorhynchus > Oncorhynchus masou. The sequence goes on from NC_088218.1 coordinate 21,483,746, forward strand.
AAAATCTGCTGTTCTGCCCTTAAGCAAGGCAGTTAACCCCCAACAGCAACTGCTCCCTGGGTGCCGATGACGTCGATTAAGGCAATCCCACACCCCTCTCTGATCCAGAAGGGTTGGTTAAATGCAGAAGACTGATTGAATGCATTCAGTTGTGGAACTGACTCGGTATCCCTTTTCCCTGTATGTCTCATCATCCCAGAGGCATTTTCAGTTGTTCTACGGAAGCACAACTGTATCATACCAATAAATGTTGCTTAGGGATTCCATTTACATCTTTCTAGACTCAATAGCAATGTCGTATCACAGAACCACCCTTCCCCCCCCAAAATAAATGAATCGGAACATCTGAGATGACATTGAGACAAAAGTATTTGCATAATAGTTTATGCAGTCTGAATTCTGACATTGAGACAGCCTGGCATATTCGTCACAACCAATCGACAACCAGCTAAACCAACTAACTCAAATCATCAGACTGCTGTTTCCTGAAGGTCCAGGAAATCAATGAGAGGTTCTCCGGTGTCGGCGAGATGTTGAGAGTGAGCTAAGGAGACCGTGGGCTTGTATAGATGGAATCAGCCCTGAGGGGACAAACCGTGCATACGACTGGGATTACATCCCCCCAACCATGTCTGACACTCAGACATCTCCCATCAGATCGCTGGCCCATGGGACCCATCTTTCCCCACCGCCAGCCAGCCTCCATGGGAGACTCTATTAACTGCCACCCAGTCCTGTCCTCCGGGATATCATCGGAATGACTGATGTTCGTATTTTCAATTCAACTGTGCTGATATGATAATGGATAAGGTTGGGGTGTGTGTGTGTGTGTGTGTGTGTGTGTGTGTGTGTGTTGCTTGCCTCACTGTGGAAAGTCGAGTTGAAGTTGGAAGTTTACATACGCTTAGGTTGGAGTCAATAAAACACATTTTTCAACAACTCCAAAAATGTCTTGTTAATTTGGCAAGTCGGTCAGGACATCTACTTTGTGCATGACACAAGTAATTTTTCCAACAATTGTTTCCAGACAGATTATTTCACTTATAATTCACTAAATTGACTGTGCCTTTAAACAGCTTGGAAATTCCAGAAAGTGGTGCCATGGCTTTAGAAGCTTCTGATAGGCTAATTGACGTCATTTGAGCCAATTGGAGGTGTACCTGTGGATGTATTTCAAGGCTTAAACTCAAACTCAGTGCCTCTTTGGTTGACATCATAGGAAAATATAAAAAAAATCAGCCAAGACATAAACAAAAAAAATAATAATTGTAAACCTCCACAAGTCTGGTTCATCCATGGGAGCAATTTCCAAACACCTAAAGATACCACGTTCATCTGTACAAACAATAGTACGCAACTATAAACTCCATGGGACCACGCAGCCGTCATACCGCTCAGGAAGGAGACGTGTTCTGTCTCCTAGAGATGAACATACTTTGGTGCAAAAAGTGCAAAATCACTCCCAGAACAACAGCAAAGGACCTTGTGAAGATGCTGGAGGAAACAGGTGCAAAAGTATCTATATCCACAGTAAAACGAGTCCTATATTGACATAACCTGTAAGGCCGCTCAGCAAGGAAGAAGCCACTGCTCCAAAACCGCCATAGAACAGCCAGACTATGGTTTGCAACTGCACATGGGGACAAAGATTGTACTTTTTGGACAAATGTCCTCTGGTCTGATGAAACAAAAATAGAACTCTTTGGCCATAATGACAATTGTTATGTTTGGAGGAAAAAGGGGGTGGCTTGCAAGCTGAAGAACACCAGCCCAACCGTGATGCACGGGAGTGGCAGCATCATGTTTTGGGAGTACTTTGCTGCAGGAAGGACTGGTGCACTTCAAAAAATAGATTGCATCATGGGGGAGGGAAATTATGTGGATATATTGAAGCAGCATCTCAAGACATCAGTTATTTTAAGAATGCGAAATGTCAGAATAATATTAGAGAGAACGATTTATTTATTTCAGCTTTTATTTATTTCATCACATTCCCAGGGTGTCAGAAGTTACAAACACTCAATTAGTATTTGCTAGCATTGCCTATAAATTGTTTAACTTGGGTCAAATGTTTTGGGTAGCCTTCCAGAAGCTTCCACAATAAGTTGGGTGAATTTTGGCCCAATCCTCCTGACAAAGCTGGTGTAACTGAGTCAGGTTTGTAGGCCTCCTTGCTCGCACACGCTTTTACAGTTCTGCCCACACATTTTCTATAGGATTGAGGTCAGTGCTTTGTGATGGCCACTCCAATACCTTGACTTTGTTGTCCTTAAGCCATTTTGACACAACTTTGGAAATGTGTTTGGGGTCATTGTCCATTTGAAAGACCCATTTGTGACCAAGCTTTAACTTCCTGACTGATGTCTTGAGATGTTGCTTCAGTACATCCACATGATTTTTCTCATGATGCCATCTATTTTGTGAAGTGCACCAGTCCCTCCTGCAGCAAAGCACCCCCACAACATGATTCTGCCACCCCCTTGCTTCAAGGTTGCTATGGTGTTCTTCGGCTGGCAAGCCTCCACCTTTTCCCTCCTTTTCCTTTTTCCTCCAGATGGTTATTATGGCCAAACAGTTTTATTTTTGTTTCATCAGACCAGAGGACATTTCTCTAAAAGTATGATCTTTGTCCCCATGTGCAGTTGCAAACTGTAGTCTGGCTTTTCTATGGTGGTTTTCTATAGGTCTCAACCTTTAAGTCTTTACTGAAGACTCATCTCTTCAGTGGGTCATATGATTGAGTGTAGTCTGGCCCAGGAGTGGGAAGGTGAACGGAAAGGCTCTGGAGCAACGAACCACCCTTGCTGTCTCTGCCTGGCCGGTTCCCCTCTTTCCACTGGGATTCTCTGCCTCTAACCCTATTACAGGGGCTGAGTCACTGGCTTGCTGGGGCTCTCTCATGCCGTCCCTGAGGGGGTGCGTCACCTGAGTGGGTTGATTCACTGATGTGGTCATCCTGTCTGGGTTGGCGCCCCCCTTGGGTTGTGCCGTGGCGGAGATCTTTGCGGGCTATACTCAGCTTTGTCTCAGGATGGTAAGTTGGTGGTTGAAGATATCCCTCCAGTGGTGTGGGGGCTGTGCTTTGGCATAGTGGGTGGGGTTATATCCTTCCTGTTTGGCCCTGTCCGGGGTGTCCTCGGGTGGGGCCACAGTGTCTCCTGACCCCTCCTGTCTCAGCCTTCAGTATTTATGCTGCAGTAGTTTATGTGTCGGGGGCTGGGGTCAGTTTGTTATATCTGGAGTACTTCTCCTGTCCAATTCGGTGTCCTGTGTGAATCTAAGTGTGCGTTCTCTAATTCTCTCCTTCTCTCTCTCGGAGGACCTGAGCCCTAGGACCATGCCCCAGGACTACCTGACATGATGACTCCTTGCTGTCCCCAGTCCACCTGGCCGTGCTGCTGCTCCAGTTTCAACTGAACCGCGGCCCTAGGACCATGCCCCAGGACTACTTGACATGATGACTCCTTGCTGTCCCCAGTCCACCTGGCCGTGCTGCTGCTCCAGTTTCAACTGTTCTGCCTTATTATTATTCGACCATGCTGGTCATTTATGAACATTTGAACATCTTGGCCATGTTCTGTTATAATCTCTACCCGGCACAGCCAGAAGAGGACTGGCCACCCCACATAGCCTGGTTCCTCTCTAGGTTTCTTCCTAGGTTTTGGCTTTTCTAGGGAGTTTTTCCTAGCCACCGTGCTTCTACACCTGCATTGCTTGCTGTTTGGGGTTTTAGGCTGGGTTTCTGTACAGCACTTTGAGATATCAGCTGATGTACGAAGGGCTATATAAATAAATTTGATTTGATGATTTGATTTGATTTTGTTTTGGAGCAGTGGCTTCTTCCTTGCTGAGTGGCCTTTCAACTGTATATAGGAAGAACTGGTTTCTAATGCCAAGGCCTTATGTTGCGTTGTTTTGACTAACGTCCATGTTATATGGGATAGGCTTTATTGCACATATTTTTATTTTATTTTTTTACCTTTATTTAACTAGGCACGTCAGTTAAGAACAAATTCTTATTTTCAATGACGGCCTAGGAACAGTGGGTTAACTGCCTGTTCAGGGGCAGAACGACAGATTTGTACCTTGTCAGCTCGGGGGTTTGAGCTTGTAACCTTCCGGTTACTAGTCCACCGCTCTAACCACTAGGCTACCCTGCCGTCCCATATACAGTAGGTATGACAATTATATTTCAGCACTGGGGAGTAGACATCCAGTTTAAAAAAAACATGGATGCTATTAGCACCAAGTTAGTCCGACATCCTGCTGGTAAAATAATTGTGGCTGATTAGACAGTGAAAAAGGAACTGAGAAATAAACGAACTGAGAAATAATATGGAATATAAAGCTAATTTCCAATCTCCAATCCCCTCTTGGGCTGAGAATTATACGTCCAGACAGTTATCATTACAACATTATTGCCTTGACAACTGTGATAACTATGTGAGAGAACGAGTTGACAGAAAGTTCTGGTCTTCTGCAGAGTATGATAGCAACATATTCCCTGCTGATCAATGGCCCGGAGTTGGCTCAGTGTGAAGCTAATGAGGAGAGGAAGGGAGTAGTTGAAAAGAACAGAGCTGTGATGTGACTCACAGAAAGAGCCACAGTTGAACTTCACTTGACTTTACAATGGATAGGATGCTGCCTGCTACCATCAGTCAGACCGGTTGTACAAAGCAATAGATGTATAGATGGCTTTATTAACATTGTTTGCTTTTGATATAGACACATGCTGTTACGTTAGTTGTATTTGTAGTTATTAGGGATCCTCATTAGCTGTTGCCAAGGCAGCAGCTACTCTTCCTGGGGTCCAAACACATTTAGGCTCTTACATTACATATACAACAAAATAAAACAATACATGATATAACATTATTACACCACTACATATCTACAATAAAAAAAAATGTATAATAACACCATACAACAAAATTACAATGTACGTGTGTGTAGAGTGTGTGTGCTAGCGCACGCATGCGTGTGTGTGCTAGCGCACGTGTCTGTACCTTTGTGTGTGTCTCTTCACAGTCCCCGCTGTTCCATAAGGTGTATTTTTACCTGTTTATAAATCTGTTTCTACTGCGTACATCAGTTACCTGATGTGGAATAGAGTTCCATGTAGTCATGGCTCTGTGTAGTAATGTACGCCTCCCATAGTCTGTTCTGGACTTGGGGATTGTGAAGAGACCTATGGTGGCATGTCTTGTGGGGTATGCATGGGTGTCTGAGATGTGTTCTAGTAGTTTAAACAGGCAGCTCGGTGCATTCAGCTTGTCAACACTTCTTAAAAAACAAATAGTGATGAAGTCAATCGCTCTTCAACTATCAGCAATGAGTGATTGACATCCATATCATTAATGTTAGCTCCCAGCCAGGCTGCCCTGTTCTGAGCCAATCATAATTTTCCTAAGTCCCTCTTTGTGTTATCTGACCACACGACTTTACAGTAGTCCAGGTGCGACAAAACTAGGGCCTGTAAGACCTGTCTTGTTGATAGTGTTGTTAAGAAGGCAGAACAGCACTTTATTATGGCCAGACTTCTCCCATTTTAGCTACTGTTGTATCAATATGTTTTGACCATGACAGTTTACAATCTAGCAGTTTAGTCACCTCAACTTGCTCAATTTCCACATTATTCATTGCAAGGATTAGTTGAGGTTTAGGGTTTAGTGAATGATTTGTCCCAAATACAATGATTTTAGTTTTGGAAATATTTAGAACTCACTTGCCACCCATTCTGAAACTATCTGCAACTTTTTGTTAAGTGTTGCAGTCATTTCAGTCACTGTAGTAGCTGATGTGTATAGTGTGGAGTCATGCCACTGGCTTTACTCAAAGCCAGTGGCATTTCGTTAGTAAAGCTTGAAAAAAGTAAGGTGTCACGGCAGATTTCCTCCTCTTCCTCTGAAGAGGTGAAACAAGGATCGGACCAATATGCAGCTTGGTAGTCCATGGTTTTTAATGTGAAAAAACTGAACATGAACACATATACAAAGTGAACTGGCAACGAAACTGGCAACAAACACAGGAAACAATCTCCCACCAACCACCAAAATACCCAAAGAATATGGCTGCCTAAATATGGTTCCCAATCAGAGACAACTGCCTCTAATTGAGAACCAATCTAGGCAACCATAGACATACAATTTACCCAGAAAGGACACAGCCCCATAAACTTACAAAACCCCTAGACAAGTCAAACACATTAATCCCCCATGTCACACCCTGACCTAACCAAAATAATAAAGAAAACAAAGATGTTGTTGAAGGAGAGTCGGACAAAGGTAAAATACTGGTTAAATGCAGCGTGTAAGTTACTCATGTTTATTATGTGAAGACAAAACGAACTCATGTTTAACTATACACGAATAACTATAAATACAAAAAACAACAAACAGAACGAAACCTAATACAGCCTGACTGGTGCAACCTACACAGAGACAGGAACAATCACCCACGAAATGCAAAGCGAAATCAGGCTACCTAAATACGGTTCCCAATCAGCGACAACGAGAAGCACCTGACTCCGATTGAGAACCGCCTCAGGCAGCCAACCTAATTAACACACACACACACACCCCTAATCAACTACAATCCCAACTACTACAAACCCCAATATGAAACTACAATACATAATAACCCCATGTCACACCCTGGTCTGACTAACTAATAAACTAAAACACACAATACTAAGACCAAGGCGTGACAGAACCCCCCCCTAAGGTGCGGACTCCCGAACGCACCTCAAAACCATAGGGAGGGTCCGGGTGGGCGTCTGTCCATGGTGGCGGTTCCGGCTCCGGACGTGGACCCCACTTCATAAATGTCAATGTTCCTCCCCTTCGCGTCCATAGATAATCCACCCTAACCACCAACCATGGCCGAATAGTCCTCACCCAGAACCCTACATAATAGAAGAGCAGCTCGTGACTGATGGGCAGCTCGGGACTAAGGCAGCTCGGGACTGAGGGACAGCTCGGGACTGAGGGACAGCTCGGGACTGAGGGGCAGCTCGGGACAGAGGGGCAGCTCGGGACAGAGGGGCAGCTCGGGACAGAGGGGCAGCTCGGGACAGAGGGGCAGCTCGGGACAGAGGGGCAGCCCAGCACTGAGAAAAAGCCCAGTACTGAGAAAAAGCCCAGCCAGGAAGTAGAATCCGGCAGATCCAGGCTGACTGGCGGATCCTGGCTGACTGGCGGATCCTGGCTGACTAGCAGATCTGGCAGATCCTGGCTGACTGGCGGATCCTGGCTGACAGGCAGATCTGGCAGATCCTGGCTGACTGGAAGATCCTGGCTGACTAGCAGATCTGGCAGATCCTGGCTGACTGGCGGATCTGGAAGGGTCTGGTTGACTGGCAGATCTGGAAGAGTCTGGTTGACTGGCAGATCTGGAAGAGTCTGGCTGACTGGCAGATCTGGAAGAGTCTGGCTGACTGGCAGATCTGGAAGAGTCTGGTTGACTGGCAGATCTGGAAGAGTCTGGTTGACTGGCAGATCTGGAAGAGTCTGGCTGACTGGCAGATCTGGAAGAGTCTGGCTGACTGGCAGATCTGGAAGAGTCTGGCTGACTGGCAGATCTGGAAGAGTCTGGTCGACTGGCAGATCTGGAAGAGTCTGGCTGACTGGAAGAGTCTGGCTGACTGGCAGATCTGGAAGAGTCTGGCTGACTGGCAGATCTGGCTGCTTCATGCTGACTGACGGCTCTGGCTGCTCCATGCTGACTGGCGGCTCTGGCTGCTCCATACTGACTGACAGCTCTGGCGGCTTCATGGAGACTGGCAGCTCTATGCAGACTGGCAACTCCATGCAGACTGGCAGCTCTTTGCACACTGGCAGCTCTGGCTGCTCCATGCAGACTAGCTGCTCCATGCAGACTAGCAGCTCCGGCTGCTCTATGCAAACTGACAGCTCTGGCTGCTCAATGTAGACTGACAGCTCAGGCTGCTCTATACAAACTGACAGCTCTGGCTGCTCAATGCAGACTGGCAGCTCAGGCTGCTCTATACAAACAGGAGGCTCCGGCAGCCCTGTAGAGGAGGAAGGCTCTAAAACCGCTGAACAGACGGGAGACTCCGACAGCGCAGGAGAGGGAGAAAGCGCTGGCTGCGCTGAACAGGCGAGGCGCACTGTAGGCCTGATGCGTGGTGCTGGCACTGGTGGTATTGGGCCGAGGACACGCACAGGAAGCCTAGTGCGGGAACTGCTACTGGAGGGCTGGGGTGTGGAGGTGGTTCTAGATAAAGGACAGGCACAGGAAGCCTGGTGTGAGGAGCTACTACCGGAGGACTGGTGTGTGAAGGTGGCACAGGATGGACTGGACCGTGAAGGTGTACTGGAGAGCCTGAATGCAGGACTGGCACAGGACGTGCAAGGCTAGGCAGGTACTCAGGAGGCTTAGTGCGTGAGGCTGGCACACTTTCCACCAGCCGACTAACACGCACCTCAGGACTAGTATGGAGTGCTGACCCAGGTGCCATCAAATCCCCGACACGCTCCGTCGGCCGAATATTATATCTAAAGCACCAAACTAGCAACTCCCTCATTAAACTCTCCTCCAATTTTCCCATTAACTCCTTCACAGTCTCTGCTTCGCTCACCTCCATCACTGGTTCTGACCTCCTCCTTGGCTCTTCACAATAAACAGGGAGAGTTGACTCAGGTCTGTCTCCTGACTCAGCCACTCCCCCTGATAGCCCCCCCCCAAAACATTTTTGGGGCTGCTTTTCGGGCTTCCATCCACATCGCCGTGCTGCCTCCTCATATTTGCGCCTCTCCGCTTTAGCCGCTTCTAATTCCTCCTTGGGGAGGCGATATTCACCAGGCTGAGCCCAGGGTCCTTTTCCGTCCAGTTCCTCCTCCCATGTCCAATTCTCCAAATGGTGTAGCGTCTCCCACTGAAGCTGCTTCTGTTGTTTCTCATGTAGCTCCTGTTTGCGCTGCTCCTGCCTGTAGACACGCTGCTCCTGTTTACTCTTCGCCTGCTGCGCTTTAGGGCGGCTACACTCTTCTGGTTTAGCCCAGGGTCCTCTTCCGTCCAGGATTTCCTCCCATGTCCAGAAATCCTTAAAACGAGGCTCTTTGCTCTTCTTTGCGCGGCTCTTCTTTGCGCTGCTCCTGCCTGTTGACACGCTGCTCGGTCCGTGTTTGGTGGGTGATTCTGTAAGGCGTTCTTTTGTTGTTGAAGGAGAGTCGGACCGAAATGCAGCGTGTAAGTTACTCATGTTTATTATGTGAAGACAAAACGAACGAACTATACACGAATAACTATAAATACAAAAAAACAACAAACAGAACGAAACCTAATACAGCCTGACTGGTGCAACCTACACAGAGACAGGAACAATCACCCACGAAATGCAAAGCGAAATCAGGCTACCTAAATACGGTTCCCAATCAGCGACAACGAGAAGCACCTGACTCTGATTGAGAACCGCCTCAGGCAGACAACCTAATTAACACACACACACACACCCCTAATCAACTACAATCCCAACTACTACAAACCCCAATATGAAACTACAATACATAATAACCCCATTTCACACCCTGGTCTGACTAACTAATAAACTAAAACACACAATACTAAGACCAAGGCGTGACAAGTACTTTACTGTGATTGTTTGAATTTAAAATGTTCCAAAAGAAACAAAAACATTTTATTTGCATAGAGCAATTTCCCAAGAAAGAATTTTGCTAGGATTGTCTGGGAGTGGTCTAAGTGGGGAGGGGAGTAATGTCCATCACATAGGAAGTAAAAGCATTAGATGCTCAGACAGTTTAAAGCCAGAGGCCCAGAGTTTCTATACCCAGAGGCCCAACATCGCCATACTTCCGGGAATGCTTCGCTAAACACACAAACGACTTAGACCCGATGACCTATTTCCGCACATGAGTTTAGCTAGCTAACATTGCCATGACATTGCCTACAAGCGTGATCTGGGATTTATTTTGGAGAAGCAGTTTCTAGGCATCTTCAGACTAAACCATCTTTGCGGGATTTTGTGTTGTTACAAAACCAGTTAGGAAGATTACTGAAAAGCCTACACTCTCTATATTTAGGCTCCTAGGCCCACCTAATGGATTATTAACCCAATATATAGTTGTAGGAGTTGTAGGTAAGAATAAGCAGAGATGTGTTTGTTTGTGTACTCTATCATAGCCACCTTACCATCTCCAGTTTTTTCAACCATCTTGGTCTGCCTTTTCCAGTTTGCTTTGTGGTGCATTCCAGACAACTTGGAACTAGCTTTTTTATCACTCATCCAACTCGGAAACTCTGGCATTATCCTAGAGGTCCGCCTTATCCGACCTGAAGATCACGGAAGTCACGATTTTTCCCAGTCTGAGCTGGTTTTCCCAGTTGTCTTGAACACACCATAAATCATTCAGGGGTGTAATCATTAGTCCAAACAGTTGCAAACACCAGCATGCATTTAAGTATATCCTTTGCTATTGTGAGCCTTTTAAAGGAGTATGTTGGTTTGACGTTGTGCCTACATTACAGTGTTACGTAGTCTTCCATCAAACCATTTTATTTCCTGTGTGAAGGTATGTCCATGACACAGTTGCTATGATACTCTATCCTTTTCAAATGGCTGTGCAATCAAAGCACAAGGTGCCAGTGACAGAGGAAGACTTTGGCTCAGAGTCGTCTGGCTGGCGATCGAATCAAAAGCTCCATTGAACAAGTGGCTCCGCTGCTGCTCTTAACTTCCCCTCATCGTCAGTCACAGAGCTGAACGCCAAGGCTCCCGTACGATCTCTAACGTCCTTCGATCTCGAAGAAGATAGGAAGACACATGCAGTCACGCGCACACACACACACACACACACACATGTTGTGGTAGACTTCACACTGCAGTATCAGGCAGAGAACTGGGTCAATACTGTGAGAGAAAAAAACAAGGCTGACTTATGTTGCTGTTTTTAAGAAGAATGACACAGGAAGTGGCAAAAGGGCTTTTTTTGTGTGTTTCTGTTTGTCCTCCAAGTTTGAGAATGGAGACTATATAAAGTAATGTTCCCTACACATCATAACACCCCATTACCCAGGTTTAAAGCGGCAATCCTTAGTTGAAACAATAACAATGCACCCCTGTTTCGGCAAACTTAACCACTCAATTCATAGACTGAGTTATGGATGCAGGGATAGACCATCCATGATATCAAAATTATAGTTTTAACCATGTTTTGAGGCTATGTAGTTTTTGTTAACATTTACTTGTTTTACAATATTGGAGTAAAACAAGCTTATATGTTTTGTGTTCTGATGGAGTTCGACAGTTGAACTAATCTCATGAGGCATTTAGAAGTTGTATTCTTCAAGAATCAATGGGTACATATCATGAATTTCCCCAAAAATGGATGTAGCAATTACAGATTGCCCCTTTAAAATTTGAATGCACAATCATTTAACTTCTTGAGACTAGGGGCAGTATTTTGATGTTTGGATGAAAAACTTTCCCAAATTAAACTGCCTATTTCTCAGGCCCAGAAGCTAGAATATACATATAATTGGCAGATTAGGATAGAAAACACTCTAAAGTTTCCAAAACTGTCAAAATATTGTCTATGTGTATAACAGAACAGATATTGCAGGCGAAAACCTGAGGAAAATCCAACCAGGAAGTGCTGTTATTTTGAAACCTCTCTGTTCCATTGCATGCCTGTCCTCCATTTAAAGGGATATCAACCAGATTCCTTTCCCTATGGCTTCCACAAGGTGTGAACAGACAAAGTTTCAGGCATTTATTCTTAAAAATGAGTGAGAATGATCACATCGCGTCAGTGGATAGCTGTGTCCCCCCAGAGTTTTGCATGCGCAAGCAGCTTGGAGCAGACCTTTTCTCTCTCTCTCTCCTATTGAAAAAGATACCGTCCGGTTGAAACTTTATCGATTATTTATTGTAAAAACAACCTGAGGATTGATTATAAAAAATGTTTGACATGTTTCTACGAACTTTACGGGTACTATTTGGAATTTTCGTCTGCCCGTCGTGACCTGCACGATCCTGTGGATTACTGAACAAAACGCGCCAACCAAATGGAGGTTTTTGCATTAAAAAAAAATCTTTATCGAACAAAACAAACATTTATTGTGTAACTGGGAGTCTTATGAGTGCAAACATCTGAAGATCATCAAAGGTAAACAATTAATTGTATTGCTTTTCTGACTTTTCTGACTTTCGTGACCAATCTACTTGGCTGCTAGCTGTTTGTAATGTTTTGTCTGCTGAGAGAGCTGTCCTAACATAAACGCTTTCGCTGTAAAGCTTTTTTGAAATCTGACATGCCAGGTGGATTAACAACAAGCTAAGCTGTGTTTTGGTATATTGCATTTGTTATTTCATGAAAATGTATAATTTTTAGTAATTTTGGCACTCTGCAATTCAGCGGATGTTGACGAAAATGATAACGCTAAAGGGATCGGTGCGCCAAGATTAATGAACTAATGTCTGTGTTTGGAAGTTGTCCTCTAAACAGTAATGTCTCCCCCTGCAGGGGGAAATTTGTTGGGAAATTGGCCAACTAATCTGTGGAGCGTTGATGCCCTTTTCTCAACATCTTGCCTACCTAAACTGTATTATGCTAGATCAGGTGTTTTTATTTCACATTGTCCTTTCCAGCACGGTTCCAACATTCATGACAATTGTATTAATTGTACATCTTCCTGTATGATAACCTTCGTACATAATTCACTAACATTACAATGGAAAGGAATCGCTTCCGTGTCTGTCCCAATTTTAATACACTGGGACTCGAAACATCTTGCATCAAGTGATTGAAATGACAGACCGTGTCAACAGCATTATTGATAAAGTGTACCTCTCATTGTGTCCTGGGTCAATTTCCTGTTTGCCCTCAATTCCCCTGTAATTATTTTACAGCCTTCACACACTGAGGGGCTAAGGGGCATTTCATACCATTACCATGAGAACTGCCAGGCTTTACTGGTGTCGTCTTCTGGGCCTGTAAAAGCAGGCCCTCTTTGTACTGAAGTGGGCTATTGTCACCCCCATCTCCACTTGCTGACCCTATTTAAAGATTTGCTTTGACAAAGAAGGGGTCGTCCAGAGTTTAAACGGTCTGAACTTTACCTTCACCCCGCGCAACAATATGCCTTTATCAGCAAGTAGCTGGGGTGAGGGGTGTAGGTGCAGGCCATGGGGAAAAAATAATCCTCTCCTTTTTCCTTCCCTTTCCTCCCCTGTCTCTCTCTCATTTCACTCTCCCTTTCTAAATGTTTCTCTCTCTCCTTCGCTTCCTCTCCCCTGCATATTTATGTAGACCTAAGCTCTTCCTCATATTTTTACAGATAGTGGATAATCTTTCTCCACCCGGAAGCGTCTGATCTTTCTCTCCAAGTTTTCTGTGCATTTAATTCATTCGGTGTCAAACATTCATAAAGATATACTCTTCATTGGTTCAGATAGGGATGAAAGTTCAGACAAGACGCAAGCAAAAAAAAAGAAGACTCCCAGTTTGTCGGAACACACTCTGAGATTAAAGAAATATCCACCCTTCAACTCTCATTAAAATAAAAACATGTAAGGTTGAATGGGTAATCCACCAGTGAGTGTTCTATTGATAAATCCCACCTTTGAAACCCTCCCACTTAACATGGAGAGAACAAAGCACAAGAACCATGGTGAGAATGGCATGATAATCTAGCTGTTCCTCACCAAGGACGGGGGGGGTTCTTCCCAGCAGCCTCCTGGTAGGCACCACACCATGGGATAGCTAGGGTGAAAAGTGGACTAGATATTCAACCACCTTCACTCCCGTATTTTCAGTCACAAAGGAGGAGTGGGTGGATTAGGGGAGGAAGTGGAGGAGTTTAGCATTGTTCCCTTTCAACAGGAGACCATTAGAGAACACTCCACAGGGTCAAGGGGGGAAAATGGCCCCACACCTCATCCTGGGCTTAGCCAGGCCACACTCCCATGACCTTTGACCTCATCCTGCTGCACCTGTGAGGCAGATTGAGAGAGACCCCGTGATGGCTTCCCCATTGAACTGTGGGTATTGTGACATGTTTCGGCTCAGCTGACCCAGGCACTGTCTGTCAAAGCTGGGTGCAGTTATCAATAAGATACATTGTGATACGCTGAATGATGCCAGTGATAAAAAGGTCTAGGGCCAAGATGAGCTGTAAGGTATGTTCAAGACTGTTTCTGTTAGCATGGTGCATCGGTCAAAATGCGAATCAGGAATCCAGATTCATGGGTGTTTATTACACACGTTTGAATACAGGAATGAACAGAGGCACATGGGGGAGGGTTTGGAAGAGAGGTTTTGGTAGGGCTTTTAAGGCCGGTAGGAAGGATGTGCTTTAGGATGTTGCTTGTAAGGCCTTGGAGATAGGATGTGAATAACACAGGATGTGGTGTTCTGGAAGGGAGCTACAATAGGAACACAACATGAAGGTGCAGACATGACAAAGTAGTGTCAGGTGACTACAGAACAGCCTCAATTCATCGGGGTATGGCCTCAACAAGGTGGCGAAAGCGTTCCACAGGGATTCTGGCCCATGTTGACGCCAATGCTTCCCACAGTTAATTCAAGTTGGCTGGATGTCCTTTGGTTGGTGGGAAATTTTTGATACACACAGGAAACAGTTGACGGTGAAGAACTGAGCAGAGTTGCAGTTCTTGACAAACCGGTGTGCCTGGCATCTACTACCATACCCCATTCAAAAGCACTTAAATATTTTGTCTTGCCCATTCACTTTCTGAATGGCACACATACACAATCCATGTCACAATAGTCTCAAGGCTTAAAGGTTATTCTTTCACCGGTCTTTAACCACATACACATCAATGAGGGATCATAGCTTTCACCTGGATTCACCTGGTCAGTCTATGTCATAGAAATAGCAGGTGCTCTTGAAGTTTTGTAAGCTCCGTGTATAACATCTAGAAACTAAGGAGACCACCAGGATAAACATAAAAGAGCAATAGCCTAGCATACGGAGAACATGGGTATCAACAGGGAAACAGGCAGAATAACATACATCATTTATTTACATCCACAACATCATAGTAAAAAAACTTACTTTCTCATATCACACACAAAGGAAGGAAAAGAGCCGCCATGTGGGATCAACAACCATGATCCATTACTAGCGCATGCTGCTTATATGGGGAAAACAGAGGCGTGAAATGTGTGGAAGCGTATCCCAGGCAATTACACTGCCTGAGCAGAACTGGTCATGCCAATTGATAATATTGTATACTGCATGTACACAGCCATGTTTTTCTTTGATACTTTGTTAAAAAAAAAAATTGCGCCTCATTACCCTATATTCCATTTCCTTCTATAACCTGATAGCAATCCAGAAAATAATTCCAGAAGCTAATGATCTAATAAATTGTATTAACATTCCATTTGACACAAAGTATGAGATGATTTTCATCAGCTTTGTTGTGCAACTGCTCAATCACCTTCCCAGTGTGTCGTTAATGAGACTGGCTGCAATTGATATCGAGGAGCACAGTTGCAGCTAGGAGATTACTGTCATGATTACTTGGCAAATAAGTGTCAATGTGCATTTTTATTTATGAAGTAAGACACAAATACTTAAGTAATAAAACAGATTAACTGCATTAGAGGGCTCTGAACAAAAGAGGTTAGAAAGTAAACAATTATTTACGCTTTACTAAGAGTGGGCCTACATTGCAAGTATATACTATCTTGCTTTTTCATGGTCAGCTGCCTAATGTTTAGTTTTTTGGGGTTTTCTGCAATCTGACTGCCTTTCTCTACCAAAAGCTTCACAGCCTACTGAAACAAACTGGGTCGTTGACAAATTAAAATTACACTAATCAACTAGAGCAAACGCTATGTTGACAGGCCAAACTGAATTGATAGTAATAAACCTTTTCCAAACTCAAAATTGGTAAGTAGTCCTTATAAAGACATTTTAACCATTCAAAAAGTATTTAGGCAGTTATAGGACAAAGCATGCGTCTCTTTGGCTTCTGTTGGAATTATTCATTCAGTGTCTCGACCGCAATCCTCCACATTTCCTGCCTGTCCAGCTGTCTGTGTTAATGCTCATCCCTCAGACAGGAATTTCTCTTCTCTTCAGAGGCCATTTTACAAATCTAATTTCCAAGGACATGCTGTCAGTGAACATATCGTGAGTACATACGACACTGGGCCAAACAAGAGAGGCCAAGTATGTTTCATCGCCTGAAAGCGGTTGCCAAAAGTGCCAGTTGTTTTATCCATCGGCCAGATGAATAAGTAGAAGTCAGAACAATACAGAATAAATAATTATGTATGATACACAAGTTGTGATCTGATTGGAGGATGATCAACCATCTTCTTCCTTTTTCTAATCTAGAGATTCTTTACTTAATAAGTTCCACCCCAAGGAAAGTGTTTACCCCTCCATCTTGGACCAATTTCATCAACGAATGGGGGAGGGTTCCTGTACATTGTACAGCCACCCTCTTGCTGTCAATCGCCCCTTTCTGTGTGGCCATAGACGCGGATGTTTGCAGTGGTCTGCGGCTGTTGTTCTGGGCCCTACCCAATCAGTCGAGGGACAGGTAGTGATGTTGGGGGGGTAGGACTGGAGCCTGGGAAAGGGTCTTGTCTCCGAATGCTTGCTGTGTTGTTTAGCAATTGGCTTTGCTATCCAGATCAATAAGCTGATAGGTGGTTAGAGGTGGAAATGGAACTGTGGGCAAATAGCGCTTTTGGCGCGGTGGTAGAAATGTAGCAAGGGTAAGGAATTGCAGGTTTTTGGAATTGGAATAGAGGAATAGCTTAAGCTTTTAAGCAGGTGTTGAACTGACACCATTTTAATAAGCCAAGCTATACAAAACTATACCAGGTACTCGAAAGTCCTCTAACATTGTGTTTTGACAGTGCGATTTCTGCCAGAGATGGTCCTTTATTTCATCTGTAGGACCCTAAAACACACCTCCTGGGAATTCATCAGTATGGCCTCAACATTAGCAGCTTCCTTTCCTCAGACCATGCTAAATGAAGCCTGAGCAGCCTCCAGCAGCCCATCTTTGCCTTATGAACAGTCTCTGTGGCTGAGTGTCAGAAGGAGGAGAAAGTGGGAGGTACAGTACCTTCAGAAAGTATTCATGCCCCTTGACTTATTCTATATTTTGTTGCGTTACAAAGTGGGATTCAAATGGATTTAATGGTCATTTTTTGTCAACGATCTACACAAAATGCAATTTTTAAAACATTAATATGTCTTGATTTGATAAGTATTCAACCCCCTGAGTCAATACATTTTAGATTCACCTTTTGCAGCGATTACAGCTGTGAGTCTTTCTGGGTAAATCTCAAAGAGCTTTGCACACCTGGATTGTACAATATGTACCCATTATTCTTTAAAAAAATTCTTCAAGCTCTGTCAAATTTGTTGTTGATCATTTCTAGATGGCCATTTTCAAGTCTTGACAAAGATTTTCAAGCTGATTTACATCTAAACTGTAACTCGGCCACTCAGGAACATTCAATGACATCTTGGTAAGAAACTCCGGTGTAGATTTGGCCATGTGTTATAGGTTATTGTCCTGCTGAAAGGTGAATTTGTCTCCCAGTGTCTATTGGAAAGCAGACTGAACTAGGTTTTCCACTAGGATTTTGCCTATGCTTTTTTCTGTTCCCTTTATTTTTATCAACAAAAAAAATCCCTAGTCCTTGCTGATGACAAGCCTACCCATAACACGATGCAACCACCACCATGCTTGAAAATACAAAGAGTGGTATTCAGTGATGTGTTGGATTTGACCCAAATACAACACTTTGTATTCAGGACAAAGTTTTTTGCAGTATTTCTATAGTGCCATATTGCAAACAGGATGCGTGTTTTGGAATATTTTTATTCTGTACAGGATTCCTTCTTTTCACTCTGTCATTTATGTTAGTTTTGTGGAGTAACTACACTGTTGTTGATCCATCCTGTTATCAGCTATCACAGCCATTCAACTCTTTAACTGTTTTAAAATCACCATCGGCCTCATGGTTAAATCCCTGAGCGGTTTCCTTCCTCTCCGGCAACTAAGTTAGGAAGGGCACCTGTATCTTTGTAGTGACTGGGTGTATTGGACCCGTCTACCAATAGGTGCCTATATGTTTTAACCATTGGAAAACCTTCTTGGTCTTGTGGTTGACTGAGAACACGTTCTCATTTACAGCAACAACCTGGGGAATAGTTACAGTGGAGAGGAGGGGGATGAATGAGCCAATTGGAAGCTGGGGATGATTTGGTGTAAATTATGGAATGATGGTCAGATTGGGAATTTAGCGAGGACACCGGGGATAACTCTACTCTTACGATAAGTGCCATGGGATATTTAGTGACCGAAAAGAGTCAGGACACCTGTTTAATGTCCCATCCAAAAGACAGCACCCTACACAGGGCAAGGAGTTGTGGGATGGAGAAATGCTCCGGAGTTGGTGGTTAATTCTCAGTAACAGTGCAAATCTCCCAAAAGAGGGCAGAGTAGATTACAAGATGACCGTTGTCTATAGGAACGCCAGGGAGAGGGGTGAGACAGGGTTTTAGTTTCTATGAAAATGTATAACTATAAGAAAAGCCTGATGAAGGCAAAAAGCCAATACACATTGGTATTACAGTTTTTTCCGATTGCTAAACGACAGTGGGCACAACTGGAGTCACATGTGCAAAACTCTAACTACAGTCTGCACTACCAACAGTCACCTGAGCTAAACAGTTCACATCACCTGCAAAACTCATTCCAAGCAACACAACTCTTAACACATGGCTCAAAACATGCTCAGTGCAGCCAAACACTATGCACAACCCTCACTGAGATAACACACACTGTCACTCAGAACACACTGAGAGTAAAAACACTAGCATCAAACACCAATACAGAAAATACAAACTTTTCATCTTTACAGTTTGAACAATTTCAGTGACTTCATACAAAGTAATATTTTCTTCAAAGAAAAGAGTGACATTCTTTCACATGATTTCTTAACATTTTTAGAACATAACAATTCTTTAAGGTAAATGAAAATTAGCAGTTTGCTACAATAGTCTGTAGTAATTTACAGAATTACAGTAATGAGAAAAAAAAGGTAGAAACTAAAAGTACATACTGTAATTCGAACAAATAATTGAGGGGCTAATCCTGCCTCTCTCTAGCATCAGGCCACAGGATTTCTTCAACATCACATCTAATGTTTTCTCTTGCCATGCACCTGGGGAAGAACCTTCTGGAGTGCCTTATCCATCCCTGGCAGTCCTCTGGACTCGTGTCCTCACATCCGGCACGCATGGCTTCCAAAAGAGACATTTGGTCATGTGGGTGGTGACCAAACACTTTCCACCTCCAGGCAGAGAAAAACTCCTCTATTGGGTTGAGGAAGGGTAAATATGCAGGCAGGTACAAAACCATAAATCTGTGATGTGCTGCAAACCAATCTGTGACAGCTGCAGAGTGGTGAAAAGCAACGTTATCGCAAACTATGACAAAAACTTGAGTTTCTTACTGGCTCACCCTGTTCTGCTGGCACTAGCTGAGCATAGAGCTGTTCTAGGAAAGCTATAAGCCTTTCTGTGTTGTATGGGCCAATGAGTGGTGTGTTGAGAAGCAAACCATCATTGGCCATTGCAGCACACATGGTGATATTTCCCCCCCTTTGGCCTGGAACCTCCACAGTGGCCCTTTGACCTATAACATTCCTTCCTCTGCGCAGTGTTTTGGCAAGGTTAAATCCAGCTTCATCGATAAATACAAATGAATGTGGTCTTTCCACCACCTTCCACCTCCATTACTCTCTGAAAAACAGTAAGTGCACAGTTTTACTGTAGAAATGCTAGTGTTTTTTTTAACTGTAAATATTTTGTATAGCTGTGTACGTAACCTCAGACGTCTTACCTGGACATATTGGTATCTTTGCTCTTTTACCCGTTCACTGTTTCTCTCGAACGGTACAGTGTATAACTGTTTCATTGTAACTTGGTGTTTCTTTAGGACTCGAGCAATAGTTGTTGTGTTGACAGAATTAACATTTTCAAATATATCATTATCGGCCAGCACTCTATCTTGAATCTCCCGCAGTTTTAATTGCATTGTTGACAGCAACCATGTCAACAATAGCATTTTCCTGCGCATCTGAAAATATTTTTCCTCTTCCCCCTGTTGGGGGCAGCCTTTGGGTCCTGTTGTAAAAATATATTTTACAGTCAAACTTACTGTAATATATATCTGTGTAAATATTCTATAATTGCAATACAAAATAGATTCCTGTAATGTTTTCATTTACTGTAAGGATGTAACTCTCACCTGTTTGTATGATGGAAAATTCGCATTACAGATGCCACTGTGGATCTTTGCAGATTGGGTTGCACCCTCAACCCTGCCTCTCTCAATGAGAGACCATGGTTCACAACATGGTCTATAAGTGTAGCCCTTATTGAATCCGAAATAACAGCTCTTTGTCTTCTTTGTCTTCCTCCATGCATCCGCCCTCTCCCTGCCACCCTTCTCCCTCCGAACCCATCTTCCTTGTTCCATTTCCAAAATGAGTCTTTCTGAGCTCTACCTATATATACTGTAATATGTGTGTGTGTTCACTAACAAGTCTAAAACAAGACACCTGCTTAGCCTTTCAGCTGAAATTTCAATCAGCAGTGTTTGAAAGGCACAAGGCTGAAATCTATTCCGTTTTGAATGTGTGGTTCACAGTTTTGACAGCAGTGTTTTAGCATTTGAACAAAGTGCTGTAAATCCACAGTGTTGTGCAGGTTGTGGTTAAAGTCATGGGATAAGTGTGTAGAGTTTTGAAAACTGTGTTCAAGCAATGAAAAACGAACTAGAGTTTGGTCCACATGAACTGCTGCTGTGCATACTGTAGTTAGAGTTTTGCACATGTGACTCCAGTTGTGTCCACTGTCGTTTAGCAATCAAAAAAAACTACAAAGAAGCATTTGTATAAACTTCCACTCCAAGAGTTGCTGAATTTACACTTCACTGTCATGGACGAAGGACTTTGAAATGATTTTGTAGAACCCATACACAAAAATGAAGACGTTAAGATTCTCATCTGTTTTGCTTTGAACAGATAGAACTTCTATTCAAACTAATGGAAAGGAAGCCTGCTTTCCTTTATCTTTCCCCAATGAGCTCAGCCATCAATATAGTCTCATTACAGGCACAGCAACAGTGAATATGGTCAATTATCTCAGTTAAACCATAGCCCAGACACCGTGGGCCATGTATGAACTTTTTCTACCTCCGCAAAATAAATCTATATTTCCGGTGCCACAGCAATTTCCATAGAGTCCTAGAGGGTCAAACATATTTTTACATAATACCAACTGGAAGGTAATAATGAAGTTCTGGTAGGGGTAATTGCCCAACATGAAACATGACTGATAAAGACACAGTATTGGTGATTTTCTTTGGCGAGACGTGTGTGTGTGTGTGTGTGTGTGTGTGTGTGTGTGTGTGTGTGTGTGTGTGTGTGTGTGTGTGTGTGTGTGTGTGTGTGTGTACTGTTAATGAGGCAGGAATGGTAGGAGACAGGGACACACTAATGAAGGGCTCTGTTGTTAGATTAATTTGAACCTTGATCTGCGCCCACTAACAATGTGTGCTCCGGCACTTTGGCAACTAATAAGTCGTTTTAAATCTCCCGTTTTGGGCTGGATGTGTCAATGTGTAGTTAATACATGCATAATATATGAGCAGAATTACTGTCTCGCCTCAATTAGCCAAGAAATCCCTAGTTTGAAAGAAAATGTTTTCTGGAAGCTATCCGGCACCATTTTCCTTAAATTTACCCCCAAGTGGCCCAGCCCGGTGGCAATTTGAGTTTCAGCCAATGAGCCAACATCACACTTTTGGGGCGGGAGGTAGCCTAGTGGTTAGAGCATTGGGCCAGTAACTGAAGAGTTGCTGGATCGAATCCCCGAGCTGACGAGCTAAAAAATCGTTCTGCTGCTGAACAAGGCAGTTAACCCACTGTTCCCTGGTAGTCTGTCATTGTAAATAAGAATGATTTCTTAATTGACTTGCCTAGTTAAATCAAATAAAAATGAGCCGCCATTTGAGTGACAGCTTGCAAGACCCACACACAGTAAAGTGAGAGAGCGCAATGACGTGGTGCACATATCTTCACATTTGTGATGTAGTGCGTAATACTTGAGAACCGCTCGTGGGTGCTACTTTTACAACTAAGTACTGGAGAATATCTTTAATAGGGTTTGGACATTAACATTAAAATAATAGTGGCAAAATATGCAGCATATTGTGAAAATAGCCCTTTTTCCTATTTTGCATTTTGTAATATCTCTGAAATTTCCAAAGGAAGGTACTGGCAATATGCTTGACTGTAGCCGTTTTGTTCTGCAACAGAGCTCACATAATGCTGTGGAATAACTTACACCAACAGCACATTATTTTTGTTCTGTGTTTTTGTATTGTGTTAAGGTCAAATGTGCCATAATATGTACATAATATGCATAATTTTATTGAATGTGATGAAAAGGCCAAGAAAGAGGAAAGATAAATATCAAGGTGAAATGTTTTGAGTTGTGTATTAACCTCTATCGCTTAAAGGTATGCCAATGCTGTTAAGTATTTCACTGTAAGGTCTACACCTGTTGTATTCGGCGCATGTGACATATACAATTTGTTTTGATTTGATTTGAATGGATGAAAACTAATGACTTCATAAGAAAACAAGTCCTTTAGTATTTTAAACACTGTTCAAAGCCCAGACATCCAGAGCAACTCAACTTCTGCCAAGAGGCCGAGATATGTGATGCGTCCTCTTTGGGTGACTTGCAAAGATCTAATGAAAGTGAAGGGGGCTCCGATTGTAAAAATAATCATTAAAATAAAGTCTGTGACAGGCATCCGGATAGAGGATCATTTCGATTCACACTCTGTCTTCCACAACATTCCCTGGTTGCTTGGCACTCGTCCAAATGGCTCAGGAAGCCCTGAGGGGATATTATCCACTGCCTTGTTTTTTCTCCCCAGCACTGGACTAAGTGCCCAATGGTTTGGGTCTTTCACCTCTACGCTGATAAAGGTTATCAGAGCAATTTAGGGCCGGGTATATCACATTATGGCAGACTTATGAGGTGGAAACCTAATTTTGCTTCTGGTAAGGGAACTCTGGAATGGGGGTGGAGAGCTGGGGGAGTGACTGCACAGTGTGTGTGTGTGTGTGTGTGTGTGTGTGTGTGTGCGTGTGCGTGTGTTCTAATGATCCGCACTAGTAGTTTCTTGTTGATTTTGATTTCATGTTGAGCTATTTTTCTTCATACACCCTATTTGAATGATAAACTATCCTCCAGGAATATTATATACAAGAAATGCAAATGAAATACAATAAAAGCTTTCTCAAGCTTTTTCATTTTGGAACTATAGGCCTATTATTCAAAATAAAGACATCTGCATTTCATAAGAGACTGGAAATATACAACTGTTGACCCAGTTGATTGGGTTTCCTTTCCCAACTGAAACTACTCCATAGTCACACATTCACACATCACATCAACATTTAGCACATCATCTTCACAGTTTTCTTATCACGTCTCTCTCTCTCTCTCTCTCTGGGAGCACGAATATGATGGTGCATAACACACTTGGAGGAGTTGTCATGGCAACAAAAAAAATTTGATGCCATGAGCAGGGGCTGAAGGTTTAAACTCATGTACTGTAGACATGTTGGAATGTTTGAGTGGCCAATAAATGGGCGTACCATTATACACATGACATTAGGTCTAACCTATTAAAGCTGCTATTCTTTCCCCTTAAAATGAATATTTGAATGATTTCACTTTATTATCTGTATAATTATGCCATCTCCCAGAATAACAAATAAAGCAAAACAATCTAAGATGGACACTGCTCAAACAGCATTGCATGTAGCAGCGACATCTGCAACTAACTATTTACTGTGCTTGGTAACTATGGTGGCAAATGTCCATCCTAATTCAGTCATATGCTACGGTTGAAATAATGATGTGATAAACGTTACACATAGACTAAAAGATACCATAACTTCTCATAATCTCACATTCTCACATGATAAAGCAGGGACATTATGAAATAAATTGAAGTCCAAATGGAGAGTGATCATTACAAGGATCACGTGATTGATTTGGGCATTTATTTTTACTCAGAGCTTACCTACTCACGCATTAAGCATGTTCCAGCTGTCACAGACACCATGAATAGAAGTCACATTAATGGCTATCAGTGTACAGATGTAGGATCTTAATTGAATCACTCTTTTGTTGCTGAGAATTTTCCTGCACAGCAGAACATGGGAACTGGTAGTGTATTCGAGTTTTAAAAAGGCTTCTGAAGTTTGTCATTTCCACTTTGAAATTTCAGACTTGATTTGCCCGAATGAAAAATGTATCAACCCCGACAAACATGTCAATTAATTATAATCCACATAATAATTCACATTTCCTGTTGCTGCAGGATTATTTTCCTGATGTTGCAAAGTGGCTCAAATGAAATATGTAGGTGTATTTGCTCTATTTAACTCTGGATAAAAGAGAAGCAAGAGAGAGAATGTCACCACTTGTCTCCTCTGTAGTCACATGCATTGCTAGTAGTCATCAATAGCAACGCGTGTTGATGGATAAAGTTGAGAAGTAAATCCATTTACGGGAGGTTATATACTCTCGGGTTCGGTTAATAAACCTTCAAAGTACAGTTGTGGTTTGCCTTATCCTTTGAATCCAGCATTTCCACACCTGACCAACATAAAATTACCAACAATACCTCCTTGCAAAATGTGTGGGGAAGACAAAGTGATTACATTAGACGGTGTATTTTTTCCCCATTCATTTGGGACTGAGGCATACACCTTGAACTGCACAACAGATGATGTGGGACTTGGGCTCATCTCAATTTGCGACACAAGGCCACTTTTGATGTCTGAAATCGTCTGGCTAACTTTAATTTCGAGGTGAATGATCCCTTTAAACTTTCTCAAATGGCTGTGAGCTCAGTAACAAGACAGTGCACATGACAGAACTGAAAATCATATAGAGCATTGGATGCGCCTGTGAAAAGAAACCTTTAAAGTGCACCAGTCTTACCTACAGATGTAGGATCTTAATATGACCTACTTCGTCACAGGAGGGATCCTGCAGTATTTGAAATAATTATTATATTTAGAATTGCCGCCAGGGGGTAGCTGGAAGCTGTGTTTTGTAGGCTATGCAATGCAGGACCGTCCTAGAGGTCTATGGTTTTGGGAAGGCTCTGCAAACCTACAAACCTCATACCATCAAGTATCATCAAGTGTTCTCATGCCTTAGAGCATTGGATACAACACAAATGTGCTAAAAGGATAACATATACAGTTCCAGTCAAATGTTTGGACACACCTACTCATTTTTTTTTTTACCTTTATTTAACCAGGCAATTCAGTTAAGAACAAATTCTTATTTTCATTGACAGCCTGGGAACAGAGGGTTAACTGCCTGTTCAGGGGCAGATTGACAGATTTGTACCTTGTCAGCTCAGGGGGTTGAACTAACAACCTTGCAGTTACTAGTCCAATGCTCTAACCACTAGGCTACCCTTCTTTATAGAATAATATTGAAGACATCTAAACTATGAAGTAACACCTATGGGATCATATAGTAACCAAAAAAGTGCTAAACAAACAAA
This sequence comes from Oncorhynchus masou masou, assembly GCF_036934945.1. Taxonomy (NCBI): domain Eukaryota; kingdom Metazoa; phylum Chordata; class Actinopteri; order Salmoniformes; family Salmonidae; genus Oncorhynchus; species Oncorhynchus masou. The sequence goes on from NC_088218.1 coordinate 21,509,406, forward strand.
ATAGATTTTACATTCTTCAAAGCAGCCACCCTTTGCCTTGATGACAGCTTTGTACGCTTTTGGCATTCCCTCAACCAGCTTCACCTGGAATGCTTTATATATATGCTGAGCACTTATTGGCTGATTTTCCTTCACTCTGCGGTCCAACTCATCCAAAACCATCTCAATTGGGTTAAGGTTGGGGGATTGGGGAGGCCAGGTCATCTGATGCAGCACCATCACTATCCTTGTTAGTCAAATAGCCCTTACACAGCCTAGAGGTGTGCTTTGTCCTGTTGAAAGACTAATGATAGTTCCACTAAGCGCAAACCAGATGGGATGGCGTATCGCTGCAGAATGCTGTAGTAGCCATGCTGGTTAAGTGTGCCTTGATTTCTAAATAAATCACTGACAGTGTCACCAGCAAAGCACCCCCACATCCTCACACCTCCTCCTCATGCTTCACGGTGGGAACCACACATGCGGAGATCATCCGTTCACCTACTCTGCGTCTCACAAAGACACGGTGGTTGGAACCAAAAATCTCAAATTTGGACTCATCAGACCAAAGGACAGATTTTTACTGATCTAATGTCTATTGCTCGTGTTTCTTGGCCCAAGCAAGTCTTCTTATTATTGGTGTCATTTAGTAGTGGTTCCTTGCAGAAATTCGACTATAACGGCCTGATTCACTCAGTCTCCTCTGAACAGTTGATGTTGAGATGTGTCTGTTACCTGAACTCTGTGAAGCATTTATTTGGGCTGCAATCTGAGGTGCAGTTAACTCTAACGAACGTATCCGCTGCAGCAGAGGTAACTCTGGGTCTTCCTTTCCTGTGGCAGTCCTCATGAGAGCCAGTTTCATCATAGCGCTTGATGGTTTTTGCGACTGCACTTTCAAAGGTCTTGACATTTCCCAGATTGACTGACCTTCATGTCTTAAAGTAATGAGGGACTGTCATTTCTCTTTGCTTATGTGAGCTGTTCTTGCAATAATATGGACTTGGTCTTTTACCAAATAGGGCTATCTTCTGTATACCACCCATACCTTGTCACAACACAACTGATTGTCTCAAAAGCATTAAGAAGCAAAGAAATTCCACAAATTAACTTTTAACAAGGCACACCTGTTAATTTAAATGCATTTCAGGTGACTACCTCATGAAGCTGGTTGAGAGAATGCCAAGAGTGAGCAAAGCTGTCATCAAGGCAAAGGGTGGCTACTTTGTAGAATCTCAAATATAAAATAATACTTTTTTTGGTTACTACATGATTCCATATGTGTTATTTCATAGTTTTGATGTATTCACTATTATTCTACAATGTAGAAAATATATTTATTTTTTATACAAAAAAAACCTTGAATGAGTAGGTGTGTCCAAACATTTTACTGGTACTGTGTAGTGTATATACCAATAAATGCATTTCAAACAGGAATATATATTCAATGAAATGAATAAAGCATTGTAATATTATTGATGCCTTTATCTATCCTTGCAGGGGTTTAGACATATGAACAGTAGTCACCAGATGGCCAAGCTTCAAAACCAGAAACATTACTAGACATCAACACTTGTCATTTTAATAAACTTAAAACATGTATTGGTTTTCCTGTATCTGTACATGAGTCCTTAAAACACAGTCCATTGTACAAAATAAGTCATTCCCAAGTGAGGTACACCAAGGAGATTAACCCCAACATTCATAAGCTTGATCACCACGAGGGCACATTTTGTCATGATATCCACAGATTGTTTTTTATAGACAGGACAGGGGTTTACAGGTTTTTGTTCCAGCTCTTCACTAACACCTAATTTAACTAATTGTGGTCTAAATTGAAGACGGACACACAGTGCAATCTCCAGGGTCAGAAATCACGTCTGTATTATAGAATGAGCTTTATAAGTTACAATGTCCTGACAAATATCCATGACAATAAAATGGTGTGTGTGTGTCTATTTCTATCTAACATTGATGTTGCACACTCCTGAATAACCTTTTTTTTAACATATACACTACATGACCAAAAGTATAAGGACACCTGCTCGTCAAACATCTCATTGCAAAATCATGGGCATTAATGTGGAGATAGTCCTCCCTTTGCTGATATAACAGCCTCCACTCTTCTGGGAAGGCTTGCGCTAGCTGTTGGAACAATGCTGCAGGGATTTGCTTTCATTCAGCCACAATCTTTAGTGAGGTCGGGCACTGATGTTGGGCGATTAGGCCTGGCTCCCAGTTGGCATTCCAATTCATCCCAAAGGTGTTCGATGGGGTTGAGGTGAGGGCTCTGTGCAGGCCAGTCAAGTTCTTCCACATTGATCTCGACAAGCCATGGACCTCACTTTGTGCACTGGGGCCTTGTCATGCTGAAACGGGAAAGGGCTTTCCCCAAACTGTTGCCACAAAGTTGGAAGCACAGAATCATCTAGAATGTCATTGTACAGTATGCCGTAGCGTTAAGATTTCCCTTCACTGGAACTAAGGGGCCTAGCACGAACAACATACCCAGACCATTATTCCTCCTCCACCAAACTTTACAGTTGACACTATGCATTGGGGGAGATAGCGCTCTCCTGGCATCCGCCAAACCCAGAATTGTCCATCGGACTGCAAGATGGTGAAGCGTGATTCATCACTCCAGAGAACGCATTTACCACTGCTCCGGAGTCCAATGGTGGCAAGCTTTACACCACTCCAGCCTACGCTTGGCATTGCGCATGGTGATCTTGGGCTTGTGTGCGGCTGCTCGGCCATGGAAACCCATTTCATGAAGCACCCAACAAACAGTTCTTGTGCTGACGTTGCATCCAGAGGCAGTTTGGAACTCGGTAGTGAGTGTTGCAACCGAGGACAGACGATTTGTATGGGCTACTCTGTGGTTCCATTCTGTGAGCATGTGTGGCCTACCACTTCAAGGCTGAGCGATTGTTGCTCCTAGACCTTTCCACTTCACAATGACAGAAATTTGACAAATGACTTGTTGGAAAGGTGGCATCCTATGACGGTGCCTCGTTGAAAGTCACAGACCTCTTCAGTAAGGCTATTCTACTGCCAATGTTTCTCTATGGAGATTCCATGGCTGTGTGCTCGATTTTATACACCCGTCGGCAACGGTGTGGCTGAAATAGCCGAATCCACAAATTTGAGAGGGTGTCCATATACATTTTGTCTATATATACACACAACAACACAGTCATGGTATGGTGATTATCCGGGTGGTTGGGGGGTTCAAAACAAGTTCTTTACATCTGCTGGGTGTCAGGGTGGGATGTCCTTTACCTGGAACAAGGAGACAAAGGGGGAGAAATTAACCTCTCTGCTTACATTTCAGTGACGTTCAAGGTGCTCAAGCCACAACTACCTTTAAGCGCAATTGTTTTGTGAAAGGTTTTGCATATTTTTAGGCATGTTCAAGTTTTTTACAGAATGAGTAGAATAACTTAGCAACACAATAGATGTGCAACACAATAGGGAAAGAGAATGTGGCAAGAGAAATGTAGCTAATGTTAGCTTGGTTAACTGAAGCTGCATGCAGCTAGCTAGCAAAACAGACACTCCAACAGAATGCGTAAATAATGTGGCTGGCTGCCATTCCAACATTTTTCATCAGATAATGTTAAAATTTCTTACCTCCAAATGTGTCAGGCAGGACTGTTTTTCCGGCCAAGCCAATGCAATAGAGTGAAATATAAATCAGGTGCCCACTTTAGTCCCTGAAAACAAATGGAGAAAAGTTGGCTAACAACTTCACCAATTAATTTATTTGAAAATGGTCCGGGTCTTCACAATTGCCACATTGCTGAATCTATGATTAGGTAGTTAAGTTGTTCATCTCAAAACAGCCTATAAGCAGGATGAGATCGTCTGCTAGCTAGCGATCGTATCTGGCATGTTATGAACGTTATTCCTTAGTCTTCCGGAATATGTTATCCCAAGCGGGGACTTCTGTCCACCGTTAATTCAGGTGTATTTTTTGGGCTGCACCATAAGGTGTTATGGGATAGACTCTCTGGTGAAGGATACATGAGATTAGGACATGCAAAATGTTGACAGAATGCGCAAATAATGTGGCCTACCTAGAAATTCTGCCTCAAAAGGCAGCATCCTTATTATCGTCAACTCATTAAACCATCAACTCATTAAACCATCAATATGCGCTAACTTCACCCACACAGCTGATCTCAAAAGCAACCCTTATTGGTCAAATCATTACCACTCCCTAAATGATGTGTCCTGCTTGCAACCAAAGTCTTTCAAGATATGTTCCCCCTCTGGTTGGTATTGTCATCGCAACATCCTTTTTTAACATACTAAGGGCGTTTATGTATTTGACAAGTATTCCGCATAATATAAATAAAGTATTTCCTCGTTTACCATGGCAAAACTATCATGGCAAGGGATAGAGTTATTTAGAGTTATTTGTGCCAGAAGGGCGTGGGCTGGAATTGTTTTATCGTTTTATAAGCTATCGTTTTATAAGGAATCATTTTATAAGCTATAGAAATGTCGATGTGTAATGCTGCATATCAGATACATTTTTGCATATTTCAATATTGCAGTAATAGGACCTAGGCCTAGCATTTTGCGAGCGAGACAGAAAATGATTTTGATAGCAAGATCTGATCCCAATGACTCGACTGCCCCCGCATGGAGAGAAGGAGAACTGCTCATTTACAGGCACACAAAGCTCATTTGAATTTCCTGATGCATCAGGACAATTATCCGCAATAAAACAATTATCAAGTTTGAACATGTATTTACTGGTTGAATACTTATCTAATCAAGATATTCGTGTTTTATTTTTCCTATATTATTTTCAAATGTTATAATTTTTCTTCCACCTTGACATCACAGAGTATTTTGTGTAAATCGTTTTAAAATGTACATTTTAATCCCACTTTATAACACAACAAAATGTGGTAAAAGTCAAGGGGTGTGAACACTTTCTGAAGGCATTATATGTGGGAGAGCAAAGCAAGAGCAAAGACTTAGGCCTCGCCACTAAAGCAGAAATAATATATTACGCATTCCTACACTTCAACAAAAATGGTGTTGAGTGACTCTAGGCTACTGCTTGGGGATTCCATCCAAAGTAAGAACCTGTCAGTCTTCCACCAATGTTGTTTTCTATGGACTTGTGTATATATGATGGTCCTGCAGAAACACTGTGGGGAGTGTTTTCCCCATTTTCCCCAATCATGTCATCGATGGCAGCACGTTCCGTGCTGTTGAGACTTTCCTAGACAGCCTTGTGTGCCAGAAACCTGACAAAAGAGAGATATGTGGTTAATTAAAATGCATAGAGTATGATCTCTGTAGTCCTGGGGCAGGATTGGGGCCCCTTGTTGAATTATGAGACAAAATATTTCATAAAAATGCCATCCATTAGAAGAAAGAAGAGTGGCTCTAAATGAATATAGCAAACTAATTGGCTTCGTGTGAGGTAAAAACAGAAAACGTATATGGTAGTATGTTACAAATAGACAAACATTGACCAATTATAAAATTGTTTTTGATTATTGTATGGTGTTCTGAGGACTAAAGAGATTCATTCCAGTAAATACTAAACTAAATCATTAATACACGTAACTTTAGCCCTGAAAAGAGGATATGCGGGGGGGGGATATTGTTAGATTTAGTCATTGGATACACTATATAACAGAAAAGAGGTTCTGTGTGGTATGTATTATTAGATGTATTCATTGGGGGCACTTTATAACACAATGTACAACTTGAGATTTTGACTGCTATTCTGGTGTCCTATTGTTGTAACGGTTTTCTTGCGGTGAAGGAGAGGCGGACCAAAACGCAGCGTGGTGGTAATTCATGTTTAAAATATAAAGACACTATACATGAATAAACTAACAAAACAAGAAATGTGAACACTCAAAACAGCCCTATCTGGTGCAAACACAGAGACAGGAACAATCACCCACAAAACCCAACACCAAACAGGCTACATAGAATGCCCACTCAGATCACACCCTGACCAAACAAAACATAGAAACATACAAAGCAAACTATCAGAGGGGCGGAAGCTCTGGACAGAGGGGCGGAGGCTCTGGGCAGAGGGGCTGGCGCCTCTGGGCTGAGGGGCACTGGCGGCCCCTGGCTGACTGGCGGCACTGGCGGCCCCTGGCTGACTGGCGGCACTGGCGGCCCCTGGCTGACTGGGGGCCCCTGGCTGACTGGCGGCCCCTGGCTGACTGGCGGCCCCTGGCTGACTGGCGGCCCCTGGCTGACTGGCGGCACTGGCGGCCCCTGGCTGACTGGCGGCACTGGCGGCCCCTGGCTGACTGGCGGCACCTGGCAGACTGGCGGCACTGGCGGCTCCTGGCAGACTGGCGGCTCCTGGCAGACTGGCGGCACTGGCGGAGCTGGGCAGACTGGCGGCACTGGCGCTGGGCAGACTGGCGGCACTGGGCAGACGGGTAGCTCAGATGGAGCTGGGCAGACGGGTATTTCAGATGGCGCTGGGCAGACGGGTAGCTCCGGCAACGCTGGAGAGGAAGGCTCTGGCAGTGCTGGACTGAGTAGCTCTGGCGCCTCTGGAATGAGGGGCTCTAGCGCCTCTGGACTGAGGGGCGGGAGCTCTGGCAGCACTGAACAGGCGGGAGACTCCGGCAGCGCTGGAGAGGAGGAAGTCTCTGGCAGGGCTGGACAAGCGGGAGACTCCGGCAGCGCTGGAGAGGAGGAAGTCTCTGACAGCGCTGGACAGGTGGGAGACTCCGGCAGCACTGGAGAGGAGGAAGGCTCTGGCAGCGCTGGACAGGTGGGAGACTCCGGCAGCGCTGGACAGACGAGGCACACTGTAGGCCTGATGCGTGGTGCTGGCACTGGTGGTACTGGGCCGAGGACACGCACAGGAAGCCTGGTGCGGGGAGCTGCCACCGGAGGGCTGGTGTGTGGAGGTGATACTGGATAGACCGGACCGTGCAGGCGCACTGGAGCTCTTGACCACCAAGCCTGCCCAACCTTACCCGGTTGAATGCTCCCGGTCGCCCTGCCAGTGGCGAGGTGGAATAGCTCGCAATGGGCTATGCAGGCGAACCGGGGACACCGTGCGCAAGGCTGGTGCCATGTAAGCCGGCCCAAGGAGACGCACTGGAGACCAGATGCGTAGAGCCGGCTTCATGGCACTTGGCTCAATGCTCACTCTAGCCCGGCCGATACGCGGAACTGGTATGTATCACACCGGGCTATGCACCCGCACTGGGGACACCGTGTGCTCCACAGCATAACACGGTGCCTGCCCGGTCTCTCTCGCCCTCCGGTAAGCACAGGAAGTTGGCGCAGGTCTCCTACCTGGCTTCGCCACACTTCCTGTGTGCCTCCCCCCAAGACATTTTTGGGGCTGACTCTCGAGCTTCCATCCACGCCGCCGTGCTGCCTCCTCATACCAGCGCCTCTCCGCCTTCACCGCCTCCAGCTCTTCTTTGGGGCAGCGATATTCTCCTGGCTGTGCCCAGGGTCCTTTTCCGTCCAATTCGTCCTCCCATGTCCATTCCTCCTCGAGCTGCTCCTGCTGCCGCTTCTCCTGCCGCTTCTCCTGCTGCACCTGTTTTGGTGGGTGATTCTGTAACGGTTTTCTTGCGGTGAAGGAGAGGCGGACCAAAACGCAGCGTGGTGGTTATTCATGTTTAATATATAAAGACACTATACATGAATAAACTAACAAAACAAGAAACGTGGTGGGAAAAACAGCCCTATCTGGTGCAAACACAGAGACAGGAACAATCACCCACAAAACCCAACACCAAACAGGCTACCTAAATATGGTTCCCAATCAGAGACAATGACTAACACCTGCCACTGATTGAGAACCATATCAGGCCAAACACAGAAACAGACAAACTAGACACACAACATAGAATGCCCACTCAGATCACACCCTGACCAAATAAAACATAGAAACATACAAAGCAAACTATGGTCAGGGTGTGACAATTGTTACCATAAACATGTGGTCCAAGTTTAGCTATTAGCAACTCATCTAAAAGAAACAACAGTGGAGTCAACATTTCACTTCTCCCTCAGCACTATTTTTCTCTGACTATTTCAATGGGATCATTGTCACATTGTAACCATGCCCAAATGCCAAAGAATTGTGTACTGCTGCACTTTTCTCCTCTCAGATACAAAGAGTGGATAAACAGAGGGTGCCCAGGGAGACATTTTTTGGCTCCGGCCTTTAGGTAGGTATCCATAAATCAGCCAAAACATAGACACACACAGTGGTCTAACAGTGAGCACAGAGAGTGAATGGGCACAGGGGTCCTTAACAGTGTAGGGTTGCTGCAGCAGACCAAGTTCTTTCCATTAATCCATTTTTATGAGAGACGTTTTGCATTCCAGAGACCCAAACAGTCCAAACTGTGTCTCTGGAAGACTGGCCTGCCACTTTGTCTCCAAAGTAATGCTTACACCACTAAATTAGGTACTTAAAAGGAGATTAGGCATGTTTATTTAATGAATAGACACACTTGATTTATTAATATTTTCATGGATATGGGTGCACACAGGAATCATTGTGCTATTAAGGATCCATGGACAATTTCATCCAAATCTATTAACATGATGGATATGATTGCTTTTGCATGGTATGAGTGGTTTCTGTCAACTTGGGAGTAACATTTTAATGAATAAAAGCACACGGTGAAGTTCATATAGCCCAGGTGTGTGCAAGAGTGGAGAATAATCAGTTTGGATCTTGTAATCATATTTCCTTCTGGATTTTACCTTCATTTGTTACACAATGTTCCAGGGTAATAGGTTGGACAATTAATTTGTGATACCTATCCTGCTTTAGTGTACATTATACTGTTATACTGTTATACTGTCTTTAGAAGTTTGTCACATTGGGTAGGCTAGTGGTTAGAGCGTTGGACTAGTAACTGGAAGATTGCAAGTTGAAACCCCTGAGCTGACAAGGTACAAATATGACGTTCTACCCCTGAACAGGCAGTTAACCCACTGTTCCTAGGCCGTCATTGAAAATAAGAATTTGTTCTTAACTGACTTGCCTGGTTAAATAAAGGTATAAAATAAAAACATTGCTCTATTTGTGTTCTTATGTGCAAACCGTCTATTAAGATCATTAGGCTGAGGAAATCAGAATAGTTATTTATGTTGGTCTGGATTCCTAGACTCTGGCGTGTGGACAAGGTTGCCAAGTATCAACTTTGCTATGCCAGAATACTTCCAGAGAAGTGACTATAAAAAACAGTGTAAAGGCCCTAATCTGAAAATGAAATGCTCCAAAAGTCCAATACTTGTTATCATTTAGTCTTGAGGCTAGATAGTTTATACTACCATTGTAAGCAATGGTGCAACCCATATAGCAACAACATATATTTCACTCCTTAAAAAGCCACTAAGCACCTAATTTGTGTCACTCTTAATGTATTCTAGTTGGCCCCACTCATGTCACCTCATTGATTCCCAATTAGTGGTTAGTGGTTTGTCCAGTCTCCCCCTCCTACCTAAGAATCAACCAATGCACCAGATAGATTCAGTCTAGTGTGCAAAAGCAGCAGCAAATGTACTCCTCTCATGTACACCAATGGTCCGTTTTATCAGTCAAGAATGTGTATAATAGGGGTCTGACATCTGTGAAGACATTCATTGTAAGTACTCTAACCTGTGCATGACTTGTAAGTACTCTACCATCTGGCCCCTGAGATAAAGGGATTTTGAGAGTTTGTTATGGAATTAAGAGGGATACATGGGAAAGGTTGAACCTTAATTTGAGCTAACCTAGATGGAAGTTAAATAAACTAAATGACGGGCATATATGAACAATACATTTACAGTTGAAGTTGGAAGTCTACATTCACTTAGGTTGGAGTCTTTAAAACTCGTTTTTCAACCACTCCACAAATTTCTTGTTATCAAACTATAGTTTTGGCAAGATGGTGAGGACATCTACTTTGTGCATGGGTCATTTTTCCAACAATTGTTTACAGACAGATTATTTCACTTATAATTCACTGTATCACAATTCCAGTGGGTCAGAAGTTTACATACACTCAGTTGACTGTGCCTTAAAACAGCTTGAAAACTTCCAGAAAATGATGTCATGGCTATAGAAGCTTCTGACAGGCTAATTGACATTATTTGAGTCAATTGAAGGTGTACCTGTGGATGTATTTCAAGGCCTACCTTCAAACTCAGTGTCTCTTTGCTTGACATCATGGGAAAATCAAAAGAAATCTGCCAAGACCTCAAAAAAGAATTGTAGACCTCCACAAGTCTGGTTCATCCTTGAGAGCAATTTCCAAATGCCTGAAGGTACCAAGTTCATCTGTACAAACAATAGTACGCAAGGATAAACACCATGGGACCACGCAACCTTCATACCGCTCAGGAAGGAGACGTCTTCTGTCTCCTAGAGTTGAACATACTTTGGCGCGAAAAGTGCAAATCAATCCTAGAACAACAGCAAAGGACCTTGTGAAGATGCTGGAGGAAGCAGATACAAAAGTATCTATATCCACAGTAAAACGAGTCCTATATCGACATAACCTGAAAGGTCGCTCAGCAAGGAAGAAGCCACTGCTCCAAAACCACCATAGAAAAGCCAGACTACGGTTTTCAACTGCACATGGGGATAAAGATCGTACTTTTGGAGAAATGTCCTCTGTTCTGATGAAACAAAAATAGAACTGTTTGGCCATAATGACCATCGTTATGTTTGGAGGAAAAAGGGGGTGGCTTGCAAGCGGAATAACACAATCCTAACCGTGAAGCACGGGGGTGACAGCATCATGTTGTGGGGGTGCTTTGCTGCAGGAGGGACTGGTGCACTTCACAAAGTAGATGGCATCATGAGGTAAGAAAATGATGTGGATATATTGAAGCAACATCTCAAGACATCAGTCAGGAAGTTAAAGCTTGGTCACAAATAGGTCTTCCAAATGGACAATGACCCCAATCATACTTCCAAAGTTGTGGCAAAATGGATTAAGGATAACAAGGTCAAGGTATTAGAGTGGCCATCACAATGCCCTGACTTCAATCCTATAGGCAATTTGTGGGCAGAACTGAAAAAGCATGTGCGAGCAAGGAGGCCTACAAACCTGACTCAATTACACAAGATCCCACACAACCAGTGGGGAAATGGCTTCCTAAATATGATCCCCAATCAGAGTCAACGCTAAACAGCTGCCTCTGATTGGGAACCATACCAGGCCAACATAGAAATAAAACAACTTAGATTACCCACCCTAGTCACACCCCGACCCAACCAAAATAGAGAATAAAAAGGCTCTCTATGGTCAGGGGGTGACAGCAATGCCACCAAATACTAATTAAGTGTATGTAAACTTCTGATCTACTGGGAATGTGATGAAAGAAATAAAAGCTGAAATAAATCATTCTCTCTACTATTATTCTGACATTTCGCATTCTTAAAATAAAGTGGTGATCCTAACTGACCTAAGACAGGGAATTCTTACTAGGATTAAATGTCAGGAATTGTGAAAAACCTGAGTTTAAATGTATTTGGCTGAGGTGTATGCTTCCGACTTCAACTGTATAAGTAGCCCTAACAAATAGACATTGAGTTTTTTAATCTGATAAAGCCTAGCCTTGTACACTTTCCTGCACAATACTCAAACGGACACATATTTTACAACACAACCAGTTATAAAAAGGAATAAACAGCATAAAAGCAAAATGTAGCTGTCAGAAGTCCAACAACCAATATGACCTGAGATACGGGGTTTATTACACTGTGTCCTAATTTTATGTAACTGACCTCGCCAGTCCAATCGAGTGCCAGGACTTTCTCATTAATCCAGACCTGGAATTCTTCAGTGACTCACTTTCTGGCTCTGTTACCACAACAGTGAGGATAGAGAATGCCATAGCTGGTTCAGAGCGAGAAGGCTAACCCACTTGTGTTATCAATATGTGATGTGCTTTTATTACAGATCACACACCACATACCACTTCCTGCTTCAACTCAGAGCTCGATAGGCTTTTCTCATTAATAAAAGTCATGTCTCTTTGTTTCTCTATCTCTTATTTTTACATCATGAGAAAAATTAAACACACTGTGTCGTAAGCCAGGTAAATTAATAGGAAAAGTAACAGTGAAAATAAAGATTGACAAGATAGCTGTGGAATTAATTGATAAACATGCTATTTCGTTCCATGAGCGAACTTTCTCTCTCTGAGGGGGGTTGAAATGAGTGAGTGAGTGAGTGAGTGAGTGAGTGAGTGAGTGAGTGAGTGAGTGAGTGAGTGAGTGAGTGAGTGAGTGAGTGAGTGAGTGAGTGAGTGAGTTTGTGTTCCTTGTTTGGTTCAGGAAGCAGGATTTGAAGTATGGCTTTAGGGTTATTTTGGGATGGATGGGACACAGCATTGAAGACAGGAAATACAGCTGAAGCAAGGGGAGCTGGGGGAGGGGGGCACAGTCCTTGTGGGGGAGGGGGTCGATGTAAGAAACAGGGGGGGTAGGATATTGTTGTTTATTGACAGACTTTTTAAAAGTTAACTTCCTGAATGTCCCTCACTCCTCATCAGTCCACTCCCCCTACTCTCCTGGGGGGCTTGGCATTGACAAGATGTGACAAGGGGAATCTAGGGCCTATCGAGCAGTGGGAGTCCCAGACAGACAATAGGGCTGTCACTTACCTTTTCCCCTCTTCCGCTGAAAGGGAGGCCCCAAACAATGGCTCCCCCTCAGCTGGAGGTCGCAGTGTCTCCAGCTTTTTGGGAACTCTCCCAGCCAACAAGAGGCATTCATCGCTATAGAAACCCTACCTTGACCCCTCACCACTCTCCTTTCTCTTTCACTGCATTCTAGAGAGGTATATGCATGTTCCCCCTTTCTCTCTATCTCCCTCTCTTTCGTTGATGACAATAAAAAGCAGTTATTATCTTGCCATGTTTAGGCTTTCATTCCTTTAAAGTTCAACTCCTACCACAAACAGTGAAGCAAACCAAGTTGTGGTGGACCGAACTTGTATTCTCTGTAAGTGGCTAAGGGTACACTTTGTGTCAATCAAATGGTTTTAAGGACATTTCTACACGGAGGCCTGTACGAACATCCCAGCTTTACATGGGCCCTGCTGGGGAGAGGGGGATGGGAGGACTGGCATTGAATATTGGATGAAGTATGGAGGGAAGGAAACGAGTGAGGACAGAATGATAGTGTGTGGGCTGTATTGAAGGAGGGAATGTTAGTATTTGCAGACAATCCATATCAATGAATCAATCTCTGTATATGTTCAATGTAGTTGAACAAGAAAAGTCTCATCTGAAGGTTGGTCCTGCAGAAACAAGTGTCCCGTTCATCTGTAATTCCACCAGAGGGCACTACTTTTCACATAATCACAAATCGAGGTGGATAATATAAAATGCAGCCTAAAGTGAATGTCCGTTGTAAATTTAATACACCCAAAAATGGAGCTAAACAATGTCTAAACACAGTCATAGAGATGCAATCAACACAAACTTTGTGTACAGTACAATTTTCTTAATTCCAGTAAAGCATTAACATAACAAACTAGAATGCAGGGAAACAAGTACTGCATCATGAGTAGGAATGATCATCCCATTCCCAGAGGTACTCTGACTGCCACTTCCAATGCTTTTCCCTCTCTGATGTGGATTTGCCTTACTATTCTTTGTCTGAAATTGCTGTCCAATGACAACTTCTACAAATGGCCCAAGTGAAAACCAGGCTATTTCTTACAACCTATATGGTCTTCTCCTCTGACAATAACACAGTAATAAGCATATTAAAATAGATTGATAATAGCCTACCATACACCTTCTCTATTATCAATAGTTTCAATTGCAATAACCATTGGAAACAAATAAAATATAGTATATTGTTTTGCAAGAAAGTCTACTTTTAGAACTCGATTCAGTGCTGCAACACATGTTCTGAACAAATGCCGCCTATCAAGCTGAAGACCTTACATGCCTTCAATTTACGTAGTCTAGGCTATGTTAGAACGTTTTTGCAATGCCTGAAGTTTTGTCACTGGGATTGTGGCCCTTCCCTTTGCAGTTGGGAACAGTTTGATAGCACAGAGTGCGAATGCAAGCCATGTAGCTACAGCCAATGAGCTGGAACCGGATACGAGATATCCTCTGAAACAGCAACTGCTTTGTCCCCCCTCACTTCCATATGACGCCATTTACAGCATAAACCCGACCTCTTCTCCGGAAAGAGGGGAAAAAAACAAGACGAGAAAAACTTGAAAGCACCTCAGTGTGCAAGGCAGCCAAACGTTCAACAATTACAGCGAGTATTTTTTAGAACTGTCCAGCCTACCTCGGAGTGCAACAAACTCGAAGGCCGTTGGCTATTTGTGTACACTCAACGGATTCAAAAGTATCGCGTGCGCATTTTGTTCACTTTTCTAATTCACAAAAAAAGTGGGGAGCCAGCAAGCCCCTAGTGATTGATTCGTTTTGGCACTATTTCGCCTCGGGTTCTCTCGCAGTGGAATGTATGGCTATGTTTTTGATCTCTTAAAATTGGAATCTGGAAATATTGTTTGTGGCTACTTTAATCATTGCATTGGGTTGTGTGGATGGGATTCCAGATTAATCTAAACAGGAATAAACTTTTCGAATTTGGAATTTAATACAACAAACGGGGCTGAAGTGGTGCGAACACGGTGAGTTCGTGAAAATAAGTATGTGCTATTTCAACAACAATGGTCGTTACAATGTTTAAAAGTTATAACATAAGAGTAGCCTTTCCAACTAAGTTTTATGCATGCTCTCGGACTCGGGAGTTCTAACTGCCGACTCGCATTGACTTTCCTCATCCTTTCTCCAACCTTCCCCGTGCAATCCCAGCATTTTCTCATCTGAATAAGCCAACATAGAGCTTCTTGCTCTAAAAAGTAGGGTTTTAGTTTTTCCCCTTCTGAATAACAGTCTAGACATCACCCTCTTATTAAAACAATTGATAAGCCTGTCTGTAGATCATGCATTTTGACTAGATAATATTAGTATATACAAATATGTGAACGGTAGCCTACACATAAACACATATTTAGCGCAGTTGAAAGGTGTTTTTTTTGTTTTATATTCCGAACAAAAGTAGAGGGCTATTTTACATTATAGAAGAAAGGTGGAATGATAGAAGTCAATATTTGAATGTTTGGCGTTTATGTTAGGCTATTTCGTAATAGGACATTTGTGTTTTTACTTTTCCGTCTCGCCTGTCCATTTGTCTATGTAAAGCTCATCTCAAATGTCATGGTCTTTGGGCACATCCGCTGCCCTACACACGCACACTCAAACAAGAGTGTCATGCACACCATGATGTATTAGGCTAATAATTGCATCCAGAGTGAATTAACAAACATTTAGAAATATTCAATTATGAGTTCTTCGAAACTAGCAATCAGTTGTTTTTCACTCAATTGGAAATGGTGGCAACAAGTCTAAAGTCTCTACCTTCCAGTTATGGGACATATAAGGATGCAAGTTTTGATACACAGTATGCGCATGAAGACATGTTTGAGTGCCTCAACTTTTGTTGAAGTTGTAGACTAGCCCTGTCTCAGCATTGCCTCATGTTCTCTTCCTTGCTTTGCTCTTTATTTTCCCTGTACATATCTCATGTAATAGGAAATAGTTGGTATGTACCTAAGTCCTCCAATCAGAAGGGCCCAGCATGCCTACTGTCCATTTCCCAACGTACAGAAACATGATCAATCCACTGTTTCATTATGTCAAATCTTTGTTTTAAGTTCTCCTATCAGATGGAATGGTAAACAAATTGTGAAATGCTGCCTTAGAGGTACTGTTAGGTATATATTATGTTGTTGTTACTTATCACATCCTTTTAACACCAAACAGAAGGTGCCTAAGGTTAGGGGATATGGTTGGAATTGGGCATAGGCCTACACTTTTACATTGGAACAGTAACTCCTAATGTTAGGTGTTGATATATATGACAAGCAAAACAACTCCAGTTGGTAGCTAGCCAACCCATGTTGCCAAACCCTTATCAGTTATGATTTACATAGGGTCGTTTCTACTCAAATGTCTCCCTGGTCGTCTCATGTATATATTTGCCTGTCTTTCTCTCCAGGACTTCAGATGTGTTCAATGCCAGCCGGAGGGGTCCTTCTTCAGAGCCAAGATGGAGACCAGTACTCAAAATGGCAATGGTGGCGGAGGGTCGGCCAGCTTGCTGCGTGCTCTGCGTGACAGCGGGAGGCTACACCGGCCTCACCATGCCCAGGAAGGGCAGCCCGATCCTGGGGTAAACCCCAGCCAGCATGCCCCTGTGCTCTCGCTGGACCAGATCAGGATCACCGGGAGCAGTAATGAGTACACAGAGGGACCAACGGTGGGACCCATTGTGGTCCCTAGGCCCTCTGGCTCCTTGCCCACCCAGCAGAAGAATGACCTGGTGGTGCCACTGGACCTGGGGACCAATGAGCAACTGGAGCCCCAGGACTCCAGGCCCAACCAGAGGAACTTACTTCCCCAACTTCCTCACCCCACACACTCCACAGTCCCCCCTAGGGATGCCCTATCTCTTTCTTCCAGCACAGAGGGCTCCAGAAACAGCCCGAGAACCAGTACAGGCAGCACGTCTTCCGTGCAGAGGCTCCTGGGTAGCCCGGCGGTTAGCGAACGGATAATCAGGACCCAGCCCAAACGGGTGGAGCTTAAACAGGAGGAATTGAAGCCCCTGGCGAGTACGGTCGGAGGGGCGGTGGTGGTCACGGTGCCCAGTGGCGGTGCCCCTGCCGCTAGGGAGGGGCTGCTGGGTAAACATGTCTACCGCTGTGAGGACTGTGGCCTGTGCAAGTGCCAGGAGTGCATGTGCCCGCGTGCCCTGCCCTCCTGCTGGATGTGCGGCCGACGGTGCGTATGCTCGGTGCAGAACGCGGTGGACTACGGGACTTGCGTGTGCTGCGTCAAGGGCCTGTTCTATCACTGCTCCAGTGACGACGAGGACACATGCGCCGACAAGCCCTTCTCCTGCAGCCAGTCGCACTGCTGCGTGCGCTGGTCGGCCATGGGCCTCCTTTCCCTGTTCCTACCCTGTCTCCTGTGCTACCTCCCAGCTAAAGGGTGTCTCGCCGCGTGCCAGAGCTGCTACGACCGCGTCAAGCGACCGGGGTGCCGGTGTAAGAACACTAACGTTGTCCACTCTAAGAGCGTTGACTGTAAGCCAACGTAAAGGGAAAGTACCTTGGGTATTGTGGAGAATCGATGGGGGTTGACAACTTTGGGCAACTGAAACGATCACCTCATCATGTTTTGGCCCAGTAGTCAGAAGTTGATTGGGGGATTGGCTAAGCTGAGCTGTTTGACGTGGTTTGTGTCGTTTGTTTTCAGCTATGGTTGTTAATACAGGCTGCTTGATCACCAAGTATCCTGATTTTCTATTGTTTTAATCGAAGTCCAGAATGTTAGCTCTTTTGACATTTATTAATACAACTGATATGCTATGGACAGACTCTCCTGACTAACTTGTTTGTAAATAGTAATCGCAAAAGTATGTAAATTAGCAAATGACCTCCTCAGAGATGTTTTATTTTTGTATATATAATATTTCAACTGTGCAAAGCATTCTGCCAAACCAGAGGCACCTTGATGATAGATCCATATATATTATATAATACAATGTTTAATGTTGTACATTCATGGGAATGTATATCAATCATTTTTTATGTTTGCCTTACAAGAGAAGGACATTTACACATCTTATCCCTTCAACTCCACATGTAAATTGTACAGTGACCCTATAAGAAAATCTTTATTTTCTAATTTCAACATTGTTTTAGTGGAAAGAATATTTATTTTGAAGTTTTATTATTTTATAAAGAAAATATTTATTTTGAGAAGCATCTTAAAAAACATCAGCCTGTTCAAGTACTCTGATGTTGTTGCAAGTTAGGGTGACTAGGGTGTCAAATTGGATGCATATGTTTGCTATGAAATAGAAAAATATATTAACGTTTGAAATTAAACCCGGCTGTTTTTGTCAGTTTTTGTGTGTGCATGCCCAATATCTTCAAGTTCTCCTCGGGGTAATGTTTTACGATATCAGATTGGGACACTATCTTTTATTGTCTTGGAATTGTCTCGGCGGGGACTGGTATTTTAATGGATACTTTGCCAGCTTGACCTAATGGCTTCACTGCCCAGAACCAATCCTTTGGAATCTACGTAATAACCCAAAATGCTACACTGTCAGAGTCAGAGAAACTGACACTTTACATTTAAACTTTTCCGATCTAGATCGATTAAAAAGCAGAATAATAAGGCAATATGGATTTGAATCAGAACTTATTTATGTATCTTCATGTAGGAGAGGAGAATGTTGACTAAACACAAGATCTCCCACCCCTCTACTCACTGCAGCCCTTGTTAAGTTCAGTAGAATGTTTGAGAGCAGTCTGATAGCACATGCCTCTTCTGAGATATATTGCTGGGGGGGGGGGGGGTAGAGCAGAGCAGTAACTTACTAACCCATCTGTGTTTCCTGTGTGCCAGATGTTAGGGAGGAACATACAACCACATGGTCTTAGACCCACATGTTCCACAGCTTCAAACTCAAAACTTCAAGCCAGTGACCAAGAATGAGGATTTCTCACTTAGACTTACTCTTTACCAAGTTACATCCCTAGCTATGTTTCCATGAACATTTCCAGTGATTTTTTTGTTGTTATTGTTGTTGTCGATATTTACAGTTTGCAAAGAAAATACAAGTGACAATTGCATGCTGTGGTGCGTTTCCATTGAGCTATCTTGAACTAGCTGGGCTTAATGACATATCACCTAAAACACACTTTTTCGCCAAAAACCTACAGTGTCAAATAAAGTGGTTTAACTGTTTCCATTTTCCATTTAGGTAAATTGCGCATTAGGCCTAATAAATTGGCAACAGTCTGTATCCTATGCCCTCCCACCTATTGGTTTCATATCTCAGGTAGCCTGTGAAAGCCTTGATGGAATGAAATAATTGACTAATATTTGCCATATAATTGGATGGTGAAACTTGCATCCAGCCAACCATAAAAGCAAGGCAAAGCAATGAATGCGTTCTTGAAAGTCAGAACAATCCTTGTCCTGCAAAGAAACATGATTTTTTTTTTATCGTTGAAAACATTTATTTAGCATAAGCAGTAAGCATTTAGAATTAAATGTGGAGTGGAGCTTTATAGTTCCGTGATAACATCACGTGCCCCGCATACCTTCAAAATGATTATGTATTCTAAAAACAGTTTCCATCATTTGTCTCAATAAAGAATACATATGTAAATGTTATATTTCAGTTTTTTTTTTTTTTTTTGCAAACATTTCTAAAATCTTTTTGCACTGTCATTGTAGCGTATTGTATGTAGCTTGATGAGGGACAAACAAAATGTGGGAAAAGTCTGAATAATTTCCAAATGCACTGTAACTTTAGTAACTGCATTAGCGTCAACCAACAGAGGTCTAGCTTACTATAACATTTTCAGTTCTTAGTCAAACTACAAACAGCTACACTGCTCATGATTCCAATTTCCTATTTTGAACAGCCAGACTAGACTGGACCATTTCCCCAAACTGATGAGAGCTATGAAATAAGGAAAGAGCCATACTGTACGAGTTCACCTCCAAGGGAAACATCTGGTTTTTGTTGAATCATTTAACTGGGGCTGTGAACTGTCGCTCTGCATTGGGAGGACCGTCGTTTGTAGCTGTGGGAACACATGATTTGGTTGTCCTCTCCTTCACACACTTCATGGTAACATCGTATTAGAAGTGCTCCCTCGGTCTAAAGCTGACGGGTATAACACTTCATTGCTTGTTATAACCAGGTAAAAGCCTTTGTCTTATTTGAAGGCTTATGCTATGTTGAGTCTAACAGTGGCTGTTTTTTAGTCAGGGTGATTACGACATAAGAAAACAAGGGGTTCATTCATGCTTACGATAAGTCTTACAATGTGAGTACCTTAAATGTACCACTAATATGTGATTGACATGTTCCTCGTGAACAAGCAGCAGATGGCCTTACCCATACAGGAAAAAAAGGAACAAAGATCATATTTTCTCTGCTGCGTTATCAATGGTTTTGCCAGGAATTCCTCTGGTATGGAGTGTTCCTCTGGTGTGGAGTGTTCCTCTGGTTCGGAGTGTTCCTCCTGGCCAGCTGTTTAAAACGTAAGCCCTGCCACCGGTTGAAGACAGCGCAGACATGTTTGGAACACGGTATGTGTGACGAACGTTGATTGACAAGCCCAGTCTGACCTGCACGCACTTGTTTGTTATTCGTCTCGGAGCTTGAATGACAGTTCGTCTCACCTCCCGCATTCATATAATTATCCCCTTTCCCCCATTTAATCAACAGCGGGGGAAAGAACTCTCATTGGAGTACATGGGGTTTTTAATGTCACAGTTTTGCAAGGCTTCCCCTTGCCGTTATTGTCTTAATGGTGAATAGAGGGAAAAGGCAGTTGGGGGTGGTTGGGAGGAAGGCCCGCAAAGGGTTAAAGACATCACTTTAAATGACAAAGGGCTAACAGTTTACCCCTTCATTCAGCCTCATGTATTCATCCTATTTTCTATGGCTTCTACTATTTTGGCTCTCTAAGCCCCTTTCAACTACCTGCCCCTACTTGGTATTCTCGGAGCAACATTTTTGGGGGTTTCACTCAGCGTGTGTGTGTGTGTGTGTGTGTGTGTGTGTGTGTGTGTGTGTGTGTGTGTGTGTGTGTGTGTGTGTGTGTGTGTGTGTGTCCGAACGCGCACAAGCATTTCTGGTTGCAGACAAGGGACACCAGTCGACAACATGTTATGGGTTCACCAGCAACAAAAGCAGGGACGGGAGGGGAGCTGAAAACTGACACCCTTTTGAAAAGGCGCCATTCTGGGTGCATGAGGAGTTCGTGATGGCGTGGAATGTGGAACTTGCATATTCGAGGTGATGAGAAGTGGGTCAGATGAAGAAGAGTTGGGTTAACTTGAATACAGGATCAAACATCCTGGATGTTTCCCTTTCACTGTTACATTACTCTATTAAATATAGCAGACTACTTTTTGTCAGCGAAGGACAATGATTAGAAGATGGGAACTGATATCCCCCAATTTCTCAGGGTCCCCTTAGACTCTCAGGAACTTTCATATACCATTTGTGTTGTGTCATCACCAGTGGTCTCAACCGAATAGCCATGATGTCACATTCTAATGATAAAAACCTGACAAACTACATTTTATCCCCAGGAAACCTACATTTACCACACTACCGCTCCACTCCCACCACTTCCTCCTAAACATGCACCGAAAAACACAGATTGGTTTCTCACTCATCCAAAAAAAGAAAGAGAGAGAGAGAGAGAGAGAGAGATATATAGAGAGAGAGGGTTCATGTGCGTGTCCCTCATTGCAGCCAGGGACTTGGCAGAGGCAGCGATTGGAGTGGGCCCCAGAATGGCTCTTTGTTGGTTGTAGCCAGGCCCCCGCGCTCCGGCGTTGCTGTGAAGCGGAGTGCTATTGAATCTGCTCACCAAGGCAGAACACTCAACAGGAAGGAAGGAAGGAAGCAGACATTCTTTATACCCCCATTGTCTGACCACTGGGCTTAAGCAATCAAACAGCTATGTGGGGAAAGAGCACAGAGAGAGAGAGGGTAAGGAGAGAGACAGAGAGAGTAGGGAGACACACACTCACGCACACACACAAAGGAGAGAGAGAATTCACCATATAGGCAGGCTACTGTGGGAGTTAGGGAAGGGGTAGGTATCTGAGCCCTGTCTGTGTTCACATATACTTTCTACCAGTCCTCACTTCAACTGTCCACTTCACATAAACATCCTGTATTTTGAAGCTGGGCGAAAAGGATTATATTCCAGAATTTAAATATGAACCATGTTAAGTGGTAGAGAGGGAATGAGACATTTTCAGAGTCGTCACGGAGGAGCTGTGGTTGAATGCGGCAAATTTAGCGAAACACTTCACTAGCCCCATCTGTAAGTCTTTAACGTGGCACCAGCAAGCTTTTTCAATCGTATCTCAAGCTATTACCATGCTCCGTTCCTGTCTGAACGATCTTTCAGCTCTACCCAAAGGCCCCACAGACAAGGATTTAGAGTGAGGATGGGATAAAATCCCATAATTGGAGAGACTCTCTCTCTTCCTCTCACACAAGCAAGTAGAACATGTCAAAAGCTCTCTATAATGTTGGCAAATTGGCACAGATTGTAGTATCACACTAATGTAACTGATATGAATACATTTTCCTCCAAGAACTACACTACAAGATAATAACCTGATTGTGAGATGATTTACTTTAGAAGATGTTGCAGTGCAGGAAATGCATTTACAGTATGTTCAGCAGTGCAGGCCAACTACTAATCAAATCATCCAAACATCAAAATCAAAAAGTGCTTTTACTCTGTGTCTCTGACTTGCGGTTGTTCGCATGCCCTTCCTGGAATAGATGAAAGCATGTCAATATGTGACAATGAGCGCACACAATCTCTCAGAGACCTAGACAGGATACAGCCCTCAGACCTCAAACTGGTGTATAAACCTGAGTATCAGAACACCACGACTTGTGGATTTCACAGAAGCAGAGTTCTTGTTTCCAGAAGTGCAGTGACAGAGGCTCAGTGTTTCGGTTTCTAGTACCTACCTGACTTCTGTTTCCATTTCTATTAAGTATGTGTGTCTGCTTGTGGGACATCTAAAATGAACTTTCAAGTGTTTGTATTTAAATGTCTAATCACTGCAGGCTGCAGGCAATATAATACAAATCTACACTGTATAAGTTTTCACATTTATATAATTCACTATCAGTCTGAAATGTAAAGTATTTCCCTTCAAAAACATAATTTTACACACTAATGTTGTTAATTGATATCATGGCGCATAACCAATACAATTATAGCACAGTTATATAGCTATAGGATATCAGTTAGCCCCATTAGAATGAACTGCGGCCAGCTCAAGGGGAATTTAGGGGCAGGCATGCTATGAATTCAAAGAAGGGGGCTCTTTAAACTTACGTAACTGGCGTCACCACGCATTATGTCTTGGTTACACCTCCAAATGAACAATCTGCCTTGAGGCGAATGATTCTGGTGGAGAGGAGGGCAGAGGGAGACAAAAGGGAGGGGGAGCAGAGCCCTGCCTGCCTGGGTTAATAGATTAGTAGAGAGCTGAAGGGAAGTGCTCGTTAGCCGGAGCGAGTACTAATGAGTATGGAACAGGAGCAGACAGACAGACGGAGACTGTGTGAATCTGTGATGTGTGTGTGCGTGTTTGTGTGTGTGTATGGGGGGGAGGGGAGGGGGGTACAATTGAAGTCGGAAGTTTACATTCACTTAGGTTGGAGTCATTAAAACTTGTTTTTCAACCACTCCACAAATGTATTGTTAACAACCTATAGTTTTGGCAAGTTGGTTAGGATATCTACTTTGTGCATGACACAAGTAATTTTTACAACAATTGTTTACAGACAGATTATTTCACTGATAATTCACTGTATCACAATTCCAATGGGTCAGAAGTTTACATACACTAAGTTGGCTGTGCCTTTAAACAGCTTGGAAAATTCCAGAAAATGATGTCATGGCTATAGAAGCTTCTGATATGCTAATTGACATCATTTGAGTCAATTGGAGGTGTGCCTGTGGATGTATTTCAAGACCTACTTTCAAACTCAGTGTCTCTTTGCTTGACATCATGGGAAAATCAAAAGAAATCAGCCAAGACCTCAGAAAAGAATTGTAGACCTCCACAAGTCTGGCTCATCATTGGGAGCAATTTCCAAACGCTTGAAGGTACCACATTCATCTGTACAAACAATAGTACGCAAGTATAAACACCATGGGACCACACAGCCGTCATACCGCTCAGGAAGGAGACACGTACTTTGGTGCGAAAAGTGCAAATAAATCCCAGAACAAAGGACCTTGTGAAGATTCTGGAGGAAACAGGCACAAAAGTATCTATATCCATAGTAAAAAGAGTCCTATATCGACATAACCTGAAAGGCCGCTCAGCAAGGAAGAAGCCACTGCTCCAAAACCGCCACAAAAAAAGCCAGACTACGGTTTGCAACTGCACATGGGGACAAAGACTCTACTTTTAGGAGAAATGTCCTCTGGTCTGATGAAACAAAAATAGAACTGTTTGGCCATCATGACCATTGTTATGTTTGGAGGAAAAAGGGGGAGGCTTGCAAGCTGAAGAACACCATCCCAACCATGAAGCACGGGTGTGGCAGCATCATGTTGTGGGGGTGCTTTGCTGCAGCAGGGACTGGTGCACTTCACAAAATAGATGGCATCATGAGGTAAGAAAATTATGTGGATATATTGAAGCAACATCAAGACATCAGTCAGGAAGATAAAGCTTGGTCGCAAATGGGTCAAATGGACAATGACCCCAAGCATACTTCCACAGTTGTGTCAAAATGGCTTCAGGACATCAAATTCAAGGTATTGGAGTGGAGTGGCCATCACAAAGCCCTGACCTCAATCCCATAGAAAAGTTGTGGGCAGAACTGAAAAAGCGTGTGTGAGCAAGGAGGCCTACAAACCTGACTCAGTTACACCAGCTCTGTCAGGAGGGGGCCAAAATTCACCCAACTTATTGTGGGAAGCTTGTGGAAGGCTACCCGAAACGTTTGACCCAAATTAAACAATTTATTGGCAATGCTACCAAATTCTAATTGAGTGTATGTAAACTTCTGATCCCCTGGGAATGTGATGAAAGAAATAAAAGCTGTTTATGATGTATGTAAACTTACGACCTCAACTGTATGCCTTGGGACTGACTGGGATTCTAATGGTATAGGAATGGGAAGCCCTTGATCAATCCAAGGCATCCTAAATCTAAGTAACTAGCTAACCAAGAAGCTAACTAAGAAAGTGGTTAGGTGGATGTTGAAAAACCTATCAAGTTAATGTTTTGCAGCAGGATTTCAGAGGGCTAATGTGTCTGTATGTTAATGTCTCTGTATGTGATTTAAAGAACCAGACACACAGTAGATCTATGCTGAACAAAAATATAAGCGCAGCAGGCAATCATTTCAAAAATGTTACTGAGTTACAGTTCATATAACGAAATCAGTCAATTGATAGTCATTCTTTAGTCCCTAATCGATGGATTTCACATGGTTGGGAATACAGATATGCATCTGTTGGTCACAGATACCTTCCAAAATTGGCCATGGATCAGAGAACCAGTCAGCATTTGGTATGACCACATTTTGTCTCATGCAGCGCGACATGTCTCCTTTTGCATAGAGTTGATCAGGCTGTTGATTGTCGCCTGTGGAATGTTGTCTCACTCCTCTTCAATGGCTGTGTGTAGTTGCTGGATATGGGTGGGAACCCAAACACACTTTCTTAAACTTTGATCCAGAGCATCCCAAACATGCTCAATGGGTGACATGTCTGGTAAGTATGCAGGCCATGTAAGAACTTGGACATTTTCAGCTTGCGACAAGGGGCTGTGCATTATCATGCTGAAACATGAGGTGATGACGGCGGATGAATGGCACGCAATGGGCTTCAGGTTCTCTTCACGGAAGGTCTGTGCATTCAAATTGCCATCGAGGAATTGCAATTGTGTTCATTGTCCGTAGTTTTGCCTGCCCATACCATAACCCCACTCTGTTGACATCAGCAAACCACTCGCCCACACAACGCCATACACGCTATCTGCCCGGTGAGCATTTGAAGGTAAGGATTTGCCCACTGAAGATGGTTACGACACGGAACTGCAGTCTGGTCAAGACCCTGGTGAGATGGACGAGCTTGCAGATGAGCTTCCCTGAAATTCTTTGGTTGTGCAAACCCACAGTTTCATCAGCTGTCTGTGTGGCTGGTCTCAGATGATTCCGGAGGTGAAGAAGCCAGATGTGGAGGTCCTGGTCTGGCATGGTTACACGGTGGTCTGCGGTTGTGAGGTTGTGAATGTCTGTTGGGCGTACTGCCAAATTCTTTAAAAAAACATTGGGAGTGGCTTGTGGTAGAGAGATAAACATTCAATTCACTGGCAACAGCTCCGGTGGACCTTCCTGCAGTCAGCATGCCAAATGCACGCTCCCTCAAAACTTGAAACATCTGTGGCTTTGTGTTGTGTGATAAAAGTGCATCTGTGTAATGATCAAATCAAATGTTATTTGTCACATACACCAAATACAACAGGTGTAGACCTTACCGTGAAATGGATACTTACAAGCCCTTATTTAATTGTTTAATTATTTTATTTAACTAGGCAAGTCAGTTAAATGGCCTACCCCGGCCAAACCCTAAACTGGACGACACTGGGCCAATTGTACGCCGCACTATGGGACTCGCAATCACGGCTGGTTGTGATACAGCCCGGGATCAAACCAGGGTCTGTAGTGACGCCTCTAGCACTGAGATGAAGTGCCTTAGACCGCTGCACCACTCGGGAGCCCACCCAGTCCCTTTACCAACCATGCATTTCAAGAAATAGAGTTAAGAAAATGTTTACTAAATAAACTAAAGTAAAAAAATTAAATAAAAAGTAACAGAATAAAATGACATCAATAACAAGATTATATATAGGGAGTACCGGTAAGTCAATGTGAGGGGGTACAGGTTAGTCGCGGTAATTTGTACAAGTAGGTAGTGGTAAAGTGACTATGCATAGATAATAAACAGTGAGTAGCAGTGTAAAAACAATGTAAATAGTCCAGGTGGCCACTTGATTAATTGTTCAGCAGTCTTATAACTTGGGGTAGAAGCTGTTAAGGAGCCTTTTGGACCTAGACTTGGTGCTCCAGTACCGCTTGCCGTGCAATACTGGAGAGAACAATCTATGACTTGGGTGACTGGAGTCGTAGACAATGTTTTGGGCCTTCCTCTAACTGTTTAATAAGCTTCTTGATATGCCACACCTTTCAGGTGGATAGATTATCTTGATAAAGGAGAAATGCTCACTAACAGGGATGTAAACAAAATTGGTGCACAAACTTTGAGAGAATAGGCTTTTTGTGCATATGGAACATTCCTGGGATCTTTTATTTCAGCTCATGATGCATTTGGATTTTTGTTCAGTATACAGTATATCCCCTTTAATGGATTGTCATAATGTTGTCAAATATGCAAAAAAACATTTTTTTTACTCTAAATATACCTTCAACACTGACAAACTAAGACAAGCAGCATGTCATAAGTCACAAGTCATCCCCTTCACCTTCATCCTTCATACTTCATCCTTCATTCTTCATCCTTCCAACTCTCCAAATACACACAGCACATGAAGCACGCACTCTGATGAAACAGATGGACGATCAGTCAACCGCCACAACACAATCACTTCAGCGTCTCAATCAGAAAGAACACAGCTATTTTTTCGTGTTCCGTGTGGCTGAGTCTATGTTAAGCAAAATCTGTGAGAGCACTAGGTGAAAACGGGGAGGGGTGAGTCAATCATTTACAGTTGTGTGTTCCGTGTGTGTGTGTGTGTGTTCAAAAACACAGGCTCAGGGGGAGAGATTACATAAAGCAGTGTGGGGCTTGCTGGCCCGCCGTCCTGATTGACACGTTGTGTAATAAAAGGCTGACTGTAGCCTTTCAACCCCTCTCTGTCCCAGTTCACAGACAATGGGCGGCTGGAGAGGCAAGACTAATAACAGTCATTTAACATAAATACGCGGCAGGAAGCGAGGCGCTGTGCCGGCAAATCATTAGCCAGTGCACATTTGATGGCGACATCGAGGCGCTGGATGTGCTTTACAGCTTTAGGGGCAATTGTTATCGTGAAAGCAACAATGATCCTCCCGGCCTTGTTAGGGGAGAATATGAATTATAAATCAATATATAAAGGACCTACTGCGGTAGGGACTTAAATGCCAGACTGGGATTGATGTGGGTTGGTTTGGTGTGTGTTGTGTACATGTGGTGGAATGAGGATAAGCTGAACGTTGTTTTGACGTAATGAAGTCTCTACTGCTACAAGTACTCATTAAATTAGATCTCTGTACCCAGACAAGACACACTGTCTGTGTCTATCTGGAAACTTCTACGAACATGAATTACAATGATGTCAATGACAAGGCCTTTTAGTAAGGGTGAAATGTTGTGCCCAATCAAACTATTTTGATTTGAGGCTGTTAAAAAAAATGAACAGCTGCATATCAAACACTTGGTGAATTTTACTGCCTTCTGCCTATGAGGCTAGGCGCCAACTTTGTTCTCAAAAGTTAACCAAACCACTTCATCTCAAGGGAGGGATATTGCATTGAACCCTGCTGCCACTTCCCTTTAAAACACACATAAAAGCCCACTCTAATTACAAAGCATAGATCTTCCCTACTACAATACTTGTGCTCACAAACAATGGTTGGACTTGGAAGATCCATCCAACATTCAGAAAGTATTCAGACCCCTTGACATTTTCCACATTTTGTTACGTTACAGCTTTATTCTAAAATTGACTAAATTAAATCTACACACAATACCCCATAATGACAAAGCAAAAACAGGTTTTCAGATGTTTTTGCTGATTTATTACAAATAAAAAACTTAAATATCACATTCACGTAACTATTCAGATCCTTTACTTTGTAGAAGCACCTTTGGCAGTGATTACAGCCTTGAGTCTTCTTGGGTATGACGCTACAAGCTTAGCAGACATGCATTTAGGGAGTTTCTCCAATTCTTCTCTGCAGAGCCTCTCAAGCTCTGTCAGGTTGAATGGGGAGCGTCGCTGCACAGCTATTTTCAGGTCTCTCCAGAGATGTTCGATCGGGTTCAAGTCCGGGTTCTGGCTGGGCCACTCAAAGACTTGTCCCGAAGCCACTCCTGTGTTGTCTTGGCTGTATGCTTAGGATCATTGTCCTGTTGGAAAGTGAACCTTCGCCCCAGACTGAGTTCCTGAGCACTCTGAAGCAGGTTTTCATTAAGGATGTCTCTGTACTTTGCTCAGTTCATTTGAGCAGTTCATCCCTCGATCCTGACTAGTCTCCTGGTCCGTGCCGCTGAAAAACATCCCCACAGCATGATGCTACCACTACCATGCTTCACCGTAGGGATGGTCCCAGGTTTCCTCCAGATGTGATGCTTGGCATTAGGCCAAAGAGTTCAATCTTGGTTTCATCAGAACAGAGAATCTTATTTTTCATGGTCTGAGAGTCCTTTAAGTGCCTTCTGGGGCTTTTACTGAGGAGTGGCTTCCATCTGGCCACTCTACCATAAAGGCCTGATTGGTGGTGCTGCAGAGATGGAAGGTTCTCCTGTCATGGTGGTTCCAATCTTCTTCCATTCAAGAATGATGGAGGCCACTGTGTTCTTGGGGACCTTCAAAACTGCAGACATTTTGTAATACCCTTCCCCAGATCTGTGCCTCGACACAACATTTTCTTGGGGCTCTAAGGACAGTTCATTTGACCCAATGGCTTGGTTTTTGCTCTGACATCCACTGTAAACTGTGGGACTTTATATAGACAGGTGTGTGCCTTTCCAAATAATGTACAATCAATTGAATGTACCACAGATGGACTCCAATCAAGTTGTAGAAATAGCTCAAAGATGATCAATGGAAACAGGACACACCTGAGCTCAATTTTGAGTATCATAGCAAAGGGTCTGAATAGTTGTCTGAATACTTATGTAAATATATTATTTATGTTTTTTATTTGTAATAATGTGCCAAAATCTTGACAAACCTGTTTTCACTTTGTCATTATGGGGTATTGTGTGTAGAATGATGCGGAAAACCTTTATTTATTCCATTTTAGACGAAGGCTGTAACGTAACAAAATTCTGAAAAAGTCAAGGGGTCTGAATACTTTCCAAATGCACTGTATAAATTTGACATTTGCTAATGGTATTGATGCAGATTTTTGTGCACAGTGACATTTGCATGGGGTCAAAACATGAAAACAATTGGAATTCAGAAAGGTGCAGTACTATCATTGTATTAGCTCTCTATCAGTGTATCTTGTCCCAGGAACTAAAGTTGTGGGATACTTTTTTAATCCACGTGTTTTTGTTCTTGTTTTCAAGGGGAACAAACAGACAGAGGCATGGAAGCTAATTAAAAGCTATGCAAATAGTGTTACAGTTCTGAAAACTCATTTTGGGTGTTTGTGATCATGCTAATGATTTGGGCTTTGGGTGTTTGTGATCATGCTAATGATTTGG
This sequence comes from Oncorhynchus masou masou, assembly GCF_036934945.1. Lineage (NCBI taxonomy): Eukaryota > Metazoa > Chordata > Actinopteri > Salmoniformes > Salmonidae > Oncorhynchus > Oncorhynchus masou. The sequence continues at coordinate 21,539,498 of NC_088218.1, forward strand.
GCTTGTGTTTCCTCGTCGAAAGAAAAGGGGGATCATTCACCTCAATGGTGTCATAAACCTCACGCTTCAATGGATCCATTCAGACCCGGCTTACATATTCAAAATCCAGCAGTGAGATACGTGAGGGAATTTGCAAGCCAAACACCCAGTGATGTAACTGGCACAATCCCTTTCCATGATGTAGCCTAAGCAGCAACCACCCAGAAAGGTGGCAACAGATATTTAGTGGAGATAGTGGAGAGATATCAATTGCTAGTAATGCTTTTTTCTATAGCTCTGAATGAAATAGTATTTGAGTCTAACTAATAAGATGGGTCACTGGTATACTTTTATTTACAAAGCCATTTTGGGTTTACTACCTTTTTATTTGGGCATTTTTATTGTTCAGAAATGTGGTGGGTACTCTCTTCGTTCGCTGGACTTTATCCTGCTAACTGTTCCAAATGTTTCGAACTGAATTTGGTAAAAGGGCTTTTATGTACTCTGCGCAATCGTCTTGGAACGCCTTACAAAATACTTTTAAACTGGTAGAACTTGTCCCGATTGGTATTTTTAAATCACTGATGAATGATCTTGAGACTGATTCCCTGACCTGTCAATGTTTTTAATTTGCTGTTTTATGATTTTGTTATACTCTTGTGAATTCTATGGTTTTTATTAGATTACTTGTAGTATTTCATGTTGTATGTCTGTCATTTTGTAATGACTTGGTGCTGCCTATCTTGGCCAGGACGCTCTTGAAAAAGAGGTTTCAAATCCCAATGAGCCCTTCCTGGTTAAATAAACGTTAAATAAATAAATAAATAAAGTAAGTAAGCCTAAGAAAGAGCTGAAGTTACACAGGAGGAAACTGAAAGGTGCGTCTGCTGACCATTCAAACAGATATCTCAGATTCTCGCACTGCTGTTAGAAACCCTGACTAACCCCTTCTGCAAAGTCTTCTGAAAATCCATAATGTACTTGTGACTGACGGGATTCAAACTTGGGTCTTCTACATGCCAGATGAGCACATCCTATGTGTGTCTGACCCTGTAGCCCTTGGCTCAGGTAGCTAATGCAACTCTTCCCTGAACTACCTCCAGTACGTTATGCTATAAAATGTACAACCAAAACCACACAATGTCCAAGATACAGTCCCCATGCTGTGTCCGTTTACCAGCCGGGACCATGATGCAAATGGACAAGAACCCACACGAGCACACAAAAAGACGGTGACATCTTGAGTGGTTTCCGGTTATGTTATTTTATCAAACCAGCAATTTCCGAAAGGATTTGTGGCTGACTCTTGTGATTCCCCCAGTTACAGCGGAGGTCTGTCCTCAAGCTGGCCCGTATGGGGTTGAATTCAAGCTGGTCCCAATATCTCTGGAGCACATGACAACATTCTTCTTTCGATGTATTTTTAGTGCTGCTGTTTTGCCAGGACAGAAAAGAAGTTCCACTTACAGTATGTTGCTATGAGTGTTATTCTCTGTGGCAGATTGTGATATGTTTTAGCTTGACAAACTGGCCATGTATAAGGCATCCATTTTAGGACATCAATGTGGCCTACTATAGTCGATGGGCAGATGAGTTTTAATAGTACCTATATTCAGTGTTAGCATAGAATGTGGCTAGGGTAAGTTCATGTAGAGTTTGTTGTTGTTGCAGGGGTTATTTTCCTTCAATAAATTGTATTCTTTCCCCTCATCCCCTCTCAGTAATATGGTGTTTTTTGTTGGTGTGATGTGCTTGGTGAGACATAAAACTGAAACAGCTGTGCCGCACATTCTCCTCAGATGGACGCATGGAGCTAACCAAGGGAGAAACCTGATGGGTGAACAGATGTGATGAAACCATGTGCAATTCTATCTCAGTAGAAACAGCTTGCCCTTAGATAACAGGCTCTGTCTTATTCATGTTCGTCAGCAAAGATGTTCTGGCTGAAATTTGATCAAGCAATATTGATGTTTATAAGAATTGGCTGTTGTTACATTTAATATTGATACTTTATTGAAGAATTGGTAGAAAACTCCAATTAACTTAGACAGAATGCCGATTATTTGCGTATGTTGAAACAATGTGAGTATCTGAAGCATTAAGTCATGAATCCATAAATGATCATGGTGGTAAAAAAACATAAATGTCCTCACACTGTTTTCCTTGGTACCTTCCTGATAGCATGAAAGCCCCTTGAGTTTCAGCCATGTTAGAACAGCCATCCAGGTCCAGGAGTCTCTCCCGACAGGCGGAAATTGATCTCTTGAGCCTGTCACCCAACTATGAGGTGCTGCAAGGCATGGTGTCAGGTTTCTGTGGCGCAGGTGCAACGCTCCGACAACCCGCTGACAGCAGCCAAGGTGAGGTTTGCTCACACACGGCCCCGAAGAAAGACATTTGTCAATGGCAAGGAGAGATTTTCAGCGTGCCTGAGATTCCTCCCAGCTCAAAATAAGCCGTGACAAGAGAGCAGGGAGAAAGGAAGCCCTCTTTCTGCCAAAGGTAGCGTCTGTGGAACAAACACAGGTGCAATATTTCACTTGAACAAAGGGCTTATTGTGAGGAAAGACTATCAGAGAGGTGGATTTTTGCTGTTTATTTTTCCACCAAAAAAAAGATAGCCGTGAGGACAAACCCCCATCTAGAAATGTAACATCATCATTGTATTAATGGGGTGTGCACTGTACCGATCTTTGTCGAATAAGCCGCACACTTAAAATGTAATTCCAATGAGAGGGCCAAGGAATGAAACTGCTGGAGAGGAGCCAAGCCAAACAGAATTCCTTCAGCTTGGAATTTCTGCTTGATTAATACAGAACACACAGTCAGGCACTAGGGTTGATTATGTGTAAGTATTCCCATTTACAACCAAATTAAGATTCCATTCAAAATGTGCAGGTAGGCCTGTCTCCTTGATTGCACATAGATTGCCGATAGATTCCTACAGAGTGGTGCAGCTATAAGTTGGAATAACATACTGGGGAGACACCTTGTATAGATTCTGTATACTTAAAACATTTATAAAGCTGGACTAATGTTACAATAGTGGTTTGTATGTGAAAGGGAACTTTCAAAACCTCAGGATAATAGAATATTTAATCATAGACGTATCTAATACTTCAGAACATGCATTGCAATCATACGCCAGGGAATTCAATAGCTTCTCATAGCTTCACTGACTTACATATCCACTTACAGAACGTATTGTTTACCTTGAGTTTCTCTCCACCTAATCCAGGCTGACACGTACTCTCTCACTAGAAGTTATACATAACATAGAGGGGGCCTGGAGCTACTGCTGCTGCTGAAATGGCACTGTAAGCCCAAGGAGGAAGTTCCTGTGGTGAGACGGCCCCGTGCGCCCAGCCTGGAAAACCTCTCAGCGACTTCCTGTGGTCATCTGGGCTCTGTGACCCAGAAGAAAGGGTTCCTTAGACACCACCCCCACCAGAAGCCCTGTTCCTCTCTGTCCGCCCGCAAGCGAGCCCGCCGTCATGTGATTCGGTAGACGGGGAGGAAAAGGGAAAAATGGCCTCATAAATAATGTCTCGCGCCCTCCGAGTGAATCAGTAGCCCGGACATGGCTGTGACATCCAGGTAGAGCCACGATGAATAGGGGCTTAAGAGAAAATGACTGAGAGAGGCAGGAGGAAAGAGAGGGAGGGAAGGAGGGAGGAGGAAAAATAAATCTCACAGGTACTCTTGTACTTAATTACTTCATATAGAATACATATTTCTTCAGCTACTTGGGTGGAGAGATAAAAATGAGAACCTGTTCTAGGGGAAAGTGATTATGCCATTTCAGGTGTGTTTTAGGCCATATTGGGTAGTCTTATGTTTTGGGGAAATAGTTTCCAGTGAACACTTCTGTCTACCATTGCAGATTGTAGTTTATAACAGATTGACATGGTAGAACACAAACAAGACCTAAGCTTACCTTGATGGCATTTGTAACAAAACATGAATCTAAAATGCACATTAGCGAAATCAACTTAAGTTCAATCACAAATGGTACCATCTTACTACCCGGTCTCATCGATTCTAGTCTGTTCCAGTTTTAGTCTGCTGTTTAGTGTGCAGGCATTTCAAATCAGGGAACCCTTGCAGTCATATGAAAACTGTAACCAATTACTTACCGACACCATTCACACTCGTGTGGAAACCTAGGTCCCACTTCCTGCGGTTTTAACACTTCCCTTTCCTGTTGAGGCCAGTGATGTTTTCACAGAAAGTGTGTCTGCTCTGTAAGAAACTTCAGGTGAACGTCTCATTTTAATGCAGAAAGGAGCCCCAGGAAGCCATGTTTTTTCCCATGTCACACGTCCATGTACAAGTTGATATAGATTACTAGCTGGTTGCACAACTATATTTATCCAAATACATTGGCTGGTGGAGCTGTAGTCCCCATAGAATTGCAGTGAATGTGGTACTTAAAGTCCTGAACCCCACTGTGTAGCCTAGACAAGAACCAACAGATTGTTGAGTAACCATTGGCCATATAGTCCCAAGCCGGAGAAACAAAAACATAGTGTACAGTAGGTCCAAAACGAAGACCTTGTGTTTTTCTTACTCTCCCACCATGCATTCTCTCATGTTCCAAAATGGCAGACTCAAAATAGGGACACACCAGATTCTAGAACAATCTAGACAGTGAGACTATATTAACAATGACATGGATTGTTAATGTGCTATGGAGAGAGAGAGAGAGAGAGAGAGAGAGAGAGAGAGAGAGAGAGAGAGAGAGAGAGAGCGAGAGAGAGAGAGAAGCCTGGGTGCTGCCAAGCTGTATGCCTGCCAAGTGTTGGTCCGATGGGCTGGTGTTGGGCGGCGCTAGTCACGGTGGGGGTTGGGGTGACAGTTACAACACAGAGGCTGACATTAGAGGCCAGTGCATTGGCCCGCCATGTGCTCTATACAATCCCAGTTCGATCTTCACTTAAGTTGGCTCAAGTGGGCATTGAAGATGTTCCATGGCATCTTTTGGCCCATGACAACTGCCAACTGATAATTACTTCTAAGCCAATTATGAGCAAGAGAAAACTACAATGGACCTTTTTCTTAGGGCTATAAGAGCATAATTTATGTACGTACCTAGCTGAGCTATTATGGTAAAGGCTACACCAGGGGTAGGCAACTAGATTCAGCCACGGGACGATATTTGTCAGAGCGGATGGTAACAACGCAAATTGACCACAACTAATCCCAAAAAAGAGATTGTATTTAAAAAAACAACAACAATCGTTTCATACCTTCATCACATTGAGACACGATCACGTCTCTTTTTTTTTATTCGTAGGAATACTTGGGAACAGATTTCCCGAATGTTGAATTTTTTTGCTGTATTCCTTGTGATTTTACACAATTATTGTTTTATTGTATTCTTTACAAAACAAAACAAAAAAACACTTGCCGGGACGATTTGGTACTCCTGTTGACGACCCCTGGTCTACGCTCTCAACAAACTACAGTACCTGAAGCTACGTGCAATACCCTCAAGCAACCTCTGTAACCATTTATGGATGATGTTAGCAAAGCTTATTCTATAGTTCATCAGATAATGTTACACTGTGAAATACAGGACTATCAGATTGACCTTTTCCTTTGGCTAATCGAAGCCTCTGCTCCCAGAATAGGAAGTCACTTATTAAGAATCAACTCCACTGGTGCCAAGCTAAGCTTTTTGGTGCCACTTCTCCAATTTAAAAGGTCCAAGCCGTGTTTCTTGGAAAGGGTGCAAAGGAGAGGGGCGATACTCTTACATGCCTGGAATATTAGTTAGCTCTCTATTCACTTAAGGGGTGGGCATGGGCAAGATAAAAACTGCCGGCGAATAGGCTTGATGGTGATCACATTAATGCACTAGGGTTTGGGGTATGGAGGAGAGAGCAAATGATTGAAAGTGCTTCAAGAAAGTTTGCCGTTGCTATCGACAAAGCAGCCTCTGTTCTTCTTCTGCAACCCCCACCCCTTCTCTCCCCCCAAACCCCCAACCATGACCCCTTTCCCATTTCATGGTCCCCCCACCTTTTCTTGCTCTCTTTTACTCTTTCTCTCCCTCCCCTCTCTCTCTCTCTCTCTCTCACTTACACTCACACTCTCTACCACCCTCTCCTTCTCTCTCTCTTTCGGATGCAAGGAGCAGGAAGAGGGAACCCAGCCAAGCTCTGTCCGAGCAAAGGGGATCCTAACTGGGGCCCGGGGCCAGGGGCACTGTTTGGGATATGGAGGACGGGGGGGGGGATTAAGCATGGATGAGTCGGAAGAGGCACAGGGAGGGAGGAGAGGATGGAAGGCAGAAGAAAAGAAGGGGACAAGTGGAAAGAGTTGAGTTGGATGGGGAAAGGGGGATGAAGGAAGGATATTAGAGGAGGATGAGAGATAAAGATATAGAAGAGTTGGATGTGGCAGAGAAGAGGATGGGGCGAAGAAGGAGAGGAGGGGAAGGGGGATTGCAGGTCAGGATATGGAGTTGGAATACATTAAAGTTCTGCCGAGGTACAGAATGGCACATTGTTAACACTGACAGACAGTCAGAACAATCCAGGCTTTGTGTCCCATGCTGGCATCTCTCTCCCCCTCTCTCTCTCTCTCTATGTGTGTGTGTGTGTGTGTGTGTGTGTGTGTGTGTGTGTATGAGTGTGTATGTGCGAGCAGGCATGTGTGTTAGATTTGGGGTTTTAGGTCTAAAAGGAAAGTAGCATAATAAATAATAACAGCTAATGTCTCAATACTTACCTTGTTCTAACGTTTTGCATGAATGTCGTCAACACCACTAACCCAAGAACATCTTTGTGTGCCTGGTGTTTGCATAATGCAAATTCAAATTTCCAGCGATTTTATCACCCTGTCCCCAATGATTCCCTTGTCATAGCAGATTTAATCTGAAACGATGTCTGTCAATGCCTAAGGCAAATGTATAGTCAGCTACTGAACTAGCCATTGTGTTAATGAGTCCAGGTAGCCAACGTAGCCCACTTCTGATCAATGGTATGACATTCTGAAATGTATGGCTGTAGCATGCCTGTCCAAGTCCAACCACAAACATGTCATAAAGTTATGAGAGTAACATCTGACCCTTCTCCAGGCACAGTGACATCACCCCTGTGATTCTGAGGAGACTAGCAAGCAACAAGCTTATCTCCTGCTCTGCTCTGGGCTGACTCGTTCGGTTTCTGTAGTGTGGTACTAATTACAATGGAGCAGACCTGGGTTCAAATACTATTTGAAATCTTTTGAGAGTTTGCTCTTGCCTGCCTGGAGGGAAAGATGGGCTTAGGTATTCAACTATAAGACTATTATATTGGTCCATTAAGCGAGGCAAGCGCAATCAAGCACAGATAAAGTGTATGAAGTTATTTCAAATAGTTTTTGAGCACAGCTCTGGATTGGAGCCTATTCCCTGCGGCAAACAATACGGCCCTGATCTAGTTAAACTCACTCCACATGTCAGCATCGTGAAACTGTATTTCTGGTAGTGTAAATCAAACCAGATACTCTCTGGTTGATCTGCCAATACACATTGGAGATGCTGTTTGGTTTGAGAGAGTACTATCAAAATAGCAGCAACAACTGGACTGAAACAGGTGTGTAATGTTATTATTTGGAGGAAAATGTAGGCTAAGTTTTCTTTTTGAAGCAATCTTGAGAGAAACGTAGGGCTCCCATGTTGCATTTCTTGTTTGTGACATTGTGATTGTATCCTATATACAGGGTCAAAAGCAGATTGTTTGATGAAAGGAATGTTTGGAATGAAGCGAATATCGTACTTATTTTTGTCTCAGAGAGTACACAAACTTGTGCATTACGTCCTCTGTTTCTTATCAAACATGGCACTTTGTTTTGTTGGCAACACTATTGGACAATAGGTCATGATAACTGGCATAACTATTGTCAGAGGTGCCAAGTTGTATTTTCCAACACTTTTCATCCCTATGTTGCGTGAAGATGTTTTGAAGGGTCAACCCCTTTCAGTATTTGCCCTTTGTTTCCTGGCACGATCGGCCTTTTTGCCATTTGGCTGAGATTCTCAGTGTAGATTTGACTTGTAAACCAAGATTACAGGCCTATAATTCATACTCAATTCCCTGGGGAGTATTTCTCCTTGTTTGCATATCCCTTGGGCTGTATGAAATGGATTTATTATCATAAATAGATGCCAAACTTCAGATGTTTGTGTGTCGTAATGTGTTTTGGTGTTGAAATGACAGATAGGAACCTGATGATGAACACCTTTCTTAATAGTATTTGGAAAGTATAATAAAATAAGTGCTTCTGTAGTTATGGTAAAATAGATTGTGCTTTTCTTTTACCTGCTCTTATCATGTACCCAGGTACACAAGAGGTCACAAGAGGTCAAAGTTTCAGTGAAGGGCCAACCAGGAGATCCTGTCTGTCTCCACTTCCTGTTTAATGTCCTTACCTCCTTGGTCTTTTGTGAGCCTGACAACATGGCCCCTCACCATTGTTGTTCTGTTTTCATTTTCATAAACACGTAAAAGATTAAATGGGTCACTTTCACACTGGGTTGGATAAATATTGCATTCAGAAAGTATTAATTCCCTTGACTTATTCCACATTTTGTTGTGTTACAGACAGAATTAAAAATGGATAAAAATATATACTTTTTTCTCACCGTTAGACACACAATACCCCATAATGACAAAGTGAAAACATTTTAGCAAATGCATTGAAAATGAAATACATGAATATCTAATGTACATACATATTCACACCTGTAAGTCAATGCATGTTAGAATAACCTTTGTCAGCGATTACAGCTGTGATTCTTTCTGGATAAATCTCTAGGAGCTTTCCACAGCTGGATTGTACAATATTTGCACATTTCTTTTCAAGATTATTCAAGCTCTGTCAAATTGGTTGTTGATCATTACTAGACAACCATTTTCAGGTCTAGCCATAGATTTTCAAGTAGATTTAAGTCAAAACTTTAAGTCGACCACTCAGGAACATTTACAGTCTTCTTGGTAAGCAACTCCAGCAGTGTAGATGTGTTTTAGGTCAATGTCCTGCTGCAAGGTGAATTAATCTCCCAGGAAAGAAGACTGAACCACTTTTTCCTGTAGGATTTTGCCTGTGCTTAGCTCCATTCCATTGATTTTTTATCCTGAAAAACTCCCCAGTCCTTAACGATTAAAAGCATACCATAACATGATGCAGCCACCACTATGCTTGAAAATATGGAGAGTGGTACTCATTAATATGTTGTATTGGAATATGTTGTATACCACAAATTTAAAAAAGAGATGTGATCGTGTCTCAATGTGATGAAGGTATGACATTTTTGTTGTCTTTTGACAATCTCTTTTTGGGATTAGTTATGGTCAATTTGCATTGTTACTGGCTGAATCTAGTTGCCTACCCCTGGTGTAGCCTTTACCATAATAGCTCAGCTAGGTACGTACATACATAATGTTCTTAGCCCTAAGAAAAAGGTCCATTGTATTATTCTCTTGCTCATAATTGGCTTAGAGGTAATTATCAGTTGGCAGTTGCCCCGAACATAACACTTTTTATTCAGGTCAAAAAGTGAATTTCTTTGAAAAAAAAAATCTGTATTACTTTAGTGCCTTGTTGCAAAAAGGATGCTTGTTTTGGAATATTTTCATTCTGTACAGGATTCCTTCTTTTCACTCTTTTAGGTTAGTCATTTAGGTTAGTATTGTGGAGTAACTACAATGTTGTTGATCCATCCTCAGTTTTCTCCTATCACAGCCACTAAACTCTGTAACTGTTTTAAAGTCACTATTGGCCTCATTGTGAAATCCCTGAGCGGTTTCCTTCCTCTCCGCCGGCAAATGATTAGGAAGGACACCTGTATCTTTGTAGTGACTGAGTGTGTCGATACACCATCCGAAGTGTAATTAATAACTTCACCATGGTCAAAGGGATATTCCATGCCTGTTTTTTTTTACCCATCTACCAATAGGTGCACTTCTTTACGAGGTATTGGAAAACCTCCCTGGTCTTTGTGGTTGAATTTGTATTTGACATTCACTGCTCGACTGAGGATTACAATGACAGATGATTGTATGTGTGGGATACAGAGATGAGAGAGTCATTCAAAAATCATGCTAAACACTATTATTGCACACATAGTGAGTCCATGCAACTTACTGTATCATGTGACTTGTTAAGCACATTTCTTAACACACTTGTTAAGCAACTTATTTAGGCTTACCATAACAAAGGGGTTGAATATTTATTGACTGAAGACATTTCAGCTTTTCATTTGTAATAATTTATAAACCATTTGAAAAACAAATTGTAAGCCAGTGACACATCTGAATTGAATCCATTTCAAATTCAGGCTGTAACACAACAAAATGTGCAAAAAAGTCAAGGGGTGTGAATATTTTCTCAAGTCACTGTATCCCTTGGTGTGTGTTTGTGTGAGTGTGTGTGCATATGTGTGTGTGTGTGCGTACATGCATGCATGTGTGTTTGTGTCTTCATGAGCGCTTGCATGCACTTGCATCCGTGCGTACATATGTGTGTGCGAGTGTGATTTCCTGATGTAACCCTGCAGCCCTGCTTCCAGATGCAGCCAGATCTCCGACTGGGCTGTTTAAGTGTCAGCAAAGCTCTGACGTCTACCCTGCTGTTCACAGGCCCTCATAATGAGACACAGTAGATGAGGAGAAATGGAGGGATGGACCCATGGAGGATAAGGGAGGATGGGGTAAAGAAGGGTCAGTAATGAATAATGGAGTCGCAGTGGTGCAGGGAGCGAGAAGGCCTTTTGGAGCCAGGTGAGAATACTTTTCAGAATTCATGATGAATTGAACTGATACTGATTCAGCTGATTTCTGTCAAGTGTACAACTTTGGGGGTATTTGGTATTTAATTACGGTTCCCAGTAGCTGTTGCCATAGCAGGGGTCCAAATAAAACATGAACTAATACAGAACATTAATAGACAAGAACAGCTCAAGGACAAAACAACATACATTTATATACAGTACCAGTCAAAAGTTTGGACACACCTACTCATTCAAGGGTTTTTCTTTATTTTTTACTATTTTCTAGATTTAAAATAATAGTGAAGATATATTCTTGGAAGAGGTGGGGTTTCAGGTGTCTCCTTCCCGGAAGGTGGTGATTGACTCAAAGCAAAACTATGAAACAACACTTTTTTTTAAAACTTCTTTTTTTTACATGTAACCTTTATTTAAGTAGGCAAGTCAGTTAAAAATAAATTCTTATTTACTATGACGGCCTACCCCGGCCAAACTCAAACAACGCTGGGCCAATTGTCTGCCACCCTATGGAACTCACAATCACAGTCGGATGTGATACAGTCTTGATTTGAACCAGGAGATGCAGTGCCTTAGACCGCCTTGTGCCACACGGGAGCCCATAAGGAATCATGTAGTAACCAAAAAAGTGTTAACCAAATCAAAATATATTTCATATTTGAGATTATTCAAAGTAGCCACCCTTTGCCTTGATGACAGTTTTGCACACTCTTGACATTCTCTCAACCAGCTTCATGAGGTAGTCATCTGGAATGCATTTCAATAAACATGCATTGTGAAAAGTTAATTTGTGGAATTTCTTTCCTTCTTCATGCATTTGAGCCAATCAGTTGTGTTGTAACCAGGTAGGGGTGGAATACAGAAGATAGCCCTATTTGGTAAAAGACCAAGTCCATATTATGGCAAGAACAGCTCAAATAAGCAAAGAGAAATGACAATCACTAATTTAAGACATGAAGGTCAGTCAATCCAGAAAGTGCAGTCGCAAAATCCATCAAGCGCTATGATGAAACTGGCTATCATGAGGACCGCCACAGGAAAGGAAGATCCAGAGTTACACCTGCTGCAGAAAATAAGTTCACTAGAGTTTCCAGCCTCAGAAATTGCAGCCCTAATAAATGCTTCACAGAGTTCAAGTAACAGACACATCTCAACATCTACTGTTCAGAGGAGACTGCATGAATCAGGCCTTCATGGTCAAATTTCTGAAAAGAAACGTTAGAACGTGGAAATCCGTCTTTTGGTCTGAGTCCAAATGTGAGATTTTTGGTTCCAACCGCTGTGTCTTTGTGAGAAGCAGAGTAGGTGAACGGATGATCTCTGCATGTGTGGTTCCCACTGTGAAGAATGGAGGAGGAGGTGTGATGGTGTGGGGGTGCTTTGCTAGTGACACTGTCAGTCATTTATTTAAAATTCAAGTCACACTTAACTAGCATGGCTCCCACAGCGTCCCATCTGGTTTGCATTTAGTGGGACTATCATTTGTTTTTCAGGGGATAATGACCCAACACACCTCCAGGCTGTGTAAGGGCTATTTGACCAAGAAGAAGAGTGATGGAGTGCTGCATCAGATGACTTGGCCTCCACAATTACCCAACCTCAACCCAATTGGATTGGAATGAGTTGGGCCACAGAGTGAAGGAACAGCAGCCAAGAAGTGCTCAGCATATGTGGGAACTCCTTCAAAAATGATGGAAAAGCATTCCAGGTGAAGCTTGTTGAGAGAATGTCAAGCGTGTGCAAAGCTGTTATAAAGGCAAAGGGTGGCTACTTTGAAGAATATCAAATATAAAATATATTTTATTTTGTTTAATTAACACTTCTTTGGATACTACATGATTACATATGTGTTATTCATAGTTTCACTATTATTCTACAATGTAGAAATTAGTAAAAATAAAGAAAAACCCTGGAATGAGTAGGTGTGTCCAAACTTTTGACTGGTTCTGTATATCAGTGCATACACAGTGCATACACAATATCTAGGTCAAATACAGGAGAGGCGATGAGCGGTGAGGTGTTGCTTTATCTGTTTATTTAAACCAAGTTTGCTGTTCAATTGAGAAATCTTTGATATGAGTTCCATGCAATCATGTGTCTATATAACACTGTATGTTTTCTTGAATTTTGGTGACTGTGAAAAGAGCCCTGGTGGAATAAGTGTGTGTGTCAGTGCTCTGTGTAAGTTGACTATGCAAATATTTTGACCTTTTCAACATGTTGTTTCTTATAAAAACAAAAAGTGATGCAGTCAGTCTCTCCTCTACATTTAGCCAAGAGAGATTACCTTGCAGAGTATATTAGCCCTCGAATTACAGTGCAAGACGTGCCGCTCTGTTCTGGGCCAACTTCAGTTTTTCTATGTCCTTCTTTGCAGCACCTGGCCATATGACTGGACAATAATCAATAAAACTAGAGCCCCTCAGGACTTTATGAAGTGTGATGTCGAAAAAGCTGAGCATCTTTTTATCACAGACAACAGACCTCTCCCCATCTTCACAACCACTGAATCAATATATTTTGACCATTACATTTTACCATTCAAGATAACACCAAGTAATTGAGTCTTCTTAAACTTGCTCAACAGCCACATTATTCATTAGATTCATTATCAGATTCAGAAGTCTAAACTTCAGGAATGATTTGTACCAAATGCAATGCTCTAAGTTTTAGAGATGTTCAGGACTGGTTTATTACTAGCAACACATTCTAAAACTGAGTGCAACTCTCTGTTTAGTGTTGTAGTGATTTCACTAGCTGTGGTTGCTGACGCATATAAGATTGAATCATCAGCATACATAAACACACAGGCTTTGTTTAATGCCAGTGGCAGGTCATTGGCAAAAATAGAAAAGAGAGGGCCAAGAGAGCTGCCCTGTGGTACACCATAGTTAACATTAGAAAAGCTTAATTTAAAGTATTGTAATATAACATGTTGAGTTCCCCTCTCTATAAGCATCCTGAAAGTATTTTGTTAATTTGTTTACAGAGAAATAGCACTGTATCTGGTCAAACATGTTTTACAAACATTTGCATAGAATCTGCAGCATGTGGAATGGTCGGCTGTTAGAACCAGTAAAAGGTGATTGGCTAGCGGAAGGACTTTGGCTTCTTTCCATTGTCTGAGTACAATTATTTTTAAAGATATGACAAATAGGAGTGACAATACAGTCCGCTACCATCCTCAGTAGCTTTCCATCTGTTAATACCAGGTGGTTTCTCATTACTGATGGACAACAATATTTTTTCCCACCTCACCCACTTAACAAAATTCAAAATTACAATGTTTTATCTTCATTATTAGGTATTTTATGCAGGAATATGATGGCTTACAGTTTGTTGTTGGCATTTCATGCCTAAGTTTTCCTACTTTGCCAATGAAATAGTCATTAAAGTAATTGGCAACATCAAACGTTGTGACAAATGAGCCATCTGATTCAATGAAAGAGTTTAATTAATCTTTCTGCATGTAATTTTCATCCTGCGGGGGGATGGGTAAAAGATTTATGTACCGTTTTTAGTGTAAAATGTGTCTGTGATTAAAAAAAGCTATGGCTTCAAAAACATCCTGTTTTACTTAACATTTGATGCGATTGAAATACTTTGAAACAAACAAAAAATGTGTCTTTCCTAAAGCTGCCTGTGGTCTGGACACCATCCGACTGTGGCTGAACCTTAGTGGAGAGACTGGAGCGAGATAAGCAGGTGGTTCTTATCTCCAAGACCCTGTACTGTGGGGACACTCACTGCATTGTGCTCCTGCTGGCTTGCCAATCAACCAACATCTGCTGGGAGGACAGGAGACATACTCATCCACGGGGGTGTATATGGCTGGGGCCTCATAGCCAGGAGTTCAGGTGATCAATATATAGGGTTACTGAAAACATCCTGACATTCCTGAATGGTTACAATACGATTTCAGATGACTGCCATTCGGTTTATCTAAGGCTCAGTCCCAATACCCTCCCTTAGCCCTACCACTTAGGCCTACCCCTCTCCTCCACCAATTCAACTTTGAGTGAGGCGTAGTGCCTTTACAGACCTCTAAGTTGGCCCTTCAAATGAAGTTAATCGAAATGCAGACTTCCTATCGAGTGGTTCCCAAAACTCCCATCTTCAGAACAGATGGCTGACAAAAATACTAGGATGGAAGCAAATCTAAGTAATTATAACTTCACAATTAGTCATTCAAAACAATTCAGTGAAGAAGAATATTTTTGTTTATGTATAGACAAAATATTATGCATGTAAAATTGCTATTTAACAAGCTATCTGACTAGCTAACATTAGCCAGCTAACTATATATTTTGCCTGCTATATGGGCGTTTGACATTTGTATGAGTTGTAATTTGTGTTGTTTAATATGTGAGGGACTCCTGAGCAAACCAGGCTGTCATCTTGTGAAACCCAGTGGATATAAAGAATCTAGCTAAAGCATTTACTACAAATTTAATAAAAATTTATTAAGCTTGCCTTGCTGTTCATTAAAAAAAATATAAGTCAATCACTTGTTATTGTTTTTTTTGTAGTAATGTTAACGTAATGCAGCAGAAGCAACTTAGCTAACTATTTTCTTGCTTATCGTGCAGTGGAGGATAAAAAGATCTACATCAATCTTTAAGTCATACCACAGATTCTCAATTGGATTGAGGTCTGGGCTTTGACAAGGCCATTCCAAGACATTTAAATATTTCCCATTAAACCACTTGAGTGTTGCATTATGCTTAGGGTCATTGTCCTGCTGGAAGGTGAACCTCCATCCCAGTTCCAAATCTCTGGAAGACTGAAACAGGTTTCCCTCGAGAATTTCTCTGTATTTAGTGCCATCCATCATTCCTTCAATTCTGACCAGTCTCCCAGTCCCTGTCAATGAAAAACATCCCCGCAGCATGATTCTGCCTCCACCATGCTTCTCTGTGGGGATGGTGTACTTGGGATGATGATAGGTGTAGGGTTTCCACCAAACATACCATTTTCCTTAATGGACAAAAAGCTACATTTTTGTCTTATCTGACCAGAGTACCTTCTTCCATATGTTTGGGGAGTCCCCCACAAGCCTTTTGGCGAACACCAGATGTGTTTGCTTATTTTTTTCCTTTAAGCAATGTATTTTTTTCAGGCCACTCTTCTGTAAAGCTCAGCTCTGTGGAGTGTACAGCTTAAAGTGGTCCTATGGACAGATACTTCAATCTCCGCTGTGGAGTTTTGCAGCTCCTTCAGGGTTATCTTTGGTCTCTTCGTTGCATCTCTGATTAATGCCCTCCTTACCTGGTCCATGAATTTTGGTGGGAGGCCCTCTCTTGGCAGGTTTGTTGTGGTGCCATATTGGATTTAATGGTGCTCTGTGGGATGTTTAAAGTTTGGGATATGTTTTTTGAACCCAACCCTGATCTGTACTTCTTCACAACTTTGTCCCTGACCTGTTTGGAGAGCTCCTTGGCCTTCATGGTGCTGCTTGCTTAGTGGTGTTGCAGACTCTGGGTCCTTTCATAACAGGTGCATTTAAACTGAGATCACATGACAGATCATGTGACACTTAGATTGGACACAGGTGGACTTTATTTAACTAATTATGTGACTTCTGAAGGTAATTGGTCACACCAGATCTTTTTAGGGGCTTCATAGCAAGTTGGGTGAATACATACGTATGCACGCACCACTTTTTCATTTGTTATTTAAAAAATAATTTAAACAAGTCATTTTTTCATTTCACTTGACCAATTTGGACTATTTTGTGTATGTCCATTACCTGAAATCCAAATAAAAATCAATTTAAATTATAGGTTGTAATGCAACAAAATAGGAAAAATGCCAAGAAGGGTGAATACTTTTACAAGGCACTGTAGCTATGAAGCATATCTGTGTACGGGCCCTAAAATATTTGGTTTAAATATTAGCTCAGCACAGTGCCTTTCATGGCTTCCACTGGTTAATCATCAATCCCTAGGAAATTGCAGAAAAACATTGTTACCTGTCAAGCTGCTATTATGGAATGAAGGTCCTGCTTCAGCACTATCCCACATTGAACCACAGCCAGTTGATGGGTGCATTACGGGACATTGTTGTTTTGCTGTCCTTTCATTTGTTGCATTAGAAATATAAGGAAGGCTTTTTCTGTCGCCATTACAGGCATTGTGCTGGAGGCAGAATTGCGTGGTAAGCTATCCTTCGGTGGCTTCTACTGTGCGCGAGTGATGTAGTGATGTCTCATTCTCTAGGGTTATGCATCTCAACCCTACCACTAGTTGGGACGCTCGAAAACAAGGGGGAGGGCTAAGGAGAGGTATTGGGATTTAGCCTAAAAACAGACGGCACCTATGCATCACAGTGACGTGCCAAGCTTCCTTTCAACAGTTTGATAAGTGGAAAATGAGGGGTGGAAATGAACCTTAAGTTGGTTTATGGAGCTTTGGCCGCACATAATCGCTGGCCCCAATCATTACCGCAATTCATCTCTGAGAAAACTTGTCAAATTATTAATAGGGCCCTTAAGTGATGCAACTCAAAGCCTGCTGTTGTTCGGACACGGAGAGAACATGGGGGAGAATGTGTTTGCTGAGAAAACATGGAGGGGTTGCTCGCTAAACACGAAAGAGTTAAAGCAGGTTTCACTCTCACTCCCCTCTTCCACTTTCTCTCTCTCTGCTTCTCTCCTTCCTCCCTCCGTCTCACTCTTCCCCACTCCCTCTCTCTGGCCCCAGGCTGTGGGTGAAAGGCGGTGATTGAGGCCTTTCATGCCAGGCTAACACTGCAGTCCACTGTGTGGCCCAGATGGAACATTGAGGCCAAAGTGGCCGCACCATGGTAGATGATTGGCCAGTGCCATTTAAAACAGGCAGCAAACTCCAAACATCACCTGACACCAGCTGGACTTGTGTCTTTTCCACCTATATTGACCACTTTAGTTTCAGCACATTATAGTTTGTTGAATTTGAGCATGGTACAGTTTAATCCCAATGGAGGATTACAATAGCAATGCCCTGGTGCAAGGCCAACTTTGTTCTCATTAAGAGTTGTTGATTAAGATTAGGTTGCAGGAGTTAGGAAGAACTGATCCTCAGTTACAAAAACAACTGCAAAAACTGTGTTCCATTTCAACCTCGGTGAAAGGAACATTATATCCCTCAGCCTGTAACCCACCTATCATCAATTTATAGACTTTATTTTTTAGCAAGATTCCTTTTAAAAGGCAGGTTCAGCACTCAGTCGTAAGTTGTGTTGAGGTGTGAGTCAACACAAGCGGTACCATAAATGGCTTCCCTGTGTATCTGTGAAATATGGGAGCCCATAAAATAGCAGAAGTCCTCCACTGTATTAGCTAAGTGCAAAAAAGCATTTATTATGTAGAGGACAAATTGTCTTGCATGGTGTGCTTCAAGAGAAATATGTCAAGATAGGCAGGCGAAGATGAAACATCACTATAGCTCTCAAATGGGTAAAACTTGCATAGCTCTATAACTATGCAATGTGCTCTTTGAAAGGGTAGTCTATAGGACTTAGAGAAAACAAAGGGGAAGATGGTTCAGTAATCTAAAATAGAACAGGTTATAGGGGCTTACTTATCCAATCAAGGCACTCTTTAATGAGATATCGAATGCACGGTAGATCAACATCAGTTTGTATAAATGTGTTTGAAAGGAATGATATTCTCTCTATGTGCCTACAATACATCAAACTCTACAGTAGGAAGCCTTGCCATTTGGGGTGTGGCTAAAAAGGGGTCTGGTCTGTAATTGGGGCAATACTACTCAACAGGTTGGCCAGGTGGCACCCTCCAAAGAATGTCAATATTTGCAGATGCTGAGCTGATATCTCGCTCTGCTGCTGGATGGATGACTCAACAGACAGGAGGTAAATGACGTGGAAGACAAACAAGAGAAAAGGAACAGTTATATTGGGGTTCCGGAATTGGAAACATATCTTTGGTTGTTTCGCGAACCCATCCTCAAGATGACCCAATGCGACTGACTGAAACAAGCTCGTCGTCGAAAGTACAGGAAACTGGCACTGTTTTTCTTGTGCGCAACAGCTGTGCGTAACGCTGTGTACTCCAGGGCCTGCACGAGCAGAACTGTCTGTATCGTATGTCTCTCGCACATCCTAATACAAATATTGTGTGGTAGTTGCCACGGCGACAGCTCAGCAACAACTGGTTTGATTCACTTCAAGTAGAACCTGTTCCTGATGGAGCTCTGCCAGAACAACTCTTCTATGTAGGGCTAGAAGTGACACATAATATCTGTATCTGTTTAAAATGTATTGTATGTTTTATTCTGCAAAAAACCTATCGTACGTTTTATTAGAGGTTTCAGATCATAATACAGGAATAGGTACATATTTTCAGATTATACTGTAGGCTATTAACCTCTAAAAGTGATTGATTTGACTCCATTGACAAATCTTCCGAAACAAATTATTTGATGAATATTAAAATGATTCCCATTTCAAGACAAATCTGTTGGGACTAAGTCTGTGTGAGACCTCAATGTATTTATTTGTTCCATATTCCTTTCCCTTGATACAAACCTACACACACCACCAAAACAGGATGCATCCCTTGATCACATCAAAAGGAGGTAGCGTAAAACACACTACTTTCTACTCCAGGTTCCCTATCGCGCTGGAGGAGTTCATGTTACGGTTATGGGAAGGAATCTAGGAGGAGCAGAGCCAAGCACAACTGCTCATCGTCAGAGCAGATTAACCTTGTCAAAGTGGAGAGCGCTTGGGAAGTGAGCGCGAGCAACTCCAACACCACTCCCCACAACAGATCTGAGGCCTGGCTTCTCCTCCATGAGTCTTTATATTGGCTGTGGTTATAATCTGCCATTAAAGACTGGTCTAGGATCAGCACTCCAATACCACAGTGAAACCCGTAAACATGAGGTTAGCAAATAAAACAACCATAGATTAGCTGTTATGGGCAGTGTTTTGAATCAGCTTTAACTAACTCTTACCCAAACCTCAGCCATAATGTGCTTATCCTTTAATTCAGCATCCTACTTCTCCTCTCACCTGAAATTCTTCTCAACCAAATAGAAGTTGTTGAATATTTAGTCCCGTTCTGTCTAACCCTGCACCTAAAACTGTACTATGACACCTCAGGGCTATTGATAGTTTGGCATGCAGTGTCAGAAAGGCTGGCTTTTAACTGGTTTCTGCAGCCAGGTGTAGAATTCCTCTTTAGGTATAGAGATGACCATGTGGTCAGGCTGTGGTGGTTCTTTCCAAAGCCCACAGATGTGTGAAATGACCTCAAGAGTTCCTCTGTAGGTTTAGACCTGGCTGGATTGCTATACACACACACACACACACACACACACACGTCAGTAAGTCCTTTGGATTTGATTGCAATTGGAAATGTGCTTGATAATGGCCACCAAAAGTACAATTCTTTATGAGCATCACTTGATTTCAGTTCATTAAGTGAGAAGGAATATTTCCTGATCTCGTGCTGATTAGCTAAATGTGTACACAGTGAAATGCAACAACCCAATTTTAAGTAATCAGTATGCATGAGAATTCTAGCATGCCTGTATGACGATAACAAAGAACCATAGCCCACTTTGACTGAAGACAGGCATGCATGCATTTAGGAAATCCTTCCAAACCCTCCACACAGAGCAGAAAGAGCCCAAGGCTCTACCATTTGTGGTTACTTTACTCTGATGTAAAGAGACAAGATTGTACCTGCCAAACCAACAGGTGAGCCAAGCCACTCTTCCCTCCACACTGGCATGTTCCATGCCCACTTGAAAGCTGTAGCAGCCTTGTGCTGCAAAGATTACATATCCCACCGTTTCTTGTGAATATGCTTGTTGTGTATGCTAATACGTGTACACTATCACAGAGACATACATACACACACACACACACACACAAATCCTCATGTATGCAGGCACAACCATAGAAATCAGCAACATCGCATACATTCTAACTCACTAGTACACATTATGCAGCCACGCACACCGATAATTTTCACCAAGACACACACCGACTTCCAAAGTCATCAGGAAGCACACACAGCAACCCTATTACCATCTACTATTTAGTTTCAACTCCGTCCCCTCTCGTTCTCTCCTGTGCCCTGGAGGGAGGTGTCATCTTTGAGTCAACTGATTCTAAGAGCTCAGCTTGATCACCCCTTCAGAGAGTGAGGAGAGTATGTTGACTTAAAGCCCCGGTAGTGTCCGCAACGGGCCGGGAAGCGGGCAGCAGGGCAGGCACATGCTTAGGCTGGCCATAACTAGCTAGAGGCTAACGAGACCTCAGATATGCTGTCGACAGCGATTGTCAGCACTGTTCCCTCTGGGCCGGTGCGTGTGACTGAGTTTACTTTGTGCCCTGGCCTCTATTCCAAATCGCTCTAGTTAAAGGGTGGATGGAGGAGGTGGGCGAGTATTGAGGTTGTGAGAAGTAGAGCCTAAGCTTTCCTGGCCTGATAAAGGGGAGAAAAAAAAAAAAGTGCCCCATAAAAAAAAAAGAACATTTGCCAACCGGAAGGGAGTTCTGTAAATGGGTCACTCATTAACAGTTTATAAAGAGGCTGGATTGGGGACAGCCAAAAGAAAGAACAAATAAAACCCACATGCATTCAGTAGATGCAGGCCACTGTACGGCAAACAATGAGCTTTTCAGGAAGAAGTTTATACTTTGTCATTTCGATAAAACATATTTGGTTGCACAAATGCCAAAGAGTGAGGTAAATGTGCGCCATCGAACAAAACCGACAACCAAACTATAAACTGAGGGTCTAGAGAGAATCAGTGTCATGGGCTGGCTCTCAATTCCTCTCAAAAGACCACTGGAGGAAGAGGTTGGAGGGCGGGACCTTGTATCCGGTCCACCAATGCGCTTTGAGAGCAATTGAGGAAACAGGAACGGAGGAAGCAAAGACTTAACAGCTAGTAGCGTTTTCAGACACAGCCCTAAATAAGAGAGGCTATTCAACATCCTCCAGTGCTCACAATAGCACGATTAGGCCTACTCGACATCCAATGAATTCTAACATGAGGCAGTCAAAGGGTGCATTTGGAACTTTATTGGCATTTTGAAAGACTTTAGGTTAAAGGGTTAACAAGCACGCATCATCATCATCTCTGGAGTACCAGAGCATGTTCCAATAATCATTTGTCAAAAGTCGTTTGGCTATTTCACAAACATACAAATATAATATTAATAACTTTAGCTGAATACTGTTATAACCAACTCGGCTAGACTAATCATGCATTTAAGTTATTTTTTTTTTGCTGATATTGCTGATGAGGCTTCTGTGTAACAGAAACAAAATGAGAAAGGCATCATTCGAGCATTAAAGAAAACACGAAGTTTAAAAATGTCACAATCCAGGCTAATCACAATAATCAACTCAATGAAAATGTAATTCTTTAAAATAAAAAAAAATGCAAAAAGGCAGATATCCTTTTTTGGGATAAACACAAATTCCAGTTCAAAATTGATTGACAAAGAGATCAGGCTACGCACTACGACAAGTAAGCAATGCACAACTGAAGAGGTTCTTGAAAAGTGCAAATATAATAAATTGGCATAAGCTGTGATACAGTTCAATCCTTTCATGATAAAAGTCACGAGTTTCATCAAATAACATGTTTATACCAAAGACAATTAAATATGGGGATTAATATCATGGGATAAAATACAAATTGATACTCCAATGGAACTCTTAAAGTTTAAAAAAAAAGAATAAGACTAACCGTTTCATCATCATCATCCTCATTAGCAGACATCCAGTTCAGGAAAGGACACAATTGCATAAGACCTCTTGGCTGTATACAGTCCTCTTTCATGTTCTTGTGTGTACTTTTCAATAAACATCCACAACATGTAGACCCAGCTACTACACTGGACTATTCTACCCCATCTTAAGGTGTATTCAATGTACAAGACTTGGGGATATTAAGCAGGATGGGACCATAACAGGAGTTAGATCAGGAAGGCAATTGAAATCTAAAGAGCCAAACAAAGCCAATGGAAATATAAAATTTAAAAAACACAGGGTATATTTAGCTGGGTTAATCTGTATTGTACGGACTTTCTGAAAGAGAGATGAGTCAGCTGTTTTTGCTTTTAATGAAAGACGGCGGACTTTCGCAGCGGTAATGACACACTGGTTCTTTTCTTCCTCGCGTCTTTTCACGGTTATATATTTTTTTGTCCTGGTCATTCGAGAAGAGGGTCGCAAATCCTCAAGGAATTTCACATTGAGGAGGAATGTTTGGTGCAACAACCTGGAGCAGAGGAAGTGGGGGGGGGGAATATGAAAAAGTTACCGTTGTAGAATTCGAAGACTACGGGTAGCGGATGTTACAACGTCGCCATTTAGATAAAGACAAATTGGTAACAACAATATATAGTGTTATTTCATAAACAATAACTTGATTTTTCTTCATATGAATGTCAATGTCTCTAGGATACTATCTACTATGCGGTGACTGTGTCCTAAGGTCTTCATATACCTCAGTACAGGAAGAAGAAGCGTGTTCTGTGCGAGGCAGCCATGCTTTCAGACATGTTGCGCACTTTCAGGTAGTTCACGAACCCTCTGAAGAAAAGCAGGAGACCTGAGGAAGGGATTTGAAATCATTAGTAAAAAATAAATAAAAACTTCACCACTATTCATCCAAGGTCAAGGAATTCACTTTATTATGGGCAGATTAGTAGTACATCATTTCAGCCACCAGATGGCATTGGTGTATAACATTCTAAGTGGATACATTAGTACAGCTTCATTCCTCAGCAATTGGCTAGTTGAAGAATGCAGCATTTGCTATACAGATCTGTAAACTTACCGAGGACCAGGAAAATCCACCAGAGCCAGTACTGCCCATTGAAGTATCCAGTAAAGTAGTCGGAGAACTGTGGGAAAGTGGAATGTATAGGAAACGGACATTCAACATTTCATACCACAGGACAATACTTTTGAATGACAGTTCCTGTAAACACATACAGATGATCAGAATCACGATGGGAGAAATATTTCCTTGAGCTAGGATTAGACTTCCTCAAGCCTCAATTCCTCGAATGTTGGGTGTCCTAATTGAGACCATGGGCCGGTTACAAGGACAAAAATAATAAAATAATAATAACCCTATTCCCGGATACCAGGCCTTTGATTTGGCACTGATCAGATAAAGGCCTAAACTACTGTATAGCCTAGTATTGCACAACATCCAGTGGCAGGAGCTGTGTGCACCAGAGCAATGATGAAAGCCCGGGGTTAATAACTACATCCACCAGTGTGTTGCTTCTTCATGTGGAAATTCTACAGGGCTTTGATTGATGCCTGGAACACAAAGAGCACACTGGGCTCCTGCTCTTAAGGGTGTCCTCCTCACATCTAGGGCTAACAAGCCTTAGCAAGCATCTGCTTCCTGCTGCACAAGCCATGACTGGGCTATGCAGTGATGTACTGGACATAATTGAAATTCATTTTGTAACATTCAATTCATTATAACATGCTAGTCAAGTGAAGCATTTCACATTTTTTGTAAAAAAAAATATAAAAAATAAACATTTAAGTAATTTAGCAGATGCTCTTATCCAGAGCGACTTACAAGAGCAATTAGGATTAAGTGCCTTGCTCAAGGGCACATTGGAAGATTTTTTTCCTAGTCGGCTCAGGGATTCAAATCAGCAACCTTTTGGTTACTGGCCCAAAGCTCTTAACTGCCAGGCTACCTATTAAGCAGGATAATGCTAGCCAGTTAATTTACAGTAAACCATTTGTAACATTGACGTTTGAAGTAGACGCTCTTTGTATGGGCTGCTTTTAAAGTAATGGCCTGTATATCCTGTCCCTTAATAGAAAATCAACTCTGTAAGTTATTTTAGATGCATTGATTAGGCCCCTTTAAGCCAATACTGCACTTACTCTGACGATGAGAATCCACTTGATGAGAGAGAGGCCAAAGCCACAGATGGCCCCGTATCGGCCAGCGATGGTGTTGGTCAGGCAGAATGACAGGCAGAACCCAATCCAATTGAACAGGAAGGCCACTGTTTGGAGACAGAAGAAAGCATGCAGTTACAAGCACAGACCGACAAGACACCACTCTCAAGGTTGACTGACATTTGTTGAGGGAGTCACTTCAGTATATTACAAATTGAATGTCCTTCTATACATACTTAAAATATACATTCTGAGGCCATATGAATGTAGCCAGAGAATAGCTAAGCTGACTTACTTTGACCTTTCCCACCTCCATTCCTACTGGAGGAAGAGATCCTGTTGTCTTCAATGAGTCTGACTGTTGCCACCTTGTGGTGAATCCATAGAAAACACCTTCAACTGCTTACTGACATTTTCATCCAAAGCAAACTTTTGTTATGTTCCCCTGCTCAGACAAATGGGCCAGTCCACTCAGTGAGAGAGGCTATTTGGCTTGTCAACTCACTGAAGAATGGGGGGGGGGGGGTTACGTGCACAAACAACAGATCCACTTACTGAAAAAGGCCAGCATGAAAATGCCGTCGTTCCCCACCCTCAGCTGGTCGACATCGCTGAAGTCATCCCTTGGAGGGAAGTCATCATCCTGTTTAAGCAAAAGAGGACAGGAAAAGAACTCATCTCCCTCTTCTGCAGAAATGTAGCAATAGCTCAGTCATCCCAATGAATAAGGAGATGAGCAGTATAGTACCGTTGCGTGTCGACATTTCCTTCTCTTTTGGCATTGAGAAAGCAGAAACACAGTTCAATGGGTATTTGTACTAAACCTACATAAAATAGAGCTAACATACTGTAAATACCGTTGTAGCTATGTTTTGGTCCTGAAATATGTGATGCTGTGTAGTTAACAACAGCAGCATTGAAGTTCTTTACAGCATTCCAGCTGAATAATCCTGTTTTCATGGGTAAACATCCCATACTTAAACACGTACGTGCGTGCGTGCGTGCGTGTCCTACCCCTGGTATCACCTCCACAGCAGAGAGTACCATTGCTGCCGCTTTGGCTTTCTCTGCCTCATCGTAGGTGGGAAGAGAGGTGGCCACGCTGTATGGGGGCGGCACGGGGAAATCACTTGGGTAACAACTGCTCTCTAATGGGGGACCACAGGGAAGAGACATGGCCAATTAACACAGTTCACAAGGTGAAGTTCGGAAATCAATTCAATCAAATAAGGAAATCACATTGGCTTAATTCCAGGAGCCATGTGAACTATCGGCCTATACTTAGGGCAACTGGCTGGTTCCAGCATGTTTGAAAGAGCTACAGACGCTGCGAGAGAATGAGATGGAGAAAGGGGCAGAAAGACAGAGTGAGACACAGAAAAGGGCAGAAGCAAAAACATGAGCTAAACTGAATAGTAGGGATGGGGGTGGATAAATGGGGATGGGGATAAAAAAATTCTAACAGACAGTATATGGAGTCTTTGGTTCTGTACCAGGCATGGAAGAGGTGTCTCCCAGGGCGATGCTGGCGTACGGGGGAGGTGGGGCCTCTGCATCCCCCTCCAGGGCTACTGGGACTGGGCAGGCCTGGGAGGACGAGCTGGCCTGGGCCGAGGTGCACGGCTGCTGGGCGCTGGTGGAGGGCTCACAGCAGTCGTCTTCATCATTCTCAAACTGAGAGAGAAGGGGGGGGTATAGAGAATGAGTTAAGTGTCACTTCAATAAAACCCATGTCGCAAGTTCACAACACAGACGGTCAAAGGTGAGGAAGGAGAGGGAAGCCCTGTAAACTGAGACGCTTGGAGAGATGTGGTCATGGCCCGACACTGAAAGATCATCTGGTGTTTTGTAATAAACTAAGTAGGCAACATTTGATTCCAGTGCTAAGAGTGCTGAAGACATCCAAAACAACATGTGATCTAGGCTAATTTCCAGCATAGCATCCAGTTGGAAGACGACAACATGGTCATGGGAAACAGAAGGGTGAAAGTAAGATTCTAGGGAAGACAACACAGCCTTATATTTGGCCAATGACAAATGATGTAGTCTAAGTGGATGCATAGCCTAGGCATTGATCAGTGTGGCAGCAGTGACAAATGTGGCTTTAGTCTTGCAGCTCACTTGAGGCTGTGGCTTTTGCGCAGGTCAACAGACCAGAGTTTAACTTGTGGCTTAGCTGTAGATGAAGTTTGGCATCATGTCCAGCAGTGCTCTACACACCGCGGGGTCAATGTGCAAAGCCAGGAGAATTAGTGAGTGCAAAGCTATCTGGTGTCAAGGACACCAGTTATGTAAGAGCTGTAAGAACTGCATAATTGGCCGGGGGTGATTTCGTTATTTCACCATCAGCACACCAAGGCCTAAACAAGAACTCCTGAGGTCATCTCAGTATAATACAACAACAAGTCCAAATAGATAGGTTAGGCCTACATGTTTAACAAAGACCTGTTCAGAATGAGTGTACACAAATAACAAGGATGGCTGGGGAGAGTACATTGTAAAAACAGCCTGTATGATGCATCTAAATACAGGTTGCCCTCAAAACTGAAAACCTGACAGAAAGATGACACATTGGAGGCAAAACCACAGTTGCCTAGCGACTGAGGAAAGTGCAGAGGCAGGATCAAAATAGCATGGCTGTGGCTGAAAAAGTTCTGCACATCAAGAAGCAAAAAAGGAAAGGCATACCATGGTATGTCTGATGTCAGCAAGCATTCTAGCATAGTGCAGCAGTGGGCATTTGGACTTTTAAGGCCAGTAGGCTACATTATTCAATGGCTTACAACTGCCGAATTAAGTTATCCCATATCAAATCAGTCTGTGGAAGTAATTATTGCTAACCTAAATACACATGGCACGAAAACGACTATGAAAGTGAATGTTTCCTGCTTTCGAGAGTGAGGGGCCGATACAGGACTAAACCAGAAGTGACCCTAGCCTTGTATACACAGCATTCACATTGACAACTAGACAGACAAGCAATAGCTAACCTCCAGCAGCATAGCTAAAGCTGGTGCTAGAGGCCAAGTGCAGAACATGACAGCGCGTCACACAGCAGGACCCAAACAAGTATTTACACACATGTAAGAGTCATTTCTCACTCGGCACAAAAAGTGGATTTCTGAATATTTCCTTGTTACCGGAGTTCCATCTGAAACCGGAAAAGGGATTTTATAAGACACCGGTGCCTACCAAATTGAGAATTAAGGAAGCGTCGTCAAATAAAATGGTAGGTTGAACAATGTTCCATTACCCATCCAACGCTAGAACACCAGCGTTTCCTCTATATTCATTTAGAAGCGGTGTGCCGCCACTTCGAAATGACAACCTCCACTCTTTTAAAAAAAAAAATTATAATATATACACTGAACAAAAAGATAAAACGCAACAATTTCACTGATTTTACCGAGTTACAGTTCATATGAGGAAATCAGTCATTTGAAAGAAATTCAATAGGCCCTAATCTATGGATTTCACATGACTGGGAGTACAGATATGCTACCCGGTCACAGCTACCTTTAATAAAACTTGACCTCGCAATGGGCCTCAGGATCCAGTCCCGGTATTTTTGACCTTTTAAATTGCCACCGATAAAATAAAATTGTGTTTATTGTCTGTAGCTTCTGCCTGCCCATACCATGACACCACCGCTACCATGGGGCTCTCTGTTCACAACGTTGACATAAGCAAACCGCTCACCCACACAACACCATACATGATCTGCGGTTGTGAGGCCGGTTGGACGCACTGACAAATTCTCTAAATGAACATTCAATTCTCTGGTGGACATTCCTGCAGTCAGCATGCCAATTGAACAAAACTTCAGACATTGTGGCATTATGTTGTGACACAAAACTGCATATTTTAGAGTGGCCTTTTATTGTCCCCAGCACAAGGTTGCACCTGTGTAATGATCATGCTGTTTAATCGGCTTCTTGATATCCCACACCTGTCAGGTGAATGGATAATCTTGGCAAAGGAGAAATGCTCACTAACAGGGATGTAAGAAATTTGTGCATATGGAACATTTCTGGGATCTTTTATTTCAGCTCATGAAACCAACACTTTACATGTTGTGTGTGTATATATATACACACACACACACACACACACACACTTTGTCATTTCTACATACCTTATATTTATTTTTATTAATAAAAAATTAAAATGGGGGGGGGGGGGGGGGTGTTAAAATGTTTGCAGTGTCAACTTACTTAAATGACTAAAACCAGAAATAATCTATGTAGATAACATAATGGAGCTATATATTTTTTAATAAGATAATCTTTGAGAACTAACAAATTACCTAAATAAAAACTAGAAAGGGGAAATAAAAAATAAAATGACACGGCATGTTATAATGTTTGAATCGCTCAGACAGCACATGAACACAGAATAAGCCATGGCAAAAATGTGTAGAATTGTAGAAAATTACCTTTTAAACTGCACATTTTCTATCAGCCCCATGGTAAAATGTATAGAAATGCAGGAAATAAGCTTTAAAACTATAAAATGTTCCATCCACCCCGTGGTAAAATGTGTAGAATTGCAAAAGATTATATAAGAGCAACAGTATGGCGCAAGAAGAGGGCCTCTAAAATGTTTGGCCCCAAACCCCACCAACTTTGTCACTGCTGCTGAAATAAATCCTAACGGAAAAGCTGAATCCTATATGGAAGATATATCATACAGGGATCTGTCTAGAGCTAATAACTACCTAGAAAACTGGCTGAACAATAACCTAACATTTGAGGACGGGATAGCCAGCCGCCTTGTTTTTGTGACCATTATTGTATAACTAGGAACAGCATCTTTACGCGGGGAGGGTATATTTTTCTCATGGAAAGCCAATTACTTGAGCACTACAGATATTTTGTTTGTGGGTCCATGGGCCACATACTCTGTATTTATTTTACTTTTATTTATGATGGGATAATGTATTAGGCACGTGTTACAGGCCTACGGTGTGGCTTTTTGGGGGGGGGTTAAACATACTTGAGCAAGGTAGATTTGGTAGTTACCACAAATGGCTATATAATTTAACCTGTGTTATCTTACCTGGCTCTGGCTGACATACAGCTAAATAACGTTCGCTAGCTAGCCGAGTTAGTTATCCGTTCAGAAAACCAATACAAGCGGAGTTAAGAGCTAAAGTGCTGTCATTTGGATGGCTAACACTGAACTCAAATTTGCTAGCTTAGCTAACGTTTAAGTTAGCCAGCTATTGTACTGTTGATCTGCTGCTGAATAATGCGGAAGTGACAGGCACGAGGAATCAGTTTGATTACAAGCCGTCAACTTAAACATTTCTAGTCTCGTTTGACACAAAGTAATGTTGTAAATAGTTTGTATCGTTTATATTAGTTGGAGTTCCCAAACAGATGACAATGTCGATGGTTTTGTCTCACCACTTGGTATCGGCTCGCTGCCTGGTCCATCTTGACGTTAGACTCCGCTGGCGGAGCTGGCCAGCAAGCGAAAAGTCGACAATCTTGTATTGAGCTATTTCGTCACTTAATTTAACTTTTTAATGGACCGCATTCAGGTGAAGTATATTAAATTTAC
This sequence comes from Oncorhynchus masou masou, assembly GCF_036934945.1. Lineage (NCBI taxonomy): Eukaryota > Metazoa > Chordata > Actinopteri > Salmoniformes > Salmonidae > Oncorhynchus > Oncorhynchus masou. Next base: position 21,569,725 of record NC_088218.1, read on the forward strand.
ACGTACAAAAAAAAACGTAAATTTACGCTTCAACTGAAGCAAAACTCCTTTTCATAGGAAACGTCGAGTGAGTGGAAACACATAGGGCTCTTTGACTTGTGACGCAATACCTCCGAATTCCAAATCTACTCCTACCCACTATACTTCCCTCATCCCTGAAGAGCTGAAAGATATTGGATGAATGTAAACAATAGTAAAATATAAGATATCGTCTTATTCTTAATACCTATCAAATCTCATTAATGTAACGTTAGACAAGACAGTGTATAGGCTTGGAAATAGGTACTAGTGGTCGAATTGGAATTGGGTTTTCTACTCTACCGGGGACTATAACATATTTGACCACTAGGTGGTTCAATAGTTATTCAGAGACAGGCGAAGAAGGACGATCAGAAGCCTGCAGTACACACTCACTGTTCGCTATAATCCCACCGTAGATGTCGGAAAGATAGTTCATTCCCTATTTTGGGTTGTGGGACTCTGCATTTGGACATGTAGGCCTACTTGACAGTACTCTTGGTTTATAGTCTATCAGGACTCATCGGATGGGCTGCTGTAACTGGAAACCAGGGTTCCCCAAATGGCAGCCCGCGGACCAAATTTGGACTGCGGCTGGTTTTATTTGGCACCCCAAGTATTCTGAGCCACACTTTTAAAATTATTTTTATATTTACAATTTTCATTGCTAGACAAAAGACTAAAAGCACCAGGAAATCATCTTCAATTGATTGTTCCAAGGTATTCCTACATGGCCCATTGACCATCCAGTTAAGAAAAAATTGACCTGAGGCTGAATCTAGTTGATGATCCCTGCTGTTAAGCACTGGTAAGGAGAGACCTTGTTAGAAAACATTGGGGGAGATTAGGAATGTATGAGGCCCTGATTTCATAGAGAATACATTAGGCCCCTTTGGCTCCTACCACCATGGAGTGAGAGTTCCAAAACAAACCCAGTGGACCCAATCAAATTCTAATTTCCTTCTATTTTCTTTTCCTGCAAGTGCTTGTTCATGAAATTTGTGTTTGGCCATTAAATGAGTAAGAGAAAGAGAGAAGGAGGGAGAGCTTTCATTTGCACGGCTGTTTCTGTCTTTAATTCGACTAAGACAGAATAAAAATGATATACAATGCAGGCTCTGCATCTATCTAGGCTCCTGGGTACTACAAACACAATGGTAGAAACTGAGCAGGAGATTATAGCTATTCAATCAGACCAAATAGAGAAGAGAACATTTACAAACAACACAACAAATATAAGAGCAACATTTCCAGTTTCTGTTAAATTTAGATCTGTTGGATAGTTGTCACATATCAAAAGTAAATCAATTGCTTCATGACCGCAACAAGTGTGTAAATTTGAGAGTTGATTCTTACTTTTACTTGCAGTATCCATGCATGACCACAGGGAGTCGCCATAATCATACCAATTAGTAAAGGTGTCCTTTTCTGAAAATGTATGTAAAACATTGACGACATGCAACAGGGGTGACCAACCCTGTCCTATACAACTATAGAGTGAGCAGGTTTTTATTCCAGGCCAATTTTGTCTCACCTGATTATAAGACAACTACTGTGTGCATATAAATCATCTAGGGAAAGATGGGATTGGGGGTCAGAAGACCCATGGGATTTTATAGGCACCTGAGACCATCTGAGGAGGGCACTCACACAAACATGCTGAGGCACAGACGCAAACATGCAACAGCTGAATACCTTCACTGATTAACATCTCTAGGATGCATTCATAGCTGCCCTTTTATGTAAGAAGTACAACATGGGTGAGATGAGTGCACAATTATCCATATACATGAACATAGTAAGACGTTTCATAACCTGCCATTACAACAGAGTGCTCTGCCCAGAAGCCCTATGACCTGTGGGTCACAGGCAGGTTGTCAGCAGAGCTGGGTCTGCTTGTCTAGACGGCTCCAAGTTCCACCCACATGCGTTGCTTTTACAGTTGTATGGATATACCACTCTCACCCCTGAGGCTACGGAATTCTGACTGCCTTACAACTGAGACCATTGATGTCTGACCAAGTTTAGTGCTCATGGCAGCCATTTAGCCTTGGCTAACAAGCTGACTCAGCTGCTTACATCATGCTGATCAGTACAAATGGTGTTGTTAAACAGCTTTCCCACCTTGAAACAATTCAGGCGAGCTTACTGAAACCAGACCAGAGTTCAAATACTATTTGAAATCATTTCAAATATTTTATCTGGGCTTGATTGAGTTTCCTCCATGTAATGGAACCAATAGAATATAAGCAAAATAGCAAACCCCGCCCATCTGGCAATCCAGATAGACTAAACAAGGATTTGAAAGACTCAAAATAGGATTTGAACCCAGGTCTGCTTTGAACACTGCATGGACGTCATACTGCTGAGCAAAACCTTGATATACTTCATGTATTTGGTGTACTGGAACCAAAAGTGTAGAGTGTCATGATGCTATGTGAAATGATGCATGCAACTTTCAAGAAGATTTGTTTCATGTATCCTTGTAGGCATAGACAAGACACACAGAATACCAGGTATTCTTCTTCATCTCGGTGGGAGTCCTACTTGAACAAAATTATTTCACAAATATACAAAACGCTATTGTACCTATGATGTGGACATTTTACTGGGTACCCCGTGACATTCACATTTTTCACTTGTTTTAATGTGTTCAGCAGAGCCAGTGATCTGATTACTGTTTGTTTTCTCCAGGCTATTATTGTTTTCATGTGTGTATCCATTACAAACTGGGTTCTTCAATCAGGGCTCTCTTCTTTTAGCTGAGTAGGTGGGACAGTGAGTGATGCTACCCCCCCCGTATGAATCATGATAACCCATGCAGATAGATACACTAAACTAGGCTGTATTGACCCGTGCTTTACCTGCAGTGCTCTTCATAAAAGGAACATTACACAGCCCATGGCAATAACTTCTTCAGATACCCTTCACGTTGAGAGCCCGCATTCTACATTTGTACTTGAAACGAGAGCCGCATCACACCCACAGAGCTAAACGCAAGAGTTGGATCCAAACCGTCGGAGCACTCCAGAGGCACCCAACCCTCTCAAGGTACTTACAAAGCCTACCCCAAAATGGTTTTCCATCCGAGTTCGGTCGGTAATGCTTCAGGCAAAAGAGATGGCAAGCCCTCGCTAAGCAGCTCTCCTGTAAGGGCATGAAGAGGCTGTATATAAACAGAAAGCGGTGGAATGAAATGTGTCTGTATAGCACTTTACACGTTGCACTGAATACTAACAACTAGCTGTATCTTTTTCAACTAGGTGGTTTATCAAAGCTAGAATCCTCGTGAGCTAAGTTCAACTGTCGTACCCCAATCCGAACACAAAATATAAGCGAGTTTTACTCCACTGTAAATGGAACATAATACCATATAGCTTCAAAACATGGTTGAAACTATCGTTGTGATATCATGGATGGTCAGTCCTTGCATCCATACCTCTCTCTTTGAATTTGAGACTGGTTTGATTTCTTGGGCTTCGTCCCTCAGCTTTCTACCAAAAACACAGGCGGGGTGGCCACTTGATAATTGTTTCAATTAAGGATTTCAGCTTTAACACTGTTGGAAATTTGAGTAAAGAGACACAAATGGAATCCCAAGAAACATTGGCTTTTGGCAGGTGAGTGTCTGTGATTGGAATATCACCAACCTCAACAGGGAAAGGAGTGGACAGAATCAAGATAACATATATATGGAGATTTTAGGTTCTGGACTCTCCCAGGTAGCTGTCGGGCAGACTCATTCCCGGTTGAAGGTTCACAGAGCTGGGATGGATATATCTACTCACAGCTGTTCAAAACTGGACCTACCTCATAGTGAACCAAATGAAAGCCTGAATGTCCACCCAGGGAAATCTATCCTTTTCTGTAATGTGTGTATAATCTAATGACTGTCAGATCGCATTAAAGCACATTCCTGGATTCCCTTAAAGACACAGAACATATTGATAGTGCAGTACAGAAGTGAGAATTCTGACAAAAGTTGATTTGGAGATTGCATGTTATTGGCCTAAGCATGTTACAACTGTATCTGGTGTGCTGTTGCAGCGAGGATAAAGGGGATTAGCTTTGTTATTGACTTATGTCAAGTCTTCCTTTTACTCACAATGGATTTCTTTTTTTGGTGAGCACATCAAATAGAGTGAATCATGACTACATAGGGCATATTGAAATAAGCCTTACATTAATCCCTTTCACTTAGCTGTATTAGCTGTATTAGCTAAGTAGCTCAGACATCTTTGCTAAGAGCCTTCCTTCAGTTCCTATTATCCAACATCAGTAGGTTTAAAGAAAGGGGGATGAGCTTTGCCATTTGAAGAGGAGAAGACATTAGGGGTATTGGGGATGAAGGTGTAGTGGTATGTTTCTGGATATGTTTCTGGGTTTTGTAGGGCTCTAGTATTTTTTTCTGTGTGTTTGTGTCGCGTATGTGTGTGTGTATGGTGTGTGTGTTGCACCCTGTGCAGGTATCAAGAGAGGGTGGCTTCAAGTCATTTCACAGGGCGTCTGTTAAGAACTCTGTTTCGTTGCCCAGGAATACCATTAACCATGTATGTAACAAAAACAAACTCGCACATGGCTGCAGTTACCTGGCAACATGACAAGGTAACTGAACTTTAGAAAACCCAACAAAGATGAATTGATTTATTTTTTCTGTCCAGCGGCTTGTACCTTGAGTGCATCCCAATTGGCACCCTATTGCCCTAAATAGCGCACCTATCGGTCCTGTTCAAAAGTAGTGCACTAGACAGGGAATAAGGTGCCATTTGAGATGTAATCCATGACAAAGACACCCTCTCTTGATTCTTGCAAGGTTGAAAGCGTTTTACTCTGAATAATAGCAGCCTCCAAATAAATATAATTACTGTGAGAGGAGAAGAGAGGAGATTGCTTAGAAAATGAATGGTGGGAACTGGCTGCATTACTGTACACACAAATATGTCAGCAGTTGTCTAGAGGCAGTGTACGAACCAATTAAACTCTTTTAAAAGCTTCCTAGGTCATCGTGTCATGTATTTCAACTGCAGGTTTCATCCATCTGTTATTGCTATGAATTAAATATCTAATTATCACACAGCTGAATATACTGAAATGTCCAAACATACACATAATGTCGCCTAATGAATTCAATGAGTTGGTATTCATTAGCAGATTATTTGTAATACTTTATTTAGCTAGATATAGTTACATTTCATAATTACTGAGTATGGTTCTCTTTTAATTAAGCTCCTGATGGAATGAATATGGTGGACAGTTAGAAAGGAGGTAGGCAGGCAGGCAGGCACACACTACACATTTACCTTGAGTGTACAGCAGAGGGAGTGAGACTCCAGTTTGTTTACTGTTTCAGAGAATTGCATACAGTGGACAGGATGTACAGGCCTGGTCTCATAGACAAGACGTAACATAGTAAAAGTAAATCCGGGACTCTCAACATTGTATGGCATGTTACATTTCGTATGGTTACGTAAGACAGGTGGTTACGTAAGACAGAAAAGAAATTAGGGTGGTTAGTTGGGGTGGATGGCTGGGTGTATAACTTGGACTTATAGCAAACCAAAGGTTGTGAGTTCAAATCTCATCACAGACAACTTTAGCTAATTAGCAACTTTTCAGCTACTTAGTACTTTTTAGCTACTTTGAAACTATTTAGCATGTTAGCTAACCCTTCCCCTAACCCTAACCCTTTAACCTAATTTCTAAACATAAACATAACCCTAACCTTAACCCTAACTCCTAAACCCTAGCCTAGGTAACATTAGCCACCCGGCTAAAATTTGTAACATGTCATACGTTTTGCAAATATGTAACACATTGTACATTTAGAAAATTCAAAACATATAATAAAAATTGTAATACATAACATATCATACTAAATGGGTCATGGACATCTACAAATTAATAAATACCAAATGAAACGTAACATATCATACTAAATGTCACATCGCGGATTCACGTACAGAATAACGAAATGCTCTGAGACCAGGTTGGATATACAGAATGTCTTGCAAGAGCATCAAAATAACTCCTCTTTATTTGTCCGGCCTTGGAAAGCTAGAATACCTTTCAGCATGAATTGGTTTAGTTGACTGCCAGTACATTGTGTTCCAGCTTTTGGATGTGTGTCTTGGTTACCATTACATACATTTGATAGTCAATACACATTGTGTCCATATTAGGACAGTGTCAGAGTCTCACTGGGCCTATTCACATCAAGCTGAAACAAAGCTCTCTCCTGGTGGGTACAGAGATCAACTCAAAGACCCGGTGATACCAAGATAGAGCTATTCTCACTCCCCCACACTGTCTGTCACAGCGACTACAGCCTCAGAGACACCCATAAATAAACCCACAATGGCTGATAGATGAGGCCAAGGTGCTATCAGCAAAGGGCTAACATTAAATCATCTTAAGGCATGTGCTGCAAGAAATGTCTTCCCCCCCAATCCCTCTCCTACACCCCTCTTCTCCCCTGAGCCCAGCTGCTACTCACTCTGTTCCCTGTCTTCTAATGAGTCTACAGGATAGATATTGCTTCTGTCACGGGGAACACAAATGGAAGCCTGCTACAGTGTTCACTCTGAGTGCTGCTCGGTTCAAACGTGCTGATCCAGGCGAAGTCACCGATCAATCTGCCGTAATGCTCTTGAAAGACTCACGGGAGAATGGAGAAACGGGATGAATGTACAGAATGAACGATTTTGGATGGAGCTGGTGGGGAAATATGTATGTTTTCATTGAGGAAAGGCCTGGTGATTCAAGGTTAATGTTGTGCGGAATCTCTGAGAAATCTGTACTGCAAACTGTACTGGATACTGAAAACGCATGCATCACTTGCCTAAAAATTACAGGGTAAGCTGGCATGGATCACTGTTTTCTTGTCCACAACTTTAAAGAATTGTCAGTTTTCCGTTGTGTCAAGCTCCTCCGTTCACTCTTGATTGGCAGCAACTAAATTACAGACCTCTCCTTTGAATTCTGTCCGTGACCAAGCCAGATGTCTCTTTTAGCATGTATCCATTAAAAAAGGCCACCAAAGACTTCAACAGTGTGACTTTTACAAGTATCATACAGTAGGCCCTATCCTATAATTACCTCTCGCAAGTAACGCCTTACCCGGAGTGAAAAAGGATTTAAAGACATTTTCCCGGTAGTTTAGATGACTTTTTAGCCAGTAGTTCTGAAAGTAGCCAAAAGTGGTCCCAGAAAATTGCATACTACAACACATATTTGCAGACATGTGCACCACGTCATTGCTCTCTCTCTCGCTCTCTCTCTCCTCTCTCTCTCTCTCTCTCTCTCTCTCGCTCCTCTCTCTCCTCTCTCTCACTCTCTCGCTCTCTCTCTCTCTCTCTCTCTCTCTCTCTCTCTCTCTCTCTCTCGCTCTCTCTCTCTCCTCTCTCTCTCTCTCTCTCTCTCTCTCTCTCTCTCTCTCTCTCTATCTCTCTCTCTCTCTCTGCTGTGTGTGCATGATATGCCTCTTGCTAGCTGTCACTCACATGGCGAGGAGCTTAAGCTCAATTGTTGAACTAATTACGAGGGGGCTGACCCATGTGGGGGGAAATGTGGGGCAACACAGCTTTCAGAAATACAGTGGCTTTCAAACTAGGGATTTGGTGGTAAAGACAATAATTCTGCTCACAGATTATGCATGTATGAACTACACATTGACACATCCAGCCCAAAGCGGGAGATTTAAAAAAAATACTTAGTCTCTAAAGTTCCGGAGCATGTCTTTAATCCTATATCCTTACTGGACAGCACAATGGATTGATCATTAACATGAGTTGAGAGAAGGCAGTATATCAAGGATAGTGACAGTTAAATGGCAACCTTGGTTGAGACAAATGCAGAAACAGGAGGTAAAGCAGAAACCACAGTAATTTAAAGTTGCAATATTGAACTTTTTGGGTAACCTGACCAAATTCACATAGAAATGTGAATCTGTCATAGATCTGTCATTCTCATTGAAAGAAAGTCTAAGAAGCACTATATGTGCGCTATTTCTATGCTCCCTGTTCTGATTTTGTGTTTTTTACATTCATTTTTGTACACCAGCTTCCATCAGCTGAAAATACAATATTTTTCGTTATGGAAAATAAAAACATTAAAACATATACTTACTTCTCAAACGGAAATTAGGGGAACTATTAGAATTTTTTCAACCAGGAAATGGTGGAGCAATTTCTGCATAGCGCAGCTTTAACTAATAAAACACTCTTCCCATTGAAATTAAGACAGCCAAACCATACTGTATAATTCAGTAACGGTCCATTCTTTGGCTGTTTTTTTGGTGTGGAATGGATTCTTGAATAAGCCAGCATTGTATTGCTAAAGAGTAAGTCATTATTTTGATTATACAGTACATTTAGACCCAGGGACACATCCCTCTACCTTTAATCAGTCAAGTTGTGGCCATGCCTCCCATGTCACCCAGTATCCAAACACACAACCTCCACTATCTTGTCTTCTCCTCTCTCTGCCACAAAAATAATTTATTGAGTGGGTATCACTTGAAAACATTGGGCAACGCTCTCCTTCTCCAAATCCACAGAGCCCTCTCCTTCCCCATGACAAAGACAATACTATAATGTTGGTACCAAACTTAAATAGTGTATCACTTCTACTAACAATGTTCACTGGTTTCCGTTGCTTTAATATCACATGGGACTACCCTTTTAAGTTAGTAAGCTATACTCCATTGGGTAGCTTCAGGCTTCGTTGCGGCCCCTCTTCAAGATGATCTTATATAAGAGGATGCTATTTTGCAACAGAAGGCGCACCGTTAAGGTAGCATCTTTTGAAGTTTTAAGTCAACCTTAAAAGTTGTTCCAGTTATATTCAAGTATACTGATACGATGCATGAACTAGGACATAACTTCTGACATACTAGATAATATACATTATACAGTAAGAGGAAAAATCCAGCAGCTTGTCTGTAAGTCAAAGAGAACCAGACCTGGGTTCAAATAGTTTTGGAAATTATTTCTGATATGGTCTTGATTGAGTTTACCTGGTGTAATGGAACCAATAGAATAGTTGCAAAAGTGCTGACGTTGACCATCTGACACTCCAGGCAGACTAAAACGAGCACTGCAAATATTTGAAAAAAACTCAAATAGTATTTGAACCCAGGTCTGAATAGAAGACAACACAGGAAAGATGAGTAAGTAGGCTAATACCCAGCTGAAGTGTGTCATTGAGTTCTTAAAACAGAAAGGCATCATCAAACACACACTGAAGAGAGGGATGTATTCCCCCAGTCACCGAGACAGTCCTTTGATGCAGAACCATCCTCCTCCCTCTCACTCACTATGCTGTTGATGAATGAGCAGAAAGTGTGTCAGGAGGCCTGGAAAAAAAGAGAAAGAGAAGAACATCAGATAGAATTTATTCAGAGGGGTTCTCTGTTGAACTAAATCTCAATTTCAGTGGCTGGAATTATACATTGGCATGAATGTTTTCCTGTGGATTTTGGGACTATGAGCAGGACTTGTGGGGTCAGTAATCTGGAACTATGGACCAAAGTTACCCTGACCATTTTAGATCGCATCCTTCTCCCAATTGTGACAATGATTCCGTCATTACGTAACAATGGGGATTCAGTCATTACCATAACACTGAAAGAGTGGCTTGGCCCATAATGGATTTAGTGCAGGGACTGACAAATTCAGAACGGCATGGTATAATATCTGCATTGGCATCCCACAAACAGAAACACCCCCAAATGAAATGAAATGGGAGAAACAAAGAAGACACACAGGAAGGATTATTTGATGAAAAGCCTATCACAATAAAGCCAATGAGATGTATTAGGCTCTTCGGGGGACTCAAACACGTACCAAAACATACAACAGCCATATGAATGCACTCTTACCAATTTGGTTTAATTGGTGCAGCATGTTCAATGCCATCTCTTTGAAGTAGAAAAACACATGAGATGTGTCTATGGTGTATTCTGTTTGTTTGACAATCAGGTGTTAGTGCAAGAGTCGTGCGGATGGTTTGAATGTTAAATGCCTTACACAATTCATTTCTGATCCATTGGGGTCTTGTCTACTATAAACATAAGAGTGTTGGTAGGATTTGGAATGGTGGTCTCTTTTTCAAGGAGAATATGGCGAAGGGCAAACTTTGGGGTAGATTCTGTAGATACAGAAGTAGATATTTTTTCTTACGCAACGTGGGGTTTACTGACCTCTAGAGTGCTTTTTGTGACTTTCCCGGCCCAAACATTTCAGCCATCTATCACAATATGTCTGTCATCCCTCCTACGACCCCCTTGTGCCTATAAAAATGTACAAACTGGAAGGTCCCTCGATGAACGGAAACTGTAGTGTTGTTATTAGTTGTGACATGTCCTGAAAGGAACTCGGACTGCTATTTCAGACACCACAACAAATATTGACCATATGGAGGTCGAAACCAGTGACATACACGAGCCGTCACATACGACATCGGAAATATAGGAAACCCTAAACTGTAACACCTCACAATAGAACAATTCAGTTCAGAGGCAACCCTGCATCAAATAACAGCACAAATGAAGCGTAGACATTCTAATTTGTATTCTAATTCATGGCAAATGTATGCCATCTCAAGTTCAAAATGTTTTCTGACACCAATGAATGGGTTTATGTGATAACACAAGGACTTGCGAACACAGCTTCCTCTCATACTCTCAATGCAAATATGTTCTTACTCCCTTGGTGACAAGCCATGTACTGTCTTGCCAGATGAGGACTTCTCTCAGGCCAACAACATGTTTTTATCTTTTCAAGCTTTATTGGAGAGTGATCCCTGTGGTTCAAACCATCTTTGCTGTTATCTGGTGCCCTGCAAGCTACTGGCTTTTTGCTTTCACAAAGATCTGTGTTTGATGCACTTGGATATTGTCACATTGATTGATGTAGGGCCAGGTAAACTTTGGTGAGAGACTGTGAAGTAGATAACAGAATGCAGCATAAGGCAGGTTTTGTCAATCTAGCAGATCACTGGATTAGTGGATCACTGGATTATTTGCAAGGTATTGAGGTGGTATCACAAGGTCAAAGAGAGGTGAAGTCCAAGAAAAATATCTGCAATTAAAATGTTGAAGGCAACTCAGATTGGCAGAAATAAGTAGTGTTCTCATGAGTGGCAACACCATTTTATTTTAGCATGGAAGTTGGAGGGAAGAGAAGGGAGGAGAGGAGAGTGTACCGTATGGGGAGAATGTGGAAATTAAACAGAGTAGCCGTATCCTAGACTAAATGTGGGTGACTCAAAGAAAGTATACCTTATTTCAAAAATACAGGAATATCATCCAGGGTTGGATGTGTTGATAATTATTTCATGAAGCTGGGTGGGGAAATTACCATACCTCTGTCTGCTCAAAGTGCTGAGTTCTGTTATTCTTAGATGATACTAATAATGGTATGCTACACAATGCAACTTTGGGATTGAGATCCATGGATCGCATTATGAAGTTTTAAGTAAGAAAGTATACAAATCTATCATCAGCAACCTTATTGAAGATGGGGGTGCCTGGGGATTGAACTGCCTACCGCAGCAGTTTCCCATGTAATTATTCATATACACTATTGTTTTCTACCTGAGAGAACTGGTAGGCTGCGAAGAAATTCATTTCCACCGTCTATATGTAGTCGCCAGATCCTCACGGTACCTTAGGGTTGATAAATATTGCATACTGTATATGATTAACTCTTGAAACCACTGCATATGAGGTATTATATGCCGATACTATGTAAAGTTGAATCACAACGTAGAGTGCTTGTGATTGGCTGTATTTTGTCGTGGGACTATTGCATTCAAGAATGACAATAGTAATGGATCAAATGAGATTGATCATTGGTGTAATAAAAGTGGGAAAAGTGGGAATTAGTTCCCAATGGTGCCTATTGGTTCGTCAATGACTCCGTATCACCATTATTCCACAGCTGCCTCCGACACCTTTCTGACAGCTGTACACTCTAATGCTGGGTTGAGATCCCCTCCAGGAAATACAGAATAATTTTCCCTCTGCATGTTACTACAACCAATTTATCAACCACCTATCCTACACATAGTCCCACTCTAATGCAACCCACTTGCCCCATAAGGGTACTGGTAATAATCAGAGTCATAACAGTTATGACTCCATCGTGTTATATTGCCTATATTGTATGAGGGATTTTTATTGGTTACATCTCAATGTAATGTGCTGTTCTGTTGGCGGCAACCACAATGAGTAGGCTGCACTTTGGCATACAAAACCCTATTGGCTTTACTAGTAACAGTATGGTATGATAAATTCAGGAGGTGGAGCCAAATACTCAATGATTCATTGATGCCGTACTTACTATAACTTTCAAGGGAAAGGGTTGTTTTAAGCAATGGGTTGTTGATTTTGGGGCACTTTTTGACTAGTCTAATCCCCCGGGGCCATGCGGGTTAAGTGTGTTGTTGGTTCTGTGCCGCTGCATAAGGCTTCCCCCCAGGCAGGCTGACCTATAGTGTGGATGGTTCCTTACTCTGACAATTTTACAGTATGGCAGGTCCAACTTCAGAGTAATGGAATACTTATACTGTAGGTCACGGCCCAGGGCCTTTGCTTTAAAACCTCTTACAGCTACCCCCTACTTTTTTCAATTTCCGCCTGAAAACATTCCCAAATCTTACTGCCTGTATCTCAGGCCCAGGACCAAGGATATGCATACTCTGAAGTTTGTGTAAATGTGAATTGAATGTAGGAGAATATAACACAATAGATTTGGTTTAGATAATACAATGAAAAAAACATGTGTTTTTTTTCATTTTTATTGTTGTATCATCATCTTTAAAATGAACAAGACAAAACAAACATTCAGATAGGTTGATGGGGACCATTTCAATGGAAAACATGAGAGGGAAACTGTACTTGTGTAAAGTTTCAGAATGATAACTTCCAAAATGAGTGTGCTACATGACATTTATCATGAAGTCACCCATGTGACCCACACAAGTAGCCCACATGTACTCAAGTGGCCAAATTGGTGAAGTTATACATTTTGAATGGAATAACTATATACAAAATACCAAAATGGTATTCTAACACACCCCCCCCCCAAAAATAGAAAAAACATGACAAATATATATATACATTTACAAATAACACTTTCAATATTTGGAAGACCCTCAGTCCTCTACACAATGTCATGCTGCTGATGCCAGGTGCCATAGCAGTGTCTTTCTGCTGTAAAGCAGAGGGTCACCAAGCATGTGGTGCAGGTGATGGGGGACTTCATTTTGCAAAGAACACAGCGACGCCTACATACTGTGCCCTTTTGGCCCTGAGGCACGTCCATGTCTGCAGAAATACATTTGGGTAGATGAACACCACTTGTGGCAGGAGCTGGATGAACCAGCTTCAGTGGGGGATAGACACCTTGGCACTGGGGGCTCCCATTCGGAGTCAGTGTCACTGTGACAGAAAATAGTTTCACATATGAGCCCTGTATCAACAGTTATAATAAACATATATATATATATAGAGTACAGGGAACATAAGGTTAAATATATTATTATAGACCTGCTAGATCTACTGTCTTTATTATATTACAACGGACCAGCTGTATCTACTGTCTCCATTTCACTTTAGCATTGTTGTGGGCCTGCCCTCCCCTCAACAGCCTCAAATAGGCTATTTCATTTCACAAATAATATTTTATATTATTAATTTCAAACAACGGCATTAGTATAAGAAGAACTTACCATTTGGGAATCGCTAAATAAATCGTCCTCCAACAATCTCTGTCTCACTTTCCCGATCAATTTCTTCTAAAATTGTGTGAACATCTGTATATCTAGACTTAGATTTAGCTTTCCCTGACTTTGTCGCCATACTGATTGATACAGTGGGGCAAAAAAGTATTTAGTCAGCCACCAATTGTGCAAGTTCTCCCACTTAAAAAGATGAGAGAGGCCTGTAATTTTCAGCATAGGTACACTTCAACTATGACAGACAAAATGAGAAAAAAAATCCAGAAAATCACATTGTAGGATTTTTTTATGCATTTATTTGCAAATTATGGTGGAAAATAAGTATTTGTTCAATAACAAAATTTTATCTCAATACTTTGTTATATACCCTTTGTTGGCAATGACAGAGATCAAACGTTTTCTGTAAGTCTTCACAAGGTTTTCACACAATGTTGCTGGTAGTTTGGCCCATTCCTCCATGCAGATCTCCTCAAGAGCAGTGATGTTTTGGGGCTGTTGCTGGGCAACACGGACTTTCAACTCCCTCCAAAGATTTTCTATGGGGTTGAGATCTGGAGACTGGCTAGGCCACTCCAGGACCTTGAAATGCTTCTTACGAAGCCACTCCTTCATTGCCCAGGCGGTGTGTTTGGGATCATTGTCATGCTGAAAGACCCAGCCACGTTTCATCTTCAACGCCCTTACTGATAGAAGAAGGTTTTCACTCAAAATCTCTCGATACATGGCCCCATTAATTATTTCCTTTACACGGATCAGTCGTCCTGGTCCCTTTGCAGAAAAACAGCTCCAAAGCATGATGTTTCCACCTCCATGCTTCACAGTAGGTATGGTGTTCTTTGGATGCAACTCAGCATTCTTTGTCCTCCAAACACGACGAGTTGAGTTTTTACCAAAAAGTTATATTTTGGTTTCATCTGACCATATGACATTCTCCCAATCTTCTTCTGGATCATCCAAATGCTCTCTAGCAAACTTCAGACGGGCCTGAACATGTACTGGCTTAAGCAGGGCGACACGTCTGGCACTGCAGGATTTGAGTCCCTGGCGGCGTAGTATATTACTGATGGTAGGCTTTGTTACTTTGGTCCCAGCTCTCTGCAGGTCATTCACTAGGTCCCCCCGTGTGGTTCTGGGATTTTTGCTCACTGTTCTTGTGATCATTTTGACCCCACGGGGTGAGATCTTGCGTGGGGCCCCAGATCGAGGGAGATTATCAGTGGTCTTGTATGTCTTCCATTTCCTAATAATTGCTCCCACAGTTGATTTCTTCAAACCAAGCTGCTTACCTATTGCAGATTCAGTCTTCCCAGCCTGGTGCAGGCCTACCATTTTGTTTCTGGTGTCCTTTGACAGCTCTTTGGTCTTGGCCATAGTGGAGTTTGGAGTGTGACTGTTTGAGGTTGTGGACAGGTGTCTTTTATACTGATAACAAGTTCAAACAGGTGCCATTAATACAGGTAACAAGTTGAGGAAAGAGGGGCCTCTTAAAGAAGAAGTTACAGGTCTGTGAGAGCCAGAAATTTTTCTTGTTTGTAGGTGACCAAATACTTATTTTCCACCATAATTTGCAAATAAATTCATTAAAAATCCTACAATGTGATTTTCTGGATTTTTCTCTCTCATTTTGTCTGTCATAGTTGAAGTGTACCTATGATGAAAATTACAGGCCTCTCTCATCTATTTAAGTGGGAGAACTTGCACAATTGGTGGCTGACTAAATACTTTTTTGCCCCACTGTATATAAACAGCTGAAGATGCGCTTTATCAAAACAACGCTGTGCGTAACGTGTGGCACCTTCCGGTATGAATCTTCAATGGCAAATGAACCTCTTTACGCTGGAGTTTACTACATGGGTTGGTCTTCCAACACATAAACATTACATATTGCCATTTACCTCAGCTCATTAGCTATCTACCCAGCTAGATTTCAAGACGATCAGTGGTCATTGGGTTAAAATACAGTCAATCAATGAAACAGCGGTCATATCATTGGTGTACAATGATGTCATTACTTGTTGTCTTCAAATCGGTTTCTTTCAGTCAATATCTCCAGCAAAATGACCCATCAGGTTTGGTTGTTTTACAAACAAACCAGTTGATTGCAATGAAACCAAACATGACTGGAAAAGTCACATTTAGTGTGTGTATTTACATCAAATTGGTCGTCGAAAATGGAATGAGACCGAATTCACGACACAAGCGGTTCACAAAATGTTTCGTGTTAGGTTATAAAAATGGATTTTATCAAACAAAAGACCATTCATTGTGTTACAATGACCATTGGGATTCCAAACAGAGGAAGATCGTCAAACGATTTAAACAATTTATTTTATTGCCGTTTGTGATTTTGTTACGCCTGTGCTTGGTTGAAATAGTTGTTTTTTATGGGGCTCTCTCCTCAGATAATCGCATCATATTCTTTCGCAGTAAATCCTTTTTTAAATCTGACAACGCAGTTGTATTAGCAAGATTCTAGGCTTTCGAAACATGTGAGACACTTGTATTTTCATGAATGTTTAATATGACTATTTATGTAGCGATCAACGTATGTTGTCGAATGTCATCCCGCTAATTTGTTCGGTGCGCAAAGGTTAATCAAGCTAGATGGCTGGATGGTGGAGAGGCCGAGTGTGAAGCATTTTTTGGACATGTACTACAGTATGAATACCCCATTTGTTGGAGGCACAGACCTACAGTCCATGATTGCCGTCGAAGATCATAATTGTACATAGCAAATTAAACTGGGACAGTGTTAAATGTAACACTTTCAGTGTACACATGAATCCCACTAATCCAGTGTTAAATTAACCCTTTTGAGTATTGTAAAAGCAACACTTCCTTGAGAGTTAATATTTACACATATTTAAAATGCAATTCTATTCAGTGTACATGACTATGAACAAATATTTTGTGTATTTAAAGTCGCCGAAGGCACATCAGAACATCCAACACACACAAATTCATTGATAAATACGGTTTTAATCACAATCCAGGAATTCTGGTAATCATTTGTTTATCTTCACCGGACATATAAATCATAAACTATTGGGCTTTTTCTAGATTCAATCATTCAACAGAAATGCATTAGGAACAAGAAATGTTGTCTCTGAAGTTTGTCCATTGTTCATCCTGTTGCTATAGCGTATGTACAGGTGTGCTACAGAAATCATTGATTTGAATGGATGCAAAACCAGATATTACTGTCATATATTGATATTATTTCATGAATAGAGCAACATTATAACCTAAATAAATAAGGGAGAAAAACAAACACAGATATCTATACCTAAATACATTTATGGCAGAACAGAACATGTTGACATTCCATAATGGGCCAGACAACATTAGAAGCCAGCAACGATGAGTGCACTTAATGCATGAAACAGTGTCAGATTGAATGTGCCAATGTGACTGACCGGGATTCAAACCCAGGTCTCTTGCATGCCACAAGACTGTGTTAGCCCTCTGAGCTAAAGCCTAGGCATTAGCTCTGAAGGGCGAACTCAAGTCTTTGCATCTCGGGAAAGATTACTCATCTTACACCAAGACCAAGATATTTTATTAATCTTACACCAAGACCAAGATATTTTATTCATCTTTCACCAAGACCAAGATATTTTATTCATCTTTCACCAAGACCAAGATATTTTATTAATCTTACACCAAGACCAAGATATTTTATTAATCTTACACCAAGACCAAGATATTTTATTCATCTTTCACCAAGACCAAGATATTTTATTCATCTTTCACCAAGACCAAGATATTTTATTCATCTTTCACCAAGACCAAGATATTTAATTCATCTTGCACCAAGACCAAGAGAAATGACTCATCTTACACCAAGACCAAGAGATATTACCTATCTTACGCCAAGAACAAGGGATATTAGTCATCTTACACCAAGACCCAGCCAACACTGCCTCATCTACACAGTAGAAAAGGGACGGGAAACCACAGGGTCTGTAACTGTTTAAAGGCCAGCGTGTGTAACCACACACTCTGCCATTATATCACTCAAACCCAAAACACACAACAAGCTTAATGATCAAGTAGCAAAGTGTATTTACATACCAGAGATACATGTCACTACTATAAGCAATTGGCTGCAAGTTGGTAATGGTAAAATACATGGGCGCACGACTTATTCTTTATGCGTATATAAATGTGTTATATATTTGAAAACTGTCGTTGTGAATCCCAGCCATTGACCCCAGGATATGATTGGTTGCTCTGTAACCAACCAGAGACTGGCAGTTTATCACAATCTCTTGAACTGTACTTGTAATCTGAGATACAGGTCTAAGATGATAGGGTTAAGGTTATTTTTTTACATTTTTATCGCCACTACTCATGCGATATAACATGCATAGAGAAACAAGAGACAGTGCCATCTAGGCATGTTCTCTCGCCCAGAGCAGCGTGATATGGACAATGGTAATGTTTCATCAAATGTTAGCTACTCCCATGCCGTTGATTACATCTCCTCATGGGATGTGTTCGATGTTTGGTTACAATCTAATGACTATGGCTCGTTGTCCTTGCCCTGTAGAACAGAATTCATGCATCAGTTGTATACTGAGAGACTAATACATCATATGTGCTTCTTTGATAGCTGTGCAGAATAGATATATAGAAATATAGAAATGGATGACGATGATATGCCGCTATCAGTGGTCTCAATGACCTTGATTTACAATGCGTTTTGTTGTATTATTTATATTGGCTGTGCATTTGATAGATAGTCTCTCATGGCATTCATTGCTTATAAAAAAAATATATATGATCAACCCCATATGTTAATTCAATAGATGTTCAAGCATTTAAAGAGGACAGAAATGTCATCGGTATTTCACATGGTCTTATAAAACAGACAACTAATTAGACAACTCCAAATACAAATTTGCACACTGACATCACATCTGTTATATACATTATATTTACAGTTGGAGGTCATTTCAGCAGTGAAGATCAGTCAAATGGTCAAAAACAAACAAACGCTCAGCCACTTCAGTGGTATGTTGTGAACAAACGCTCAACCCTGCCACTTCAGTGGAATGTTGTGAACAAACCCTCAACCCTGCCACTTCAGTGGAATGTTGTGAACAAACGCTCAACCCTGCCACTTCAGTGGAATGTTGTGAACAAACGCTCAACCCTGCCACTTCAGTGGAATGTTGTGAACAAACCCTCAACCCTGCCACTTCCGTGGAATGTTGTGAACAAACCCTCAACCCTGCCACTTCCGTGGAATGTTGTGTACAGAGGGAATCTATGGTCTACAATGCTCGCACGCAAGAGAGGGAGTTAACATACTGTAGTTATAGTCAACGTTACACCTTACAAAAATATCCAAATATTTCACAAAGACATGTTATACAGTATATAGCACAAGGCCATTGGCAGGAGAGTTCCACAGCTACAGTATCAAAGGTGGAGCTGATTTAAAGGAATGAAGTCAATTTACTGAGTGAAATCCTGTCATGCATTCACAATATCAGGTAGAAAAAGATGTGAACCATGACAGATTCATTGAGTGCAGTGGTGGGTATGTTTAGATTACCAATCAATATTCCAATTTCAAGACTGCTTGACAG
This sequence comes from Oncorhynchus masou masou, assembly GCF_036934945.1. Taxonomy (NCBI): domain Eukaryota; kingdom Metazoa; phylum Chordata; class Actinopteri; order Salmoniformes; family Salmonidae; genus Oncorhynchus; species Oncorhynchus masou. The sequence goes on from NC_088218.1 coordinate 21,589,080, forward strand.
GATTTTGAAAACTTAATGGACGCCAATTAGCAAAATCCAGAACCTGAGATATTATAACCCTCAACCCTAGACATTAATTTGCACCTGTGTTAAAATATTATAGTTCAGTATGTAATAATAATAATAATAGTAATAATAATAATGATGATAATAATAATAATAGCAATACTACTACTACTATTACTACTACTAATAATAATAATAATACACTGTACATAGACATACAGAAACAGGACCACTTCACTGTAAAATATGCAAATACTGTATGTGCACTTGAAAAAGATATTATCTGACCAAGACAAAAAAATATATACGTGATAAAGATGGCAAGCATCACAAAACATGAGTATATAATTTTTGTATTGATCCGCATTCATAAAAAATAATATGTAAATAATGATAAAGTTTACACCACAATTCATTGTGTATATGCATAATACATTACATAACATTGGTATTTTATTTGGGTTTGTTAACAAAACTTTTTTTTTTATGGTTCCCTTTTCTTTCTTGCAGATTGCACAAATTGAAATGGGTATAAAGAACATTATCAAACTGCAGAGAGGGCAAAAAGACTGGGAAGTATACAGTCCCAGTCCTACAGTATGGGTATTTATCTACATAGTTCTGTACAAAATTTGAAGAATTAGCAATCCCACCGCAATCCACAATTTGAGTACGACTGCAAATATAAAACCTTGAACAAAAGGGTCAAAGCAGTTTGTCTGTGTGACATAGAGGCAGTCCTTTGTTTTTCCAAGACAAAATGATGACGAAGGAGAACGAAAAAAAATGACAACACCATCTAACCCTAAAATCAGTCAATCAGTTGACATAATACATCCAGTAGATTAGATTAAAGAGGGAGAAAACGGAGGGGAAGATAATCCGCGACCACCTGTCGATGGCGTTTACGTCCGTCAGGTCAGGGATTTTGATTTTGAGCTGCGACGAGCGCCGCCGCAGTTTGTGCCTCTTGAGCTGGGCGTGCCTGTCGAGGCTGTGGCGAGGACCCGAGGCCCGGCTCGCCTTCCTGCACTGGACGCCGGTACCTGTGCTGGTGTTGTCAAATCCCATGACGGAGGAGTTCCTGCTGTCCGCCAGGCTGGTGGTGACCTCATTTCCGGCCACCTCGTTGTGGATCTCCAGGGTGGTCAGCAGGATATTACCGTGGGACTCCGCCTGGAGATAGAAGTAGATGATTGATGTATGATCTGGAGCTACAACAACATGATTATCCTGCTCTGGACAGGTTCAAGGGTGAGATGAGAACCGGAACTATGTTCATTATAGACCCATTTATACCTGTGGTTCTCAATCCTGGTCATGGGGACCCAATTTTTGGTTTTGCCTTAGCACTACACACCTGATTCAAATCATAAAAGCCTTTTGATGAGTTGATCATTTGAATCAGGTGTGTAGTGCTAGGGCAAAACTAATCATGTGCACCCCTTTGGGTTCCCAGGACCAGGATTGAGAACCACTGATTTAGACCAATGACATACATTAGATAATCAAGATATGAGACTATGTAGGAATGAGGTCACTTTGAATGAACGTTTGAATGGACAACACAGCACAATATCTGTTTTCTAGCAACACTACGGAACATATGGCTTGCAGGTTGCATTGGACATGCAAATGTCAAACCAGAAGTTGAAAAAAGGACAATGGCAACTTGGGTAGCAAGTGACACGTACAAACTCATTAAATTATCATGCGGACATAAAAAAAAAAATGTAATGTCAGTCAATGGTGACAGACAAGTCAGACAGATAGTGAAAAAATATGTGTCCGCTGGTCAAGACTCACCGACTGTGAGACACGGAGCGTTTTTGCTCTATTAGGCTGCTTAGTCAGCTTAAGAGATGACGTTTTACCTCCTTCCTGAGGAGACTAACCACAAGAAACACAACACCATATTTATAGAGTTTCTGATCTGCCGTCGTAAGAGTGTACGGACTGCAAAGATAACACCCGACAATTTCTCAACCTGAAACCCAAGAACCTTGGAAAAACTTTGAAGAAGTTAGAGCGTCTCGACAGAGATCTTCATGACGACTTACCCGATTGGTGTCATATTTGGCCGCTCTCTCGTTGTTGGCCCTCTCGGCTTTCTCTGCCAGCTTCTTCTGCATCTGTGGCCCACGGCCGAAGAAGATGTAGTTGACGAAGGCGTACTCCAGCAGGGCCAGGAAAACCATGACGAAGCAGCCCATCAGGTACATGTCAATGGCCTTGACGTAGGGGATCTTGGGAAGCGTCTCTCTCAGATGGGTATTGATGGTGGTCATGGTGAGCACAGTGGTGATCCCTGGAATACAATTGACAGTTTAAGGCAGGGTTCCCCAACTGGCCCCCACAAGTTTTCTGAGAATTTTTTAAATTTTCATTGTTGGACATAAAGACTGTAAAAAAAAGTCAGGAAATCAGCTCCAAGTCATTTTAATTAAATCAATCTGTTCCCAAGTATCCCCATGCTTAATGGAGAGACACGTGATCATATACAAATTTAAGCAAGGTTTGAAATAATTGTGTTTTAGTCAAACATTATGTCTGTTTGAGATTCTTGTGGTCAATTTGCAGTCTACTAATTATTTGTAATTATGTTCCAACCAAACCACTTCCCAGAACAGAGGGGAATATTATTTGATATAATTTTAGCCTCAGATTGCCTCGTAGTAGCCTGGTGCTCCAGTCTGTTTGTGCTTTTGCCAATTAACTCCTCCTCCAAAACATGCATGGCGTGACAATGGTAGAAGAGTTGGCTACAGTATATAACGAATGGGACTTGGTTGTCTTGTTGTGCTCTGAGCCAAAATCAGAGATAATAACCTCCCCGAATAGAAATTCAAAAGTTAGTCCTCTACTTGCCCCTCGGACACCACCAACCTCAAATAACTTGTTGAATAATTGTGTACATTCAGCCTCCAGCTGTGAGTGACATTTTAACCGTGGAAGGAGTTGAATTGAATGTCTCATGTTAAATATACTACACATTCTGTCCTAAAGAAAGGCCCCTAAATGGAAACAATGCATTCTTTGCACATGCTTTATCTGTTGTCCGTGCAGAAACACATATGTAGGAAAACTGACCTCAAATAAAATAGTAACATGTATTTTCTTTGACAATAAATATAAACCATGTGTATCAGTAGCTAGTACTGTCATAAAGCCACACTGGAGGTAGTTAGAGTGTAGGATCAATCTGGCCCTTTCCTTGATTTATTGGAACATTAAAGGAGACAGTTAAATATTACCGGTTTGCTGTGACAGTGTGTGTGTGTTTCTCTCTGTGTGTGTGTGTTTCAGCATTCTCCCCTTTTGCTTTTACTCATTGCAACGATCTCTGTGGTTTTGCTGAACGGCAGCCATGTTCTTTATCGGTGTTCCCTCTGTGGTTCTATTACTCTCTGTCCTTCACTGCACCCACCGACCTGACAATTTAATCACAGGGCCATGTGCCCGTGGGCCTCCCTTCTTTTTCATCAGGAGACCGGACTCTCTGGGGATAAATATATTTTTATGGAGCTTCTCTATCTATCTCTCTCTCTCTCTCTCTCTCTCTCTCTCTCTAGCCACTTTCAAAGGAAAAATGTCAGGCATTGTGCATTTAAATAGTACTTCCCAAAAGGTGTGTAGGTATTATGCATTTAAATAGTACCTCCCAAAAGGTGTGTAGGTATTATGCATTTAAATAGTACCTCCCAAAAGGTGTGTAGGTATTATGCATTTAAATAGTACCTCCCAAAAGGTGTGTAGGCATTATGCATTTAAATAGTACCTCCCAAAAGGTGTGTAGGTATTATGCATTTAAATAGTACCTCCCAAAAGGTGTGTAGCCATTATGCATTTAAATAGTACCTCCCAAAAGGTGTGTAGGCATTATGCATTTAAATAGTACCTCCCAAAAGGTGTGTAGGTATTATGCATTTAAAAAGTACCTCCCAAAAGGTGTGTAGGCATTATGCATTTAAATAGTACCTCCCAAAAGGTGTGTAGGCATTATGCATTTAAATAGTACCTCCCAAAAGGTGTGTAGGCATTATGCATTTAAATAGTACCTCCCAAAAGGTGTGTAGGTATTATGCATTTAAATAGTACCTCCCAAAAGGTGTGTAGGCATTATGCATTTAAATAGTACCACCCAAAATATGTGTAGGTATTATGCATTTAAATAGTACCTCCCAAAAGGTGTGTAGGTATTATGCATTTAAATAGTACCTCCCAAAAGATGTGTAGGCATTATGCATTTAAATAGTACCTCCCAAAAGGTGTGTAGGTATTATGCATTTAAATAGTACCTCCCAAAAGGTGTGTAGGTATTATGCATTTAAATAGTAAATCCCAAAAGGTGTGTAGGTATTATGCGTTTAAATAGTACCTCCCAAAAGATGTGTAGGCATTATGCATTTAAATAGTACCACCCAAAAGGTGTGTAGGTATTATGCATTTAAATAGTACCTCCCAAAAGGTGTGTAGGTATTATCCATTTAAATAGTACCTCCCAAAAGATGTGTAGGCATTATGCATTTAAATAGTACCTCCCAAGAGGTGTGTAGGTATTATGCATTTAAATAGTACCTCCCAAAAGGTATGTAGGCATTATGCATTTAAATAGTACCTCCCAAAAGGTGTGTAGGTATTATGCATTTAAATAGTACCTCCCAAAAGATGTGTAGGCATTATGCATTTAAATAGTACCTCCCAAAAGGTGTGTAGGTATTATGCATTTAAATAGTACCTCCCAAAAGGTGTGTAGGCATTATGCATTTAAATAGTACCTCCCAAAAGGTGTGTAGGCATTATGCATTTAAATAGTACCTCCCAAAAGGTGTGTAGGTATTATGCATTTAAATAGTACCTCCCAAAAGATGTGTAGGCATTATGCATTTAAATAGTACCTCCCAAAAGGTGTGTAGGTATTATCCATTTAAATAGTACCTCCCAAAAGATGTGTAGGCATTATGCATTTAAATAGTACCTCCCAAGAGGTGTGTAGGTATTATGCATTTAAATAGTACCTCCCAAAAGGTATGTAGGCATTATGCATTTAAATAGTACCTCCCAAAAGGTGTGTAGGTATTATGCATTTAAATAGTACCTCCCAAAAGATGTGTAGGCATTATGCATTTAAATAGTACCTCCCAAAAGGTGTGTAGGTATTATGCATTTAAATAGTACCTCCCAAAAGGTGTGTAGGTATTATGCATTTAAATAGTACCTCCCAAAAGGTATGTAGGCATTATGCATTTAAATAGTACCTCCCAAAAGGTGTGTAGGTATTATGCATTTAAATAGTACCTCCCAAAAGGTGTGTAGGCATTATGCATTTAAATAGTACCTCCCAAAAGGTGTGTAGGCATTATGCATTTAAATAGTACCTCCCAAGAGGTGTGTAGGTATTATGCATTTAAATAGTACCTCCCAAAAGGTATGTAGGCATTATGCATTTAAATAGTACCTCCCAAAAGGTGTGTAGGCATTATGCATTTAAATAGTACCTCCCAAAAGGTGTGTAGGCATTATGCATTTAAATAGTACCTCCCAAAAGATGTGTAGGCATTATGCATTTAAATAGTACCTCCCAAAAGGTGTGTAGGTATTATCCATTTAAATAGTACCTCCCAAAAGATGTGTAGGCATTATGCATTTAAATAGTACCTCCCAAGAGGTGTGTAGGTATTATGCATTTAAATAGTACCTCCCAAAAGGTATGTAGGCATTATGCATTTAAATAGTACCTCCCAAAAGGTGTGTAGGTATTATGCATTTAAATAGTACCTCCCAAAAGATGTGTAGGCATTATGCATTTAAATAGTACCTCCCAAAAGGTGTGTAGGTATTATGCATTTAAATAGTACCTCCCAAAAGGTGTGTAGGTATTATGCATTTAAATAGTACCTCCCAAAAGATGTGTAGGCATTATGCATTTAAATAGTACCTCCCAAGAGGTGTGTAGGTATTATGCATTTAAATAGTACCTCCCAAAAGGTATGTAGGCATTATGCATTTAAATAGTACCTCCCAAAAGGTGTGTAGGCATTATGCATTTAAATAGTACCTCCCAAAAGGTGTGTAGGCATTATGCATTTAAATAGTACCTCCCAAAAGGTGTGTATGTATTATGCATTTAAATAGTACCTCCCAAAAGGTGTGTAGGCATTATGCATTTAAATAGTACCACCCAAAAGATGTGTAGGTATTATGCATTTAAATAGTACCTCCCAAAAGGTGTGTAGGTATTATGCATTTAAATAGTACCTCCCAAAAGGTGTGTAGGTATTATGCATTTAAATAGTACCTCCCAAAAGGTGTGTAGGCATTATGCATTTAAATAGTACCTCCCAAAAGGTGTGTAGGTATTATGCATTTAAATAGTACCTCCCAAAAGATGTGTAGGCATTATGCATTTAAATAGTACCTCCCAAGAGGTGTGTAGGTATTATGCATTTAAATAGTACCTCCCAAAAGGTGTGTAGGCATTATGCATTTAAATAGTACCTCCCAAAAGGTGTGTAGGCATTATGCATTTAAATAGTACCTCCCAAAAGGTGTGTAGGTATTATGCATTTAAATAGTACCTCCCAAAAGGTGTGTAGGCATTATGCATTTAAATAGTACCACCCAAAAGATGTGTAGGTATTATGCATTTAAATAGTACCTCCCAAAAGGTGTGTAGGTATTATGCATTTAAATAGTACCTCCCAAAAGGTGTGTAGGTATTATGCATTTAAATAGTACCTCCCAAAAGGTGTGTAGGTATTATGCATTTAAATAGTACCTCCCAAAAGGTGTGTAGGTATTATGCATTTAAATAGTACCTCCCAAAAGGTGTGTAGGCATTATGCATTTAAATAGTACCTCCCAAAAGGTGTGTAGGCATTATGCATTTAAATAGTACCTCCCAAAAGGTGTGTAGGTATTATGCATTTAAATAGTACCTCCCAAAAATTAGAAAGTGGTAAGTACTCCACATCTGCTAACATACTGGTCTGCTACTGAACAATGAACTATTTGGGTTAGTCTACTGGTAATTACTGTGCTATGGAGCCTATACTGTGCTATAGAGCCTACAGTATGTGATCCTGTATGGCTCAGTTGGTAGAGCATAGCGCTTGCACGGCCAGCGTTGTGGGTTAAATTCCCAAGGCCACCCACATGTAAAATGTATGCACACATGACTGTAAGTCACTTTGGTGCTAAGAACTGACCATAGATGATACCAAAATGATAGTTGCAGCCATGTTTTTAGGCTATACAGTGTATGTGTACCATTCCATTGTTTACAAACTATGGCATACAACAAGCTAATACATTGGTTTCTGATGGGGTATGACAGTTAAAACTAAGCTCATGAGGCATTTATAAGAATCAATGGGTATATATATATGTATATATATATATATATATATATATATAAACACACACATATATATATATACCCATTGATTCTTATAAATGCCTCATGAGCTTATGAGATTAGTTTTTTTATATATATATATCACTCATTTAAAAGTTCAAAAATGGATCCACCAATCCCAGACTGCTCCTTTAATGTCTATCTAATTGTATGTTTCAGACAGCCTCCCTACTCTATTTCTGCTGCATAATCATCAGGAAGGAGCCACTAAAGCACCGTGCAAATGACTTCAGATCCTGTAGCACTCTGCTTGCTAACGGCATTATCGCTACATTATCCCCATCGTCTGTTCTCTGAAATTGGGGGGTTACGAGGTTATCAAGAAATGAGATTTGGTCCACACTTAACTGTCTCTAAGGTGTCAGAAGATACTCTCGTCTAAAAGTGAGGAAGTATGATCGCAGAGCCTTAGCAACTCTAGAGGACATTTAACCAAAGGAATACAGTACTTTAAACAGCACCAGTACATGGAACAGCTCTGGTACTTTGAACAAACTTCCGGAGTGTTACATCGCTGAACACTGCATATACAGGTCCAGGTTATTGTACCCTGCTTTCCCTGCACCTTGCATCCTGTACACCACTGAACGCATGCAGAAGGTGAGCTACACTGAACACACTGTAGGTCCTGTGTGGCTCAGCTGGTACAGCACGATGCTTGCAACGCTCAGGATTGTGGGTTCAATTCAATGAAAATGTACGCACTCATTACTTTAAAATTGCTCAGGATAAGAGAGGCTACTAAAATGTACATACTGAATGGGGAGTTTTATTTCTTTTGCTCAGAGTTATTGATTAAAGGTACTCCACGAGAGAGTGAAGAAAATGTGCTGGAACAAGATTAGGGCCAAGTGGGTCATCTGGATTTGGAATTCACTGTAACACAGCTCCCTAATCAATTTTACCTTCAAACAATTCAATTGTTTTCCCACTGCATTGATATCTTGATTGCTGCTCTTACCGGCATGCAGCTTCCACAAAGCACCCTTCTGGGTGGTAAAGGAAATCCCATAACGATATATCACTGAGGGAGTTAATGTTTTTCTCTGGTGGACTCCTTATTAGCAAACCACCGGATATTGCAGGCCTTTGCAAAGACCTCCCAATTCTCTGTTTTATGTTCATGAGAGAGTGCAGGGGAATCTGTCCATTCAGTAATACAGAGTAGACCATCAAAATAGAATTAGAGTATAATTATCTCATGGACTAGACTGTATGTGTGGCCCTACAAAAGGGTTCCAAAAGCGTTCTTCGTTTGTCCCCTTTTTGGTTCCAGGTAGATGAACCCTTTTTGGTTCCAGGTCGATGAACCCTTTTGGGTTCCATGTAGAACCATCTGTGGAAAGGGTTCTACATGGAATGCAAAAGGGTTCTATCTGGAACCAAAAAGGGTTATTCAAAGGGTTATCCTGTGGGGACAGCCGAATAACCCTTTTTAGTCCTAGATAGCCCTTTTTTCCTAAGACTGTATAACTAGTGGGATGTTGGGATCAGTCACAATAATAGGGAAACGGCATTCAGATACTTGTTAATATTGTACAATGTGTAACATATGGTGCTTGTACACCTACCTAATGCCACTCTTGCAGCCGAGGCATCGTAATTGATCCAGAAGGAGACCCAGGACAAGATGGTGATCAGGATGGAGGGCATGTAGGTCTGCAGGATAAAGTAGCCAATGTTCCTCTTTAGCTTGAAGCTCAAAGACAGTCGTGGGTAGGCACCTATGAAAACAAGATGTTGAGAAGTTGAACAGAATGAACGACTTCTTGGTTCGAGGAGCATTATGGAACACCTCGTGTTTTTGTTTTTGTTTCTATGGCAATGGCAGCATGGGTTGGATTTATCACCATGGAAACAAGCATCCTTGAACCATACTTCACAACAATTTGACACACGTTGGCGATGAATGCGAGGCAAATAATAAAATATTTCAATACTAACTGTGATGAAAGAAAATGTTGCACTTTCAATCGACATATATTATTTTATAATTTATGCATGTATAAAAGTCTTAGAGATTGATATGTTAGGCATTTGGTAATGTATGTATTTCTTCTCTGACCTGGCTCATGAAAAACAAACTTTATGATTCATCACATATCTGTCGTCATAAATGACCATTTGAGTTGAATGTATAGTGCACATTCCTCTCTGTATAGCATTAAACCAGTGATGCATGACTCTGGTCCTCAAGGGTCGTAGCGTCTGCTGGTTTTCGTCCATGTCTTGCCTTGTTAATCAGAGACGAATTAACATCTGGGTATAGTGTGTGGACTCCTCAGCCAATCAATGACACTTATTGATCCATTAAGAGCCAAGGACAAACGAGTACCAGAAGCAATGCAGAACTCAAGGGTGTCAGTTGTACACCTCTAAGCGATAGGAGGAAGTCCTTCCACTGCTACTACGACAAGTTGACCTAAAAAAATATCCTCCAGACCACACATTACCGTGGCTATTTATGTAAGCATGGGATTTAAATCACGCTAACATAGATCATAAAACTCCCATTGATTTGCACACAGAAATTCCTAAACAAACCAATCAAAACTCTCGGGTCAGAAACTATCTGGATCCATGGATTGCTGTCCATGTACTGTATACGTGAGACGAGGCACATTCGTGAGGGTGCCACAGGGTTCAATTCTTGGACCGACTCTCTTCTCTGTATACATCAATGATGTCGCTCTTGCTGCTGGTGAGTCTCTGATCCACCTCTACGCAGACGACACCATTCTGTATACTTCTGGCCCTTCTTTGGACATTGTGTTGACAACCCTCCAGGCAAGCTTCAATGCCATACAACTCTCCTTCCGTGGCCTCCAATTGCTCTTAAAATACAAGTAAAACTAAATGCATGCTCTTCAACCGATCGCTGCCTGCCCCTGCCCGCCTGTCCAACATCACTACTCTGGACGGCTCTGACTTAGAATACGTGGACAACTACAAATACCTAGGTGTCTGGTTAGACTGTAAACTCTCCTTCCAGACCCACATCAAACATCTCCAATCCAAAGTTAAATCTAGAATTGGCTTCCTATTTCGCAGCAAAGCATCCTTCACTCATGCTGCCAAACATACCCTTGTAAAACTGACCATCCTACCAATCCTGCAGTCTGACATTTGCCATCCGTTTTGTCACCAAACCCCAATATACTACCCACCATTGCGACCTGTACGCTCTCGTTGGCTGGCCCTCGCTTCATACTCGTCACCAAACCCACTGGCTCCATGTCATCTACATGACCCTGCTAGGTAAAGTCCCCCCTTATCTCAGCTCGCTGGTCACCATAGCATCACCCACCTGTACCACACGCTCCAGCAGGTATATCTCTCTGGTCACTCCAAAAAAACAATTCTTTCTTTGGCCGCCTCTCCTCCCAGTTCTCTGCTGCTAATGACTGGAACAAACTACAAAAATCTCTGAAACTGGAAACACTTATCTCCCTCACTAGCTTTAAGCACCAGCTGTCAGAGCAGCTCACAGATTATTGCACCTGTACATAGCCCACCTATAATTTAGCCCAAACAACTACCTCTTTTCCTACTGTATTTATTTTATTTATTTATTTTGCTCCTTTGCACCCCATTATTTTTTATTTCTACTTTGCACATTCTTCCACTGCAAATCTACCATTCCAGTGTTTTACTTGCTATATTGTATTTACTTTGCCACCATGGCCTTTTTGTTGCCTTTACCTCTCTTATCTCACCTCATTTGCTCACATCGTATATAGACTTGTTTATACTGTATTATTGACTGTGTGTTTGTTTTACTCCATGTGTCGTTGTATGTGTTGAACTGCTTTGCGTTATCTTGGCCAGGTCGCAATTGTAAATGAGAACTTGTTCTCAACTTGCCTACCTGGTTAAATAAAGGTGAAAAAAAAAATTGTCATGGAAGGGAACTGTCCCTTTAAGAATGGTAACATTATACGAGATATAGTTGGAGGCGAAAGTAGGTGTTGAAAGAAGATTGGTGATACAGAGGATGTAGGTGTGCAACTAAGCGTTCACACTAGCTGTGTCTGGACGTTTGTCAGCAAGTGGGAGAGTACACCGTATGTTATGAGGAGGAGGAAGAGGGGGATGAGGAGGAGGAGAGGAGAGGACGGAATAGAGGAGGATGGTGATGGTGATATGGTAACCATGACAACACCCATGACGACCACGACGTGAAAACTCTCATAATGTAAGGGTGCAATGTCCAACAACGTTCTGACAACGTTCACCAGTTCAACAGAGATCCCCTTTATCCACTGCTAAAGTGAGAGGGGGAAAAAGCATGTGGAAACAACTCATCTGAAACAACCAATCTGAGTTGACCTTTGTATTTCATTTATTTACATTTTCGCACTTTCTCTATTCACACTCACGCACCCTGACATTCCAACACACAAACACTCAATTCATAATTTGCTCACACATTTACAATGACTCTACACACCCGTACACCCACTCACATACACACTGAAACTACTCCTGTTTATAATATATGCCTTACCCCTATACATATCTACCTATACTCTTCCAGTATCACTGCACATTGTAAATATGGTACTAGAACTGACTGACCCTGTATAAAATATGCTTACTTACTTTCTTGTGTTTTTCTTATTTTTTATTTCCTGTGTTGGGTTCAAGATAGGCATTTCACATTTCACAAATAGGAATGATGATGGTGTCTAGGAATCGTTGACAGACATGTTCTCCACTTGGTTCTGGAGCTGTACATGACATTACACCTTGAAACTTGAAATCATTATGGCGATGTTTCCTTGTGAGCTTGGAGGGGAATAATTGATGCTCTGGGCCTTATTTTCCACATGAATTTCTGATGCTCCGTTTCCTAGGCCGCTTCTCCATGGCTTCTCTCTTTTAAAGAGCTGAAGAAAACAGCTGGGTAATTGCCATCCTACCATCATTCACTGCTCCTGTGTGAGTCTGTGTGAGTGAAGCAAGCAACAGCAGCACATGGAGGAAAGTTGGTCTTTAGCCAGGCTCGGGGAGGGAGACAGGCCTTTGAAGTATGATGCAAGGGTCCTCAGAGGAGCCAGGGAGAGGGGAGACAGAGGACCAGACTGAGGAGCCAGGGAGAGGGGAGACAGAGGACCAGACTGAGGAGCCAGGGAGAGGGGAGACAGAGGACCAGACTGAGGAGCTAGGGAGAGGGGAGACAGAGGACCAGACTGAGGAGCCAGGGAGAGGGGAGACAGGGGGCCACACTGAGGAGCCAGGGAGAAGGGAGACAGAGGACCAGACTGAGGAGCCAGGGAGAGGGGAGACAGAGGACCAGACTGAGGAGCCAGGGAGAAGGGAGACAGACGACCACACTGAGGAGCCAGGGAGAAGGGAGACAGACGACCAGACTGAGGAGCCAGGGAGAGGGGAGACAGAGGACCAGACTGAGGAGCCAGTGAGAGGGGAGACAGGGGGCCACACTGAGGAGCCAGGGAGAGGGGAGACAGAGGACCAGACTGAGGAGCCAGGGAGAGGGGAGACAGGGGGCCACACTGAGGAGCCAGGGAGAAGGGAGACAGAGGACCAGACTGAGGAGCCAGGGAGAGGGGAGACAGAGGACCAGACTGAGGAGCCAGGGAGAGGGGAGACAGGGGGCCACACTGAGGAGCCAGGGAGAAGGGAGACAGACGACCAGACTGAGGAGCCAGGGAGAGGGGAGACAGAGGACCAGACTGAGGAGCCAGTGAGAGGGGAGACAGGGGGCCACACTGAGGAGCCAGGGAGAGGGGAGACAGAGGACCAGACTGAGGAGTCAGGGAGAGGGGAGACAGGGGGCCACACTGAGGAGCCAGGGAGAGGGGAGACAGAGGACCAGACTGAGGAGCCAGGGAGAGGGGAGACAGGCGGCCACACTGAGGAGCCAGGGAGAAGGGAGACAGGGGGCCACACTGAGGAGCCAGGGAGCAGGGAGACAGGGGGCCACACTGTGGAGCCAGGGAGAGGGGAAAGAGTATAGAGGGGGCCAGACTGGACACTAAACTTGAATGGCTGCCATCAGGGACTCAAATAAAAGGTAGGGATGGTGAGGAGTTCTCGCATAAAAGCAAGTGCATATACATACAAACTCTCACAACCTGACATGCATGTGCCCGCATACACGAACATGCACGCACCCACGCACCAAATGATGTCAAGGATACCGATAACATTGAATCCGAACTGGAAGATACAGCCACTAGAGAACTTAAGTAGCAGTGAAGAGTTTCATAGTGGAGCACTGGTTGGGTAAAAAGCGAAATGGAAAATAACATGGTAAGGATGTGTATTTTCTGAGCATGTGTCAGGATTTGGCCAGGGTTGTTCCGGGTTTTGGTCACTAGATGCCCCCATTGTGCTTTTTGACCTTATGTTTTTTCCCTTGTTCCCCATTATTATTTGCACCTGTGCCTCGTTTCCCCTGATTGTATTTAAACCCTTAGTTTCCCTCAGTTCTGTGCTCTGTGTTTGTATGTTAGCACCCAGCCCTAGTGTTCTGTGTATTCTTGTCGATTCCGGTGGATGCTCTTGTGGAATTCTGTTTTTGTTTTTGAGTATCTCTTGAGGCTTTTTTGTGCTATTCCTACCACCTTTTGGATTTGCCATTTTTTGTATTGGAGGACTTTACTTTTTACTTTATTAAATACACCGTCTTAAGTACTGCTGTGTCTGCCTCATCTTCTGGGTTCTGCTGACTATTCGTGGCTCAGTTGGTTAAGTGACTGTTTCTCACTCCGGAGACCCAGGTTCGTAACCGGGTCCTGACAGAAACACAGAGCCAAAAATGAACCCAGAGGCAGCCAGTTCCCAGGACCTTTTTGCCATGCTGTCCCACCACCAGGAGACTGTCCAACGCCACAAAGCCGCCCTGGTTCAGCAAGAGGCCTTAATGGCTAGACATTCTCATCTTCTGTCGGAGATGCTGACTTCCATTAAGCAAATATCTGATCGTCTTACCCCGGCAACAGTTCCTGTCCCAGTACCTCAGATTCACGTACCCATGGCAGTTAACCCCCTGGCTGAACCTCGTCTTCCACCTCCCCAACGGTTCTCAGGTGATCCAAGTGCTTGTAAAGGGTTTCTCACCCAATGTTCTCTCTCCTTTGAGCTACAACCCTCATCGTTTCCCACCGACCGGTCTAAGATCGCTTATATCATCACCCTGCTGTCGGAGAAAGCCCTGGCCTGGGCTACTGCTGTGTGGGATGCCCATAGTTCCTGCTGTGCCAGCTACTCTGCCTTTGCTGAGGAATTCAAACGAGTGTTTCAAGGCCCAAGCAGTGGTTCTGACTCAGCCAAACAGCTCCTGACTCTCCACCAAGGTTGGCGCAGCGTGACGGACTATGCCATCCAGTTCCGCACGGTGGCAGCAGCGAGTGGCTGGAACAACGAGGCGCTCACGGTGTGCTTTCTGAAAGGCCTTTCCGACACTATCCAAGATGAACTGGCCACTCGGGAACCACCGGACAATCTCGAGTCCCTGATCAAGTTGGCCTCACGCATTGACCAGCGTCTGAGAGAGAGAGAACTCAACCGTAGACCTCTAGCCCCTATCAGTCCCAGCTCCGAGTCCCCACCTTTATCCTCGCTGGCTCCATCGGAACCCATGCAGATTGGACGCATCTCCCAGGCTGAGAGAGACCGCCGGATGAGGGAGCGACGCTGTCTATATTGCGGCAAACCGGGCCATTTCCGTTCCACGTGTCCCGGGCTCCAGGGAAACGCTCTGTCCTGTACAGACCGGGGGGAACTGTAACGGGAAACATAACCTCCTCCCATCCGTCCAAATCCCGTCTGCTCATTCCAGTCACCCTCTCCTGGGACAACCACAAGCTTCACCTTCAAGCCTTGGTAGACTCTGGAGCCGCAGGTAACTTCATGGATGGTGTCTGGGCGAAGGAGAATGGCGTTCCCTCTGAACCTCTAAGTGAACCCATGAGGGTCACTACATTGGATGGAAGCCCTTTGGGATCTGGACTTGTCACTCATGTCACTACCTCCTTGCGACTTTCAGTTTCACAACACCAGGAATTGATGAACTTTCATTTGATCTCCTGTTCCGAGTTCACTCTCGTCCTTGGATACCCCTGGCTTCACAGCCATAACCCTCACATCGACTGGTCTGTGGGCACTATCAAGCAGTGGGGTCCTACGTGCCAAGCTACTTGTATTTTCCAGAATTCCCCGAGTTCTACTCCCGAGTCTTTAGAATCCATCGACCTGACCCGAGTTCCCGAGTGTTATCATGACCTCAAACTGGTGTTTAGCAAACAGAGGGCCACCATGCTACCACCCCATAGACCTTACGATTGCCCCATCGACCTGTTTCCGGGCACTTGCCCCCCAGGGGTCGGATCTTTTCCCTATCTCCACCCGAACGAGCTGCTATGGATACCTACATCAAGGACGCTCTGGAACCAGGCCTCATGCGTCCATCCACCTCCCCGGCGGGAGCAGGGTTTTTCTTTGTGGCCAAGAAAGACGGTGGATTACGTCCTTGCATCGACTACCGGGGACTCAATGCCATAACCGTCCGTAACCGTTACCCGCTACCCCTTATGGCCACAGCCTTCGAGCTGCTCCAGGAAGCAGTTGTTTTCACTAAGCTTGACCTGCGGAACGCATACCATCTTGTGCGGATCAGACCTGGTGACGAGTGGAAGACCGCTTTCAACACGCCTACTGGTCACTATGAATACTTGGTGATGCCCTTCGGCCTGACCAACGCCCCAGCGGTGTTCCAAGCGCTCATAAACGATGTGCTTAGGGATATGCTTAACATATTTGTGTTCGTTTACTTGGATGACATCCTCATCTTTTCGAGCTCCCTTCAAGAACACACTAAGCATGTCAGACAAGTACTCAAACGCCTCCTGGACAGCCATCTGTACGTTAAGCCGGAAAAATGTGAATTCCATTCATCCCGAGTACAATTCCTGGGATTTGTAGTGGAACCCGGTCGAGTCCAAATGGACCCCAGGAAGGTAGGGGCGGTAGCGGATTGGCCCACCCCCAAATCCGTTAAGGAAGTTCAGCGTTTCCTGGGCTTCACAAACTTTTACCGCAAGTTCATCAAGAACTTCAGCTTGGTGGCAGCCCCTCTCTCAGCTTTAACCAAGGGTGGCAATGCAAGGTTTTTGTGGGGAAGAGAAGCTGAGACGGCCTTCCAAGGACTCAAGCAGCGCGTTCTCTCTGCTCCCATCCTGATACTACCGACTACGGATGAACCATTTGTGGTGGAGGTAGACGCATCAGAGGTTGGTGTTGGAGCTGTCCTGTCTCAGAGGGGTGAAGACAAGAAGCTTCATCCGTGCGCTTTCTTCTCACACCGGCTTACCCCGACTGAGAGGAACTACGATGTGGGGGATCGTGAACTCCTAGCGGTTAAGATGGCATTGAAGGAATGGAGACACTGGCTCGAGGGGGCTTCTCACCCGTTTCAAGTGCTTACGGACCACAAAAATGGTCCGTAAGATGGTCTCTTTTGGTCTAGATGGTCTCTTTTCTTCAATCGATTCCAGTTTATCCTCACCTATCGGCCTGGGTCGAAGAATCTCAAACCGGATGCCCTGTCCCGAGTCTACGCTCCTGCCATTCGAGATGACACGGACATGCCTGTCCTTCCTGCTGCTAAGATTGTGGCTCCGATCTCGTGGCAAGTTGAGGATACCGTGAGACGTGCTCAAGCTAGCGAACCGGACCCGAAAGGAGGTCCTGCCAATCGGTTGTTTGTCCCCAAGGCAGTGAGGACTCAGGTCCTTCTGTGGGGGCACTCCTCTCGCCTCACCTGTCATCCGGGCGTAGGTCGCACCTTGGAGTTCATCCAGCGTAAGTTCTGGTGGCCTACCATAAGAGAAGACGTTGCCACTTTCGTCAATGCCTGTCCCGTGTGCTGCCAGGGCAAATCTTCTCACCTCCGCCCTCAAGGACTCCTTCACCCTTTACCTGTTCCCCACAGACCCTGGTCCCATATCTCATTGGACTTTATTACTGGACTTCCTCCATCCCATGGCAATACTACTATCCTAGTCATAATCGACAGGTTTTCTAAGGCGGCCAGGTTCGTCCCTCTGACTAAGTTACCTTCTGCCAAGGAAACGGCTGAGTTGGTAATTAATCATGTGTTCCGAGTCTTCGGCATTCCTCAAGATATGGTTTCTGACAGAGGTCCCCAGTTCGCCTCAAGGTTTTGGAAGGCCTTCTGCCAACTCATGGGGGCTTCTGCCAGTCTATCTTCAGGGTACCATCCGGAGTCCAACGGCCAAACAGAGAGGATGAATCAAGAGCTGGAAACCACCCTCCGATGTATGACTCGTGACAACCCGTCCACATGGTCATCCTTTATTGTTTGGGCCGAATACGTGCACAACACCTTGCGCTCCTCCTCCACTGGTATGTCCCCGCACGAGTGTCAGTTTGGCTATGCTCCTCCATTGTTCCCGGACCAGGAGGCAGAAGTCAGAGTGCCTTCAGCCTTGAAGTTCGTCAGACGCTGTCGGCTTATGTGGAGGAAGACCCGTCTTAATCTTATGCGTTCCTCACAGAGGTACCAACAACAAGCCAACAGATGTCGCCGTCCCGGGCCTACCCTGCGCCCCGGCCAGAGAGTCTGGCTCTCCACAAGAGACTTACCTCTACGGGTGGAGTCTCGCAAGCTGTCCCAAAAATACATCGGTCCCTTCAAGGTTGCCAGGAGAGTTAACCCAGTTTCTTATCGCCTACACTTACCCAGATCCCTTAAGATTAATCCCACATTTCACATTTCATTGTTAAAACCTGTTGTTTTTTCTCCCCTTGTCCCGGCAGACAGACCTCCCCCTCCGCCTCGTGTCATTGGAGGCCAGCCGGCTTATACCGTCCATCGGATACTGGATTCCCGCCGGGTGCAGCGGTCCTGGCAGTATCTGGTGGACTGGGAAGACTACGGTCCCGAGGAGCGCTCCTGGGTTCCTGCCAAAGACATCCTGGACCCTGACCTCATTCGTCAGTTCAGGGCCCTCCACCCTGAGAGAGCTGGTAGGAACGTCAGGAGCCGTTCCTAGGGGGGATTCTGTCAGGATTTGGCCAGGGTTGTTCCGGGTTTTGGTCACTAGATGCCCCCATTGTGCTTTTTGACCTTATGTTTTTTCCCTTGTTCCCCATTATTATTTGCACCTGTGCCTCGTTTTCCCCTGATTGTATTTAAACCCTTAGTTTCCCTCAGTTCTGTGCTCTGTGTTTGTATGTTAGCACCCAGCCCTAGTGTTCTGTGTATTCTTGTCAATTCCGGTGGATGCTCTTGTGGAATTCTGTTTTTGTTTTTGAGTATCTCTTGAGGCTTTTTTGTGCTATTCCTACCACCTTTTGGATTTGCCATTTTTTGTATTGAAGGACTTCTCCTTTTTACTTTATTAAATACACCGTCTTAAGTACTGCTGTGTCTGCCTCATCTTCTGGGTTCTGCTGACTATTCGTGGCTCAGTTGGTTAAGTGACTGTTTCTCACTCCGGAGACCCAGGTTCGTAACCGGGTCCTGACAGCATGTGATAAAAACATTTTTTTTAAAGGGCTTTACCTGTGGAAAAGACAACATTTCTGGACACCAGCTTGTAGTCCACTATGGAGAACTGTGGCAGCTCAATGCGTGTCACTCCCGTCACTGCATTGTCTCCTCCCTTCCAGTAGAACTCAATGTCATCTGTCGTGTATCCATCTGAACCACAGAAAGAAAGACAGGGTTCAAATGTACCTACTGGAGTTGGATACCATGTGAAGAAACTAAGTCACAGATCATTAAATCTCCACTCACTCAATTCAACTGCTAAAATGGCCCAGTGCCATCAAAGACATGATTTTCCTGTGATTTATATACACTGAGTATACAAAACAATAAGAACACCTGCTCTTTCCATGACATAGACTGACCTGGCGAATCCAGGTGAAAGCTATGCTCCATTGTTGAAGTTACTTGTTAAATCCACTTCAATCAGTGTAGACAAAGGGGAGGAGACAGGTTAAAGAAGGATTTTTAAACCTTGAGACAAATGAGACATGGATTGTGTATATGTGCCATTCAGAGGTTGAATGGGCAAGACAAATGTAAGTGCCTTTGAACGGGTTATGCAAGTTGGTGCCAGGCACACCTTTTTGTGTCAAGAACTGCAACGCTGCTGGGTTTTTCACGCTCGACAGTTCCCAATGTGTATCAAGAATGGTCCACCACCCTAAGGACATCCAGCCAACTTGACACAACTGTAAATATGGGCCAGTGTGGATGCTGGATGCCTACAACACATTGTAGAGTCCTTGCCCCGACGATTGAGGCTGTTATGATGGAGGGGGGGTGCAACTCAATATTGGGAACATATTGCTTGTATACTCAGTGTTTATTTCCACACTCAAAGGTTACAGAAATACTGTGAAATTGTGAAAATTATGATAATAGCCTTTTAACGTAGGAGCTATTTGAAAACACCGCCTGTTTTGGCGGGAAGGAGTTTTGGCCTGCCTGGTGACATCACCATGTGGAATATTAATATCATAGACAAATAAGAAAGAGAGTTCCAAACATCTCTGCCAATAACAGTTATCAGTTTTCCCCTCCCCACTCCGACCACGCCCAGGGAGTCAATTTTTGTTTCTTGTTTCAAATATTTATTGAAAATAATCCAGTAAGGTGATTGTTACCCAGAAATGATTTGATATTGAGATAAAAACGGCTGTATTGGACCTTTAACACATCACAGTAATCTCCATTGGATTGGATATCTTATACTAAACTCAGCAAAACAAGAAACGTCCTCTCACTGTCAACTGCTTTTATTGTCAGCAAACTTAACATGTGTAAATATTTGTATGAACATAAGATTCAACAACTGAGACATAAACTGAACAAGTTCCACAGACATGTGACAAACAGAAATGGAATAATGTGTCTCTGAACAAAGGGGGGGGGGGTCAAAATCAAAAGTAACAGTCTGTATCTGGTGTGGCCACCAGCTGCAGTAAGTACTGCAGTGCATCTCCTCCTCATGGACTGGACCAGATTTGCCAGTTCTTACTGTGAGATGTTACCTCACTCTTCCACCAAGGCACTTGAAAGTTCCCGGAATGGCCCTAGCTCTCACCCTCCGATCCAACAGGTCCCAGACATGCTCAATCGGATTGAGATCAGGGCTCTTCGCTGGCCATGGCAGAACACTGACATTCCTGTCTTGCAGAAAATCAAGCACAGAATGAGCAGTATGACTGGTGGCATTGTCATGCTGGTGGGTTATGTCAGGATGAGCCTGCAGGAAAGGTACCACATGAGGGAGGAGGATGTCTACCCTGAAAAGCACAGCGTTGAGATTGCCTGCAATGACAACAAGCTCAGTCCGATGATGCTGTGACACATCGCCCCAGACACTGACGGACCCTCCACCTCCAAATCGATCCTGCTCCTGAGTACAGGCCTCGGTGTAACGCTCATTCCTTCGTCGATAAACGCGAATCCGACCATCGCCCCTGGTGAGACAAAACCACGACTTGTCAGTGAAGAGCACTTAAGCCAGTCCTGTCTGGTCCAGTGACGGTGGGTTTGTGCCCATAGGCGACATTGTTGCCGATGATGTCTAATGAGGACCTGCCTTACATTAGGACTACAAGCCCTCAGTCCAGCCTCTCTCAGCCTATTGCGAACAGTCTGAGCACTGATGGAGGGATTGTGCGTTCCTGGTGTAACTCGGGCACTTGTTGTTGCCATCCTGTACCTGTCCCGCAGGTGTGATGTTCGGAATGATCCTGTGCAGGTGTTGTTACATGTGGTCTGCCACTGTGAGGACAATCAGCTGCCCATCCTGTCTCCCTGTAGCACTGCTTGTGCACGGCTGTCCTGGGGTGCGTCGGGTTATGTACCCATTATTTGATTGTTCTGTTTTCCAGTGGGTTTTTTGCTCTCCTGCGTCTGACTTCTCTGCCGCCAGTACGCACCCTTTACATTTATACTGAAATTTTACACTGGATTTAGTTTTTATACTGAAATATTGAAATACTGAAATGTAATACTGAAATTGTCATTTCAGAGGTTGATGGTATTGGGGTCACTCACAGCTCTCGATCTCCAGAGTGCAGTTCTGCTCGTCCAGAGGGTACCTCCTCAGGTCCATCATACAGGCTGCCGTCGTTGTGATCCTGAGGTCAACACACACACACACAAGGGCGAAGAGGATCACATTAACTTAAGCTTTACCAGGAGCACACACACACATTCTCCATCCATACTGTCTGCTGTGGATCCACCTTAACTTCTCATCTGTGCATGAAAGCATATAATTACAGTATAATGTTATTCACCATGACGTTATGATCTCCTGAACAACCACAGTCAAGTCCACAGAGAGAAAGGATATCTCTCTGTTCCCACTTGTAAGCAAGAAGAGCTGAAAATGAACACATTCCAGTATAGACTATAATTGTTGAAGAGAAACTACAACTGTGCCTCGATCTTTACTCATAGTGTTTCAGTTGGTATTAGGTTCAGCCCGGTAGACCAGATTAACTTAAGATATGACGACATTCAGAACCAGAACTCATCATTACTGTACACTCACGTCTCGGTTACTTTAGTGGACAGGTAATGTAACATCGGAACATTCCACATAGTAATGTCTGGAGATCCTACTTTGGCATTCCATTCCATACATTATCACTTACAGTTGGACCGTGGGTTTCAGGGTGAGTGATTGATTGAGTTGGGATAATAACAAGTGGACTATGGTCCCGTATGGCTCAGTTGGTAGAGCAGGGTGTTGCAGCGCCAGGATAATAGGTTCATATGACTGTAACGCTTGGGATAAAAGTGTATGCTAAATGGTATAGATATGAACACTAGGGACTTTGTCCTTTTGGTCAGAGGTCATGAGGTTGAATATTTTCGGTACGACAGCGATTGATCTTCCTCACATGCCCTCGGCTTGAAGAAGTCAGAATCTAACCATGTTTACACAAGTTGCTGAATTCCTGGACTCCGTTAGTGAAGCTGTGACCATTAAGACAGTTTAAGCTCCACAATCTAAAGCAATACGTCATACATGTCTGTATGGATAAGAATGCCAGGTCACAGAGCTATACTGTCATCTCAGAAATAAATGCATTACATCCAGACGAGTGTGTTCGTCAGAAGCTATTAGCCATTAGACAAGATGGATGATTCCACCTGCGCGCGCACACACACACACACACACACACACACACACACACACACACACACACACACACACACACACACACACACACACACACACAAAGTACAACCACGCACGTGCGCACACACACAAACACACACACTTATCCACACAAGCACACGCACCCACCCTCACACCAACACACAGCTAATAACACAACTCTATATGAGCTGTACACAGGGTCAAGCTCATGCACCCACATACACACACACAAACGTGTTCTTTAGAGGGGATACATGAAACAGATTTACAGTATGTTAAAAGAACAGAATCAACGCATTGTATTAAATCCAATTGATATAAAACAACTGCGTATAATTCAAAACTAGCCCACTGCGAGTGATTAAAATGCAAAAATCATTGAATTTCCATGCTGGATGGCTCAATTTGGAAGAAAACCATGCATTATACATATTCATTATCCTGATGAACAAGTCAGGACTGGTCAAACAACAAAGACCAATGGTTATGGATATTGAAACAGGGAATCATAACAAAGAAACAGCTGAGCTTGCGTCATCATCTATACATTCTCTTTTTTTTCTTCATGTTTTCTTCTCACCATATATTTGGAAAATACATATTTCAACAAAGCATGACAATGTACACGCTACTGCACCAATATGTCGAGGGAAAAGCTAAACTGAGCCTATAGGAAGGGATTATATTTACTCGCCAAAAACATAGCAGCTGGTGGCCTAGAGGTGGTCCAGTGGTCTAAGCCATGCCTCCGGAACACAAAGATCACTGCAGCATGGTTAAAAATCTGGTCCACTGCTATTTTTGGACTCTCTCCGCTATTATTCCTCTGTCTATGCTATCCAATAAACAGACAAAAAAGAGAGGAGTGGGAATGCCCCACTTCTTCAAAAACACATTTAAAAAAACCTAGCAGCTCATACATACCACACAGTATTTATTACTATAAAATAATCAAATAATCGATTGTGATATCCCTTCAAATGAATCAGTCTTGGATGCATTCATCTAGAACCCATTGATTCCACTGCTTTGGAACCCACCTCAGGCCGTAGAGCACTGTTCCATCCGGGTGGAGGCGGATCATGCGGTTCTTGACCGTCACACCGTGGACGAAGGACTTCTTGTCATTCAGGAAGTAGGTGTCAGGGACCCAGAGTGAATCTGCCACCCGGTTATCCAGGGTGAGGTTCAGTGGGATCCCTAAGTACGCCAGCCTCTTGTCCCTCCAGTACTGCTGGAAGTACATGGTTAAAGTGTAGTCCTGGAAGGAGATGAACATATGGTGATGTTAGTATACTGTAGTATATTCACTTCCTTATTTTTGATTGACATACAGTGTGTGTGTGTGTGTGTGTGTGTGTGTGTGTGTGTGTGTGTGTGTGTGTGTGTGTGTGTGTGTGTGTGTGTGTGTGTGTGTGTGTGTGTGTGTGTGTGTGTGTGTGTGTGTGTGTGTGTGTGTGTGTGTGTGTGTGTGTGTGTGTTTCTTGAGGCTCTGAGAATGATTGTGGATAGGCCTATTTTGGGAGGAGAGATGAGGAGTTTACAGTCACAAGCTGTCAGAATGGTGACGGGTTCGGTTGCAACGTGGTGGCACACAGTACTCTACTCTGACCCATCCCCATGCCAACCAAACTGGTGTTCCAAATTTTCTCTCCACCCACTCCACTCCGCCTCAATTACCGACCCTCTGTGTCAAAATGGCCGCCGCAGTAGAAGGCTTCCCACCAGGCAGCAGGAGGTGTGGCATGGCTGTGTGTGGCATGGCTGTGTGTGGCATGGCTGTGTGTGGCATGGCCGTGTGATTCAGCCACAGTTCTAATGGTGATTACACAACAGCCATACTGTAGGCAGGGCCAGGCTGTACCAGGAGTCTGTCCAAGTGGCTCCGCCACACACTCCAAAATACCCGACAGCGATGTGTTTCTCTCTCTACGCCAGCAGCACTGTTATGAGTGGAGCCAACCACATGGTCTCTGACTAAAGCCAATTACATTGTGTGGTATTGGGTCCAATATTTCAGTGCACAGCCTACTCAGTCCTTGCATCTCGCTATGGAGGGGAGCCAGAGGCAGGACGTCATGCCAATTGAAACTGAGGGGGCACGTACTCCCTCCATCTGATCAGTTTTTAGGATAAAGAGATACAAAATGTACACTAAGTGTATGACTCTCTACACCTCCAACCAGCTATTCAATGACGTCCCCGGAGATTATTTCAGGTATTTCAAGACGGGAGTGTTCCAGGGGTGAGAATTGTAAACCAGTCAGGGATGTAGTTTTAGATGAGTCTTTACATGAAAGAGCATGAATGATTTAAATAACCACAACCACTGTAGCCGGGTCCTGCATTCAAAGCCGCAGCTGCCTTGGAATTCTTATAAATCTTGCACGTGGACAATCACAGAGCATTTCAAATAAAGGAGTAGTTGCTCACCTTGAATCAGACAGTTTATCACACTGATGCTGTCATGCTACAGTGGCAATTGTGGTGATCTCCTTGAAGGAGGAATCTGCACTTTCTGTTCCATTCAAAGTATCAACCTGGAAGGACTGAGGGGAAGGCTCTTTGCATGTTTACTGCACACTGTTTAGCTGTGTGTGTGTGTGAGTGTGTGTGTACTTGTAAATAGGCTTTAATCTATTTTCATTCAATAACGCACCCTGTAAGGACTTATCAGTCATGGTTGTCCATATTATTGCGATTTTACTGATACTACATTCTCCAAGAAAGCTTTTTTTTGTCATTCTTGTCAGGACCCGGTTACGAACCTGGGTCTCCGGAGTGAGAAACAGTCACTTAACCAACTGAGCCACGAATAGTCGGCAGAACTCAGAAAATGAGGCAGACACAGCAGTACTTGAGACGGTGTATTTAATAAAGTAAAAAGTGAAGTCCTTCAGGAAAACATGTAACTCCACAACCTCAAAAGGAATTCCACAAGAACAAAGGTAATCCTCCAAGACAAAAAGGTAAATCCACAAGGTGGTAGGTATAGCATAAAAAGCCTCAAAAGATACTCAAAAATAAATAAACAAGAACAAAAAACAGAATTCCACAAGAGCGTCGACCGGGATCAACAAGAGTTCACAGAATACTAGGGCTGGGTGCTAACATACAAACACAGAGCAAAGAACTGAGGAAAACTAAGGGTTTAAATACAATCAGGGGAAAACGAGGCACAGGTGCAAATAATAATGGGGATCAAGGGAAAACAAAAGGTCAAAAAGCACAATGGGGGCATCTAGTGACCAAAAACCGGAACAACCCTGGCCAAATCCTGACAATTCTGTAATTCATTTAGTGACCTAATGTTACTGATGACACTGGATGCGTCCCAAATGGCACCCTATTCCTCACATAGTGGGCCCTGGTCAAAAGTAGTGCACTGTATAGGGCATAGGGTGCCATTTGGGACACTGGCCCTGGTGGGAGGTGAACCTGCTCTTGTTTGGTGGCGTCGTTTATTCAGCCTACAGTGTGTGATGATCCCTGCATACTGACCGACGCAGTGGCCTACTATTCTCATTCGTCTATCTATTTGTTTATCTGCTCCCTGTCTCCAACAGACTGTCTCCTCATTATCAAACGAGCTTATCATGATCACGCTTTCACACTAAACCACTCTTTATGGAACCGGCTCCATCCCACCAACAACGTCCGTAATTCTACGGTCACACGCCTTGACGTAAATCTGTGTACTTTTAGTGCATTTACAAATGGGCTCTTTATGACATTGTGCATCCGTAGAAAGTTGAATGTGTGCGTAGACCCCAAGGTCATTAGCCAATACAATATCAACTGATATTGTGAGAGGCTATGTGAGGCTTATCTGTACGGTCCTTAGCTATATATTATCATACAGATTGACGCAAATCAAATGAGATATTTATAGTGTAGTGGCAATAGTCAGCTAGCAGTTTGTGACGGACTGATCGCAAACATTCTCTACGTTAACTACAGTATGTCGCTCATAGCTCAACTGAGGTCTCTTAGCTAAAACACCTCTGGATAGTGTGAGAAATAATAGCCACCTTGATAACCATAGTAACCATCAATGACAGCATACTAAGGCAAACAGCGATAACCTACACGAACAGTGATCCTCAAAATTGCAAGTGCAGTAATAAAAGTTATAAAAACAAATCAATGCAGCTAATTCGGGTTATACATGATTAATTATCAACCAAAACTCAGTAAATAATCATTTGACGCAGTCGGTCATTTTCAAAGCAAATTCCACAGCCCCCCCCCCCAGAGATTTCTTCTTGGAAGCCCATTTTCCACTGCGGGAAATCACCCTCTCTCCCCACTTCTGTGGTGAACCTCAACAGCATGTTAAAAATAGCATGCATGGCCTCTGTTCTACTCTAAGAGCCTTTAGTAGTAGGAGCTGATTACCCCAGAAATGATCTTACATACGCTATGAGAGGGGAGACCCAGAGCCATATATGGAGATGTAATGGACACTAATGGCTTCTAAACACACAGAGCTTTGGCTGCGATAACAATGGATCTCTCTGTACGTGCATTAGTGTGGTTTGATAGATAAATCAGGATTAAAATGGTGATAAAAGGCTTGATACAGGATTTACAAGTGATTCACAAGGGGCAGGAGGCGACCAAGAATTACACAGAAGACTGAAGGGATAAATAACTGCCTGTGTACACAGACACAAGCAACATGATATGATGCTGGGCCAAAGCATTGCACAGGAAATGTGGGCACTTATCTTCAGCTTTTGCCATGCCCAAAAGAAAGCACTCGCACACACACACACATACACACGCTCTATAGACTTTGTAGAGGGATCATGCTACTGCAGAGAGCTGGCTTCATGGATCGATAGAATCATGTCCGATAGCAATCATAAATGATAAAGTGGGGGTCAGCGTTGAAGCATAACCCCATTACTCCTCTTTTAACTCTCCTACAGCACTCTGGGAAATACGGCCTTAACTTCAGGAGACCAATTGCCTCACAACCCCTAGCAGACCTGCCAATATTCATAGGGGTTATAATGGTGCACTTTGACATCTGGTTATACATAGTCCCTGATGGAACGTTAAAATGAACCTATATGTAAATTCCAGGGTCAGTATGGTCTATGGGCTGTAAATAGGGCAGGATTTCTTCAGATAGACACAGTGAAAAGCAAACAGTTATGACAGGAACAGTTGGAGAGAGGAAAAATCTCCACTTCATATGCCAGATTTTCTGCACCCACACACCCACACACTCTGCAGAGGGACATGTACTGACGGCTGGTTACTCGGGCTATCTCAGAGTGAATTCAAATCGTTATCTATTTCTGCAGTCCCTTGTGGGTTCGTATCTCCTCCATACAACACAAAATAAGCGTGTCATACAACAACAACTTGACTGAAGCTACCCTACAACATTTCTTCTCCAGTTGTCTATGATTCAACTAACCTGAAATGGACAGTAATTTAAGTTGAAATCTATTGTTCAATAAACTGCGGAAATATAACAAAGGAAGTGCACAGTGGCCATTCAGATCGTTCATCAATATTCTTTGGTCAATACTGTTTTTCAAGTTATAACATCACCTGGGTGCAGTCAACACACAGTCATATAGTTAGTGCTAGTAATTACCCCAGTTCCCATGGTAACTGATGGCTACGGCTATGACATTCTCTCCCCTGCCTCCTCCATGCAGTGTTAAGAGTAGAGAGAAAACATCCCTTTGGAAGACAAACTGCAAATGTAGCCATCACTGAGGTTATCTCACAAACACACACACAGAGAGAGAGGGAGAGAGAGAGAGAGAGAGAGAGAGAGAGAGAGAGAGAGAGAGAGAGAGAGAGAGAGAGAAGAAGCTTATTAACCAAAGATCACTGACTATACACAAAAGCAGTATTTACCTACACATGTAGGCCCAGCCAGTGTTTTAGAGCTAATTCTGCCATTTCAAAGATATAGAGTCCCCACGGGACTACATATTATCTTCAAAGAGATTCTTCTATCAAAGGGAAAAGAGGAGCATCTCATTTACACATTTCCTACAGACTTCCATTGTCGCGGCGCAACAGTGCCTCCTGTTCCAAGGTAAACAACTGTCCCTGGTTTCAGGAAGTTCAAAGCACATTAATGGTTTACTTGGTCGGGTTACAGTGCTTACTAGAACGACCGGAATCACTACAAGACCAGGGTCCGTATGTGTTGAGTATCACAAAAGGAGGAGTGCTGATTTAGGTTTGGGTCCTCCGTGTCAACGTAACCTCATTTGTTATGATCTAAAGGGCAAAACAGATCCTCGATCAGCGTCCTGAGACGCATGAACATCCTCCAGGGTGACTATTACATCATCCAAAACTTGTTGTCTTAATTGAACATCATCCAGAACATTCATTATGTAATCAGTGAATTCATTAGTTCATATTTTTCTTCTATTTGTCTCTCTGTATTTTCCTTTTTGTGTCTTGTTCTTGAGAATGTCACGTGTATGAAAAACCCGAGGCATGGACTGTTCTCCGTGCTCCTGTGCTAAATGTAAATTGATTAGAGGTATTACTCCATTACACTGCAGTCCATTGATTATTTATTGCCATTACCATTTGTATGCATCTATTTATCATGCTACCAGTCACTATTACACTATTACATTGTCAGAGGAAAAACCAAGCCATGAGGTTGAAGGAATTGTCCTTCAAGCTCAGAGACAGGATTGTGTTAAGGCACAGATCTGGGGAAGGGTACCCCAAAATTTCTGCAGCATTGAAGGTCCCCAAGAACATGGTGGCCTCAATCATTCTTAAATGGAAGAAGTTTGGAACCACCAAGACTCTTCCTAGAGCTGGCCACCCGGCCGAACTGAGCAATCGCGGGAGAAGGGCCTTTGTCAGGGAGATGACTAACAACCCGATGGTCACTCTGACAGAGCTCTAGAGTTCCTCTGTGGAGATGCGAGAACCTTCCAGAAGGACAACCATCTCTGCGGCACTCCACCAATCAAGCCTTTATGGTAGAGTGGCCAGACTGAAGCCACTCCTCAGTAAAAGGGACATGACAGCAAGCTTGGATTTTTCCAGAAGGTACATAAAGACTCTCAGACCATGAGAAATGAGATTCTCTGGTCTGATGAAACCAAGATGGAACTCTTTGGCCTGAATGCCAAGTATCACGTCTGGAGGAAACCTGGAACCATCCCTACAGTGAAGCATGGTGGTGGCAGCATTATGCTGTGGGGATGTTTTTCAGCGGCAGGCAGTGGGAGACTAGTCAGGATCGAGGCAAAAATGAACGGAGCAAAGTACAGAGAGATCCTTGATGAAAACCTGCTCCAGAGCGCTCAGGACCTCAGACTGGAGCAAAGGTTCAACTTCCAACAGGCACACAACCAAGACAATGCAGGAGTAACGTTGGGACAAGTCTCTGAATGTCCTTGAGTGGCCCAGCCAGAGCCTGGACTTGAACACGATCGAACATGTCTGGAGAGACCTGAAAACAGCTGTGCAGCAACGCTCCCCATCGAACCTTACAAAGCTTGAGATGATCTGCAGAGAAGAATGGAAGAAACTCCCCATCTTTCCCAAATACAGGTGTGCCAAGCTTGTAGCGTCATACCCAAAAAGACTTGATGCTGAAATCGCTGCCAAAGGTGCTTCAACAAAGTACTGAGTAAAGGGTCTGAATATTTATGTAAATGTGATTTATTTTTATATCTACATATATAAATTAGCAAAAAAATCTAAAAACCTGTTTTTGCTTTGTCCTTCTGGGGTATTGTGTCTAGATTGATTAGGGGGGAAAACAATTTAATAAATTGTAGAATAAGGCTGTAACATAGCAACATTTGGAAAAAGTCAAGAGGTCTGAATACTTACTTGTATATCCTAATACACTTTTTATGTATAAACCCACCTCAACCACTCCAGTACCTCTGCACATTGAATAAAGTACTGGATCTGATCTGTATATACAGTACTTGCATTCTATTATTTATTTAACTCACATCGTAGTTATTTTTCAAATATTTGTTGTTATTTATATTATTATTATTAACACTGCATTCTCAAGATAAGAATTTCACTGTACTGTTTCACACTTGTTGTATCCTGTGCACATGGCGAATTAACGTTGAAACTTGAAATGTGTTGGCGCTGTCCTAAAGTGACTTCTCACCTGAAGTGCCTGTCCCAGGTAGGGGAGCAGCCCAGAGATCATTATTTCTGATAGAGACGCGAACAGCTGCTGTGCACATGCTGCGCCACTTTCCAGTATACACACTGCACAGGCACAGTTGTAAGAAGTTGAGCCCAGGCATGTGTATTCACAGACAAGCCACAGATGCATGGGGTGGTAAAGGTGTGTGCGGGCTGGGGGTGTAGAGGTATGTGTGTGTGTGTGTGTGTGTGTGTGTGTGTGTGTGTGTGTGTGTGTGTGTGTGTGTGTGTGTGTGTGTGTGTGTGTGTGTGTGTGTGTGTGTGTGTGTGTGTGTGTGTGTGTGTGTGTGTGTGTGTGTGTGTGTGCATTCATGAGAGAGAGCTTGCGAGAGTAAGAGAGAGAGAGCTTGCGAGAGTAAGAGAGAGATAGCGAGCGAGAGTAAGAGAGAGATAGCGAGTGAAAGAGAGAGAGATACAGAGAGAGAGAAAGAGAGCTTGAGAGAGTAAGAGAGAGATAGCGAGAGAAAGAGAAAGAGAGTGAGAACTTGAGAGACAAAGAGAGAGAGAGAGAGAGAGAGAGAGAGAGAGAGATGTGAGGGAGAGCTGGGGAGAGAGAAAAGAAACTTATTTGAAACCCTTATTCAAGGTTTCAAAGACCTCTCTGATGAGAACAAACTGCCGGTCATGTAGGGGGAGGACACAGAGAGCTGTGTGTTGGCAGCTCACTACATTGCTGCCTGCCATAAGATGAGGTACATTTTCTGTCAGACCAACCATCCCTGCTCATGTCCTTTATGCCATTGTTATTGTTATTGGTTATTTTGACCCTTGATTATCGTTGTTACTGTTGTCCCGTTGACAATAGATTATTACTTTTTTAATTATGTTAATATTGTAAATCTCCAAAGTAAGCTTTGGCAATATGTACATTGTTACGTCAGGTCAATAAAGCAAATTGAATTGAACTGAGAGAGAGAGCGAGATAGAGAGATAGAGAGGGAGAGAATGTCCATGTCTAAGCTTCTAATACTCCTCTTTGAAGTGCTGGAGTTGCTGAACATACTGTACCTTTCACTTTACTTTTCACTTTTCAATAACTCTAATTGTAGGACATTATTGCATGATTTTGAATGAAAGTTTACGCATTACGTGAATCCGCATTACGTGAATCCCAGGAGAAACATATTCAAGTACTATATGAAAGTGAGCAAAGCAAAAAGCACAATTGTGTGAGTCCCAATGTGTACAGTAATGGGGGGGGGGGGCGAGTTCACTCACCATGTTGACTTCGGATACCATGTCTATGCTCGCCACATCTATACTCATGCCAACTGCAACAGGGGCCCCTGTAATGCAAATGCAATGGTATCATTTACAATGACAGTGAATTCAAAAAATGGCTGCAATATGAGCCCAAGATGAGCGAATCTGCATAGTAAACATGGGCACGCTGCAACATGGTTGCCCCACTTTTGAAAACGTACCTCCAAAGTCTGGTCGAAGACGAATATCATATCCCTTTAGTAGTTTGTCCACCGTCTCTTTCACAAACGACATGTTCCCTGGTTCATTCACGCTGAAACAACAACAAAAGGATAGCGTTTACTACAAAATTGCACGTTCGTTTTCCCGTCACACTTTTACTAGAGAAATCACTCACCTTTGTGCGCAGCACACGACAGCTACAATCACTGGTGCTGAAAGAACACTAAATAATTTTCCACTCAGAAAAGCCCACATTCCTTACTGTTTTGGTGAAAAATGTGCAACGCAAAAACGGTACAATGTGTTTACAAATCAGAATATTCCATTGGCAAGTTCTCGTGGAGGAAGTCGTTGGCTTTTCAGACCGTTCAGATCTGTTCGGTTTGACATCACTCGTATTTTGGATTTCTCTCCTCTCTCTCTATGCAACGGGGAGACATGAAGGAACTATACTCCTAACTGAAATGTATATTGGCAACTGGCAAAGACTCCACCGGTGGAGGCGGTAAAGGTACTTGCTTGGATTGGAGCCAACCCCTCTCACTCCAGATATTCATCTAATTGACCGTAAACCTGAATATGTTCTAATCCCAATAAAATGTCACATAATGGGCCAAATAGATGTAGGCCTAGACTGAATTGCTATACCTGATGCAACGTGTCATAAGAGGTCTATCTCCCTTCCTCCAAGTCCTATTCAATAATCAAAATCGACCACTCGAGCCCGTGGGGACTGTCAGTCTACCTGACTGACGTACTTACCTGGTATCATAGATTGCAAACAACTTCTTGTTTCCATCGACTGCATTCCTGGGGGGGGGGGAAACAAGAGGAAATATGACTCAGTAGAACACTTTCATTTTCACCTGTACAGTAACACATGGTGACTATGATTTATATATACGCTGATAACTCACACCTAGCAACATACAACGCAGTGTAAAGTCTGTAATTGAGTCAATTTAGTTTTAGGCGTCGCTATAGCAGCTTTGCAGTGGGTAATTTGTTTTTGGACCATGAGATGTTCTTATAATAGCACACACTTGGCATACTCTCTTTCCCAAACACTGGAAGTGCTTTATATGATAAGCATTGCACTTTAGGAATAAGTATTTTAACAGTCTCAAGTTTGTTTCAGCACCGTGGACAGCACCACCCGATGGAATTAATGTAGGGTCAGAACGCGCGTATGGGAAACGGAGCTGTACAGTTCAAACGGGGGGCTGAAACACCTTAGCACCAGGTATTAAATAACTCTCATATACCTGGCACTTTACAAGACAGTGCGACATGTGTCTACTTGGTGCAAATAATTCACGTATTATAGATCTGTCAAACTGAACTGTCAACTATTGATTGTAATGTAAAATGGTGTAGAAATGGAATATGATTAGTCAGTATAATGTTCTGTCCAAAAAATATGGAGTTAGAGTACCCTCTTATGGCAATTGGTATAACGACTGTGTTTGATGTAGGCTAACTGTAAAAAACAACAACGTGTTTTTTCAGTAAGATTGTGTAATCACACCTTTTGATAGACATTGATTTATTGCGGTCCTTCTTTTCATATTTGAGTGCGGTCATTCTCGATTTCCTCTGGTCATTACCGTAATAATTCTCATTGATGGACCTTAGGCTGGTGAGTCATCGTGGAATAATAGGTCGGGGTCGGAATCAAAGGCAGTACTCTGGAGGCAGCGGTACCATGTGCACTAGAACTATAATAAGCGGTACTTCTCTTTTCAACAAAGCTGACGCATTTCCCACTGAATGAGAGAAAAAGCTCGGTAAACAGAGAGGACCAAAATTGGACATGTAGGTGAATAGGTGAACTATTTTATTGGGTCCTTGGGATATAGCCTGATTTTTTTCCTCTTCTGGATGGATCAACCCACTGCCCCTCATTGATTAAATTGATTTCGACTAGACAGCTAATTAGCTTGCGGGAGAGGATGGCGTTTTATTAACTAACCACAGCAATATGCATAGGCTAGAGTAGAGTAGCCTACAGTGGCAAGTAAGATAACAGTGGAAAGTTAAGTGACGCTTGGAGTTCCTGGAGGATCGTTTTCACTGTCGCACCTATGATAACGCACCGGTTAGCAAATCGTTGCAGTGTGTGCATGTGAGCAGCAACTGGAGGTGAGTGTGTTTTCTGACTAAGATGGGGCGCCAGGCCGCTCGTCCGCTCTGAATGTACAAATACCTTGAGACTAAGGGTATGTAACACGAAAAACGTTGTTGTCACAACCGAAGATGAGTGCTCGGCATTAAAACCTCTCATCTCCAAAAGGCGCGAAGGAGATGGTGGCACAAGACGCAAACATCCGCTTGATATGAGTAGGAAGCCAGTCAAGCAAATCAGGAGAGAACAATACACGATCGAGACTGCCTGCGGTGGCAACTATAAACGGAGTATATCTTTATCCCTCTGAAGGAGCAGCAGCATGCCCTTGACTTTCATTGCTGCGGGTTTTGTATCGCTTTTCTAACCTGGATTTAAATCAAGATGATGGCTCTCTCTACAGGTAATTGATTTTCAACCCTCTTTTATGCATGAGGATGGCATCAGAAGCACCCCCACTCTCCTTCCCTCTTTTGTTAGGGGGGTATGAGTGGGGGGGGGGGGGTCTGGGGAAAGGGAACAGTGAGGGTACATCATTAGCCTACATTGAAAATCTATTTCACTGCCTGCGAATTCATACGCAGTGAGGATCACCAATACAATGCAACTGCGAACACGAACAGTTGCCGCAAAGTGGGGAGATGTTATAATACTGCTGCAACAAGGTGTTTAGCATTGGGCAAAATGAATGCACACAAGGACGTGGGCCAGGAATGTAGAAAGACATGAATGGTATATTCACAGTTTCAAACAGTTATTGTATCAAGGTTAGCCTACTGATTACTCTTGTAGGTCCATTATAGGGCTGCTAGTTGAAAGTGTGCGTGGTCAGGTGTGCGTATTGGGGGAGGGTGGGGTACAGTACAACACCAAAGTACTTATCATTATGGTACTATAGTATTACTAGTACTGTAGTAATAATACTCTGGTAGGAGTATAGTGTAGAAGGTGAAGGAGAAGTAGGAGTGGGAGTATGATGACAATACATACTACTGAAAGTACTGATTGTGGATTATATGTTGTTATTCCAGACAAAGAGGACAAAATGAACAGCTTTTCTACAATGAAACACGTGTGGATCTCTGTCTTGCTGGTGTGTATTACATGTCACGTGGGGTAAGTGAAACGTTTACCATCCAATCTGACTATAAACTGCATTACATCCTCATTTGAACAGTAGATGTACATGTCCAACGATGATGTGCTTTATTTACATCGACACTAGCCTCGTCAAGCAGTCTCCATGTTACAGTATGTGGAACTAACCAGCCTGATTGATGTTCTGTCTTTCCCAGTCGTGGCCAGACCACAGCAGAGGCATTGAAAGAGGCAGAGGCGAATGACAACATCACCATCTTCACGCGGATACTGGACGGACTGCTAGACGGCTACGACAACAGACTCAGACCAGGACTTGGAGGTAATGTATACCGACTTACAGACCACTCTGATCCAAACTCACATCACTAGAGGTTACAGTACAAAGCAATACAACACAATACAGTATTATATCCGTATGTATTTTCTTGGGGCAAATGTCATTCACTAATACTCTTATTTGATGTTGTATTTCCTCAGAGTACATTCAAGCCAGGTGCAGCAGGACCATTGTAGCATGCTGATGCAGGGGATTTATAGAACCGAAATACAGTGTGAAATGTGGATGTTTCTGTTTCAACTTACAGTTTGTCTTTGTTTGAATTTATACTGAATGTATTTTGGTTCTTTTGCAACTTGAAGGGATTTGATGGGGGAAAGAGATATGCCAAGAGAGTGTGCCTGTGTGTGCACTGAGTTAATACAATTATATCACTGTAGCCTAAATGCTATGCAGGTTATGCTGCAGCAAATTGACCTGTCACAAGAAAACAAAGTTACCAGCTGATGAGACGATAAATGCATAGTGCGCTCCATACAGAGATGCGCTGTGTGACCCCACATGGGACCAACTATATGTTTTGGAAACACCCCCTTACTTGCAGGGAGAGGGCTCTGGGGCGTTTTCGTTTTGGTTGGGGGCACCCTGGAGGCCACCTCCCTCTTCCCCAGAAAGCATATGAACACATCATAAGCCATGGCAAAATGACTAGCAAATTAGCTTTGAAACGGCAACATTTTCTCTCAGTCTCATGGCAAAGTGTTTAGGGGGGGGGGGGCTCGCAAAACTGCAGTATTCCAATGCTTAGCCTCATACATAATTTGTGATCCAGAATAGCATTTTCCCCCTCTATAAAATCACACTTGCTCGACTTCTTGGATTCAGTGAGGAAAATTAAGAGACTGTTCTAATATACAGAGTTGCATTGACTGGAATATATTCCAAGAGCAAAGCAATCACAGTAATAGATCAATCCTAAGTGAGAAGGAACTGCACTGCCAACACGCCATATATCACACAGCCCCCCTCATGACCACCACCTCCATCTGCAAAAAGTAACCTTGAGATCCAGACCTCTATTCAGACGAGAGAGAGAGGGAGTCAAAGAGTGTTCACCGGAAGATAGAAATATCCTGCATCTCTTAGAGGAAAGAAAATGCTCTGCCTCCGATTTGGGCTTACAGTGATTTTTTTTAAATCCTTTTCCCCCCCTTTCTAAATCTTTTTTCATAATGTCGCTAATGTAACATGGATACATCCAACATGGATTTGCCAACTGGGGTTGGAGAACAGAGCTGCACTCACTTCCTTAGAATGGTTTCTGTCATTGAAGGCTGTAAAGATTTCAAATGGAAATCTCGATGATGATTACTCATAAATTGAATTTGTCCCTGTCCCTTGTCTCTTCATGTTCACGGTCATATTCCAAATCCCATTCTATCCACAGAAAAGGTCACGGAGATCAAAACCAATATATTTGTCACAAGCTTTGGCCCAGTTTCAGATACTGAAATGGTGAGTCAATTTTACAGCCCATTTCATTATGCCACATTTCAATGACGTCCAGTACCGTAATTCTTTGCGATCGGAGCAACACCACACCCTCATGTAAATGTTAAAATACACAGCAATTATCCTAGGCGCATATAGTGACATGTATTAATATTTTTTTTGTTAAGTAATAAATCAATATATTATAAAGAAATACATCATGGGCCAGATTCCAGGATGCAGATTAAGCACAGTCCTGGACTGAAACGTTATTTCAATGGAGAATCTCCTATTCGTATTTATTTTTGTTGTCCAGCACTAGTTTTACAGTTTAATATTTTAATTTGAAAAGAATCCTGCAGCAACAGGAAATGTGAATTATTACATGGATTACAATTAATGGACATTTTTGTGGGCGTTGATACAGTTTTCGTTAGGGAAAATCAAGTCTGACATTTTTAAGGTGAAAATTGCTAACTTTAAACCTTTTTATTCTCATAGTTTATACAGATTGTCAATTGAAGATTTTTTTTCAAAAAGTATTATTATATTATTGATCGATTGACTATGACTTTTTGTAACAGTACTCTTCCTGCGTTGTCAGTCATCGACACGGAACTCCAATGAGTAGCACCAGTCATGGAGATTTATTCTGATAGCAACAGCACAAAATTGCACGTCATGCAATGCACGGCTCACCATCCAACTCTGCACTCACGCACGCTGGTTTGGTGCTTGTTCACTGGGACGATTCTAACTGGAACATCCCCCCTCAAATCAAATCAAATTTTATTTGTCACATACACATGGTTAGCAGATGTTAATGCGAGTGTAGCGAAATGCTTGTGCTTCTAGTTCCAAGAATAACCAACAAGTAATCTAACTAACAATTCCAAAACTACTGTCTTATACACACAAGTGTAAGGGGATAAAGAATATGTACATAAAGATATATGAAGGAGTGATGGTACAGAGCAGCATAGGCAAGATACAGTAGATGGTATCGAGTACAGTATATACATATGAGATGAATATGTAAACAAAGTGGCATAGTTAAAGTGGCTAGTGATACATGTATTACATAAAGATGCAGTAGATGATATAGAGTACAGTATATACGTATACATATGAGAGGAATAATGTAGGGTATGTAAACATTATATTAGGTAGCATTGTTTAAAGTGGCTAGTGATATATTTTACATCATTTCCCATCAATTCCCATTATTAAAGTGGCTGGAGTTGAGTCAGTGTGTTGGCAGCAGCAACTCAATGTTAGTGGTTGCTGTTTAACAGTCTGATGGCCTTGAGATAGAAGCTGTTTTTCAGTCTCTCGGTCCCAGCTTTGATGCACCTGTACTGACCTCGCCTTCTGGATGGTAGCGGGGTGAACAGGCAGTGGCTCAGGTGGTTGTTGTCCTTGATGATCTTTATGGCCTTCCTGTAACATCGGGTGGTGTAGGTGTCCTGGAGGGCAGGTAGTTTGCCCCCGGTGATGCTTTGTGCAGACCTCACTACCCTCTGGAGAGCCTTACGGTTGTGGGCGGAGCAGTTGCCGTACCAGGCGGTGATACAGCCCGCCAGGATGCTCTCGATTGTGCATCTGTAGAAGTTTATGAGTGCTTTTGGTGACAAGCCAAATTTTTGCAGCCTCCTGAGGTTGAAGAGGCGCTGCTGCGCCTTCTTCACGATGCTGTCTGTGTGGGTGGACCAATTCAGTTCGTCTGTGATGTGTATGCCGAGGAACTTAAAACTTACTACCCTCTCCACTAATGTTCCATCGATGTGGATAGGGGGGTGTTCCCTCTGCTGTTTCCTGAAGTCCACAATCATCTCCTTAGTTTTGTTGACGTTGAGTGTGAGGTTATTTTCCTGACACCACACTCCGAGGGCCCTCACCTCCTCCCTGTAGGCCGTCTCGTCGTTGTTGGTAATCAAGCCTACCACTGTTGTGTCGTCCGCAAACTTGATGATTGAGTTGGAGGCGTGCGTGGCCACGCAGTCGTGGGTGAACAGGGAGTACAGAAGAGGGCTCAGAACGCACCCTTGTGGGGCCCCAGTGTTGAGGATCAGCGGGGTGGAGATGTTGTTGCCTACCCTCAACACCTGGGGGCGGCCCATCAGGAAGTCCAGTATCCAGTTGCACAGGGCGGGGTCGAGACCCAGGGTCTCGAGCTTGATGACGAGCTTGGAGGGTACTATGGTGTTAAATACTGAGCTGTAGTCGATGAACAGCATTCTCACATAGGTATTCCTCTTGTCCAGATGGGTTAAGGCAGTGTGCAGTGTGGTTGAGATTGCATCGTCTGTGGACCTATTTGGGTGGTAGGCAAATTGGAGTGGGTCTAGGGTGTCAGGTAGGGTGGAGGTGATATGGTCCTTGACTAGTCTCTCAAAGCACTTCATGATGACGGAAGTGAGTGCTACGGGCGGTAGTCGTTTAGCTCAGTTACCTTAGCTTTCGTGGGAAGCTATGCAAACCAGCCAATAAGATGCCATGTTGAGTAGGTGAAGGCAAGACAAAACTCAAACCAAAAACCCATTGGCTTAACAATAAAGTGGCAAGGGGAATCACCAATATAACCCTGTTACACTTGCAAATCACCCATTCTGTAGAAACTATGAGAATAGAAAGGTTCAGAACTTTTGTGAAAAAGCACAGTTAAAAATATATGGCAAATAGAAATCAAACTGGATGGTCTTCAGAAATAGACGGGAGGGGTTGAGGGTAGTGGAAGGATAGGAGTAAAAACAAACAAAAGATTGTAAAATATATTGTGTCTGTAAAATGTACAGTGCCTTCGGGATAGTATTCAGACCCCTTGACTTTTTCCACATTTTGTTACGTTACAGCCTTATTCTAAAATGTATTAAATTGTTTTCCCCCCTCATCAATCTACAATACAATACAACGACAAAGCAAAAACAAGTTCCTGACTAATCTCCCAGTCCCTGCCGCTGAAAAACATCCCCACAGCATGATGCTGCCACCACCATGCTTCACCGTAGGGATAGTTCCAGGTGTCCTCTAGACGTGATACTTGGCATTCAGGCCAAAGAGTTCAATCTTGGTTTCATCAGACCAGAAAATCTCATTTCTCATGGTCTGAGAGTCTTTAGGTACCTTTTGGCAAACTCCAAGTGCGCTGTCATGTGTCCCTTTTACTGATGAGTGGCTTCCGTCTGGTCACTCTTCCACAAAGGCCTGACTGGTGGAGTGCTTTAAAGATGGTTGTCCTTCTGGAAGGTTCTCCTTTCTCCACAGAGGAACTCTAGACCTTTGTCAGAGTGACCACCGTGTTCTTGGTCATCTCCCTCGACCTATTGCTCAGTTTGGCCAGGCTGCTAGCTCAAGAAAGAGTCTTGTTGGTTCCAAACTTCTTCCATTTAAGAATGATGTTCTCGGGGACCTTCAATGCTGCAGAATATTTTTGGAACCCTTCCCCAGATCTGTGCCTCGACACAATCCTGTCTCGGATCTCTACGGACAATTCCTTCAACCTCATGGCTTGGTTTTTGCTCTGACATGCACTGTCAACTGTGGGACTTTATATAGACAGTTGTGTGCCTTTCAAAATCATGTCCAATCAATTGAATTTACCACAGCTGGACTCCAATCGAGCTTGTAGAAACATCTCGAGGGTGATCAATGGAAACAGGATGCACCTGAACTCAATTTTGAGTCTCATAGCAAAGTGTCTGAATACTTATGTAAATATGTTTTTTTTTTTTATATTTGTTTTTGCAAAAATGTCTAAAAAACTGTTTTTGCTTTGTCATTATGGGGTATTGTGTGTAGATTGGGAAGGATAATTATTTTTAATCCATTTAAAAAAAATCTTTAACGTAACAAAATGTGGAAAAAGTCAATACTTTCCGAAGGCAGCATGTATAAGCTGGAAGTAGAAGCTGAAGTGTTGTTGTTCGTTAGTTTACTTCAATTAGGGGAGGGGTGGTAGGGTTAGTCAAAAATACTAAATCTAATCAAATAAAAGAATACAAAATGAATAAACCTCAGGTACACTACACATTGCATTTCCTCCTGCACAGGAACATTCTCTGAGTCAGAGGGATCAAATTAAAATAGCAGATCTGCATGTGTCCACGGGCTTTGACTCAGAGTGTTATCACCATGTATCAACACCATGCCTCTCTCCACCTTAGGAGTACACCATTGATGTGTTTTTC
The DNA here is from genome assembly GCF_036934945.1 of Oncorhynchus masou masou. Taxonomy (NCBI): domain Eukaryota; kingdom Metazoa; phylum Chordata; class Actinopteri; order Salmoniformes; family Salmonidae; genus Oncorhynchus; species Oncorhynchus masou. The sequence goes on from NC_088218.1 coordinate 21,630,478, forward strand.
CGACAAAGCTGGAAAGATGAGCGCCTGTGTTTCAAAGGACCCATGGAGATGCTGCCTCTGAACAACCTCCTGGCCAGTAACATCTGGACCCCAGACACATTCTTCCTCAACGGGAAAAAGTCTATCGCCCACAACATGACCACGCCCAACAAGCTACTGAGACTGAAGGATGACGGAACGCTGCTCTACACTATGAGGTACCAACCGCGGGCCTGTTCAGTACTATTTCAGATAGAAATGTATCACATATGAACAGATAGGAAGTGCCTGTAATGTAGTGTGGGGAATTGTGTCAGGTCTATTCAAATCAAATCACATTTTATTGGTCACATACACATGGTTAGCAGATGTTGATGCGAGTGTAACGAAATGCTTGTGCTTCTAGTTCCCGACAGTGCAGTAATATCTAACAAGTAATCGAACAAATGCACAACAACTACCTTATACACACAAATGTAAAGGGATGAATGAGAAAATGTACATATAAATGCATGGATGAGCGATGTCCGTGCGGCATAGGCAAGATGCAGTAGATGGTATAGAATGCAGTATATATGCAGTGGGGCAAAAAAGTATTTAGTCAGCCACCAATTGTGCATGTTCTCCCACTTAAAAATATGAGAGAGGCCTGTAATTTTCATCATAGGTACACTTCAACTATGACAGACAAAATGAGAAAACAAAATCCAGAAAATCACATTGTAGGATTTTTTATGAATTTATTTGCAAATTATGGTGGAAAATATTTATTTGGTCACCTACAAACAAGCAAGATTTCTGGCTCTCACAGACCTGTAACTTCTTCTTTAAGAGGCTCCTCTGTCCTCCACTCGTTACCTGTATTAATGGCACCTGTTTGAAATTGTTATCAGTATAAAAGACACCTGTCCACAACCTCAAACAGTCACACTCCAAACTCCACTATGGCCAAGACCAAAGAGCTGTCAAAGGACACCAGAAACAAAATTGTAGACCTGCACCAGGCTGGGAAGACTGAATCTGCAATAGGTAAGCAGCTTGGTTTGAAGAAATCAACTATGGGAGCAATTATTAGGAAATGGAAGACATACAAGACCACTGATAATCTCCCTCGATCTGAGGCTCTACGCAAGCTCTCATCCCGTGGGGTCAAAATGATCACAAGAACGGTGAGCAAAAATCCCAGACCCACATGGGGGGACCTAGTGAATGACCTGCAGAGACCTGGGACCAAAGTAACAAAGCCTACCATCAGCAAGGGCATTGAAAATGAAACGTGGCTGGGTATTTCAGCATGACAATGATCCCAAACACACTGCCCGGGCAATGAAGGAGTGGCTTCGCAAGAAGCATTTCAAGGTCCTGGAGTGGCCTAGCCAGTCTCCAGATCTCAACACCATAGAAAATCTTTGGAGGGAGTTGAAAGTCCGTGTGGCCCAGCAACAGCCCCAAAACATCACTGCTCTAGAGGAGATCTGCATGGAGGAATGGCCAAAATACCAGCAACAGTGTGTGAAAACCTTGTGAAGACTTACAGAAAACGTTTGACCTCTGTCATTGCCAACAAAGGGTATATAACAAAGTATTGAGATAAACTTTTGTGATTGACCAAATACTTATTTTCCACCATAATTTGCAAATAAATGCATTAAAAATCCTACAATGTGATTTTCTGGATTTTTTTTTCTCCATTTTGTCTGTCATAGTTGAAGTGTACCTATGATGAACATTACAGACCTCTCTCATCTTTTTAAGTGGGAGAACTTGCACAATTGGTGGCTGACTAAATACTTTTTTGCCCCACTGTATATGAGATGAGTAATGTAGGATATGTATGCATTATTAAAGTGGCGTTATTTAAAGTGATTAGTGATACCTTTATTAAATCCATTTATTACATTTATTAAAGTGGACAGAGATTTGAGTCTGTATGTTAGCAGCAGCCACTCTATGTTAGTGATGGCTGTTTAACAGTCTGATGGCCTTGAGATGTTTTTCAGTCTCTCGGTCCCAGCTTTGTTGCACTTGTACTGACATCGCCTTCTGAATGATAGTAGGGTGAACAGGCAGTGGCTCGGATGGTGGTTGTCCTTGATGATCTTTTTGGCCTTCCTGTGACATCGGGTACTGTAGGTGTCCTGGAGGGCAGGTAGTTTTCCTTCAGTGATGTGTTGTGCAGACAGCACTACCCTCTGGAGAGCCTTACGTTTGTGGGCGGAGCAGTTGCCGTGCCTCGTGGTGATACAGCCTGACAGGATGCTCTCGATTGTGCATCTGTAAATGTTTGTGAGTGTTTTAGGTGACAAGCCAAATTTCTTCAGCCTCCTGAGGTTGAAGAGACACTTGCACCTTCTTCACCACGCTGTCTGTGTGGGTGGACCATTTCAGTTTGTCCGTGATGTGTACGCCGAGGAACTTAAAACTTTCCACCTTCTCCACTACTGTCCCGTCAAAGTGGAGATGCTGTTTCCTGAAGTCCACAATCATCTCCTTTGTTTTGTTGACGTTGAGTGAGAAGTTATTTTCCTGACACCACACTCCGAGGGCCCTCACCTCCTCCCTGTAGGCAGTCTCATCATTGCTTACCACTGTAGTGACGTCTGCAACCTTGATGATTGAGTTGGAGGCGTGCATGGCTACGCAGTCATGGGTGAACAGGGAGTACATGAGAGGGCTGAGAACGCACCCTTGTGGGGCCCCAGCGTTGAGGATCAGCCCACACCACCTGGGGGCGGCCCGTCAAAAAGTCCAGAAACCAGTTGCACAGGGCGGGGTTGAGACCCAGGGTCTCAAGCTTAATGACAAGTTTGGAGGGTACTATGGTGGTAAATGCTGAGCTGTAGTCAATGAACAGCATTCTTACATAGGTATTTCTCTTGTCCAGATGGGATAGGGCAGTGTGCAGTGTGATGGCGATTGCGCCGTCTGTGGACATATTGGGGCGGTAAGCAAATTGGAGTGGGTCTTGGGTATCAGGTAGGGTGGAGGTGATATGATCTTTGATTAGTCTCAAAGTACTCCATGATGACAGAATTGAATGATACGGGGCTATAGTCATTTAGTTCAGTTACCTTAGCTTTTTTGGGAACAGGAACAATGGTGGCCATCTTGAAGCATGTGGGGACAGCAGACTGGGATAGGGATTGATTGAATATGTCCGTAAAGACACCAGCCAGCTGGCCTGCACATGCTCTGAGGACACGGCTAGGGATGCCGTCTGGGCCGGCAGCCTTGCGAAGGTTAACACGTTTAAATGTTTTACTCACGTTGGCCACGGTGAAGGAGAGCCCACAGGCTTTGGTTGTGGGCCGTGTCAGTGGCACTATATTGTCCTCAAAGTGAGCAAAGAAGTTGTTTAGTTTGTCTGGGAGCAAGACATCGATGTCTGCGACGGCGCTGGTTTTCTTTTTGTAATCCGTGATTGACTATAGACCCTGCCACATACGTCTCGTGTTTGAGCCGTTGAATTGCGACTCTACTTTATCTCTATACTGACGCTTTGCTTGTTTGATTGCCTTGCGGAGGGAATAGCTACACTCTTTGTATTCGGTCATGTTTCTACTTGCCTTGCCATGATTAAAAGCGGTGGGTCGCACTTTCAGTTTTGCGCGAATGCTACCATCAATCTACGGTTTCTGGTTAGGGAGGTTTTAATAGTCGCAGTGGGTACAACATCACCGATGCACTTGCTAATAAACTTGCTCACCGAGTCAGCGTATAGGTCAATGCTGTTGTCTGAGGCTACGCGGAACATATCCCAGTCCACGTGATCGAAGCAGTCTTGAAGCACTCGTGCGTCAAACTAAGTAACATAATAGCACAAATATCCCCTTTAAGCTAGGTATATGTTTCTTTGAATGGGCTGCGTTTTTCAGACCATGTGACATCCCGAAAAATCGGTCTTCTCACAAAAACCTCTGTAGCGTCTGAACGATTTGGGCTACAAACTAATAAGACCCCGCTATGGAAAGGAGGTATTCTCACAAACACGATGGTGTTCTCCGTTTTGGATTTACGATCTCCGCAAGTGTCACTCGTCTGAAGGTAACTGGTAAAAAAATAAATGAATGGAAGTATGGAGTTAGTTTTGTGCCAACAAAAAAAGGCGGTTAAATGTGTGTCCAAAAAACAAAAGTATTTACTTACTGTAGCTTTCTTATATCTCTTAGATAAAGTGTGTCAAAATCTTATTCCCCCTTTTATTTTTGGACTGTCTGTTTGGCCATTTATGATTGTGTTATTCAATGTGTTTCTATAGGCTATAGTAGTAAAGACCAAATTAAAATTTTGGGGGGAATACCTACAGGGGTCCTACAATTCCAAATCAAATAGCTAAATGATCCATGGTCTGACCATCTTAAAACAATTCCATATGTTAGCTGAACCTCCCCCACCCCACCAAAGGCTTAGACTTATCGAGGATAATTTCGGAGCTCTGTGTCTGAAAAGCTAATGCTACGCTCACTGAAATACACCCAGCCATGATTCACAAATGCCCCTGAACTGGTTTGGTTACTGTTGTTGTCTGTGTGTAGGAGGTAACAAAAGCCTCTGCACAGCTATTCTACTCAGCCCAGCTCTTGGTAACGTAGACAATTTTCTGTTCTTTTGTTCTTTGTGATGCTGTATTTTGTATGTTATCAGACACTGACCAATATGTGGCAGGTTAGATTAAATATTCACCATTGAATTCATAATAGACAGGAACAGAAAGTGATGACAACCAATAGCAATCATACGAATAGATCAGGACTTCCTGGTATCATTTTTAGGAGGTATCAGTTAGTCCAGATCAATACCACCCACTAAAATCATCTTAATGCCAGATAAATAGATGAACCATATTAACCCATTATAGCCATGTGACCGGGCACCATTTGGCACGATCAGGCATCGCCGTCGCTGGAATCAAAGTCTGATGAGTGAAAGAAGAAGAAGAAGAAGCAGATACCAGGCCCATCATTTTAAAAAAGGTAATAGATTTCCCAACGACTCAGGAAATGAAACATCAGGACGTTTCTGCTTTTAATCGCTCCGGTTTTTACTACTGTCTCCTAATGTATTTCCATTACCAGGAAAGAGATTAACGCGCTACCTAGATTTATTGCATGGTCCAGCCTTTCAGAATCCACCGACATCAGGGGAGGGCTCCTTCTCTCCAGTGGAGATAATGACTAAATGTGATTGCATTCTCACCCCCCCGATTCCCGAAACATTAGCCCGAGAGCAACAGAGTTTTCAGAAACCTTCAGAAGAGGTTGAAGCAAGTGAGCATCATGCAGTATTCTTATATCCAGAGCAAACTGTACCTCTGATACAGGAAATATGCATATTAAGAAACTAGTGCAGTCTTTTTGCCATGTTCATTCCTTTGAGGTGCACTGGTGACATCAACACGTAACAAGTAAATGTTATAATGTTAATCACACAAGAAATGCAGGTGCATAATTGTAAATGCAAAATAAATGAGTAATGGGGATGATTTAGAATAGATGGCACCTGTTACATGTAATTTGAGGGGGAATTTGTAGCCCTAATTCTGAAAGGGAAAAAGGCAGCTCTCTATGCATGGACCTACATTAGGATATAGCTATTCAAACCTGTATACCAATATGCTTTCCTTGTGAGACAGAAAATCCAGTTCTTCAATTTCCAGTCCTGCAGTTTCTCTTGTAACCACATGATGGCAGCCTTCCCTGTTCACAATACAGACCAATGAGAATTAGAGTTGGTCTTCCTATGATCCAATAAGATCTTAAAACATGTCAGCTGTCTTTGACGCAACATAAGCAAAGTAATAACATTGAATAAGGATGCAGTGAATTGAACACAACCGGAGTCCATATGGTCCTCAAGGACGAGAGGTGGCCTCATTTCATTGTTTTATCAACGTGTTTACATGTGTCACTATATGTGGTTACTTTGTGGACATGTTCTCTGTGAATACACTCTTGACGGACAGTACATGGGGGATTTGAAGTGAATGACAGCTGGGAATTCACAAATAATACAACCACCACAAGATGGCAGTATATTCAAATGTAATGCCATGTGATTGGCTCAGGGTGAATTCTTGGTGATTCTGTCTAGAAATACTACAAGGGAAAAAAACGGCCTGTGATGTAATCGTACTGGCATTGTGCTATCTATGCAACTAACATTAGCACTGGAGATGAAGATGTTGATGATGACGGCAGATTTGAAATAACAGGATTATGATATGTAGTATATCTGTAGGGGATTTGGGTTTATTGTCTTGATCTTTTATGTCTCTCTCTAGGTTAACCATATCGGCAGAGTGTCCCATGCAGTTGGAGGACTTCCCAATGGATGCTCATGCTTGCCCTTTGAAGTTTGGAAGCTGTGAGTAAAATTCCATGTGTTGATATTTAGTGTATTACTCTTTGCCACATGAATAATACAATGGCACAGATCCCATACGTATAAACATTACTAGGCCCAGACTTCTTATGATCTGAGTATGAGTCAATGACAGCACTATTTATCAAACCTCCAACTCAGTAAACTACCAAATCAATTCCTTTAAAGTGACAATTGAGCTTGCACAGAATTATGTAGGATGGTACCTATGGAACAAGGGAAGAACCACAGAATCCAGCCACAACGAAGGCGCTGCAATAAGGAATGACCTGAATCCTGAAACCGGAGGAGCTAAACCTGGTTCAGTTAAACTAGGTGGAGGGCCAAAAGGTCTATATCCTTTAATCAAATTGCTTGTCCTTAATTACCTTTCATAACCTGGTCCTTAATTACCTTTGCTAACTTGGCACGTGTCCTGTGACCTCAGCACCTGGGCTATCCTACTGTACCACCTCGCCAGGGCTCCCAGGGTTGTATTATCATTTACCAATTAGACCTAAAAGCAGACTATGGTCAGGCAGGGCCATCCCCTAGACTTTTTGGGGGCCCTCTGCGAGATTTGGTTGGGGGGCCACCATGCCTCGCTGGCAAAACTTTTTGGTGGCCCCCCTCTTGACGGCAGAGAGAAAAAGTTAGAGTTAAAGTACAATTCCACACATTTTGCCATGGGGCATAGAATTTCTTTTGCAATTTTAAAGCACATTTTCTGCAATTCTACACATTTTGCTGTGGGGCGGAGAGAACATTTAGCAATTGTATAACTAATTATATGCAGTTCTACACATTTTGCTATGGGGCGGAGAGAAATTTTAGCAATTGTATAACTAATTATATGCAGTTCTACACATTTTGCTATGGGGCGGAGAGAAATTTTTGCAATTGTATAACTAATTATATGCAATTCTACACATTTTGCTATGGGGCAGGGAGAATATTTAGCAATTGTATAACTAATTATATGCAATTCTACTCATTTTGCCATGGGGCGGAGAGAACATTTAGCAATTTTATAACTCATTCTATGCAATTCGACTCATTTTGCCATGGGGTGGAGAAAAAGTTGCAGTTTTGCAGATCATTTCCTGTAATTCTACACATTTTGCTATGGGGTGGAGCAAATTATTTGCAGTTTTAAAGATAATTTACAGAAATTTGACACATTTTGCAATGACTTATGCCATGTTAATATAATATTTGAGTGAGAGTGACTAACAAAATCAATGGCCCTTCGTGCCTGGTTGGTAATTCAGCCATGATTACTACATTTACATTTTAGTCATTTAGCAGACGTTCTTATCCAGAGTGACTTTTAGCTGCAACTATGGTTAAGTTCCTTGCTCAAGGGCACATTGACAGATTTTTCTCCTCGTCGGCTCAGGGATTCAAACCACAACTGTCCGGTCACTGGTCCAACACTCTTAACCACTAGGCTACCTGCCTCCACTACAACAAGTTTAAATAGCTGGCTAGACCTATATAATGCTGACATGGGCTAATTGAGAGACTGGCAGTGACTGGCATAACAAGAAAATAAAAAATTGCTTACGCAAAACCAAGTTTCGAAATGTCGCCCCATGTATTCTGCTATTCTAACGGGTGTTGCCTGCCTGCCTGTTTTAAGTGCTGGCCTGAAATAGCTCAGCTGTACTTTGACCTTTTAGAAGTGGACATCGCAGATGGATAGTCCCAGGGAAGCTAATAGGAATGCCCTGAGCAGGGTCACGCCATGCCACACTATAGTAAACCCTGGGCTTTGTCACACCATAGGACGTATATAGCCAGATTAACTAGCTGATTGAACTGCCCCTACAGGTGTAGGATCTTAAGTTGATCACTCTTTTGTTGCGGAGATATTTTTCTGCTCAGCAGGAAATGGAAACTTGTAGTGTATTTGAGTTTTAAAAAGCCTTCTAAAGTTTAGAATTTCACTTTGAAATTACAGACTAGGTTTGTCCTAACAAAAAAGGCCAGACACTCGGAAAACATTTGCATTTGAGTCATTTACATACAGAGCATACCGACACAGCTACTACAGTATAGCCAGTTGTCTGAGCACTGTGACCACAGGCTCTATTTCTCATTCCATCACCCACACATCCCACTTCACCACCAGATAAAACTGCTTTCCTGCGCAGCCGAGCTCACAGGGGATATGAAGGATGATGGAAAGTGCATCTTGCCTTTACTCTCTTGGCCCACAGTTGACCTTTTTTTCAAGCAGCACAGAAAAACTAAGTCTTATCAAATAATGTTCATGATAAGTAGGATGGATGTGGTAGGGTGTGGGGAGGAGGGAGTGTGTGTATTTTTGTACAGATGTAGGATTGTAATTTGGTCACCCTATTGCAGGACATTTAAAAGGTGTAGTCTATTTAAGAGTTAAAAATGCTTATGAAGTTTGTCAATACCAATTTGACATTTTTTGACTTGATTGCCCTAATGAACAATGTATTGCATTAATTCCATTAATCATAATCCACTTAATAATTTATATTACCTGTTACTGCAGGATTATTTTCCTGCTATAGCAAACTGGAACAAATTAAGATCCTACGTTTGTATAGGTCTGTGGAGTAGCATGGAAAATGTCTGACCTGGCCATGCTGCTGCTGCTAAGACGAAATTCGGGGGTCAATGCAACGTCATATTTGAGACGTGGGATCTCCTTCTTATGCTTTTTTGACTTACTACTGTATATTGTATTGATAGCCGACACTCTTTTTAAGATTAACTCATAACTAGTGTACTGTACTACAAGGAACAATAAAATATTGAAATCACCAGCAAATAAACATCACAGGTCAAAAATGTGCCCTTTTGACACTATTCCACATCCAAATTCATAAAATGGTTAAATTGATGTTAAAACTATATCGTGATGCGGAAATAATCTACAAGAGTGCTGTAATAAACAGTCATTGAAGTCTGTGGAATGATGACACTCAAGACTCTCTCAGTCTTCAACCGATTAGAGCTGTGATGAACTGAAGTGTTTTTAGTAGCTGGGTTCTCTATTGTCGTCCATGCATTACTAACACAAGGTTATCTGTATGGAGTAGAGATGGAGAGTACAGAGGGCCATATGCGTCCCAAGTGGCACCCTATTCCCTATATTCTGGTATAGTGAATAGGGTGCCATTTGGGACCTGGGCACAGCCTCTTTTGATAAACAAAGCTGATTTAAAATGGGTTGTATACTACAGGCAACGCTCAATCAGTGCATTGCTGTATACCTGGTGTAGCTCTTTTCTATTCCCATGGTCAAGTAGGGGTTTTAGACGCTGTAAAACCATCCTATTGCTATTATGGACTAGCACACTCTCCTCACAGGTACAGTAGATGGCTCAGGTTTTCAGATTAAGATGTATTGGTGCGTGGACAGTATGTAAACAAAGATGATATCAAATCTGTCCATCGTTTAATTTGTTCATTTGTTTGTTCATTCGTTTATTCATTTGTTTACTCATTCATTCATCCATTAATTCATTCATTCACTCATTCATCTATCGCAACTCCCAATGTTCATGTTATGTAATAGATGGGTGTGTACCGTGCAATCTTAAAGTCAGTAAGAGGTTGCCGTAAAGTTGGCATATGTGAAGGCCCCGTCTGCCAAATCCTTTAGCTCTACTACTAATTCATGGTATTCCCCGCATCATTATCCTTAAGGCTTCTAAACCCACCCAACTTTACATTTTGGCCCTGGCTTTCGGCTAAAGCCATCCAAGAAGTCTGACTGTAAATAGCAATCCACTAGGCATGGCCAGTAGTACCAGTACTACAGCAAAGAGCTATGACATGCTATTGAGCTTGGTTGCTTAGTTACTGCACTACACTACATTGATCCATCACTTTCTTTTTCTTTGTTCTTCCCACCCAACACACACACACACACACACACACACACACACACACACACACACACACACACACACACACACACACACACACACACACACACACACACACACACACACACACACACACACACACACGCACACACACACACGCACACACACACACACACACACACACACACACAGTCCTTACATGACAAATGCCTTTAATTTTCCTCCTACAGCTAGGGAGAAACGCTCGTTTAGTCCCTAGAAACATTCACAGTGGACCTCATTTTGATTATTTTCTTTAATCCAGAGACACTTTGTCATCCGGGGGATTAAACTACAGTTATTCTTTTCATCCATAATTAGAGAAAAAAAATAAAAGATAGATTTTTTTAGATTTTATTACATGGAACATGGAAATGAAGTAGAAATGAAGTAGACTGGTACAGTGTATAGCCTTGAAGTACATGACTCACCCTCACATTTTCTTTCTCTCTCTCAGTGTTCTCTCTCTCTCTCTGTTTCCTTTTCTTTCTTCCAGGCTCCTGTGGCTCATCCCTTTCTTAACCTAGTTCTCTAGGCCTTTGTGTTTTTCTATTTTGTATACAGACCATCTACAAAAGCTGAGGAATCTATAGAGATGTAGGATATTAATTTGATCAACCTGTTGCAGATGTTCAAATGTCCTGTTGCTGTAGGATTATTTTCCTGCTATAGTAAATGAAGATCCTATGTCTGTACCTCCACTCATTCCCCATGGTCCTGACTGGCCCATTAGTCCTCACGATCCACCTTCCTCTGCATCTCCCTGCATGCTTAAAGAGACCCAGGCCTCACATTGATAGCAGACAGGAAAGGTGCTGTTTCTGAGGTTTCTCGCCGAATGTTGGCCCTCTATTCTCAGGACAGGTGTGGTTTCACATCAATATCCCCACCGTTTCAACAGTGACAGTGTTCAGGAGAGGAACAGCTTGCCAGTTGTTTCAGTTTAAATTAGGCTAACACCTCTGATAATGCGTAAATCCTTCATCTGCACTTGATTGAATTCTTTTGTTGGACTGCAGGTACTGTCCTAGCCAGCGCTTTCCTGAATCCCGACAGTAGGTTACGGACTACCCTAAAGGTTGCAATTATACTTTACATACAATATAAACGCAACAATTTCAAAGATTTGACTGAGTTACAGTTCAAATCATGAAATCAGTCAATTGCAATAGCTTCATTAGGCCCTAATCTGTGCATTACCATGCTGAAACATGAGCTGATGGCAGCGGATGAATGGCATGACAATTGGCCTCAGGATCTCTTCACTGGATCTCTGTGCATTCAAATTGCCATCAATATAATGCAATTGTGTTCATTGTCCTTAGCTTATGCCTGCCCATACCATAACCCTATCGCCACCTTGGGGCACTCTGTTCCCAACATTGACATCAGCAAATTGCTCACTCACATGACGCCATACACAGGGTCTGCGTTTGTGAGGCCGATTGAACGTACTTCCAAATTCCCAAAACGACGTTGGAGGCGGCTTATGGTAGAGAAATTAACATTCAATTATATGGCACCAGCTCTGGTGGACATTCCTGTAGTCAGCATGCCAAATGCACGCTCCCTCAAAACATGAGACATATGTGGCTGTCACACTGATCTGTTTCACCTGTCTTGTGCTTGTCTCCACCCCCCCACCAGGTGTCTCCAAGTTGTTCCCATATCCCCTGTGTATTTATACCGGTGGTTCTGTTTGTCTGTTGCCAGTTCGTCTTGTCTCGTCAAGCCTACCAGCGGGTTTTTCTAGTCCCTGTTTTCTAGTCCTCCCGGTACCAACCTTTTCTGCCTGCCCTGACCCTGAGCCCGCCTACCATACCATTCTGCCTGCTCTAACCTCGAGCCTGCCTGCCATCCTGTACCCATCTGACTCTGACCTAGTTTATGAACTTCTGCCTGTCATCGACCTGCCACTTGCCTGTCCCTTGTCTATTAATAAATATCAGAGACTCAAACCATCTGCCTCCTGTGTCTGCATTTGGGTCTCGTCCTGTGTCGTTATAGAATGAACTGGCCATGACTGACCCAGCAGACTCGGACTAGCTCCTCAACACTGTCTCCCTGCATGGAGCCACCATTGGGAGAAATTAGGAGCTACTCCAGAAGCTTATGGAAGTACATACTTTGGCAGAATGCAATGACCAGGGTTTCAAATCATTACTGGAGCAATTCCGTGGACTATCTATCAGGCATCATGCCACAACTGAGACCTCCGGGATGCTCAGTAATCCCCCTACCAGTGGTGATTTTGTCCAGCCTACCCCGGCGATGGGCGCCTACAGGAACACAGGAGGGAGAGGAGGTCTGTTCTCGGCTACACTCGCTCGTCCATGGCTGCTTTCTCGCCTTCGAAGAACCCCGGAAGTCCCCGACGCCTGCATTCCCGAGAGGATCCGAAGTCACCTGAGCCCCCTCGGGAAACATCGGTGACGGGCGATTCGTTTACTCCAGAGCCTATGCAACTGGGCAGGGCTAGATTGTCGTTTAAGGAACAATTACGTAGGCTGAGCTCCAACTGTTGCCTGTATTGTGGTTCTACAGGGCATTACATATCCACCTGTCCAGTAAAAGACCAGGCTCATCAGTAGGTACGCTGGTGAGTATGCTGGTGGGCCATACTGTGCGTCTTATAACTCCTATTACTTGTACACCTTTCCATGTTATCCTGCTGTGAAGTAATTGGTCTAAATCTCTCCGGGTGATCATTGACTCTGGGACTGACGAGAACTTCATGGACGCTACTCTAGTATCTGAGCTGGGTATATCCATACAAATCCTCTCCATTGCCATGGACGTCAGAGCACTGGACGGACGCTCCATTGGCAGGGTCACTCACAGTACGGTTCCCACTAACATGCGAGTGTCGGGCAATCACAGTGAGTCCATACAGCTTCTACATATTGAATCTCCCCATGTTCCTGTCATTTTGGGATTTTCACGGCTCCAAAGGCACAACCCCCTGATTGACTGGACCACTGGTCCTATCCTGGGTTGGAGCCTGTTTTGCCACTCACATTGCCTTAAAGTGGCGCAGCTGGCCCAGGACATCCTCCTGCGGGCTCTGGAAAAGCATTGTATATCTCTGCCATTCACGCGGAGTACCAGGACCTCCTGGAGGTTTTCAGCAAGGCTCGCACCAACTCCTTTCCTTCGCATCGCCCCTATGATTGCGCCATTGACTTTCTCCCGGGCACCACACCGCCTCGTGGGTGGCTGTATTCTCTCTCTGGCCCTGAGACCAAGGCCATGGAGGAGTACACTAAGGACTCTCTGCCTGCTGGGAGCATTTGACCTTCTGCCTCCCCTGCTGGCACAGGTTTCTTCTTTGTGGAAAAGAAGGACAAGACCCTCCGCCCATGTATCAACTACCAGGGCCTCAATGATATCACTTTGAAGACTCGTTACCCTCTACAACTCATATCCTCGGCTTTCAAACCTCTCCAGGGGGCAACCTTCTTTTCTAAGTTGGACCTTCGGAACGGCTACCACCTAGTTCGGAAAAGGGAAGAAAACGAGTGGAAGACCGCTTTCAACCCAGCTAACGGACACTATGAGTACCTGGTCATGCCGTTTGGACTCACCAACGCCCCTGCAGTTTTCCAGGCCCTGGTCAACGATGTGCTCTGTGACATGCTGAATCGGTTTGTGTTTATCTACCTCAATGACATCCTTGTTTGTTCCCGTTCTGCTCAAGAGCATGTCTGACAAGTCCTCCAGCGCCCCTTGAGTTGTTTGTGAAAACTGAGAGGCGTGAATTCCTTTCGCTCCACTATCTCTTTTCTGGGATACGTCATCGCTAAAGGGAACGTTCAGATGGATCTTGACAAGGTGAGAGTGGTGGTGGATTGGCCCCAACACCCATGTAGAGTGCAGCTGCAATGTTTTCTGGGATTCACTCATTTCTGGGATTTCCCATCTCTAAAATCCTTTGTCCCACTGTTCTGTTGCTTCTCTTCGTATACATCCCATGGTTCATGTGTCTAAGATTTGTCTCACAACCCTTTGTCTCCTGTTTCCAGGCCCCACTCCCCCTCCCCGTCTCTGTCTCATTGATGGCCATCCGGCATATGTGGTGAGACGCCTGGTGAGTGTTCGACCTCGGGGCAGGAGTTTCCAGTACCTGGTTGACTGGGAGGGTTATGACCTGGAGGAGAGGTGCTGGGTCCCTACTAAGGACATCCTGGACCCGGCCCTCATCGTTGACTTTCACAGCCGGCATCCCGGTCAACCAGGTATGCGCCCAGGTAGGACGCCAGGTGGCGCCCCTAAAGGGGGTTACTGTCACATCCTGATCGGTTTCACCTGTCTTGTGCTTGTCCCCACCCCCCATCAGGTGTCTCCAATTTGTTCCCATTATCCCCTGTGTATTTATACCGGTGGTTCTGTCTGTTGCCAGTTCGTCTTGTCTCGTCAAGCCTACCAGCAGGTTTTTCTAGTTCCTGTTTTCTAGTCCTCCTGATTCCGACCTTTTCTGCCTGCCCTGACCCTGAGCCCGCCTGCCATACCATTCTGCCTGCCCTGACCTCGAGCCTGCCTGCCATCCTGTACCCACCTGACTCTGACCTGGTTTATGAACTTCTGCCTGTCTTCGACCTGCCTCTTGCCTGCCCCTTGTCTATTAATAAATATCAGCAACTCGAACCAACTTCCTCCTTTGTCTGCATTTGGGTCTTGTCCTGTGTCGTTATAGTGGCATTGTGTTGTGCGACAAAACGGCTAATTTTAGAGTGGCCATTTATTTTCCCCAGCTCAAAGTGCACTTGTGTAATGATCATGCTGTTTAATCGGCTTCTTGAAATGCCACACCTGTCAGGTGGATGGATTATCTTGGCAAAGGAGAAATGCTCACTAACAGGGATCTAAACAAATTTGTGAGAGAAAAAAAGAGAGAAATAAGCTTGTTGTGTGTTTGGAAAAATTCTGGGATCTTTCATTTCAGCACATGAAATATGGGACCTACACTTGACATGTTGCATTTATATTTTTGTTTAGTGTAGAATGTACATGGTAAATGTCTGATGATTGGAAATTTGATAGTAACAATGCTTTTGTTTATTAATTTAAAAAAGAAAAATAGATACATTTGTACTTCAAATGATAACTCTCTGTCATGAGTAGTGGTTTCTGGCTGTAACAGATCGCCAAACTCTTCATCTTCATATTTTGGTTTATAGTTCATATTTGACATGCACCTACCTGATCACAATAAACTATAGCTGACCTGACCTGACCTTTGTATTACTGATCGAACCAGACTGTTCTATAGATATCCTCAATGTTGGCAGGCCGTTGTGTTCTCTCTTGAGTCAGTGTTTCAGGAGAGGAGCCAATGCAACTCCTTGTGGATGTCATGAGTCTTTAGGGCTTAGCCCCAGCTTTAGAGTGAGCTCCACGCTGGACCCTCCTGTAATCCTCTAGGTAAGAGGGATGATGTCCTAAAGGTGGAAAATCAACACTGAGAGCTGACACGAGAAATCATTCCCTTTTAGATTAATTGGGAAATAATTTGATTACAGATCACCAATTTGAGCGAAAAGACTAGTAGGCTACAATCTGAAGCTGGTGTTGGTGTGTTTGTGTGTTTGTGTGTGTCTGCCTGCCTGCCTGCCTGTCTGTCTGCCTGCCTGCCTGCCTGCCTGTCTGTCTGTCTGTCTGTCTGTCTGCCTATCCGTCTGTCTGCCTATCCGTCTGCCCATTTGTCCATCTGTCTGCGTATGCATCCTTGTCTTTCTGTATGTCACGATGCCTGATGACCCTCTCTGCTGTGGCAGAGGCGTAATTTGGACCAGACCTTGGGGGTCAGCGTTAGCCGACACCCTCAGCTCCAATCAGCCACTGTGGGTGGCTATGTGATTAACAAGCTGTGTTGCTTTGCAAACATGTGCTCAACCACAGCTCAATCTAAGCCTGAAGCCCCCAGAGGGGCAAAGCTGGCAGTGTCCCTTACTCTGGTCTATACTGTACAGCTCCTGGGGTATTGTCCTACTATGGTAAAGGAAAAGAGATTGGGTATAGCCATGTTGTCTCTTAAGCTCTGTTCTTAGAGAGAAAACCATTCACCACATAATCCACAAACGCAATGGGTGCCTAGCTGTACTTAACACAGCAGGATCAGAAGCAACTTTTTGGCACTGAGACTTTGCATTTGCTCAGTAAATCAACTAGGACACCAAACCACGATGTAGTTTCACTTAGAGTAGGATATGAGGAACCTTGTGTCCTGGACATAAGTAACAAACTGTTCCGTTCCTTTTCCATCATGCATTTCATTCGTACACGACGTCGGCCTACCGATATGTGTTGCCAGAAGAACGTTTAGTCCTAGTAATAGCTTCATCCTAGTTTCGCTTGACTCAACATCTGAGCTTCAACTATGACTTTGGTCTGAGACTTGCTAGTTCCTGATATGTGCCCTGGCCTGTATAATATCTCATTAGCGCCCTCACGGTGTCCCGTTTCTCTCTTTCAGATGCCTATCCAGTCTCTGAGGTGGTGTACCTCTGGCAAACCGGTGCTGCCAAGTCTGTAGTGGTGGCAGAAGACGGATCCCGTCTCAACCAGTACCACCTGATCGGCCAGACCGCAGGCTCTGAGGACATCTACACCAGTCGAGGTGAGGTATATTCTCAAAAAAAACTTTTTCAGCTCTCTTCCAATATCCACACTAGCATACCCTAGAATTAAGCAATGTATTACGGTATGCATTCTAATTGGTATGCACATATGGATGTTGGAATGGAATGTAGCCTGAGACATTTTGATTTAGAATTGTACCCTTTAGGTATCAAATAATATATATAGAAAATGTTTGATAAAATATTGTATTTTGGCCTTTACTACTATAGCCCATAGAAACGCATTGAATAGCGCATTCATAAATGACTAAAAAGACAGTGCAAAAATGAAGGTTTTGAAGTGTCTGTCCTATATCTAGGAAACATAAGAAAGCTCAGGAAATATTTGTGTTTTTATGGACACATATTGAACAACCCTTATTTTTGTTGGCACAAAACTACCTCCATACTTCCATTCATTGTATGGGTTACCTTCAGACGAGTCCTGTGACACTTGTTGGGCTAGTAGGGCAAAACAGAGAGTCTCACCTTTCCATAGAGGGGTCATCTTAGTTGGGTAGGCCAAACCCTTCGGACGCTACAGACGTTTTCGTGAGAAGACCGGACAAAGAGGGTTGTCTCATGGTCTGACAAACACAGATGTAGCTCGGCCACCTTCCACCGCAGGTGCGGAACGTTGTCCATAGGTGGACACGGTGGGTTAAGATACAGCTCATGCAAATATCTATCTTAAGCTGACCGATTTTCATGGGGATTCTGTTATTATGTTACTTAGATTGAAGCACGGGTGGGTCAGTAGAATCTTGAATATTACGTTGGGGGAAATGAATATTTTGGGTGAAGGTATCCTATCCCTTTGAAATGTCATTTTTAGTCTGACTGTACTTCGCTGTAGGCTAGCGGGGGGGGGGGATATTTTTGGAGAAGGAGCAAGAGCAGAAAGGAGCCAGCTGTCACTTAGGCTACACATGGACTCACTTATTCCTGTCCTGAGCTCCCTGGGAGTCACGGGTTAATCCCGTGTTGACTGTCCCATCAGGCTTTTGCATAAGAGGACAACATCACAGTGCCCGCAGGGATTGGACATCCCAGGCTCCCGGGCAAAGACACGTGGGACTGAAAGGCTTAATTCCCTTTATGTAAAGCAGAACTGTAGTACACATTTCGGCTGCTGTCTGCAGAATGGCTGTTAAAAGTGTGGATTTCCCTGGTGTTGTGCGTAGAATGGCAGAAACCATCCAGCACCGTGAGAGTTATCATCACAGCCGTTTAACTCCTTGGCCATGAAAGGAAAGGAGAGGCAGGACAGTCCCTCCATGGCAATCTCCCTTGATCATGGATAAGAACTAAAACCCTCCCTGCCTGTTATGTAGGCAGCGGGATCCTATAAGCTTCCCTGCAGGGCCACTGATAAGTGTAAACTATAGTCCATTTGTGGACTGACCCCGAACTTCAGTAGGCCCGAGAGCTAAAAGTATGTTTCTGTGGCTCTCCTTTCCTCCACCTGCTCCTCTCTGCTTGCCAGCAAGTGACAAATGGGAGCTGCGGAGGTCAGGTGGTGGCTGTGGGCCGTCTGTCTGGCCCAGGGCCAAGTCAGTAGAGTTCACTGTCCCCGATGGGAATCCAGTGGGTCAGTTCTGTTGCGGTTCTTGAATTAGCATGTGCCTAATCTTAGCTACAATCCCTCTATGGCTAAATCAAGACGAGATTAGCAACAGCTCGGTTTAGGGACATGACATCCTATACCCCCTCACAGTACATTTACAGCAAACCACACTGAAAATAAATATCGTACACCCCTAAAATGATATAGTACACTGTTTGGTAAAAGAGGGAAATATAGTTTGTCCTGCAAAATGGAGTCCCTTAGTTGGGTTTAGAACAGTGTGCTTTTATGTCTCCTTTGGACATATCCCAAAACCCAGCCTATTCCAGTTTCCTTTGTTTATATTTGCACATTTACATGTAAATGACATTTACTTAAGTATTTCAAGAACTTTCTGGGACCACCGTTGCCTTAGTACTCACCAGTTGACCAACATGGCTGCGTTATTGTCTGCAATGAATGGAAGTTCCCCATAAACGCTCCAAAATCCTTGCAGTAAAATCCACCAAAGGTACATGTTCATTCCTCTATGAGTCTCATCGGGCTCCATGCATCAACAGCAAACAGTCGGGATGGAGGATCGGATCCCCGGTCGGTCGGTTGGTCGGTCGGTCGGTCGCTCGGGACGGAGAGAGGCTGGGAGTCATGGGTGTCTCCCAGGTGGGCCGAGAAGACGCCGGCTAGCTGGGGCTTCTGGGGCTGGAGACATGATGGTCCCTGCGTTGGCCCTACGTCCGTTTGGCTCACAGAATCACAAACTTCCCATGGGGCACCAGGTCAGCCCCCCTCCATCACACCCCTGGGAGAATTGTTGTTAACTCGGAGCTTAGGTCTGTAGATATCTGTCCGTCAGTCACTGGAGATTTGGTAGCGTCGCGTCCTTGTCGAGTGCGCGAGGCCAGAGCACAGCAGAGCAGAGCCGAGCTGAGTGAGTGGGCAGGACTGAGCTAGCGTTTTCCCTGATGGCAGGATGCAGATTGTGACAGGGGATTAGTGAGATACAAAAATCCGATTTTGCCTGGAGAACGCAGCAGTCATCAGTGGATTTTCTATAGTTTATCAGGCACCGGCTGTGGGAAGCTAGAAAGGATTTTTTTAAAGCTTCAAATGCAATCTTCAGTTGGTTAACCGGATATGTTTGTTTTTTCCCTCTCCACTTTTTTACCACAACACATTTACCTCACACAGTAACTGTCACATTATTGAGTGTAACATACATATTTTAGCGAAGCCATTTTATATCATATTTTATTCATCTGATTAATTGTTTTCTTAGATAATTATATTTGTTGGCGATTGTTGCCATGGGCCATGTGTCATTGTCATGTGTTTTTTTTATATAACTTTTTTTAATATATATTTATATTTTATAACTTTTTTTTTTTTTACAAAAATGCATATTATTATAAAGCTCGATAAAATTATGAAATATATAATACAATTAGACAAAAATGCAGGATGACTTTGCGATCCACTCTCTCTTTCCACTGTATATCTCTATCATTGTTGCCACTGCAATTATTCATTTATCTTTGTCCCACTGTCCTCTAAACCAACAGGACAGTACACAGTTATGATGTGTCACTTCTACCTGAAGAGGAAGATTGGTTACTTTGTCATTCAGACCTACATGCCCTGTTTCATGACCGTGATCCTGTCCCAGGTGTCCTTCTGGCTCAACCGTGAATCTGTACCAGCCAGGACCGTCTTTGGTTAGTATAACCGCACCACAACCACTTGAATCAACTCGAAAAGTGTACTTTCAACTCAAAATGGACAGTATGTGTTGCCCCGTCACACAACACATACAATTATCACAATTTTCATGATTGAATGTTAGATTTTTTACATTTAAACCTTTAGTTAGCCAGATAAGTCATTGAGAACACATTGTCTTTCACAATAACGACCTGGTTAAACGACAATTATCTATACCATCCATGATCATGCCAATTTGAAATAGATTTTCAGGCAATTATAGACATCAGAGGTGATAACCACCTTTTCTCTTGTCCCTAAAAAAAACCTGAATGTCTACAGTAGGGTTCCCCAACTGGCAGGATGATTTTATTTGGCTCCACAAGTTCTGAGCAAAAATAAATAAATCCTTTTTTTATACTTGTTTTATTTATTGTTGGACATAGAAGACTGTAAAAACACCAGCAAATCAGCTCTAAGTGAATTTAATTTTGAAAATCTATTCCAAAATATTCCCACCCATAATAGAGAGATACACTAAATGACCAAATAAAGTATGTGGACACCTGCTCATTGAACATCTCATTCCAAAATCATGGGCATTAATATGGAGTTGGTCCCTCTTTTGCTGCTGTAACAGCCTCCACTTTTCTGGGAACATTGCTATAGGGACTTGATTCCATTCAGCCACCTGAGCATTACTGAGACCGGGCACTGATGTTGGCCGATTAGGCCTCTGGCTCGCAGTCGGCGTTCCAATTCATCCCAAAGGTGTTTGATGGGGATGAGGTCGGGGCACTGTGTAGGCCACTCAATTTCTTCCACACCAATCTTTGACAAATCATTTCTGCATGGACCTCGCTTTATGCACAGGGGCATTGAAACAAGACTGTTGCCACAAAGTTGGATGCACAGAAACGTCTATAATGTCATTGTATGCTGTAGCGTTAAGATTTCCCTTCACTGTAACTAAGGGGTCTAGCCCGAACCATGGAAAGCACCCCTAGACCATTATTCTTCCTCCACCAAACTTTACAGTTGGCACTATGCATTCGGGTAGATAGAGTTCTCCTGGCATCCACCAAACCTAGATTCGTCTCTCGGATTGCCAGATGTTGAAGAGTGATTCATCACTCCAGGGAACGCGTTTCCACTGCTCCAGAGTTGGCGTCAAGCTTTACACCAGTCCAACTGACGCTTGGCATTGCGCATGGTGATCTGAGGCTTGTGTGCGGCTGCTCGGCCATGGAAACCCATTTTATGAAGCTCCCGATGAACACTTCTTGTGCTGACATTGTTTCTAGAAGCAGTTTGGAACTCGGTAGTGAGTGTTGCAACCTAGGACGCGCTATGTGCTTCGGTGGTCCCGTTCTGTGAGCTTGTGCGGCCTACTGTACCACTTTGCGGCTGAGCTGTTGTATGACGGCACCACATTGAAAGTCACTGAGCTCTTCAGTAAGGCCATTCTATTGCCAATGTTTGTCTATGGAGATTGCATGGCTATGCGCACAATTTTATACTCCTGTCAGCAATGGGTGTGGCTGAAATAGCCAAATCCATTCATTTGAGTGGATTTAGTGTATACTGTATGTTATAGTGTATACTGTATGTTATCGAATACAAATGTATGCAAGGTTTGAAATGATTATGTTTTAATGAAGTATTATACTTGTTTGGTCTTCTTGCGATCAATTTGCAGTCTACAAATTATTTTTAATTATGTTCCAGCCCCCTGACCTTCCGCTCAATAACAAATCGGCCCACGGCTGAATCTAGTTGATGATCCCAAAATGTCTACAGCTACCACACGTCACTACAAATTATGTTAACGACTCTATTCCCATATACTAAAAAATATATTACAACCTGTTGCTCACTCATTATACAGGGGTAGTGTTCATTAGGCAGAGAATGGAATAAAATGGACTGAAACAGGGAGGGAATACCTGGCCTTGTCCAAGTAGAAACTATTATTTTATTTTTTCTGTTGCAAAACATTTGAAACCCTTTTCCACTGTGTGCCCTAATGAACATCATGTATCTGTTTTTCTACCAGGTGTCACTACAGTGCTGACTATGACTACTCTCAGTATCAGCGCTCGCAACTCGCTGCCTAAGGTGGCCTACGCCACAGCCATGGATTGGTTCATCGCTGTGTGCTATGCGTTCGTCTTCTCCGCACTTATCGAGTTTGCCACCGTCAACTATTTCACGAAGAGGAGCTGGGCGTGGGATGGCAAAAAGGCCATGGAGGCTCAGCACCCAAAGGTGAGTCCAGGTATCCCACTCTCCTTTCAGAAAACTGTCAATGAAACACTATTGAAAAGTGATAGAGAGCTATGGTCGTGTTTTTGGGATGACGTAATGGAAACATTGATGCTGTACATGCATAATAATTACTGACAGAAATCGTAAAGTTAAAATAAAAACCGTTTCGCCCCGGTTTGTGAGGATCGACATGTAACACAGACTATTTGTATCCATCCAACACAAATAGTACCGTATTAAATATTAAATGATACATTTTAAATGTTTTATCTCAACAGAAAAGGGACCCTATGGTGCTTTCTAAGAAGCCCAACAATGTCTGTACAGCAGGAGTGAACTACACCCCCAACATCACTAAGGATATCTCTATCTCCACCATCTCCAACAGCACCTCCATACAACTAAGATCGTCTGAAACAGAAGTCCTGGACCCCAAGAAAACCTACAACAGCGTGAGCAAAATCGACAAAA
This sequence comes from Oncorhynchus masou masou, assembly GCF_036934945.1. Classification (NCBI taxonomy): domain Eukaryota; kingdom Metazoa; phylum Chordata; class Actinopteri; order Salmoniformes; family Salmonidae; genus Oncorhynchus; species Oncorhynchus masou. The sequence continues at coordinate 21,653,349 of NC_088218.1, forward strand.
TGTCCCGGATAGTTTTCCCTGTCCTATTTGGAACCTTTAACCTAGTGTACTGGGCTACTTACCTCAACAGAGAACCGGTCATCAAAGGAGTAAACATATTGGCTCCAACATAGTGTCTTTGTCAAACACACCACCCTACCTTCAACCGTATTGCCCTACAAGCTGCTAAAGAAAATGCTACTGTCTCACAAAGGATGGGAGATGTCATGGTTTCTGTCTTTCTCATTACTGTCATTTGCATGAAGCTTTTTGGAGAGATACTCTACCCATGTTTGCCTTGATATTCCCTCTTTATACCTACTGTACATTGCTTTAATACAACAATGACATTTTGAAAGTGAAAATCAATGACATTTTGAAAGTGAAACCAAGGTTTTGAAATGCTGCAGTGTGGACATTTTCCCTGGCCTCAAATGAATTGAAAACTGTCATGGCATTTATGTTGTTGTTTATAACCCGGTCATCTTGAAGAATAAGAGACTGAGAAACACATGCTGTGTTAGTGATATGAAGTAAGATATTGGAGGCTAGGATGGTAAGGAAGGTGGCGAGTAATTTCAGTGTCATTTCCAGTCAATTTGTAAAGTTTGTATAATACTGCAGACAAATCTCTCTTATCTCTACTGGATACATATGTTATACTTTTGTCATTTTTTGCCCATCTCACATGTACTGTTTGTACAATTTAAAATGTTACTATTTCTTACCTCTATCTATATAATGTACAGATTAATAATTTGTTGACAAACGTGGGTCTAACTGTGGAGACAGAGGCCAAATAAGCTAGCAAGATACAACGCTGTGATGTAATTGATGATACAGTCTAATCAACCTAGGTGAAAGTGCACAGTGGGAAAATTCTAAGCATTACCATGTTATAAAATGGTTGGTTGATAAGGTCTGACTTTTTCAATTGCAATGAAAGCGTTTTCCCCAAGCCTGAGGGAGTGGATGCCTACTTAGAAGTTTTGAGCTGTCCTTTGTCGTGAAAGGTTGAACTCGTATACTGTAACAGGATCCGTTTTCAGGGTCTTTGTTCCTTAGCAATCAAATGGGGAAAAAACGGACTGAAACATGGATGCACTTCCTGGATTTGTTCAATAAGAAACACTCATTTCATTTACCGTTTCAAAACATTTTGGCACAGTTTGCCCTACTGAACACAGCCCTTCTACACTGCTGTGCTATCCTCATTGTGTCATGACCAGATTGGCCCCAGTCCCTGAAGTCTGCTAGGGTTGAATTAGCCTGGGATAATGAGCTTGTACCTGTTAAACACTCTATCTGATATGGCCCCTGGAGAGAGAACGAACCACATGGGACTGACCACCCACCCTCACCCCAGGCCCAGAGCGCTTTGTTCAGGGTACGGAATGGAGAGCATGTGGGTAGAGCTCCGGGTCATGGTGCCTCTGTGGTAACACCTACTTTCTTGTTACAGTCTCAAGAGATTAGATATGGTATCTTTTTTTTTAAAGAGAAAGAAAGAAGAATAATGGATGAAACACAAAATAATAAGTTTGTGCTTCAAGGCCACCGTACTGGAGAGAGAAAAATGAATCCCCACTTCGGTAAAAAATGGAGATACAGCCTATATGAAACAAGCTGTTCCTGAGAATCATATGAACTCTTCGACACAGCGTGTACAGAGAGAGAATAGATGGATAATTATGGATATGATGATGGATAATATTAGTGACGGATGGATCATTTAAATGTCACTGACGTTACAGTTCTCATTAAAGTATCATGTTGTAGATAACGCAATAACTCAACATGCATTGTTATTAATTATTTTATATTCAAATCTCCTAGGCAACAAAGACATCCTTCATGTATATAGAGACAGTGACTAAAATACCTCTTTATTTGTATGTCTCTATGTGACTTCTTGTGTTAAAGGAATAATCCACAAAAAAAACTTGTATGTAATCTTTTTCATTAGTCCACATTTGATACAGTCCCAAAATTGTTTTGCATGTTTTCAAGATAAAGGACTTTCACAAAGCAAATTGCCACTTGCCACATCATTAAATTCTGTCATTCCATTGCAAATCAAACCTATTTAATTCAATGTCAGATATAGTATATTAATTAGTTATGTGTACTATTCTCCTTGTACTGGTGTCAATGTGTACATACTTTGAGGCTGCAGCAAACATTTTTTTTAAGCACTTGACAATGAAGCATCCCTCTGAAAAGAAATCCACCAATCAGACTTAAAGTACATCTTAATGGAACAAATGGAACATGACCCCATGGAGGTGTCATGTATGAGCTATCCCTTGTCACTAATAGCAACTAGCAAAGGATAGGAGAGGAGGGGACTGCGCTGATGACTCGATGGATTATAGAAATACTGGCCCATGAGGTTCTGTTGTGTAGGGAGAGAGAGGACTGATTCCATCCCATCAGTCACTGTGGCAGCCACATCTGCCATACATCTGTTTGTCAAGGATTTAGTTCCGCTTAAGTTGCTTTTCCATTCAGGAGCCCTGTGTGCTTCCCTCCAATATAAGCCCTAACTGATGACAAATGGTGGTGCTCCTATGCAGTGGACAGCTGGGGTGCGTGTCAGCAGGCAGGGAGAAATGTACAATGGCAATGCTACGCTGAGACAAAGACACATGATAGCACATCGCTATGCGGTTGTAGCTTAGCATAGTGCATACACTACCACCCATGTGTGTGTGTCTGATGCATAAATGGATTATGTGACTAAAAAGTGTCAATAAATGTATGTACATTATTTGATTAAATGAGTACACTGAAATCACTTTTTACCCTGTTATTATATTGTGTTTTCAGGGGGGAGAAATTATCAAACAGAATGGATGGTTTTCAGTCACAGTAGCCTATATCCTCTGTGTATGCATGTTGCATGTAGATAGGCTATACAGTAGCCTATATCCTCTGTGTATGCATGTTGCATGTAGATAGGCTATACAGTAGCCTATATCCTCTGAGTATGCATGTTGCATGTAGATAGGCTGTACAGTGGCCTATATCAGGCAACTTGTATTACACAGTAAAGCCACATAATCCATCGATTTGAATCAAACCTGGGAGAAAGCAGGGGTACTGGTTGGAGGATTTGGATGAAAACATCCTAATTCAGATGTATTTATATGTCATGAACATCTTTCAAAATTAATGAGCTTGACATAATGGAAGAGATGGATGCTTGCTTTACCTTTATTTAACTAGGCAAGTCAGTTAAGAACAAAACCTTATTTTCAATGACAGCCTAGAAATTGTGAGTTAACTGCCTTGTTCAGGGGCAGAACGACAGATTTTTACCTTGTCACCTCGGGGATTCGATCTTGGAGCCTTATCGGTTACTAGTCTAACGCTCTAACCACTAGGCTACCTGCTGCCCCATTTCCAATTGGTGTGGGATTATAATGTGCATCCAGGGAACAATAAACCTCTCTCTCCCACTTCTGTGGCTGCGTTCTTGCTCCACACTGGTTCCTGCTCCACACTGGAAGATGCTATTTCCTACTAGGGCAGATTACATTTTGGGACTGAGACATCAAAAGGTAAATCCTCTGTACAGTATTATTCCACTGGCATACAGACCAGCCTGGTCTCATAAGCTAGATTTAAGATAGTAATTGTAAATCCTGGACTCTCAAATTAGTACGATATGTTGCGTTTGGTATAAAACAGATGGTTACTTAAGGCAAAACAAAAAGTATGATGGTTGGTCGGGGGGTTGAGTAGGTGTATAACGAGAATGTCTAGCAACCCAAAGGTTGTGAGTTTGAATCTCATTACGGACAATTTTAGCTGATTAGCAACTTTTCAACTACTTACTACTTTTTATCTACTTTACAGCTACTTAGCATGTTAGCTAACCCTTACCATAACCCTTTTAGCTAATCCTTCCCCTAGCCCTAACCCTAATCTTAACCCTTTAACCTAACCCCTAAATTTAAACCCAACCCCTAGCCTAGCTAACGTTAGCCGACTAGCTACCTAGCAAGAATTCATAACATATTGTACGTTTTACAAATCCGTAAATATTGTACATTTGTACATTCATAACATAAAATAAGAATTGTAATTTGTAACATAACATATGAAATGGGTGGTGGACATTCAGTAATTAACACATACCATACAAAACGTAAAATATTATACTAAAAATTGTATATGAGATTTACGTACAGAATATTGTGAAATGCTCTGAGACCAGGTTGGACAGACATAGTAGCCCTAAATTGCAGTACCGCCGCCAGCCGCAGGGAGGTGGTCTGGCTTCTCAGTGCAAACTTCCTCACGTTTTGTTGATTATCTTTACAGGTTTAATCGAAAGCAGGCTACTAAAACGAACGCAACCAACACGAATGTGGCCAATAGCATTATGTGTCAGGGTTTAGCCTGGGATAGTTAATCTGTACATGTTTCGTGTATCCCAAAAACAGGGAGAGCACGACTTTGGTTGGGAAAGCAATGTAGGGAACCAGCCTTTTCTCAGAAAGGGAGCAACTTTGAGAGGATATGGTGCCATTTTCCAGTGGCTTTCTGCTTGAAATGTATCAAGTGATTATTTATCTTAAAGTTAAAGCGTGTTATAGCAATATGTGATCTAATGAGCTACAATTTGTAATGAAAAACATTTGAAAGTGAATAGGCTAGTCAAAGTTAAGATGTTGCTTGCATACTTTAATGTTTTTTAAGGCTTTTTACGAGTCTCGTTCTGTAGGTAGACGCCCTACTGTATCGTGTGAACGATAACGTCATCATGTCGGTGCATAAACTGGTTACTGTAATTGAATGGAACGGAAGGAGGTGGGGTGCTGCTGTTTAAGACGTTGATCATTGACGTTGCAAAGAAGGACCGGAACGGCTCAAACAATCTCGGCGACTTCCGAACGCGGATGAATTCATCCTAATCCATGGTCGATCATCAGGAGATTTGATGGATTTCCTATAGGAAACTATACTCGGGGTGCATAGTTCCAGTTTATATATACCGCTCCTTCTCCTCCCTGGCTCCCTCTACTCACCGCTCTAACAACGCAGAAGTCTCCACCGTCTTCATCATAAGTCATTTTCATGAACAATGACAACCAAGTTGCTGGTGTCTTTCTTACTTCTGACAGTCCAACGGGTGCGGTAAGTCTCTCGTGACTGTTATGATAATATGTGTTGTTTTTACATAGTCGAAATGTGAATTGTAGTCAAATGAATGAAATCAATTAGAGCCTATTATGTGCTGTGTATGTCACGCGCGTCTTTGATACGCAACAACACCGACGCGCTTGCAGAGTATTAATTGAACTTTCGAATCATTGTTTGGCCAAATAGCTATTTATACTTACCATTTGCATTATTAATTGTCGAACGTGTTTGCATATGAATAGTCTATTCTATCAACAAAAATAGGTAGTTAAATTCTGTAGGTAGCCTAGTTTAATTACTGTAAGTAAAACCGGGAACGTCCGTAATAATTTGTTTTGTGTTGAGATGTGTTTGATTTTGAATTATATTTTTTTCTGTTAAATAAATTACTTCTTGTACGATTTCAGTTTGGTTTCGTCTGCACTTGTTATGCACTGAATTCAAAAACCTAGGCCTGATCGACTTTTAATGCATGAATTATAATCTAATGTCTGTGATATTGAGATTATTTTAAAATTAATAAAACAAACTTCTTTTTTATATGTTATTTAGTTCTGACCCAGACCCAAGGGACTACGATGGGGACTATGAGGACACTACTGTCAGTCAGATGCTGGCTCCCAAAAACCACCAGGCAGAGGCCACGCTCATATTAAATAACTTACTTAAGGACTACGACAAGACACTACGCCCTGATATTGGAGGTGAGTTACATTTCTATATTTTTACTGCGGATATTACAAAAACTTTCAATGGAGTGTCTAAATTGCTTTGGTGATACGCGCACCTTCACTGGCTACGTCGGAAGCGCGCTGTCCATGGTGTTGAACTGTCCTCCTCGGGCGCGGTGCTCGCTCACTGGTGGTTTTGTGCGTGTTTGTTCCACCAACGCGCTCAGAGCTTCACCTGACAACCTTATCAACCAAGCAGGAGGAGAAAATCATTCCAGATAAACAGATACACATTTGGGCAGCCTATTTGTTTACCGGTCCATGGTAACAATGAGTGGGGCACTGTATTGTATAGTAGGCTTAGGTTAGTTTCCGTAACACAACCATCTCCCCATCTGTCCCTTGTTGATTACAAATGGAATCTAGATGAAAGGGAGTTGTCAAACTCAATGCTGGTCATAAAATATTAACATTTGCACTTGACACAACCATCTCATGCAGCCAAAGACAGATTCAGGATATTTATGTTAATTATCTCGGTTGGGAACTGAGTTCTTCCCACAAGGCTGTCTTCATACAGTAGACACATACTGTTTCTTTTAGCTCCTTGAGTCTGACAACTAAATGATAGAACTATACTGAACTATACTGTACAAAAATATAAACGCAACAATTTAATTCATTTTACTAAGTTACAGTTCATATGAGGAAATCAGTCAATTTAATGAAATTAATTAGGCCCTAATCTATGGATTTCACATGACTGGGAAGACAGATATGCATCTGTTGGTCAGACAATGGGCCTCACAATGGGCCTCAGGATCTCGTCATGGTATGTTTGTGCATTCAAATTGCCATCGCTAAAATACAATTATGTTCCCTTACGCCTGCCCATACCATAACCCCACCGCCACCATGGGGCCCTCTGTTCACAACGTTGACATCAGTAAACTGCTCGCCCACACGCCATACACACGGTCTGCAGTTATGAGCCTGGTTGGACTTACTGTCAAATTCTCTAAAATGATGTAGGAGACAGTTTATGGTAGAGTTTATGGTAGAGAAATGAACATTCAATTCTCTGGCAACAGCTCTGGTGGACATTCCTGCAGTAAACATGCCAATTGCATGCTACCTCAACTGCACATTTTAGAGTGGCCTTTTAATGTCACCAGCACAAGGTGCACCTGTGTAATGATCATGCTTTTTAAATTAGCTTCTTGATACGCCACACCTGTCAGGTGGATGGATTATCTTGGCAAAGGAGAAATGCTCACTAACAGGGATGTAAACACATTTGTGTACGACATTTTTGAGAAATAAGCTTGTTGTGCGTATGGTAAAAAAAAAGCATGATATTCACTGTATTAGGTTGCACATCAAAACGTATTGAATCATACCTGATTGGATGCATTAAATGGTGTGTTCGATGAAACATGTTACTTGATTACCTCAGCAGTCTATTTATAACACTTCTTAATAAATCACTATGAATGACTTCATTAGATGATTGCTCATGATTTGGGTCCAACCAAATTATGGGCTGGTGCCACTAACTGTAAAAGGTAGTGGCACCAGTTACACCGTGGCATAATGCTAGTAATTAGTAATTGATACTTAGAGTATGTGTTGATTCAGGGGAACACACACGACAGGCTCTAATTTGCAATATATCCTAAGTCATTAGCTTGGATTTCATAACGTATAAAGCTTAAAGGAATAATCCGCTTAAAATTATATTTTGGTATTTATTTTATTAGTCCACTGTTGATACAGTCCCATAATATTTTGCATGTCAGCAATCTCGTTTTTCAACATATAGAACTTTCAAAAAGCAAATTGTAATTTTCCACCATCATCATCATCATGATGATGTGGCAAGTGGCAATTTGCTTTGAGTTGGTAGTGCGCTCAGTGATGTGGGCTTGTGTGGATAAAATACCAGGACCACATTTTTGTCCCATCCCGCCCCTTTTGCATGTAGGGGTTTTACAGTCATGTCTGAAGGTCAGATGTAATGTATTACACACAGGGTCAAATGTACTCTTTATTCTAATTGTATTATGTATTATTGTCTCTTATTCATGTGGCCATGTAAACCACATATTTACTGTAGACATATGCTCCTTTTGAATGCTGTACAATGCCATAATATGCATTGTATATTCATAAACATGTATGAATATATTACATGCCTGTTATACAAGCCCTATACTACAATGCTTTGCGCCTTGGGACATTGTATTGCCTGAGTTCCGAGCTCCAACATCACCTCACAGATTATGGATATTGAAGCATCTCTCGGTTCAGCTCACATGAGGGAAGTGGCTGCTTTTGTGTCCTTATTATGTCAGCTTCCTTTTGGGTTGTCAGGGGAGATCCTAGACAAAGTGGGTCAGAATATTATTCCTCAGCATATGCCAAGATGATGCACCACCCAGTTTGGGAATCACACCACGGTACATCAGCATCAAACTCAGGAAGTACCAGTACCTCACGTGGCACTCCTCCGGTGCAGGAACGGGCACAGTGGAGGATTCAGAGGGATTCATTCACGGAGAACAGAGTTGAACCTTGGCTGCTTCTCTAGATGTCTATGGGGCTAGGATGGATGTGTTGGGCTATGTTTGATGACTGTCAGGGCATGTCCACTTGGAAGATGTAAGTCACAGGTTTATTTCCAGGTTGAAGGGTGTGAGAGTGTGAGTAACACTTGATGTTGCTAATTGTCTGAGTGGCATGGCCACCCACTGCCAGCTGTTGTAGCACATGGGAAAGTGTCACGTTCGTCAGACATGTACCTACACCAGCCTGTGTTTGTATGTGTGTGTGAACTTGTTTTCCTATTTGTCCGGACCAGAATGTCCTGAAAAGACAGGAAGTCAAGAACAATTCTGAAAAGTCAATTCTGAAAAGGTTTAGAGTTAGGTTAAGAGTTAGGATTATGATTTTTAATGCGAATACATATTTACTTCCCAAAAAGTTCTGACAAGTAACAAAAAAATGGCTTTATATGTGTGCGTGTGTGTTTGAGCATGGCATGTGAAGGTGTGTGTGTGTGAGTGTGTTTGAGCACGGCATGTGAAGGTGAGTGTGTTTTCATAGAGTGGGTGGGTGGGTAAGAGGAGATCCTCACTCCAGTCTATCTTTTTGAAGTGTGAATTAACAACCCCGGCATTAGTCAGGCTGCTGTTGGAAATGATTGAAGAGGGACTTTGATTTCTGACAAAAACGCAGGTGCATCACTGTTAAATATAAATTGCCCTCAGACACGAATGGATTTAGAATGAATGCAGCTGCTCTTCTCTGAATATCCCTGTTCCTGGCGGCCGATTTGTTCAACGGAAATGCTTATCCCCTCCCAAAAGATGCATTTTAAACTTTAGTTCTACATTTTCATCCATGACAATAACTCTGGAGGGGGTAGCATTGCTGTCGTCCAGCATAATGCAAAGCTTGATCCCACGTTGAGTTTGAACCATTTTCGAAAATCACACCATCCAGATACACAATGAAGGCAATCCAAGGTCGACACTCATTTTCCCTTCTGAACTTTGGATGGCACTTATTCAGGGAGATGAACCTTGCTCACCCAGACACACTGCAAGACTGGCTGTACAGCACACCTACTACCTACTTCCACTGGGTCAGATGTGACTGCACAGCCTCCACATTTGCCCTCAGCAAATGTCTTTAGACAGTCTCTTTCAGAATGGAGATTCCAGCGCTAAAGCTGCGTTGGCTGGATCACAAGCCGATGGAATCGGTTTTAGATATTTCGGCAAGGTTGGCCGCAGAAAGTGGTATTGCCATTGATTTTCTTGTGCTGTTTGCAGGGCTATCTGGCGTTAATATCCTTGACGATAGCTACGTATTCTTCCAGTGCCGTTATCCCCTGTTTTAAGTGATGTCATCAGAGACACAGCACCCAGTTTTCTATCCTAATGATTTTTGAACCGAGGGTCACAGAATTGGTCTGGACATTTCATCCACTCGGGTTTAGTAGATGGACAACGGTCAGAGAGTGGTAAACTTGTAGAATCTTAAAGGCTTCGCTTGACTGCACTGGATAGTCTCAGTCCTCTCGCAAAATCCAGTTTTCTATTGAATTGATTTCAGAACAGGGGCCCCCAAAATTGGTCTAGTCATTGGATCTACTTCAGGTGTAGTATATGGATAATGGTCGTAGATTAGTAGACTTTTAGAATACTATAAGCTTAGCTACATTGGGAAAAGTCAGTCCTCCCAAGCTTCTCCAGAGTGACACATTGAGGCAACCTTCCAGCAGACAGGGAATGCCTGATACCCCTTTCTCTATTTTAAGCCCCTGAAATGTCATTAGATTAGATCACCCACCAGAGAGGAGAGCCGAGATTCCCAGACAGACTCAATTAAATGGAACCCACATCTGATCAGGGGAGCACTCATCTCTGACTCCTCATTTAGTTCCACCACGGCCATCCCCATTTCCTGAATCTAGCAGGTGCCCAGAGAATCATGCAATACTTTGATTGGCTTGAAATGGGCACTGCTGAGGTGCAAGGGTGTGAGTGGAGGTTATCCTTATGGATGTTCAACTTCTTAAGAGTGTCTTCCACCCTCCCATTGTTAAGGATTACTAGGGTGTTTAAGGGGGGAATACAAATGATTATTTCCACAGTTGAAATGCAAAGGGCTTTGGAACCAGCTCAGTGTAATCCCCAGACTTTGTCAGAATCAACTGTGAAATATACAGTATAATACAAATGGAAGCCGTCTGACGGTTTTAATACACGACTAATCTTTATTTGGATTTGTTTTAATGAAAGAGGGGATGTAATATGGAACTGAATATGCTTCAGGGTGGGTGGTGCTGGTGGTGGTGTTTACTTTTTACATTCCTCACCTGCCCTTTTGTAATGTGTAAGACGAAACATCTTTAATACAGTACTTTCAAAGTGCTTGACATTTCCCAGATTGACCTGCCTTCATGTCTTCAAGTAATGATGGACTGTCGTTTTGTCTTTGCTTATTTGAGCTGTTCTTGACTTTGTCTTTTACCAAATAGGGCTGTCTTCTGCATACCTCCCTACCGTGTCACAACACAACTGATTGGCTCAAATGCATTAAGAAGGAAATAAATTCCACAAATTAACTTTTAACAAGGCACACCTGTTAATTGAAATGCATTCCAGGTGACTACTTCATGAAGCTGGTTGAGAGAATGCCGAGCGTGTGCAAAGCTGTCATAAAGACAAAGGTTGGCTACTTTGAAGAATATAAAATCTATTTCGATTTTTGGCTACTACATGAATTCCATATGTGTTATTTCATAGTTTTGATGTTTTCACTATTATTTTACAATATAGAAAATAGTAAAAAATCCAAACTTTTGACTGGTACTGTATATCAACCAACTTGTCCCACTTCTGGACCGTACAAGATTGATGTTATAAATTACCCACATACACATCGAGGAAACTCCTCACTGGTCATATCAAGCAACTGAGCATCCATCTTGGATTCCCCTCCATCAGAAATGAACAGAGATCACTTGACCTAATGTCACCTGTTTCCCCATCAGGTAAAGTTCAGCCAACTCTTCTGGCTCTACAGTGATCAGGTTAGCAGGAGCCACAATGTTTCAGGCAGGACCTGAAACAGAACCAGACATCCTAATGAAGATAGGATCGCCAGAGGTGCACAATACATGTTCAAAGCCTCTCTCATAATGAGCTCTATCCGTATGCCCCCTCCTATTCTGCTGAACGTAATACTGTTAGTGTGGGCCTCACAGGTCTCAACTCCAGCAAAGCAGGGCCTGGTGGATTGATAGGCTATTAACCCATTCCCTGTGCTATCGTTAAAGGGACGCTCAGCAATTTAGCCGGGGCATTCACAAACATTGGAACCCAGCAACAGATTCATTTGCTGTTGTTTTGTTCCGAAGCAGCCCCATATCCTCATGCCATTTGGTGAGTAATTGGTGAGATTAGATCATGGTGTCCCCGGTCTATCTATGTCTACTTTTCAAGAAAATGGCCTAATAAGTCTTGTTAGGGACCCTAACAAGACATGGGGAAGCAGATGAAAATCAATTCAATGGTTAGAGGCAACAGGAAATTATGTGGACTTGGGTCCCTAATTCAATCAATTGCAGATAAAGGAGAAAACACATTGCAGGTTCACTCAAAATGTTTGTCAGAGGCTACGTTTTGACAGGCAGCCAAAACAGACCAATCAGATCAGCTCTGAAAAAGAACTGATGTAAAAAGGTCTGATGTGAATAGCCAAAATACCAATTAGTGGAAAAACAATGAGAATCGACCTGTCTGTGTAAATGCAGCCAGAGTGTTAATTGTGACAAAACCAACACACCACATATCAGGTCTTAGAGATCCTATATGGATTCTATGTGTATTTCTCTGCAAATTAACTACAAAAACTACACCTGCCCTAACTGTGTTTACATTATGTATATACACATATCATTTATTTTCCACTATGTATGATTGATTGGGTCTCATTAACATTTTCAAATTTACTTTTTGAAATTGTACAGCAATACTGTCACCAATACATGCTTTGTGGTTGTCAAATACAGCTCTCTCTGGCTGGTCTCTCTTTTGATAAGGACAAGTAGAGGATATTAGTTTCAGGTTGCAGCGGAGGCCAGGGACACAGTCACCTGAAATGTCTCACTTCCTATTTTAATATAGTCTGTCCCCAAACTCCCAGAACACACTAGGTCCTGTCTGTCTACCACCTCGCTTTTAATGACCTCTGTCTGGCAGAGTGAAGTAGAAGACAGTTAGACGGAGTGCAGTAAGGCTTGATTCAACCCCGCCGCATCCCATGTGGCACCCTGTTCCCTTTGTAGTGCACTACTTTTAACCAGAGCCCTATTTAAGGAATAGGGTGTCATTTTGGATGCATCCACTGTTAACACGACTCCTAAGGCGGATGACAGATATCACCCGGCGCCCATTGAACTCGTCTGAAGATGTTTGTGTTTGGATTGTTGTTGTGAAAGATGAAATTAGCTTGTCACGATTCTGGCTGACAGGAGGTAGAGGGGAAGGGAGCGATTTGAGGCTGACGAGAGTGGCTTTACTGAGGGTATTGTGCTCATTTACTGGGCTAGAGACGCAGACCCTGGACATCTGCTTTGCTAGCACACGTGACCACCCTCCCAAATGATCTCACCAGTCGGCACCACCGAACAGTTAATGATTCAGCAGAGCAAGTGGCGACACTTCAGGCTGAGGAGTACGTTTCACCCATCCCCATGTGCTACAAAGACACTGGAGAGCCTGTCGCATAGCTTCTTACCATCTCAAAATAGGGGTGCCTGACCTAGGATCAGGATCCCACTGTCCATGTAATCACATTCAATCTGACAGTCAATTCAATCTAACAGTCAAAACCTCAATTGATCCTCAATCAGCACTCCTACCCTGAAACATGCCAGCTCAGAAAAGATCAGACCAGAAAACAGTGACGCAAAAGGCAACAGAAAACATTTTAATACAATGTAAGGGGAATAAACTAGGAGAATTGAGCGGTTGTGGTGAATGAGACCGGTGGGGCTGACGAGGGCAAGTGTATTTCTCATCACATTGACAGGTTAACTGTGTGTAAAAGACGCTCCTCCATTAAAACTCTCATGGGGGCATTTTACTCTGCAGATGGGGAGTTGTAATTATGCTTGCTTGATAAGGAAGGGGAGGCAGGGAGGGCGGAGTGTGTGTGTGTGCGTGTGTGGGGGGTGGCCGGCCTTGGTGCAAATAAATCTCTGATAACAGTAACAGTAAGTGGACAAACTCAAGTCAAAGCAGCGTAGAACAAACATATGTGGAAACTCTACAGAGGATTCGTGTGGGCAGTGCATTCACCTTCCCATATGTCATGATTATATTGAATTTGACAGTAAAACTACTGTACTACAACTTTGAATAACATTCCAATAGCACCATTTTTCTTCAATTAAAGCAGGGTTTCCCAAACTCGGTCCTGGGGCCCCTCCTGGGGACACATAGCACTACACAATTGATTCACAGCTTGATGATGAATTGGTTGTTTGAATCAGCTGTGTGGTGCTAGGGGGAAAAAACTAAATGTGCACCCAGGGGTGCCCAGGCCTGAATTTGGGTAACTCTGAATTAAAGTACTTTACCAATAACTACAAAAAGTTGCTGCCATAAATGTACATTGTGTTATTTGATGATAATGGCTAAAGTGGAACTTTAGTAATGTCCTATCAAATCAAATTGTATTTGTCACATGCGCCGAATACAACAGGTATAGTGGACCTTACAGTGAAATGTTTACGTACATGCACCTTAACCAACAATGCAGTTAAGAAGAAATAAGTGTTAAGAAAGTATTTACTAAATAAACTGAAGTAAACAATAATCAAATAACAATACACCTTTTTTTTTAAAGACAAAATTTACTCTGCTATTTTCTTGCGTCTGAATTCTACAAAACTGTCATATCTATTTGTCCATTACACCCTGTTGCAATTAAAAACGTCTTTGTGCGGATCTTTCTGTCATAGTCTGATGTGAGTGTACTGCACCACCTCAACAGTTAATTGCCAGAGTTGCCAAAGCCTATGAAAGAGGCTAATGTGCAATGACAGAGGTGCACTTAGCCACACAAGCGTGAACTGCTAATTACAGCAACGCCTTGTAAGATTAGTTACAGAGAACAGGCTTTAAATTGTGAAATGTAGGGTTGGAATCGTGTATGGCATGTTATCCAATAGATTTGAGCCGTGTGGAAAACAGTTTCCTACATCTCCAGTGAAAGGTGACTGCCTGGAATGAAACTGGTGAACCGGTGAACCACTTCATGTATAGGAATCACTTAAAGTGATAGTTCACCCCCAAAATCAATATGTGTCAGGTGTTTTCCTTCCTCCGACACGGTTGAAAGTCGACCAGAGTCAACAACAGATATGTAGGCATGTCCTTTTAAATACTTTTGACATGGCACCCTAGGTTTGGCAGTGTTACTACACTTGGTTGTGGTTACAATGTGCTTTTACAGTGATTTTTCTTTCTGTCTTTTACAGTTAAACCAACGCTTATCGACGTTGACATATACGTCAATAGCATCGGACCTGTATCATCAATAGACATGGTAAGTGAAAATCTCTCTCTCTCTCTCTCTCTCTCTCTCTCTCTCTCTCTCTCTCTCTCTCTTTATATATGTATTTATCATGAACATCATTTGATTACTTTGTTTTTCTGTGCTGCTTGAATAAAGGTCAACTGTGGGCCAAGAGAGTTAAGGCAAGATACGTTCCATCATCTTTCATATCCCCAGTGAGCTGGGCTGCACAGACAGGAAAGCAGTTGTATCTGGTGGTGAAGTGGGATGTGTGGGTGTTGGAATGAGAAATAGAGCCTGTGGTCACAGTGCTCAGACAACTTGTTATACCGTAGTCACTGTATCGGTATGTAAATGGCTCAAATGTAAATGGCTCAAATGTACATGACTAAACTTTAAATGTTTTCTCAGAGTCGGGCCTTGCATTGTAATACTTAGTAGTGAGAGCATAATGAATATTGAATACATTTGATGGTGTAATACAACTCTGGCTTCCACTGTAGTAAGAACAACCCTTAGTGTGTTATTCATGATATACATCGGGGTGCTTAAGCCTTGTTGCTTATTTACTTAATCAATCTTATATGTGATATCCCTATGTTTTGTAATCAACTTCATGCTGGTCTTGGGTAGTATAGTGTGCTGTCACCTACAGTGTGCTGTCACCTACTAGTGAGTCACCAGACCATCACATAACTGAATGGTATTCACCCCACCTTGGATTTTTACCTGATTTATTTCAGGTACACCGTGATTGGTGAGTCACACAGATCTCCACCACGATGTAAACTTTGGCCAGACTACGATAGCCTATAGGAGCATCCCACGCCCTCCCTTAGCCCCGCCCCTGTAACTGTTTGTCCTGGCAACATTACAAAAGCCAGGAAGAAAAGAAAGACAACAGATTTCTTCAGCTCGGCTTGGCTGCAAACCCCCGTCACACTTCAGTGCACCCCGAGCGTCACCCTGTGAACTGTGGAGTGACCTCCCGTGCCTCGAATGTCCATTTAACGCATTTAGATCATCAGAACTCTGTTTCTGGAAGACAAAGCAGCAGGTCAAGTTGATGGGTTGTATGGAACAGGACATCCATATTGATCATCTACTAAATTGTTACTTGTTCATATACAGTAGGGTTAGTAGTCAATGGACTCACCCAGGTATGATGTTCTATGGACATGGTTAGGGATCTAAGAGAATGATAATATACATGTTATAATTTGGAACTTTGTGTGATACCCAATAATAGAGTTGAAATCGGAAGTTTACATACACTTAGGTTGGAGTCATTAAAACTCGTTTTTCAACCACTCCACAAATTTCTTGCTAACAAACTATAGTTTTGTCAAGTCGGTTAGGACATCTACTTTGTGCATGACACAAGTAATTTTTCCAACAATTGTTTACAGACAGATTATTTCACTGTATCACAATTCCAGTGGGTCAGAAGTTTACATACACTAAGTTGACTGTGCCTTTAAACACCTTGGAAAATTCCAGAAAATGATGTCATGGCTTTAGAAGCTTCTGATAGGCTAATTGACATCATTTGAGTCAATTGGAGATGCACCTGTGGATGTATTTCAAGGCCGACCTTCAAACTCAGTGCCTCTTTGCTTGACATCATAGGAAAATCAAATTAAATCAGCCAAGACCTCAGAAAAAGAATTGTAGACCTCCACAAGTCTGGTTCATCCTTGGGAGCAATTTCCAAGCGCCTGAAGGTACCACGTTCATCTGTACAAACGATAGTACGGAAGTATAAACACCATGGGACCACACAGCCGCCTACCGCTCAGTCTCCTAGAGATGAACATACTTTTGTGCGAAATGTGCAAATCAATCCCAGAACAACAGAAAAAGACCTTGTGAAGATGCTGGAGGAAACAGTTATATCCACAGTAAAACCACAGTAAAACATGTCCTATATCGACATAACCTGAAAGGCCGCTCAGCAAGGAAGAAGCCACTGCTCCAAAACTGCCATAAAAAAGCCAGACTACGGTTTGCAACTGCACATGGGGACAAAGATTGTACTTTTTGGAGAAATGTCCTCTGGTCTGATGAAACAAAAATAGAACTGCTTGGCCTAGAGGTCGACCGATTTAATCGGAATGGCTGATTTCAAGTTTTCATAACAATTGGAAATCTGTATTTTTGGACACCGATTTTGCAGATTTTTAAAATTTATTTTTTATTTTTACACCTTTTATTTAATCTTTATTTAACTAGGCAAGTCAGTTAAGAACACATTCTTATTTTCAATGACGGCCTAGGAACAGTGGGTTAACTGCCTTGTTCAGGTGCAGAACAACAGATTTTTACCTTGTCAGCTCTGGGATTCAATCTTGCAACTTTACGGTTAACTAGTCCAACGCTCTAAAAATCAAAACACAGAAGTATATATTTTTAAACCTGCATATTTAGCTAAAATAAATCCAGGTTAGCAGGCAATATTAACCAGGTGAAATTGTGTCACTTCTCTTGCGTTCAATGCACGCAGAGTCTGGGTATATGCAACAGTTTGGGCAGCCTGGCTCATTGCGAACTAATTTGCCAGAATTTTACGTAATTATGACATAACATTGACAGGTTGTACAATGTCACAAGAATATTTAGACTTAGGGATGCCACCTGTTAGATGAAATACCTAACGGTTCCGTATTTCACTGAAATAATAAACGTTTTGTTTTCAAAATGATAGTTTCCGAATTCGACCATATTAATGACCAAAGGCTCGTATTTCTGTGTGTTATTAGGTTATAATTAAGTCTATGATTTGATATTTGATAGAGCAGTCCGACTGAGCGATGATAGGCAGCAGCAGGCTCGTAAGCATTCATTCAAACAACGCTTTCATGCGTTTTGCCAGCAGCTCTTCACAAGCACAGTGCTGTTTATGACTTCAAGCCTATCAACTCCCGAGATTAGGCTGGTGTAACCGATGTGAAATGGCTAGCTAGTTAGTGGGGTGCACGCTAATAGCGTATCAAACGTCACTCACTCTGAGTCTTGGAGTTGTTCCCCTTGCTCTGCATGGGTAACGCTGCTTTGAGTGTGGCTGTTGTCGATGTGTTCCTGGTTCGAGCCCAGGTAGCGGCGAGGAGAGGGATGGAAGCTATACTGTTACACTGGCAATACTAAAGTGCCTATAAGAACATCCAATAGTCAAAGGTATATAAGATAAAAATGGTATAGAGAGAAATAGTCCTATAAATACTATATTAACTACAACCTAAAACCTCTTACCTTGGAATATTGAAGTCTCATGTTAAAAGGAACCACCAACTTTCATATGTTCTCATGTTCTGAGCAAGGAACTTAAACGTTAGCTTTTTTTACATGGCAGATATTGCACTTATACTTTATTCTCCAACACTTTGTTTTTGCATTATTTAAACCAAATTGAACATGTTTCATTATTTATTTGAGGCTAAATTGATTTTTATTGATGTATTATATTAAGTTAAAATGAGTGTTCATTCAGTATTGTTGTAATTGTCATTATTACAAATAAATGTTTAAAAATCGTTCGATTAATCGGTACAAGCTATTTTTGGTCCTCCAATAATCAGTATCGGTATCGGCGTTGAAAAATCGGTCGACCTCTAGTTTGGCCATAATGACTATCGTTATGTTTGGAGGAAAAAGGGGGAGGCTTGTAAGCCGAAGAAAAATATCCCAACCGTGAAGCACGGGGGTGGCAGCATCATGTTGTGGGGGTGCTTTGCTGCAGGAGGGACTGATGCACTTCACATAATAGATGGCATCATTAGTTAAGAAAATTATGTGGATATATTGAAGCAACATCTCAAGACATCAGTCAGGGAGTTAAAGCTTGGTTGCAAATGGGTCTTCCAAATGGGTCCCCAAGCATACTTCCAAAGTTGTGGAAAAATGGCTTAAGGACAACAAAGTCAAGGTATTGGAGTGACCATCACAAAGCCCTGACCTCCATCCCATAGAACATTTGTGGCCAGAACTGAAAAAGCGTGTGGGAGAGTTTGACCCAAGTTAAACAATTTAAAGGCAATGCTACCAAATACTAATTGAGTGTATGTAAACTTCTGACCCTCTGGGAATGTGATGAAAGAAATAAAAGCCTAAATAAATCATTCTCTCTACTATTATTCTGACATTTCCCATTCTTAAAATAAAGTGGTGATCCTAACTGACCTAAGACAGGGAATTTTTTCCCTGGGATTAAATGTCAGAAATTGTGGAAAAACTGAGTTTAAATGTATTTGGCTAAGGTGTATGTAAACTTCTGACCTTTTGACTTCTGACAGCTGTATGTGTTGGGTTTATATAGTCAATGAAGGCTACTCACTCAGACATGATATTCTATGTTCCTGGCATGTATTCTATTGTAATGGTTCTGTTTAAGCCATATATACAGTATAAGGCTAGTATGTAGTCACCCAGACCTGATGTTCCATCGGCATTGTTCGCGATCCAAAGAGAAGGAGTGTCTTTTTTGCCATCGGGGAATGGTTAGGGTTTATTTACACCGACGAGACTGAGTCCTCGGATGGTTCAATGTCACTGAAGAAGATAGTAATCTAGGACAGAGTGCGATGGGAGCATGTCTGATTCAGTACCATTAACTCAGAGCGCAGTGGTCATAGTTGCTGGTGCTATGCAGAAAGATAGCACGTCGAAATAGTTGAGCAAAAGAGGACACTATGCCACAGTAATCTCGGCCTACAGTCCATCAGTCCATGTGGTGCCATTGAAAAATGATGGATATATGATGTTATTTGGTGCATTTTCACTGTGTGAAAACAGATTGTGTTAATATGAGGAATCAATATTCTTCCACAGGGCATGGTTATTTGTTATGTTCCACAGGATTAGTGCCAATAAAGACAGAAATAAGATCTTCAGAACCTGTCTGATTTGTTTTCTCTCCTCAGAATGAAAATAGATTGATTGAGTCTGCCAAAATGTCTAGCCCAGATAACAACGGGTTACATAATGTTAACTAGTGAGGAGCCACCCCACAGAGAGGAAGAGAGATGTTTGACGATGCCATGTTTAAAAATGGAGTGCATCTAAGATGTGACACCAGGTCTCAGGGGAACAACAGTGGATCAGTGAGTAGTGTTTACTCGACCAACAGAGAACTCGTTCTATTAAGCAGCCTGTCTCACCTTCAGTTTCTGATAGATCTCTAAAGGATTGCATCATGACATCTGTCTCAATATCCATATGATACCACTTATATTGACATTTTAGTAATTTAGCCGACACTCTTATCCAGAGTGATTTACAGTAGCATGAGGGTTAAGTGCCTTGCTCAAGGGCATAGACCGAGTTTTCACCTAATCGGCTTCGGGATTCAAATCAGCGATCTTTCAATGACTGGCCCAATGGTTTTAACAACTAATATTCATAATTTGGTGTATATTCTATGCAGTGTGCTAGTAGGAACATTAGACTTTGTCTACCCTCCTCCGGATTCCAATAGATCGTTAATGGATTAAATGGCAACTATAGGATTATATGAAGGCTACAGGCCCTGATCATATCTCTCCTTTCTAATAATTGGTGTCATCGTACCTCCGTCATCATAGAGCAATGAGCACAGGAAATATTTTGCTTGTAGATTCCATTAGCTTTGGTATCCAATATCCATACACATGCTAGGATTTACAGATACAATTACTGTAACAAAACACAGGAACGCAATGGGTCCCTTGGACTAATCCAATACCATCCCTGTAGTACATATCAGAAAAGAAAAATGTGAGTTTTCAACATTTTTTTTCAACAACTGTTTTCACAGATTCTCCAAGTATCCACACATTCTGAGTTTCTGGATTGTAAGATTTCAGCCACAATGACACCTGTTTTAATGACACTGGTTCCTCTGTGTACTCGTTGAATTATTGACACATTTTGTTTGAAGGGACATCTTCACAATTCTCTGCAGAAAGGAAATGCTATTTTTAGGGTATATCTGGGAGGCTCACTCAGTGTCCAAGGCAACGGGGCTACCCGTAGCAGAAGCCACAGCCAGCCACACACAACATGCAAAAGTTCAAAGCTCTCTACAAGCAAGCTGCCCATTGTTGGCCAACCTTTTTACACTGACCTTTTGGTCCCTTCTCACTGTAAGCCTTTCTATAAAAAAATATATATAAAAAATGCAAAAAAAAAGAAAAGAAGTTTGGCTTGACCATGACAGCAATGGAGTAGGCAAGGTCAAACAGATCTGGGACCAGGCTAAATACACAAGGTAGAATAGGAATATGTGTGGAAGCAAGTGTAATGAATCATACACAAGTCTGTGAGTACTTCTAATGGGTTGATATTGTGGATTTGCAGATCGTGGCATTGTACTGTAATGCTGTCAGTCCTTGGAGCGTCTTCTTCCCCTCACTTGACCTTTCATAATGTGGCATTTGATATGCTCATTTTAGTGCCTGCTGTTGGACTCTAAATTCACGAGGGGCGCTTAGTGTTTGCCTGGAAGTTGCGCTGTGGGAGTAATTCTTAGCCTTGTAACGACGGACAGAGAGGCCAAGGCACGTTCGTAAGTTACCTCTTTTTAACATGTTTAATTTGAACTCGAGTTCATCGCGGTAAGACTGTTGCTTTGCCTTTTTTCTCGTCTTGTAGCATCAGTCATTAAAAGCGTGGGTGTGAGCTTTCGTAACGATTTCCATAATAGTTAATGACACAGAACGAGGAAAGAGGATGTGGTTTTTTCCTTCCATACATTGATAAGCTGTTTGAGCACAGCGTGTATTTTATAACCAAATATGAATCGCCAGAGTGATGATTTGAACAGTAGTAATCATATCCCACTGTTTATGGCCCTCATCTGAGGTAGATAATAAGGCTTTTTCTAAAATCTTTACATTTAGTGTAGAGATGGAATAGACTCCAGGGTAGACTTAATTTGGAAAACGTAGTCCCCTACAGGCGTGTTAAGACCTTAATTAGAGACCTAGGCTACTCATATGCCTGGATTGATTAGCTCTTCCCTAATGTGTGGATTTTAGTACTGGGATCCTAGGGACTTCCAACTCTGACATCACCACTTTCATGTTGACATTTAAAATGGTTAAAGGTAAGGGTTAAAGTTAGTGTAGGGACGTCCCAAGTATTCCGGATAGCACTAACCCTTGTAAAAGAGACTTGGATCTCAGTGTGACTTTGCTGTGTACACAAAGGTTAAATAAATAAAACATGTATAAAATATACCCTGAATTCCTGTCTGATGACATAGTAGTCTACTGTACACACCCTCATGATGTAAGGAAGCCAGGTCTAACAATAGGAATCAAGTCATTTTCGTGTGTTAACTATTTTTTTTCAAGACTATGAAATGTCATTGCAGTCTTAAGGTTGCAAAGAATTTACTGAAGTGAAACTAATTGCGATGCTTCTGAGGGAAATATCTATTCATATTTATACAGTTTATTGACCTTCATCTTACATTTAAAGGGTATTACAGGACTACACAGAGGCTGTTAGAGGGGGAGAGAGCAGAATAAATGCATACTTGGTATTTTTTTTACTTTTTAGATTTCTTTAGAGATTAATCACTGATTTCATATCACATTCGTCTTCATAACTTAGCTAGTGAGAAACTCATGGGTGAAATAACATAGTTAAAATGTTAGATCAGCATTATTAATTCAAATCTAGTCATCAGTAGGTAAATGATCTATCTTATCTGTGATACCAGTTTGTCTGATCAAGCCCGTTTCACTTCATTTCTCATACATTAATGTATGCCTTTTAACAGATGCTGTTATCCAAAGCAACTTGCAAGTCATGCGTGCATACATTTTTCTTAGGGTTGCCCCAGCGGGAATCACACCCATAAACCTGTGCTTTGCTCTACCAATTGAGCCGAACAGGACCTTATATATTACAGTGGCTATTACCTGGGAGGCTTGAGGAATAGACTCTTTAGACTGACGTGTTGTGTGATTGATTGTTCTTTTACTCCTTAAGGTCATGGTAACAGCTACAGTCGTGCTGCTCCCATCACATTCTAATTAGTGCTGTATTAAAGTCAGGTCCCATGTGCCTGTAAAAGTTTCCAAAAGGTCACCCGTCAGAATCAAGATGCGGTTTCTGGGGGACGTCAACATAAGGGATTAGGAAAAGAGAAATGCTTCTATTTTTTAGCACTTTTAAATGTTAAGGCAATTTATAATTTATGCTTGTCTTATCATATAATCATTTATGGTATGTTTTGTCTAAGAGAACAAGGGTCTTGTCTCGTTCTGTCTCTATGTTCGGGTAGACCATCAACACTGCCGATCTGCAGCTGCTCTCAATTTAAAAAAAAATGAACATCTTAAAGTTAAATATATAGCATGACTGGATTGTAGATGATCCCCCCCCCCAGAGTTGGGACCAAAATGTATCATAAAAGATGTAATAATATATGAAATATGTATAATATATGTAGGTTAAAGGTCAGTTTCTTCTGTTTTGTTACAGGAATACGAAATTGACATCATTTTTGCACAGACGTGGATCGACAGCCGTCTGCAATACAACAGCACTATGAAGATCCTGACTCTAAACAGCAACATGGTGGGAATGATCTGGGTCCCTGACACCATCTTCAGAAACTCCAAGAACGCAGACTCTCATTGGATTACGATGCCCAATCAGCTTCTGCGTATTTGGAACGATGGGAAGATATTATACACGCTGAGGTAAAATAAGTGGCTTTTCTTTATCAGATATCACAGACATTGTTGTTTTGAACAGCCAACTATCGTCCCATCTTTGTTCTTAATTTACAGCTTAGCAAACATTGGGTTTCCCTTTCAAGGAAAGAAAAATAGACAATATAAATGAAAATAGTGTCATTACTGCCCATCTTTGGACTGAAGATCACATCTAGAATATTCTAACTTCCTCAGAACTCAGGTAGAGTTCAACACAGTGTAAGAAGGTGGCACAAACGCACTGACATCTGTGCCACATACTGATGCTACACCAATAACCCAAAATAAAAATCTGTCTACTCTACGATAAGAATAACATTGTTTTGTATCTTTCATCACTTCTCTGCAAAGTGGGTTAGCACTTGGTACATTCGCTTTGCACACTCTAGTACACTGTCTTCGGGAGATCATGCTTTTTAGGGCGCAAATGTCATCCTTTCAGTCCTTTTTTTGCTAAGTTTTCAACCGCGGATTCACCTCTGCTGAGAAAAAGAGAGACATCACCTGCTGTTTGCATAACTGACTGAGGTATTCCCTTGGCAACAGGCAAAGCACAGGACAAAGGAAAGAATGTGTGGGCAGGTTAATTATTGTCAGGACTGACCTGGCTGGCTCCCCAAGGCGGAATCATACAAGATCCGACAATATCAGCCATTCTCAGTGAGCTTTATCGGTTAGTGTATTATCTTTGAGCATTATTGTTTGGCATTATACAGGATATGGACATTATCACTGAACATTATTGTTGAGCATTATCACTGAGCATTGTTAGTTAACATCATATAATGCCCATAATGTCTATACACACACCATCATATACATATATATTTATATTCCGGACTCTGACATTGCTCATTCTAATATTTCTCTATTTCTTAATTCCTTTCTTTCAATTTTGTTTTTTGAGATATGTGAATTGTTTTGTATTGTTAGGTATTACTACACTGTTGGAGTTAGGAACATAAGCATTTTGCTTCACCCACATGAGCATTTTCAGTAAGCATTCAGTTAGATTTATTCATCAGCGTTATCATTGAGCAGATCTATAAATCTTCTCGAGTGGCATCCTGGTCTGATTAAAACAATGGAGTGAATCTAAGCTCCCATTAATTCCTCTTCACTGTGACCTTCAGTCAAGCCAACGTAAACAAGAGTGACATTTTATCAGCGAGACAGAGGAAGAGGAGGAGGAGAAGAAGAGAAAGAAAAGAGGAGACGAATAGGGCGAAATTCAGTCCGATGACCTACATAACTTTGGGACGAGAGCATTTCTAAATCCGTTCATTTTTCTTAACTAGTCTGTCGGAGTTTGTTACTCAAGAAAAATACCAATTTGCAGGGCTCACCAGACTCGGTGGCGACCAGCCGGCCGGCCGCCCCTCAATCTCCAGCTCCCTGGCACTGGCAGTCATGTCAGGATAATAGGTGGCCCATTAGGTCTCTCACAGGCATGCAACAAGGTGCCAGTTTGTTAACCCCGCAATCGCTCATTCTTTTCACACCAACAGAAAAATGGAAACAGCATTATGGCTCTCTGTCTCTGTCTCTTTCGCAGCATGTGCAGTATGTGAGAACAACACCAAGAGCCAGCCTTCCCTTATTTCACACCCTATGCTGTCTTCATCAATAAATTACACATTCACATCACCAGTGGTGTATGTGTTTAGCGCAGTGGTGGTGGTGGTTGTTGTTGTTGTTGTTGTTGTTGTAGCACTGCTCTCTCAGAGCAGAGGTGAACTATATGTGAGAAACGATGGCAATGCTCACTCACGGCCTCTCTCTGACTCGTGCTGTAGGTTGACCATCAATGCAGAGTGCCAGCTGCAGCTCCACAACTTCCCTATGGATGAGCACTCCTGTCCCCTGGTCTTCTCTAGCTGTGAGTATTGTACGGCCAGGCAATCATGTCACCCATTCCTATGTCATATATTTTGTATAAACATATAAAAAAATGGGGAAATCATATATTTTAGTATATGAACAAAACATCAGGACGCATCATATTTCATGTAGATGTATGAAAAAATACATGAGAAAAGAAGTAATATATTTCATATGGATTGAATAATTGACGCCGCCACATACAATTGAAGAAAATAATCTAGGGTAACACAATAAAGCTTGAAAGATGACTTCTGTTGCGATCCTTTTGAAGAGGGAAGGGGGGCGTGCGGGTGCAGCAAGGTTAGGCAGCAATGGTAGTGGCAACAAACAATGACGGACAAAATTGTTGTTTCATACATTCAGCAAATTAGTACAGTTCTATTTCCTACTAAACATCTTCGGACAGGTATATCTCCCTTGTCTCACATACTCCAAATATATACAGAACAATCAATGTCTTATATATGTACAAGACAATCACAGTATGATACACAATAGATACCAAAAGCCAGACCATAATATCCCAGGCATTTTCTTCTCCTCCACGTACTGTAGTCTTACTTACTCACTTTTATATAAACGATGGAGGTACCTGAAATGAACGCCATTGGTCACTACAAGGTCCGTTGTACTAGATCCAAATGATACCGTGTGTATTCTGTCACAGTATGAGGTCGATGCACATACAACTGTTTTGAGTTGGAGGCTTGTTGGGCAGATTCCCTGAAAGAGAAGGATTGTCTGCAGCTTTTCATGAGAATGCGTGAGTCACCAATGTGAAAGCTTGATGCAAAGCTACTCTGTACCTCTATACCGTTCTTTAAAGCCACATTGAAAACCAGGCTTTCTGGGCAGTCCATTAACAACACGACAACAGCACATCACCTGCAATAAAATGGGACAAAATTCAGTTCAGGCAGAATGGCAAGTGAACATAGAGCATTATTGTTAAGTGAAAAAGAACACTGAATTTCTATTGGTGGGAACAGGATGTGAAAGCCATGCATGCTGGACCTAATGGATTTCCAGCTGTTTCCCAGATAAAAGACCTTGATCCTAATTCTATTCAGTCTACAATAAATCACCCCCCCCCCACCCACCCCCCCCCGTGTACGTATGCCCCCCCTCCATTTCCCCACCCTTCCAATGCAACACAATTGCTTCTCCATCTACAGCCTATGTACATCCATACAGTAAGTCATCCTCAAAAATGTTGCTTTCAGAAAATAGTCCTTTCATATTATTATGGTGTGAATGTTTTTTGTTGTTGGAAGTAAACATCTTGGTCTGATTGCCCAGACACAAATTGAGCGTAGTCTTGGTTTAAAAAGCATGCTCAATAGAGAATAGGCTTAATCTCCGTCCTGGAAACAGGGGGTCTGAAGAGTTAACTTAAGCAAAACGGGAAAACTCAATCCAGTCCTCCACACCACCCACCCACTGGCTTGACAGAGCCAACAGACACATCCTCGCTGTTTGATATTTTCACTTACCCCAGGGAAAAGAACATTGGACATGTGGCGTGCTGTGTTCCCATGGCGATAATGACTGCAGGTAGTCTAGCGGTTAGAGCGTCGGGCCAGCGATCGAAAGTTGCTGGTTTGAATACCCGTGCCGACAAAGTGAACGATCTGCCAATGTGTCCTTGAGCAAAGCACATAATTTGTTCTAAGGGCACTGTACTGCTATGGCTGACCCTGTAAAACAACATATTTCACTCATAGGAGTTTGGTGGCATCTTAATTGGGGAGGACAGGCTCGTGGTAATGGCTGGAGCCAGAATGAGTGGAATGATATCAAAACACATGGTTTCTATGTATTTGATGCCATTCCATTCATGCTGTTCCAGCCATTATTATGAGCAGTCCTCCCCTCAGTAGCCTGCACTGATTTCACTGCACCTTTTATTAGTTAATCACTGTGGACTTTCTCACCTTTCAGATCTTTAAACGGATAGTTATGAAATTACATATTTGTTTCCTTACCCTGTAAGCAGCCTAGAAATGACAGCAATCCATGCTTTGGTTTACCTTTCCTGGCACTGTTTTCAAATGTTCATGTTTTAACATTTGTGGCACAAATCCCATTCAAGTCACAGGACCGATTATTACACATTTTTGTACATCATCCAAATCATCCCAAAGTATCTTAAATGTATTGTGAAGCTCAACAAAGTCACTTATAGATGATTTGAACATGAGTCGCGGAAAATGCTAATATCGGTCCCATGACTTGAAAGGGATTTGCGCCACAAATGCTAAAACGTTAGCATTTGGAAACAGTGCCAGGGAAACTAAACCAAAGCATGGATTGACATCATACCTTGTCCATAGCATGGATCATACCTTGTCCATATACTGCTTACAGGGTAAGGAAACAAATGTCATTTTGTAATTTGGGAGGAAGCGCATCGTGCCTCAATCTAACGTGAAAAAGAGAATTCCAGATAAGACATGAGTCATTGCTGTCCATTGAAGTGTTTATATACAACCAAACCTAGAGCACAGTGGATATAGGCTGCTATACAAGGATTCATAGACATATGGCCCTTTTACATTCTCTTTGCTTTGACCCAAGCTGTTATCTGTGCAGAGGAGGAGAGAGGAGTTTGGCTGGGCTGTCTACCATGGCTCGTTTCTATGTAACCTACAGTACAGAGTGGGATATGTCAATAACTGACATTTACCAGTGAAGTCAGTCCTACAGTCCTACTGACTGTACTCCTACCATCTTAATGGAGATGGGAGAGTATGTGGTTTCAGTTGTGTATTGGGTATAGTTGTTGTGTGCACGTTAAGGAGTGTGCCTAGACGCTCCCATATATAGCGTGCCCGCCCCATAGGTGTAAAAGTTCAGTCACCTGCCAACATGGCGTTCATGTTTATTGCCTGCACCATGGAGTAAATAGCCTAAACTTGCCTTTCCGACCTCCTCGTTATTGGATTGTACTTTCCCTATGTCACGGACATACTGAACACGAGGCGGATCCGAACTAGAATGTTTGAAGAGGATTCAAGAGTAAACATAAAATGGGCTCCCGAGTGGTGCAGCGGTCTAAGGCACTGCATGTCAGTGCTAGAGGCGTCACTACAGACTCTGGTTTAATTCCAGGCTGTATCACAACCGGCCATGATTGGGAGTCTCATAGGGGGGTGCACAATTGGCCCAGCGTCGTCCGGGTTAGAGTTTGGCCGGGGTATGCCGACATAGTAAATAAGAAATTGTTTTTAACTGACTTGACTAGCTGAATAAAGGATAAATAAAATTTGATTTTCCTTTTCTGACGTGATCATGGCTTTTTATGGGAAGATTAAGGAGTTTGTTGAGGACGGCCAAGCGACGGCTGGAGTGGTGTAAAGCTCGCTGCCATTGGACTCTGGAGTGATAAATCACGCTTCACCATCTGGCATTCCGACAGATGAATCTGGGTTTGGTAGATGCCAAGAGAACAGTTTGGGGAAGGCCCTTTCCTGTTTCAGCATGACAATTCCCCATGCACAAAGTGAGGTCCATACAGAAATGGTTTGTCGAAATCGTTGTGGAAGAACTTGACTGGCCTGCACAGAGCCCTGACCTCAACCCCATCGAACACCTTTGGGACAAATTCGAACGCCGACTGCGATCCAGGCCTAATCGCCCAACATCAGTGTTCGACTTCACTAATGCTCTTGTGGCTGAATTGAAGCAATCAATTCCCTTCAGCAATATTCCAACAGCTAGTGGAAAGCCTTTCCAGAAGAGCGGAGGCTGTTATAGCAGCAAAGGGGGGACCAACTCCATATTAATACCCATGATTTTGGAATGAGAGGTTTGATGAGCAGGTGTCCACATACTTTTGGTCATGTACTGTATAAACTCAGCATTGGTTTCATGTTTCATGAGCTGAAATAAAAGATCTCAGAAATGTTTCATATACACAAACAGCTAATTTCTCCCAAACAAATGTTCACACATTTCTTTATATCCCTGTTAGTGAGCATTTCCCCTTTGCCAAGCCAATCCATCCACCTGACATTTGTGGCATATCAAGAATCTGGTTAAACAACATTATTACAAAGGTGCACCTTGCACTGGAGACAATAGAAGGCCACTCTAAAATGTGCAGTTTTGTCACACAACACAATGCCCCAGATGTCTCATGTTTTGAGGGAGTGTGAAATTGACATGCTGGCTGCAGGAATGTCCACCAGAGCTGTTGCCAGAGAATGTAATGTTAATTTCTCTACCATAAGCCACCTCCAACATTGTTTTGGTAGTATGTCCAACCGGCCTCACAACCACAGATCACGTATAACCACGTTGTTGTGTGAGCGAGCAGTTTGCTGTCAACGTTGTGAACAGAGGCAGTGGGGTTATAGTATGGGAAGGACAACAAACTGAACTGCATTTTATCGATGGCAATTTGAATGCACAAAGGTACTGTGAAGAGATCCTGAGGCCCATTGCTGTGCCATTCATCCACCACCATCACCTCTTGTTTCAGTATGAAGATGCACGGCCCCATGTTGCAATGATATGTACAAAATTCCTGGAAGCTGAACATGTCCCAGTTCTTCCATGGCCTGCATACTCTTCAGACATTTCACTCATTGAGCATGTTTGGGATGCTCTGGATTGAACTGTACGACAGCGTGTTCCAGCTCCTGCCAATATCCAGCAACTTCGCACAGACATTGAAGAGATGTGGGACACCATTCCCCAGGACACAATCAACAGCCTGATCAGTTCTATGCGAAGGCGATGTGTTGCGCTGCATGGGGCAAGTGGTGGTCACACCAGATACTGACTGGTTTTCTGACCCACTGTAACTCAGTAAAATCTTTGAAATTGTTGCATGTTGCGTTTATATATATATGTTTAGTGTACATTAGGTTCTCTACTCGCTCCGGCCCTGCCCACTGCTAAGAGTTATGAAAACATAGTGGCATGTTTGAAGCGGCCTTTCAGCCCAGATCCGTCAGATTTTTTAGTTTATTTTTTTATTTCACCTTTATTTAACCAGGTAGGCTAGTTGAGAACAAGTTCTCATTTGCAACTGTGACCTGGCCAAGATAAAGCATAGCAGTGTGAACAGACAACACAGAGTTACACTATGGAGTAAACAATTAACTAGTCAATAACACAGTAGAAAAAAAGAGAGTCTATATACATTGTGTGCAAAAGGCATGAGGAGGTAGGTGAATAATTACAATTTTGCAGATTAACACTGGAGTGATAAATGATCAGATGGTCATGTACAGGTAGAGATGTTGGTGTGCAAATGAGCAGAAAAGTAAATAAATAAAAACAGTATGGGGATGAGGTAGGTAAAAATGGGTGGGCTATTTACCGATAGACTATGTACAGCTGCAGCGATCGGTTAGCTGCTCAGATAGCCGATGTTTGAAGTTGGTGAGGGAGATAAAAGTCTCCAACTTCAGCGATTTTTGCAATTCGTTCCAGTCACAGGCAGCAGAGAACTGGAACGAAAGGCGGCCAAATTAGGTGTTGGCTTTAGGGATGATCAGTGAGATACACCTGCTGGAGCGCGTGCTACGGGTGGGTGTTGCCATCATGACCAGTGAACTGAGATAAGGCGGAGCGTTACCTAGCATGGACTTGTAGATGACCTGGAGCCAGTGGGTCTGGCGACGAATATGTAGCGAGGGCCAGCCGACTAGAGCATACAGGTCGCAGGGGTGGGTGGTATAAGGTGCTTTAGTGACAAAACGGATGGCACTGTGATAAACTGCATCCAGTTTGCTGAGTAGAGTGTTGGAAGCTATTTTGTAGATGACATCGCCGAAGTCGAGGATCGGTAGGATAGTCAGTTTTACTAGGGTAAGTTTGGCGGCGTGAGTGAAGGAGGCTTTGTTGCAAAATAGAAAGCCGACTCTAGATTTGATTTTCGATTGGAGATGTTTGATATGAGTCTGGAAGGAGAGTTTACAGTCTAGCCAGACACCTAGGTACTTATAGATGTCCACATATTCATGGTCGGAACCATCCAGGGTGGTGATGCTAGTCAGGCGTGCGGGTGCAGGCAGCGAACGGTTGAAAAGCATGCATTTGGTTTTACTAGCGTTTAAGAGCAGTTGGAGGCCACGGAAGGAGTGTTGTATGGCATTGAAGCTCGTTTGGAGGTTAGATAGCACAGTGTCCAAGGACGGGCTGGAAGTATATAGAATGGTGTCGTCTGCGTAGAGGTGGATCAGGGAATCGCCCGCAGCAAGAGCAACATCATTGATATATACAGAGAAAAGAGTCGGCCCGAGAATTGAACCCTGTGGCACCCCCATAGAGACTGCCAGAGGACCGGACAGCATGCCCTCCGATTTGACACACTGAACTCTGTCTGCAAAGTAGTTGGTGAACCAGGCACGGCAGTCATCAGAAAAACCGAGGCTACTGAGTCTGCCGATAGGAATATGGTGATTGACAGAGTCGAAAGCCTTGGCAAGGTCGATGAAGATGGCTGCACAGTACTGTCTTTTATCGATGGCGGTTATGATATCGTTTAGTACCTTGAGTGTGGCTGAGGTGCACCCGTGACCGGCTCCGAAACCAGATTGCACAGCGGAGAAGGTACGGTGGGATTCGAGATGGTCAGTGACCTGTTTGTTGACTTGGCTTTCGAAGACCTTAGATAGGCAGGGCAGGATGGATATAGGTCTGTAACAGTTTGGGTCCAGGGTGTCTCCCCCTTTGAAGAGGGGGATGACCGCGGCAGCTTTCCAATCCTTGGGGATCTCAGACGATATGAAAGAGAGGTTGAACAGGCTGGTAATAGGGGTTGCGACAATGGCGGCGGATAGTTTCAGAAATAGAGGATCCAGATTGTCAAGCCCAGCTGATTTGTACGGGTCCAGGTTTTGCAGCTCTTTCAGAACATCTGCTATCTGGATTTGGGTAAAGGAGAACCTGGAGAGGCATGGGCGAGTAGCTGCGGGGGGGGGGGGGGAGCTGTTGGCCGAGGTTGGAGTAGCCAGGCGGAAGGCATAGCCAGCCGTTGAGAAATGCTTGTTGAAGTTTTTGATAATCATGGATTTATCGGTGGTGACCGTGTTACCTAGCCTCAATGCAGTGGGCATCTGGGAGGAGGTGCTCTTGTTCTCCATGGACTTCAGTGTCCCAGAACTTTTTTGGAGTTGGAGCTACAGGCTGCAAATTTCTGCCTGAAGAAGCTGGCCTTAGCTTTCCTGACTGACTGCGTGTATTGGTTCCTGACTTCCCTGAACAGTTGCATATCGCGGGGACTATTCGATGCTATTGCAGTCCGCCACAGGATGTTTTTGTGCTGGTCGAGGGCAGTCAGGTCTGGAGTGAACCAAGGGCTATATCTGTTCTTAGTTCTGCATTTTTTGAACGGAGCATGCTTATCTAAAATGGTGAGGAAGTTACTTTTAAAGAATGACCAGGCATCCTCAACTGACGGGATGAGGTCAATGTCCTTCCAGGATACCCGGTCGATTAGAAAGGCCTGCTCACAGAAGTGTTTTAGGGAGCGCTTGACAGTGATGAGGGGTGGTCGTTTGACTGCGGCTCCGTAGTGGATACAGGCAATGAGGCAGTGATCGCTGAGATCCTGGTTGAAGACAGCGGAGGTGTATTTGGAGGGCGGGTTGGTCAGGATGACGTCTATGAGGGTGCACTTGTTTACAGATTTAGGGTTGTACCTGGTGGGTTCCTTGATGATTTGTGTGAGATTGAGGGCATCTAGCTTAGATTGTAGGACTGCCGGGGTGTTAAGCATATCCCAGTTTAGGTCACCTAACAGAACAAACTCTGAAGCTAGATGGGGGGGCGATCAATTCACAAATGGTGTCCAGGGCACAGCTGAGAGCTGATGGGGGTCGGTAGCAGGCGGCAACAGTGAGAGACTTATTTCTGGAGAGAGTCATTTTTAAAATTAGTAGTTCGAACTGTTTGGGTATGGACCTGGAAAGTATGACATTACTTTACAGGCTATCTCTGCAGTAGACTGCAACTCCTCCCCCTTTGGCAGTTCTATCTTGACGGAAAATGTTATAGTTGGGTATGGAAATCTCAGATATTGTGCAGAGATTCTAATTTCATAAATGTAAACAAAATGCAAATCAGAATATCTCCAGTTTCATTGCTGGTCTGCGCAGGCTTTCGGTGCACCATAATTGGGAGCTTTATCTTAGCCAGGTCGCAATTGTAAATGAGAACTTGTTCTCAACTTGCCTACCTGGTTAAATAAAGGTGAAATAAAAAATAAATAAATACATTTTGGAGATCAGCTGGAGCCGATGCTGCTTGACAGAATTGTTAGATGAGTCTATTGGCTGAGCCCAATCTGATATTTAGAGTGGCCGAGGGAAAAGCCTTGGCAGCTGAGCCCGCTTTAAATCATGCCTGCCTGCTTCACCATGAAAGACCAGGGGCCTCATTTATGAACGTTTATAAACGTTGCGTAGGCACAAAAGAAGGTGTACGCCACTTTCTAAGCAAACGTTGAGATTTATAAAACAACAAACTTGATGGGAGAATGTGCGGTCCTCCACGGACATTTTGACCCATACGTGCGCACATAACCTGGAGAAACTGCGACCCCGATGGCAGAAATTGATACCATTGTGTAAAATATATCAAAATATTACATCTAATGTATTATATATGGAGAGTTCCCTGGAGTGCACACACAAAAAAAAACATGATTTAGGATATTAAATACAAACGGAGATCTGTTTTTGCAAAAGAACCCCTCAAATATGTTGTACAGTTTAAATCAATAGTTGCATGTTGTGACATTTGTTTTCATAAAAAAATGTGCACAGTTTCATATTTCAAAAATGTTCGTTGCGCAGAACTGTCAATGTGATTTTGGCCCAGTCATTGTCAGTTACAAATAGGGTAATTACCACACCTGAAGGTGTTACGCAATTGGGTGTCTTTGACAATCAAATGGGTGGGTATAAAAATGCATGCAATTACAATGCGTAATGACGCACAATGGCTGCTGTTGGAAGATGTGGCGAATGGAAGAATTTGGAGAGAGAGAATTTTCAGAGACCTGCCAGATTTACTGGCCAATGATGATGAGTGGCTTATGAGCCGGTTCCGATTACCAAGAGCTGTTCTCTTGGATCTCTGTGCTGTAGTGGGCCCAGCATGACAGAGAAGCACCCGCAGAAACCAAGCCGTGCCTGTCCCATTTCAACTCCATGGCAACCTCGGTTAATAGCGTCGATGGTGTCCCTTTGCGTTTGCAGGACTGCATCTGTGAGGACACGGCCACCGGAGGGTTGTGACTCACGAGGTGCGGTGGAGACGCCAGGGGGTGGGCGCACTCAGCTCCTGCTCAGCTGCAGCACCGCCGACCCTGCTGGAACACGCAGCGACTAAAAATAGATGCCAATTGTTTGTAAATAAATGTGTAAACACAACTACAATCCATTTGGTTTACTCTTTTCAAACGAGGGAGTACTAATTACATACCTGGGTCATCCCGTGCATCTTGCATATCCGTGTCCACCTCCGTCACTATTCCACTCTGGAGGGACCCCCCCTATAATACTGGTAATCGCTCATCAAGGGGCTTGAGCTCCTTGTCTGTGTAAGGCTATGTGCCTTTTTGGCTTCCACTTTAATGTTGGATAACGTCTTATTTCTGAGAAAGTTTGATGTTCTGAGCCAGCGGCATTCACAGCGTCCGCCACATGCTGACACTCTGAAGCCCCGGGGCAGCAGGGTAGCCTAGTGGTTAGAGTGTTGGAGGTTCAAATTCCCGAGCTGACAAGGTACAAATCTGTCGTTCTGCCCCTGAACAGGCAGTTAACTCACTGTTCCTAGGCCGTCATTGAAAATAAGAATTTGCTCTTATTAACTGACTTGCCTAGTTAAATGAAGAAAATATAAATGCAAATTGTAATTCCCACACTTTACCACCAAACAATGTATTTTTTCTTGCTTCAACCTCCCCTACAAGATCTTCCGTTTCACACTGGGTGAAATGTATTTTTTTTTTTACCTTTCTGTCGGGATTTGTTGTCATGCAGTCAGTATGGATGAATATTAATTAGGGGTGTTTCCCTATCTATGGGCAACTATGGGCGTTAAAAGGGTAGGACAAGACGTGCGCTCACGCGGGCCAAATTTCGAGTTGATTGTGATTAATAAAGGGAAACTGGCGTGGGAAGTGCGTGCACACTGTGTTATAAATCAGAATATTTTTGTGCGTAAGCACTTTCTGTGTGTCGTCCGTACGCCACCTTTTGACGTGAATCCTCCTCACAGTTTTATGAATGAGGCCCCTGGTCCTCCAACTGTGCCTGACATTCATCTCGCTGAACGTAGTAGTAGGCCGGTGCGCACGGAGGGAGGGGGGTGGGGAGTCAGAGTCAGAGTCTAGAGTCCAGAGAGGACTTCAGAGCCCGTTTCAGATGTGGAGGTGCCCATAATTCCAACAGCTGTAGGTTTAGTGTTGCAACCTGTCACTACTGTAAATGGAGTGGACATATACTGTAGCTCGACTTTGATTGACAAAGGTCCCAGTCCCAGGCCTCAGGCAGCTCAGTCATGCCCACTAGGACCACACAACAGACACACTTGGAAAACTGTCAGCCAGACCCTGAGAAGTATGTTGTCTCTAGTATCCATGGGAGGCCACAGCCTGAGAGGGAGAAGTACATTTTTGCTGCACCCAGTGTTGAGTTCCAGAGGTTCCACATTGACAAGGATGGCATGCGACCAACCCAGGATAAGGTAAAGGCATTCTTCCCAGAACAAGTCTGAGCTCCAGTCGTTTCTGAGGCTTCTCAACTTTTACAACTACTTCCGGCTTGATAAAGCTACTGGACCCGGCCGCTCCCTGGAGTGGGAACGGCACTCATGAAGAAGTCTATAAAGAGGCTAAGCAGCTGCTGCAAGCAGATGGGCTGCTAGCCCACTGATGATAGAAAACCCCTGTTACTGGTCTGTGAGGCGTCTTCATATGGGCTCGGTGCCTTGTTTAGTCATGTGGAATCTGATGGTCGGGAGGCACCTGTGTGCTACGCATCTAGGACCCGAACTGTCACTGAACAGTACTCTGCATAGCTGGATAAATAGGCCCTGGCGAACATTTTTGCTGTCAAGAAGTTCCATCAGTATTTGTGAGGTCGCCATTTTGTGGTCTACACCAACCACAAGCCCTTGCTGGGCGTGCTTCATCATATGAAGCCCATGCCCCAAAAATATTTTCACTTGCATGGTCAGATGGAGCCTGATACTGGGACCCCATAGTTATGAGCTCAGCTATCATCCAGGGAAGCAGTTGGCTAATGCAGATTCCCTGAGTTGCCTGCCACTCACAACCTCTTTGTCCAGGCACCACCTCACTGGGAAGTGATGATGTTGGAGATGGTGCCTGTCCAGGTGTCACCTGTCCTGAGTCACACCATGCTCACCCAAGGCTGCCTTGTACCCATGGGAGTGGACAACAAAGAAATTGTCTTCATATAGACTTTTCTGGGCTATTCAAAGGAAGGACTTTTCTCATTATGGTAGATTCCCATTCAAAGTGAATGGAAGTAGCCATGGTCATCTTGATGCCCTCTGGTGCTGTAATAAGCACCCTCCATTTGCTGTTTGCCATTCATGTGTTGTGTGACGTCCTGGTGTCAGATAATAGAGCTGCCTTCACTTCTGTGGAGTTGAACGAGTTCGCTGGGCGGAACTGAATCGGACATGTCACCACAGCCCCATAACATCCGTCCTCCAATGGCCAAGCTGAACACATGGATCAGACAACCAGGGAGGCTCTGTCTATGATCTCGGTGGGTGACTGGCAGACCTGACTGTCAAGAGTCCTGCAGTCTCAACATGTTATGACGGCCTCTACTGGGAAGAGTCCAGCCGAGCTGTTAACGAACAAGCGGTTGACAACTGCTTTAGATCGGCTGCACCCGGACATGGCAAGTGACATGCGTCTAAGGCAGGAGGGTGATGCAGACAGGGGGGCCGTGATCATTTAAGGCATTTTCTACCTGACGAGTCTGTGTACATGAGGAACTACTCTGGAGGCCCTATGTAGGTCCTTGCAGTTGTGGAAGAAGCCACTGGACCGGCCTCTTACAGGACTCAGACGCCTGACGATCAAGTGTACCGCCGCCGTGTGGATCAGCTGCAGGGCCACGAAGCTGCAGCCCCCTTTGCTGCCCCCTCTATCATTGGCCTGGTTGCCCTGGACACCACGCCTTTAGGAGGAAGTGCCAACTCCAGAGCCAAACCCTGATACCCAACTTGCAGCTGAGCCCTAGCCTAAACTTACCTTTCTGCCTCCTCGTTATTGTATTGTATTGTACATAATAGTTTCTAAGATATTGACACACACTCCACATCATCTCACCAGCTTTCCTTTGTTGTAGCTTTTGCTAGTGTGAATAACATTGTCGCTTTGTGTGTGTGTGTGAGAGACACACCTTATAATAACATGTTAATGGGATACAGTTCACCTGCTTGAAATCATCAGAGCACAATGAGGTGGTTCATTTCCGTTGCACGGCTTTCAAATTAGATTTCACAGGCACACACACACTTCTGTGAAAAGTGAAGGTCAACTCCAGCATCAACACAATGCTCTCTCACAGTAACTCAAAGTATCCTATTACACTCTGTTGTGCTCCTTTTCATCTGCTCTTACAGCACTTTACTATGGTCATGTTTTTTACTTTTTTAACGGTCTAATGGTGCTCTACTCTATACTGTGTGTCCGTGTGTCTATGTGTGTGTGCGTGTGCTGTTCCCATATTTAGGTATATTTAACAGTATGCAATTGTTTTTTTTTATAATACATACATAGGAATTTGTCCAGTAAGACCCATCAAACAATAAAACATGTATTGGTAAGATTGAAGCATAAATCTTATTTTATTAGAATGAAATGCTACCATAGGGTCACAGGGTCACTGTGTGTTTACTTGACTTACAGATGGTTACCCCAAGGATGAAATGATTTACAGATGGAAAAGGAACTCCATCGAAACCTCAGACCAGAAGTACTGGCGCCTCTACCAGTTTGACTTCATGGGCCTGCGGAATTCCACAGACGTCCTAAAAACAACAGCAGGTACAGCAAATTAGTTACCGTACATTTAATACCCAAACAGCTGACCTTCTGTTTTTCACGATCAATAAAATAAATCCTCCTCACAGCCCTTCGTTGGCTCCTGTGTTCTCCATCCAATTTTTCTCTGAATTATTAGATACTGACTCATGAAAATTCCAAGGAAAAAAGGACAAAGTGTTATTTTTAGCTGTTTTTAATCAAATGGTCTACATTTACTATAAATTATCTGTTATATTCTCCTGTCTATTAGCAGGGGGAGACAGCAGGCACTACCAGCTGGTGTCTTGAGGTCTGGTGCCACCACTCTGGCTTAAGTCAATTGCTTTGCAAGATATTGCCAGAGAGCAAAGACAATGCCTTCTCTTGGAAGATAGTCAAGATATGTAGTATTATTGTACCATGGAAATGACCAAGACAGCATTTGGCAGGGCAGAAAACAGGTTGAAATTGCAATTAGGAGTAGTACTCTGGTAGTAGACTAAGAAGTAGTCATTTGGTGGTGGATTTAGGAGTCGTACTTTGGTAGTAGACTTAGGGGTAGTACTGTGGTAGTAGACTTAGGGTTAGTACTGTGGTAGTAGACTTAGGGGTAGTACTGTGGTAGTAGACTTAGGGGTAGTACTGTGGTAGTAGACTTAGGAGTAGTACTGTGGTAGTAGACTTAGGGGTAGTACTGTGGTAGTATACTTAAGAGTAGTGCTCAGGGAGTAGACGTTGTCTTTATCATTCACTGTGTAATGAAAAAGGGCACAATGAAAGTGCATTTACCTGTCTTCATAATTCATTGTGACATTTAACATATTGTTTCTCTGTAGATTGCTTGAAGCTCATCAGTAGTCCCCTCTGGTATAAAGGCAAACATATTTTTACACAAACCATCTGGATTAAAGATTCAAAATATTTAATTATTCACTTAAATGATTTTCAGAGTCCTAGGATGTGGTTTGGTTTTAATACTGAATTCTACATCTATTTATTTACAACAATCATTCCTTGCGACCAAGGTCGTGTTTTACAAACAGGTATCTAATTATACTCATGAGTGGTGCTTGCTGGAATTACTTTGTAATACATTGGTAATGCATTCATGACAGCATTGACGACTCATGTAGCAGCGTTTCAAGGGGCTGATGAATTGATCTCATGTATGAATCCTCAAGCTGTAATTAACCCACATTGACCCTATTCTCAAATTTCATAGGTGACATTGTTCATGCTGTACTTTATTCGTCTTGAAAACTCATGTGATCCAATAAATGGTGTGTTCTACGTATGGTGCACTGTGATACAAGTCCACGTTCTTCCTTCAGTTCTGTTCAAGGAAATTAGTTTCTCATCTTGTTTTCCCTTTTTCTTGACTCCCAGCTTGCATCATGCTGCATGATGATTAGCTAGCTTGCTCCTGCAGCTAAAAATAGCATGTCATTAATTTACATCTCAACAAACTCTGAAAACAAAGCGCTAAATGTCTTCTTCTTGTTTCTCATCCAGCATGAAATGAATAGGTATTGTGCTGTAGCGTGGTAATGAGGACAGCGAGTGGACAGTTCCCATGCCACCGTGCCATCGGGGACTTCTGGTTATACCGCTGTTATACCTACCTCCTTTCTATTGTTACAGCATCCCCTCTTCAAAAATCACCACAAGTAGACTCCCTGAAGCATTGTGTATGGTGCCTTGTTCTGTGGTTCCCCCTGATGCTAGCTCTCATGATTATCTCTCTCTCTCTGTCTTTCTCTTCCCCCCCTCTCTCCCTCCCCACGCTGGCTTGTTCTTGTTCCACCTGACGCTCTGATTGTCCCTCAATCTCTTCTCTTTCTCCCTCCCTCCCTCCCTCCCTCCCTCCTCCCTCCCTCCCTCCCTCCCTCCCTCCCTCCCTCCCTCCCTCCCTCCCTCCCTCCCTCCCTCCCTCCCTCCCTCCTCCTTACCTCGCTCCCCCCTCCTCGCCCCTCACTCCATATACATCCCCCTCTTTATCCCCCCCCCAGGTGATTATGTGGTCATGACAGTGTATTTTGACCTGAGCAGGAGAATGGGTTATTTCACCATCCAGACCTACATCCCCTGTATCCTCACCGTGGTGCTCTCCTGGGTCTCCTTCTGGATCAATAGCGATGCCGCCCCCGCCAGAACAGCGCTAGGTACCTGATCTGAAGAATACCATTTGACAGGATACACACTGATATTATAATAAGTAGATGAAAAAACCCAAGGGTTCAATCAAACTTGTTCCACCAGTGTTCATGTAGTGTACTGTATGTGTTCAGCAATGACTACCTCTGCATGTGTTATTCTGAAAGGAAAAAATACATCTGAGTCTAGCTGGTTTGTTGAAAAGATGGTTACCAACTCTTGGTACCACAATGGAAGATTGCATTAAAAAAATCTATATTTTATTGTTTCGACTAGAGAACAATCTGCATGTGTTTATGCAATGTTATGTTCTGCTTTCAAGATTCTTGTACCGCCTTATTTTGTTTATGCGACGTGCTTGTAATTTATCAAGGCTTAACAATGACCTTTTTGTTTACGTTTGCAATTCATTCATGATTTTTTCCCCCCGATGCATGCTTTCCATTAGTGCATGTACATTCGTCTGGATTATGTTGTTGAAGGTGATTGGGAGTTTGAGTTGAACTTTGCGGTAAGTACGATTCAATTCCTCCAGGCAGCTCTTGTAGCGGACCTTGATCAGGTCATTTTTTTTGTCTTCAAGATCAAATATATCACATTTAGTCCAAATTAGAGTATTTGCATTATACTTGGCTTTTAACTAAGTGACAACACAAGCACATTTGCAATGGTGGTTAAACAAGTCAAAGCCTAAAGTGTATTAACGAGTCCGTTTCATCACCAAACCATCCTTGAACCACCACAATCACATCGAATAGTCTCGCTCGACCCTCTTGCCACCTGTTACGGCACAGTACAAAGATAAGCCCGGAAACATGTTTGTCTTTCCCCTAGCTAACAGGCAAGGATGCTGTCTGTAGGAGTAAAAATAAATATCCCATTCTCGTTGATAAAATAAATGATTTAGTATCTATTCTGGGGCATGAAAGCGCAGCGATGATTTTTCCGGGCCTTCCCGCTGATCGATCAGCGGGTTGAAAAGAAAGAGGAGTGATAAGGAAAATGGGCTATGACTGCAAAGAGCAGGAGATATGTCAGAGTGGCTGGTGGTGGTGGTGGTGGTGGTAGGGGGCTAAGGAGGAGGCAGGTGCTGACATGCAGGTGTCCCCTGAGGGTGGAGTGTGGTTGGGGGGGCAGTGACTGAGTGTAGTGGGTGACATTCCCAAAGAGCCAGGTTCACAAGGGCCACCACAGATGGTAATGACGATCAGGCTATACCTGACAGGGAGTAAGGGACAGAGGATGCTCAGGTCAGTGACTCATATAGTGTGACCCCTCCCACTTTTTTTGTCTCTCTCTTTCTCTTTCTTTCTCTCTCTTTCTCTCTCTGTGTCTTTCAGTCACGACAGCACTGTAGACTGATATCTTTGTACAATGTTCTTTGTATCTGTATTATTTTCTATGTGTTGTATCTGTTCATGTGACATCTTTGGGTATTTTTTTTGTTTTTTACAACGATACCTTTTTCTCATTCATTACATTTTTGCCATTTTATTTGGAGGAACCAGTTGAAGGTGCTCTGACACCTTTGCCTGTTTGAAAGTTATGAAGGACCTCTGCTGACTAAGGGCCATAAGTATTTATAGAAGGTAAGGGAAATAGGTGAAGGTAATCACCGTGGCCAGTAGAGTCTGAAGGAAGGAAGGGGGGATTGAGTATGAAATATCAGCTCAAAATAGATGGGCCTTCTGGTCTCCATGGTAACTGCTTGAAAACAGCACAACATTCAGTCATCAAATGAGAGGTTCCTGGTGATGTGCATAAAAGAGCGAGAGAGAGAATATGTGTGTACGTGTGCGCATTTGAGTGTGTGCATATATGAGTGTGTGCGCATATGAGTGTGTGCGCATATGAGTGTGTGAGGGTCACACCCAGCATTTTATATCAAAGGCTCTATACATGCAAAATCTCAGCTGGTACCTTCAGCTCACTTTTCAATATACACACTGAGCAAAAATCTAAATGCAAAATGTAAAGTCTTGGTCCAATGTTTCATGAGCTGAAATAAAAGATCCCAGAAATGTTCCATAGGCTCAAAAAGCTTATTTCTCTCAAATTTGGTGCACAAATGGGTTTACATCCCTGTTAGTGAGCATTTCTCCTTTGCCAAAATAATCCATCCACCTGACAGGTATGGCATATGAAGAAACTAATGAAACCGCATGCTCATTACACAGGTGCACCTTATGCTGGGGAGAACAGAAGGCCACTTTTAAATGTGCACTTATGTCTCAAGTTTTGAGGGAGAGTGCAATTAGCATGCTGACTGCAGGCATGTCCACCAGAGCTTTTGCCAGATAATTTAATGTTAATTTCTCTACCATAATCTGCCTCAAACTTCATTTTAGAGAATTTGGCAGTACATCCAACCGGCCTCACAACCGCAGACCATGTATAACCACGCTAGTCTAGAACCTCCACATCCGACTTCTTCACCTACGGGATCCTCTGAGGGGTGGTGCTGAGGAGTATTTCTCTCTGTAAGAAAACCCTTCTGTGGGGAAAAGCTCATTCTGATTGGCTGTGCCTGTCTCCCCAGTGGGTGGGCCTGGCTGCCAAGTGTGTGGGCCTACGCTCTCACAGGCCCACCTATGAAATGCATAGATTAGGGCCTAATGAATTTATTTAAATTGACTGATTTCCTCATATGATCTGTAACTCAGTAAAATCTTTGAAATTGTTGCATGTTGCGTTCATATTTTTGTTCAGTATATTTAAGCGCTGACCTTGTATTAATGTAAACGTCCATTTATTTCTAAAGTTAAAACTACATGGAGACACAAACTACCCTCGTTAATTGATAAAAATATCTTAAAAACATATTTGCAAAATATATTCAGACTATTGCCAGAGAAAACTATTGCCACCGTTTTGCCAAGACAGATATCAAACAGTTAGTACCGGGTGGCGGGTAGCATTCAGTTTTGGAGGTGAGTGTTGGGCCAGTTGCTGGTTTGATTCCCTGAGCCGACGAGGTGAAAAATCTGTGTAATGATGCTGACTTTGTCCTTTCAGGTATCACCACTGTGTTGACAATGACCACCCTTAGTACAGTGGCCAGGACGTCCCTACCCAGAGTCTCCTATGTGACGGCCATGGATCTCTTCGTCACTGTGTGCTTCTTGTTCGTCTTTGCGGCCATGATGGAGTACGCCATCCAAAACTACTACGCCTACAGGGCACAGAAGCCCCGCTACAACAAGACAAACAAGACGCAGAGACTGGTGAGCTTTCGTCCATACAATGTAATGGTGTACCTTTCCTCCGTACAATGTAATGGTGTACCTTTCCTCCATACAATGTAATGGTGTACCTTTCCTCCGTATGACGAAATGGTGTAACTTTTCTCAATGCAGTGTAATGCTGTTATAGACATGGACCGAGGTGTTTGTGTTATCACAGTCAATAGTTCTAGCCATGGTAGCGATTATGGTCTCAGTGGGTGGAGGTCTAGTCCATCCTTCATATCTCCATCCTCTTGCATCAGTCACACTGTGCATGGGCTGTGATAGTATTACAGTCAGTGGCTCTGACCTGC
Organism: Oncorhynchus masou masou; assembly: GCF_036934945.1. NCBI lineage: Eukaryota > Metazoa > Chordata > Actinopteri > Salmoniformes > Salmonidae > Oncorhynchus > Oncorhynchus masou. The sequence goes on from NC_088218.1 coordinate 21,697,554, forward strand.
ATGGTAGCAAATTGGGAGGTTGCCCCCCGGTGAGGGTTGAGGTCTGGTCCATCCACCATCCTTCATATATCCATCCACTTGCACTGCCGACCGGTCACACAGTGTACTTGGTAAATGCCGTGTCATAGCCTGTCATGTCATCATGTCATGTCGTGTAATGCTGTCGAGCCAATGAGTGAGTCCCAGCTTCGGTAGAGCACTAAGCCGAGGGGTTCTATCTCATTGCCTGCCTGGGCTATGACAGCGTCCTGCTGGGTGTGGGAGGACACGGCCCGCTGTGGAGCTTTAATGCATGACAGCACAGCTCCACTCACAACGTATCAGATCTCTTTCTCTCTTCATCTCTTTCTCTCTGTCTCTTTTCATCTTTCCATCTGTCTTTCTCCCTTGTTTGCCCACATGTATTTCTTGTCTCCTGTCTGGCTTTAGTTGTCCCCCCGCCCCCTCCCTGTTGCCTCACTCTCTCCCTCTCAGTATCTAATTATGAGGCCTTCCTTCCTCTCTCCCCTCATCACATTTCTTGCCCCCCCACCCTCACCCTCTCCCTCTCCCTTTATCGCTTACGCATCTAAGGAGATGGCCTTCCTCTGTCCCCTCCCACAGACCTACTCGATGCTAGACACAGGGCCCAGGTCCCCCACGACTGTGGTTCCATTGAACAACAACTACTCATACTGGCAGGACTATGAGGACGTGTACGAGTGTCTGGACGGGAAGGACTGCCAGAGCTTCTTCTGCTGTTACGAGGAGTGCAAGGGGGGAGGGTGGAGGAAAGGACGCATCCATGTCGACATTAAGGAGCTGGACGCTTACTCGAGAGTCTTCTTCCCTACGTCATTTCTCCTGTTCAACATCGTCTACTGGGTCTCTTATCTCTACCTTTAGTAGTTTCAGTTGGATTTGATAGAATTTGATTGGACAAATATGGAAAGACTCAAATGGGAAGAGGAGATGTCACAAGACATAAGATGTCACTCAGTGGCAGCTTTGTGCACGTTAACACTTGATTGGTTGGTGGGTTAGTGTAGCCAGCCAATAGATATAGCTGTGAGACACTAACGCCGGGATGCTAGCCAGATAAGAGATAATGAAGCATCCACAGTGCCTTCTTCAGGAAGGGGCCATCACCTATACAGAGGTGCAATAAGGGGACTAGAAGCTTTGAAGTTTTTCCTACATAGGTTATCCCACATATGCCATTTCAACGCATGCTATACTGTTCATTAAAAACAATGAAAAGCTAGGGGGGACTGCACTATGAAATTCTTCTATTGTTGCTTTGTATTAATTAGTCAGTTGCATAGTCATTGTAAGCCATTTGACATATATAGAACCTCAATATGATTTATTTTAGGCACCAACAGGGTCTTAAATATTAGGTCATTGATAACATTGATTTGGTTTAGATTAATATACGTTTATATCATAAACATTTGAATGATGTTTTCTACCAAGGGTGATGTACAACAAGAACATGCATAGTATATCTTACAACAACACTATAACATAATAATGTAAAGATGAAAATAGTTATTTTGTAAAATAATGTATCTAATAAACTTTTATTTTGTAACATATAGAGTTTTCCAGACTGTTTGATAATTAAATCAATTGTCTGAGGACAAGGTATGGTAAGGTTTCAAACTATAGTGGTATGGAGATAGATGATGTTGTTGAATTAATTTACAGAATCTGGACATAAATTTATCTCCATACAGCAGGCCGACAACACATCATAGGCTAAGGGCCAGGGTAGCATTTGGGTCAGTACAGTACTGTATATATTGTGCTCGTATTCAGTACAGTACTAATAAAAAATGTATGGTTTCTCTCCAACAACACTACTGCTATTTTCTTGAGCAAGAACATGTGTAATTCATGTTATATCATACAGGTGCTGTTGTATCAAAGCAGACAACATCACAAATAATTGTAAAAGGTGTGTTTATGGAGTTAAAAATAGTTGATTTACTGTACTGTAAGTAACACTGTTGTTTCTGCGGTGGTTTGACTTAGAAGTATGGTAGAACCCTGTATTCTATGTTTTAAGAGAACGTGTATGTGAGAGATGTTTTCATGCTATTTTCATAGTTGAATGTAGATCATACTTTAGACCAACAACAAATAGTGGTTTTCAACTCTGTATTACAATACAAATATTGCACTTCATAAGTGTCTTAGTTTGATATAATGTATTTACAATAAATCAAAGACTATTTTCTAAGTCTGATGGAACGCACCCTTTTGTTACAGCAGATCTGAGAGAACCACTGTCTTGGTACAGCTATGCTTTTTAGAGAATCCAGTCTGTGGTATTGCTTAAATTAATAAAACTATCTTTGCTTAAGGTCTGGAGTGTGTGTGAGTGTGCTTAAGGTCTGGAGTGTGTGTGTGTGTGTGTGCATGTGTGAATGTAGGTCATTTGGATCATTAGCAAACTGTGCTCTTTCTTACACACTTTAGAGTTATTTAAGATGGAAATATATTTCAACGTGAAGGAATGGTTTTGTCTCTGACGTGGTTTTGATAGCCCACTTCAAACCTCACACTGTGCATCCTGTTGTTTCGAAGTAAGGAGGCAAGTCAATGAAAATTCATTATGTACAATAATCACTTATTAGGAAGTAGGCTATACGGAAATCCAAAACAGACCCTTTTATTCCCACAGAAGGAAACTAACTCTACACACGATTCATGTCTATTGCAGAGTAGATCATTATACAATTAGCATCCCCATATAGAAATAACCGGAAGTTATTGTTCAGGGCCTGCATTCACAAAATGTCAGAGTAGCAGTGTAGATCACATGAGATCATATACACAAGGGACACCTACTCTGAGATACTTTTTGAATGCGGTCCTGGAGCTCACCACAGAATATTGATACCCCTGGTACATTGATACCCCTGGTACGTTGATACCCCTGGTATGTTGATACCCCTGGTATGTTGATACCCCTGGGTGAGATCTGCAAAAGTGCGTCACTGTTAGACTGACTGTATATTTGCTGACCTAGATTGAGACAACACTGCGTATGATACAAAGAGAAGGAAATCAGTGGAACGCTATCAAAAAGTGGATGCAGTGCTGAGAGGGAACTCAATCAAAAATAGTAGCCTAGAATAGAGATCCCACTCAACTGAACGGGGGGGGGTAAATATGCTCACATACAGTACTTAACAAATTAACTTAGTCATGCATACAATTTTCTGAACGATAGGGCACCTGGACAGGAAATCCCAAGGGTGTTTGTGTGAGTAGGGATATGAGATGATGGGGGTTGTTTGTGTGAGTAGGGATATGAGATGATGGGGGGTGTTTGGGTGAGTAGGGATATGAGATGATGGAGGGTGTTTGTGTGAGTAGGGATATGAGATGATGGGGGTGTTTGTGTGAGTAGGGATATGAGATGATGGGGGTTGTTTGGGTGAGTAGGGATATGAGATGATGGGGGTTGTTTGTGTGAGTAGGGATATGAGATGATGGAGGGTGTTTGTGTGAGTAGGGATATGAGATGATGGAGGGTGTTTGTGTGAGTAGGGATATGAGATGATGGGGGTTGTTTGGGTGAGTAGGGATATGAGATGATGGGGGTTGTTTGGGTGAGTAGGGATATGAGATGATGGGGGTTGTTTGTGTGAGTAGGGATATGAGATGATGGGGGTTGTTTGTGTGAGTAGGGATATGAGATGATGGGGGTTGTTTGTGTGAGTAGGGATATGAGATGATGGAGGGTGTTTGTGTGAGTAGGGATATGAGATGATGGGGGTTGTTTGGGTGAGTAGGGATATGAGATGATGGGGTTGTTTGGTGAGTAGGGATATGAGATGATGGGGGTTGTTTGTGTGAGTAGGGATATGAGATGATGGGGGTTGTTTGTGTGAGTAGGGATATGAGATGATGGGGGTTGTTTGTGTGAGTAGGGATATGAGATGATGGGGGGTGTTTGGGTGAGTAGGGATATGAGATGATGGGGGTTGTTGTTTGATGATGAGTTGTTTGTGTGAGGGGATATGAGATGATGGGGGTTGTTTGTGTGAGTAGGGATATGAGATGATGGGGGTTGTTTGTGTGAGTAGGGATATGAGATGATGGAGGGTGTTTGGGTGAGTAGGGATATGAGATGATGGGGTTGTTTGTGTGAGTAGGGATATGAGATGATGGGGGTTGTTTGTGTGAGTAGGGATATGAGATGATGGGGGTTGTTTGTGTGAGTAGGGATATGAGATGATGGGAGTTGTTTGTGTGAGTAGGGATATGAGATGATGGGGGTTGTTTGTGTGAGTAGGGATATGAGATGATGGGGGTGTTTGTGTGAGTAGGGATATGAGATGATGGGGGTTGTTTGTGTGAGTAGGGATATGAGATGATGGGGGTTGTTTGTGTGAGTAGGGATATGAGATGATGGGGGTTGTTTTGTGAGTAGGGATATGAGATGATGGGTGTTGTTTGTGTGAGTAGGGATATGAGATGATGGGGGTTGTTTGTGTGAGTAGGGATATGAGATGATGGAGGGTGTTTGGGTGAGTAGGGATATGAGATGATGGGGGGTGTTTGGGTGAGTAGGGATATGAGATGATGGGGGTTGTTTGTGTGAGTAGGGATATGAGATGATGGGGGTTGTTTGTGTGAGTAGGGATATGAGATGATGGGGGTTGTTTGTGTGAGTAGGGATATGAGATGATGGGGGTTGTTTGTGTGAGTAGGGATATGAGATGATGGGGGTTGTTTGTGTGAGTAGGGATATGAGATGATGGGGTTGTTTGTGTGAGTAGGGATATGAGATGATGGGGGTTGTTTGTGTGAGTAGGGATATGAGATGATGGGGGTTGTTTGTGTGAGTAGGGATATGAGATGATGGGGGTTGTTTGTGTGAGTAGGGATATGAGATGATGGGGGTGGTTTGTGTGAGTAGGGATATGAGATGATGGGGGTTGTTTGGGTGAGTAGGGATATGAGATGATGGGGGTTGTTTGGGTGAGTAGGGATATGAGATGATGGGGGTTGTTTGTGTGAGTAGGGATATGAGATGATGGGGGTTGTTTGTGTGAGTAGGGATATGAGATGATGGGGGTTGTTTGTGTGAGTAGGGATATGAGATGATAGAGGGTGTTTGGGTGAGTAGGGATATGAGATGATGGGGGTGTTTGGGTGAGTAGGGATATGAGATGATGTCTTTTGGGGGGGTGAGTAGGGATATGAGATGATGGGGGTTGTTTGGGTGTTAAAGGTCCAGTACAGTTAAAAATGTGATTTTCTAATGTTGTGTGTGTATATATATATATATATATATACACACACTATGAGATTGGAATAATACTGGGAAATTATGAAAAGTACGAGAATTCCCTTTTAGTGTTAAAGCTGTTTGAAACGACTCCCTGAAATTTAAGCCTGTTTTAGTGGGATGGAGTTTTGGCCTTCAATGGTGACATCACTATGTGGTAAATTAGACCAATAAGAAGAGAGTTTGAAACCTCTCTGCCCATAACAGCTAATTTCAGTTTCCCCTCCACACTCAGACAGTCCTAGCAAAACTTCCCTTTGATAAGAAGCTATTTTTCTTTCTTTTTGACCATTTATTTGAAAGAATCACAGTAAGGTATTTAATTGTCACCCAGAAATGATTTGATATTTAAGATAAAAATGGCTGCGTTGGACATTTAAAGCTGGATCTGGAGACGTCCTCCTCCACTTAGGGAGATTCTCATGGAACAGCAGGCTCTCACAGATGCTACTGCTGACCTACTTTATGACATACAGCTATATACACTACCATTCAAAAGTTTGGGGTCACTTAGAAATGTCCTTGTTTTTGAAAAGAAAAGTACTTTTTTGTCCATTAAAATAACATCAAATTGATCAGAAATACAGTGTAGACATTGTAATGTTGCAAATGACTAATAGCTGATTTTTAATGGAGTATCTACATAGGCATTATCAGCAACCATCCCTCCTGTGTTCCAATGGCACGTTGTGTTAGAGTTCCTCTGCCCAGTGTCTGTGTTCTTTTGCCCTTCTTAATCTTTTCCAGTCTGAGATATGGCTTTTTCTTTGCAACTTTGCCTAGAAGGCCAGCATCCCAGAGTCGTCTTTCACTGTTGACATTGAGACTGGTGTTTGCGGGTACTATTTAATGAAGCTGCCAGTTGAGGACTTGTGAGGTATCTGTTTCTCAAACTAGACACTTTGATGTACTTGTCCTCTTGCTCAGTTGTGCACCGGGGCATCCCACTCCTCTTTCTATTCTGGTTAGAACCAGTTTGCGCTGTTCTTTGAAGGGAGTACATCATTTTCATAATTATTCAGACATTTTGCTATATAGACTCGAAATTGAGCTCAGATGCATCCTGTTTCCATTGATAATCCTTAAGATGTTTCTACAACTTGAATCCACCTGTGGAGTCCACCTGTGGTAATTTCGATTGGACATGATTTGAAAAAACACACACCTATCTATATAAGGTCCCAAAATTGACAGTGCATGTCAGAGCAAAAACAAACCCATGGGGTAGAAGGAATTGTCCATAGAGCTCCGAGACAGGATTGTGTTGAAGCACAGATCTGGGGAAGGGTACCAAGAAATGTCTGAAGCATTGAAGGTCCCCAAGAACATAGTGGCCTCCATCATTCTTAAATTAAAGAAATTTGGAACCCCCAAACTTCCTAGAGCTGGCCGCCCGCCCAAACTGAGCAATTGGGGGAGAAGGGCCTTGGTTAGGGAGGTGAACAAGAGCCCAATGGTCACTCTGACAGAGTTCTAGAGTTCCTCTGTGAAGATGGGAGAACCTTCCAGAAGGACAACCATCTCTGCAGCACTCCACCAATCAGGCAATTATGGTAGAGTGGCCAGACGAAAGCCACTGCTCAGTAAAAGGCACATGACAGCCCGCTTGGAGTTTGGCACCTAAAGACTCTCAGGCCATGAGAAACAAGATTCTCTGGTCTGTTGAAACCAAGATTGAACTCTTTGGCCTGAATGTCAAGTGTTACGTCTGGAGGAAACCTGGCACCATCCCTACGGTGAAGCATTGTGGTACCAGCATCATGCTGTACCACCAGGATCGGGGGAAAGATGAACAGAGCAAAGTACAGACAGATCCTTGAGGAAAACCTGCTCCAGAGCGCTCAGGACCTCAGACTGGGGCAAAGGTCCACTTTCCAACAGGACAATGACCCTAAGCACACAGCCAAGACAACGCAGGAGTGGCTTCAGGACAAGTCTCTGAATTTCCTTAAGTGGCCCAGCCAGAGCCCAAACTTGAACCCAATCGAACATCTCTGGAGAGACCTGAAAATAACTGTGCAGAAACGTTCACTATCCAACCTGACAGAGCTTGAAAGGATCTGCAGAGACGAATGCGTGAAACTTCCCAAATACAGGTGTGCCAAGCCTGTAGCGTCATAACCAAGAGGACTTGAGGCTGTAATCGCTACCAATTGAGCTTCAACAAAGTACTGAGTAAAGGATCTGAATACTTATGTAAATGTGATATTGCAGATGTTTATTTTCTATAAATATTCAAACATTTCTAAAAACCTGTTTTTGTTTTGTCATCATGGGGTATTGTGAGTAGATTGATGAGGAACAAAACGATTTAATCAATTTCAGAATAAGGCTGTAATGCAACAAAATGTTGAAAGGGCTCTGAACACTTTCCGGATGCACTGTACATATGAATCATTGTTTATACATTATTGCATACAGATTTTGTTCCAGTCCATTGTGACTTTAATAAATTCAGTAGAAACTACCCGTATGGATCACAAACATGTATTGTTCCCAAACACTGAATCATAACCAATGGAAAGCAAGAAAAACATGAATAATTTACATCCTGGAACACCAGAAACAGGGCTGAGGGCACACTCACTAAAAAAAGAAAACATTGGTCTATCGTGTTTTGCTCATATAACTGATTTGTAATTACAATTAGCAGTAAATGAAGGGCACACAAAAGACTGCATATGCCTGGCTGCTCTCCCAAAAGGATTACGAGAATCCATGACCATGTTAGACGGGACAAAGTGGCCCTTAGTCATACTTAATTACACCATAAGTGAATTTGTCCAAATACCCATGACTTCTTCACATGGGGGCGACTAGATACATTAAGTCAGTGGTAGCCAACCCTGTTCCTGGAGAACCGCAGGTACTGTAGGATTTCGTTCCAACTCGGCACCACACCTGACCAACTGAGCTAATTGATCAGTTCAATGACTGCCTATATTCAACACACCTGGTATTCCAGGTCAGTTAAGTCAAAAACAAAAAGGTGCCTGTGACACTCCAGTATCCAGGAATGCCTACCCGGGCATTAAGTGCTTTTCATGAAACATATACAGTGCCTTGTGAAAGTATAAGGCCCCCTTGAACTTTGCGACCTTTTGCCACATTTCAGGCTTCAAACATAAAGATATAAAACTGTATTTTTTTGTGAAGAATCAACAACAAGTGGGACACAATCATGAAGTGGAACGACATTTATTGGATATTTCAAACTTTTTTAACAAATCAAAAACTGAAAAATTGGGCGTGCAAAATTATTCAACCCCCTTAAGTTAATACTTTGTAGCGCCACCTTTTGCTGCGATTACAGCTGTAAGTCGCTTGGGGTATGTTTCTATCAGTTTTGCACATCGAGAGACTGAAATTTTTTCCCATTCCTCCTTGCAAAACAGCTCGAGCTCAGTGAGGTTGGATGGAGAGCATTTGTGAACAGCAGTTTTCAGTTCTTTCCACAGATTCTCGATTGGATTCAGGTCTGGACTTTGACTTGGCCATTCTAACACCTGGATATGTTTATTTTTGAACCATTCCATTGTAGATTTTGCTTTATATTTTGGATCATTGTCTTGTTGGAAGACAAATCTCCGTCCCAGTCTCATGTCTTTTGCAGACTCCATCAGGTTTTCTTCCAGAATGGTCCTGTATTTGGCTCCATCCATCTTCCCATCAATTTGAACCATCTTCCCTGTCCCTGCTGAAGAAAAGCAGGCCCAAACCATGATGCTGCCACCACCATGTTTGACAGTGGGGATGGTGTGGTCAGGGTGATGAGCTGTGTTGCTTTTACGCCAAACATAACATTTTGCATTGTTGCCAAAAAGTTCAATTTTGGTTTCATCTGACCAGAGCACCTTCTTCCACATGTTTCGTGTGTCTCCCAGGTGGCTTGTGGCATACTTTAAACAACACTTTTTATGGATATCTTTAAGAAATGGCTTTCTTCTTGCCACTCTTCCATAAAGGCCAGATTTGTGCAATATACGACTGATTGTTGTCCTATGGACAGAGTCTCCCACCTCAGCTGTAGATCTCTGCAGTTCATCCAGAGTGATCATGGGCCTCTTGGCTGCATCTCTGATCAGTCTTCTCCTTGTATGAGCTGAAAGTTTAGAGGGACGGCCAGGTCTTGGTAGATTTGCAGTGGTCTGATACTCCTTCCATTTCAATATTATCGCTTGCACAGTGCTCCTTGGGATGTTTAAAGCTTGGGAAATCTTTTTGTATCCAAATCCGGCTTTAAACGTCTTCACAACAGTATCTCGGACCTGCCTGGTGTGTCCCTTGTTCTTCATGATGCTCTCTGCGCTTTTAACGGGCCTCTGAGACTATCACAGTGCAGGTGCATTTATACGGAGACTTGATTACACACAGGTGGATTGTATTTATCATCATTAGTCATTTAGGTCAACATTGGATCATTCAGAGATCCTCACTGAACTTCTGGAGAGAGTTTGCTGCACTGAAAGTAATGGGGCTGAATAATTTTGCACGCCCAATTTTTCAGTTTTTGATTTGTTAAAAAAGTTTGAAATATCCAATAAATGTTGTTCCACTTCATGATTGTGTCCCACTTGTTGTTGATTCTTCACAAAAAAATACAGTTTTTATATCTTTATGTTTGAAGCCTGAAATGTGGCAAAAGGTTGCAAAGTTCAAGGGGGCCGAATACTTTCGCAAGGCACTGTATGTATGAAAATGAAAGGGGACATTCTGTACTGTTGCCTCATATGAAACATTTGAGCTCAAATCCAAAATGCTGGAGTATAGAGCCAATCCCAACTTTTACTGTGTCGCCTACAGCAGGGGATCCCAAACTTTTTCACTCCAGCATTGGGGAACATCCCGAGCCGCCCCCTGCATGCGTGTGCAGGGGCCACCTCTATTTCTATGGCCACAAGCACTGTTCATGATACAAACTGTTTACATCCCTCTTGTTGGTGGAGAGAATGTTGCAGGTTTAATGCTTATTTCCTGCAATTCTACACATTTTGTCACGGGGTGCAAAGAACATTTTGCACTTTTAATGCACATTTTCTTGCAATTCTATACATTTTGCCATGTCTGATGTGTATTCATGTGATATTCGAGTGACAAAAAAATTACAACAATATATAAGGGCAAAAAAAAAAACTAGAAAAGAAACTGGTCTGGACAATTCTGACAAGTTATAAATAGCTCTCTACGGTATGCAATGTCTAACATGACAAGAGGAACTGATGATGCACTACCCAATTTCCTAATTGCACAACTTTCAAGAGTATGTTTCACTGTGAGTGTGTTATTGAGTGGCCCTCACACTGTACCAATTCCACAATTGAAGTTAGATGTCTTGCAGCTCAAAAAAACGTGAATTCAAGCAACAAGTGTAACGCCAAGGCTGTCTACAACATAACATTAAGCTGCCGAAATGAGATGCTGCACACCTGTCAGTCCACTACAATCTGCCCCATAACTCTGCTACTGTAGCTCTTTGCTAGCGAAGGCATATCTATAATAATGCCCTACCAGTCAAGCCAATTTGCGTCCACAAGTTGAGTAGAAGCACAGTGAGAACAACAAGCTGAAACAAACCCAGACTTGGAATCCTATCTCCTTTGTCCTTTCAAGGGACACAAGTGTAAACGTGGCGCCGTTCTCACCTCCAATCAAATAGTTTTCCTCCTCACTTGTCAGAGTTGCTGCCTTTTGCAAATTGCTCTCCTGTTTGGCCACCTAATGTCTACTTGTGTACATGTCACAAAAAAACGTGCAGGCTGAGACTCGTCATTTGTCAAAGTGTCATTGACTTTGTGTGTTCGTCAACCTCCCACAGGCTCTCATTGGCCTTTCTGGCTTCTCTCAAATATGTCTTCTTCGTGATGAACATTGTGACCAATTGTTTCTTGACAAATGTGAAATCAGAAAAATGTGAGAATAACATGACAAAAAAAATGTAACTTTCTCCAATGGTGAGTATCTGTCAATAAAGTCAATATTGTGGGTAGCACTTCAATTTACATGACTGTTTTCAGCGTTATCTGCCTGATATCTACTACAAAAGTATGTGGTATCAATGCTCACATCAACCCACAGTATGTCCATATACATAAACTATGCATCAGTGCAAACATTCAGATTTCCCTCTCTCAACACCAAACTAGTGAGAACCACGCCAAACGGAGTATGTCGATATCTCTAAGGACAGTAGGTGCCCACAATGATTATCATCTCTAAATTGTATATGCCAATAATGGGGAGAGTGTTGATGAAGAATGAACCATTAGCCCTGCATCTGTTATCACCCTGTTAGTTTTCTGGAATCTGTTGGGAGACCCGAGGCTATATCATCGCATGGACCAGCTGTTTCCTCAAAGGCCTTCCCTGGAACTGGAGATTCTAAGTGTGTGTGTGTGTGTGTGTGTGTGTGTGTGTGTGTGTGTGTGTGTGTGTGTGTGTGTTCGGTTTTTACTATCCTTGTGGGGACCAGAAGTCTTCACAAGAATAGTAAAACAAGGAGAAGTTGGAACATTTCGCAAGTCCCAACAAGGAAAAAGGCTATTTTAGGCTTAGGGGTTAGGTGTAGGATTTAGATTTATTGGTTTGGAGTTAAGGTTAGTGTTAGGGGAAAAAATATTTGGAACGGGAATTAATTGTTTGATAGTAAAACAAATGTGTGTGTGTTGTGTGCATACGGGTTCCTAGAGAGGACAGGGGAAGAAGAACAGGGGACACCTATAAAACCAGACAAAATAGCTAAACCACAAAAAGGTGAGACTTTCTTTTGCACTGAAACATGCACACACAAAAAATCCTGCTAGGGGGAAATGCAGGTTTTAACTATTATATTATCTTCATGAACAGTCTCTGTGTGTAAAATAAAAAGTGGTCAATGTGAACCTAACTCACAGCTACAAAATAAATTAAGAAAGCAATCCAATGTTATATGTTGCCTAGACTTTACTGCAAATGACACTCAAGTCTTGAGAAAAAGCAATAAACTAATATTGTCACACCCTGATCTGTTTCACCTGTCTTTGTGCTGGTCTCCACTCCCTCCATGTGTCGCCCATCTTCCCAATTATCCCCTGTGTATTTACACCTGTGGTCTCTGTTTGTCTGTTGCCAGTTTGTTTTGTTTGTGAGACCTACCAGCGTTTGTTCCCCTGCTCCTGTCTGTTTCTTGCTCCTGTTTCCCAGTCTTTCCCTGTTTTGACCCTTCTGCCTGCCTTGACCCTGAGCCTTCCTGTCGTTCTATACCTTGACCCACCTCACTGGATTACTGACCCCTGCCTGCCTTTGACCTGTCGTTTGCCTGCCCCTGTATTAGAAATAAACGTTTGTTTCTTCGACACTCTGCATCTGGGTCATACCTGAAACGTGATAAATATTGCAGTTAGCCATGACAGCCTTTGTAATAGAATGCTTGTGATGACACACATCTAAATATTGCACATGGGGGAAAAAACATCTTAAAGTAGAAATAGAATGAAACAAACTGGCATTCTATTTTTTGCTCTATTTTAGTGGATTGATCAAGTGCACAAGGCTACATGTGTGCAAAAATAATGTTTAATGAGTAAAAAATGTAATAATCCCCTCTCACTCACACACAAGTGTTACTGTCAAGTTCAACACAACAAAAGCAATATCTTTGGGCTACACTGCACATTATTACATTCTACACTTTCTGCCTGTGGACATCTGTGCTACAATGTGCCAGCAGAGCATGATACTGTTTTTTTTGGCATAATTGATATTTTTCAGGCTGGCATACTGGCATACCTCTTTTTATCCACTGTATTGAAAAAGTGAGAAAGAGGGAAAGTGTGTGGTGTTCCTTTCACCTCTATAGTGGCATCCAGCTTAAGTCAGGCCCAGCCCATCTGATGTTGTAATGTTTAGCTAGCTAACGTTAGCAGTCTGACTTTATTAGCCAGCTAATTTTCACATCATAAACTCAATTAGTTGATCAGTTAAGATTGCTAATGTTGCTCAACATTTATCTGGCTAGCTAATTAAGAATTCGATCCACCTAGCAAGATACCTAACAATGCTAACAATACTCGTTCCACCACACTTTCTCCCTCACCTCAAACTTTCCAAATGCCAGTTGTTTTTCGGTTAAAGCTCATGAAGGACGCTTCATCACCTTCTCACCCACGTCTCCATGGTCAAGCTTCTCACCTACCTCTTTGTTATTGTTCAGGGGATGTAACTGTTGTAACTGGCAGACTGCCTTTCAACTCTCTGCTGTTATCCCAGAGCGCGCACTGATGCTGTAAGTAGCAAATTGGTTGTCTCTTCTCTCTTCAGTCGCGTGCCGCATTCTGTTGTTATGTGAACAATTGGCTGAACTTGATACAGCCAGGATTTCTCCAAACACGCATCACTTTTTGCTTACAGCCAGTAGTGATCCAAAGCCCCCCCTACAACAAAATAAATCACCTACTTTGGATTCAAAACAGCGAATTTTGCCAAAAAATGACCAGTTTGCATCCCTGTAAACACACATAGCTTATGTATCATAACTAAACACATACAGCTTATGTATCATACTGTATGTGTGTCACATCATATCACGTGTCTTTGAACCACAGGTTTATAATATGGTCACGTCTCTCAGTTTGCTAATGAGATATCTAAAATGGGTAAGTCAATAGACACACTGTGCTAGCATTACCCCAGAACACAGTCATACTCAAAATAAAATGAATGCATTCATGGATTGTTGCTTCTCACGCTTGATCTCACTTAGAAATGAGATCACTTCGGGCCTCCCGAGTGGCACAGAGGTCTAAGGCACTCCATTGCATTACTAGAGGCGTCACTACAGATCTGGGTTTGATCCCGGGTCTGTGTGGCTGGCTTCGGGGTTAAGCAGGTGGGTGTTAAGAAGCTCGGTTAGGCGGGTCATGTTTCGGAGGATGCATGACTCGACCTTTGCCTCCCAAGCCCGTTGGGTAGTCGTAGCGAGGAGACAAGATCGAAAATACTCTACTGTATTCTTACTCAAAAGACTGTTACAGTGTATCTGGTAGGTAGAATAAGACATTTCTGTGTGACTCTGAATGCATACTTCTTTTACTCTGCTTTTCTCTGTACTTCAAAGGCGCTTCTTGAGGCAGAGACCCCCGTCAATACTATCTTTAACTCAATCAGCCATGTATTTGTTCCTTTAACTCTTTTTCTAGTGGCACTGCTGATGCTACCAAAGCTGTGAAACCACAAGAGATCTGCCTCTGACGCCTGCATGAAAACAACAGCCGCAGGTGGCGGGGCTCAAAGGAGAATCAGCAGCGAAAATAGATATTTAGCTATACACATAAAGGACCAACTTGTTTGCTTGTTACTGCCCTGTAAAAGTCTTTGTCTCGTGGTAATCATCAACGTTTTTCAAATCAAGCTGCCTTGAGTGTCACCTGTGTAAAATCTCATTTGACAAAAGACAAGCTTGGCTGGCTCTACAGTATGTTGAATAGATCGGATTGATTTTCAGCTGCAAGCAATTTATATCAGTGATGCAGTAGTCACTAAACCTCGAGGCTGAATCGAGTCCCAAGTTCCCAGTGTTCGAGTCCAAGTCCGAGTCCTTTATACTCAAGTCACGAGTCGAGTCCCAAGTTCCCAGTGTTCGAGTCCAAGTCCGAGTCCTTTATACTCAAGTCACGAGTCGAGTCCCAAGTTCCCAGTGTTCGAGTCCAAGTCCGAGTCCTTTATACTCGAGTCACGACTCGAGTCCCAAGTTCCCAGTGTTCGAGTCCAAGTCCGAGTCCTTTATACTCGAGTCACGACTCGAGTCCCAAGTTCCCAGTGTTCGAGTCCAAGTCCGAGTCCTTTATACTCAAGTCACGAGTCGAGTCCCAAGTCACCAGTTTTCAATACAACACTGATTTATACTGTAGTTTACAGCGCCAGAATTATGTTAAAAAAAAGATACACAGGAGATGTTCACTGCATAAATTAGAGTGCAGTTATTTTTTACAAATATCTGTGTGTGCCCTATCTGTGTGTGCCCTATTGCCAACTCCTTCTCATTGTCATGCCAAACATTTGTTTAGCAATTGTTAGCAATTGTCATAGGAGTACAATACAAAACAAATCAGGGACCGGGCTATTTGTTCCCCACTTTATGGTACAAATACCGACTTTGCACCTTCCGCAATATCCCTCCAGTGTAGAAATGTGACATGCCCTTTAGATATACCTGTGTAAACGTTCGGTTGGTGAGATTCCAGAGCGACACTATAATAAGACTAAAATACGATGGGAAACCGTACCAGTCGCCGACAGCAAGGCAAGATGGTGCGGTCACACAAAGGGCCGATTGCTACGGATTCCAGGCCTAAAGTGGGATGGATTTCAGATGCCTTAAACCTCAGTCTGTAGCCCGAGGGTATTGATGGCATGTGGACCAAACCATGCACAGACAGAAGTAATTTGTTGTTTTGCCACCTATACAATAAAGTGAGCTTCTGTTGAGTTTCCTGCTACCTGGTATTGTGATTTGCGGTGGCAATTTTCCGATAGCATGGCCTTGGGTTACAGTGGCATATTGATTGCTTTGAGAGAAGATAAATGCATACAGCCCCGCATCTCTTCGCAGTAGAGCTCCTTTACGGTGTCCATTTTAGGATACCCTCTGCCTCACTCGGCTTGAGGCTGTCTTAAAATGGACACCGTACTAAATATCTCAGGGAAAGAGTCAAACGGAAAAGCAACAGCAAAATTGCAATTCATTGCATTTTACTGAGCGATGCTCTATAACACTGATGGGGATTACAATTTATGCACTGACTGAGAGCTGCATCTTCCTCTGTGATTGGGACCAGTAAATCAAGAGATGAAGAGAAAAACTCAGTTTTGAAAACATGTGTGGAATTAACTTGGTAGATTGGATAGGAGAACAGTTCCTAGACAGTTCTTTGTATTGTAGCTTGAAGGACCATCAGAAGGTCCAGACTTGGAGGGCTGTCTAGGGAGATCAGAACTATGAGTGATGGGTCGATTTATAAAGAAAAGTCACAGAATGCTCTTATGGTCACTATACTTTTGACACCCTCAATTCTCAAAGACATCCCCATATACTGTATAATACTCTCCACTTCACTCCTACAGATAAAACTCTTGAATTATATTGCTGAGTGATATCTGGAACGGAAATATGACCTCCTGTTCATAAACTCCATAATAATTCAAGGCAGGGTGGTGGAGGCAGCGGTGAGAAAGTCGTAAAGCAGAGACTCTGGGACGTTTCAGTTACAGACAAACAGCATAAATCAGCGGATGGGAAATGACATTGAAATGAAAGGATGATACGGGGGGAAATTGCTCCAAATGTTTACACTCTCCCTGTAAATGCATACAGCATTCAATCAACATTGACCAGGACAGGACACTCAAAATATATCAGTTTTTCTCTCCAATGGCCTATTTACACTATGAGTCCATAAGGTAAAGAATCGAAGTGGGCACATAGGAAGATGGTCAAGCTTGCTTAGTGGAGAGATACCAGATTTTTGCCATTTGAAAAGTCAATAATATGCTTTTTCATTTATTTCTGTTTATCTCCAACTCCTTAAAACTGTTTTGATGACAAGAATATTGCATAAGGAAAATAATCCCTGACATGTCCCCAAAACCTTGATAGATTTAATTTGGAACACTGAGATATGCCGTTATAACCTATGACACCAGTTGGTAGCAGACTCCAGGCATTAAAGGGGAAGGATATATGATGAGCTTCCTGTTCCTGTACGGCTGACAATAATGAATATTAATGACAAATGAAAAATGCATTAGTCTGGGAGATGTTGGGTCTGCTATGTAATGTTTTTCCATGGGAGCTGAGAGGAGCCAAAGATGCCCTGTGGTGGTGGGGCAGAGAATAGAGCATAAACCAAGAGGTGTCTTGTCTCCATCACTGTGTGGCTAGTCTGCTAGCAGGACAGGGTTTTAGATAATAATGTAAAAACACAACACTATCAGAATATTTCAGGATTATTTTTTTTTTTTTATCCTTTTATCATTTTACCAGTGTGTCCCACTGAGATAAAAAAAAGGGGGGGGATTGTTTTAAGGACAAAAAGTGAATGTTTGAGACTAAACTGCTTTGAAACTGTAATGATGTGCGCTGAGAGTCGGGAAGTAAGTTCAGGGAGTGAGTGTTTTAATAAATAAATGAAACATAATACAAAAAAAAGAAACACGAGCAACGCACAGACAGGAAACAGAAACAATGACGCCGGGGGAAGGAACCAAAGGGAGTCCCTTTTTCAGGACGCTGTCTTGCTAAGATAATTCGTAAAAATCCAAATAACTTCATAGATCTTCATTGTAAAGGGTTTAATTACTGTTTCACATGCTTGTTCAATGAACCATAAACAATTAATGAACATGAACCTGTAGAACGGTCGTTAAGACACTAACAGCTTACAGACGGAAGGCAATTACGGTCACAGTTCTGAAAATTTAGGACACTAAAGAGGCCTTTCTACTGACTCTGAAAAACACCAAAAGAAAGATGCCCAGGGTCCCTGCTCATCTGTGTGAACGTGCCTTAATTGCAATGTCCGTACTGTGAGATGCCTAAGACAGCACTACAGGGAGACAGGACGGACAGCTGATCGTCCTCACAGTGTCAGACCCCGTGTAACAACACCTGCACAGGATTGGTACACCCAAACATCACACTTGCGGGACAGGTACAGGATGGCAACAACAACTGCCCGAGTTACACCCGGAATGCACAATCCTTCCACCCGTGCTCAGACTGTACGCAGAGAGGCTATACTGAGGGCTTGAAGGCCTGTTGTGAGGCAGGTCCTCACCAAACATCACCGGTAACAACGTCGCCTATGGGCACAAACCCACCGTTGCTGGACCAGACAGGACTGGGAAAAAGTGCTCTTCACTGACGAGTCACAGTTTTGTCTCACTAGGGATGATGGTCGGATTCACATTTATCGTCGAAAGAATGAGC